>NC_140487.1:31441953-32921953 GCF_964271855.1 Acomys minous
GGGATAGTGATGCCTCCAGATGTTCTTTCATTTTATATAATGATTTTTTTTTTTTTTTTGCTATTCTGGGCTTTTTGTTTTTCCATATGAAGTTGAGAATTGTTCTTTCAAGGTCTGTAAAGAATTGTGTTGGCATTTCGATGGGAATTACATTGAATCTGTAAAATGAGTTTCTTAATACCACTTTTACTATTTTAATCCTACCAATCTATGAGCATGGGAGATTTTTCTACCTTCTGGTATTTTCTTCAGTTGCTTTCTTCTTCAGTTACTTGAAGTTCTTGTCACACAGGACTTCTACTTGCTTTCTTAGAGGTACACCAAGATATGTTATATTATTTGTGGCTATTGTGAATGATGTTGTGTCCCTGATTTCTTTCTCAGTCAATTATCATTTTTATACATAAGGGCTACTGATATTTTTTAGTTAAATTTGTATTGAGACACTTTGCTGAAGATATTTATCAGCAGTAGGAGTTCTCAGGTAGAATTTTGGGGGCCCGTTATGTATACTATCATATCATTTGCAAATAGTTTTGACTTTTTCATTTCTAATTTGTATCCCTATGTTCTCCTTTAGTTGTCTTATTTCTCCAGCTAGGATTTCACATATTATTTTGAATAGATATGGAGGTAGTGGGCAGCCTTATCTTGTCCTTGAGTTTAGGGAAATTACTTTAAGTTTTTCTCCGTCTAAGTTGGTGTTGGCTATAGGCTTGTTTGATATTGCCTTTGTTGTGTTTAGGTATGTGCTTTGTATCCCTGATCTCTCCAAAATTTTTAACATGAAGGGGTGATGGATTTTGTCAAAGGCTTTTTCAGCATCAAATAAAATCATCATATGATTATTTTCTTTCAGTTTGTTTATATAGTGGATTAAGTTCATGAATTTTCATATATTGAACCACCTCAGCATCTGTGGAATGAAGCCTGCCTAATCATGGTGGATGATGTTTTTGATGTGTTCTTGGATTCAGTTTTTGAGTATTTAACTGAGTATTTTTGCATCAAAGTTCGTAAGGGAGACTGGTCTAAAATTCCCCTTCTTTGTTGAGTTTTTGTGTGGTTTAGGTATCAGAGTGACTGCGGCCTCATGCAATAAGTTTGGCAATGTTCCTCTATTTCTATTTTATGAAATAGTTTGAGGAGTATTTGTATTAACTCTTCTTTGAAAGTCTGGTAGAATTCTCTGATAATATCATCTGGCCCTGGGCTCTTTTTTTTTTTTTTTTTTTTTTTTTGGTTTGGAGAGTTTTAAAGACTGCTTCCATTTCCTAAGGGGAAGTAGAACTATTTCAATTATTTACCTGATCTTGATTTAACTTTTGTATGTGATATCTATCAAGAAAATTTGTCCATTTTGTTTAGATTTTTCAAATTTGCTGAGTACAAGCTTTTGAAGTATGACCTAATGATTCTTTGGATTTCCTCAGTGTCTGTTTTAATGTGGCCCATTTCATTTTTGATTCTGTTAATTTGGCTATTGTCTTTCTGCCTTTTACTTAGTTTGGCTAATGGTTTGTCTATCCTTTTGAATTCAAAGAACCAGCTCTTGGTTTCATTGATTCTTTGTATTGTTCTCCTTGTTTTTAAGTTATTAATTTCAGCCCTGAGATTATTTCCTGCCTTCTACTCATCTTATGTTCATTTGCTTCTTTTTGTTCCAGAGCTTTCAGGTGTGATGTTAATTTACTAGTATGAGATCTTGCCAATTTCCTTATGAAGGCACTTAGTGCTATGAACTTTTTTCTCAGCTATGCTTTTGTTGTGTCTTATAAGCTTGGGTATGCTATGCCTCCATTTTCATTGAATGTTAGCAAGTCTTTAATTTCTTTATTTCTTCCCCAACTGAGTGGTCATTGAGTAGAGATTGTTCAGTTTCCATGACTTTGTACACTTTCTGCTGTTTCTGTTGTTAAAGTCCAGTTTTAGTCCATAAGGTTATTTCAATTTTCTTCTTTTAGTTAAGGCTTGTTTTTTGACCAACTATGTGGTCAAGTTTGGAGAAGGTTCCATTGAGTGCCTAGAAGAAAGTATACTTTTTTGTGTTTGGGTGAAATGTTCTGTAGATAATCTGTTAGGTTCATTTGACTCATGACATGTTAGTTTCATTATTTCTCCCTTTAGTTTCTGTCTCTATGACCTGTCCATTGGTGATTAGGAATGTTGAAGTGTCACACTATTAGTGTGTGGCGTTCAATATGTGATTTAAATTTTAGTAATGTTTCTTTTATGAATGTGAATGCCCCTGCATTTGGAGCGTAGATGTTCAGAATTGAAATGTCATGTTGGTGGATTTTTCCTTTGATGAGTATGAAGGGTCCTCCCCCATCTCTTTTGTTTAATTTTGTTGAAGGTCTATTATATTGCAAATAAGAATAGCTACTCCAGCTTGCTTTTTGGGTCTGTTTGCTTAGAAAATCTTTTTCCAGCCCTTTACTTTGAGGTAATGTCTATCTTTGGTGCTGTGATGATTCTTGTATGCACCAGAGTGATGGATCCTGTTTTCACATCCATTCTGTTAGCTCATGTCTTTTTATTGGGAAAGTGAGTCTATTTATTGATGCTGAGAGTTATTATTGACACATGATTGTTAACCTGTAAATTTGATTTTGGTTATAGTTGTAGGGTGTTTGTGTGTGTGTGGTGTGTATGTATGTGTGTGTGTGTGTGTGTGTGTGTGTGTGTGTGTGTGCTTCTTGTCTTTGGTTTTGCCACAGTATAGTTATTTCCTGTGTTTTCCTGGGTGTAGTTAACCTCCTTGTGTTTGAATTTTCTTTCTAGTTTCTTAAGTTGTGCTGAATTTGTTCATAGGTATTGTTTAAATCTAGTTTTGTCATGGAATATCTTGTTTTCTCCATCTATGATGATTGAATATTTTGTTTGCAAGTATAGTAGTCTGGGATTATATCTGTTTTGTCTTATGGTGTGCAAGGTGTCTGTCCATGTCCTTCTGCATTTTAGGTTATCTGTTGAGAAGTCAGATGTAACTCTGATAGGTCTTCCTTTGTAAGTTATTTGGCCCTTTTCCCTTGCCTGTTTTAATATTTTTCTTTTATTTTGCATTTTGGTTATTATGTGGTGGGAGGATTTTCTTTTCAAGTCCCAACTATTTCTTGTTTTATACCCTTCTTGTATGTTTATAGGCACCTCTTTTTTTAGGTTAGGGAAATTTTCTTCTATAATTTTGTTGAAAATATTTTCAGGTCTTTGGAGGCAGGAATCTTCTCTTCACTCTATTCCTGTTGTCTTCTCAAAGTGTCCCTGATTTCTTAGATCTTTTGTGTCAGGAGCTTTTTTAGATTTAAACTTTATTTTTACTAATGTATCTATTTCTTCAATTGTGTCTTCCATATCTGAGATTCTTTCCTCCATCTCCTGTCTTCCATGCGTATGTCTGTAGTTCCTGTTGTTTTCCATCTCCAAGATTCCCTCACTTTGGGTTTTCTTTATTGTTTCTATTTCCATTGTCAGGTTTTTGAACCTTTTTATTCCTTTTCCTCACTTTGACTGTTTTTTTTCCTATGTTTCTTTAAGGGATTTATTCATTTCTTCTTTAAAGGCCTCTATCTGTTTTATATTTTTCTGTATTTCTTTAATAGATTTGTTCATTTAAAGGCTTCTACCATCTTGAAAAGAATAAATTTAAATTCATTTTATTGTGTTTCAGTTGTGATAGGATATCCAGGACTTGTTGTAGTAGGGTTGCTGGGTTCTGGTGGTGTCATATTGTCCTGCCTCTTGTTGATTGTGTTCTTACAATGTCCTTTAGCCATCTGTTTGTCTCTGGTGTCAACTGGGTATACCTGGCACTTGCTGGACTCCTCAGGAAGATGGGTAGAGATGGATTATCTTGGACCTCAAAGGGTCTCATTGAGTGGAGGGTAGGGCCATTGGTTGAAGACTGGAATGGCTCTCCCAACTTTAAAAGTTGGGTAGAGCCATGGGCCAAAGGCTCGATGCTCCTGGGGCTTGGGAACCTTCTTCAGGGAGATGGGTCAGGCTGTGTGCCAGAGCTTGGAACTTGGTGTCCCTGGGGCCCAGCATGTGTCCTTGAGAAGATGGGTAGACCCTTGGGTATTAGGATGGATGTTTCTGGGGCTCTGGCAGGTCTCCTCAGGAAAGTAGATAGAGCCTCATACTAGAGGCTGGATACTTCTGAGGCCCAAAAGCCCTCCTTGGGTGTAGACAGAGGAATGGATTAGCATCTGGAACTTAGGGAATAGATGTAGCTCTCCTCCACTAGTGTGTCTCAGATAAACCC
This sequence comes from Acomys minous, assembly GCF_964271855.1. NCBI lineage: Eukaryota > Metazoa > Chordata > Mammalia > Rodentia > Muridae > Acomys > Acomys minous. Next base: position 31,446,218 of record NC_140487.1, read on the forward strand.
ACATTCAGGGTATTGGGGTGAAGGTGGAGTATAACCTGGCTGACCCTGGGGCCCAGCATGTTTCCTCTTGAGCTGGGTAGAGCCTTGGGCTTTGGACTTTAGGTTGGAACTAGGTGTCCCTGGGGCCCAGAGGGTCTCCTTGAGAAGGTGGCTAGAGCCCTTGGCCAGAAGATTGCTTTTCCTGGGGCCCATGAATACTCCTTGGGGAGATGGATAGGGTCATGGGCTGGAGACTGGATATTCTTGAAGCCTGCCTAGCTCTTTAATTGACTTTATTGCTTCACATGAAGATTTACAGGTGTGTCCACCACCTTGGGGAAGGACTGCTTTGGGTAATGTAGTTTAAGAGGTTTAATCCATTGTCATTATGGAAAGAAGCATGGCAGTGTGCAGGTGGACAAGGTGATAAAGAAGGAGCTGAGAGTTCTACATCTCTGTCCACAAGCCTTAAAGTACTTTTAATAGTTTTTTGGCATATCTATAGCTCATTGAAATATTTAACTACATATATAACTAGATTTTAATTTGTTTTCTTAAAACTTTTTTTAAAATTCAAAATATACTTGAATGAAAATACTTTCTTTTAGATAATGATGGTTTGATTTTTGAAATCTGAAGCTGAGTAGTATTGGAAATTTGTTCCCTACTCCATAAGTTTAAACATTTATTGCATTGCTAATGCCGAGTGTCTTTGAGGCACATCATAGATATGTCCTTGTGGCAGATTCACAGGCTAAGTTCTTGTCAAGTGTTTAACCACTTTATATTCTGAAGGGATGCTTTTGTAAATTTGAGGGGTATATGCTTTTTCTAGTCCAAGCATCTTTGTTATATCTCTTCCCCCAGATCTTCTTAGTCTGATAGCAGTGTGTAGCTTATGAGGGTCATGGTGACCCCCAACCATATTATTCATCATCTTTCCACTTTTTTTGGAGTTTTTTGAGTTGGTATATTCATGACAAATCCAATCTTTACCTATGTGTGACTCTACAATTTTTGTTTTCTTGGAGGCCTCTGAATTACAGAGAGGAAAACTCCTCCTTTAAGTGTAGGAACCATTGCCCTTAGAACCATCTTAGAAGGCAAAGCTGATAAATATTATGTCTATACACAATCAGGGTTATCTAACACAAGTAGTAACAGAAGTTGATATAGCATGTGAGCCAGAGCTGCATAGTAAGAGGTGATGTCAGCTAAGTATCCCCAAAAGAGGCCATAGCAAATTACTCTGTCTCTTTCTGTTTTCCATTAAAATACTATTTTGTTTGATATGTCTTCTCTTTTTCACACACAAATTTGTATATCATTGTGTTCCATTATTGTGTTGTCTATCATCATATGTATTAAAATATATTATGCTGGTCCCTTCGTATAAACATTTTGGTTGTTTTCAGCATTTACTATGAACAAAAATTTCTGTAGTACCTTTGACATACCTCTGAAAAAACTGAATACATTGATAGATTAAATTTATAGTAGCAGCTGTAGGATATAAGTATTTTCAGTCTTCATAGACACTACAAAACTGTCTTCTAGAAAGGATAAATCAATTTATACTCTCAACAGAGTATGAAAGAATCCATTTATCTAAACCAAGGCCAGCACTATGATAACCAAACTATTCTAAATTTTGACAGTTTAATAAGAAACAAATACAATTCATCTTTCATGATTTGCATTTCCACAATTGTTACTGAGAGTGAACACCATTTGCATGCAACTTTATTGCCATTTGTAGATTTTGGGAAATATCTTGTGCTTTTCAGAAATTGGTTTGTTCATTCTCCTTTGGCTGATTTACTCGAGCTATTTGTAAATTCAGAAGATCATAATTTCGCTATATACATAAAACATCCTCACAGTTCCTACTTTTACAAATACCCATAGGTTAAGTGCTTGGTCCTCACCTTCATGCTGTTGAGCAGAGACAGAAACTTAAAGATGTGGGGCTAGTTGAGAAGCACTAAGTCTTTAGGAATTGGTCTTTGAAACAATTCCCTCTTCTCTTGCCTGTTGCACCCCAGCCTTACTTCATGCTCACACCATGTTGTGGTTGTCTCTTCCTTGGCACATGGCAATGGGTCTGCCATTGATTCAAACTGTTACAAGAAAGATACAGGGCATCCAATGAGATCACTAGATTGCTGTTTTCTATAAGAAAAATGGAATTAGAGACACATGAAATGGGTAATGATAAAAATAGTGACAATTTAAACAAGAAAGTGAAAAGCTTTCTTGAGACTGGAAGTGGGCTAAAGAGCTGGGAGTCACCTAAGGCTTAAAGATTCTGGTCCATCAGAGATCTTCTATAGGCTGTTTATAAAGGGCTTATATTCTCCTGAACTTGGAAATCATGGGCTTTTTTTTTTTTTTTTTTTTTTTTTTTTGGTCCTCACATGCTGTTCTGATACATGTAATCCATGGGTGGAAGAGTTTGTAGTCTTGCTCTGCCTCTGTTTTTGTTTGTTTGGTTTTATAATACTTTTATTTATTCTTTGAGAATTTCAGGCATATATACACTGGGTTTTTATCATATCTACCTTCCTCTTCCACCTTCTAATTATCTTTGACTCCCCCTAACAATCCTTTTCCAACCTTATATCTTCTTCCTCTTTTTCTATCTATTTTAACTATTGCTTATGACCTACTGAATCCAGTTAGTGTTGCTCATATACACATAGGGGTGGAACCATCCACTGAATGTAGGTACTCTGCCTTTCCCCAACTGCCACTAACCATCAATACCTGCTTAGCTGGGCTGAAGCCTCCTGGGCCCACCCCTGTCCCCCAGTGAAATCTTGACATATTGCCACTGTTTTCTTTATATGTCAGTGGTGATGCCTCTAAGGCCTCCCTTTCTGTCATATTCTCCTCAAAATCTCGCAAGTGGTTATCCTAGAAATACATACTTTGTTTTATTTATCTGGTGTACTTTTAAAAGAACAATGACAAGTTTAATATTACACTCTTTCTACTCCAAAAATTTGACATACCACAGTTATCATCAGTCAATCTCCTATTGGTGGATTTCATAAATCTAAAAATGTCATCTTCTCCATTGCTTACACATCTACAACACCAATAGTTCAATAAGAAAACATCCAGTGCGTAACTTTGCTTTGAAGGACTATATTAACAAATAATAAGTAGATTAATTTATTTTTATTGATTGATGCAATTACTAATTATGATTCCCTAAAATTAAAGAAAAGTAAATAATATATGGAATTAATTTTGAGCCTGTATTTGCTGTCTTATTCTTTATCCTACCTCCCTACACCATCCCCTAGGTAGCAGAGAAAGAAGGTTAAAGGGGAAAAAGGGAGTTGATACCCTGTTGACTGACTTTCTGCTGGTTAGGGGCAATGAGTTTCTCAGGGTGGATTTGATATTCATTGTCAAGATATCTCCAACCAGTAACCAGCAATCCAGCAAACAAGCAGCAACCAGCAATAGCAGCAGGAGCAAACAAAGGGGCACAGGGGCAGCAGCAGGGGGAGCAGCAATCACTGCCACAGATTCTCACATTTATACACTCTCAAGAATCCCCATAATTTCACATATAAACTACCTTCAGCTGAAAAAATCATGTTCTGGATAGAGCATGAGACAAATCGTAATCAGCTGCTGTGGACAATCTGAAGCAGCCTCATACCCCACACCTGGGGATTGAAACTGAAGCATATTCACATAACTTTTCTATGTTTTTAAAAACCAAAGTTCTCACTGCACATTCCAAATCATACTACTTTTGTATGGTTATTTAGTATCTAACATTGCAAAAGAAAACTTCAAAGATGCTAAGTATGCCTACAAAGCCAAATTACTAAAAAGGAACAGAACTGATGTTTAAATCTTTATGTGTATGTCCCCAAAGCCTGGGCTTTACCCTCAACTCTGCAGTTGCAATGTTTTATGTTACATGGAAGAAATTACTTCACAAATTGAAAGATGGACAACATCAGATAATTCCTTAACATGAAGCAACTCACATAGATCTTTAATCTAAGGCAGAGTGCTAAATAATAGGTATGGAACTGTTAAATCTCCTTATATAATAGAAGACTGGCTTATTTAGGTCTGCATATGAGATAGGTAAAAGATTAAGGGGACAAGAAGCTGAGGTATGAAAATGTTTATAGTCTAAGTAGAAGAAATGCATTCCTATTTACAATCGCTTTTTGTTGATGTTGTGAGCCTATCCTTTAATGGCTGAGCCACCTCTCCAGTCCTACAATGCTTTTTTGATGTAACCAAAGTAAAGGTTACATAGTGATTTCTGCAAGACAAATTATATCAGCTTATTTCTATTATCCTTTTTCTTTCTTTCTTCCTTCCTTCCTTCCTTCCTTTCTAAACCAATTTTCTGGGCAAGTATCAACTCTTACTTGTTTATATATTATCCCTTGCTATTTTTGTGCTACAACTGAAGGGTGGAAAAATTTCATATAGCTTACAAAGTCTTTTTTAAAAAATCCATCCTTTACAGAAAAAGTTTTCTAAGACTTATAAAATGGTACTTTTCAAAACACACTATAATTGACTTGTACAATCAGATCAATTTCACTTATAAGAACAAAATGCCATGTAAGGATTTCCAGCATTGATTCGACATTGATTATTTGACTCTCCAAACTCTTGCCATTTGTCTCAGGTTCTGTTCAGTTGCTTCCACAGAATGTCACACAGTGCACAAATTATAAATAATAGAGTATTTCAGCTCATGGATGTAGAGGCCAAGAAGTTCAAGATTGAAGGATTCCACCTGTATGGGTACTCGTGTGGTGGGGTCAATGTGACTGGGTTGAATCAGTGAGCATGCAAGCTTAGATTTGCCTTCCTAGTGCTAAGAAGGCTTTGATTCACAATGACATTTCATTGTGTGTGAACCTAACTGCCTTTTGAAGGCTCCATTTTGACTTATCATCATCATATAGATATAAGGATTAACTTCCTGACACAAACTTTGGGGAACGGCAGTCATACAATAGAACCATCTGAAAGTGCTTAAAGCATTTTCTATTAAAATTTGAACTTATTTACCCTAGTTACCTAATCACAACCCTTCAGTTATTTGATGTGATTTACAAAAGTAAATAAGAAATGGGATTTTGGCTCTGTTGGTCGACTTCTTGCCTAGCAAATACAAAGTCCTGGGTTATTCTCCAGCACTCAGGAGATGGCAGCAGAAGGATCTCATTCAATCTTTGGCTACATAGTGAGTTTGAGGACAATTAGGAACACATGAAACACTATCCAAAATTAGCAATAAATATAAAACAAACAAAAACTGTAAATAAAAAGTTGGAATGTAAATTGTTCCTAGATGTCAGCTACAAAATATCTTGGAAAACATTCTTTTAAACTTTTCAGTAATGCAAAGTCTCTAAAAAATAATCTACAAACTGTACCATGAAAAAAAAATCTGATATAAGGAGAAGTAAATATGCCTAATATATGCAAATTAGGTTATTCTTGTTCAACTCAGAAGTAGAATGACCATTAATGTTATTGATAATATACTTGATTTTTCATTATTAAAACACTTGAGTCATTAGCTAATTAATATAAAGTGGGTTTATTGAGCTGAGAGGAAAATGTTCCTACAATGCATGTAAATGCAACTTGCATCCAAGGGACCACTAGCTTGCATCACTTCCACAGCTTCAGCTTCTTGATTATGCTCAAAGCTTTCCCTACAAATGTCACCTTACAGCCAATGACATCATCTTTCTAAAACTACAGATGACACAGATTACTTCTAGACAAATAGTGACTATGAATTAAGAATGTATTATTTCACCCTAATGAAGATAGGTATCTGATGATCATTTACTTTAAGAATAAAGTCATGGGACTGGAGAGATGGCTCAGTGGTTTAGGACACTAGCTGCTCTTCCAGAGTACCTGGGTTCAAACCCAGCATTCACATGGCATCTCACAACTGTCTGGAACTACAAGATCTGACGCTCTTACATAGACATACATGCAGACAAAACACCAATGAACATAAAATAAAGGTAAATAAAATAAATGAATGAATAATAAAATTCTTTAAAAACTGTCATATTAAAGGTGACACAAATATTTCACTAGAGCAGAGTCTTTCAATAGTAACACTATTGGCATTTGGGGCAGCAAAATTCTTAGTTGCGGTAGAATTATCCTGGGTTAGTGGGATGTTTGTAACACACTGACTTCCATTTATTAGATTGCTTCAGGAAACAACCATCCTCCTAATCCTGCAAGTGATGATGACAGAAAATGTCTCCTGTCGAATGACTGTTGAATTTCAGAGCTGGCCTTGGTTACAGTCAACAGCTTCAGGTGTGTGGCAGCACACAGGAGCATGTGGACTTTATCATGTAGCAGCAACAGAAACCATAGCTTCAAAAGGTGGTCAGGCTGCTGAAAGCATTTCTACTCTGTCCCGTGACAGCAGCAGTATGCCAAACTAGGCAGAGCTTCACCATCAGTGACCTCAAAGCCTTCCCCAACAGTGACATCCTTCCTTCAACAAGGCCATTCCTCCTGATTGCTCCATTCCCTATGGGCCAAGCATTTACACATAAGAGGCTATGGGAGCTGTACTTATTCAAATCACCACATTCCACTCGCTGGCCCATATAGGTTTGTAGCCATAACATAAGGCAGAAATGCATTTAGTCTAATTTCAAAAGTCCCATAGTCCATCATAGTCTCAACAACATTTAGAAGGCTCATCCGAGAGTCACATAATCTTTTAACTGTAATCCCTTATGAAATCAAAAGTAGAAAGCAGATCACTTCCAACATATCATGGTACAGCATATACATTACCATTTCAAAACATAGGGAAGGGAACACAGTGAGGAAATACTGGACAAAAGCAAGACCAAAAACCAGCTGGACAAACTCCAAGCTCTTGCATCTCCATGTCTGACATCAAAACGTTCTTCAGATCTCCATCTCCTTTCAGTTTTGTTGACTGGAACATGCTTCTTTCTCTTGGGCTAATTCTGTTGCCTATTAAGTAGCTTTTTCCCCCAGGCGTCCCATGGCTCCGGCATCTCCGACATCTTGAGGTCTCCAAGGTAATCCAGGCTTTACCTTCACAGCTTCGCACAATGGCCTTCCTAGGCCTCCATGAAAGGACAACCCTGCCAAATAACTAGCCTCGTTAACTTTCTTTAGTCCCTGAGGGAGACTCCATAACTCTTTTGTTCTATCCTTGACTCTAAAGCCCAAATCACAGGGCCAAACCTGCCAAGGTCTGCTGCTTGCTGGGTCTGAAATGTTGCCACACACCTGGCTTCAGTGACTTTCCTTAGTCATGGTCGGAGATTCATTTTCCAAGTCCTTTATTTTATTCTTAACTGGAAATCCAGAACCATGTGGCTGAGGCTGCCAAATTCTGCTGCTTGCTGGGGTTGAAACATGGCTTAATAACATCTTCACTAGCTCTCTGTTTCCAATAGTTTCCCTCACTGTCTGAGGTTGGAATATTCAGGGCTTGCTATATAGGACAGCTGGACTCTAGTGGTGACATTTTGCCCTGGCTGTCATTGACTGAGTTTTTAAATGGGAGTCTCCACATTTGGGTTTGGGATGATTATAGCTCAAGTGCTTATTTCTGGGTTTGTCTTTTTTGAGTGGGTGTTTTGTTCTCTGGTTTGTTTCCTCTGTGATGGCTGAGGGCTACCTGTTTTCCTGGCCTCTTCAGCTAGCATGCTGACAGGGAATGCCATCTGGTATTGGAGGCTGGGATAATAGAATGAGGTAAAAGAAGGAAAGTTGGAGGAGGCCTTTGTGATCCCTGGGGGAGGCAGTCAGAAAGGAAAAGGAGACCGCAGCAGGTTTCCTGCTAGTGAGCTGTGGATGAGACTGAGGGGATTGGATTTCAGGAGCAGTAGGAAAGGTGAGAGTCTGTCTTCAGTCTTCTTGTTGCCCTGAGAGGAGTATCCCTTGGGTTAGCAGGGTGTGCTTGCTAGAGTTGGGCCCTGGGACAAAGCAGCAGGAGGGGGAAAGGAAGGTAGTAGGATAATATCTATGGGATCTACAGATGTGTGCAGGGCAAAAGGAAGGTTAGAGATGGTGTTCTGTTGCTGCACTTGGGATGAGACCAAAGGATTGAATATAGGTAAATAGAGAAAGCGGAGACAGTCTGCCAGTAGCCAACCTGGTTTTCTGGTGGTGCAGGCGTGCCTCCTGGGTTTGGAGACTTGGGTACAGTGATGAGTGGTAGGAACTCTAAGAGGGGGTGGTCTATGTAAGTCACAGGAGATGTGGTCAAGGGCAGGGGATGGGGAGGAAGAAGGGTACAGTCAGTGTTCTGTTGTAGGGCTATGGATGAGGCTGCAATTGAGTATGAGGCAATAAAGAGATATGCTTGTATTTTTATTAGCTAGAATCATATACCATCACATTTGATTTCTGTTCTCCCAACTGAAGCCTCACATTGGATAGACTAATTAATGGTTTATAATTATGATTATTTTGTGGCATGAGAACCAAAGACAGAGCCTCATGCACATAAGACAAATGAATTACCACAACTCTGTGTCCCTAATCTAATTTTTCTTACAGTTTTTAAACATTTATTATCAGATCTTATATTATGCATAGATCAGTCAAACTTTCCCATGCATTTTTTAGAATATACATTGTGGTTACACATATGGAAAAAGTATCATAAATTCATATAATATGATATTACTTGGGCCTTCCAAGACAGGAAAAATGGATGAGCCTATGATCAATACAAAAGAACCACTGCTAGTTAGTGTTTCCATTTCTGTGAAGAGATACTATGACCAAGGCAACTATTACAGAAAGAGAGTGTTAAGGTTTCAGATGGTTAGTTTATTGTCATCATTAGTCCATTACCATCATGGTGGAGAGCTTAGTGGCACACAAGCAGGTGTGGAACTAGAGCAGTAGCTGAGAGTTTTACATCCTGATCCAGAGTAAGCACACACAAAGAGAGAGAGGTGGGGGAGGCTGGGCCTGAAGTGAATTTTTGAAGTCTCAAAACCCACCCCTCTTGATCATAGTGTCTCCTCACAGAATAAAATAGTGGCTAAGATAAAAGTTGGTCCCAGAGAGTGGTATATTGCTGTGATAGGCCCGACCATGCTCTTTGCCTGAAAAATATGAAAGACTTTGGGACTTTGTACTAGAAAAGCAGTTGAATTCTTTTAGTGGAGTCTAATGGGCAACCCTAGTAAAAGCATGGAAGACAGTGGTACTGAGGGCAATGTTGACAAGTAAAGCCCAAGCTCAAGAGGTTTTCAAGGGGAAAAATTAACAGCTGGCCTAGAGACCATTCTTGTGATATTTTGGCAAAGAATATGGATACTCTCTGTCCTGGTACAAGAAAATCTGCTTGAGGCTAAATTGAACAGTTTTAGAATAATGGTATTGGTAGAAGATATTTTAAGACAGCCTAGTATTGACTGTGTCATTTGGTTATTAGGGATCACTCTGATGCAGTTCTATAGTGAAAAGAAGCAAGGAAAAGTACAAAAGTACAGTTTGAGGAGAAAAAGAACATCCGGATATGTAATGCAATGTAAAATAAAAATAAAAAAGCAGGTAATAGGTCTCAAATATTAAAAAAATAGTAAGGAAAAATGCAGATAGTATATTTCCAATGTACAATGGCATAGATTATAGGTTAGCATTCCAAAAGGAAGGAAAGGGAGTGTTTTGAAGAAACACTGAATGAAAACAAGACCAAAAGCCAGCAGAGCAAACTCCAAAGTCTGCATCTCTGTGTTTGATGTCAAAGTGCTCTTCAGATATCTCCAACTCCTTTCAACCTCATTTACTGCAGCATAATTCTCCTTGCCATGATGGTTATAGACTAAATCTCTGTAACAGGAAGCAAACCACCAATTAAATGCTTCCTCTCATAAGAGTTGCTCTGTTCATGATATGTCTTCACAATAATAAGACAGTGATTAGGACAGAAGTTGGTACCAGGAGTAGGGTGTTACTGTGACAGGCCTGACCATGCTGCTTGATAGGGTAAGGTGGGGAAGTATGGAGCAGAAGAGCTTCCTTTCCTTGAATAATGAACAGTGTCCTAGTTTTAATCTCTATACTTACTTTAAGCACCTTAAAAAAAATAGCACCAAAACTTGAAGCAACTACTCGGATCATATGCTCTGCTAAGAGTAGAGAGCAATAAATACATGTGGGCTTAGCACTCACCTAACGTTCTTTACTCTTACACCCTTCAGAGCCCACATCCTGAGAATAGTGTCACACACTTTTGTCTGGGTCTTCCCACATTAGTTAAGGGGATGAAAACAATCCCCTACTGGCATGACCACTGGCCAACATGGTCTAGACACTTTCTTACTGAGACTTTCGTCCCATGATTTTTTAAGGTGTGTCAAGTTGACAAAGCTAACTATCCCAGTTAGGGATAGAATATGCATTGTAATGACACATAAATAGTTAAAATGACTGGTGGATTATTATAAGTCCACCATATCCATGTTCTCAAATTTGAGGTTTATATTCTCAGATGAGCAGAATGACATTTCTTAATGAGCAGAATGACAACGTCCTAAATTATCAATTTTGTCAAACTGCCTCTGGACTCCACAAACTTAACTGCCACAAACTGAACACTATGAACTCAATTCGACTATACTCTCAACTAACTCCCCACTGACTCTCAACTGACTGACTGACTCTCTCTTCACCTCTCTTTCCTGTGTGTTCTCATGAGAGCTGGGCATATCCTGTTCTGTCAAATCTTTCTCTGATTCACTTTGTCTGCTCCTCCATTAGACCTTCACTTTCAAACATGGCTGTGTCCTTCTATAAACTAATATTGCCTTCATTTTTTGGGAATAATAGTGCATACTAAGGATGTCTATATTCCAGCCAGATCATAATGTAATCCAGGGAGTGTCTGCATCCCATCTAAGAAGGGATTTGGATGTGAGCCCTTGTCAGAGCAGCCATGTTGCTGGATTAAAATACCTCTACAAGGTCTTGTTTAGACAGCCATATTGTTGAGTTATTATAGGTATAGCTTCCCTGTCATTCTCCATTTTTTTTACATTCCCCCCTCATTCCATTTGTATTCTCATGACCTTTTCATGTCTCCCCTCCACTTAGCTATCTCCTTCTCCTTCAAAATTCCTTGCACAGCTTCCATTTCACACCCTTGTACACATGTAAGCTTTTGAGTATGTACACATTTAGGCCTATGTTATACATTTGAGGAAAATATAATATTTGTATGTCTTTCTCCCTCACATTTTAATTTTTTTTCTTACATCCTGAGTGGCTCTATTTTCATCACTATATGGTATAAACAGACTTATAAATTGTAACTGTCACATAACCACAACCAAATACAAAAGGGACTGAGAAAAGAACCTTGGTTGATACCTTTCTTGGCTATGATATCTTACTTAAATGTAAATGCAATTCATTGAAATAAAATAAACAATCAGTTCCTCAATTCTAGCAAGCTACATGTGCCCAGCAGTGATCACACTGGATATACAACAGGTATAAAGAAATGAAACGTGTCCCCTGAGTGGTTACAAATTCAATTAAGTTGATAACTAAAATGAACCACTACGAATATAAGTGTCTTTCACTTAAGATATTGAGTGTTTTGGCTCTGTTAGATACTTAGAGGCATTGTGGATGCTTGGAAGAACTTTCTCCCTCACATGTGAGGCACTTTCCCAACAAACCATTCTGAGAATGGGAGACCCACTACAAATATGGACAGCACCATCCCAAAATCTGAAATCTCAGAATGAATAAGAGGGGAAGAGGGAAGGGAGAACACTGCTGAAGTTCATCTCTCTGCTTCTTCACTGTATTACAATAGGACTAGCTAGCTACCTCTTGTTCTAACCACCATGCCTTCTGCACAGATTGGCCTCCAAACCCGGAGCCAAAATGAAACAAACAAATACATTAAGGCAATTTTATCTGGTATTTTGTCACAGCAACAAGAAGTGACTAATATTTTCTTGTATAAAGGTCTTTGAAAAAAAATTTTCTTTTAAGAGGAAATTAATCCATTATTCTGCAACCCACAAACTTTGATAATAAATCAACATATTTTGTATCGGTTACTTGTAAAATGAGAAAGCTCCAAAATTATATTAAAAAAAATAAAAATAGCAACTCATGAATTTATATAGAATTCAATGGAATCACATAGAAACACATATCCCCATTGTTCTTTTCAAATTCAACTAAAGGTAAGAAAAAATAAAGCAGTAACTTTTTTTTAGATATTTAATGTTACTTCCTGTGCCAGCTCTTTTATAAAATATTAATGAGGAAATTCATGGTAATAAGTGTTAATACATTTTCTTGAATGTGGGATCCCTGGTAGATGATTCTTTATAGCGACATTCAGTAGTTGGAAATGTTTATTAAAGCAATATATTAGTTGGAGGAGTGCTAAAAATAATACTCAAGTTCATCTATAGTTTTTAATAGTTTCCGACTCTTTCTTAGAATTAGAGGTGGTTAGTAAAACAAGTAAAAGTAGACGCTATTATCCTAGATCAAAAAAAAATACCTGAATATTGTGATCTTCATGATGATATTGCAGAAGCTATAACAAGTGCCTTGTGTGCCTGTCCCATGACCAGGAAGCAATTAATTCATCTCCAGTTGTTTAGTGAGCATAGTTTGAAACTCAGTGTTATTCAATTTGTGGTATTAACATACAGATAATAGATGCTGTGATATAAACCAACTTTAACATGCATGCTTTTCAACATTCCCACTTCTAAATCCTCATTTGAATACATTATTCATGTGTTATTTCTTGTCCTATTAAAAAAAATAAAAGCATGGTTTTGAAACTTGTTTTTTAACCAATCTGTAAATCACTTAAGTGCTGACATCTGCTTAGCAGTTATGATTTTATATAAACACTAATTAAATTTGCCTTCTGCGAGGTTGAAGATTTTATATGGGAAGCCTGCTTATGATTATACTAATGTGTAATTTTCTTTTAGAGTTTAAATAGTAAAAAAGAGACAGGTACTGTGTAGACTGCCTGAGTATGATAGAAAATTTCAAGCCAGTGAATCCCATAAAGTTTCAAAGGCATACCATGAATATTTTCATAAGATTTCTACTATTTATAGTATGGCTCATTTATTCAGAAAATTCTTATGGAAAACTTTCCTTCTGCGAATGTGTGTATCATGAATTTTGAACTAAAAAAAAATCAAAGACAAAAGAAGGAATGATTCATTTGTAAACTATGGGGTTGTAGTAACTCTACCTCTAAACATTTTAACCTGGGGAGAGAAGAACTTGAAGCAGGCATATAAGACCTAGAAGGGATTTTCTTAAGGGCCACAGATCCCTCTCTAATGGTGTACTTCCTATCCACAGATGAAAAAAAAAAAAGACACAGAAAATAATCTCAAAAGATAAACTTAAAATTTCCATAGTTCATTAAAATTTACTAATCATTCTCCCCAGTTATTTGCTACTCAAATACCTAGCACAAAAGTACAATTTTAACAAATTTTCCTTTGTTTTGTTTGTCTTTGTTTTTCTGATACGGGGTTTCTCTGTGTGGTCTTGGCTGTCGTGGACTCACTTTGTAGACCAGGCTGACTTTGAACTCATAGCTATCCACCTGCCTTTGCCTCCCTTAGTGCTGTGATTAAAGAAATGAGCCATCACACCTGGATTTTAACCATTTCTTTTAGTATTAAATACTTTATGAAAGTTTTTCTATCATATAAAGTACATATTAAATAAATTTGTATTTTGTTTCAATCTCTAACCTGGGCTCCACATATACACAAGTGTATGTACACACACACACACACACACACACACACACACACACACACCACCCAATTCTGAAACAATAAGACATGTTTACACAGGGATATAAAAAGATATATCTTCTCTTCAAACACTTCCAGTGTCTGCTTATTTGCCCTTCTGAATGAAAATCAGGCATTCTTCCTAGGGTCCTCCTTGTTATTTAGCCTCGTTGGGTCTATGTATTGTTGTGTGGTTATCTTGTATTATGTGTCTAATATCTGCTTGTAAGTGAGTGTATACCATGAATGTCTTCTTGGGTCTGGGTTACCTCACTCAGGATAACCATTTCTAGTTCCATCCATTCGCTTGCAAATTTCAAGGTTTCCCTGTAATTAATAGCAGAGTAGTATTTCATTGTGTAAATCTACCACAGTTTCTTCATCCATTCTATTGTTGAGGAACATCTGGGTTGTTTCCAGACTCTAGCCATTATGAATAAGGCTGCTATGAACATAGTTGAGCAAATGTCCTTGTTGTGTAGTAGAGCATATTTTGGGTATATGCCTAGGTGTAGTATAGCTGGGTCTTGAGGTAGCCCTACCTTTTTAAAGATTTATTTATTTATTATTACATATATAGTGCTCTGCCTGCACATACACCTGCAGGTCAGAAGAGGGCATCAGATCACATTATAGATGGTTGTGAGCCACCATATTGTTGCTGGGAATTGAACTCAGGACCTCTGGAGGAGCAGTCAGTGCCCTTAACCTCTGAGCCATCTCTCCAGACCACTCTCTGTTCTCTGTGAAAGCACCAGATTGATTTCTAAAGTGGTTGTATAAGACTGCACTCCCACCATCAATGAAGGAGTGTTCCCCTCTCTCTACATCCTCGCCAGCATGTGCTGTCACATTCTGAGGGGTGTAAGGTGGAATCTCAGAATTGGAGCCTACCATAGAGATCCTCTGAAAGACTCTCTACCCAGAGGATGGCCGAAGCAGATGTTGAGACTCACAGCCACACTTTGGGGTGGAGTGCTGGGAGTCTTATGGAAGAATTGGGGGATAAAGGGGACAGGAGCTCCACAAGGAGACCAATGGAGCCAACAAATGTAGGGGCTGGGGATGGAGTGGATGCTGCAGAGAGTGATGTACCAACCAAGCACCATGCAACATGCATGATAAGGACCTAAACCCTCTGCTCAGATGTAGTATAAGCAGCACGGTTTCCTTGTGAGTCCCGTAATATGGGGAGTAGGGGCTTCTCTGACATGGACTCTGGTGCCAGGCCACAGAGGAAGAGGATACAGGCAGTCCAGATGAGAGTTGATAAATTAAGGTCTAAAGATAGGGCAGGAGGGCTCTCCCTTTCTGAGGACTAGGGGAGGGGGTGAGGGAGGAAGGGATCTACAATCAGGATATTAAAAAGAAAAAAGAAAATTGAAAAAAAAATCAGAGATTTATCTTGTCGTGACCTCTTTTATCTTCTTAGATCTGCAAGTACCATCTGTTCCCGGGGCTTCACAATGTTTCTTTGAAACAGTAGGGCTGCTGTATCAGCTTCCCTACACCCACCCCCTGTTAGGGGTGCCAATCGCTTCCCATCTCAGACTTAAGGAAGCAGAAGCAGTAGCTCTATGTGTTGGGTTGGAGTCCCAGGCTGCCCCACACCCGCAACCTGGTCTTGTAAATTACAAATTACATTCCTCGCTCTCTCTCTAATCCTGCCCACTCAGAAAGCCTCCACACAAAGAAAGGGTGTCAACAGTACAGTCCTGCACTCCTAGTGGCTGTTCCAACCCTCGCAACTGAAGTCTTTAGTCACCCCCAAGCCCTCCCCCAGCCCCTCCCCCCAGCCCTAGATAACCATACCTGGGCATAAGGCCAGCATGTGGCAGACACGTCATTTTCCACCTAAAATCTATTAAAAAAAAAAAAAAAACCTCCCCACCATAGCATAGCTTGCCTTTGGTCGTCCCCGCACCCGCCACCCCTTGTTTCCCCCGAGGCTGGTGATCTTGCCTGCAAGCCCATTCCCAACTAAACCTGCCTTTTTTTTTTTTTTTCTTTTAATTCGGCTCAAATTGGCTTATTTCTCTAGTAGAGAAAACCTATTACTGTGCTTGACAATTTTAGATTAAAGCACCTATGCTGGTGATGTTGACAAAATCCCCAGGATGAGAATTCACAATTTGCAAACAACATCCATAATGGGCACATGCAACAGTTGCTGCAGAAACAAAGACTTTAGTAAATACACGGGCAGTGGCAAGTCATACTAGGATGGAGATAAGCCTGTGGGTCTTATTTTGTGTTGACTCTTAATCTTTCCTATTCAATGTCTCTGTGACTGAAAACAATTTTGTAAAAATTTGGTGCTTTTCAGTTTCTTCACCAGAAAAACACATCTCAGTTATTTAGAGATCATTGAATTTGCATTTGTAAAGCATTTACAACAGTGCTGACAATCAAAGCCTTAAAAAGAGTAACTATTTTTAGAACTACCAGCACATGATGTGTAGTTTCATATTATGTTATTAAAACTCCTTAATGCAACTATACTTTTTATTGCCTCTATTTGATACATTAGCTACTGAGTCTTAAGAAATTTAAATTGACAAATGAGTCAGGATCTTTTTGGTAACAAAACACAATCCGAAGCAATTTGAGTTAAAACAAAACAAAACAGAAACTGATTAGTTAGTGTAGCTGAAAATTCCCAAGGTAGAACCCAAATTTCTGTATCTAGCCTTGGATATTTTATGCTCTGCCTCAGGACAAACACAGCTTCAGCTCTTCTCCATGTAATCTGCTGGCTGCTACTGAGGGGAGTGGGGATAACCTTTCTTCCCCTTTTTGGACAAACTTTCTGGCTCTCTTGTACGAACCCACCTGCCTTGCATGGTATATCTCTCTGTGAGCCAGCCATGCTCATCTTCTGATGTCTATGCAGGTTAACCTAGATCACATGACTGTCTCTTCAATGGGGGAGGGAGTCAGACCTGCTCCACCCTCTCTTCTCTCAAAAAGAAAAATATGAAATCATGGATCTGCAATAGAAATAAGCCATAATGATAAGTAATGTATGGCTACACACACACACACACACACACACACACACACACACACACACACACACACTCACACTCACTCACAGACACATACGAACACACACGAACACACATGAACACACACACAATGATAAATAAATAAGAATAAAACGACCAGATGTTATTTTGGCTCGTGATTTTAGAGCATAAGTATACAGGATCTACTTCATCCATAGTGACTGCAAACATATGCCTGACCTATTTCACAACTTGGTGGTTCAAGAAGAAAAGCAGGAACCAGAGCCCAGAACCATGGCTTCCCCTACTAGGTTCACCTCCAAACCTTTCCCTAGCTCTCCAAAGTAGCATCACCACTTGGAGGTGGAATATTTAGAACACATCTGTAGAGGACATGTCTGACGCAAACTGTAGCACATCTATCAGTGACAAAAACCAACTTCAAAGGGAGGTAGAGCCTTTTGAATGAAACTGTTCACCATACACAGTTTGCTAAGTCCTAGGTCTGCAAAGGTATATGAGAGACGTCCCTGTCCATAAATAATCCCATTTAAAGTTGGAGGCTGAAGCAAAGAGGAAACAGCCTTGCAGTGGCAGGTGTTCAGAGAAAAGTATTTGGAACTCATAAGCAGCAATTAGAAGCACTTTCCTTATGATTATCAACCATCACCCTGCACTTTACAAGTCCAGGATGTCCACCTATCCTTTGCCAGGCACCAGGAAGAAAATGTGTTAACAGAGATTGCTCTCTTAGAGAAAGGAGAGCCTGTCTTCAGTTATCTTAACGAGGTTGAAGACACAACTATGTTAATTGTTAAAGCAACTTTTATTCACCAGAGGTAAATGTCATCCCAGAAGCTCACTGCATCCATCTGCTAACCTAGGCCTAGTCTTAGAAGCTTCTAGGATCCATACAATCTAACCTAGGCTTAGAATGTTTTCAGCTTCTGAGACTTACTGCTGAATAAAGTCCCTCTTTCTAGTTCTTTCTGAGCTTGGGATGGATGCTTCAACTCAGTTGTTCTGGCTCAAACTCCTCTCCAAGATGACTGATTCAAACTGGCTCCTCTCAGTTTCTGACTGAATTGCTTTACTTGTCCTCATACTAACTTTAGCAGTAAGTTCTCATCTGCTGCCTCCCTCTCACTCTCTGGCTTGTTTCTGTCTTCACTTGTGTCTAGCTTGTTCCTTCTTCAACCTGTCTCTGTAAAACTCAAAAAATCCCTTATTAAAACTGCTGCCTCCTTTTCTGCCTCTGGGCTGGATGCTTAAATACTTTTTTCCCCCTCTCTCTCTTTTCTGGTGAGAGTTGGGCATCTTCTCTTTGTGGCTCATTCTGTCAACTCTTTCTCTGATTTGTCACTTTGTCTGCCCCTCAAATAGACATCACTCTCAAGCACTGGTGCTTCTTCTACAAACTATCTTTACCTTCAATGTTTGGAATGAAACATATGTACCAAGCACATGTATGTATTCCAACCAGAGGGATTAAAGGTGTGTGGCATGTCTGCATTCCAGCTGGGTCACATAGACCAACTCTTCAGATATGATCGCTTGCTACAGCAGCCATATTTCTGGACTAAAATTCCTCTACAATTAAAGCTTCATTTTAGGGAAATTACTGTAATAAACAGCAATGGGAAAGAATAAAAATGAATGTCATGGAAGGAAGATTAAATGTCTACAATGATACATTTGAGTAGTTTCATAATGAGATCCTTTTTTTTTTTCTTCTAACTTTTTTGTAAATGATTCAGAAAATCATTGAATTTTCCCTGACAACAAAGGCAAAAGTTTTCACTAAATATAGAAATGGCACATTGAGTGAAATCAGCTTTATCTGGATAAACTAGAAGCCTGACTGTGTAGCCACACTGAGCAGCTACCACAACTCTGCATTTAGCATTCATATGTTATGCTTGGCTCTGCAGGGGGGGTGAGCAGACTAGAGTATACAATGGAGATTTCTGTTCCAATAAGTTCTACAAATTTGTAATGTAAAATAAACTCAAGATGAATGGCACCAAGCATCCCTTACTTATACTGGTACAAAGATGGCAACTTTACTTCAGCTTTACTTTGTAGTTAAAGTCCAGATGCAGGGATAAGAAGAGAAATGATTCTGATATTTTTGAAAGGATTAGCTGTTAGTGGGGTGATAAGCTATGAATTCTAAGACTTTGGTTTATTGAACTCTTCAAAATGGATGTGTTTAACTGTTGTCAAGGACTAGAAAGTTCTTCAGGAACAGCAGTGCTTGTGCTCATGGGCATCCACCTATTGATGGTCTTACTTTACACAATCTGTCAAGGGCATCTGCTGAGCAATTTTTTTTTAACTAAAAAAAGCATTCAGAACTCGACTGACTGTGCAAAGGAAAATGTAAGAATTAAAACTTGATCATGCTCTGGCACACCATCCACTTTATTAAAAAAAATAGCTCGTCTACTTTTTACTTAATATTCATCTACAAATAAAAGGAAGCTTCACATTTGACGTAATTGTCTAAGCCTCTGGAAAGTAGCTATTGATTTCTGTGGTACAATTGCTATCACTGTTTAACATTTTAGATGTGGGTAGATGTAACTTATATACCCACTCTCATTTCATATAATGGGATTGAATCCTCAATCCCAGAGTGACTATTTTCAGAGTAAGAAAGTAATCAAGATGAAATGAAGTCATAAAAGTGGGCCCTTGAACTAATACAAAATACACTAGAGAGCTGAACCGGTGAGACCTTGAGCTTTCTCTCCTGCAGAACTCTGAAAGATCAAACTGTGGGTCTCTTCAGGAGAGCTTGTGGGGAGATGAGAAGAACGGAAGGGAGTGAAGTTGTGTGGTTTCCTATGTTTCCCTTTCTGTGAGGTCTGCTAAGAAGGCTATACTGTGAGAGTTGCTCGTTTGGCCCTCATGTCCACAGCTCTCTCTGTGCCTTTCCAATATCCTTTTATTTCTCTCGCATTTTCGTTCCCAGCTCCCGGGTTTACAGATGACTCCCTGTACCTTGCCTATACCTTTGCGGTGAATCCATGGCTGCTTCTTTGGTTCTCAGTGAGTCTGACATGCACGGGTTCTGCTAGTCGATCTTACAGAGACACCGCTTGCAAAAGGCAAAGGTGATCACGCAGCTCTCCAAGCAGAGCTATATCACTTTCAGGTGGCTCCGAAGATCACCTATGCTTGAAGCTGTGGCAGATACTCCTGTCTCTCATTTTCCAAAATGAGCTCTGCCCTTGTCACACGGAACAACACTGAGGCCTTGGAGCAGCCTGCTCTAGCTCCTGTTTCTCTGCTGTTTCATAAGATGTGTGTCCTCTAGGTCAACACCTCATCTGAACAAGGAACAAGACAGAGGTGGGTAAAGAAGAAAAGAGGCATTTCCCAGGCTACCTGAGGCCTCTGGCAAACCTGTTTCAGTCATTTTCCTCCCGTATGACAAATACCCAAGACCATTCATGTTATAAAGTAGAATGTTTATTTAGCTCCTGGTTCTTGTAGAGTATGGTACTGGCATCTTGAGAAGGCCTCCCTGCCTATGGCACAACATGGTAAAGAGGTGGGAAGAAAGCAAGCTAAGGACTAAAAGGGCCAATAACCAAGGGGACTCCCCATATAATTACCCACTAACATGAGAATTGGCACACTCCGTGACAGCAGCATTAATCCATTCATGAGGATGGTGACCCCACAACATGATTACACCGCACTGATTACACTGCACTTCACCCCATTTCATAAAGGTTCCCCACCTCAACCCTTCCATACTGGGCACTAAGATTCAAGTATATAAACCTTGGAAAACACAGTCAAACCAGGCCCCAGTGTTGGCATGGGTATATCGACTTCTGCTGCAGCTCATATGCTTAATGCCTACCTAGTAAACCTTCCCCGGCTTACTAGGCTGGGAACTTCTTTTTTTTTTTTCATTTTTTTCTCCTTTATTAATTTATTCTTGTTATATCTCAATGGTTATCCCATCCCTTGTATCCTCCCATTCTTCCCTCCCTCCCATTTTCCCCTTATTCCCCTCCCCTATGACTGTTCCTGAGGGGGATTACCTCCCCCTCTATATGATGATAGGGTATCAAGTCTCCTCTTGGTAACCTGCTGTCCTTCCTCTGAGTGCCACCAGGTCTCCCCCTCCAGGCGACATGGTCAAAGGTGAGGCACCAGAGTATGTGAGAAAGTCATATCCCACTCTCCACTTTACTGTGGAGAGTGTTCTGTCCATTGGCTAGATCTGGGTAGGGGTTTAAGGTTTACCGCCTGTATTGTCCTTGGCTGGTGCCTTAGTTTGAGCGGGAACCCTGGGCCCAAATCTGCCTATCATAATGTTCTACTTGTAGGCTTCTAGGACCCTCTGGATCCTTCTACGTTGCCATTCTCCCATGATTCTCTCATCTAGAGTCCCACTAGAATGTCCTCCCCTCTGTCTCAGTTTCCTGGTAAGTGAAGGCTTTCGTGGGACATGCTCCTTGGGCTAATATGCAGATATAAGTGAGTATATACCATTTGAGTCTTTCTGCTTCTGGGTTAACTCACTCATTATGATCATTTCTAGCTCAATCCATTTATCCACAAATTTGGGGAATTCCTTGTTTTTAATAGCTGAATAGTATTCCATAGTGTATATGTACCACAGTTTCTTTATCCATTCTTCTATTGAGGGACACTAGAAATTCTTAAAGAAACACATTCATTTTAAATCTTGACATGTCTTTGGTTCAGAGTCTGTCATATTCTCTGCTCATTGGGTAGTAAGTAGCAGCCTGTTATTACTCTAGAGATCTCACTTCTATCTGCAAGGTGTCTCTTCTGGGGTTTCTAGTGCTATGATAAAACACCATGAGAAAAAAACAGGTTGAGGAAGAAAGAATTTATTTCAGCTTACAACTCCAGTGCTGTGGGAAGTCAGAGCAGAAACTCAAATGGAGCAGGAGCTGATATATAAAAGCTATGGAGAAGATTTTACTAAGTTTGCTCTCTTATGAAATCTAGAACCACCAGCCTAGGGGTGGCTCCATCCACAATGGTCTCTGTTCTCCCACAGCAATAACTAATTGAGAAAGTACTCTACCAAATTGCCCATAGGCAAACTGTATGGAGGCACTTTCTTGGTTGAGAGTCTCTCTTCCCAGATGATTTGTCAAGTTGAAACCAGCTAGACCATGAGAGATGAACCAGTTGTGATATATTTAATTTTGTTTATTTATGTATTTATTTATTGTTTCAATTAGTGTAGATGATGCATTTGGTTAAGGTGATGTCTGCTTTCTGTCTCAATTACTTACTGCAGATGCATCATTCCTAAAGTGTTAATCCAGTGAGAATTTTAAATGTTTACATAAAACATTAAATTTCAGAATCATCAGAGATTATCTTTATACCATTTTAAACCCAATTCAAATATTTATTTTGCAATTTCTTAGAAGACATTTAGTCAGTTTTAATAATCACTGAAATTTATTTTAATATTGACACTTTTTACCTATATTCAGTCTTTGGAATCTTTTGCATAGTTGTAATTAAGTGTAATAAAAAATTTAGTTCACTCAATTAGAAACCAGGTGATAAAAATATGTATAAGATGGGAAATTTACCTTTAATAATATAAGTACGGTCATACGAAATCTAGGAACCTATTAAATTCTTTCAATTAGTGTATTGTGTATGTATAACCGAAATGCAACATTTCATAGAGTTTATGAAACTGTCACTCTGCTTAGTTTAGTAAACAAACATAATAAGCTAAAATGGATGCTTCCATTGTTTTATCTGAACAGATGAAGATTTGAAATAAAGTTTTCCACCTTCTGTTAAGCTTTCAGGGAGGCAGCTGTGCCTCTGTAACTAAGCAGCTAAGAGACTAAACCACATATTTTCATCTGAGAAGTCCAATTTGCTTTTCTCCCCAGTTTTGTTTTCTGTGTCTTCCGGAAGCCTTGACAACTGCGCTCTGGTGATAGAGTAGCAAAACAGAGCACCAGATGGGAGATTTCTCCACTGAGACAACATGGAAGTCGACAAAAAATTGTCCACAGTTATGGCAAAAGGTTAGCTGGCTCAGTGCATTGGGCTTGAGTCAAGGCATCCTATCTTGACAGTTAAAAAATACGTGGAGGCACCAAAATACGTGTGAAAGTCATACCCCACTCTCCACTCAACTGTGGAGAATGTCCTGTCCATTGGCTAGATCTGGGTAGGGGTTTGAAGTTTACGGCCTGTATTGTCCTTGGCTGGTGCCATAGTTTGAGCAGGACCCCTGGGCCCAAATCTGCCTATCATAATGTTCTTCATATTTGACCATGTCCCCTGGAGGGGGAGACCTGGTGGCACTCAGAGGAAGAATAGCAGGCTACCAAGAAGAGACTTGCTACCCCATGAGCATACACATGGGGAGGAAGTCCCCCTCAGGAACAGTCATAGGGGAGGGGAGTAAGGGGAAAATGGTAGGAAGGAAGGAAGAATGGGAGGATACAAGGGATGGGATAATCACTGAGATGTTACAAGAATAAATTAATTTTTAAAAATGCAAAAAAAAAAATACGTGGAGGAAGCTGCTCTTCTCAAGGCAACCAGGAAGCAGAGGCAGTAGCGGACAGGGAGGGAGGGAGGAACTTGTCTGTCCTCTAGATATGCATCACCTCCTACAGTTTCCACGACCACCCATAATGTCATCAAACTACAAATGGAGTAAGCCATTGATTATTCCACAGCCTTGTGACCTAATCACTCGTCAATGTCTGGCTTTGTAATCTATGGACTAGCTGGTTCATGGCTACAACACCTCTTGACTCAGCCTCCTAGATGCTGGGATCACAGACATGGCTGCTATGCCTGAGTATGCTTTCATAGTTTCTTAAACAGAATTCAGAAAAATAACATGTTTGTCATAGTCCAGACTGTGCCTTCTGCTCCTGACTTGTTTTCTGTATTTGCATCCTTTTGTTTTTATCCAGGTTTGCAAATGATTTATTTACTTTCATAAGAGGTATGTCTTGGATTGTTTGGTGATAGTTGGTTTCTTTATCTGTTATTTTATCTCTACTGTTTTTTCCTCTTTTAAATTCTATTTCTATATTTTTATTTCCTTTCTTGGGTTGACATTTAATTGATTTAGTATTTTTGTCTATAATTCTTCAAGTGCTGCTTTGCCCTAAAGTTCTTGGATTTATAAATGTAAAGTTTTCTATATCCATTCTCCTAACTACCTTCACAAGAGGTGCAGGAGTCAGATGGGAGCCCACAGAGGTGTCTTGGCAGTGTTTTAAAAGGCACACTGAAGAAGGCAGGAAGGAAGGTCAATTTCCTGTGCCCCTCACCCAGATCCAAGATGTGTGCAAAGAAACACTTCCATTTGGAAAACAGAGAAGAGTTTATATTTAGATTTCATGGTTTTAACTTTTAATGTATTATATATTTTTATATTTTGTTTGAGAATTTCATATATGTATATAATGAAATGTTATCATATCCAGCTCCATTTCCACTATCCAACTCTTCCTGGATTTTTGTTAACATGACCTTTTTTCAATTTCTTTCTTCCTCTCCCTCAACATCAATGAGATACCAATAGCTCCTCATTTGGAGGCAGGCCTTTGTGTCATCTTCCCCATCTACGCTTGAATTTTTTGCTGACTCAATCTCGTGCAGATTTTGCATAAAAAACATGTTACTCTTGGTTCATAAATGTAATAGCTATTTTACACCTAGAAGACAAAATTTCACAGCAATCCCTGACATCCTCTCTGTTTTACTTCCATTCCATCTCCTTTTCTGTGATGTAACATGAGCCGTGGTCCAGATAGAAATGTCCACTTAAGGATGAGCATTCATATTTCTTTAGTCTCAAGTCTTTGATCCCTTATGAGTTTCTGCATCAGCTCCTGACCACTGCACAAAGAAGTGCAAGGCTGAAAGCAGTGCAGTTGAATTAGTATGCTAAACTCTTATTTCCTGATGACTAGCATTTATAGTGTCAGAAGGTACACATATGGATTTCGTGGAGAAATGGTTATACCTAGTGTTAGACAACACATGCTGCGATATCTGCCAGTCAATATGTCCCCACTGATGCAACAGTGGCATGGCAGTTACGGAGTAATGAACCACCTTCTGATTTTGCCTCTGGAGATTATAAACTTAAGGGTGGAAGCTACTATTGATATTTTGCCTTTTAAACATTTATGTTTATACT
Organism: Acomys minous; assembly: GCF_964271855.1. Lineage (NCBI taxonomy): Eukaryota > Metazoa > Chordata > Mammalia > Rodentia > Muridae > Acomys > Acomys minous. Next base: position 31,471,252 of record NC_140487.1, read on the forward strand.
CTCATATTTTCTAAGGAATTAGTAACTTTATATTTTTAGATAGTTGACACAATAACTGTGGGAATATTATTATTAACATTATTATTATTATTTCATTAGGTCAGGAACATTATTGTTACTTCTTAGAGTTTCTTATCATACTTTGCAGATTATATCAAAAATGACCAGAAAGTGTTATTAATATAACTTCTACATTTTATAATATAATGATGCTAATACTACAGTCAAATGTAGTCTCAATATATATGAATTTCTTATATATTTGAACTCTCATTCAAAACATATCTATTCATTTAATTTTTAAAATGAAATAATTGCTGAAGCTTTAACATAGTCATATTGTTCATTTAAAAGTAGTACAAATTTATAGGCCATTTCCACAATAAAATTCAACATTTTTGAAAAATAAAATTATTTTTTAAATTATACACCTAACCTCCTGTCCAGAAAATAATAGGAAAGGCCATTTTATTTAATTTGCATAATTTATTTTGAATAATCACATGCTTTGCTCTAAAAATATTGGTGTTCTTGACCTAGGAATGCTGCTCCAAACCCCTCAAGAATGTGAGCTAAGGTGGCCATCAGTGTTCTGCCTTTAAAACATTCAAACTATAACAGATGCCTTCAAGGATTTTTTATGAGCATTAATTATCTAACTTTAATTTCATTTGTTTTGTATCTAAAATTTTCTTTCATATCAAATATCTAAAAATTTCCAATATGAAAAGGTGAGTATATTTCACAAGTTATCTCCAATATATTTAAGAATTATATTCTTATATCATAAGAATATATTATTTTTTATATAATTCACTATTATATTTATATTCTATATATAATTCAATAATTAAGAATATACATTAACCATAGTTAGTCTATTGGTTTTATAGTCAAGGTAAGATATTTCCTAGATTTTTGCAAAATATTTTATTCATTTACTTTTCAAATAAATAATTATTTCATCAAAAATTACTAAATTTCTTTGTATTGGGATATATCTTTAAAAATATTTTATAATTCTTTTCTTTTCAGAAAGATTGTGTGAAGATTCCCTGAAGTTTACATTATTACAATGGAACTTCCAGAGAAAATGAAAAGCAATTTCTAGCATCTGTAATATTTACTACAGGACAGCCTCCTATGGGTGAGATCTTTTTAAAAATTATTTATAAAAATATCTACATATGAGAAGGACCATTACAAAACAATCAAAAAGCCACATGTAAAAGTTACATTCAAAATGTTTAGCCCGTTTGTATTTGGCCACCTTGAAGATAATACTATTTATCCTATCTTGATGAGTCTAAAGTTTAGCACCTAAATCATATCTTGTATTTAGCAACCTAAGAAACATCTTTCTGGGCTGGAGAGATGGCTCAGTGGTTAAGAGCACCACCTGCTTTTCCAGAAGTCCTGAGTTCAATTCCCAGAAACCACATAGATAATGTAATTTGATGCCCTCTTCTGCAGATAAAGCACTCTCACACAATAAATAAATCTTTAAAAAAAAAAAAGTAACACCTTTCTAGATCTTAAAATGTTTTCTTAAATCCTAAACAACAGAAGCTTAACTGTGAAACTACAACTGTCTAGACTTCAAACTCATCAGTATTACTTAAATGGGAAGTGCAGACAAACAGCTCCCAAAACTAAGAGATGACAGAGACAGCTTACTGTCTGGTCAGTAGTGAGCTCTTAAAAACAGTTAACTGACAACACTTGGATTGGGTTTTATCTTTTCAGAATGATTAAATGCTATGGATGTGTCCAAATTTGCTGTCTTCTCTACTGTTGCATATCATAGTCCAAACTTGTAAGATTAGTTTGGTTATTTGCACTTTATATTAATATACAATTCAGCAAATGCTGCCTGTGTATAGACACAACTTGGGTACTGGGAATAGTTCTCACAGAGAGAAGGGAAGACAATCAGAAGCCATAGCACAATGGTTCTAAGAAGGCTAAGTCAATAGGCCTGTTTATAGCCACTCTTTTGGGGAAAGGCTTTGTGTCTTATAGAGTTCTTATTAGTTAGTAAGGAAATTGCATGGTAGCGACTTGGGCACATTGGAAAGTACAGAATGTTTTAGGGGCACATAATAGTATAAATTACTTTGCTCAGAGAATGAATGGAAGCAGATTTAAGAAAAAATACAGAAAGTCATTATAGTTAGGCTTCTGATGTTGGCAGTTTACTTAGTCAATTGTAGAAAACATATAAACCAAAAGGACAGGAGTTAGAAAGCAGAATGGTCATTATAGAAAAAAAGGCAGAAAACAGGTGGAAATAATTTTATGATAAACAGTTGGTCAGGAGTATCAAATTGGAGACTTTTAGCTCTTTCCATGATTGTATTCTGAATGGAGGCTTTGTTGCAGATTCCAAGACAATTTTATGTGGATTTACCCATATATTTTTTTTTAATAAAAACAACTTCACAAATGTCAAGTGTTATCTTCAATGGGGTCCAAAATAGATGTATAGACTTAACTGTGTTGTATAATTATCCCAACTTCTCAATCACAGTGTTCTAAAAAGTGATCATTGACTAAAATGAATAGAATGCTGATGGAAGTTATTTTTAAATAGATGTGATAATGGTAAAGCATTTTAGAAAGAAAGAAAATTGTACAGAATAAAAGTATTTTAATCTACCATCACAAAAGAAAACTTGGCAGTTTCCTGAAGGGGAAGAGATTGTTAATCACTTGCATTTTCACTTGGGTGTAGGCATTTTGATATTCATGCTTCATTCAATGGCTCATTTGACATTATCCCTTAAATCTGATGCTAACTTAGCACCTTGGTGCTTGTTTTTTTTTTTTTTTTTTTTTAAAGCTTGTGTTAATAGTCTGCACTTCATTTGAATTATATGTTCTCAGATAACAGGGATGGCCTAGTAGCAATTTCAATTTGTTCATAGTGAAGAAAGAATGAACAGGTAAAATTATTTGGGGCTTTTTTTTTCTTTAATGTCAAAGAGATCACAAACTTCTTGAAAGTAAGTATTTTTCTCTTCAACGTTAAATTCCTAGTGTTAACCAGTGTATGGCAAAATTAACATTTAGTAAACACTGTTGAATGAATGACCACATACAGGCCTGAAAGAAATCCCAAGAGAGAAGAGAATGCTGCTTGTTGACTAATGAGCAACCAAACCGTTGAAGTTCACAAGTTTTAAACAAAGAACATGGGTAAATCAGTGTATTTGAACACTAACCTAAATTGAGCTAGATTCTGAGAATAAAATTTCACCCTTAAAACAAAACTATCTTGTCTTAACTTCTTTTTCTGAGGCTTTATCCTAAAACATAACTCATTTTTAAAATAAACAAAGTCTCCCTATGTACCCTTACCTGACCTGGGACTTACTATATAGACCAGTCTGGTCTCAAATTCACAGAGTTTGCCCCATGCCCATAATCCAGTTTTTTAAAGGGAACTATATTTGTAAAATATCATTTTAAAAGTCACCAAACCATACTGTCACCTTAGTGAGTAATGTTGAAACAAACTGCTGTACCTTTATAATGAATCATTTGATATTCCTAAGTATTAACTTTATAAAGATCATAAACATAGAGTGATTAAATAACATACCACAGAAACTATTGAAATAAAAACATAGAACATATTAAGACATGCATATTATATAAACATGAGAAATAAAGACTGAAAAGAAAAAGGTTTAAATTCAAATTTGGTATATGATGTTGTTATTATGGGCAATTAAATAAATTATTTTCTAATTTTTTCTATTTAGTTACATTAGTGATTCATGTCAGTTACTTTTCCATGATTTTTATCATGCATCTGCTCATTAATGATTAAATAATCTTAAGTGTTTGCTATGTGTTAAACAATCTGCTAAACTCTGTGAGTATAGAACTGAATATATAAACTAATTCATACTAGTAATAACAAATTTAATCTTTCAGGGAAATTTGTCCATACTTCAGACGTTATCTAGCCTCATCTTGCAGTCATATGCATTCACTAATGAGATTTCTGACAGGAAAGTAGTTGAAATATTAGGAATAACATATTGATGTTTCCATAAAATTATGAAAATATATAAATTCTCAATGCTTTCATTTTGTAGTAGTGTTTGGGCATACTTCCTTCCTTTACTTCTCATCCTACACTTCCTTGGAAAGTTTCTCTATTCCACACCTTTCTCCTATTTTTATAAACTTATTTATTTATTTACTTATTTACTTACTTTTTCACTTTACATCCTGATCGTAGCCCCCTCCCTCCTCTCCTCCTGGTTGCACCCTCCCTCTCTATTCCCCCTATCTACCTTCCCCTTCTCCTCAAAACAAGGGAGACCCCCCCCATGACTACCACACCAACCCAGCCCAGCACATCAAGTGACACAAAAACTGAGCACATCTACTCCCTCTGTGGCCTGGCAAGGCAGCTTCACAAGGAGGAAGTTATAGAAAGCAAGAAACAAAGTCCATGTCACCTTTCTTCTTTTCTTTTTTTTTTTTCCTGTTTTAATTTTATTATTTTTAATTTCTTATTGTTTCTTTTTTTGAACTTTATTGAATGTCTATGATTTGAACATCATTCACTAAAATCCCTCTCCTCCCCCCAGTAAATAAAACAACAAACAAACAAAAAACTCTTGTCACAGAAGATGTAGTGTATCACACGATACAGCCTTTTGTCCACATGTGTTTACTTTCAAATGTTGATTGCTCCGAGTCATGGGTCTGGTTGGAGGCCTACACTATTGTTACCAGATCCTCACTGGGACTGCTGCTGTATATCTCATTGTTGCTGTGTGTCAAAGAGATTCTTAATCTCTCAATCTGAATCTATAGGTCTAGCCCTTTCATGTGTTCCAGCAGGTCATACATGGGGGTAGATGTTGGGGTGACATCCACTCAGAGCCCTGGATTAGGGCCCGCTCCCTTGTTATCATAGCAGGGCCGGCTCACCCATTCCTATGTCATCAGGGAAGGACTGGCTCACCATTCCTGTTTATGCTTCTTTTTTAACATATACATTTATATTATTACACATGGATAAAATAAACTACACAAAGCAGGAAGAACCATGAGACAATCAGGAATTATATAAATGTTCCATTCATAGTGATTTGGCTATTTGTGTTTGTCAAACTTGAAGTAAACATCTTTCCTATCTTGTTGGGTCTAAATTTCTGAATAGAGATTAATATCTATCATATATCATCTCTATTAAATTAAACATCTATCATGATCTAGAAACATCTTAACCCCTAACTTACTAAGTTTAATTGACAGACTAAACTACCTAGTCTTCAAACTCATCAGAGACTTGAGAAGGGATAAAACTTAAGTAGTTGAGTAAACCCGGAGTTCAGGTTAGTAGCTTCCAAAATGAAAAAATTACTCAGATTGTTTACTGCCTGAATAGTCACAGGCTTCATGTTGGTCACAGATTCTCTGTGACTTATAATTAGAGGCCATTCTTAATAGGGCATGAAGGAAGATTTGAAGATGTCCTACTTCTGTTCATACAATAAGCAACCAGTCTTAATTGCTCTGTACACCCTGCACACCTCATACCATCACAATATTAGAACTATATAATACTTATGAGAAATTATGTTTTCAGAACAAAAGAACTGGATACCAACCCTGGATCAGACCTGACAGGATTCATTCCTCTAAGCAAGCTGGATGCTGTTAACCTGCATCCTCCATGATCCAGCTCCAGGCACCTCAGTTGAGGGTACCCATCAGAAAAGGCAGCTTCCAGGACAGCGTTGTAGAAAACTTCTGATCCCAACTGGTCCAGCAGTTTGGATCATCCCACACAAGACTCCTATTAAGCCTGGAATTTCACAGCTTTTGAAAAATGGACCACAAATGCTATCCCTGGATTACTTATCCATTTTACCCAGTTTATTTGGGGGGACTTCAAAGGAATTATTCACCCTAAATCAACCTGAAGAAATCTTAAGTGAATGATGTTCCATTTCCTGTAAGGGGGGTTGGGTAGGTTTCTGTTTACTCTCTTGGTCTATAGATGCTTACTCTTTGGGAGTTCGTTATAAGTATTTTTGCTCTTTTAAAGAGAGAAAACTAGGTTTGACTCAGGGACATATCCCTTTTCCTTTCTCTTTCTTTTGTAGGTAAGGAAATAAGAGCTGAAAAGAAAGAAAGGGGGCTATAGAAATATAGAAGGAGGATAGAACAAAAGGAAGATTATTGAATCTACTCCTCATTTCAAGGCCCTGATTGTTACTCACAAACAATGTTATTTTTTAATTCAATGGTATTGAATTTTGTGTATCGATGCAAATCATGCTCATGTCAAAAGCTAGTCTAATTTTATCACAAGAATTTACATTCTAGGTCTAATAGATAGATATGATTCTATAGATATATGAAGTAAAATGTTAAATAAGGTCTTCAAAAACCTCAAAGACCTACAGAATATGGCATTTAAAGATGTTTTTATTATTCTAAAGATTCTTTGACAACAAGACTAGTTAACTCTTGGCAACACCCAGCTTGCCCCAAAGAAGAAGATGAGCATCAAGAAACCTCCTTATGGAGTTGGCTTCAAATGTGGAAAATCAGCCACTGGGGAAAAATGTCCTTGTTTCTACCACAGACAGAATTCAGCCTAAAATTCTGCAAGTTTAGATGCAGGCAGAGTTGATGGCCAAACTCTGCCAAGAGGGAATAAGCAAGTCCTCAATAGATCCTGCCTTGCAAATATGTCTATCAGAGATATTGGGTTGAAGATTATGCTACAATGTTATAGAGACCTTTCATCTTTTAATCCAACTTTCCCAGGTCCTGGTCACCTCAGATGACAGTGCCAACAGTAGCATCCAGGGCCTTCAATTGACCACACAGTAACATTACTGCACTTGGAAGGTTACTGTATCAACAATTCAATATAAGAGGGGTGAAAAGGGAATCAAACAGCTATTGGATGAGACTGCTTTTCTGCTTCTCAAAACAAAACTTTGCACAAGTTTCCTAATTGATCCTTTTCAGCCCCTCATTATCAATGATAATAAGGAATATATTCACTTATGTGTACCTACACTATCAATTTGCTATAATGATCAACTGACAATATTAATTAATTGTGCTTCAAATAAGCTTGTCTTAAATAATGATGATTTTTGTATGGTTCATGTTCACAGCTATAGCTCTGATTGTATAACAGAATTTAATTTATACTTTCAAACAATAGATGGCTAAAAAAGTTGGAGTAGTTCGACAATGATGGAGAAATTGTCAAAATTACTCTTAATTTTCAAATGGATGTCCAAATTCAACGTTGATTTATGTGTCTTGAGAGGACTGTCTTTATGAAATATAATTTTTCATTTAAAACAAGTTTTGGCAGTATCCATTAGATGAGCTTTAACTCAGGAATGCTGCCGATGTTTCTGGAGGTCAACTCAGAGCATTACACATGTTGAGCACTTGTGCAATCACTGAGCTACACACCCCCAACTCATAATTAAGCAACTTTCAATTTCAGTGTCTGGGAAGAAATTGGATTCTCCAAGAAAACCACTTCAGAAGTTTCCTCCCTTTATGACATCTAGTCAAAGTGACCAGCTCCATAGGCAAGGGATGAAGAAACGATAGAAGAATGGCTACTAACATCTATCATTGCTTAAAGTCTGCATTTAGAATGCTGAGGGGTTTAGATTTGTCAGTAAATCTCTATGGGGAAAAAAAGCAATTTCAGTATGGCACATCTCATATTTATAGCGTTTGAGTTGGCACAAAAGACTTGTGAAATAATTTGCAAAACTATTGATTGATTCATGTATCCCTAATATAAAATTTTTACCCTAGTAAATGCATCATTCTTTCTTTTATAGCTTTATCCAGACAGGCAGAAGGATGAATGTGTGTGTGTGTGTGTGTGTGTGTGTGTGTGTGTGTGTGTGTGTGTCACTGTGTATGTGTCTCTGTGTGAATATGTGTATGTGTTTTTTTCCAATTAGTGTATTTTACTTCTAATCAATTTCAGAAAATGTATTTCAAAAGAAAAGTAGATATATGGAGTTATTCAGCATCCACTACAATGCCATCCTTTTATGAGCCTCCTTCTTCAAACATGCATCATTTATATACCATAATTTACCTCAGTAAAGAAGGTTAACAATTACTGGCTCATAACTAGTAATTGGGCTCTGGATACCTACTTTGGGATGTGATTAAATCAACAGAAGCAAGAAGACTCATTCTTACCTATTTCCCAAACCTTACATTGCGGCAGTTCATAAAACCTAAGAAGGGTTGTCTATGCTTCCTGGGAAATAAGCAATGAAGATTCATGCAATAGAGTTCTTTACCCAAAAAAGGATATCCTTGTCTCTGAAGACCAAAGGATACAGAAATGAATCTGAATAAAGATGGTGGGCAACATTCTCTATCTTATTACCATTGGTTACTATCCTTTCTTTATCCAGTGATATTTTCCCATGACTGTTCATTCTCATTAAATCAACTATAACTTACAGACATTTTTACTGTTTATTCATCTCTTTTCTTATTAAGATTATTGTATCACAAAAATCAGTAAATATATATGTCTTTGTTGATCTATTATTAGGCCGGGTAAGAGAAAGTTAATTTTCTTTTTTTTAACTATTCAAGCATAAGCTGTTTGTGTTTTGTGTATTTTAATTGCATTATTTCAATAGTTAGAGACATGAAAATAAAAAAAATCACATGAAGAGAGAGATGGAAACATCTGGGAAGAGTAAATTTACAAAGTTTCTCTAAGCTAGCTTGAGTTCGTCATTAATGCAAGAAGCAATGTCCCTCACCCCTGTGCAGCCTTTATTTGAATATTTTATTAACCCCATATACTTTGTAAAGTGTGTCTTGCATATATTGTAAATGTCACTAACAGGGGGAATAACTGAATGAATTGTTCAGTAAGTGCCAAATTCTACAATGACTTTTTTTTTTTTTACCTTTGGAAAGATAAACAGAACCAAGGTCACTACAAAATGACGGACACTTTCAATACTTAGCCTACTTATACTGCAGACCAAATTCAGTATTCTTGATTTACAAGTCCCATACACCAAAACCTATATTCATAAAATATTGCCTACCAACCAATACAAATAAAACTTTTATCTGTAAACCTACAATACAAGGTAGCAGTGCAGTGCAGCTAGTTGTGTTGTTTGAGATTTTTAGATTAATGGCTAGTCCCCTTGGAACAGATGTTAAGTCCTCATTTACACCCGTGTGCATCTACTGCTATTTCCGGTGGAATGGGTTTTGCTCTGATCAATAAATGTATCAGCCCAGTTGTTCATCTTGTTAGGGAGGTCAAAGCGGTGACAGGGGTACATCTGTTTTCATGTCAAATAACGTCTGAGGTAATGAATCCTCTCCAGCTAGATAAACAACACCCCTGCAATTGTCCTTCGGTCCCTCGCCACAGAGCTGATCGTGATTAAGCTGAGGCGCTTGGGAATTGAAAGTGTTGGCACTTTCTAAAGCATTTTACACCTGAACTTTTTGATCGCTCCTCTATGTGGGTGATTCCACCTCTTCTGTAGTGACCTTGTTGCATAACATTCAGCGAAGAGGTTGATTTTTCTATAATGCCATTTGCTTAAGTGGTAAAATGTGTCCAACAAAGTTCTAAATGAGAACTTGAGAAAAATGTTTCCAATCGCTTACATATTCATAAAAAAGTCTCTTTGCAGTGTTCAAAAGTCTACCAATGCAATAAATTCATAATGAAGGTAAAATGCAAAGTTTCTAAAAAACGCATCTTAACATCCATGCCTTACCAATGGTACTTGGTAAATGGCATCTGCTATTGTTCCTCCCTAAGTGACTAAATGAGGGGAAATACTGCTTTACCACAGGATGGACAAGGCACGAAAAGTTATTTAGACAACTCTACAAAGTTCCTCTGAGTTATTTTGAAGGGACAAAATATGAGGGCGATGTCTTGTTTGTTTGATGGATAGGACAGGCTGCTTCTGGGTGGATTAAGTTATTGTATTTCATCAAGCGTATTTCCTATAACCGAATTGGATGTGATAAATAGATTCAGTCACCCTGATTTGTAGTCACTTGCTGAATTGCTAGCATTCATTTAGCTCCCACTTTGGCATTGATTGACCATGTACTCCTGTCGCTTGAAGCAAGTCACTTGAGCCCTGTAGTCACTGATGTCTAGATTGGTAAAATACAGAAAAGGGCCCTTTACCAAACAAATACCCTGGGGATAATGCATTCTTCATGCCTAAGGAGAAAGCATACACTTGAAAATGGGCTTTGCAAGCAGGGTAACTGGCATGAAGCAGAAGTGGGCAGGCTATCAGTGTCTGAGCAATGACACAGACATAAGTGCAATTATGGAATCCATCCTCCTTCACCCCGTGACTTTGAAACCTTATGATGAAACAAAATGTCAGCACTTTGGGGGCACATGATTGCTGACTGACTTTTTCAACTGATGACTTCATTAACCAATACCTGTATTATTTCATACAGAAAAGAACAGTTCAATCTGAATATTGGGACAGATATTACAGCTGAAAAATTAGAACATAGGAAATAACTCTTTTCATTTAAGAGTTTTTCTGTCTCTTTCTCTCTTTCACTTTATTTCTTTCAATTGTCATATGAAAAGCTTACTTATTTACTGAGGCAGAAGATGGGAGCACCATTTCAAAGAAGGCGCCTGTAGGACAGAGAGTGACATTGACCAGCCTAGAGGTCTACCACCGATTGACTGCAGTACCTGAGAGTCTACAGTAAGCAGCCATGCCTAAGTCTCAGGCTGCGGCTTTTAGGACACCTCCATGCGAAGGTAAGCAACCTGACCTGATAGAATAGAGGAGCCAATCAACTTGCTAATCTTGGACTCCAATTTCCACCACAATCCACTGAGGATGAAGTTGACGTTAAATATTTAGGTCAAGGATAAAATCGCAGTTAGGTTTGCACAATGCAGCTGTCAACCAGAATCCGGGAATAGGAGCAGGAATAAAGGAGTGGCTTGACACAGGCTCCCTCCAGTTCCAGAGCAGTAACATCTTTAAATTACAGAAAATAGAGTTACTTGATGTCCTCCAATTAGTCCTTATCTAGTGGCCGTGTCCCCAGCTTTGTGATGAGACTGTCGTGTGAGAGCTTTTTATATCTCATTATAGAGACTCACATGGAGTGAAGCAAATCCACGTCACTGGAAGCTCTATGTTCCTTCAGTCTTTCTGGAATACTTGGTGAACTGTTTCCACACACATTTTTATGTCTGCACAGTGGGTGATAAGCATTTGTAGGGGCCTGGGATACAGCTCTGTAGCTCTGTGATAGAGTGCTTTTCATCCCCAGCACTAGAGAAAGTGTCTACAAATTCTGAGAAGCTGTTGGAGAAACAGAGGCACAAACTCCACTCTTGAGTTAAAACTATGTGTACTATGTGTCATTAATGTATTAATGTAATAATAAGAGTTTTCTCAAATCAGTCTTCTCTCATTTATCAACAATCACCCTCTCGTGTGTACATAACACACACACACACACACACACACACACACACACACATCACACACATCACACATCCACAGGGACTGGGATAACATAACACTACACCAGATAGAAAAGTAGATAACAGTACTATGTTTCACATACTGGCAGTTCCAGACAGGCACATTTTACAGTAAGTAAATGCTTAAAAAGACCAAGATATAAATAAAAATTTTAAAGGATTATTATTTTAAAATGTGCTAAATGTCACATGTTTCATATTATTTTGTATAACTATATGTGTATCTCTCTCTCTCTCTCTCTCTCTCTCTCTCTCTCTCTCTCTCTCTCTCTCTCTCTCTGTGTATGTGTGTGTGTGTGTGTGTGTGTGTGTGTGTGTGTGTGTGTGTGGTTTCACTTTGCCAGTAAACTTTATCTGCATCTATTTTAATGATAAATAATATCCCATCTAGTCGTAGGACAACCTGGTTATTAAGGTAAGCTTGTTAAGGCAAAGGCCTCATTGTCAATAAGTGATAAAACATGAATTTGGATACAGCCTTGAGACTGCAAGCAAAAGGTGAAATCCTCTCCTTTTTAAAACATTTATATTAGCACTGAATAGACAAAAACACAAGAAACTGATTTTTCCATGTTCAAATCAGTAAATATTTTAAAAGTAAAAAGATATATAAAACTGAAAGCTAGGTATTTTAAGCTTCCTGTCTAAAGTGACAGAGGCATGATTTTGCTTTGCATATATTATTAGTCAAAATATTAATTTCATTTACTAATGCCTTAATATTATCTTATAATATAACTCAACATCATAAGAGATCTGTTTCATTACTGAATATCACTGAATACAAGAATATGACCCTCCCCCTGAAAAAAAAATATGACCCAAAGCCAGCTGTATAAACAAAGGCATAGAGTTCTCCTCTCTTTAAGCTCAATTTTTTATATTTAACGTCTTTTAAGCCCTTTAATCATGTCCGATGAGTTTTCCTATTAACTTTGTATGATGTCTTTAATTGTTCCCTCTTGCTCATTCCTGTCAGTTTTCTACAGTAGACATGGTTTCCCAGTAAAACCATCTTTTGGAACAGTTTAAAACTCAATACATCAACCACTAATATTCATAATATTTATGCCAAGACATATCTATTTGATAGCTTATAGCCACAGTTCAGAACAGAATCTTAGTCCTCTTAGACTAAGTCCCAACATACTTTTTATTGATTTCTTCACTGTTACTCTAAATATGAATTTGGGTAACCACAAAACTTTGTCATACAAAACTGATTTATTTCACATTCTATAATTGAAAAAATATATATGTATATCTATATAACCTCTTATCACTCTACTGTTTCTCTCTTTACACTTGAAATTTTTCTACAGGGCACTTTTAGAATAAAGACTTCCCCTTACACACATACACACACACACACACACACACACACACACACACACACACACACACTTATTAGAACAGTTGTCTTTTAAAAAGTCTTTCATGATATCCTGGTGTATACAGACTATAAATGATCAGATTTCACAGCATAAGAGGATCTGCCTTCCTTTTTCTACCTGTCAAATCATCAATATTTTTTGACTGTATGTGCTAACATGTTTTCTATTACTGTAATGAAATAACAGAGTTAATTATACACATTTAAAAAGTTACCTTGACTGATAGTTTTGGAAGTGCAAATTCAACATCAGTCCAAAGCCATTATTATGGGCCTCTGGATGTCACACCAGATGACAATGGCAGTGAACCCATGGCCAACTATGCAAGGAAACAAAAGACAAAGAATATATAAGAACCAGGGTATTACACTGCCCATTCAATGCACATCTCTATCTTCTAAGGACCTCTGTAGTAGCCAGCATTATCTATAGAAAGCAACGTGACAGAAGGAACCAGTGTCTACATAGCAAGTGTGTTTAATAGAATGGCTTTCAGGCTGTGGTCAAGCTAGTCCAACAATGGCTGTCTATGAACAGAAAGTAGGAGAATCCAGTAGTTGTTCAGTCAAGGAGATTAGATGTATCAGCTGATCTCCACTATATGCTGGAGGCCTGATGAAGTGTGCTCTGACAACAGTGAACGAATGGACTTGCCATCCGGAGTGAGGACAAATGAATAGAGGAAAAAAAAAACCCTTCCTTTTTCCATGTCCTTTACATAGGCAGACACCAGATTGTATGGCCAGTTTAAAGCTGGATCTTCCAAACTCAAATGATCTGGATTAAAAGTGGGACTTCCCTTTTCAAATTATCTAATTCAGAAAAAAATAAAACCTCTCCTAGGTGTACCCAGCCACTTGGATGTTGGTTAACTCCAGATGTAGTCAAGCTGACAACCAAGAATTACCATCATGTCCTCCATCCATATGTCCCACCATCTCCCACCCTGAGGATAGGGAGGGCCCAAAACCAAAGGGCTTTGTCTTCTAATATGGGGTTGACTTTCTTATCCTGCAAGAGCTTACTCCTGTAGTGTTAGGCTACTGCCCCTGTGTATTCATTTTTTTGTTTTCTTTTCTGATTACTCCTTCATACTCCAAACCACCTCTGAGGCATTTCTGAACCTCTCCATCCTGCCTCCAAACAGTAATCATGGCTTTTCTTTGCGTGCTTTCAGATGACATGACAACATGTGGAAGGTGCTCTGTTATCAGCTTCTTCTGAGCATCAGTGGTGGTGGGGAAAAGGTGGCTCAGGCTGTGTGTAGACTGTGGTGCAGCTGTACAGTGAATAGCTGTCCACAACAAATACCATCAGGCTTCCACATATTTACAGTCACTTTTTCTTCTTGCAGAGAATAAATCATTAGGAAACATTAATTATATAGCTGAGATTGCTAATACAGTTCATTTGATTTTTAACTCATAACTTGTCTTAGTTAGGGTTATCATTGTTGTGATGAAACACCATGACCAAAGAAACTCAGTGGGGGAAACAGATTATTTGTCTTACATTTCTACAGCACCGTACAGCATTAACAGAAGTCATGACACGGCAGAATCCCGGAGGCAGTAAATGATGCAGAGGCCAGGGGAGGGGGGAAGGGGCGAGTATTGCTTACAGGTTTGCTTCCATTGATTTGCTCAGCCTGCTTATTATAGACCCCAGGACCAGCAACCCATGGGTGGCATCACCCACCATGGGCTAGGCCCTCTCTCATCAATCATTATTTAAGAAATTGCCTTATAGATAGATTTTTTCTTTCTTCTTTTTCTGTTCTTTTCTTAGTTAATTTATTCATGTTATATCCTGATATTAGCCCCCTCCCTTGGCTCCTCCCAGGCCCACCCTCCCTCTCTCTTCCCCCCATGCCAGTCCCATAGTCCTCAGAAAGGAGGACACTTCCTCCCTCACCAACTGATCCCTGACTATCAGGTCTCTTCAGTACGGTCTGCATCCTATTCCTCTGCTGCCCAGCAAGGCCACCTCATCCAGGAAAAGTGATCAAAGTGCAGGCAACAAAGTTCATGTTGGACACAGCCCCTGGTACCCTTACTAGGTGACCTACATGGAGACTGAGTTTCTTATTGACTACCTCTGAGCAGAAGGTCTGGGTCCTCTCCATGCCTTGCTCTTGGTTGGTGGTTGGTGGATAAGTCTCTGCAGGTCCCCTGGGCCTAGATTTGTTGGCCCTGTTGATGTTCTTGTAGCGCTACTGTCCCCTCTGGGTCCTTATATTCTCCACTCTTCCAAAAGAATCCCTGCACTCTGCCCAAAGTTTAGCTGTGAGTCTCAGCATCTACCTGCATCTCCTGGTGAGTAGAGTATTTTAGAGGACGTCCATGGTAGGCTCTGGTCCTGTTCCCTCTCTTCAACTGCTTCCAGTGTCTATTCTATTTGCCCTTCTGAATGAGAATTAAGCATCCTCCCTAAGGTCCTCCTTGTTACTTAGCTTCTTTAGATATGTGGATTGTAGTATGGTTATCCTGTATTTTATGGCTAGTATCTGCTTATAAGTGAGTACATAGCATGTATGTCCTTCTGGGTCTGAGTTACCTCACTCAGGATGATTTTTTTCCGGATCCATCTATTTGCCTACAAATTTCATGATTTTCTCGTTCTTAATAGCTGAATAGTATTCCATTGTATAAATATACAACAATTTCTTTATCTATTCTTCTGTTGAGGGATATCTGGGCTGTTTCCAGACTCTGACTATTATGAATAAAACTGCTATAAACATAGTTGTGCAAATGTACTTCTTGTACGGTGGAACATCATTTGGGTATATGCTCAGGAGTGGTATAGCTGGGTCTTGAGAAAGAGATGCTCCCAATTTTCTGAGAAAGTGTCAGATAGATTTCCAAAGTGGTTGTATAAGTTTTCACTCCCACCAGCAATGAAGGAGTGTTAGCTAAAACAATTCTATACAATAATAGAACTTCTGGATGTATCTCCAGCCCTGACTTCAAGATATACTACAGAGCAATAATAGTAAAAACTGCACAGTACTATCATAGAAATAGACTAGTTGATCAATGGAATCAAATTGAAGACCCAGCAATAAACTCACATAACAACTGATACTTGATTTTTGACAAAGGAGCCAAAACCATACAATGGAAACAAGACAGCCTCTTCAACAAATTGTTCTGGTCTACATGCAGTAAATGCAAATAGATCCATATTTATACCCATGCACTAAACTAAAGTCTGAGTAGATCAAAGACCTCAACAGAAAATCAGACACACTAAGTAAAGTAGAAGAAAAAATGGGGAAAAGCCTTGAACTCATTGGCACAAGAGACAACTTTCTGAGGAGCCAAGAGCTCAGGTTCTAAGACCCATAATTAATAATGTGACCTCATGAAACTAAAAAGATTCTGTAAAACAAAGGACATTCTCAATAGAACAAATCAAAAGCCTACAGACTTGAAAAAGATCTTCACTAACCTTACATCTGGTTGAGGGCTAATATCCAGAATATATAAACAACTCAAGAATTTAAACACCAACAAAGCAAATAATCCAATTAAAAAGTGGGGTACACAGCTAAACAGAGGATTCTCAACAGAGGAATATTGAATAGCTGAGAATCACTAAAGAATTGCTCAGCATCCTTAGCCATTGGGGAATGCAAATCAAAATGCCTCTAATATTCCATCTTATACCTATCAAAATGGCTAAGGTCAAAAATCCAAGTGACAGCACATGCTGGTGTGAGTGTAGAGAAAGGGGAATACAGCTGGATCTTACAGAGGCATTTTTCACACAATTACCTCCCTTCAGATAACTCTACCTTATGTCATGTTGACCCAAGACTAGCCAACACAACGATCTTTTTTAAAAGTAAGCATTTCAAGGACACTGAAACACAGGCAAAGCATATGAGCAGATGTCTGTGTCAGTCTAATGAAGAAAAACCCAAAGACATGAAGTCCACACATATTCTGGATGAGGTTCCACCAAGATATACAATATCTCTTCTAAAAATAGAAGACAAACCCAACACTACCCCCCAAAGAAGTGCTACTTGGAGCTGGCAAAAGAAATATACTTTAAAACAGCTTTGGGTTTTATGCCAAGACTCAAAGAGAGAAGAAAATGCTGTGCCTTCAAGTTTTCAGGTAAGGGTCGTGGAGGCTGTCAGAGGTGGGCTTGAAGCACCCCGACTATGAGGAGAGAAGAAAGTCTCAACTCGAGACTAAACCAGGATAGTTCTATGGAGAGAAAGGATAGCTCGATGCATAAATTCCACCAGATGCAAAACTGGCTTTTGAAATGGAATTAGCAGGTATTGATTGAAACAGCCATGCATTGGAGCAACTAACGAGAGCTTGTTACTCTAAGGGAAGACTCAGCTGGAAAATCAAAGTGGTTAAAGCACTTGATCCCAACTTGTGGGAAATGTAACCTCTTGTAAGCCCAAGAGTATGGCTGTAGCTGTGTGAAATATAAAGGCCTCTATTCCTTTTAACTCATATTGTAAGGTAAAATAAAAATATGTGAATGTTCTTGGTTTAAAAACAATAAATAAATAAATCATTTCTTCTTGCAGCAATATGATGATGGCAATGCTGTTGAGCTCATTCTCTTACCCTCAGCACCAGATGCAAAGCTATCTACATGGTAGTAGCTTAAATATACTGCAGAAGCAACAGATAGAAACAAACAAAAGTGTGTATGGATAATACTCAATTTCTTTTCACTGGCAAAATCACATCCTGATACAGGACCACATCTCACGCATTTTCAAAGCCAAACCCTATCCTCCTCTTGAATAGAGCTGTTTCTGCTTCGACAATATACAACACCATGAGGAAATCTTGTACCTAATCAACCTATACTGAGAACAGTATGTGTCTCTGACTCAATACTAAACATGACACTAAGTATGTAAGAAATAATAATTTGCACTGTCAGGCATGCTCATATACCCTTCTGTATAAACGGATGATGTATTTTTTTTAAACCTTGCCTTCAGCACAATGTCTTCTTATCTCCCTATGGCTCATATGTGGAAACAAAAGCTTGGTTCCCAGTGGGTAGCATGGTTGGAGGTGGGAAAAACCTTCCAAGGGAGTCCGAGTAAGAGGGTAGGGATGAGTGGCAGTGTGTCCCTGAAGGGCTAAAGGCTGTTGGATCTTTTATTCTCTAGTGGCTTCCAGGCCACCACAGGGGAGCAGATTGACCCTCCCACACACACACCTTCCCTGTCAAAATAATCTGAAGTCTTAGAGCCAGAAACAACAAAGTAACCAGAATGCAAACCTCAGAAACCATGAACACAATTAAAATTCCCCTCTTTTATGTTGATTTCCTCCAGGACTTTGTTGCACTAGCAGAATGGTGACTAACTCAAGGTCCATGGTTTAAAGATGACATTTGGCTTTACGTTTTTAAAATAGGTGTTCAAGGTCATAGAGTATGAGGGCCATGACATAGCACATGAACTGACAACAAAGAAAAATAAAACAGGAAAAACACCCAACAGTGTGTCATGCTACCACCTATCACGTGAGAAGGAAACTGGTAGACTGGGGTTAAGTCTGCATCTTGAGACTGCACAGTTCCAGGACCAGAAAGCTGAAGGAGATGAGAAAGGAAGTTACACTGTTTGTGTACAGGTTGGCTTTTTTTTTTTTTCATTTTAAATTCTTCTTCTTGAACTTAATGCTACTGAAATGAAATTTTTCCACTCAGCTACCTCTTGTGACTGTTTACCCCCGAGCTGTCAAGATTATATCCTAATGTGAAGGGAAAAAAATTATATCTTGAAATAATTTTATCTAAAAATACACACAGTGAAAGACAGCCACCCAAGTTCTCCCTGTGCCTAGTAGTCTAAGATGAATAGGCATTCTCCTGACATTCCAGCAGAACAAGGGCTGAGGTCTTCTCTGGTAACTGACAGTTGCTCAACTGAGGAAGGAAAATGTGGAAGAGGGCACCCTAAGGCTTGATTGATGTCTTTTAAGTAAATGGTGTCCCTCTATTGAGCTTAACCTTTCAACAGAAGACATCTCCAGTAGTTGGGCCCTTTCTCATGATGTCTGTGTGGCTGACACCCACACTGACAGGCAGTTTCCTACTTTCCATACATGATGCTTGATGGTGAAGGTGAAAACACATTTGAATTTCCCAATACAGATAGTTTTAAGTCTTCTAGCCCTCATGAAATTTAAGTGGGATAGAGAAACAGATTTTTATGTAAGTTTCACTAATCTAAATATCACTCATATTCAATAATAAAGGAATCAGACCCATTCTCTTGGAATCTATCAATATTCACAATAGTCTACTCATTTATTCATTCTTAAAAGAAAATTATACACATTCTATGCATCAATCATTATGAATGACACAATTATAATACTGAGGCTAATGTGAAGAATGAGAAAATTTTTTCAGGAAGAACATTCTAGAGACTTCATTGCTTTTGTTCATCCCTGAGAGAAAGACAGAAAATTCAGCAGGAGACCCAATTTGCTATTGGAATTCAAGGCAGGAAAGTGTCAAACATGTGTGCACTTAACTAAGAGGCCCAGAAACCCAAAAATAGGGAGATTCTGCAAATATGGGAAGAAGGAAAGAACTCAGATTTTTCAAAAATTAATACAACTGGGTCATCTGGAGTTGTTATTACATCTGATGAGTAACTGTCTGCATGAAATGTTTTTGGTACATAGACAAACACAGAAAGAATTGGTCCGGGGGAGATGAGGTAGAGAAAAAAAAGAAAGGAAAGAGTGAGAGATCAGCCTATCATAAGAACTAAGCTGCAGCGCCTTATGAAATATGCAATACATATATTTTAAAATTCTGGGAGCCATAGATGTTCAGAAAGACTTTCCCTGGGACATCAGTTTGCATTTACCAGCATGAAAGTCTTAGAAAGTATTTCCTTGTTAAAAATCTTTTTGTCAGTGTTTCTCAAAGTTTTGTGCTAATGTAATTTCTAGTTTGAAAACCTTAAAGGAAACTACAGTACAAAACAGTAATGTCCTCCTTCATTTCTAGTTTCTTCTAGGATTTTACTTCTGCAAGCCGACTTTTAAGTGCTCCAGTTTTCTGATTGGCCTCCAGAATCTTACTATCTTGCCACATATGGCTTCCTGGTCTTTTCCTTTTTAGATGGTATATATTGACTCCCTGTTACAGAAAGTGCTGTGTTTTGAATGTGAAAGGTTCCCTTCCAGGAGACCAGGCTCATGTGTTCCAGAACTCAGTCCCAAGTTAGTGGCATTGTTTTGAGAGGGAGTGGACTCTTCAGGAAATAGAGACTTGCTGGAGTAATGAGTTCCTAAGGCCAGGCCTTATGGTTTCTTCTTTATTTTCAGCTAGTTGCTCTCTTTCTTCTCTCTCTCTCTCTCTCTCTCTCTCTCTCTCTCTCTCTCTCTCTCTCTCTCTCTCACAAACACACACACACACAAATGGTCTGTTGATATGTAAGAAGAGTTGTCTCATCCTTTCTCCATCCTGGAGCTTCCTGCCATGATGCCTTGCTCACTACAACTTTTGCCCTCAAACTGTGACTCAGAATAAATCCTTAAGTTACTTCTGTTCAGGAACCCATTATGGTGGTGAAGATGTAACTTACACAGATAATGGGTTGAGCATCTTCCTCTTTTCCCTGACCACCTTCATATAGTTATCACAATTTCAGTTGGAAATTGCAGCAGGTAGATCTATTATTATGGCAATGTAACTATTATTTGCAAACAATCCATGTAATGAGTATATATTTCATTTCTTCTACAACTCTTTGTTCTTTGGTGAGTTATTTCCGAAGTTTTATTTGCTTAGTTTATTGTACATCTATCTGTCACCATTTCTTCTTTGAATAACTCCCAAAAGGTTAAGTATTCTGTCACTACATTCCAGGAGTCTAGATAAATGTAAACGTTGTTCCAGACTTCTCTTGTCATTGTCAGCTGTGGGAGTGCTTGATCTTCCTGCTTCAGTGCAGACTGGTGACTCTCTGGCCTGCCATTGCTGTTACCCGGGGACTCTCACTGAAGTATCATTTCTAGGAACTATGCTTTGCTGCTATTCTTGCCTTAAGCAAGCTTGCTGAAGACCAGGGTGTCTTCTCCCAGACCTCACATTTGCAACTCCTAAGTAACAGCCTCTCTAAAAGTGATATCACTGAGCAGTGGGCCTGGAATGAAATTAAATTGAATTAAAAGGGGGTCCTGAGCTGAAGATGTGATTCAGTGCCACAGTGGTGATCCCCTTTGGGTTGATCTTCCATCACTGCAGCAAAATTGTCATTAAGTCAATGCTCTAATCCAAACTAAGGTTCTTGACATAAAATTCAATGGAGACTCCTAGAGCATCTGCAGGCTTATACCGAGGATGACATTGTAAAGAAGAGGCATACGTGGACTCATCAGAAATCCAAGTGAATCCTCAGAGGAAACTTACTGTGCTTGCCCCAGGCCTCGAGCAAGTAGAGCTGTGAGAGAGCAGCTTCCTGTTGCCTAGGCTACCACTTAGCGAGTCCCAGCCATGGCTGGTCCACCTCCACAATTGTTCTTCTTTTCTTTCCTCCAATTTCATTATGTTTTGGCAGAGCATATTCTTAGATATTTTTGGTAAGATGGGGTTTAAAGAGTACTTTCGCATACCTAAATGTAAAACTCAGTATTTTATGATGAAGAGGCGACAGAAAGCTCCTTAAGAGCCAGAGGAAGTGTTTGACACCAAGGACACTGTCTTCCAGACACAAGTGGACTGACACACATATGAAATTACAGAGCCTGTAGCAGCATGCACAGGTCCGCACAGGTTCAAGCCAGATGGGGTCTCGGTGCTGGGAAGGGGAAATGGGCCTAATCTTCCATTCCTAGCCAAGACTCTGCAGGTGAAAATTGCTTACAAAGGAAAAACTAGTTCACTCCAATGGAGTCTCACTGGGTTTACAAACCACACATTAGAGTAGGACTCATGCCAAGCAATAGATTTCCAATCCAAAACTTACCCAGTGTTGCTTTTGAAGATTTCTTCCTATAGTGCTTTGTCTGGGCATTTAAAAAATTTATTTGTCTTCTATTTGCATATTATAGCTTTGAGTTTTATGCTTTTACAGTTTGTGTGTGTGTTATTTTCTTTGTCTTTTAAATTCTGACTTGTTTGCTTTTTTGTTTTCCTGTTTATTTTCTAAAAAGAGAGAAAGGGGGGTGAAGTTGGGTCTGTGGAGATGTGGAGAAGATCTGGGAGGATTTGCTGACATGAAACCATTATAAGAACATATTGAATGAAAATAATATTTTAAGAAAAAATGATGAAAAAGAACTCTAGGTGATTTATTTTGTTTTTGTTTTGTTATTGTTGTTGTTTTGGTTCCTTGTTTGCTTGCTTGCTTGCTTGTTTTTGAGACAGGGTTTCTCTGTATAGCCTTGGCTGTTCTGGACTCACTTTGTAAAGTAGGCTAGCTTCAAACTCACAGTGATCTGCCTTCCTCTGCCTCCCTGAGTCTAGGTGATTTTCTATCACTCTATTTACCACCTTTCCTACTGTCATTGCTTATGCTACCTACCTACTATTGCAGTAGTAACCTACACAAGTAAGATATCACTGAAAACATTACTGTGTCTTAGATCTTCTCTAGTGACATTTACTTCTCTCAAACTGACAGGCCGTTGTCAGCATTATGAAACAAATCTTGATCATTTTGTTTTAATTAGAAAAGGGCTGGCAATGGGGCACAACGGTAAAACAACCTTGGTTTGAATGAGAGATAAAGAGAGAGTGTAGAATGAGCAAGGAGGAATAGGAGAGGGAGAAAAGAGAAAGAAGGAGGAAGGAAGGACAAAGAAAAACATGATGTAACATTTTTGAATCTGCAACGGACAGTGCATATTTTAAGCGTAGAAATATAACTAAAAATGGCCAAGCCCTTATCTATATACCATAGCCAATCTTGGCAAGATATGAACCCTGAAAATAATGTAGTCAACACGATTTCCCATATAGCACAGCAACAACTTGAAAATAATGATTCTAAGAACTACCAAATTAAATCTTTGGATTTCATTAATAGAAGATACCATAATAGAAAAATCATAATAGGATCATTCAATAGACTGCAAAGGGGATAATCGTGCAAAAAGTTCATAAACACATGCATATTTGGGATTTACATGTTAGTATCTTTCTCACAAATCTATGAAGATTCCCAAAGACCAAGAAGAATATCAACAAAATACATCTGAAGACTAAGAGGGGTAGGACTATAAGCCCAGTCACGTGTTTTTAGGCATGAAGAGCTTATCAAACCTAAACTTCCTTGTCTTTCTATCCTGGTACTAACAGAAGCCATCACTGAGTAAGCATTTCCTACAAATCAAGGCTTATGGCAATCCTTGAAAGGCTAATGAGGACATAGATGCACTATAAACGATGTTGAAATCCTTAACTGCATTGAAAGCTTTCTCATAAATTAGCTCACACAACAAAATTTTATGGAATCTTAATACATTACTCAACATGGCGAAAAGTCTGAGTTAATAAAGAAAAGTTATTTGAATACTGCTAAATGTTTAAAGTTATATCAAGATTAAAGGCTGTGAAAATTGGAAGAAAAAAATCCTATGTGTCTTTTCCATTCTGCTTAAAATTTCTGCTTGTGAAAATCTGACTCACATTCCAGTTAAGGGAGAGAGTGGGGGGTTATTTGAGACCCAGTGGAACTAGCATTCCTTTCTTTTTTTTTCCCACTGACCTTCATACTGTCATTCCACTCTGTCCCTGTTCTTTTCAGGAGTATGAGTTGCCTCCAAAAATGCCAGGTCTTGGGAACCATCACAGTTCACTGTACCTCAGGAAAATCTGTGTGCCCTGAAACTATTACTTTCAACATGGAAGAGAAGCTTTGTGAATAATACAACACGCCCATAAGATAACCATTCAGTAACCACTTTCATAAATCAATGATCAGATAGTAGCAGTACTAGTCACAATTACTCAAAATAGTTATTTACACAATCCTCATAATTACTTTAAGGGGTGGGAATTATTTCTGCATTTTAATGAAGGAAACAGCACATGAAACTTAGGTACCCCTGTCCTAAGTCATACAGCAGTAGGTGTTAGGCCAGGAATTTTAATTGAAATCTGTGATCTCTGGCTTCTATTTCTGGCAAGTGATATGCACATTAATAATTGCCAAACTAGTGTTTAAAAAGATCTTGGTCTTCACATGTGTATGTATGTGTTCGCAGCAGAAATGATATCATCAAGTCAATGTCTGTTTAAAAAACATACAGACACACTGATCTTTCATGAGAAATACAAGGTGTTACTTTTACACTAAACCTTCTCAAGTATTTAAAATAGAAACACATGATCGCTTTGAAGTGACAGCATTGATCAGACAACATTTTGAAGTGAAACACTCTTCATTGGACCTAATCCATACTTCTCATTTCACAATTTGTAATTAATACCAAAATTTATAATTTTCACATGCTGATTTTTCTATAGATACATATGAAGATGAGAAGGTTACTAAGAGCCTTAACATAGTTACTAATTAACTGGGAACTCCTCTCTTCCAAGCACTTCTCACTTTGTTGGATCACTTTCTACTCTAAGTCACTGAGCTATGTCTACGTGTATATATATTTGATGTTGTCTGTTTATCAACAAATAGTTGTTAGATGCTTTCATGAGAAAAAGAGGAAAGTAGAATTAGAAAATCAAGTGGTATTTGGACAGATGAAGGAAAAAGGGAGGAAATAAAATGGAAAGTAGTGATGTCCCCTTGGTACAGATCAGCTATTTATTATAGTACTTTGATGCTCACTGGTGAGGGAGGGAATTTTATCCTCTTTATAATTTCTAAATTTCTAAAAATGAAAATACATTAATGATAGCATTTATGTCACCCAAACTTCTGTTTCTTTTTCATAGCAAATATCCTAAGGACCCTGATTTTTTAAAAAATATTCACTAAAATTAGGCTGTTAGTACAAAAGGGCAAAATTTTGGTGACAAGTACAGCTACGTATTCAAATTGTTCCCCTGGGGGAATAATTAGAAATAAATGGAGCAGGCAACTGGAATCAGCCACAGAGGTAAGTGAGGACTGAGGGAGCTCAGGAAGATTTCCCTAATAACAAGTGGTCCCTCACTCTGATCCCCAAACCCTTATACATTTTATCGTCTATATTAGATGCTAATTCTCTTCCTACCACTGTCATTAACCAGTCCTTCCTGGAGAATAGCTGCTTTGAAGTGCCAGGAATTTCAAACTCCTCCAAGTTCATGTTAAAAGAAATCAAACCCAACTGAAAATAGCTCCTAAAAGTAAAGTTTGATTATTGTAATAACTAAATAAGCCAAATAACAACAACAATGTTGGTCATAATGATGATGACAACTAAAAAATAACAAGTCTCCAAAAGTACATGGACTTCTGGCCCTGAGTGAGAAGTAACAAACTGCGCATAAAGCACCAAGCAAAAATGAGGAATAACATAATTGATATGCTAGCTCTCTGATTCATTCTGGTGAATTTTGATGGAGGGTATGTTGATTTTTATGAATACATGTTAATTTTAGAAATAGACATGCAAACTATGTTTCCAATGTGATCAGTGCAAGAGCAATTACAGAGAATAATGAGCATATAAAATGGTGCAGAAAAAAATGAGTTACTGAGGATAGGCAAACTGATCAACAACAGCACACACACACACGGGGGGGGGGGAGAGAGAGAGAGAGAGAGAGAGAGAGAGACAGACAGACAGACAGACAGACAGACAGACTAAATTTAAAGAGAGTCAGCAAAGTGATTGTGGGTAGAAAGATAGTGCATACTGATATCTAATGATAGTTGGTAATGAAGGAGTCAACTAGTATTTCTATTCTCCAGATGAATAGGAGCTGCATGGCTTCTACACAGTGCTCATCACCCTGATGGATTGTATAAAGCTTTACCTCTAGGCCTAACCATCTACACAACCAGAACTCTACTGAGAGTCTGGGAATCTATCTCCCCAGTCTTCTTTGGGCCTCCCTAGAAAACCAAGGCTTTGAGCTTCCGAAATTAAAATCCTTTTAAGGAGAAATAATACCTACCATACAGTGGCCAAATGGGACTTCAAATTATTTTATTTCGACAAAAAGGGCTTAGAAGAGGTTTGGGATTTAAAACCCAAATGAAAATAAGTCAAATTCAGTATCATGGCTACTACATAGATATTTATCACTTTGAGAGCAATAGCCAACAACCTATCGATCCTCATTAGTAGTTAAAAAACATAACTTACTCTTTTAAGCCATGCAGTTCAATGGTGTTAGCATGTGCACTGTCTTAAGGCCATCACCACATTTGCCACTTTTGTAATCTCTACCGTAAAGAGTCTGTCAATCACACTATACAGATCCTCAGTGAGTCTGAGAAAGTAGGACTGATGTAGTAGAGCCATAAGCATGCAGAAGGAATCAAACTTATAGCCAATATATAGACCCTTAGGAATTTTTGTGGTTTTATAATTTAAAAAATTAAATTTGGTATTAAAACTCCACAAAGGACTCTCCTATGCATAAAACTGAGCTGAACATTTATAAGCATGATTTGGTCAATTTATCTAAACTACCCATGTCACAGTTCTGCCCATTGAGAGTCCTGTGTAAACTATTGTATACAATCAATTACATTTGTGTGTTCCCTTTTTCACTTTAAATGTTCCCTTTTAAATTTTTTGAGATAATAATATAATTACAGCGTTTTCCCCTTCCCCTTTCTTTTCCCAAACCCTCCCGTATACCTGTCCTTACTTTCATCCAAATAAATGGTCTCTTTTTAAAAATTAATTAAAACAAGTTACTTATCACCTTACCTGCATAACTTTGCTCAGTCATCTTCATATCTAATAATTAACTTTTAATTTTTATTTTTGCGGTTTCCCCTTTTGATGAGAATAAATTTTTTCTCACATAGTATATCCTAACTACCATTGCCGTCTCTCATCTCATTCAGATTCACTACCTTTCTGCATCTTACTAGAAAATAATCAGGATTCTAATAATAAAATAATAATATAAATATTTTTATAATAAAAATTTTATTATAAGCTAATAAAATGATGATTATATAGTAGTATAAAACAGAAACTAACACATCAGAGTTGGACAAGACGATCAGAAGGATGGGCAATTACTCTGGAACGTTGGCTATTTAACATTTAGCAAAATAGCTCCATGGGAGAAATGCTAACAATGTGTAAAAACTGTTAGCACATGTGTGTGAGGAGTTATGTTTATATGCAGAAAGCAAACAGTAAAGCACCACAGGCTGATCTTGATATTGGCTTCTTTGAGCCGTCTCTAAGGATTCTGTGAAAAGGCTCAGCCCTTCATTTGATTCCTTCTCAGATTCCAATCTTCTTTAGTCTCTCAGCTCTTTGCCACCTACTGCCTTCTTCCTGGTCCCCGGAGGCTCATCCTCCGCTCTGCCGGCGTCAGAATAGCCGCGTTTGTATGCCTTGCCATTGCTTGTCAGTTGCAGAGCCAATTTCTTGAAGTCTAGAGTTTGTGTACAGATTTTTGTCTGTTTCACCGCTATCTGGGTGTAGGTCTGTATCCTACTGGGCTTTAAGTAAGATTGCACTCCTCTGACATGACCCCAAGCTTTCTATAGCTTTTTACTATTAAGGAAGCGATGTATATCCTTTGTGCAATTTTTAACTCTGAAAATACTTTCCTGTATCTTACTCACTATGGAAGTAGGGATTGCTTTATATAGTCATTTGTAAATTTTGTAGCTGTAGCAGGATGACAGTAGCTTCTGGTCGTATATTGATTTGTATTTATGTGGTGTGTGGTATGGGTCAGGTCGTATACAAAGGGCTTTATGAACATTGATTCCTTTCATTTTCCTAGCAACCCAATAAAATAGAAGCCGCCCTTAGCTATATCTTGCAAGTGAGAGAGCTTCTGTGCATAAGAAATTAAAGCACTAAAACTACATGGAAGCTAAATTTTTACAAGTGTTATGAAGATTTAATTGGTTTAAAAATATCTGGGAAGAGACTGCACAGTCCTACCCTCAGAAGAGTCATATTTACAAGGACATTATCTACTAAGAAACCAGAGCTACTCTAAGGAAGAAAATATTTTGTGATATGCCCCGAGTCACATAGCCAGTAATTACAGCAAGGTTACTACAAAGCCTGCAGACTCAATAAATATGGGAAACGTGTCCTCTGAGAAATTTTGCTCCACAATTACTGTTTCCCCAGTCTTGTGATCCAGTTGCCCAAATTCCCCTAACCATGTGCATTCCATGCCCAGGTCTAAGAAAGCTCTATTAGCTCATCATGGGAACTGACACGGAGTTAAATTCAATAGAACACTTGATAGGAACAGGTTAGTATTGCATTATTTGGAAGCTGTTATTATCTGTAGAAAATACAAGGTAAGTCCACTTTCTACATCTACACTACCCAGTGAACAATTTTGTGGTTCATAAATCTAGGCACCATAACCAGTCATCCTCGATGACTGTTATCGTCTATGCTAAGAAATACTTTCTAGAATTTGAAAAAATATTTTCAATATGATATACAAATAACAAATGTTTGAGTTAGCATTTATTATATATTTCTTTGTGTACTTACTGGTTTTTTAAAGATGGGATCTCTTTCTGTTGCCTTATCTGTCTTAGGACTTATTATGCAGACCAGACTGGCCTCCAACTCTCAGAGACCCACCTGCCTCTTCTCTCAAGTGCAGTGATCAAACCATGCACTACCATGCCAAGGCAACCTTTGTTTTCTGAGTATTGATTTGATTTAAACTAGTGCATTATGATAAGTGATGTAATGTTTCTGAATTTCTATTGTGAGTGAAACTGACTGCAAGACAGCATTATGTATGATTCTGTAGAATGAGATGAGAATGTATGAAAGAGTTTATAAGACAACCATTGGGTACATTATAGAGCATTTCATTTCCAGAACTGGCTGGCCTTGATTTCATTTCTTTAAATAAGGAAAACTTGAAGTCATTAATAGATTACAGTAGTCAAATTCAAAAGGATGAGACTCAGAAGGAAGGAAATTTTTAAGTAGTGAATGGAATACAGTGTCCTTAGTATGTAAATGGTACTCATTTATTAAGATTATTGTGTATTTTCATACAGCAATTTAAAATGATTTTTTCTTTTTTTTCTCCTTTTTTTAAATTAATTTATTCTTGTTACATCTCAATGGTTATCCCATCCCTTGTATCCTCCCATTCCTCCCTCCCTCCCATTTTCCCCTTACTCCCCTCCCCTATGACTGTGACTGAAGGGGACCTCCTCCCCCTTTATGATTATTTGTATGAATGTTTATTTATATTCTGCTTCTAGTAAAGAAATTCCTGGATGTTTTCAGGCAAATAAACATGTTAAGATTACATAAGACCAGACAACAGCTACACATTTTATTTAAATCTAATATATCATGGGTGCTAAGTGGTTGCTGTATCATAGTAAAATCAATAATCTCCAAACTGCTGAAGCTTCAGGAAAGTTTCTCTGGGCACTGTTGAAGTGATAAAAGGAAGCGGGAAGCAAGAAAAAACATAAGAAATTACGCTCTGCAAGCTAATTGAGTTTTTAATGACCGATCTCATACAGCTGTAGACAATCTTAAAATAGCAATGAGAGTCGAATATGCAAGAACTCTCTTCTCATAAATCAAAAGATTATTCTAGGAAGATTTCTACAGAGCTCAATGACCATGAAAAATTGACGTGGACACCAATTAATTATTCATCTAGAAAAATCCCTGGGAGAAATCAACAAAATTCAAACTACAAACACACAGAAGAAATGGTCAAAGGCCAGGAGTAATCTATGCCTCTCCTGTCAGAGTTGTCTGCCTCAGTCTCAGGAGATGATATTACATCTGATAGACGTGAGGCATAAAACCCACCACACTATCACAAACTTCTAAAAATTAATGTCATTGTTTTCCACGTTGCTCTTTTTTTCTTTCGATGGATACAAAACTATGCCAAAAAAAAAAAACTTATTCTTTTGAAATGGACGCAGTCATATTTTAAATACTTTGTGTATGATATAGTGAATGCTTAGTGGCTGGATCTGAAGGCCTGGCCCTTCTGCTCTCACTTCTCACCTGGTACCATTGCTCTTCAGGCCTGAAAATGATCTGGCCGGGTGAGGAGAAGAAACCCTAAAGAAATGCTTAGAAATAAGAGTCTCACAAGGATGCCCAGATATACTGAAAGCTTTGTAAAATGGGATCCAGTAGTGCAACAAAAATCAGGTTCTTTTTTATGAACTCAATTTACAGAAAGAAGAAAGTCTCAGCAGGGGCCATCACAGCTCCTGTTCTGTTGCTGGGAGAGAGCTTTCCTTTCAGTGTTTTGAGCACTGTTATTCCAGACAGTCGATATATGCCCTATAGCTACTTACCAAAGGGAAAACCATGCTACATCATTTTTTAAATGTGGGTTCCCTGTAAAATTACTATGGAGTTAACCAAATTTTAAAGTTTTTTTTTACACAACTCAATAAAAGAAACTCTTCATATGTCAAGACTTTTAGGTTTAATATATAAGACAGTCATGATTAGCTATTCAGCTCAAAACTGGAGATGCTGTGTCAAGTTACATCTCTCTACTCCAGAAATCCATTTTTTCATGAGTCAATATTTTATTTTACCAAAACATCCTTGAAATACAACCGATAACAAAGAATATATATATAAAGTAAACCAGTACATAAGAAGGATAATTTAAAAGTTTACAATGGGACAAGAAACCAAGTCTAGGATCTGTGCTTTTAAACATACAAAAAAAATTCTCATGAGCTACTACACTCACAAAAACACAGGCAGGTACACATAAGCTCATAATTACCATTTGTGATTAGCATTTAGGTATTTTGTAATAAATTGCATTTAGTGTGTGTCTTACTCAGCATTAAATGTTGTTGTTTTTATTAATATAAGCCTGCCTGATATGGATCAAGTTTTCTTTGCATTTTTAGTTGTTTCTTGCAATAAGTGTGTATGTGGGGGGGTGGGTTCATCCTGGCCTACAGAGCATCATTAGTCACTGCAGCACCTGACGCTTCCATATGCTCCTGACAGTCCCTGAGATGGATGCGCTCTTTATTTAAGATTTATGGTTAAGCCCATGAATCATCACTATATATAATTCAAAAGCTGGCATTTGCCCTTGTGCTATCACGTTTTAGTTTCCTATTCAATCAAAACCTCTATCTCATTTTTAGAATCTGGACTTATCTTGTCTTAATTAATGATGAGGTGTATTTTATGAGTGTCATATTTATATATAACTTAGGGATTGAATTTGTTAATTAAGAAGAGAAATGTTCACTATTTCACAGGAAAAAAATTACTTTTTAATTGTTTGGGATTAGGTGTTTTGAGAAAAGATTTGTTTTCTTGAGGTCAAAAGTTGTGAATGTAGAAGTCAAATTGGAGAAAGTTTATCGGTTTGGATGGGTGAATGGCTTTTAGGTCACAAAGACTTTGCTCTAGATGCATTATCTACTCTAAAACAAAGGTCAAACTTAGGCACCCAGTTGTTGCTATCTGAACTGAAAAATATAAGAAAGTTGGTCTTTACACCAAACAAGTGGGTGGAAATTACCAAGTGACTAGAGCGTGGGGAGATGGAGTCTTCACTGGCAAGCAGATGCAACAGAGATAAGATTTCCCAACAGAGTCGCTTCACAGCTTACAGCGTTCCCCTACGGCTCTCTCGTTCTTAGAAGATGAAGCATCTGTTGTATTCTGTCATAAAATATATTTCAGAATCCATCTTGACCTTCCCTCGATCCACTATGTCCTGTCTCATACATCAAAATTTCTTATTTTCTCCCAGGAAGCATCCCTGACTTGATGAAATTAGATTTTTCCGAGATCTTTGCTTCCATTTTTCTTTTTAAAATAAAACCACCATGAACAAAATGTTTTCAGGGATACGTCAAGGGCAGAATAAATACACCTCTCTTTCTACTGTTGTATCTATTTTTCCATGCAAAATTAGTGACTTTCTCCACTGCTACCTTACGGATTTCTGCATGTGTCTCCTTGAGTTCATATCATATGGAAAACACATGTTTTTCCATCTGGTATGTATTTGTGATTAGATTTTTAAGTTAATTTATAACTAATACCACTAAGATGTTTATTTTAGATAAATAATTCATTGAACCAGTCTACTATTTAGCCAGTTGATGTTGGAGTTAGTTATGTTTTGTGGCTTCTCATTGTCTCTTCCTTCCTGTTGCTGATCTCATTTCACTTGAAGAACAGGGTTTTATAAGTATATAACTCAAACTGCAAGCTTCTAGTTCAAGATGCCACCAAGCTTCACTTGTCTACTTGGCACCTTTTGAATGATTAAATGCTTCACATACACATATTCAACGAAATTATGACCAACTTCATTTCCCTTTCCAGTGTCAAACATTTTAACAATGCATTGTGTGTCTACTTGAAGGATAACAACTAATCTTGACAATTTCTTTTCCCTCTCAGCACCTTATTCAATTCACCAAATGTTTCCTTATCGATTCAATACTCTTAATTCTACTCACTTTTTTTTGTCTCTGTACCGTGATAACCTTATTCCAAAATACCACCATGTTGCTCATAAATAATGCAGCATATTTCTATTTTTTTCCCAAAAGTCATCCCATGTTTTAATAATCACAAAAATAACTAGATACTGTTCAAAATGCAGCTCATGAGGCTGGGAGATGGTTGCCTCAGCATGTGAAGTGTATGTGTACGTGTATATGTATGTGTATGTGGAAGCATGTGGAAGCATGCGGGCCTGGATTCAGCTACCCAGCATCTACATAAAAGCTGGTTTTGGAGGCACACATTTGTAATCCCAGCATTGGGAAGAGCAGATAGGTGGATCCCAGAGGTTTTTAGGCCAGATAGTCTAGCTGAACTTCAGGTTCAGTGAGATACCCTGACATCATCATCATCTTCGTCATCGTCGTCGTCGTTGTTGTCGTCATCGTCATCATCATCATTATTATTTTGATGATGATGATGACGATGATGACGACGATGATGATGATGATATGGGGTGGAGCAAAGGCTCAGCTGTTAAGAGTGCTTAGTTCTCTTTCAGAGGACCTGAGTTCAGTTTCCAGCACTTACATGATGGTTTACAACCAACTATTATTCCAGTTCCAGGAGTTCTGATTCTCCACATTCCTTTTTTTTTTTAATTAATTAATTTATTATTTGTACAGTAAATATTCTGCCCGCATGTGTGCCAGCAGGCCAGAAGAGGGCACCAGATCTCATTATAGATGGTTGTGAGCCACCATGTGGCTGCTGGGAATCTAACTCAGGACCTTTGGAAAAACAGACAGTGCTCTTAACCTCTGAGCCATCTCTCCAGTCCGAGATCTGATTCTCTATTCTGTCTTCCATGGGCTTCTGTATCCATGTGTTGCACATAAGCACATGCAGACATGTGCACATACACACATACACATACACATATATACACACACATACATATTTTTAAAATATATTTTAATTAAATATTATTAAATAAAATATAAAATTAAATAAAATGTAAAAAAAAATAAGGTTGAAACAGAATAGTTGAGCTGGTGCCTATCTAGAGCCTGACTAATGTTCATATTGCTAAAATGCATTATCCATGTTAAACACAGATATAAGCCCTGTTACCTATAATAGTGATTGGCCTGCATGATACACTGATGCAATAGTGGCACAGATGTTGCAGGAGTAGCCAAGCTCTTTCTGGCTGAATTAAAGCCAACTCTATAAGATAGAAATCTTGCCTGACACTAATGGGTGACCTTGAACCTGAAATCAAATAGTAGACCATGGGCCTAGGAGAAAAATAAAT
Source organism: Acomys minous (assembly GCF_964271855.1). NCBI lineage: Eukaryota > Metazoa > Chordata > Mammalia > Rodentia > Muridae > Acomys > Acomys minous. The sequence continues at coordinate 31,505,110 of NC_140487.1, forward strand.
ACTATTGTTATGATAAATGAATACAGCAACAATATGGCACCTAAGGACATTCCTCTATACTCACAGACCAGTGCCTTGCTCAGTCATCATCAAATTAACTTTCCCATATATTAGTGAGAACTAACCCAGAAATTTTGTAACACTAAATCTTAAAAGGGATATCTTTACCAAACCCCTCCCTTCAGGGCTTAAGAGGGCTGCACAGGAGAGGAGGAAGGTTTGTAAGATCAAGGGGTGGATGGACAGGAAACAGACTCTTCCAGAAACAATAAGACTGATACACATATGAACGCACATGTGACAATATGCACAGGGCTTCTTGGGTTCAAACCAGAAAGACTACTTACTACTTACTAGTGTTGAAAGGGGAAAGGAGACATGGGCTCCAATCTCTAAACAAGATGTCTTCAATTGATATCCAAATAATTCTCACGGGGTATATTAAACATACTTCAGGGTAGGCCCCATACCCAGCAGTAGAGGGCCAATACAAAATGAACTCAATAATTTTGTTGACTTTTTGTCTCATGTTGTTTTATAAAAGGCGTATTTTACCTTACTGATCTTTTACATATATTATAGCTTCTAGTTTGTATTTTTATGGATTTTGCTGTGCAGATGTATGTGTGTGTTTCTTTTGTTGCTGTTCTTGTTATTGTTCTTTTCTTGGGGTTTTTGTTCACCGGTTTGTTTTCTAAAGGAAAGGAGAAAGAAAGGAGGTAGAGTTGCATGCGTGGGGAGGAGGAAGGTATCTGTGCAGTGTTGTGGGGAAGAAAATCATGATTAGGATATATTGTAGGATATTTTTTTCAATTAAAAAAAAATAAGGTGTAGGGCAATAGAGGAAGACTTGCCAATGTTGACCTCTGGTTTCTACATGTGCACACATGTATAAACTCAACCACCACCACCACCTCAAACACACCAACATGTCTATTCACACATACAAATTTTAGAAAATTTAAATACAACTCAGAAAGTTCTTTATGGTATTTGATGCACTTTGATGGAGGACATCAATGTAACAAAGCGCTTGTGAAACTCTACCACAAATGAGCCCTCACTGATTTGAACTCTCTCCATGTTCATGTCCTTGTCTGTACTGCAGACATTCTAGACACCTGCTTCCAATCCTACTGCATAGCTTTTGAAAAGCATTCTTTTATTCTTTCCTAAGCATCATTCAACTATTTCTACTTTGAGGTTTCTCAGGCGAAGCAGCACTTATTCCTCTTTCTATCATCAATTGTGCTGGTTACCATAGTTAAATAGTAATACTATAATCTATCTCTTTGTATAAAGTCTATATTCCATGAAGGATTCTCTATTCTTAATATGTCAGGAATAATCATAGTGACAGGCAAGAGCAAGGTAATATTTGTTAAATAAATGAACAGAGGAACACATGAATAATATTATTAATCTATTATACATATATCATTAATTTAATGGATAAATGGAGGAGTCCAAGCCTTCAAACTCTCATGTTCATAATTTCATATTAATACGATTTGACTAAAATCTCAATATTCACCTTCACTTGGCCATCAAGTCAATATTTGAATAACAAAGAATTACTAAACAGAATATCTTATATGTACACCAACTATGGCTAGGTTTACTAATGTGTATGTGCATAATTTGATATCAGAAACACAGAAAGTACTTAACAAATAAGAAACTTTTTGTTTGTTTTGTTTTAGCAGTGTTGGAAAATAGACTGCTTGGTTAGAAAAAGAACTTTATTTTTGCGCCAGATGCCTCTGCTTGCCATGAGTGACTTTTCTGCTGAGGTTTCACTGTGTTGTTGTCTGAGACATTGATTATTCTCCTTTTGTGAATGTCTCTGAAGAGAAATGAAGTGAATGAAATTTTTAGCTTGAAAAAACAAAATCCACACATACGAATTCAAATTCATTGATGTAAGACAAGTAATGAAACCAGATAATGATCATGAAAGTCATTTTTCACTACTGAAAGGTAAGGAAAGAATAAAAATAGTTTACTGTCTAAAAGAAAATAATGTGATAAGAGTCTCAGTAAAATTTGAGGCTTTTATTGTCTGTAAAATGTTACTAATTCAAAATACCTTTAACAGAAACAAGTTTCCGTAAAATATACATCTTAGGTTAAATTCATATCCAGGTATACATTTATTACTTATATTATTCAAGTATGTATAATATTTTAAAATATTTTAACATACAAAATTGTACATATGAAGGGAATAAGATTTACATGACATGCATACAAGTTTAAAGATATTTAGAATTTTTCTTTTTACAGAAATGTGCTGTTTTATTACAAAGAGTCTCAGAAAATGAAAATATCTCAAAAAGGAAGCTAGGCTAACAACCTCCACCTGCAGAACTGGGGGAGGATAAGTTTTTCTGCTGCCTGAGACCAGTGGGAAAGTATAAACAGAACCAATCTAAAGATGGCTGATGGTATCTAAGCCTGAATAAGAGGTTCCAGAAGACCTGGTCACCCCACCTAGAAAACTTAATAAGGACATCTTAACAGAGCTCCTAAGCAGGTACTTGGCAGTTCAGGATCTTGTCTTGCGGTTGTTTTCTTTCCATCCACACCCTACATTGTTCAAAACTAAAAACCTGGGGCAGATGGACGATGTAGCTTTGGGAAGAATTCTCCCAGCACCACTGCCCTGGGCTGTGGTCCCTGGTCCCTATTCAGTCCCTGGGGACATTATATTTAATATATTTTATATAAATACACAGAGGAATAGAAAATATAAAATCTGAGAGATTGGGAGAGAGGTCAGAGCTGTAGATCTTGCTCAGGCCAACTTGGCCTCTTCTTTGACCCCTTTGACTTCTGGCTTTCCTCCTTGGTTTTCTCCTCTTCTGTGACTTCCTTTTTCTATTCTGGATGTTTCTCTTTTTCATCCTCTGTTTCGACTCTTTTGGCTTTTTTGAAGTTAGGTGAATTCTTGCGACCACCTTCTTCTTCCTCATTTGAATCAGAGAATTCTTCCTCACAGGCAATTCCTTTTTCAGAGGAGCAGATGGAGATGCCTTTGTCAGGGCATCTTCATCCTCATCATCGCTCTCCTCTGCCATGGCATCCTCAGGTGTTGCCTGCATTTGGACCCCGGGGGCATGGGGCAACATCCTCAAGTTCTCAAAGAGTCGCTGCTTGATCTTCTCCAGATACTCATTAGTGTTCTGGTTAGTCATATTGGAAGGGGTGATGTGAAGCTTGAAATCTGGTCAAAAGTATTCAAAGTAGTCATTGTAGGGTAGCTCATTAGGGATCTCTGTGTCCAGGGCCACGGCTCCTTCCTAAGTCCAGCACCAAGCAACATTATGCATGGTTTAGCCACCTCCTCTCAGCATTAGCCTAGGCAAGTTGAAACTCTTGACAAACTCCACACACTTGGCATGCCCTTTGATGGTCAGATTAAAGCAACCTAACCGATCCCCAGACAGGGAACCTGAGACACACGGTAAGACCACTGCACTAGGCCGCTCGGCCCTCCTGTCAGTCTGATATTTAGAATTTTAAACATAGGCTTTTCTTAATAGATTTTATTATTACAACATTTTAATAAAAGGTCTCATTTTAAAAAAATATATTTTATTAATTTATTCATATTACATCTAAAAAAGGTCTCATTTTTATCATCTATGTGCTGGCTGCCTGTTCTCTGCCACTTCCTTGCAAGTGGATTGGTGGTGAATGAATTAGTAATAATATTTGTGACATCATCTCAAATTTGTGAGTGTTTTATGTGATCTTTCCTCTTGTATCTTGCATTTTTCTAGACTAATGTGCTTTGGTTTCATTGTCCATTTTTGTTGTTGTTGTTGGTAAATGGTGTACTACTTACAGATTTGTTTTGTTTTGTTTTGCTTTTTGAGACAGCCTTTGTTGTCCTGGACTCATACAGATCTATTTTACTATGAAGATATGAAGCACTCTTAAATTCTGTATAAGTAAATTCTTAGTTTAATTCTTGTAAAAATTTTCTATAATTTTTGTTGTTATTGTTGTTGTTGTTGTTTTGGCAAAGATTCTCTAGATAGCCAAGATTGGAACTTGACCTTGTAAACAAGTATAAATTCCAGTATTTGATATGCTTGCTTCTCCTTCCCTCTCAAGGGCTAGACCATAGGACAATGCCACCATGCCCAGATAATGATCTAGTTCTTATGAGAAAAGTTACAAATAGTATACCTCCACCACTTCACACTCCAGATAAAAACAAAAATCCAACCAATCAAAAAACTATGCTACTTCTCCTGAGTGTGCATGCATTCATTTCTTTCTGCTCTCCATTGCTTCTACCAGCCTGACTTCCTTGCAATGATGTAACCTGGAATTATGAGGTAAATTAAGCCCTTTCTCCTATAAGTTGCTTCTTGCTATGGTATTTTCCATCACAATAAGAGGAATAACTAGAACAGAGCACTTTTCTGCAGCATGTAGGTCCTCTTCATGGTCAAATCTAAGTGGAAACCAGAGAAAATCAAGAAGTCTAAAAGCTTAGGCCTAGCCGAGAGTACTTACGCTCCAGTCACAAACATCTTCATTGTGGGATGGCACCAAATGGAAGAGGCTTAAAGAAGTAAGGACCAGAGAGTTCTCCAAAAGATAAAAGGACAAAGTAAAGTGGCCTGCATTTTCTAACATAAAAGCCATGTCTTTTCTTTGTGAAGTCTCTTTTCTACAGTGTTTTTAAATCTCAATTTCCTGTAGATAGTGTTTTCATAGCTCCCTTCAAAGTATTAGAAAACCATCCAGAATTTTAAATTCCCAAACAATCTTCACTTCAAGGCGTAGAAATCATATGATGACATTTGAGCATCACACTGTACCAAGTAATGCTTAGAATATTTATAAATAGGAATGACAAGTGGATTGTCTCTGATCTGGCAGCTTTTTTTCTCCAATTTAACTAAATAAATAGCTGTTGCTTGCCACTATATATATATTAAGTTTATACATATTTATTAAAACATTTTAATATATTCCCAAGTTCATATCTATTATTTACATTTTTTGCTTTAAGTTCTAGGTCAGAATATTTACTTTTGGCCTGCCTGTTCAAATCAGTAAGTGAGCAAATATTGCACAAAACAAGAAGTTTATCAGCTAACCTTCTGAAATTGCCCAAAAAAGAATCTATGATATAAAAACTATACAGCAGACTGCAACTATAATATCTGGTTATGATCAACAAGACCTAAATAACTATATCTTCTCAAAATTAGATTTTTTTTGGTAGGAGGTAAGGATTATTATTAGCTTTACACTGCTAGAATAAAATATCTGAAGCATCTACCTTGATAATGAAGTTGCTTATTTAAATCAAAGTTCTGATGGTTTAGGGATATATTGTATCTTCGTTAGCTTAGTTCTGGGCAGAGTTTCTGGAAACTTCTGGGGAAATGCAATTTGTGAAAAAAACAAATTGCAGGGCATGTCCTAGGCACAAAATTTGAAAATCTAAATGATATGGACAATTTTTCAGTAAATTCCACTTACATAAGTTGAATCAAGATCAGGCAAAAAATTAAATGGTCCTATATCCCCTAAGGAAATAGAAGCAGTCATCAAAAGTCTCCCAAAAAACAAACAAACAAACAAAAATGCCCAGGGCCGGATGGATTCAGGGCAGAATTCTACCAGATCTTCAAAAAATACCAAATACCAGTAATCCTCAAACTATTTCAAAAAATAGAAACTGAAGGGTCCTACCAAACTCATTCTATGAAGCCACAGTCACCTTAACACCTAGCCCACACAAAGACCCAACAAAGAAAGAGAATTTCAGACCAATTTCCGTTATAAACATTGAGGCAAAAATACTCAATAAAATACTAGCAAAACGAATTCCAAGAACTCACCAAAAATATCATCCACTGAGACCATGTTGGCTTCATCCCAGGCATGCAGAGGTGGTTCAGTATATGGAAATTCATCAATGTAATCAACCAATAAACAAACAAGAAAAAAATACATAATTAGATGCCAAAAAAGCAGTTGACAAAATTCAAAACCTTTTCATGTTAAAAGTCTTAGAGAGATAGGAGACACAAGGCACAAACCTAAACATAGTAAAGGCAATATACAGCAAGCCTGTAGCCAACATCAGTCTAGATGAAAACTTAAATCGATTCCACTGAAATGAAGGAGACTACAAGGCTGCCCATTCTCTCCATTTATTATCAATATAGTACTTGAAGTTCTCTCAAGAGCACTAAGACAATTAAAAATTAGAGACAACTGGTACAAAACAGCTGGAAGATTAGCATATAGAACAGTCTACAAGTCTTTAGAATTCTCTAGTGTTTGTCATTAAAAAGAAGTCTGGTTATTGAATGTGTTTGACTGACCCAAGGGCTGCAAATAAAATGATCCAACCTCCTACAGTCTGGAATCCTCATACCTTCTCTATTACCAAAAGGGATGACCTATAATATAATCAATTTGAAAGATGATTTAAAATAAAAATCAATTTCTTGACTATTTCCCTATAAGAGCAAGATAGAGAAAAATTTGCTTTTACAGTACCTACTTATAACAATCCTCAACCGGTGAAAAGATATCAATAGAAAGTTCTTCCTCAAGCGATGCTAAATAGTCCAAACATTTTAAATGGAAACCTATAAAAATATATCATAAACAATTTCCTCAATCCATAATATACCACTATATGGATTATATTTTGTTAGCAAATTCTAATTCTGATGCAAATGCATTAGAAAGAATGTTTACTGAAGCATAAAAAATTTTACCTTGTGGAGTTTACGGATTGTTCCTGCAAACATACAGAGAGGAGATCTATCAGCTATTTAGAATTCAAATGATGTCAAATGATCCAACCAGAAAAGACACAGATCAGAAGAGATCAGTTACAAACTCTTAAGGACTTTCAAATTTTATTGTGAGATTTTAACTGGTTACAGTCTACTATTGGCTTAACTCCTCAAGAGTTGAGCAATTTGTTTCAAACATTACCAGGTGATTTGAATGTAAACAGTCCTAGACAATTAGCAGCTTACACAGAGAAAGTACTGACTCAGGTAGAGCCAAAAGTTTATGGCACACATGTGGACCACCTAGATACTAAACTTGACTGTATTCTAGTTATCTTGCTTTCTACTCATTCCCCCTACTGGACTTATTATGCAGAGAGAAGACAATATTTTAGAATGGATCTTCTTAGCATATAAACAGAGTAAAAACAAAACAAAGCTAAACTAAACTAAAAACTTATGTTGATAGGTTTCTGATCTACTTGTAAAAGGCAGAATAAGACCTTGTCAATTATCAGGACAGATCCAGAAAAAAATCATAGAGATGCTGAAATTACCTCATTATGGTCAATTAATGATGATTGGCAAAGAGATTTTAGAAACTGTTTTGAGACAACTAAAGGAGATCACGGTGATACAAATAGGAACGGAAAAAGTTAAACTTTCACTATTCACAGATAATATGATAGTATACATTAATGACCCACAAAATTCTACCAAGGAATAAAAAGAAACCTTCAGCAAAGGGGCTGGATACAAAATCAACTCGAAAAGCTTGGTAGCCCTCCTGTATACTAATGACAAACAGGCTGAGAAAAAAAATTAGGGAAGCCACATCCTTCACAAAAGCCACAAATAATATAAAGTATCTTGGTGTTACTCTAATGAAGCAAGAGAAAGACTTATATGAAAAAAAAACTTCAAGTCTCTGAAGGAGGAAATTGTAGAAGATATCAGAAAATGGAAAGATCTCCCAAGCTCATGGATCAGGAGAATCAACATAATAAAAAAAAATCCATCTTACCAAAAGCAGTCTATAGATTCAATGAAATACCTACACAGTTTTTTACAAACCATGAAAGAGCAATTTTCAACTTCATATGGAAAAACAAACAACAAACAAACAAAAAACAGAATAGCTAAAGCAATCCTGTACAATGAATGATCTTCCAGAGAAATCTGCATCCTGTTCTCAAGTTGTACTATAGAGCAACAGTAATAAAAAAACAGCATGGTACTGGCATAGAAATAGGCCAGTTCCCTATCCAGATCAAGGCAATGGACAACACATTCTCCACAATTGTGTGTAGAGCAGGAACTGACTTGGACACAAACTCCTGTGCCCACCTTTTGACCACTTCACCTTGGTGGGGAGATCTGGTGACACTCATAGGAAGAGTAATCAGGCTACCAAGAAGAGACCTGATAGGCTGTGATCTTATAGTGGGGGACAAAGTCCCCTTCTATCACAGACCTAGGGGAGGGGAATAGGATGAAACAAGGAGATAGGGGGAATGAGAGATACAAGTGAGGGGATAACAATTTAAATATAATCTGAATAAATTACTTAAGTAAAAATTTAGAAAAAGAAAAGAAATAGGCTAATTTACCAATGGAATTGAATTGAAGACCTAGACATAAATCTACATACTTATGGTCATTTGATTTTTTACAAAGAAGCCAAAAACAACTGTCTTTGGAAAAAAGACAAATGGTGCTTGTCTAACTGGATGTCTACTTATAAAAAATGCAAATAGATCCATATTTACCACCCTGCACAAAACTAAAGTCCAAGTTGATTAAAGACCTCAACATAAACCAGACACACTAAATCTGTTAGAAGAAAAATGGAAAAGAGCCTAGAATTCATTGGCACAGGAGACAACTTCCTGAGCAGAACACCAATAGCTAAGTCTCTAAGAGCAACAAATATTAAATGGGACCTCATGAAATTGAAAAGCTTCTGTAAGGCAAAGGACACTGTCAACAGAACAAATCAACAGCCTGCAGATTGGGAAAAGATCTTTCCCAACCCTACATCTGACAAAGGGCTAATATCTAAAGAACCCAAGAAATTAAACACCACCAAACCAAATAATCCAGTTTTAAAAAGGGGTACAGAGCTAAACAGAGAATTCTCAACAGAATATCAGATGGCTGAGAAATGCTTAAAGAAATATTCAACATCCCTAGTTATGAGGGAAATGCAAATCAAAAAGACTCTGAGATTCCATCTTACCCCTATATGAATGGCTAAGATCAAAAACTCAAGTGACAGCACATGCTGGCAAGGATGTGGAGAAAGAGGAGCACTCTCCATTGCTGGTGGGAGTACAAACTTGTCCAACCCTTTTGGAAATCAATCTGGAGCTTTCTCAGAAAATTGGGAATAGTTCTACCTCAACACCCAGCTATTCCATTCCTGAGCATATAAGGATGCTCTACCATACAACAAGGACATTTGCTCCACTATGCTCATAGCTGATTTGTTTGTAATTGTCAGAATCTGGAAATAACCTAGATGTCCCTGAACCAAAGAGTGGATAAAGAAACTGTGGTACATTTACACAATGGAATACTACCCAGCAATTAAAAACAAGGGAATTTCTAAATTTGCAGGCAAATGGATGTAACTAGAAATGATCATCCTAAGTGAGGTGACCCAGACCCAGAAAAACACGCATGGTATATATACTCATTTATAAGTGGATATTAGCTCAACATAGATGTCCTCTGAGAAGCTCCACCCCGTGGGGGATCAGACAGATACTGGGACTTGAAGCTGGACTCTAGGTAGAGTGTTGAAAGATGTAAGGAAGTGTGGGGGGATGGAAGGTCCAGGATGGAGCAGGAGATCTACAGGGAGACCGTCAAGGCCTGTGGATCTGGGCACAGGGGGTGGGACTGCACAAACTGGTGCATGCAAGGACAGTGCATGCAGAGAACCAATACCCCTGTGTTCAGATTTTTCCAATGGATCATGAGAGTGTAGAAGAGGGAGGACTGCTGCTGAACTTCTGACGTGCACTTGGGTGCCCAAGATTTGGTCACCGCCCCTTGCCAAGACAGCCTAGTGGACACACAGTGGAAGCGGATGCAGACTATCCTGATGAGACATATAGGATGTTGCCAGAAGTCTAGGGGAGGTGAATAGGTAGAAGAGGAAGGGAGGGTAGGAATGGGAAGATAAGAAGGAGAGGATAACAATTGGTAGGTAAGGTAAATAAATTATAATAAATAAAATATATATTTTAAAAATCCAGGCAGAGGAGGGGTGCTGCAGAGACTGATGAGCCAACCAATGACCAGGCATGATGAGGACCTAGACACTCTTCTCAGATGTAGTAGGTAAGCAGCACAGTTTCCTTGTGGGTCCCACAACATGGGGAGTAGGAACTACTTCTGACATGGACTCTGGTCCCTCCAAAGCTGATCACTTCCCCAGGCTGGGCAGCCTTGCCAGGCCATAGCAGAAGAGGATAAATATAGTGCACATGAGACTTGATGGACTGAGGTTATATATTAGGGGAGGAGGGCCCCATTTTCTGAAGGCTAAGAGAGGGAGGGAGATGCGATGTGGGAGGGAGGGTGGGGTTTTGGGAGGCAATGAAGGAGGGGGCTACAACCAGGATGTAAAGAATTTAAACTGCAGAACAAGCAGGTAAATTATATTGCTAATCTCCCTACATGGGAATAGCTCTGAGACTGGCTCAGACGTGAATGTCTATGCATAGACAATGCTTCCTATTGGTTACAGAATTCCTGTGATTTAGGATCAGATGCCATTCTTGATACGGCATGAATGAAGATTTACAGATGTCTTTCTTCTGCTCATACAAAGAGTAGAGAACCAGCTTTAATTGTTCTGTGCATCTTACACACCCCATACATTTCTAAGTTTAGGATTGTATAATGCTTGTGAGAAATTACATGTTTTCAGAAAAAAAAACTGGATATTGAATCTGGATCAGATCTGACAGGATTCATTCCTCTCAGCATGTTGGACACTGACATCCTGCATCCTTCATGTTCCAGCAACAAGTGCTTCAGTTGCTGTTCCTCATCAGAACAGGACAGCTCTCAAGACACCTTTGAAGAAAGCTTCTAATTTCACTTGGTCCAACATTTTAGACTGTCACACACAGGATTTTTATTAATCCTGCTATTTCTCAACATTTAGAAACTGGACCACAAGTGCTATTCCTACCTTCTTTAGCCATTTCCCTCAATTTTATTTGGGCCTCTACAAAGATATTATTTGTCTCAAATCAGCTGGAAGAAACCATAACAGAATGATGTCCCATTTCTCTTAAGTGGGGTTGGGTAGATTTTTTATTGCTTTCTTGGTCTATAGATGTTTATTTTCTTTGTGAGTTGGTTGTAAGTTACTACTGGTCTTACTCAGACAGAAAACTAGGTTGGATTCAGGGATGTATCACTTTTCCTTTATCTTTTCTTCTTAGGTTTGGAGATAGGGGTTGAAATGAAAGAAGAAGAAATATAAAAATATATAGGGATGATAGGACAAAAAGTAGATTATTGAGTCTCATCCTCAACTTAAGGCCTTAATTGTTCCTCACAAGGTTATTTTTCATTCATTGGTATAGAATTTGTATATTGATGCAGTGGTATCAATTTAAATTTAAGATTAGTCTTCAAACACACATGACAACTGTCTCGGGAAAGGAAAATGTGTTCTTAGATTAAAGTCTCTATGGAAAAGGCACTTCCTACCTCTGGGAAAAATGAAATCGTACAGAAGATCACAGACCTCTGAGGATGGGGCTGGATCTCCATGTCCTCAATGAGTGCCAACTTAGCAAAACGCATGCTTCTGTGTGCAGTGTCATCAGTCTGTATCTCATATGCTATTTAACACCTCATCATTCTTAGGCATCATTTCCCATATCTTCTCCATCAGTAGCTTTCCTTTGCCCTTAAGGCAGATAAAATGAAATGCAAAGGTCACAGAGTACACACAATACCTGCCTTTACAGAACTTGTCAGAGGTGATGCTTTTGTGCTGATCTAGGGCCTATTTATTTAATGACTATTGACCTGCCTAGGATTTAAGGCTCATTAAGACAGGGATCATGGTTTTTGTCTCAGTCCTGAGCCTAGCACACTGATCAGCTCATGGATAAACATACAGTAAATATTGGGTAAGTAAAAATATAGTACAAACTAGGAGAGAGAGTCATCAATGCTTAGTTGAAATTAAATGATGTTAAAGAGGTTTACAGGACCCAAAGGAAACATAAATGCTAGATTAATTTAACTGAGAAAGTGGCCAGTTCTCATTAGATGACCATGGAAGTTCTATGTTTGTTAAGAGGTAATTGAGATGTAACAAGAATAAATTAATAAAGGAGGGAAAAAAAAGAGGGAAATGAAAATAAGAAGGAAGACAGATTTTAGAAAACAAGTCTAAGAAGACAGAAAAGTAAGATAATATGAATGTGCTGCTATATATACTTGATTATAAAGCATGAATGTGGAAGAGCTGAACAGACTATGGAAAGTAAATACAGACTTATAATTCTAAGATATCTACCATTAAACAGACTCATGGATATTATGCTAATGATGTAGTTTCCTATAAAAGCAGGTCAGAACTGTATAATTTAAGCAAATGAGGACATGTGATATGTGTAAGACAAAGTTTGACATAACAAGTTAAAACTATTTCAGGTATTTTGAGCATATAGTGATTTAAATTAGGACTAGGTAATTTAAAAATGGTTGCAACAGTTGGAGAAATGAAATCTGAAAGGAGCTTCTCAAGATGCCTATGAAATGTGTCTCAATACCTAGCTGATTCTCCTCCCCCCCTCTCTGACACACACACACACACACACACACACACACACACACACACAGCCAAGAAACCACATTATATGTCTAAAAGCAAGAGGTTTGATAAGGCCAATCCGTGATATTCACTACTTCTTTAATTCTATGATGACATGCTAGTTGGTGTGGAGTTAAGAGTGACTGAGTAAAGTTGGTGAGAAAGAAAATGCCACTGATCACTAACCCCCAGCTTCTGGCATCTGAGCTAACGAGGTCCTTTCAGCTGAGACAGAACATTCAGCAGACCTCACAGAGGACTGTCTCCTTCTAGGTTAGTGTGTAATCATATATTCCCTTTAAAGTAGATGATCAATGTGTTTTCAAAACGCCTTCAGAAGTCGAACTTGTACTGTAGCAGCACTTGGCATCTCATATCAATTTGGTATGGCTAGCTCAGTGTGCCTTCTGAATTATTTTTCTTCTAAAGAAACGAGAAAGCAAATGATGGGCAAAACAAACCCCAACTTCTGAAAGAATACCATCATCATGTTTTAGCTCCTCAAAATCACCCCTAAATATCGGATGTAATCATCACAGTGTCGTAATTTTAAATATCAGTAAGAAAATATTGACTACGGGCATTACCTTTCTAAGAATACCATGCACAGCTGCTAATCACCAAATCCATTCATCCAGTTTACATAAATCCATAGCCAGTCTACAGCCTACATTGCAGCCTACATTTTGCTTTTTACAGTCCTTTTATTTGGACTAAAAATCAGGATCCTTGCCAGTAACAACCACCTCCAGTGTTTTCAATATTGCTACCATCACCCTGGCAACGCAGAAGACAGGACATAAATAGTTGCTCTGCCAAATGTATCTATTGCTTTGTTATGCTTGTGGGAGTTAGTGTTGTCAAGGGGAGTTTAGACAAAAGTTAAAAGTAAATTTTGACCTATTAATGGCAAGATATTATAAAAAGTGCCCTTATGTTTTATTTATTTAAACAAGTATGTGGAAATGCTAACAAAATATAAACTCCATTATGGTTGAGACAATATTTTTTCTCAGCACCAAGGACCAAGCCATCCACAATAAATACCTTTAAATTGGAAAAATTGTCTAACATATATATATATATATATATATATATATGTGTGTGTGTGTGTGTGTGTGTGTGTGTGTGTGTGTGTTTAAAATCAAAGCTGAAAGTTTAACATAATCAATGTCATTGCTTTAGTAACATTAAAGCATTTTGAAAACCAAGGTTAGCTATGTAGTTCAAGTTCTACTAGGAAACAGTTTGCTCCATATGCATGAAGCCCTGAATTTCACTAACGGCCTATAGAGTGATATACACACCTTAACTCTGGTAGCAGGCAGGAAGAGAGAAGAGAATCATTTGTCAGGGCTATCTTTGGCTACATAGGCCGTCCTCAGCTATATGAGACCTGTCGTAAAAGAAAAATAAATAAAACTATAGTCTAGGTAGTTTTTGGAATCACAAAATTGTTAATGGATGCAGATTTAAATCATTATGTAGTTTTAGTTGACTATAGAGATATATATGTATGAGATAGTGTAACTAATCAGACAGAATGTTATCAGATACCATCAACACTGTGTTGTTGAAGATAAAATAGATACCGTTTTGTCTTTTTATGGAATTTAGGCTCCCAGCCCCTTAATCCACAGCACAAGTGGTATTTTGCTAACAATGTACCAGGCATGGTGTTGCATGCCTTTAATTCCAGCACTCAGAGGGCAGAGGCAGACGGATTACTGTGAGTTCAAGTCCAACTTGGTCTACAAAGTGAATCCAGAAGAGCCAAGGTTACACAGAGAACCCCTGTCTCTCTGTCAAAACAGAGAGAGAGAGAGAGAGAGAGAGAGAGAGAGAGAGAGAGAGAGAGAGAGAGAGAGAGAGAGATCAACAAAATGTAACAGGATTCTTTACCTAGTCCAGGTAGATTCAGGCTTACCCTAAACTAATGATTACCAAGTCACATAATACCGCTCTTGGTGTCCCTCCCAATGCCTAGTGCTCCTGGTTCATTTCTGGAGGTAGAAACCGTTGAGCTCACAGTGTAGTGCCAACCCAGTTTTACTTTCTTCAGATCTCTGCCATCAATGTTTCTTAACAGTGATCTTGACATTTTCCCATAATTTAGAGACTCTCCACTTTCAAAAGAAAGTGTCTGTGGGAAGAAAAGCAGTAGGGAGTTCCCATGTTGGTATCAAGGACTTCTTTTTGAAAGGTGAAGTGATATTTGGAAACAACTGTATGTGCAATGTATTCACATCACTTTAGAAAGAATAGCCTAACATTTAAAAAAGCATTTAAATGAGAGGCTACCATGGAAACACAGTTGCATTATTTACTTTCCATTTGAAGAAACAGCTAAGGATGTAAAAAGAAGATGGAATTTGGAAGTCCAGGTTTCTGTCTTCACTCCAACCTTTACTCTTCTTTCATCTGGGCAAATTGCTTTGAATCTGACTTTTCTTATAAAAGAAAAAATAATAACAATTAATAAACAATCTTTGGCTTTCAGGGATTCTGAGGTTCAAACTGGTAAACAGTGAAGCAATATGCTAATAGAGGGCAATACAAGTACAGTCTTGTGTCTCATAATGACACTGGAGTCATTGATGAAATATATACAATGCAAATGCTGGTCCTGCAAGATTATATCAGTAGTGGAAATGTGATAGCTTTAATGTGTGTAAGTACATTCTATGATGCTTCTGAAACAACAACAATGCATGAAGCCACTTTTATCAGGGCACATTTCTATTGTGAAGCATGCATTGAATATTACTCATGATCACAATGACATCTTGATTGTTCTAATTATCCCACAATGGAACACAGAGTATACAATCCAATGCTCTACTTTTACAGATGGAAAATTAAACAAAGAATCCTAGCAAAAGTAAAATAAAAAGACTCTTGAAATTAGACATAAACTCCTATCATCTAAGGAATATGTTTCCCAGGATGCTGAGGTATGACTACACAGCATGCTGTTTAGTGAATAGCATGTTCTAGATGCCTTCAAGTTATGATCATTCCGTATCCTTAATGGACTAGAATAAAGAGGAATACAAGTGATTGTTTTGAATGGGTAAACTGTACGCCCAATTTGTAGATAACAGATATCTGCAAAAGGGTTGTGATGTTTAGTAGAATACAGATCAAACGACTATTATCACAAAAATTCATGTTTTGATAGAATTATGGGAGTTTCTCAAATACTGGGGGAGTTTATTATTTGTAGAAGAAATAAAAATGTAGGTCTCACAACAAGCAAGTAATACAAATCACACCTTGAGAGGTCTGTGAAAGAGCAAATTGTGTTACCTTGAGAGACTATAATAAAATACCCTATTCTAGACTATTTAAGCAGGAGACTTTGCCCCTGTGTTAAACTTCTGGAAGGTGGAGTTTCGAGATAAGCCACTCATTGGTGTCAATAAGTTTCTAGTGATCACTTTCCTTTGGTCTTGTAGATGGGTAGATGCCTGTCTTCTTCCTGTGATACGAGAGATAGATGATAATTAGATAGATAGATAGATAGATAGATAGATAGATAGATAGATAGATAGATAGATAGATAGAACATAGATACATAGATGATAGGTTATTTACTAACATAATGACATAAATATCATTATGTTTATCCTATGACAGAATATAGTCATAGGCTAATACACTGTCATTTTTTAAATAAGGTGGTGCTCACAACTACATGATAAGTATTATACCCTCAAGTCCTTGTCTGAACTTAAGTACCTCTCAAAAGTCTCAAGGTCTAATTACCTCTATAATTAACTTGGGAGTCCAGGCTATTGTATCTGGGCTTTGAAGAATCACAGTCACTCCATCTAGAGGAGAGTAAAAACCCAGTACTGCCTCTCAAATAGAATGGAATTGATGATATTTTTTCTACTACAACTCTGAAGTTGCCACTATGGCAACTACATAAACTTATGTGTTTTCCTCTCTACATGCCCTTGAAAATATCAAACAACACAAAAACAAAAATGAATTCAATTTTCTGGTGAAAGATTACAAAATGCAAAGGATATAAGTGTGTGTGTGTGTGTGTGTGTGTGTGTGTGTGTGTGTGTGTGTGTGTGTATCAAAATTGATAACTGAATCCAAACTACCACTCTTATCAGCAGCCATACATGGGAAAAAGATGCTGGAAGTCGTGACACAAAGAAAGCAGTATAATGAACAAGTGAACAAGTTGAAGGCTGGCAATCATTCAGGAAATATGAACAAACAAGAGCATAAAGGCACAAAAAGATGAACAGGAAAAAGGAAGGTGAATCCAGGAGAAAGTTAAAACAAAAGCAACTGCAATAATGGATACCAGACCATGGACAGCTGCTAAAATCAACTAAAGACTGAAAATATACATGCCTCTGTATGTACACACACACACACACACAAATTAACTAAAGACTGAAAATATACATGCCTCTGTATGTACACACACACACACACACACACACACACACACACACACAAATTAACTAAAGACTGAAAATATACATGCCTCTCTGTATGTACACACACACACACACACACACACAAATTAACTAAAGACTGAAAATATACATGCCTCTCTGTATGTACACACACACACACACACAGACACAAAAATATTTGTATATATTCTGTTCATCCATAAGGTCTTCATATATATATATATATGGATGGATGGATATACACACATCCATTTGTTTTTATATATGTATACATATATGACATTCCATAATCATAATGTCATGTATGTATACATATATATAAAACACAAATGGATGTGTGTGTGTATATATATATACACATATATCTATATGAAGAACTTATGGATGAACAGAATATATATAAATGTGTGTATGTGTGTGTGTGTGTGTGTTTATGTGATGCCATCCATTGGATTGGTTCTTATACTCCCACACTCCATCTGGTAAAGCAGGAGAAAGGAAAAGTAAGGAAGAGTGGATACTTTCACCTCAAACATTTTATTCGACAGACTCTTTTGCTGAAGCAATGAAATAGTTGCCACTTAATGGAGAGGTACCAACACTTCCTCTCCCTTTCCTTGATCCCCAGCCACAAAAATATGAAGTCCTTGGTTTTTAGAACAGAGTCCACCAGATGGCGCCAAAACTATAGCCGGCACCTAAAGATGCATCCAGAGGCCAACACCGTCAGCGGTAGTCCACTTCAACAGGTCAGCTCAGATATCTAAGAAGAAACAGCCTTTGTTCTGTGCAGCTGAAATTTTAAAGTACATTCCTCAGACTCCCACAGGGATTTTCTTTGGTTATAATCTTTCTTTTTGATAATTTGTATTTCCTTCTTAGGAAATGAGCAGCATCTTTAGGCTATGGGTACAAGCTTAACATCTCAAAATTGGGGAGGCTGAGGCATGCATGAGTTCAAGGTCAGCCTAGTCTACTGACTGTTATATGAACATATTACTTATTCCTTTCTATTTTCTGATTTTTAACTTTTAAGAAAACCAAAGGAAGTTTTTATAAATTCCCAGCTCTGTGCATGGTCAACATGGTATTTTTAATACAATGATGTCAAGCACTAACTGCATTCAACCTAAGAATGACTAGTCAAGCAATGCCCGAGCTCCCAGAGGTCATTATGCTTAGCACTCTCCGAAGGATGCTGGACTACAAATAACATAATGAGCTCTGGACAGCCAACCTTCTCCTTGGAGTTATTAGCAATCTGCCTCTTGGAATTTGGTCTAAGATGAACACTTACACATACAAAAAAAAATCACCTTTTGTCTTTTTCTAAAACAGCAGGAGCCATCCAAGACCAGAATGCTTGTTACAATCAAGCACTACCAGTGGGCCGTGTTGAAGGGTCTACCTTAGAACTTCAATGCATCTGTGATGGTTTTCACACCCCTACAGATGTAGGAACCCAGACCTTATTAAACCCCTTTATATATTCAGTATGCTGTTGCAAAACCAAATCTCAAGGCTCCAACAGGAATACCAAGTTGTTGTATGTATATTTACATGTATGCACACAGTTGAAAAATGGTTTCTTGACTGTTAAGCTGAAAGGTGCCTCAGAGAAAAATAAATCGGAAACATTTATTTTGAACATGAGAAATTTGCTATTCAGAATGAACTCATTGAAAATCCAGCTAAGCAGTGGAAAAGGAAATATTAGAGAATGTAATGCTTGCTCCTGTTTGCCTCTTAAAGCAGCAATTTAACAACCCGTTTTGAGAAGCCTAGGAGAGATTCAGGTATTAACTATCTGGTGTCAGGTGGGAACACTCTCTCTGATGTGCCCCTCCACTGCCTAATTCTGGGTTTAGATTTACCTAATTTCCATTTTCTAGAGGCTGTGTTATCAGAGGGATGAGATGTTTTTCCTGTCAGAAAAGTGTAAATGGTCAATATCAAAGTCACTGAAGTGAAGCAAACCTCATTTTGAATTCTAAATCATTGATCTATCATGTGATCTTTAGCTAATTGCTTCCTCTCTTTCTCAACACCCTTGTGTTTCTTTATCTTTAAAGACACCAGAACTTTTTAAAGTCGCTGTTTCTTTATCTTTAAAGAGATCAGAAACAATACCTACTTTGTATGGAGTGATGAGGGCATTACAAATAACACTATGTATCGTTATATGCAAAAAGAAGAAAAACCACAAAGGTTGTAAGTCGTGTGGCTATGTAACTCCATTTGAAGAAAATATATTTTTAATTTCTTTGGGATTTCATTATTATGTGTACATTGTAGTGATCTAAGAAGACATTTAAATGTTCAAATGCAAAGTTAAGTATTTCTTTAAGTTCTACCATTGAAGAGTGTAGAGGAATTTTAATCCAGCAATATGGCTGCTCTGGCAAGAGACCACATCCAAAGAGCTAGCCCTGTGTGATCAGGCTAGAATACAGACATGCCCTTAACATACACCTTTAATTGCATTCTGGAATTCATGTCTTTAATTTTTCTGGATAGAATATAGTACATACTTTTAATCCCAAAGAATGATGTCTAACTGAGGGGCAGACAAAGTGAGGAATCAGAGAAAGATTTGATAAAACAAGTCAGAGTTAGGATCTGTCCAACTCTCGTGAGAATAGTCAGGAAAGTGAAGCTACTTAAGAGCAGCACAGAGAAAAGCCGAGTGAGTTCATGGGAACTGTGGAGTTCAGGAGCACAACACAGTTTGGCGTAGTTCATTTGAGTGCAATTGAGTCTATGCAGTTCAATTAGTGGAGTTCAGAGGCAGTTTTTCTGAGCATAACAATTCACTGAGAAGCAGAGAGAATCTAGTTTGAATCAATCAGCTGGGAGAGGAGTTTGAGCTAGAACAGCTGAACTGAAGCAGCCAGCCAGAGTTCAGAAAGAAGTAGAAAAGGTAAGTTTATTCAGTAGTAAGTCTCAGAGGTTGAAAACATTCTAGGCCTAGGTTAGCAGATGGAGGCTGGAAGCTGAAGCCTTCAAGGTCCAGGATTGCAGAAGATTAGTTTGTATGGAGGCCAGAAGCTTCCACGCCTAGACTTAGAGATAGTTAAGTGGAAATGCTCTGGGCTCAGCCCAAGCCATGTACTCATAAAGCCCGGATACAGCTCTCATCTCATCAGTTTTGTGTATGTTTTACAAAACTTTGGAGATAAAAATATTTACTTTATAATTTTTTTTATAATCTTTTATTTACATCTATAATAATTTGACAAGAGTGAGAGAATATGCCATATAGTTAGTTACTCAGGAGACAGTGTTTAATGCAGAAAAATGGTGAGCTGAAGTAAATATTCTAGGTAGGGCATAAGCCTGGTGTGTGCCAGGAGTTTTGGGATGATACTGTCACTGGAGCAGAAGGATACAAAGAAACAGTAATATAAAATAGCATGACTAGTCAAAGAACTAAAGATGACGATGACGGTAGCATAGTTCAGGCAAGGGAACTGAAAAAAATGTCATTTACTTTGTATGTATTTCAAAACAATAATCCAAAAGATAGGGGTGTATGTGTGTGTGTGTGTGTGTGTGTGTGTGTGTGTGTGTGTGTGTGTGTGTGTGTGATCAATGGAAAATGAGCTTTCCTAAGCAGCCAAGTCAGCAGCTATAGGCAATCAAGTTTTTCACGTAGATAAGCATAAGATAGAACCTGCCATTTACAGGTTTGGGGAAGTAAGCGTATTGTAGGAGGTAGAGAAAACCTAAATTTCAAAGGCATGCCACATACTCACACACTTCCCAGTGGAGACGGAAGTAATATTGGCTCCATTACCTGGAGTTCTGCAAAGACATCTGGGATACAAAGAAAAACACAAGTCCATCAGCACCTTGTGATCTCTAAAATCGTAAGAATAGGTGAGATCACCTAGGGAGCTAGGTAAAAAGAGTTTGAAGATGAGGAACATCCAGATGGAGTTTGCCAAACCAGCAGAAGCCAGCAAGAGAGCAGCAAAAAGGGCAAGAGGAAGCCTCTAAAGCTTGTGAGGCAAGTGCAGTGTCCTAAGCGGGAAGTAACAAGATGTGTGAATGT
Source organism: Acomys minous (assembly GCF_964271855.1). Classification (NCBI taxonomy): domain Eukaryota; kingdom Metazoa; phylum Chordata; class Mammalia; order Rodentia; family Muridae; genus Acomys; species Acomys minous. The sequence continues at coordinate 31,526,242 of NC_140487.1, forward strand.
CTGCCATCCAGATTCTTTGATGGAGCAGCAGCCCGAAGACTTCACAATATGGATGTCATTTAAGACTCCCCCACTCTGTTATAAACAAAAAACAACAAAACATTATAGCTTCTTAACTGTGTTTTAATTTATTATAATTTATTCAGATTACATCCTGATTGTTAGCCCTCACTTGTATCTTCCCATTTCTATCCTCCTTCCCCCTTCAGCCCTATTTTCCTCCCCAAGACCCCTAACAGAAGGGAACCTCCTCCCCCACCATATGGCCATAGCTTATCAGGTCTCATCCAGATAGCCTGCTCCGCTTTCCTCTGTGAACCGCCAGGCCTCCCCACCAAAGAAAAGTGATCAAATTGGGAAAACCAGAGTTAGTGTCAGAGTTAATCCTCGCTCTACCCACAACCATGGAGAATGAGCTGTTCGTTGGTTATATCTGAACAGGGGGGTCTAGGTTTGCTGAATACATTGTCCTTGCTTGGTGCAACAGTTTCTGCAGGCTCCCTGTGTCCATATCTGCATGCCTTGATGGGCTTCTTGTGGGGCTCCACAAGGTAGGGTCTCTCAGAGGACATCTATGTTGGGCTAATATCCACTTATAAGTGAGTATATACCATGCATGTTTTTCTGGGCATGTCTCACTGAGCATGATTTTTTTCTAGTTCCATCCATTTGCCTGCAAATTTCAAAATTTTCCTTGTTTTTAATAGCTGAATAGTATTCCATTGTGCAAATGTACCACAGTTTCTTTATCCATTCTTCAGCTGAGGGACATCTAGGTTGCTTCCTGATTCTGGATATTATGAATAAGGCTGCTATGAACATAGCTGAGCAAATATTCTTGTTGTATGGTGGAGCATCTTTCAGGTACATTCCCAGGAGTGCTATGGCCGGGCTTGAGGTAGCACTATTCCCAATTTTCTGAGAAAGCACCAGATTGATTTCCAAAGTGGTTGTACAAGTTTGCACTCCCACCAGCAATGGAGGCGTGTTTCCCTTTCTCCACATCCTTGCCAGCATGTGCTGTCACTTGAGTTTTTGATCTTAGCCATTCTGATGGGTTAAGATGAAATCTCAGTATCATTTTTGTTTGCATTTCCCTGATGACTAAGAGCATCGAGTATTTCTTTAGGTGTTTCTTGGCCATTTGGTATTCCTCTGTTGATAGTTCTGTTTATCTCTGTACCTTCTTCACTCTCAATAATAAGTGTTACTGGCTTTAGTGTGAAAACAATTAGAATAGCAGTTACATAATCCCACCTGCCTGCCATGTCCCCCTGCTGTCATCCCCCCAACAGTTAGATGTTCTCTGTGTTCTTATGCATTCCTAGATTGTTTATACAAGGTCCCATCAGTATCTGACTGTTCATGATCATCACTTCTACAGCACTCCTACCCATCACTGTGTTCTCCACATGCTATGATTTCAAGTAGACACATTTCTACAATTATTCTATTATTTTAATATATATATATATATATATATATATATATATATATATAAAATGTGGCCTTTATAAAAGACACACTAAGCTTTATATTTTTGTTTGTTCAATATGTAGCCCAGCTTTCCCCTTAAGTAAGTTAAGTGGAATTGCTTAAGTAAGCAAGCAATCCCCCTGGCTTAGCCTTCTGAATGCTGGCTACCAGTTCACCTGGGTATAGAGCCATTTGACTACAGTAATTCAGTAACATTCATCACTGGTCACAGGCTCTTGCATAGCCTCTGGTCTCCAGTTATTATTTTGATTACAATCAGAACCTACTGTATTGAAATTTAACTTCTTAAATGTGAAAAACTTACCATTTGAACTCTAATTAAGGGTTAAGTGTAGGAAGAGAGCTTTGGCATCCCTGGTACCAACACTGCCAAAGAATGGAACAGAAGAGCCTACAATGTGCTAGTTTGTGAAAAGCTACAATGTGTCATCTATTTCCACATTCCAGGGCCTGGAATGACCTTTACAAGACTACTTCATGCAAAATATCTTACAAATACAGTATGAAGTGCAAAGATTTCATTTTCAGTTCAAGGCACAGGCCTGAGTCATGAAGTTAGAAGCAGCAACTAGCATTTCCTTTCTCTCTTCAAGAAATTTAAATCTCAATGAAGATCCCAGGATACAAAGAACACATTAAAATTTGCTGCAATCAGTTCTATGAGAGCACATTTTAGGGACAAATATGAAGGGTCAATTAACCCAGCGTTAGAGGGATGAGGGAATTTGGAGTAAAGAAGACTAATACTTGCTTCACCTGGGATGTGTTGAGAAATACTGTCTCCTCCACATGGTATGGCCATGCACTGGTGAGCTCACTCTGGCTATGGCTCAAGGTGGGGGCAAGAGGAACCAAAATTTGTGAAGAAAGTACTTGGACTGAGGAAGTTACAAAAGACAAAGGAACAAAGGAGGGGCATGAAAGTTACCAAGGCATGTATTCGGGGATGTCTAGGTGGTAGGAGAGCTGGATGGAATAAACAAGGAACTTTTTAAATAAAAAAACATTAATTCTAGCATAGTAAGTGGAGGACACAATGGAAAGCTCTTAGGGGAAACCAGAGGATTCCAATGTCATGGAAACCCCAGCGTTTTGGGGGAGCAGTGTAAAGCAAGGGATGGTACCCTGAAAAGTCTAAATTCAAAAGAAGAAGGAAAGACAAATTTCATGAAAGAAGTCAGACCCAGTTACCTCAGGGTCAGAACTCCTTTCCTTATCTGAACAGAGGCTGATGTCCATCTATAATAGGGTCCGCACTTGGGTTCATTGTAATTGGGGAGGATGTGGAAAAACTTAAACAAGGGAAGCAGATGTGGGATCCTGTTGTGATGGCTGAGAGGAAAACAAAATCTTCTGTCCACTTGTACTGACGAAGTCCAAGTCTTGGAGGTCCAGAGCAGTTCTGGTAACTCTGGCAACTGTTAGAGCTGAAATTGGCTCCTTTTTAAATGTGAAAGAAATGGGTCCATAACCGCAATGTTTAATCTAGATAATGTCAAACAATCGAGCCCTTCTATGACTTGACGGATTGTTTTGGCATCCACGGTCTATCCCATCTATAACCCCGCAAAGAATTGATTTTGAATCAGAGGCACTTTAGGCAAATTGTGAAGCTGCGAGCCACACTTAATGCTAAAAGATGCCAGAATGTGATACTCTGAGAAGCCAGCGTTTCAAACCTCTGACAAGGAACGCGGACAGTCTTGGCTGCGAGTAAAGCAGGCTGTTGTTGGCCCAGCGTGCCCAGCCCTGCCTCCTCTGTGCCCAGTCATTGCCCGGGCTTTCTGTCTTCTATCCTCCCCCTACAAATACCTTTCCCTGGATAAGTCTTGTCAGTCAATTACATCTTAACTGAATTTAGATAAAAGTACTTTCCAGGCCAGATTTGTTTTCTATTTTAAAATTCAGAATAACTGCTGTGCCTCCTCTTAAAAGGACTTTAGAGAGCTGAGCAAGGTGGCTCTTGCCTGTAATATAAGCAAGCAGGAGGTAGAAGCAGAAGGATTGAGAGTCCAAGTCCAAGTCTTTGTGAGTTTCTCCTCATGCACCCCAGTCCCACTCGTATATGTCTTCTGCCCTTAAGGCTTGCTCACGCCAAGTTTAAAAATACACAAACAAGCAAACCAAAAACAAAGCATAGAAAACTCTCTCACCGTGGAAGCTGCCGTGCATCACAGTGTGTTCCACAGTATACCCCTCTGTCTACACATCTTCACTTGAAAATGCAAACGTTTACTGCAATGACCCGTTGGTCTGGGTCTAGGGCTCTGGCTTCTGTGAGGTCATCAGTACTGGATTCTCACCAGGACTCCTCCCAGTTATTCTGTTGTTGCTATTTGTTGTGGATATCCTGAAGCTTTGGTCTGTGGCCATTGTTAGGCTTCTCTCTCTCTCTCTCTCTCTCTCTCTCTCTCTCTCTCTCTCTCTCTCTCTCTCATAAGCATCCTCTGCTTTCTTTCAGTGATAATGACTTCCCCCTCTTTTTTGGTAATTTACGTAGCATCCACTCCAGTTCTAGCTCCCCGGATGAGCACATGACGTTGATCTAGTTAGTTTGCTTATCAAATTTCCTTCAATTCTGTGGCAAATTGTTGTGGGACAAAGGTGGAGGTGGTGGCAGTATGTGTGTGTATGTGTACATTTCTGCAGGTGAGTTGCCAAGGGCATGGAGGTCAGAGGAAACATCCAGGACTCTATTCTCTCTTTCCATCAAGGAGCCTGGAAGTCAAACTCAGCTCATCAATCTTGCATGCAAACACTGCTATTTTACACTCTGAATCATTGTAGTGGCCCAGGCTTAGGCCTTTTCATAGCCCACATGTTAATCAAGTTATGTCTTTCCTTTCATTTCCCAGTAGAACCCATCAGGTGGCCTACATATGATGGTGAGCAGGGCCATGTCTGAAGATAAAGTCCAGAGCAGACAACTCCAAAGAAAAGGGCACTTTTCCAAACTTTACAGACATAATGCAAACCACCAGTATTTTCAGTTGTGTGCATCTGAAATTTTATGTCAGGGTTGAGTCATTTTCAACTAAATAAACCATCAGATGAACCAACAGTGTCTATATGATACATTGGATTTTGTAATCAAACCCAGACTAAACCTTCGAAGATGTTCCACCTGCAATGAGATTTTTCACTTCTTTTGTTACTTAAAACTTCTTCCCCATTGTCATAAAGCCTGACTTAATCTTACTTAATCTTTGCAGTTCCTAAATAGGCATTTACTTGCCTAGCTAGCTTCCAAACCTATGGGAGAGGTACAGTTTTCATCCTCATTTTGTAGGCCAACTAACTTTGCGGCAGCCCTACAGCCAGTGAGAGGGAAGAAGAATAAAAGTAGAGCACCCAGTTTCTGATTTGCTTCTAAAGCATGCTTAACTGTTTCTCAGCCCTGCCTCACCAAGACACTCAGAGTCTAACAAAACAATGAAGCTCAGAGAGTATGCATTTTGTCTAAATTGCTTGTCAGTGTTAGAGAGCTCAATGGGGGGATGCTGTTATATACAGCACATTGGAAACAACACAAATCCATGTAAAAGATCAGCTGTTAGTTCACAAGCCAATCTGCTAGACTGCTAACTGATCAGATCTGCCTCTAGGTTGCTTAGCAAATTGTGACATCATCATCTGCCACTTGCACCAGATATAAGGACCAACTGGCCACCTCTCTCCCTCTCCCTCCTCTCTCTCTCTCTCTCTCTCTCTCTCTCTCTCTCTCTCTCTCTCTCTCTCTCCCTCCCTCCTTCCCTTCCTCCCTCCCTCCCTCCCTCCCTCCCTCCCTCCCTCCCTCCCTCCTTCCCTCTCTTCCTCCTCACCCTCTCCCTTGCATACTCTTTGATGGGAACCACCTTTCCATTTCTTTCTCTCTCTTACTGTCTCTCTTGACCCTCAGCACCCAATCAGGGCCTAACTCCTGTCCCCTTCCCTTCGCCCAAATAAATCTCTCCATATCATATCTGTTTTGTGGCATCTCATTCTTTTTTTTTTTTTTGGTTTTTCCAGACAGGATCTCTCTGTGTAGCCTTGGCTGTCCTAGACTCACTTTGTAGACCAGGCTGGCTTCGAACTCACAGCGATCCGCCTGCCTCTGCCTCCCAAGTGCTGAGATTAAAGGCGTGCGCCACCACCGCCCGGCCCTGGCATCTCATTCTTAATGATAACATCAACAATTATCTCAGCAACTCTCTCCAAAGCCTCTTTAGCTTCTGTACTATGTTCACCAGAAAGCAATGGATACTTTTGCAGATTTATTACAAAGATCCATTTTAATAGATATTTAAGTTTCAGAAGATATTTGCTGAGACAAGAGTTGGCACCATGGCTCATGAAGCCATGAATAATATAAGCAGTGGATTGTAATATAAGCAAGGATATTTAAATTTTTCTAAAGATTCAATCATAACTCCTTATTTTTGCTAAAATAAGAGAAAATAAGGAAAGAATGATCTATAACTTCTATTTGCCTCAGAATAAACATAGTAATATAAAACCGTTCATCTACATGTTGTCTGTCTGTGAGAAGTGTAGATGGTGTCAAACTCGGTGCTCTCACTTGCATGAGCTCACTGCTCCTCCTTTCGCTACCTGGTCTGCTGTTGTTGTCCATCCCACAACCTGCATCTAGCTGATGCTGCTCCCAGCTCCATCTTTTTTGCTCTTAGAGATGTGAGTGGGCAAAAACTGGGATAAAGTTGTAAAGATATCCTACAAGTTTTGGGGACATATGGTTGCTTTCAAAATTCAAAACACTTTTTAAAAGTATTTCTCCTCGTGAATTGATGTCCTTTCTGTTTTGGAGGAGCCAAACCACACAGCTCCACGCTCTCTGTCCATGTCCACTCTCATCTACCGAGAGTCTTTGTTACCGTTCCAGAGGAGTATAAATTCAGAGATGCGCGTGCCCACGCTAGAGCTGGTACATATTTAAGCTATAATTTATGTTTTTCTTGGGGACAATTAAAGACCATTTATATTGAAGCCTCAAAATAAGTTTTTAAAAAAAGGACTTTAAAAATAATAATTAATAAAAAGGTGGGGGGATGATGTGGAGGGGACCTGGAGAGATGGCTCAGAGGTTAAGAGCACAAGCTTTTCTTCCAAAGGTCTTGAGTTCAATGCCCAGCAACCACATGGTGACTCACAACCATCATAATGAGGTAGATCTTGTGTCCTCTTCTGGCATGTAGGTATATGCAGGCAAAATACAGAAAATTATAAATAAATAAATAAATAATGTATTATCAACAATTTTATTAACACTCCTGATAACATAATCAGTGTTTCCATGGTCTTCATTATGTTTTTTTTCTTATGTTGTCTTCATGTATATCTTCTTGTATTTTTTTTAAGTTTTCTCTAAATAAACAAATGAATGTAAAATAGTGCTAGGCTCAGCATAGCCTATGCGTTTCCCAGGATGTCTGTAAATCGTTTTTCTCTTAAATATATAAACTTCAACACTTAGAACATGGAGTTATGACAGTAGTAAATATGGGAAATAAAACAGCTCCACAATTCCATTGTTTTACATTAGAAAAAACATAAGCAATTGACTATTCCTTAATTAAAAGAAGATGAGAAAGTAAAGCAATATTCCTTCATTTAATTGGCAATATGTAAATTCAGAACTAATACTTGAATTTTATATCTGATCAAGAGAATGAGAATGAACTAAGTGGTTAGCCAAGTCTGAAACAACCCAGTGATTGTAGGCATTTTTGACTCATGGAAAACAACAGAAATGTGGTAAAATATGCCTTTGATTAAATGGGAAACAAAATCTTGCTTCTGGAAGAATAAGTCAACATAACAAGGGATGGTACCAGACCATACAGTGCCTGGTTCTGAATGAGCTCTTGGATGGATTGTTGAGATTTTTATCGATGCTGTGTGATGTGGGAGAACTGGGAAACTCACAGTGGTTTTCAGTGATTTTCTGATTTGCACCACAGTGGGTAGATTCAAAGATTATATACCTTCTATGGACCAGATTCTCTGTTCCATAATTACACCTTGCTTATTCTTTCTCTAAAGAAATAAAGATTCTCAACTTTCCTTTGCCTTTGTGTTCAGAAATTCCTACTATTTCCCACCTAATATTCTGCATATTTCTTTCTGGAAATTCACCTATTATTTCCTTCTGGAATTCCTTTCATTATTTCCTTCTAGAAATCCATCCATTTCCTTCTGTAACCCCTTTCTACTCTCTTGACATCCTCTCTGGCTCATGGAGTAGTATCATATATATGATTGTAAATGCCAAGAATATTGATAATTTAGGAAATAACCAATAAAGTGAGAAATATAACTGCCTAGAATTTACTTTGCATATCGGCCAATCTCAGATTATTAAAGAACAGGTGAAATCTGTCATACTTTCTGCATAGAAACTGACCTCTTCAGCAGGTTCTGGGCAGCTAATCACTATTATTAGCGTTTTACTGTACACAGAGTCCTGAGTGGATGGCGTACAAAGACAGATGACTCATTTTTATTACAGCCTGTTCTTCAGGAAGTCCAAAAGATCTCCTCTCAATAAGCTTTCTAAAAATGGTGATCAGGATCTGCCCCCAGTTTGCCCCACACAGACCCACCTACTCTGGTTGTGCCATTGTTTCACTCTGTTTTACTATTTTTTTTTTAAAAGCTGAGTCGTATCTATATGTCCATCATCATCATGAGGAAAATTGTGTCTATTAAGAAGATTCTAATATATAAATATTTAAGGTGCTAACTTGTATCCATGAGCTTTAATAAATTTGTAATGATCACTTTATTTCTTATTCTTAAATTATTCAGATATAAAAAAAAATCATAGTTATCTGGGCATAGTAGAATATGCCCTTAATCCCAGAACTCAGGGAGGCAGAGGCAGGCAGATCACTGTAAGTTCGAGGCCAGCCTGCTCAACAAAGTGAGTCCAGGACAGTCAAAATTACACAGAGAAACCCTGTCTTGAAAATGCAAAAAGAAAAAAATCATAGTCCAAAATGGTTGTTTACTTTTCATCTAGACATTTCATATATTAACATTTACAGAACTACAACAAAGTGATAGTAATGAAAAAATAATATTCACATAATTCCATATACTGGGCATAGCCTCTTTCAAATGTTAATGATTTTCCCACTTATGGACTTTTCCTAGCTCAGGATGCAATGAAGAATTGCACAATGCACCCCACTATTATTATTCTGTGGCTTTCTTTTTTATCATAACCTCATGCCAATTTTTGAATGGTAAGAGCAAGCTACTTTGTAGTTCGTCTCTTAGTTTCTGTCTATGTGGTATTTTAGTGATTACCTTGTTCTATTTACTCATAGGAATAATACAAGAGAGGAGAAATAGTTTCTTATTGTATGGTTGTAGGACACATTGACAGAATGCAAGTGAGAGACATTTTTACTTTTCTACTTTGTAGTAATACAAGTTATATTCTTCTTTATATAAAACATTTATAATACTCCACTTTAATATTGTCTTTATAAATACACAAGAGTCTCCTTGGAGGAGATTGGCTGTGTGGACACTAATCCCAATTACAAAATAAATGTACCTAGATAAGCCAGTGTGGCCAACTTTAATGGTAGGAACTCTGTGTGGTGGACGTCAATTGCTGCTGCTACTACTACTACTATTACTACTACTACTACTAATAATAACAATAATAATAATAATAATAATAAGAAGAAGAAGAAGAAGAAGAAGAAGAAGAAGAAGAAGAAGAAGAAGAAGAAGAAAAAGAAGAAGAAGAAGAAGAAGAAGAAGAAGAAGAAGAAGAAGAAGAAGAAGAAGAAGAAGAAGAAAAAGAATGCCAAGATAGGGTATGTTTCCAGCATACCCTCAATATGTCCACAGCACCAGAGAGTAAATGAGTGAAATAATTTTGATTATTACTTAAATTTTTACTAAGCATTTAGGTCTGTATTTGGAATAAATACTAAAGGATAGTTTTCTACCTCTAAAATGTAATCAATAATATGTCCAATCATTAAACTTGGCCTTCTTCAGAAAGGAAAGTTTTTATTTACTCTTGAAAAATCATTCTTTCCTCTTTCTTCTCGAGCAGAAGGAAAAGGCTCACATGCCATCCTCCCCTTCCTCTCCTAAAGGACAGTGGTCATCAATAGCAATGGCAGTTGTGACTAAGCACCACCACAGCCAGCTTCAGCTCAGGGGTCCCAGAACTCTACAGGCGCTGAGAAATTTCCCTGGTAAGCAACTACAGAAACGATTTTGTTTTAAAAGACATCGTCTTGAAAATCCTACTTTTGAGACAATGGTATTCTTTGTGCTACTGATTCATTGAATTTGCTCACGTCGTTGAGTGATGATCAAAGAATCATTAGGTTATATGCAATTTATTTGTTGATTCAACAAAGATTAACTCACTCTATCTACTCACTGTGGAATTAATTCAATGACATGTCATGATTTATATATTCAGTTGTTGGAGTTTTAATATTTATTCTTTTTAAAGAGCTGCACTAGGGACGGGAGAGAGCTCAGTTGGCAAAATGCTGGCTGTGCAAGCTCAACCCCCTTAACCCGTGTAGAAAGCAAAGGATGGTGGTATGTATTTATAATCCCAGCACTGTGAAGATGGAGGCAGGCTGATCCCTGAGCTTGCTGGCTGGCCAGTGTAGACTAATCAATGCGCCTGGAGTCACAGTGAAGCGTCCTGTCTCATAAAAGCAAAGTGGGCAGTTCCCAAAGACCAGTGTCCATGTTGACTCTGGCTTCCATATGCACCCACAACATATGCGCTCACATATATGCACCTAAACACACACATATACACAAGACTATTCTTCCCTTCAAAAATACAAACTCTACTTGTATTATGTAGCAGAGATGCTTCTTTGTTACACACACTCTATTTGTCACAAACACGGGGAAATCTGATCACGTCCTCACAGGCAGATACAGGCACATTCAGCTGTGTGATTATATCAATCTGGTTCTATCCTTCAGTTCCCATACCCACATGTGCAAAGGATGATAGACAGGGGCAAAACAGGGGCAGTACACATTGAGTTGGAATTATAGAATTTATTGAAAACACACATACTGTATTTTCAGATAATATTTAAAAAACATTTTCTCTTTTGCCAAAATGAATATAGTAAATACTGTAATAATTTCTTTTATCTGACTTGATGCCAAAAGTGAAATGAGAGTTGGGGCCATGTGTTCATGGCATGGGATAATCTGATCAGAATAAAATAGTAGAGGGTTCTGGCTCATCGCAACTTAATTATACATTTTTATCAGTACAGAGATTCATAGTTTCCTATGTTTTATCTCATTTTTAATTAGTTTTGATAAGTCAGGTGACTTGAGGTTTGGGTTGGATTAGATGTCAGCATGATTTTGTGGGCATTGCATAAAGATAATACTTATAAACTGACACAGATACCAGTTGCTAGAAGTAACAGTTATTACACATATTTTATCCGATAATATGTTAAATATTTTGTCTTGTATTTCTATTTGCCCCACAGTTTCAAATTTACATACTAAATCAGTCTTAGAACTTTATATGTGTAAGTGATTTAAATTCCTTGAAACCTAGTTGTTTTCTTGCTGTAGTAACAGATATCATAGACGTTTATTGAGGCGATTAAATGAAGTAATATATACAAAAGCATCGTCACTTTTGGTTTATAGAGTAAATATTCTTTTTCTTTTCCTTTTTGTAGGGTATAGGAGCATTATTTTGTTTTGTTTTGTTTTGTTTTTTCTTATTTAGTAATTTTGCTGAATGCAAATGCACATGCGCCATACAAGGCTGAAATATCTCTGATCTTCATCACTCAAGCTTCTCCCACCCTCGCTTAGGAGAGAGCTCCGTGAGCTATTATTCACAAACCATTATTTCTGACGCCATTCTCTGAGGTGTGAGCATCTGCTAGCTGCTAACAGGGGGTGCAGCTGTTGTTCAGAGACTGTCTATGTAGTGTTGCCAAGCAACCGCTGCAAACCACATCCCAGGGCAGGTTGCTTGCCCAGGCGCACCTGCCTGCCGACCCAGCTATTTATTTAATTAAAAATCTGTTCCTGCACAACAGCTTGGCCAGAAAGGCAACAGCAGCAATCGATTACAACTGTATTAAATGACCTACCCACATTGTTCCATTGACTATTCATTGCAAAGCAAAGGTGTCTCTGGCCACTGCCACTCACTCTTAATGACTTTGCAAGAAGTATGTATGAGCAAGACTGAGTGGATTCTTTTTGCACTCGAAGATGCTGAAAAGCAGTCTGTCAGAAACATCACCGTACATAAGATAATGTGCCCAAAATAAAATGTATCATCAACGAGAGAGCTTCATACCAGGATACCACTGCCATTACATGCAGCGCAAAGGGAAACTTAAAACATGTGTGTACTGGTCATTGAGAATTATGTTTTCATAGTCTGAGTTGCTTTATTTTTCCTGTCAGTTAAAAATAGTTGATCATTTTAGGTGAAGTAACATCCACTCTTAGGTCCAGTCTTTCAGTCTGTCCTTCTTTTAAAAAGCACCTTTATGTCAACTACATTTTAATTACTAATAAAACTGTCAGAAATTAATACCCATCGTTGAAGTTTCATTTTTCAAACCAGGGAGTGCGTTGGCAAAGCTTACATGTTTGTTAATAGCTCTTTATCCTTTGAATTGCCTTTGAATCACCCCCCCCAGCACACACACAATCACACACATACACATACACACACACACACACACACACACACACACACACACACACACACACCACATTTTGAGCCTTTTGAGAGTGAAAACAAAGAGTCTTGGTTGCAATTGCATGATAGGTTTATTTTTAATATTTGAGATGAGGACTCTAAGCTGGGCCTTCAGGGCTAAAATATTCATTCTTAACTTTTATGGTAGCTGTTCAAATGAAGAAGGGTCTTTATTAACAATTCAATATTTGTAATATCAAATATGACAGCATAAATTATTATTCAAAGGCCTAGAATTAATTTTCTTTTTTATTATTTTTATTATTTTTCTTTTTTACATATACATTTATATTATTACAATATATACAATAAACTACTTACAGCCAAAAAACCCACAAAAAATTAAGAATTACATAAATGTTATATTTATAGAATTTTGGCTATTTGTATTTGGCAGCCTTGAATAGGATATCTTTCCTTTCTTAGTGTATCTAAAATTCTGAATGTAAATCAGTATCATATGTCATCTCTATCAACTTAAAACATCTATCTAGACCTAAAAAACATGTTAACATCTAAACAACTAAGCTTCCAAAATAAGAACATGAGAGAAACAGTTTGTTGTCTGAACAGTCACCCAAAACTCTCTATAATATGGGAACATCATCTCCAGCCTTCTGGCCCAGTGTATCTGACATATATTTGTGAGGCAGGAACTATTGAGACTTGCTTTCCCTGTTTTGGCAGAGTTTGGCCATTGATTCTGCCTGCTTCCAAGCTTGCCCATTTTTAGGCAAAATTCTGTCTGGAGCAGAAATGAGGACATTTGGCCCAGTGGCTTGTTTGCCACTTTGAAGCTATTTCCATAAGGAGGTTCATTGATGCTCATCACCTTCTTCGAGGTAGGCTGGGTATCGTCAGGAGTTAACCTGTCTCATTGTCAAAGACTCTTAAAAATAATAAGTAACATCTTTAAATGCCACATTCTGTAAGTCTCTGGGGTTTTTGAAGACCTTATTTAACTATTTTACCCTATCTATCTACAGAATCATATTTATCTCTTAAAACTAGTGTGTATATTCTTGTGATAAAAATAGATGAGTAATTGACCTGACCATGATTTGTTCAACTAACAATTAACTTGTATAAGTTACTATTCTAAACAGCCTGCTATAGAACTTTCAAAGTATTAGAGGTAAATTTCCATCTGTATTATATTTGAGTTATATGGGTACAATACTTATATATTAGAGTAGACGTGTACATAGTGTGTGTGAAGACTAATCTTAAGTTCAAATTCTATACCAATGTATCAAAAGTAAACTTATTTTGCATCAATATACAAAATTCTCTGTCAGCGAATTAAACATAACCTTGTAAGTAACAATTAAAACATTATGTTGAGGAGTATATTCAATAATCTACTTTTTTCTATCATTCCTATATATATATGTCTATATTCTCCCTTTTTCCTTTTCAACCCCTATCTCCAAACCTAAGAAAGAAAGATAAAGGAAAAGAGAGACATCTCTCAGTCCAACCTCATTTTCTCTCTGAATAAGACAAATAGAAACTTATAACCAACTCCCAATGAAAATAAATATCTATAGCCCAAGAAAACAACCAAACTACTACCCAACATCCCTTAAGGGCAATGGGGCATCATTCTCTTAAGATTTCTTCTGGCTGATTTGAGACGAATAATACTTTTGTAGCGGCCCAAATTAAACTGGGGAAAATGGTTAAGCAAACTAGGAATAGCATTTGTGGTCTGGTTTCTAAATGTTGAAAACTAGAATTAATTTTCTTTGCATAAAATAAAAACTACTTTGCAAAGGAAGCTTTGTTTTCAAAAAGTATTAAACAAAATATAAATGGCTATAATTTTATGTAAAGGAAAGCTCACATTTAAAGAATACGGCTAAGTTTTTACAACAAAGTTCATATTTGTACCTGTTTATAAGTATAAATACAAAGTGCCTTAACCGTTTAGTTACAAAATTGCAATTAAGCTAGAAATCCCATCTACAAATGCACTAATATTCTTGCTGGTTTTATACATTTCTTATGTTTTTCTAGGTACAAAACTTAGAAGTCTCTGTTTTCTGTGCCTCCTTATGCTGTTTTTATATTACACTTTCGTTCTTGTGGAGGTTGCTGTTCCTCCTACTGATGATCAACATTATTTAAAGGCCTGAGCATATAGTTTAGTGGTATAGTGCTAGCCTGGCATGTGCAAAGTCATTCGTTCAGTTCTCACTCCACAAAAATAAACTAACTAAAAGAAGCTTAATGTTAGTGGTTATTCTTATTTCTTTGTCTTCTAATGAAATAACACATATCTGGAATCTTTTATTGGGTGTTTGTGGTGACTTGAATAACAATGACCCCCACCTCAACCCCCAACCCCAACCCCAGGCTCATAAATTGGAACACTTGGTCACCAGGGAATGGCACTATTAGGAGGTGTGGCCTTGTTGAGGTAGGCGTGGCCATGTTGGAAGAAGTGTGACACTGTGTGTGGGCTTTGAGGTCTCAGATGCTCAAGCCAGGCCCAGTGTGGCTTCTCTCTTCTCTCCTGCCTGCTGACCGAGATGTAGAACTCTTCTCTAGCACCATGTCTTCCTGTATGCCACCATGCTCCCTGCCATGATGGTAGTGGACTAAAACCTCTGAATGGCAAACCAGCCTCAGTTAGTGTTTTCCTTTATAAGAGTTGCTATAGTCATGCTATCTCTTCACAGCAGCAGATACCCTAAGGCAGTATATTTTCCTGGCTCAGATATCACTTTAAGTTGATAACTGCTGTAGCTTCTGTTACTCCACAGGAGTCCTTAACAGAATAAAAAATGATATTTAGTAATACTTTTATTTTCTTGTAGATTTGGAAACACCAGTGGCAGGACACATAAAGTATATGCAAAATATTTTTCTTTTACCAAGTTCTCAGTTTTTTCTGTTCAGTATGTCCATTGGGTTGAAGTGTGTGAAGTCTTGGAATAGAAGATGAAATAAACACATTTTTTTTTAAAAGAAGGACCAGTAGAGAGTGGTGCTCATTGATAAGAATAACTTCATTATTTTCAGAGTATAATATTTTCTAAACTTATACAATTATCAAAATATTAAGAAGTTATTATTAAAATAAAATAGCTCAAGAGTGAAAGCTTCCCAGTGGTTCTGATGATTAATCGGGTTTAGCAATCTTTGAGGAGAGAGACCTGAGGGAATAAGGATTAATATTTTGTGAAAGTGCAAGGATTAGTGTCTTCTCATATACTCCTATCCCCCACAGTCTAGCACATCCTCATATATTGCTCTTTTCATATAACATAGAAAAATACACTTGCAAGAGATTATCTTCCCAGTGTGAATGGCAGGGTTTTGTTTTGAATCTGTAGCTGAAGGGCTAGCAGCCAGGGACGTTCCTATACCCCCAGACCCCAGCCTCAAGAAGCCAGTCCCAAGGCACCACTTCTTTATCATTCTTCCCAAAGAACAGGATCAAGCAGCGATTTATTGCTAGCCATGCAGAAGACAGGGTGTTAGGAGATTTATAGGGTGAAGACGTTTCAGAAGACGAAAGAGAGAGGAAGCAGCAAAGCATGGAGCTCCATGGCCTTTGCCTCCCCTCTTCCCAGAGGAGACCAGGCTGAGATTTTAGATAATCTACTCTCAGATCTCTAGCATAGTGTGGAGTCCATAAGGGCAGCTCTCATCCTTTTGCAATTTAAGTTTAAAAACCAAAAACGTAACTGAAAAAAAAATCTAAAGTCTCTTTAGTTTACATTACTTGGTATTTTGCCAGGGGCTTGTTGAGCTTGTGATAGGATGTTTTGTTATAGAATATACCAGCTCTTCCTGGCAGCAGAAGGTTCAGTGTCAGAGGAATAAACAATGGGGAGTGTGGTTTTGAGTATATACAATACTCCTTTATAGCCTTTCATAAGCATATGAAGATGTTAACACACACACACATATATTTATACATATATATGTATATATATATACATACACACATACATACAGACATACATATATACATACATACATACATACATACTTGTGATCATGCAGGGATGAACTCCTTGCTTTTAACACTTAGGTGACCCTGCAACCAGGACAGTCATATCTTCTACAGCAAGGAAAATACTGTGTGATCAGTCTTTGTCATGGAGATGATAAGATTCTCATCCTATCTCCTTAAAGCGCTTGCCCAGTACCTGGAGTTGGCAGCAAAATACCACTGGGCAAACAACAGCAGTGCTAGCTCAGTCTGATTGAATCTCAGAATACAAAGGAATGACTGATGAAATATGAGTCTATATTTGTACATGCCTACATCAAAAGTGGACTTACACTGTGCTAAGGAAAGCTACCCAACTCTCACATCATCCTAAAATACATTTTGCTCTTTCATGTATCACTGAAGATAGAATTGATTTTGAGTATTTTCCATGCTACTTAAAAAACAAACAAGCAAACATCTCAAAGAAGCAGCCTCAGAGAGAAAGCTGAAATGGATGTGTTTTTCTTCAACCTGTTGTAAAGTGTATTTATATAAATGATTCAAAGAAAGGAATTTGTAGCAAATGTTTGTACTGTAGAGACCTCAGGGTAAATAAGATTATAGTATTAGGAAATGCTCACACCACATGTTATTGTATCTAACGTAAAACCAGTAGGAAAAGAACACTTGCAACCTGATGGCCTTCCCATGACAGGCTAGCAATGGAGGCTTTAAAATGTAGAGTCACAGAGATGTAGATTTCTATGCTGGTGTACCATGATTTGCATACACCAGGAAAGCAGTACATTACCCTGTCTTTTGAACATGTGGCATGCTCCTTTATGTGACACTTTACTGTATAGTTCTAAACACTGGGATTTCTATATATTTTAGAACTTCCCACGTGTTCATCTTTGTTGTGTTTATTCATATTTTGTCAATTTCTGACATCCCCAACTCTTAATGAATATTATTAACTGATTTAAACAAATTTAGCAAAGTAAATCCTTCCCACCCCCAGAAGTATATGTGTGACTTGTCACCCATTCAGACATTCTGGAAGTGTCCCATTATTATGAATAAACTTTATTCCCAGTGTGACCAATGGAGGACACTCAGTAAGTATCAATATAACCTGTGTCTCTACACCAAGAAAGCAGATTTGTTGATATCTCTATTATTTGGTGCATCCTAGAGGTAAAACCTTTGAGTTTGGGGATGTTTTTTGACAAGCCAGAAATGTCCTATGGCTTGGATTGGAATATAAGTTAACACTACAGAAAAGTCAACAAATGCATCAGTGTTTGTTGAAAAGGGTATGGCCGTAATAAGTTGTTAAGTTTGCCTTCTCTAGAATTGGTGGAATTAAAAAAAAAAACACTAGATGGGAATTTTTTTGGGACAATGTCTCCTGGTATGTTTACTTTGAGCATTCTACAATGACACTCACAGAGAAAACAAACTCTCACCTACAAGGGGGCCCTTGATGGTAACAAACAATCCAGAGCAAGTGAGGAGCCCAGAGTGACATAGAGCAAGGGTGGAGTGGACGTTCAAGGGTTTCAGCCACTCCTTATGTTTCCCTTCCTTGCGGAGCGTAGCCTGACTTTCCTCTGGGAAACCTTATACATTCATTGCAACTGTCTCAGAGTAGTATGTTCCCTTCCTCTTCATAAACACACCAATAACAATGTTCCTTTTGATTAAATAGGAAGACCAGAACAACCTCATCAGAAGAAATCGGAGGGTTTTCTGTGAAACAATGGGGAAATGCCAATGCTGTTCTTATCCTGAGGACCTAGGACTTTAAACACAGAATAGAAGCACCCAGGGCTTGGCCACCTTATATCTAAGGACTGTCAGAGCACCTTCAGAGGAAATGGCTCTCCAGCCAGATCCCAAGGTGAACTCAACTCAAGTAACAGGGCACAATTTCTCATATGTATCTTTTTCTCTCCTTGAGGCATTGGGGACCAAATCCAGGGTTTGAGCTCCCTGTATGAGCTCAACTCTAAACAAAGTTTTTACCCACAGATGTGTAGAAGTGGAAGACGGTAGTGTCATTTTTTTCCTCAAACCAGTTTGATTTCGGTTTCTGTCACATTCCAGCAAACAATATGCAAGCAGAACAAACTGAAAATCTATGTCAAGATCTGTGTTTGTACTTTCAGTGTGATGAACTGCAGAATTTCTGCAGCTACCTGACGTGTTAGGAACACACTTTTAACCTGCGCATTCACACATAATAGTTCAGAAGCTTCCTTAACTGTTTTGGGAAAATAAAGTATCATCTAAGGAAATAACTATAAAATTCATTTCACTTCCTTACAATGTGGCTACCAAAACAAGGAATCTATAATTACTTTTCTTGAAAACTTTCTCAAATCTGTAAGTAGAAGTAAACATACATTACATATAATTGTATGCTTTTATTCATATATTTGTTTTAGAATTTCAAATACATGCAAAAAGATTTATGTTGAAATAAATTAAGCACAAGATGTTTAGACCAGCACTGCCTAATCCAACAATACATAAGGTTATTTAAGGTGAAATTGGTTTAAATTGATTAAAATGAAATCCATTAAAAATAATGTAAAATTCAAAACTAATTTCTTCAGTGTCCCCACATATTGGAGTATCAAAAGCAGATGGTGAGGACAGCCATATTGACAGAGCGTATATAGAATGTTTCCATCAAGACCTGTGGTATAGCTTTGACCAGGACAATAGAACTCAGTGAGAAGTAAAACAAAATGATCCTCAGGTAAAGTGAGTGATATGGAAGTGGAGCTGGGATTAGCAAGAAAAGGCCACTAGGATAATCACTTTTTAAATTAAAGGAAGTTCAGACAGGAGAGGCTTAGAAGTCAAGTTGTCAGAGGAAATGGCACATCAGATGGAAGATGGGAAAGGACTCTGCAGAAGACGAATGCACATCAGTGTTCAATGTGCTATTGTAGTTTAAGAAAATAGGGAGTAAAGGGTAAAAGCAAGATACATGAGCTTATGCTTTCCTTTTTTTTTTTTAATTTTGCAAAGGAATCTTTGAAAACTAAAAAAAAAGAATATATGTGATATAAACTTACCTTGAAGCACAGCTAAAGAACTGTATGCCTTCAGGAGTGCCTGGTTGCTATTTGTTTTGTTTTTAAATATATTGGGGTTTTTTTGGTACAAATTTTGAAGTACACTATGGAAATTTGGTGGATGAATAAAATATGTAATGATTAATCAGGACAGTTAAAATTTGTTTCTTAAAATATGTCTGAAAATTTGGATTAATATATATTAAGTGTTCAGTAGCATGCAGATGGCATATATGTATATATGTATATAAAAGCATACATATACACAATAGGCAGATAAAAATAGGAGGGACCTAAATATCATTGTGTTGTGTTTCAAGGTGCTCCCCATATTATTATGGATGGTCTCCACACCATTGGGTTGTATTTGATTTCTCCTTTTCTAGTTATTCACAAAATATTAGCTAGGTTATTGTGAACTGTAGTCACCCTACTACTCTGGAGAATACTAGAACAGATTACACCAATCAGACTGAGCTTCTCGACCCCTGCCTTGCCTCTTCACTCCCAGTCTCTAGGAGTCACTATTCCAAATCACATGATCTTTAAAACAAAAATGCAATTTTTAATTCTCTTTCTTAAATGTCCACATATGAGGGGGGAGGAATATGTAGTATTTTTTTTCTGAAAAATGACACCCTAATTCTAAGCCCCAGTTTCTCCTGTAAAGATCCCACATATTTAAATTAAAAAATAGTAAATCATTGATTCAGCTAGACGTAACTTATGTCTAGGACTGAATGTTTTACTTAGTGGCAAGAGATATACAATTAGAGCAGTGTCTCCCAGATTACTTGAAGACTCTATTTCAATTCCTTTCATATGTGAATATATTTTTAAAAACTTCTACCGTAGTGGGTTTTTATATTATGGTACAAATGTCCTTTAGAGTTAGCTGTCCCTCCCCATTTCCTTCCCTCACTGCTTCTTTCCTCCACTTCCAAATTTAATTCTCTCACTCTAGTTTCCTACCTACCACTCTCTAAGTATAAATACATTTATATTTAAATATATACATATATACATTACACACACACACACACACACACACACACACACACACATATATATATATGAAATGTTCCAAATTTCTAGTTCTTATGAGTAGAATAGAAATGAACATGAGTGAGCAAGTGTCTCTGTAGTAAGATATAGAGTTCATTAGGTTTAAACCCAAGAGTGGTACAACTGCATCTTGAGTTGTTGGCCAAAAGGTGCCTCATAGAAAACCCAAAATAACTTAGGCTAATATCAAGGCTATCAGTTGATCTAGGTAAGGACCTATTGCTGAGAAGAATTCTTACATATATCATTAAACATAGAAAAGTCAAACTAGTGTCTAAGTAGAGCCTTCGCCCCTACTTACTAGTGTCTATGGTACCAGCAGGTACTCTACATGCTACTAGAAGAGAAAAGTAGTCATCAGCCCAGTTATATACCATGCATTCTACACTGGTGACCTGAGTGCATGTTACACTGGTGCGATATTGGCACAACACTGTGGAAGTAAACAACTACTCTCTGTTTGGGTTTAAGGCCAACGCCACAAGATGGAACCCGTGCCTGACTGACCAAATGGTCAAGAACCTGAGAGGAGATAAGGCATGGACGTAGGGGTAAACAGAATACCACTGTTCTGCTAAAGGAACATAGGAAACAAATGCCCTCTAAGGAAATTCTGTTATGCCCATAGATCAGTGACTCACTCAGCTATCATCAGAGAAGCTTCCTCCTGCAGTAGATGACCCACAGCTGGACAATGTACAAAGAGTGAGACTTTGAAACAATCAGTCCTAAATGGAATGTCTTCATCAAACCACTGCCTTAGGACTAAAAAGAGGGGGAGGGAGGAAAACAAGGAAGAGGAAGAGGAGGAGAAGGAAGGGGAAGAGGAGGAGGAAAGATTACAAGAACCAGAAGGAATGGATCGTTCCAAGGAAACAGTGACTTTCAGATCCAGTAGTACTAACACACATATGAACTCCCAGACTAGGGAAGATGGATAGGGTCTACAAAGTTCAAGCCAGATGGGCTGCTGATGCTGAGATGAGGAAGTGAACATGAGTTCCCAGCCCCAACCAAGAAAATATCCCTAACTGACATCCACTTCCAAAGGAAGACTTAGTTTTCTTCTATGGAGTATATTAATAACATTTAAGGATACACACACCCCCATTCCCAACAGTAGATGGCTATCACAAAATGAAAATGAACTCAGTGGTATTTTTGAAAACATTTTCTCTTCTTTTTTGTCTTATGCTCTTTTGCTTGTAAATTATGGTTCCTGATTTTGCTTGGTGTCTGTGTGTGTGTGTGTGTGTGTGTGTGTGTGTGTGTGTGTGTGTGTGTGTGTATGCTGTAGTTACTCTTTGTTATTCATTGTTAGTTTGTTTGTTTCTGTTTATTTGTTTTCTAAAGAGACAAAGAAGGTATGGCCTTGGGTAGTCGGGGGAAAATGGAAGATCAGGAAGATGTTGAGGGAGATGTGATCAAAATGTATGGATAAAATTATTTTCAATTAAAAAAATTAAATACTTTGAAAATAACTAAAACAAACAAACAAAACCCAGTAACTTTGTTTTACATTATAGATTTTCTAAGAATGGATGTATGTAAAACTGTCCTTTTAAAACCTATTCATGTTTTGTCCATGACCTGTGATTTTTTAGTTGAAAAAGTGCTGATTCATTTGTTTGTGTATGTAGTTTAATTTTTTATGTTTTTGTCTCCATGATGAAAATCCTCAGCTCTCTTTCCTTCAGTAGACAATTTGTATTGTTTTCATATTTTTTACATGAACACTTCTTCCATGAACTTCTTCAATTCCTACCTGTGTGGTACATGTTTAGGACAGAAACTCTTAGAATAGTAGTGTTTTCAACATAAGGGAAAAAAATTTTTTTCAGAGTCAGTTTACCAGTTGTTATCCTTGCACTGATTTATAACTGTCCTGCAGCCTCTCATTATGGCCAGTCTGGGGACTCCAACATAGCATGTCCCCACTCAGACAGAGTGCTCATTTATTCAAGTCTTTTGACAGTTCTTGTTTTCTGGTTCAGGAAGTGCCTCTTAGTTTCATTGAACCATTTTTTAAAACTGAGTTACTTTTCTTTCCTTGTGAGTTTATTGTTCTTCATTTTCTGCATTCTAACTTAAGTTTTTATAACATTCTATACAGAAAATATAACCCACACAATGGCTTCTCATTACATTCTGTTTTTTATTTTCAAGTAGAAAAATATTATTAATAAGTAATTTTACAAACAATAAATTATGTCCAATTTGAAGTGTATACATATTCCTTTTGTCACCATCACAGTCAAGGCACACAATATTTCAAGACAGCCAAAATCTCTCTTATCATTTTAGATTCAGTGACATTACACTTGGCATCCAACAGCTAAGGTAGTAGATTCTGTGCCATAAACCATTGTGTGTCCTTTCTAAATCTTCATATAACCACATAGTCCTTAATCTCTGTGCAATGGTGTTTATGCTATGATACATAACAGTGTGTCATGTGTTGATGTTACTGAGCCATATTTTCTTATATAGGTGTGCCATACACCGTGAACTCATCTCTTTGTGAATCTTTTTTTCTTCTCAGTTTGTGGCATTTATAACTAAGGGTGCTATAAATAATACAAGTGTTTCTCTGTACTTTGTTGTCATTTCTTTGGGTATCTATACAGTGTCAAACTGCTAGGACATGCATACATTTATGATTGGTTGTAAAATAAATTGCTGGGTGGAACATTTTTGTAAATGAAAGATCTCATTTTGCATTCCCACCAGCAGTATATAAAAGATGTGTTATCATCCACAGTGTCTCAGATTTCCATTTGTCTATGAATCCTCAGCACTCTGTCACTTGGTATTTTCAGATTTAAACCTTTAACCTGTTTTGACAGTATTCTGGCTTAGACTTGTGGCTCACTTTCTCTGAGGTCTATTGACATGGAACATTTGAGTTATTTGCCTTCTTAATGTTGAAACATACAAGTTCTTTACATATTCAAGTGACTAGTCCATCACTGGATAGTTAAAACATGAATATTTCCTTCTGGCTTGTACCTTTAAGTAAGTAAGTAAGTAAGTGTGTGTGTGTGTGTGTGTGTGTGTGTGTGTGTGTGTGTGTGTGTGTGTGTGTTATTTTTTCATTTATTATAATTTATTCACATTACATTCCAACTGTTATCCCCTCTCCCTTATCTTCCCATTCCCACCCTCCCTCTCTTTTCCACCCTATTCCCCTCCCCTAGACCTCTAACAGGGGAGACCTTTCTCCCCACCTTCGGCTCATAGACTATCAGGTCACTTCAGGATAGCCTGCATCCCTTTCCTCTGTGTGCCCACAAGCCCTGGGGCAGTGATGAAATTGCAGGCACCGGAGTTTATGTCAGAGGCATTCCCCAGTCCCCACCCAAGCACAGAAAATGAGCTGTCCATTGGTTATATCTGAACAGCGGGTCTACGTTCTCTGCATGCATCTTTCGGGTATATGCCCAGGAGTGCTATAGCTGGGTCTTGCAGTAGCACTATGCCCAATTTTCTGAGAAAGCACCAGCCTGTGCTACAAAGTAAGATCTAGTCTCAAAGAAGGAAAAAGAATTGAAAAATGAGGCTGAGAGTGCACCCTAGAGAAAAAAGGCTGGCTTAGCATATGTAAAGCCTTGAAGGATTCATTCTCCAGAACTGTAAAAATGGGGCATGGATAGATAAAAATAAGCTTGTTTCCTCCAAATCAATATAGTCACACATCTTACATAGCCCAGTTTTCCACTTCAGGTCCATCAGATTGCTCAGACATCCAGAATGCGAGCTCCATTTTTAGGTGATATTTTACAGGTACTACACGCAATCCTGTCCTTCCGGTTTTGCCTACTGATATAGTGACATCCGCATTTATCTCAAGGATAGAAATTATCAATAGCATATTCTGCAGTATAACTTATTATGTTGGTGATATTTTTCCATCATTGAAATCAGTATTCCAAAATATTTACCTTAATTTTTACTTAATGACTATCCAGTGTAATACTGGAACACCTTGATTACCTTTGTGGAAATACTATAGCATTGGCATTTCTGCAATACTTACCTTGGCTTTTACCAAGGTATCCGTGATGGTATCTAGGTGATATGAATAAATGGTGGGTGTTTGTCTCCTACAAATGTGTCAGCACACATAGTGCCAAGTCTTGAACAGAACAAATGTCTTTCAACATCATAACCGCAGATAGTTTCCAATCACATACGTGCTATGCTTCTCTCTTAGCAACACACCTAAATGTAACATCAAGAAATGTTAAAGCGCAGACAGTAATATTTCCTTAGATTATAAAGGTAGAATTCTCTTTATTGCAAGGAAGCTCAGACTAAAGTCATCAACTAACAGACTTCAAAAGAGTGATAAATCAATATTAAAAATCCAATTTTGGCTGGGTTGGTCTCTTCTTGACAGCAATACTGTTTCTCTAAGATGTTCTTACAAAGACATATCTCAAAGTGCTTTTATTAAAAATTTTTTTACCCAATAAGAATTTTTAATGAAGTAATGATTTAATTTAGCTAGAAAATGTTTTACTTACAAATGAGCAGTGAGAGTTATGATTGCCTAATGTATATAATAGAAGTATTAGAATGTAACTAATTATTTTAATATAAAAAAGTCTTGTCCAACAAGACCTATCTAGCCCTGGTAGTCATTATTCTAATTCATTTTTAATTAATTCCTTAGGGCTCAAGAATATTTTTTAATCTGCTGTTTCAACTGCATAAACATTCTTTAAATATGACAGTATGAAGTTCTATTTTCAGACTCTATTCACTATTTTAATTAGCTGCCTTTTGAAGAAAGAAATCTGAGGTCTGTCTGCCCAGAGCAAAATAAAATAAAATGAACAGACTTTAAAAAAAATGTGAGCTTTTTCTCTAAGCAGTTAACCATCTGATTAAAACTGTCTATATGAAGCAAATTCATGTTTTGGCTTAATGAATATTTATAGAAAAAGTTTAAATAGTATTAAATAGAGGCAAGACAAGTCTTGGGCCTAGGTTCATACTGCATTCTAGAAATACAAACGCATGATTCTCCTATGCTAATAATTATCACCTTCCAACAGAAACAGCAGTTGGATAAACCATTCATCTGAGGGTCATTCCTGACTAGCTGAATGTGCTAGGTTTTTAAGTGGGAGAAGATTTATCTTAACAAATCAGAAGATTCAACACAGGAAGAATCTTAAGAGTACCACATATTTGTAGACACCTAACCGCCTACGGTAAGTACTGAAAATGGTTTTGACATAATGAGATGGAAACTGCCAGTTCCTTTAAAATCTGTACGCTGGTTACGTGTGTTAAGTTGACTGACACGAGAACCACCTGGGTGGGAAGTGGGAATCTCAACTGAGGAATTGTGCCCCCCAGAATGGACTGTGGATATGTGTGTGGGGCATTTTCTTCATTGCTAATTGATGCAGGAGGCTTCAGCCCACTATGGATGGTGCCATTACAATGCAGGTGGGCATAGGCTTTATAAGGCAAGTAGTTCAGTGAGCAGATAGGAGCAAGCCAGTGAGCAGCCTTCCATCATGGCTCCTGGTCTTGCTTCTAGTCCTGCGATAGCTCCTGTCCTGGCCTCCCTCAGTATAGACAGATTTCAGCCAGTAAGCCAAACAAACCCTTTCCTTTCCCCGTTGTTTTTGGCCATTGTGTTTTATCGCAGCAACAGAACAAACTAAGACCCTGTAGTTTTGGTGAAATTCTTGGTAGAAAGAAACAAGACTGTAGTGTGGTGAATGTGAAGTGCTATTAAGAATGAATTCATGATAAGCACAAAGAATTTCTTCAAAGTGCTTAGGCATGAATCAGTTTGAAAGAGGTACAGGTCAAGAATTGGAGAATCGTTTTTATTTTTTTAATGGGATAATGTTCAAATGTTAATGGGCTAGTCTGAGTTCTGTTACTATAACCAAATACTGGAGACTTTACAAAGAAAATGGTTTTTGCTGGACATGATGACACACAACTCTAATTTGAGATACAGGGTCCCTTAGGGAAGAGGTCTCTGAATAAAGTTAATCTGAGCTATGTATACATAGCAAAACCCTGTTCCAAAACAACAGCAGCAGCAGCAGCAGCATCATCATCATCATCATCATCATCATCATCATCATAATGAAAGACCTCAGTATTTTAAGGCAGCAGGAAATACTGAACATGAATGCTATCAGTGTCCTGTTAGTTCTGCAGGTTTGTTTTGAGACATCAGGGAAAAAAAATAATGAGATACAAGAGCAGAAAGATGTCTGTCATACTAATGAGTGGTGTGGGCGAGTAATCACAATCATGTCTCCTTAAATGTCTTGCTGGGGAAATCGGAGTGGGGGGAGCAGTGGGAGAGTGTGAGGGTCCTTCATCTTCAATGATACTGAAACCGGAACTTGAGCACCATGATAGACACAGCCCAGGAAAGGGAAGAAAGTGATGGTGTTGGGGAGATTGTACCTCTGGAATTTCTGCTTCGGTGGTGACATTGGTTATCCACAGTGTTAGGGAAGGCCTGTATATGGGACACGTTCAGAGTTCCTCAATGACCGCTTCCCTTTTGATAACTCAAATACAAGGCAAGATGAGAAGATGCAGGCAGTGAATGAAAGAAGTTTGTAAATAAGAGTGAAATAAGACACTGTCACTGAAACTCAGAAAATGCTTTTCAGCCAGAGGTGTATTCTAACCAGCCCCAATCAATCCAGCTGCTTCTGTGTAAGCAAGGTCGCTTTGTGGCTGTGGAAAGAAGGAGGTCCGTGTCTGTTCAGGTTTTAATTCCTATTTCCATTGTAATGATCTTGACTCCACAGAATCTGGCTGTTGGACAATTTCAGTGAAGGACTTTGATCTGTATAGTTGCAGAAGATGGGATGAAGGAGACAGGCACTTGGGTGTACTTAGAATCCTAGTCCAAATGTCCAAAACTCAATCGGTTGCTAAGACAGCATGATTCTCCTTGCACAGGGAAGGGCGCTTGTGGATTCCATATCTCTCTTTGTTGCTTTTGTAATAAGCACAGAACGAGAGGGACGTGGTACAGGGGAATGTGTGGACGGTGCAATGTTACTTCATTAGCAGATCTGAAGCCAGGCAGTGTTCACCGTGGGCTGCATAGCACATATCATGTGAAATAATAATAGATTAGCACACCATCCTGGTGGAAGTGGGAGTTTGAAGGCCAATTAGACAGAACAATTTTTTCTAATGTGTCAAAATAATGCAAGTGGTTGCGCTAAATAAATTCCTGCTGGTGTACTGCTGTGAAAATGGAATGATTAATAGCCTTCAGTATTATTCTTGCTTAGTCTGAGGCACAGTGGACTAACATAGATCTCCAGAAAAAAATACACATCTATATGTATATTACAAGTCTCCTTTATTTAACCGCTCTCTTTGTGTTAGGTATGCCCCCAAGTTACTTTTTCTTTCCATTTTCAAATTTAACATGAAATTCCAGGTCCTAAAGCTGTGTGTAGGGTTCAATATTAAAACGTACAATACTTCTCTTCCCCAAAAATGGCAACCAATAAGCTCAGTGAGATGCTCACAGAAACCTGGACCAAAGTCTCAGAGATAAAAATGCCCATTTATTTGTAATTGCATCATTTACTCCACAATGGCTCTCAAACGAAAAGTAGCATTAAGAAGGATGGAGCGGGGTGGGGGTTGGGGAGGAAGAAGAGATGGCTTAGCAGTTGAAGTACTTGCTACACAGCTCATCTGTAAACCCAGCCTTGGTAAGCAAGCACCGAGGACCCCAATAGCAAGCACTGATTCAATGAAAGTCCCTGTCTCAAAAGGATAAGGTGGAAGACAAATCAAGGAAAATTCCCAGTATAGGCCTTGCATATCCAGACAAGTGGGCATACAAGTGCATATGCACACATACACACATGAGACCACACACATATGAACATGCCTACACACATGTGGGCACACCACATACTTGTACATATGAAAAAGAAGAAAAGTAATTTTTATGTTATATGGAGTTTATTAAATGAGCATGGGGAAAGAAGAAAAAGGGGGAAGGGTTAGAGAGAGAGAGGAAGATGGAGAGAAAGAAAGTAGAAAGCGAAGAAGAGACAGATAAAGAGCAAAAGTATTTTTAATAAAGGAAAAGTAAGTTTAAAATTCCTCATCACTACCAGAAAGGATAACCCTAAACAGACTTAGTAGTATTCATATATTTTTAGGGTTGGGTCACACATGGGTGTTTGTGTGTGTCTGCATGTGAATATGCAAATGTTCATTCATGCAAGGACAGAGGGGTAGGGGGGAGACCAGAAGAAGGCACCCTGTCTTCTGGAGCTGGAGTTAAGGTGCATGCAGCTGCTTGACTTGATTGGGTACTGGGGACTGAATTCTGATGCTCTACAAGAGCAGCAAGTGCTCTTAACCACTGAGCTATCTCTTCAGCTCCAGCTGCTTTGTTTTTGTTTCTTCTGTTTTGTTTTTTACCAAACTGTGTTAGTTATCTTCCTATCACTGTGGCAAAATGCCTGGAAAATTATGAAGGAAATTTTTTCTTTTAATAACAGTTTACATTGCATCGGCTTGAGATCAAGCCTGAAGCTGTAGAAACTGTGGCAGATGAATCTGCTTTCCATGGCAGCGGAATGTACCAGAGAAAGGAGCGGGTGGCACAATACACGCTTCAGAGGTGTGTTCAGTGACCTATTTCCTACAACAAGGCTTCGCCTTCTAAAAGCAGTTCAGATATGAAAGCATCCATTTAGTAATGCCCGGGTGTGAGGCTAACACCTTCACAAACCAGCGGCTTCTCAACAGTCTCATCTGAAATCTAGGGGAGAGCACTTCATAGCCAAACCCTGGCATGAAGAGTTAATACTGGGCTGTTTTGTGGTTCTGTTTGGCTCTGTGATACATTTTTGTCAAGCACACAAGGAAGGGTGGTTTCAAAAACATGATCCTTCTAACTCAGCCTCCCAAGGGTTAAGATTCCAAGCATGAGCTCACACACACTGTGATTATCCCTTATAGCTTGTTTGCTAATTTAATGAGCCTAAAGCCTTAACAAACTGCTATATAAAATGTTTTACTTGAATACAAATGCATTGGTCAGTTACTTTCAGTTACTGAAAAAAAAAAAGGATACAAACAAATTCCGATATCCTAAATGATATTTCCTGGATCTCAGACTTCTTGGCCTCTCAAAACATAAGACAATTGGTTTCTGTTCTTCATGTAATTAATTTTGTGTATTCCCGTCATAAGAAAATCTGAATATAGAATAAGCCAGGATACAGATTAATAGTCTCATTTCAAAGTTATTACTTAGAAGGCTGGAGTTTTGACATGCCAAGTAACTATTAAAAAACAACCTGAAGGTAATAAATTGTATTTTGTTTAGTATTTTTAATGAATATAATGGAAGATGCTGTAATCACTTAGAAATTGCCAGTAGTAGCTTTGCATAGCCCCTAAAACCAAGTCATATTCACACAGAAACCTGATGGGTATGAGTGCTCTCAGTGGCATAGTGACCAAAGTTTGCATTTTCCTGGCATAGCATGTTGTAAAAAAAATACTTTTAAAATAGAAAAAAAGGTACCCATGCCAGGTAGTGGTGGCACACATCTTTAATCCCAGCACTTGGGAAGCAGAGACAGACAGAACTCTATGAGTCTGAGACCAACCTTGTCTACATAGTAAATTCCAGGACACCAAGGGTTATGTAGAGAAACCTTGCCTCAAAACAACAAAAAAATGGTACCTATTTAAAAAATGCTAACATCTTATGATCTTGTATGTCTGTCTTTTTTTTTTTTCACAAAACTGGATAATTGTAAAAGGTAAGAATGGGTATGTTTTTTATGTTAGCCCTATTTTCCTTATGATTTGATTTCATACTATTATGTTATGATATGTTGGATCTCACCACAGCCATAGTAAGGTAAATGACACAAAGGCAATTGAAAAACAATATGGAAATATGTGCACACACATGTTAATGATTCATTCATTTAGTAATGTAGTCCTTTAAATAATTAATGCAAATTTATATGCTTAGTTAAGTATTAATTAACATAGAGAAGAATTCAGAAAAATAAACTTATTCTGCTGTATGTATTTATTATGCTTTTATGCCTTTATTTAAAACATTTATGCTATCATTGTATGTGTTAGTATTATTTAACTACTCTGGATATTTTTCATGGGAGGCAAAATAGATCATTTTTGAGTAATGACATTAGAACTTCTTGTCTTACTGTTACATAATTTATGAATAAATCATTTCTCCTCATATCTTAAAATACACTGCAGCTTTAGAGGTAGAATTCCTTTCCTTTCTTAAATACTAAAGAGTTCAACTTCCAAATGATTAAAAGCATCTAAGAGGGCTATATTTCTTATATGACATACTCAAATTGGGGACAATATTAAGGTAAGATTTTGGTGTTTATCTGCATTTTGTGATGTAGGAGAAAATTTATTAGATGTAGTAGCCATAATACAATGTAGTAAACTTGCCAAATGTATTGGTAGTACCAAAGGTACATGATCTAAATAATCCACTAATGATTCTACTTTAAGTTTAAAAGCTCAGAACTTGTAGACGCAACAAGACCAAGAGATACACATCACAAGACACATAGATCTTTTCATCTATTAAAGCAACAATAAAACCGCCCCAAAGTCGACATTTTAAAAGAATGTTGGGGAGCTAATTGTTCCCATTCTGTCAGACATGTTACTGATGGAGAAGCAACCACATAGAAGTACAGTAGGTCTAGACACTGAGTGTGTGGCACTCAGAGGAACTTCCTTTTTATCATCAATTATATGTTCTAATGCTTTGAAGAAGAATTTCTATTTAGATCTTTATTACACAAAATGTAATGTATAAAATCCAAAAGAATACTTTTAGTGCTGTGCAAATCACCTATATGCCAAGCCTGCTGAGATAAACACATAGTGGTTGATTTCATTTTCTTCCAATCTCATCAGATAAACACACATTTGCTGAATGATACTAAAGTAGTTTAAGTTTGTTTTCCTTACTGTTTAATTCTGCTACACTAAATGTGCTATAATTCTCTAGTTCTTTCATAAAAAACAAATTATCATAAAATAGCACCTTTAAACACTTACAGAGTCTTTGGAGCAAAGGCAAAGTAAAATGGGTCTGGAATCTCTGTGGATTTTCAGGAGCTGATGACTTAGGTAGGCCACATATGGAGGCATGACAAAGAGAAAAATATGCTCTTAGCTTATTCCAGATTTCGTTCGGCAAAGGCAATTTCCATATAACTATCAGGCTGGCTGGCTGCCTGCCTGCTAATACTTTCTTCAAGTGACGTAGGCCTCCTGCATTTCCTAAGCCTCTTGTTTTCCTTCTGGAAGTATCTTGTCATGGGAATCTTTCAGCCTAACAAGGATGAAGGATGCAAACAGGTTGTCAGCTTAGGAACTCCCCAGTCTGTCTTTTAAATGTCTTCACCTTATAAAGGTAGGCCAACACAAATTTCATCTCATTTGCTTAGCTTGTGAAGCAAGTGATTTAGGCTTGTAACTAAATATTCGAGATTCCTTTACTGTGTTAAGTGTGCTGAACGGTAGCAAGTTCAGGACCATCCATACTCAAGAATAAAAGATATAGGTTGGGACACAGGAAGAGACAATAACGAAGTGATGCTAAGTACTATACAGCATATACCAAATCTTTTTATTTCATGAAAAATTATAATTTTGAAAGTATGCTTTCAAGTTGTTATAAAAATATCAAACTTGCTTATAATACGAAAAAACAAGTTTAGCAGGAAGAGAAGTAAGCGTTGAGTGAATAATAATTATCTAAGACTTCTTAGACATAATAATTAGCACAAGAAGACTTTCCATGGATCCTTAAAACCATTCAACAGTAGAATTTTGAAAAATAAGTTTACCTAATGGGCTTAATAGAAATTAGGGAAACAACACCCTTCACAATAGCCACAAAACATATAATATTTGGGTTAACTCTAACCCAGCAAGTGAAAGAATTGTATGAAAAAATTTCAAGTCAAGAAAGACATTAAAGAAGCTATAAGAAGATGGAAAGATCTTCAATATTTATGGACAGGTAGGATCAACATAGTAAAACTGTCCATCTTACAGAAAGCAATCTACAGATTTGGTGCAATTCCCATCAAAATTCCAACACAATTCTTTATGAACCTTGAAATAACAATTCTCGACTTCATATGGAAAAACAAAAAAAGCTCAGGATAGCTAAAGTAGTAATGTACAATAAAAGATCTTCTGGAGGTATCTCCATCCCTGACCTCAAGCTATACTATATAGCAACACTAATAAAAACTGCATGGTACTGGCATACAAACAGACTCATAGATAAATAGAATCAAATTAAAGACCCAGAAATAAATACACACACCTACAGACACTTGATTTTGGACAAAAGAGCCAAAACCATACAGTGGGAAAAAGATAACATCTTCAACAAATAGTGCTGGTCTAACAGGAAGCTCTAAGATCAACAATTAAAGTGGGACCTCCTGAAATTGAAAAGCTTCTGTAAAGCAAAGGACACTGTCAACAGAATAAAAGAGCAGCCTACAGATTGGGAAAAGATCTTGACAAACATTGTATTATGGATATATATTATGGTAAATAGAGAATTCTCAACAGAGGACTATTGAATGCCTAAGAAACACCTAAAGAAATGTTCAAGGTCCTTAGCCATCAGGGAAATGCAAATCAAAAGAATTCTGAGATTCCATACACCTATCAGAATGGCTTAGATCAAAACCTCAAGTGATATCACATCCTGGTGAGGCTGTAGAGAAAGGGGACCACTCCTGCATTGCTGGTGGGAGTGCAAACTTGTACAACCACTTCAGAAATTAATCTGGAGCTTTCTCAGAAAATCGGGAATAGCAATTCCACTCCTGGGTAAATACCCAAAATACCTAAATCATACAACGAGGACATTTGCTCAACTATGTTCATAGTGGCACTATTCATAATAGTGTCCCTCAACAGAAGAAGAGACAGAGAAACTGTGGTCTATCTACACAATGGAATATTACTCAGCTATCAAAAACAAGAACATCATGAAATTTTCAGGCAAAGGGATAGAGATGGAAAAGATTATACCTAATGAAGTGACCCAGATCCAGAAGGACATGCTTGGTATATATTCCCTTATAAGAGGAATTTAGCCACATAATACTTGATAGTCATATCATAATCCACAGACCTAAAGAAGCTAAGTAACGAGGAGAACCCTAGGGAGGGTGCTTAATTCTCATTTAGAAGGGCAAGTAGAATAGACACTGAAAGCAGTTAAAGAAAGGAAACAGAAAAGAAGCCTACCAAAGTTGTCCTCTGAAAGACTCTAGCCAGCAGGGGATCAAATCAGAAGCTGGCAAACTTTGGGCAGAGTACACAGAGTGTTATGGATAAATGGGGGGATAAAATGACACAGAGGGGACAGAAGCCAATAACTCTGTGCCTGGGGGTGGTAGAGACACTAAACAAGAACCATGCATGGAAAGGATTTAGCTGCCCCCCCCCCCTCAGATGTAGCTAATATGCTCCGTTCAGTCTCCATATGGATCCCCTATTAAGGGAAGCAGAGGCTGTCTCTGGCATGGACTCTGTTGCCTGCACTTTGATCACTTTCCCCTGGTGGGTACCTTACCATGACACAGAGAAAGAGGATGAAGTCAGATCTGATGATATTTGATAGGCTGGGGTCAGCTGATAGGGGAGAAGGGCCCCCTCTCTCTGATGACTAGGGGAGGAGAATAGGGGAGGGAAGGGAGGGAGGGTGGGATTGGGAGGGGGATAAGATTGGGATGTAAAATGAATACATTTTTAAAAACAAATCTAAGTTAAAAATAAATTATTCAGAAAATTTCAAGGTTATACTTTAGAAATTAGTAATCAGAAAGTAAAGTGACAAATCTTCAATGGAAAGCTCTACTGAACATTAATTTCAGATAATTACCAAACTTATCAAAACCAGAACCAACAAAACTGACATCATGTGCCTTCTGATATATGCCTGGTTAAAGAGAGGCCACCTGTCTATAAAACGAACCACACAAAATGTTGTTTTCACAGGTAAACAGTGATCAAATGACTAAAAGTTTTCATGATCCACCACGATTTATATGTGTATGTGCAGAGAGCTGACATTCTACATACCTGTTCTAAATCCTTACCATTATAAATGACAAATAAAAAAAGTTGGGAAGGAGTAGTTAGACTAAAGTGACATAAAATAACAATCTTTGATGTGTAATATTTTTAATTGGAGTTTGAATTTTTAAAAATCCTACATATGTGTTTGAAGATAAAGTATTGTGTCATGTGACCTTCATTCCTTCATCTTGAAACTAAAGAAATGTTATATCTAAGTTAAAGTCAGATTGTAATTGCATTGTGTAAGTGTGTGTGTGTGTGTGTGTGTGTGTGTGTGTGTGTGTGTTGGAGGGTGTGGAGATTTCTGCATCAAATCTGCAGCAAATATGTGACTTTGGGACTTGTTGGCAGGCAGAATATGGAAGATTCTAGGAAAGGTGGTAAGATTTTGAAAATGTTTGTTTATCAGGAAAAGCAGCGAGTCCGTATGGACAAGTGCCTACAGTATAGCAGCTGCAACATAAAAATAGAACGGGGCCCTACTGAGTTTGCCAATCCAAAGGATTTCAAAGTGAAACTGACTTCTTCTTCTTCTTCTTCTTCTTCTTCTTCTTCTTCTTCTTCTTCTTCTTCTTCTTCTTCTTCTTCTTCTTCTTCTCTGATTTAAGCTGAACTGTGTCCCCTAAAGTATATGTGCACATGGAAGCCCTAACTCCACATCGTAGTGAACCTGAGCTCATTTAAAAGTATAATCAAGGTGCTCATGTGCTTATAACTGATGTCATGATACAGGCAGAATAGACATTAGAGCAGAAACAGATGCCACGATACAGTAGAGGCAAAGACTGGAGTTGATCATCTTCTGCTCATTGAAGCCCACAGCTGCCTGTAGCCACACGTGCCTCACAGTGCGTCTGTCCTAAACACACCAAGCAGACCATGCAGCTGGTTGAGTCAGACATAGAAGCACAGACCGTAGTAATTGTATTTTAAGCCATCCAATTTCCCATGTACATATTCCAGCACTAATTAAGAAACCACATGTTAATATTTGCATATGTGAATACATACTCATGGGAGTGGAAAGAGAGGGCAAGTGTAGAGAAATAATGACAGCTGATTAGCCTGAAAGGAGTGCTCATGGGTATTATTTGCATCAGTCTTTTAACATGTCTGTGGGGTTGAATTATTTCAAATTGAAAGTTTGAAGAGAAAAATCTCCACAAATACAAGAAATTCCTTACATATAACATAGACATGTTGTCACTGTTTTCCATTCATTCATTCATTCATTCATTCATTCACTGTTTTGATTTTTGAAGACATGGTTGTCTGTGTAGCCCTGACTATCCTAGAACTTACTCTGCAAATCAAGATGGCCTCAAACTCAGGGCAGCCTGCCTCAGACAGCCAAATGCTGGGATTAAAAGATGCTCTGTGCCTGGTTGAATTCACTGTTTTTATACCAGCCATAGGAAAGAGCTAAGGCTTTTGTTAGAGCAAAGATTATGTGGTGAAATAAGTAGTAGCATTGTGGTTGACAGCCAAGATAATTAGAAGCCTTTTCCTTCTCAACTGTAAGAGAGGGAGATAAAAGAAATGTGGAAATGTTACCAAAGCTAAAAATAGCTTCGTGTCAGGCTACTTCTGGAGATCTGGAGATTGTTGTTATTTTCTCCCAGAAAACAACTTTCAGAATAAGAAGATCTTCTTACAGTTTTATAATTGAAAAATATAAGTGCCTCTAGCTTTCCAGAAGTCCAGATGGGCATGGTTTCATATAAGGAATGGCCATATTTTTAAAATATATCAAGAACAAATTTTATAATTGTTTTCTGAGCTCCAACTTTACCCTAACCCTGATTCCAAACCATTGCCATTGGATCCCATGGCTAGCTCTCCTCACTCCTTCATAGAACCCAAGTGTCTTTGTAAAAGTATGTGGCATTAATTAAGACCAAATGTCCACAGGCCCCAGGCCATATTTAGGTGTATAAGATGGAATGTGATGGCTGTCTTTGCTTTCCTTATGTAGCTCTCCCATTAGTCAGGAGTGTATGAATACATGTGATAACACAAAGAAATCACTGGCCTACGTGGTCCTTGAGAAGGCTAAACAAAGACAATATGGGCAACTCGCAAATAACCGTGGAAGTGTATGTAGTCTTGCCTGGGTTTCCCTCTGCCTTTGCTTACATCACTTCTTTTTGTTCTAATGCTCTAAGGTGACCAATGGAAAGCATTGACTTGATAATAGGAACCTTTCAGAGAACTTATAGGTAAGTTTATAGGAAAGGAATGTTTCCTGCCCTTCTCTGAATCATAGGACCAAAAGTGTGGCTGTCATCTTGAGCTAAGCTCTGTTAATGAAACAGATTCATTAGGTTTGTGGTACTTAGATCTAAGGAAAAATGATGACTTTAGGAACGGATACATGATCGCCAATAGCTGAGTTTGCCAAGTTGCACCACAGATTAAATTTTTCCTACTAGTTTAAAGTGATAGGACAGCCAGATCCTAAAATAAGCCCCATTGCTTTTTGAATCTTGTTGTACCCCACTAGTATAATTCCTTGTATGTGCATTGTCCTTGATTGGTGCATTAGTTTGTGTAGAATCTCTGGGTCCAGATACACAGGCCTTGATAGTCTCTTTTTTTTTTCCTCCTTTATTAATTTATTCTTGTTACATCTCAATGGTTATCCCATCCCTTGTATCCTCCCATTCTTCCCTCCCTCCCAATTTCCCCTTATTCCCTTCCCCTATGACTGTTCCTGAGGAGGATTACCTCCCCCTGTATATGTTCATAGGGTATCAAGTCTCTTCTTGGTAACCTGCTGTCCTTCCTCTGAGTGCCACCAGGTCTCCCCCTCCAGGGGACATGGTCAAAGGTGAGGCACCAGAGTATGTGAGAAAGTAATATCCCACTCTCCACTCTACTGTGGAGAGTGTTCTGTCCATTGGCTAGATCTGGGTAGGGACTTAAGGTTTACCGCCTGTATTGTCCTTGGCTGATTCCTTAGTTTGAGCGGGACCCCTGGGCCCAAATCTGCCTATCATAATGTTCTACTTGTAGGCTTCTAGGACCCTCTGGGTCCTTCTACTTTGCCTTTCTCCCATGATTCTCTCATCTAGAGTCCCACTAGAATGTCCTCCCCTCTGTCGCAGTTTCCTGGTAAGTGAAGGCTTTCGTGGGACATGCCCCTTGGGCTAATATGCAGATATGAGTGAGTATATA
The DNA here is from genome assembly GCF_964271855.1 of Acomys minous. Lineage (NCBI taxonomy): Eukaryota > Metazoa > Chordata > Mammalia > Rodentia > Muridae > Acomys > Acomys minous. The sequence continues at coordinate 31,563,935 of NC_140487.1, forward strand.
CCATTTGAGTCTTTCTGCTTCTGGGTTAACTCACTCATTATGATCATTTCTAGCTCAATCCATTTATCCACAAATTTCGGGAATTCCTTGTTTTTAATAGCTGAATAGTATTCCATAGTGTATAAGTACCACAGTTTCTTTATCCATTCTTCTATTGAGGGACACTTAGGGTTAGGGTTCTTTGTGGAGCTCGTGACACCTCCGTGCTCACCCACGCTTCCATACAACTCTCAGAGCGATGTAAGGTTTAAGCTTTAGTAATGTCTCTTTGCCCTTGTATTTGAGGCATAGATATTCAGAATTGATATGTCATCTTGTTTGATGATGAATACGACATGTTTTTCCTCATCTCTTCTGATTAATTTTGGCTGAAAGTCTATTTTATTAGATATTACAATGGCTACTCCAGCTTTCTTCTTGTGTCTGTTTGTACTGTGTTGCAAGCAGGCGTGTGGCAAGCAGGTGTGTAGCTGGACACAGGAGACCACAGGCACACCTGAGGTGACCTGAGAATGTTTTTGTGGATTAGCAGGGTGGCTTGAGGCTGGACCAACATATGTTTCACACCATGGGACCACTCTCACCTGAGAAACATGAGCACTGGTATTTTGGAGCCCATAGTTTGGTCCTTTCAGTGCTGTGTAATTACTGCTATCCTGATGATCAGGAGCAGTGTGTGATCGCAGTTGCCATGTTGGATCTCCCAATGACTATTTTTATTTCTCCAGTCATGAGGTTTAACAGCACAGGAAATAGATGCATAAATTAAAAAAATTTGCTGTGTAGACCAGACTGGCCTTGAACTCAGAGCTCCATTGGCCTCTGCCTTCAGCATGCTGTGATTAAAGGAATGATCAATCATGCCCAGTTCTTTTAGAATCAAAATAGGTTACCCTTGAGTTTTTCTGAATGTATAATTACTAATATATCTTTTATATTTAATAATTAGTGATTACTTGCATGTGCATATTTGTTGTCTCAGGCCAACTATATGAATTGGGTTATTAAAGAAAACACAGAAGGCTACAGAAACTAGAGAATTAATCCAAAATCACCCAGCTCTTAAGGGGTAGCCCAATAAATCAAATTTTATGTATACTTTTTACTTCTGAGCCCAGATTTCGTTTTTTGTTTTGTTTTGTTTTTGTTTTTCAAGATAGTATTTCTCTTTGTAGCCTTGGCTGTGATGAAACTTGTTCTGTAGGCCAAACTGGCCTGGAACTCACATAGATCCACTGGGCTTGTGCCACCACTGCCTGGCTCTGTGCCCATGTTTTGTATTTGTTTGGATAGTTAGCTTTTTATTGGACATATTAACAAAAGAGGTTTAGTCGGGGCTGGAGAGATGGCTCAGAGGTTAAGAGCACTGTCTGTTCTTCCAAACGTCCTGAGTTCAATTCCCAGCAACCACATGGTGGCTCATAACCATATATAATATAATCTGGGCCCTCTTCTGGTATGAGTACTATATAAATAATAAATAAATCTTAAAAAAAAAAAGAGGTTTAGTCAAAAAGACCAAGGCCCATGTCATCAACAGAGTCCTCAGATACTTCCTTCTTCACTTCTATTTTCTTCTCCTCAGCTGGGGCAGCAGCAGAGAAAGGGACAGGACTGCCTGTTGGAGCAGGTTGGGATGTTTGTGGCTCCACCGTCCCTACATTGCAAATGAGGCTCCCAATGTTGACACTGGCCAGGGCCTTTGCAAACAAGCCAGGCAAGAAAGCTCAGTATTGACGCCTGTATTGACTATCACCTCCTGTGGTAAAGGATGAGGATGGGAGTAGATGCAAGTGAACTTGGAGATGGAGAACATGTTGTGGCTACCTTCATGCTGCTGCTAGTCACCAGATGAAGAGAGGACTCAGTCTCATCATGGCTTTAGCACCTTGGCAGCAGCTAAGGAAATGCCGTGCCCATGGTTTTAATCATCCGATTTAAAATATATGTTTCTACTGTTAACTTTAAATGTTCACAATTTACTACATAATTGGCGATGGTGATATTTTATCTGATATTATTCACAGAAATGATTGTTCTCTATGTCATATATACTAACTTTTGACATTTGGGTGTCAGAGTGAAGATAGCTTCATAAACCAAATTGAAATGTTATTCCGCTTTGTCTAGATTCTGCACTAGTTTATAAGGTGAACATCATATATTCTTGTAAGATGAATGTGTAGAATCTTCTTTCAGAATCATTTTGAGGATGTATTTGGATGTGCATTTTGAGGATATATATATATGTGTACATATCACCATATATACACACATATGATGAACTTACAGAAGATATTTAAATGAGGAATTTAAACCTAGTCTACCAAATGACATCACCTCCAAATATTTGATTATTTAATTAGAGTAACCAAGAGGGTCCCTTGTGTATAACTATAATAATTAAAATAAGAAAATTAGCACTACAAAATGTTTCTGTTCTGTACCTACACACCATTCAAGTATTAGTTTTAGAACTGCCTGAAGAATGGTGCCATTTCCAATTACTGATCACTCTTGGCTTTTGTCTTTAATACTCCAGTTAAGGTAGTCTCCTTCACAGCAGGTTACCAATAAAAGACTTGATACCCTATGGACATATACAGGGGGAGGAAATCCCCCTCAGGAACAGTCATAGGGGAGGGGAATAAGGGGAAAATGGGAGGGAGGGAAGAATGGGAGGAGACAAGGGATGGGATAACCATTGAGATGTAACAAGAATAAATTAATAATAATAAAAAAAAGATAGTCTCCTTCCTTGTTTGTTTTGTCACATTGGTAGTACTAAAGTTGTAACTGTATGTAGATTGCTATCGCAATTTGGATTTGTCTCATCTATGTATGACAGGAACAGGGCAGTAGTATCTGTGCATTCTTTGCATACTTTCAGATAAGGCATAGGTTCAGTTTTTCCAGTTCCTGATGGTGATTATCTTTTACTTTACTTCGTTTTACCTTAAAACAATGTTTTACGTAGTCCGCCCTGACTTCAAACTCATTATGTCACCAAAGCTGGTGAATTCCTGATCCTCCCATGTCTATCTTGAAAGTACTGTGATATTTGGTGTATGTCACCACACCTAACTTTTGTACCTTGATTAAAATGATGTTTTCCAAGATTGTTCACTGCAGTGTGCGTGTGTATGTGTGTGTGTGTGTGTGTGTATGTGTGTGTGTGTGTATGTGTGTGTGTGTGTATGTGTGTGTGTGTGTGTTTGACCGAATGTATGTCCATGCATCATGAGTGTACAATGCCTGTGAAACACAAAAGGAGCCATCAAATCCACTGGAACAGGAATTAGAGATGGTTGTGAGCTGCTTTGTAGGTGTTGGGAATTGAACCTGTGTCCTCTGCAAGAGGAGCCAGTGCTCTACTTCTTGTTTGTCTCTTTTTCTTTTGTTTTTTATTTTTATGTGTTTTCCATTAGTCAGTTAGATAGTTTAGTTTGTTCATTTAGTTAGTTTGTTTTCAAGATGGGACCTTTGTGTGAATCCCTGGGTGTCCTGGAACTTCCTGTGTAGACTAGGATAGCCTTGACGTGCACAGAAATCCACATGTCTGTGCCTCCCAAAATGCTGAGGTTAAAGACATGTGCCACCACACCAGGCTTTCTTTTTGTTTTTAAATTAGATATTTGACGTGGGGATAATTAAAAACTATTTAGTATTACACACTAAATTAAATAATTTACTTATTTCTATATTTTGATATTGATTCATGGTTTTTCAGTATTCACTTGGTACATTGTCTCTGATGTGAACAATAGGAGCTGGTTCATACTTTGTTTTGAATTATTCCTTCATTCTTCTAGCATTTCTTTTTTTTATTTTATTAATTTATTCATATTACATCTCAGTGGTTATCCCATCCCTTGTATCCTCCCATTCCTCCCTCCCTCCCATTTTCCCCTGACTCCCCTCCCCTATGACTGTGACTGAGGGGGACTTCCTCCCCCTTTATATGCTCATAGGGTATCAAGTCTCTTCTTGGTAGCCTGCTATCCTTCCTCATTTCTATCACAGGCATACAAGGTTCCTGTGTAAATTATTTTCTTTAAGCTTCAAAGTACCATGGTCACTTTTAGTTCACTGTGTGAAACTAAGTTCTGAACTCTAGGTTTGCCATGCTATTGGGCATCATTAATTGACAGAGCACAGAACTATGCAACATGTTTGTATATGGATCTACACATGTGCAGACACAGTTTATATCTATACTCATACATATGAGCTTATAATGAGATCCCCAATTCCAAATAAATACCATAGAGTTCATTTTTGTTTTATTCGTTGATATTTCAATCTCATTTCTGTGACATTGAGAATATGACTCCTATGATACTTAATATATTCACTTATTGTCAACATACTCCAATTTATTCAATCGCCCTTCTTTGGTGTAAATGACCTCCCCTCTCTTCTAAATCTGTCTCCTCAAGATGTTTACATTTATCCTCAGCATAAATATCCTTCTCATACAATTTTGAACCCTTAGCAGGTAATGTGTACTTGCCTTCTTGATCTTTGGCCCTGGACAACCTACCCTGCATTGGGCAACTTTCCTGTGTGATTATTCATCTTTCATTGCTTGAATTCAAACAGCCACACACCAGGTCACATCCTCCGAGAGACACTTATTCTGCTCAGCCTCCTAATTGCTGCATAAGACCCACTTCCACACCTGCTTAGTTTGACTGCTAATTTTGGGTTATATTTCTATCTAGTCTTACAGACACTTTCTGGAATAAGTGATGATGACAAAAGAGAGAAAGAAAGTAGTGATAATAATTTCTCTGTTTCAATTCTCCCAATAACTATTTTGTCCAAAATTTAATTAGGAAGCTTATTTTATTTTATATTTTATGAAATAGATTAGGTCTCATTAAAATTTTCTAAGCATAAAATTCACAGGACAAATTTCCTCAACTGTCTTTGCAAGAATGATAACAAGGCAAACAACTGGGGAAAACAGACTCACCTTTAAGATTCAAGAAAGAAGGTCTTATATTGCGGTAGTAATGACAATTCTTTCTTTTTTATTATTGAGTACTAATGGACCATATAATGACACTACAAGTATAGAGTCATCTGGGTGTTAAAGAGCTTTTGACTGATTTATAGTTCTGGCCTAGTACAAATATTGCTAAACTGACTTTAATCAGGAAACAAAGATCCCTGTGCTTACTACATATAATCAGCATTGGATGGAAGGTTCTTCAGTGAGGAGGATGGCCCATCTGCACTGGATCGGGTGCCTCTCTCGAGGCAGTAAGAGAGTCAATTGTAGAGTTTACTGTATCTTCCTTTGAGATACAGTTCTCCACAGCATCTCCACCTGTTCATCCTATGACATTTTTCATCCTATCTTTTTTTGCAAGGATATCTGTGTGAAACTCTTAACATATAGAGATAGTGTTTCCCCCTTGTTACAACTGTAATTTTGTTTACTGACCAAGGTACTACATATCATTTCTTCCTCTGGGCCAAAGGTTGACCAAGCTTGCTAGTAGTTTCCTCATAAGAGTAGGGTGGTAGTTTCCATTGCACTAGGTTTCTGCCTTGCCCCCAAATTGTCCCGCAATGCCAATTAACTCCCTCCCTCTACTGGGATGGTGTCCTGGTTGAAGATAGCTTTCTTGTGTTACACACTAATGTCTGCAAAGGTAACATTTGTTCATTATAGTGTCCAACTGTGGAAACTGAAGGTCAGAAAATCAATACCAAGTTACCATTGTTGTCAGTGGTAAACTTTCTAAATCCTATCTAGTCTCCTGGGTGAGAGTGTGACTGGTCAGCCTGATACAGTCATTATGCTAAAGCATAAATCCTGCTTTCTCTTGTGCTGCCTGATGTCAAGTCCACAAGTGCCGCACAGTATGTTTTGCATTGATTTTTAGCTGTTTTAGATCAAGGAATAAACATAGTTTTGATGCTTCACCACAACTCAAACCAGAATTGCCCCATACTATATTTCTCCAGAGAAAAACTAAGAATAATAAAAACTGATGGAAATTTATAAGTTTGGTTAAGATAAATATGTGTAACATCTTCAAGCAGGGTGAACTGCATAGACAATATTTTGTTAGCTGACCTGATTTAGTTTCAAACAACATAAGTTAGGCCTGGGTGGTTCTATGACACACGTGACAGACATTGAGTGGAAATAGTTGTTTAGAGCTTCCTGAAGCTCCCACAACAAGGAACCAGAGGTGGCTAATAGTTCAAATGGCTTCTGTGCTATCTATCTATATGACTGAGACCAGGCCAGACCAAGTTCAATGTAATGACAATTCCTTGTGCACCGAGGATTGTATTATACCAGAAAACTCTTTTTTTTTTCTAATTATACTGGCTTAAATATGTTGGGAATAAATAGCCTGATATCAGACTCTTTAGAAGACTTGATCCAGGTTGATGAAGTCCATCTGAACCCTGTTTTCATTCTTATTTCTTTGTGGTTCACTTCTCTTCCAGACACCTGCAGAGACCCCTCCTCAGGCAAGGTGTAGGCTTCTATCATATTATTTTTTGAATCTTTAACTTTAACCATTTCATGTATTCCTCAATTTTAATTTGTGTTTACTAGTTCTATTTTTTTTTCTTGAAGCTCTAGTTTTTCAACTCCAATTTAGACTTGTAACTTCATAGTTCAATAAAACAATTTATCCAGATATTTAATTTATCATCAACTTTGAAACTGGGACTTCTGTTTAAATTTCTGAAATGAGGATTTTGATGTGATACTTTATAGAGTTCTAATGAAATGGCTTTCTCTTTTGATCATATCAAATATCTGGGTCATAAGTAAAATACTATCAGTACTGGACAGATTGGTCTCTACATCTGCTATACAGGTGTCAGAGTGAGACTTCTCTTTATTTCTCTTTTGGCTTAAACTTAACCCTTTTCTAGAGGCAATGCTTTAGTAATTCTAGCAAATCCTTAATGTTGCTAATGCATATCCTCAAATAAGTCTCTTCTGGAACCTGCAGAATGCATTTTGTGGTTTGTGTGCATGTGGGATGACCACTTTGCACCTTGTACTGGGTAACCCATTAGAGATCTCATCCCTAGGAGAAGTTAATGCACTCTCCCTAAAGCAGTCATTAGTTTCCCGTTGCTATTTGTCTAGAATTGAGATCTCATGAGATTTCCCCCCACTTTGCATTAGCATGCCTCACAGTATAGCACAAGAATCCTTTTGGAAGAGGAGGAGGAAAGTGTGTAAGGGCCAGAAGGCTGGTATGCCTGCTGAGCAACAGTCTTTCACAAAAATAGATCCATAAACAAGACCTAAACAGTGACTATGTCAATTCATCTTTCTCAAATGATCCACATTGGCCCTCCATTAATACTGGTTTGTCCATCTTGTAAGATCGTTTTGGTTATTCTTTGATAGTCCTTCCTCCCAGAATACTTTGTATCTTTCTATACTTTAATCTTGGCTTGAACTCTATAGTCAGTCAAATAACACTTTTAATCCTTTGACTTTTAGATTTCTCTTTTGCATTTTTCTTGCTCAATACAATAGTGCAATGTGATTTTACTTACTTTCTACTTAACTTCATATAATATTTATGTTTTGAGATCATACATTTTCTTTCCAGTAGCTCTTTTTCTCTTTTTCTAATTAATACTTTTACCTAACATGTAATTATTTTTAAGGCATAAATATCTTAGTGATTATTTAAAGAGAGTATACAATTTATATTAATGTTATTCTGTTTTCTTGAAATGACCTTGCTTTCCAGTTGGGACAAACTTTAAATGTTTATATTGACTTCTTTATTTTCATATATCTTGAATATCAATTAATAAAGATAGGGTGAATAAAGCTTTGATTACTGCTTCATAAATAAGAGTAAAGAGTTCTTTCTTTCTATGAATAAAAAAATTGGCTGGCTCTAAGGGTAATGAGTCAGGCAACCAGCTTTTAGTTGGAATACACTTAAAACTCCAGAATTAGAAAGGACTTACATTGAAGTGCCAACAGCTGAATTAGTTGCTTCTTATTTTTGTCAGAGGATTCTATCGAGTTCTTCAGAGCAGAGCACTGTGCTCAGTTGTTGGTTTCACTGGGTGCATGCTCACTGTAGGCTGTTCTGTGTGTGGAGGTTTGGAGCAGAGGTATGCAGTGCCTACTGCTCCATGACATTTCCACCATCAAGTCTGATCTCCCTCCTCCTTCTTTCCTCTGTCAGGATTGTACAATAAACTCCCACAGCCAGAGCTACCTGTTAGCATCCTTAGCTCACTTTTGTCCTCTACACATTTGGGGAAGATATTTTTTCCTGCTGATATCTTGCTTTCTAGTCATGCTTATAAATGAAGTGGCATCCATTTCTAATAATTTTATTGTTTTTATTTTGCCAGGGTAAGGGAAATAAGATTATGTCTTTTATCTATATTGTCAATCCAGAATGGTAAATGTGTTGCCTCTGCTTTTTGAAAAGATAACCAAATATTTGACTGAAATGTTTTGCCAACACGATTAAGAAATAAAAATTGTTAGAAGAGCCCAGTGTTACTGTCCTTTCTGTTCCTCACAGTAGATTACAATCTGTGTAGTTTTGTGGGACTCAGATCTAATGCATTCAAAAATACAGAGACTTCACCTCCAAAATAATGGTTCCAAATCCATTACAGTGTTTTTAAAAATAGTCACCTAGTTAATATGGAATACTTCCTGATTATTTATTCTGGAAAGACAAAGCAAAAGTTAGAAAGGTTAGTGTTATTAAGCAACAACAACTCGCAAACACACTCTGTTAAAAACAGTCTTTGTATTTGTGAGGAGTTACCAGATGGAATTTAAAGTATGGATTCTTTTTGGTAGGAGAAAAGAATGACAGCTCAATTTAAAGAGAAATCACACCTGACATTAATGAGATGAAATTTTCTCCTTTTGCAAACGTTCATATTGTTCTCTGAATCTTTTTCCAATTATGAAGTGCAGAGAGCGTACCGTGTGCAAAGAGATAGTTGCTTTGTTCACAGCATGCTCACAACAATGCTATAGATTCAGGGTCAAAAAACTGCAAATGAGACCTTGGACTTGAAAACTTGAAGGATTCTTTCTTCTATACCCCCATGCTCCCCATGCTTCCCTCCTTCCTTTCTTCTTTCATTTTCCATACTCATGAAATAAAGGAAAACAAAGGAGTGTTTAAGAACAATATTAAATCATTAATTGAACATTCACACTGTCATTAATTCTTACTTTGCGGTATGTCTGTGATTTTGACACTATTTGAAAAGCTAACTAAACAAATATTAGTTTCCATTTCCCCTTTGGACATGAAGTGCTATTGATGGATGGAACAATATTTAGAATCCATATTAGTAAATTCTGGCTTGTGCACACACACACACACACACACACACACACACAAAGAGAGAGAGAGAGAGAGAGAGAGAGAGAGAGAGAGAGAGAGAGAGAGAGAGAGAGAGAGAGAGAGAGAGAGATTTATTCCATGAGTTTATTCCACGGGCTTGTAGGAGAACTGCAAAGAGGCACAAGAGCCTCACAGAATGTAATTGGCTCTGTTATAATTGGGCTCTAGAGAAAACCCAGCCCAGTGTAGCTTGAAGCTTTTCTTTTGATGACTCCGTTCTTACTAGTTTCATTCCTATTTGGATTTAGCATCATCTTAAGTTGTATAGATGCTAATCCTAAAATATTTATGGGTGAAAAAGTTAAGTAAACTTCATGGGAAATAAAAGTAACTTTGTAAATCTGATCCTAATTTTCTGAAGCTGTATGATTTCTGGTGTTTGTGTTTATTCTGTCAACTAGTTGACCAATTATGATATTATCCATGTAGTAGTTTTAAAAACAGCTTTAGTTGTATAGGAATAGAAGTTGCACAATTGGTAATTATAAAATCTTAATCCAATATTATTTACATGAGTGAGCATCTTAAGATGCAATCACTGGCTTGAAGTAGGTAATGCAGGGTTTCTGTGCAGGGTGTGATGCTTACTTCGTGTCACAGCCACACTGTGTTCCCACTCTGATGGTTTTAGTAAAATGGGATGTTTAGAAATCATTTTATATATTAGTTCTCATATTCACTATAATAAGAATAAATGATCGTATGTCATGATTTTCATTGTATTTGTTGGTTAGCTTCATTTTTTGAGACTTTTAAAAGAACTGTTTTCCTTATTTGTACGAAGTCTAGTAATGCAACTTATGATCTATTAGTTCTTTTTGTATGTATATTGTGGTATGTCTGTGTAGATATATGTGTGTGCACATGTGTGTGTGCACATGTGTGTATGTGTGTGTGCATGTGTATTGTGTGAGTGGATGAGTACAGCATGCAGAAGCCAGAGAAAGCTCTCGGTGTTGGTTATCCCTGTTCTTTCTTTGAAGCAGGGTTTCTTGTTGAACCTGGAGCTTGTTTGTTTGTTTGTTTGTTTGTTATCTCTGCCATCTTCCCTCGATGCTCAATGACAGTGATGCATGAAGCCACATCCAGCTTTGATGTGAGTACTGGACTCCAAGCTGCTGTCTTACATTTGTGCAACAAGTGATTCTCAGCGCTGAGCCTGCCCTCCAGCCTTCTGCTCCATTAGTTCTTGATTTCCACCACTTAGACTGGGCTTATAAAGGCTTACAAAGGCTTACACAGACTCCTGTTAAATTTATGCTTCAATTATATATTCTAATATCTTAAGAACAATATTGCTTTTCAGAAAGATTTTGGAAAGTAAGAAAGAAAATGTAATCATCAATTTTCCACAAAGAAATAAATGAAAATTGGATTTTTACAAATCTAAACGTTCAGAATTAATAATTTTAGGGAGATATCTGGTGTTGCCGGAGATGATTGTTTTTTAAAAAGCTGCACTCCATAGCTCTTTGAACACAAAAATGGCTAAATATTCTAGGTAAACATAATAAGGTTTGCAAGCTAGATGATTAGGTGGTTCAATAACCTGAAAATGCCTGAAGTCAGGGGATGACACATTGTCCTCTTGAAACCTCTTAAATTATTATTACTTTCATATCACAAATTTACTCTACCTTTCTTAAGATTTACTTGGAACACATTTCTATTCAGAAAGCAATTTTGGAGACACAGCCAGATGAAATTAATAATAATCAGATCGTGACCAAAACTTTAGTTATCGCCTTCTTCTAAAGTAGTTGAGCAGTGACCTGTTCACACTTCTCCCACCTGTTCCTACCTTCCTCTCCTGGTCCAGAGTCTTTGCTTTCTGTTTCAAGCCTACTCTTATGCTGCTTAAGCCTTGTCTTTCACCCACATACATCCTGCTGTTTTGCAGGTAACCATGACAATATTTCACAGCACCGAGGTTATGTGACACATGCAATGCTTCTGTGCTGTCTTAAACCTATTAGCGAGCACACCTTTCCCAAAATATATACAAACAGATACCATATTAAAGTCATATGACATTTAGAAAGCCTCTGAAGGTTGCACTCAATCGGTTTAATGAGTAAGAAGAGATCATGATTCCTTTGCGAGGTGTAAGTTAAAACACATTTCCAACACAAAACTGAAATCTTATTCTTTTCCTAGTTTTATTTTAAAATGTCTTGATATCTACCTCCTTAAGATTTGCATTACTTTCTCACATACTCTGGTGCCTCACATTTAACCATGTCCCCTGGAGGGGGAGACCTGGTGGCACTCAGAGGAAGGACAGCAGGTTACCAAGAAGAGACTTGATACCCTATGAACATACAGGAGGAAGAAGTCCCCCTCAGGGACAGTCACAGGGGAGGGGAATAAGGGGAAAATGGGAGGGAAGGAAGAATGGGAGGATACAAGGGATGGGATAACCATTGAGATGTAACAAGAATAAATTAATAAAAAAATAGTAAAAAGAAAGAAAGAAAGAAAAAAAAAAAGAAAACAGATTTGCATTAGTAGAAATGTTTGGTATTTAGTTAGAAAAGCACCATTTGTTGAAGATGCTTTCTTTTTCTTTTTCTTCTTTTTTCATTATATGGTTTTGGCTTCTTTGTCAAAAATCAAGTGTCCTTAGGTGTGTGGGTCTTCTGGGTCTTCAGTTCGATTCCACTGATCCACCAGTCTGTTTCTGTAACATAATTTTTATTACTATTGCTCTATAGTACAGCTCGAGATCAAGGATGAAGATAACTCCAGAAGATCTTTAATTAAATAGAATTGTTTTAGCTATTCTGGGTTTTTGTTTTTTTATATGAAGATGAGAATTACTCTTTAAAGGTCTGAAAGGATTGTGTTGCTATTTTGATGGGAATTGCATTGAATTTATACATTACTTTTGGTAAGATGGACATTTTTATTATGTTAATCCTACCAATCCATGAGTGTGGAAGATCTTTGCATCTTCTGATATCTTCTTCACTTTTTCTTCAGAGAAGTCTTTCACTCACCTGATTAGAATTATGCTAAAAAATGGGAAATAACCCAGATGCCCATCAACTGAAATTTGGATAAAGAAACAATGGTACATCTACACAATGAAATACTATTCAGCTATTAAAAACAAGGACATCATGAAATTTGCAGGCAAATGGATGGATCTGGAAAAGATCATCCTGAGTGAGGTAACCCAGACCCAGAAGGACACATATGGTATATATCATTTATAAGCAGATATTAACCACATAATACAGGTTACTCATACTACAGGTCATAGACCTAAAGAAGCTAAGTAACAAAGAGGACCCTAGGGAGAATGCTTAATTCTCATCCAGAAGGGCAAATATAACAGACACCCGAAGCAGCTGAAGAAAAGAAACAGGACAGAAGACTTACATGGTTGTCCTCCGAAAACCTCCACCCAGCAAGGGATTGAAATAGATGCTGAGAGTCAGAGCCAAACTTTGGGCAGAGCACAGGGAGTGTTTTGGAAGAGTAGGGGGAATAGAAAGACCTAGAAGGGGCAGGAACTCCACAAGAAGACCATCAGGGCCAACAAATCTGGGCCCAAGGGTGCCTGAGGAGACTGATGCATCAACCAATGGCCAGGCATGGATAGGACTCAGGTCCCCTGCTCAGAGGTGTCCAGGTAGCCAATAGGAAGCTCAGTCTCCATGTAGGTCACCTAGTAAGGGGATCAGAGGTTGTCTCCAATATGAACTCTGTTGCCTGCACTTCAGTCACTTCTCCTGGGTAGAGGAAGAGGATGCAGGCAGTCCCGAGGAGACTTTATCGGTTATGGGAAGCTGGTAGTAGAGGAAGGCTTCCCCTTTCTCATGACTAGGGGAGGAGGATGGGGGAAAGAGGAAGGGAGCATGGGACTGGGAGGAGATGAGGGAGGGAGCTATGGCCAGGATGTAAGGGGAATAAATAAATAAAAATTAATAAAAACTAAAGAAAAAGAAAAGAAAAGAAATAGAAATTTTGACAAGTAAGGACAGCAACAAAGGTGAAAGTGAATAAAGCTCTTTATTTGTAACTGAAAAGAAAATAATAATAATGATAAATTTCTTAATATTTCTAATCAGAATCAATGGTACGGCAGGAAAACACTGGTTAAATGTTGAAAAGTTCAAGATTAAGATTAAGATTCATTATGATATCTAAATTAGAGGGATTGGATTACTACCATAATCTCAAGAGGATAAGACAATTTGTGTAAGATGATACAACACCATCCAGTGATATTTAATTACTAATGTTAATTTTAGCATTTGAATGAAACTCATTCACTTTTTTGCAAAATTTTTGGGTTTAACTAAAGTTCCTAAGAATCAACAACCACAGATATTGCTATCACTGGTCCATGCAATACATACATGAAGAGTACACAGTGGCTTCTATTTACAGATTCACGTACCATCTCTTTCTTTCCTAGTCAGGCCTATCTGTGGAGCATCTGTTCATTAAGCTGTGATAGAAGCCTAAAAACTATTAAAAATAAATCTTTCTTGTGTTACCATTAATGAAAGCACTTAGCCAACTACAAAATAAACGAAACATATCACACATTATCCCAGAACGTCAATTGATGTATAATTAAATTGATTTGTTTATGTCTCACTGCGAATTCCTTACATGTTTGTGTTAATAAAGTGGTGAATATTCTAGAAGTATCCAATAGACGAATATAACCAAGGTCTAATTTTCAAACAGTTCATGCAGTGCCCACTCCGTTCTTTGGCCTTCTTCTACATTTCCCTATTTCCTGCTTGATCTTAGAGTATTTTGCCCTTTAATTTTTTTCTCATCACTTTATTATCTACCAGATTAACCTCATGAAACTAGTTTCCACAGCACTTGACTAGCCTCACTACACAAGTGACCCACAGGGTAAATGTGGCCACTGAAGCGGCTTGTGTGGCCTTGCTCAGTGCATCCCCCCTTTGCCAAGAGTGTTCTTCTGTCTGATGCTTCCCCTGGTTTTACATCCTTGATATCACAGGATCATTTCAGGCTAAAGTTTCTTTTGAAATATTTTAAAATATTTAAAATCATACCACTGTGAGTAAATAAAAGCACAAATAGTATTAATAATGCCTAATGGTTAGAGAACTGTTCTGTATACCAGTTTTAAATGGTGATTAGTGTCTTACACACATTACCTCAATCTGGAGATTAGTTTTCTATTGGTGCCGTAACAAACACACACACAGTTTCCTGGCTTAAAACATAAAAAAAAAAAAGGTCAGAGATAAATGATAGATGAAGAACAATGAAGAGATTAGGTAATGAGTGTTTGAAGTAAATCAGAGTAAATGCTGGTATTATGGAATAATGGCAAGACTGTTGCAGGGAATTTACAAGTTGTCAGTGATGACACACAAAGCAATGATAGCACACGATGAGTGGCTTTCCTCAGTGTCTGCACTGCATTGAAACTGACTTTCAATAAGATTATGGTGTAGTTGTTATAGTAATCATGAACACGATGAGCACATATTGTTCAAGGACCAAATAAGGCAGAAACTGGAAAGAAACACCATTTAAAACCCTTTTTTAACGCTTTAGAAGAAAGATCCTCAAAAGAAGCAGACAAACTGAAAACAGAGGCAGAGTAGACTCAAGTGAAAACCAGACAGAACACAGAAGGCAGTGTAGACGAAACTGAAAACCAGACTAAATACAGAAGGCGGTGTAGACAAAACTGAAAAGTACTAGCTGTGGGAACTGTCTAAGGTCTGCAGATGCTGTGCAAAACTTTTGAAACTTGTACTTTTTACAAATGATATCTTAAATTAAAAAAAAAAAAAGAATGATGTGGACTAAGGGTGTGCTTTAAATGTAGAAATTTTTCTACTGTGCCAAAAGCCTTAGATTCAATCTCAGAACTGCAAAAAACAAAAACAAAAACAAAAACAAAAAACAAAAACAAACAAAACAAACAAACAAACACAGGATTGGAATTAAAGAAGTAAAAATACCTATGGAAATAACAACTAAAATGCTAATACTAGCATGGCAGTACTACTATATATACACAGAAAAATATTCCCACTAATCAAGAGTGACATTTATCAAGTCAAGCATCAAGTTACTAGGATAAGATAGCAATTTTCAACTTCTATAAACCTGCTAACATTGTCACAAGATACACAAAACACAAGCAATAGAACTAATGTTTATGGAGTATTGAAGATTATATATATATATATGTAAAAGAAGAGAGAAAAATTGGTAGAGGTGGAGTAAATTTAAACATTAATGACAAAATAGATCTGATTGACATATTAATAAACTTATCTACACTGGAGAACTCATTCTTTTCACACTCACATAAATCATGTAACGAAATGGACCACATGTTCAGGTAAACAAGTGTCACTATTCTTCAGAGGAACTGAAATACCACTATTACTCTCATCACAGAGCTGTGGATCTAGAAACCACCAACAAAAAGAAATCCCCATAGATCTGTGGATTAAGCAATGATTATCTTTTTTTTAAAATGCAACAATGTAACAAAACAAGAATTATAACTAAAATTTGGAAATGACTTTAACGATAATAGGGAAATACTTAATATCAAGTTGTATGGGGTGTGACAAGCAATACGCTGGTATTAACTCAAGAAGAGGGTAAGGTGCACAGACTTAGAGCTGTGATTCTGAATGTGACTTCTCAGTAAAAGGAACCAGAAAGCCTTCCCTTTTAGGGAAGCTCAGTTCCTGACTTGCTGTGCCTAAAAGTAATGAGGATGCTGAGTCCCTGGGATTCCAAAGCACAATGGTGGAGAGTTTGGGGATGATGAACCTTAAAGGGCAAGTTCCCTATGCAGCCTTATTGATGAGACAGGGACAGAAAGGAGGGAGGAGGCATGTGGGCAATGAAGAAGCTTACATTTGAAGGGGGACCCTAGTCATGAATGTAGTAAGAAAAATAACCCTGTTTGACACAACTTAATAGCTAAAGCAGAAAAGCACCATTAGCTGGTGTCAAGCCATTGCACAAACAGTTGTTGAGGGACAAAACACCTATTAGTCTCCAAATCTCCATCCATAGAAAAGTTAGCAGTTACACATGCATTGGTTTTTACAGTGAGATAACCGGGCTGCTACTATTTTAAATGAGTGACCAAACTTAGCCTGACCGAAAGCTGAACAACATGATATTCTGAGTCTAAAACTCTGAATAAAGAGTATACAACATAGCCTGGGAAGTTTCCTTGCCAAGAAATTGTCTAACTTGAACCTAATCATGAGTAAAGCACACAAACAAATCCAAAATGAGGAAAATTCTTCTAAGACAGCTGGCCTGGACTCTTCAATAAAACACGTAATATCATGAAAAGCAAAGGCAATCTAGATGAAGAGAGACAAATGAGTTCAGACAGTCAACTGTGGTGTGTCCACTGTAACTGGATCTGGGAAAATAAATGAGCTGAGAAAATGCTTGGAGAATTAAGAAATTTTCATATTTTGACTCATACAGAATTTTTTAATATTTTCTTGCATGTAACATGAGTGTGTGTGTGTGTGTATGTGTGTGTGTGTGTGTATGTGTATGCTGGTGTAACTATGGCCAATTTGGTTTGCAACAACACAAACTAACTATGTCATAGTTCTAGAGGTTAGAAATCTAACAGGAATCTCATCTCAGTAAAACTGAAATATGAAAGGGCCGTGTTCCCTGCAGAATGTTCCCAGGAAACACTTAACCCTTGTGTCTTTCAGCTTTTAGGGCCTTCTAACATTCTTGTTTCTGGGTCTCTTTCTCTGCCTTCCCACTTAAGAGTGAGGCATCTTGTTAACAATTATACAGCCCAAATGTCTCTGAGCAGAATTGGGACAGTGTTTTTCTTTTAAAGATCTAAGTGGTTACATTAGTTTTATGCAAAATCTCACAATCATTTCCCCTGCAGGCAAAGGGAAATTAAACAGCCTGGCTAAGGCTCCTTAATTTAACCATATCTGCAAAGTTCTCCTTAACCAGACTCAGGCCCTGATTACTAAGCTGGGTGTCTTAAGGGTATAAAAAAATTATTATAACCTCAGTGGTTTACAGTGTTCATGAGTGCTTTGTTGAGAAATTATTTTATTCTTGTGAGAAGCATGCAATTATTAAGAAATGTGTTTATAACAATCAAAATATTAACATTTCAGAGAGAAAGGTTCAGAAAGAACATAAGACCAAGAGGTGGTAGATGGCTAAAGAGAAATGAGGTCTTCTGGACGGAGCAGAACAACCACACACGGGAAGTCACAGTGGCTGTGACATGCAAGCCCAAGCCAGACCAGTCTCAGCATGGAGAGGCTAGCTGGGCCTGAAATTCTACCCCTTGCCTAAGGGCCTATTGACAGCTCTCACACTGTAGGAGAGGAAGGGTTTTCTTTAAAGTATACCTACTAGTAAGTCAAGCAAGCTCCAGTGGAAGGCCACACATGCAAGAATATTGGGAAAACACAAATTGGCCTTGATGGGGAAAAACAAATAAGGATACAAAGTTGTGTGGGTAGAAGATGATTCACATTATTTATAATTTCCAAAGAACTAATAATCCGTATAATAAGTAAAACACACACACACATACACACACACACACACACACACACACACACACACACACACACACGCTTTTTGAGACAGGGTTTCTTTGTGTAGCTCTGGCTGTCCCCGAACTCACTATGCAGACCAGTCTGGCCTCAAGCTCACAGAGATTTGCCTGCCTCTCTGCCTGCTGAGTGCTGGGATTAAAGGTGTGAACCACCACCCCACCACTCAATAAAATATTTTTTGTTGGGGGATGGTCTAATGTATTTTGATGCTAATTACTGCTTGCTGTTTCTGTGACCCACCTTTTGATTAATAAAAAAAAGGTGCCCTGACACCTGGGCAGGGCAGAGAAGATAGATGGTACTGAGAGAGAGAGAGAAAGAGAGAAAGAGAGAGAGAGAGAGAGAGAGAGAGAGAGAGAGGGACTCCTGGGAAGAAAAAGAGAGAGACCTGAAGGAAGAGAGGAAGGCCGCCATGGGTTAGCTGGAGGAGAAGCACATGGCTGGAGTGAATGGAGAGTCCTGCCCAGATGAAGAACATTAACAAGTATTTGGGATTATGGATGGGAGGTATCTTAATAGAAGTTAATGGAAGCAGATGGCATGGGATTGAGACAGGGATCCCATGCCTGCCCTAATATAGGAGATAGTTTAGACGATTGATGTCTGCCCTGCCCTAGGTTAACTAAGGCTATTTAAAAATATAACAAGCGTCAGTGTCTTAATCGATTGCCAGCCTGGGCATATTGATAATACTACTAATAAAAATAATTTAAAAACATTATTTTCTTTCTTTCTTTTCAATTTTTAATTTTTTTTATTATTTAGATAATTTATTCAGATGGCAACCTGATTGTTATCCCCGCACTTGTATCTTCCCGCCCCACCCCCCCACCGACTCTTTCTTTCACTCTATTACCCTCCCCTAGACCTCTGACAGAAGGGGACTACCTCCCCGACCATGGGACCACAGCCTATCAGGTCTTATATGGATAGCCTTCTTCCCCTTCTTCTGAGGGCCACAGGCCTACCCACCAAGGGGAAGTGGCCAAATAGGGGGCACCAGAGTTCATGTTAGAGTCAGTCCCTGCTCTCCACACAACTGTGGAGAATGCACTGTCCATTGGCTAGATCTTCATTGCTGATGGGAGTGCAAACTTGTACAAGCACTGTGGAAATCATTCTGGTGCTTTCTCAGAAAATTGGGAATAGGGATACCTCATGACCCAGCTATTCCACTCCTTGGTATATAACTGAAAGATGCTCTACCACACAACAAGGACATTTGCTCAACTATGTTTATAGCAGATTTATTCATGATAGCCAGAATCTGGGAACCATCTAGATGTCCCTCAGTCGAAGAATGGATAAAGAAACTGTGGTATATTTGCACGATGGAATACTAGTCAGCTACTAAAAACAAGGAAATCAGGGGAGGGGATAGGATGAAATAGGGAAAGAGGGGGAGCTGGAAAATACAAGTGAGGAGATAAAAATTGAGATGTAATTTGAATAAATTACTTAAATAAAAAAAACAAGGACAATAAATAAATAAATTTTTGAAAAAAAATTTTTAAAATGAAAACAAGGAAATCTTGACATTTTCAGGCAAATGGGTGGAACAAGGAATCATCATCCTGAGTGAGGTAATGCAGACCCGGAAGGATACACATGGTATATACTCAAAAAAAACATTCTTAAGGAAATAAACTTCTAAACTTTTCTTTTTAAGTCCGGGAGGTACCTTGATACCAGAATTTGTGCCACAAATCCTTGGGCTCCTTCCCAAGTGCTATAAAATGAAATCAGAAGAGAAGAAAAAGAGGGACCATGTTAGTTCTTTTATTTCTCAGGCAATAGTTGACATATCTTCTTCAAGGGGTGATTTTAGGGGGACCTGATCCAGGTACCTCAATAAAGACCTGATTAACATGGGCATAAGGTTCTTCTAGGTTTTTTCTTTTTCTTGTTTATGTTTTTGATGGTTTAGTAGCACATACTGAATTAATTATTCATTATCAGAGGCTTCCGAGAGTGACACTATCATGGATGTACATAATGTAGTTTGATCATATTCACTTTGTGACCACCTTGTCCTTTCTTTTCTCCCTCTCCCTCATGGCAATCCCCTCCCTCTTCCCACTTATCTCAGCTCTTTCACACCTTTTTAAAAAATGACCTAAAGAGTTTCATTAAGGATTATTGATGGCGTAAGGGCATTTGTTTAATGGAGCATGGAGATCCTTTCCTGTAGCTACACCAATGAAGTAAATCTCTCTTCCTCCTTCACCAACCGGTAACCACTTAAAAATCCTCAGGGAGAAGGGGGAAGTCTTTGGTCCCTGCCCTCATGCATGGAGCCATTACAGATTTCTTATTTTGAAGTGACGAGGTGAGTCACTTTAATTTGCTGGACATGGAAATATTCCATAGTTTGAAGGAGACACACTGACCTTGTTGTTTTCTGTTTTGATAAAATTCTGAAGTGACCTTATTTTGTCTTAGTCTGTTATGATCTCGGACAACTTGTCTGATGCTCCTGGAGAATGCTTATGTGCATCAGGACAGCCATACAGCCTGGCCAAGAGCTCTAGGCCAGCTTCTCCTACCATGAATCCTCTGTAGCTAGAAGGCCAATCTTCCGTGTTGATGGCTGCTTATTCCTCTCTTGCTTTTCATTTTAAATCAAGGCTCAAAATATAATAAGGAGTGAATTCATTTTACCTTGAGTTACAAATTTTTACAGCAGAATATCGTCTTTAAAAATGGTAACTAAGACTAGGGCAGACCTTTAAAGGAAAATGGATATTATTCTGCATGAAATCTTTTGACAGACATATTTCCTAGGAGGTAGTGTGTATGGTGAGTAGCCTTGGGAGAAGTATAAATGTAGTAAGAAATGGTAGCTGTCTTTTTATAGTTTATACTTTGATCAAGAACCAGATAGATATTTCAAACTTAGACCATTGATTATAAATACACAAAAAACTCCCAGAGTGCTTATTAACTAAGTTTTTGCTTAAAGTTGGATTCTAAAGGATTAGATGTGGTAACTTTGAAATCATTTTCAGAAAAGCTTTGTAGAATTATTTAGCTTGGTGTATACAGATTATGAAATTCAAATATTTATCCCCCCACAGACTCTCATTAAGGCTGCTACACACTGAGTTGTCAGTAGAAATAAATATATGACAGAGTTTAACTAAAGAAATCAGTGTTAAATAATATATTAGTCGTGGTCCCTGGAAGGGCATCCAGCCATGCAGCTCTTAGCAGTGGTATGTATTTGCATTGATAGGTGAATACAATAAAACCAGCGTCGCACTGTGCAGACGTGGAAGTCCACGTACAAACTCAAGATTTCCTAGTGGATTTTATGCAGTAAGTTATGTGGGAATGTGATGGCTGGGATCACTGGTGTAGTCTATTGTCATTGCCTTTTATGTTTAATAAATAACAATCCTCTGAAAGGAAACAGGTCCCAGGGGAGCGCATAGCACATAAATATACAATATCAAAAACAATTGATATGGAGACAGCCATTAGCATCATGGGCAATGTCTCTTTATTAGTTGCCCTATGGAAGCATATTTGAGAAATTGTCTCATGGCTCAAAACCTCCAAGGTCCTTGGGAGGGATGGTAATATTTCCTTGCTCCGTAGTGACTATGGCTTGTGGCAAGGCTCACAGTTGCTACTTTTGAGGATTTACTTTAACTTAGTCTTCATGCCCTCTGTAATTTAAAAAGTATACTCTAATTTTAAGATTTTTTGCTACTGGTGCTTCTGTTGGCTTGGTTTTTACAGTTGAATGCTGAAAGTTCCTTATGATTTCAGTGAGTAATTTTTTATTTTATTTAAATAATTTATTCAGATTACAACTCAATTGTTAACTCCTCACTTGTATCCTCCCGTTAATCCCTCCCTCCCGCTTTCACCCTATTCCCCTCCCTTAGGTCTATGACCAAGGGGGACCTCCTCCCCCACTTTATGGTCATAGGCTATCAAGTCTCATCTTGGTAGCCTTCTTATTCTTTCTTTGAGTGCCACCAGGATTCCCCAGCAAGGAGAGGTTGTCGAATATGGGGCACCAGAGTTCATGTCACAGTTAGCCCCCTCTCTCCACATAACTGTGGAGAATGTCAGCGACTAATTGTTAATCACGAAGTTCTAAGTCCTTTCACGGTCTTGTCCTCTCTCTATTCTCCTTCGTCAACAGAGATGACGTGAGTGTGAGAATTTTCTTTTCAGGTTTCAGGTTCTATTAATTTTCGAATGCATTTCCTCCATGCTGTTTGGGTCTGTAATTCCTTATGCCCCTCCCTTGTGCTGCTGACTCTCTCAAGTTCGCTTTCTTAATTGCAGCTTTCTCTTGTACCAGTTTTAAATTTTCCATTTGGTTCTTTTTCTTCTTTATTTTATTTCTTTGCTGTGACTTTATATATGGAACCCTTCAACTCATTTCAAGTACTTTTGTAATGTATATTGGAGTATTTTAAAAATTTCTACTTTGAGATCTTTGTCAACTATTTCTTATAGGTTTGCTTTCTTAGTAGCCTGACTTGATGTCTTTAATTCAAATAAATGGTTTTGTTATTTTTTGACATGATTTGTGACCACCTTAAAAGTAAACTTTGGTCTTTTGGTGTGAAGCTAAACTGGGTTTCACAGTGCATGTGTTGTAGAGGAGAAAGAGGTTGAAATCTTGTTTGTACCAGAAAGGAAAGAACCCCAGTTCCCAGAGAGCCTCCCATGGAAGGGAAAAGGAGCAGTCCCTTGTTCTGCTGGGTAAAATTGCAAAGGTGAGCCCCCTCTAGCCTCCTGCTAATGCCATACAGAGGTGGAGGGGTGCAGTGTTGGCTTGCTGCTAGATAAGGTAGAAGCTTCAGACTCCTTTGGCATCAGGGAAGGCATGACCTCACTACTGCAAAGTATAGGAGAGCATCTTGATTCTTTACTGGTCCTCTTCAGACACCGCTTTCATGAAAAAGGGAGTGTTTCTATGTAAGGAGCATTAATGAGGGACTGCTTTAGTCCCCTTGCATCTTGAAAGAAGATTACTGGATTTCGGACAGTTCTGGAGACCAGAAAGTCCAAGGGCAGAGAGAACTCACATCTGGAAAATTCTTGTATTATCTCATGGAGATCACAGTATGGAGAAGAATGGAAGGAAAGAGAAGAGAGTGGGCTTCATCATTAACTAAATATTAAAATATTTTATATTTGTATTCATGTAGATTTATATTTATGTGTCTCTAAATAGATATCAATATTAGAATTTTACATATATTTATATGAACACATCACACAGTACATAATCCTAATAAAATTTATGTAGAGTAACATATACAGAACTTTTCAAGCTTAAGTAGAAAATATCTATAACAAATTCAAACCATTGGGTATTCTCTTTTGGTGTTTTTCTTTTATTCATATCAAAGCTTAAATTTTATATAATATTTTGAACCTATTCAACAACTAGTTGTGTGAAGGAATGAGATAGATCTGACTGCAGTATATCTGCATACTTACACATTATTTATAATTGTGATATGCCTTGAAGGTAATAATTATACCCGCTGTCATTTTTCTTCACTTTTTATTCTTCACAGGCAGGTTTTAAAGTTTTAGATCACTAAACACGATGGAGAGAAAACAGAAAGTTTCAGTACTTTCCTCACAGCAAACACTGAACAGGTTCTGTATGCTGTGTAATTTGGAGGTAATTTATTGGAGACTATTTCCATTTACTGTTTAAAGGAAAGAACCCTTTCAGACTTTAAAGCTGAGAACACTATCACTATTTTGGGAAGGAGTGGACCAAGTAAAGAATGAGCTGTTCCTCTGCTCAAGAAAGTAAAGAAGAATTGTTTAATTACACCTCAAGGGACTGAAGGTAAAGATTCAGAAGCCTTGAAACAGGGAGATATGGAGTTGCCAGGAGAGAGAGAGAGAGAGAGAGAGAACAGGCCTCAGGCACACACAGCGGAAGGCTGCGGGTACAGATGCCCCACCAACCACGAAGTCATTCCACAGTGGACCTTGGCTAATTAGATATCCAGAAACAACAAAATCTAGCCTTCAAAGTTGATGTGTTGTATTTTTACGTGTCATTTCCACACAAGTTTTAATTGCCAATCAATCTCAACAAAAAATGAGGAAGTTAGTAAGCATCAGAAATACTTTAAGCCGCGCTCTGGGAAAATGGAGGCTTGCCGTGATAGTCAGCCTGAGGCAATGTAGGTGGGAAGAATGGGAGACCCAAGACAGTAGAGCGGCTGTGTGGAAGCCCAAGGCTGAGCTATAATGGTAATTCAATTCCATCTACTCTCACCTCAAATCAGAGTCTCCTTCTAGTGTTCTGTGAATATTTAAATCGATATTGACTAAAGAAGGGAGAAAGACTCGGAGCTTGTTAGGTCAGAAGGAAACATTCCTGGCACGCGCTGAAGGAGGAGTCTCCTTTCTTGGTAATCAGCACTAAAATTAACCAATGTCTCAAGTCCAGAGACAGAAGCTATGCTTGTTACACGCAAGCACACTGGGCTGCTAGCTCTAGAACAAGCCTTGGGCAAATGTACTACAGCTGTCTTCTTGTGGAGTGGCCCTTCTTATGGGGATTTTCATGAGCAAAAGTTTGTAATACCTGGATTGTTGTCTGTCTGTCTGGTTTTTTTTTTTAGGCAAATGTTTTATAAAATATTTTATATATACATTTATATTATTACACATATATACAATCAACTACCTAGATCAAGAAGAACCATGAAACAAGCAGAGATTATATAAATGTTACATGTCTGTTTTTTAATCATGGCAAAATATAAGGTTCTTACTATTTTGTACTTTTAAAAAATTTTTAATGTATGTACAGGGATGGGATATTTCATGACTGCCTTTTAACATTGTCCCAACTGTGTTGAATATAGTTTTATTTTCAGCTATAGAGTAATTCTGTTTAGGTGAAAATATATTACGCTTCTTGTCATAGTGCTGAGAGTAAGAAGAATCTACAAGGAAATTAATGAATGAGAAAAGATGAGTATTTACTTGAAATTACATGGGAAACCCAATTTATCTTAGATTAGAAAATGATATGGTGAACACATGTATCACACTTGCAGTTTTACAGAACGTGCTACAGAATTCTTCACAACTTGGTGTGTGTGTGTGTGTGTGTGTGTGTGTGTGTGTGTGTGTGTGTAGGGGTAAAATGGCTTTGACTTCACTGCCTTACCCAATTTTCAATGGATGATACATTGTTATGGAGTGGATTGTCATCCTCAGAACTCCTATGTTCAAGTCCCAACTTCCTGATACCTCTAAATGTGACTAGATTTTAACCTTTAAACAGATAATAAAAGGTAAAACCCTTTAGGGTAATTAAGATTAAGGTAGGCCAAGCAATTGTGATGTATGCCTTTAATCCCAGCACTCTGGGAGGCAGAGGCAAGTGGATCTCTGTGAGTTCAAGGCCAGGTGTGTGGAGCAAGCTCCAAGACATCCAATGCTACCTTGCCGAAAGAGGATGAGGACATACATAGAAATAGCACGATAAACAGATCCTTGGAGAAGACACCCTATGAAGCCACAGAGGAGGTAGCCATGGACAAGGTCAGGAGGAAAAGCCCTAGGCAGAAACAAGCCTGGTAGAAACTTGGGGTTCTTATGAGAAAACGAATCTCTGCAGTGTGAACCACCCCATCTGTGGCATCTCGTTCTAGCATCACTAGCAACTAATACGACTCGTAAAACTCAGACCCGCAGGGAAAAAGCATCATGTGGTACTCGCCATTTGCCTGCATTAAGTTAATATTGTAGCTAATTGTACTCTCCCAGAGATGTGCAAAAGGAGGCAGCGGGAAGGAAAGTAAACATTTCTAAGCTGGACAGTGAGTATGCAGTCATGGTTAGGGAGCTTTGTTTAGTTTTGATATTGTGAACTCTTTATACAGCAAGACATTACATTTCAATGGTTTTGATAATGAAATAAAAGAAATTCAGTCACATACAACACTATTGTGGGTATGAGAACCCCACTATATTATATTAATATTTATAGTTATTAAGTACTGCATAGTGCAATATAATCTTGGCCACATCTTTGGGCATTATGGTGTCTTGGACTTGTAAAAGCTCCCCCCTTCTTTTATAGAAGATTACATGAGCACTATGCTTTTCAACAACTACATTGTCACTTACAGAGACTGCACATTTCTCTGACCTGACAATGCCACAGCTTTAAACAGTTTCATGTGTATATGTCACATCACAAAAACCTGATACTGATATGAAGTGACTGGCTAGACTAGATGTTCAAACAGGCACATTCAGCCTCAAAGAATCAATAGATCTTAACTGTAGATGGAAAATTGTCAACTTTAACCCTTCAACGGTGAAGCTTTTGAAGGCACGGAAGCAGCAAGGGTGAACAAACACAAGCAGATAGTGGTGAGCAATTATAACATTTTCAATGTCATTTCAAAGTCATTATCATGAAATTTTAGTCTCAGTGGTTGGAACAGAAGAGGTATGACCTGACTCACATGGATACTCACAAATAAAATCAGCTTAGAAATATTAGCATTGGATACATGACAACCATCATCGTTTTTTAAAGGCATAATACAACTACATTGTAAGTGGCAGCTAGAGTAACTATCAATTATGTCATATGTTAGCCAAAAATCTGGAACATGAGGATATTATGACAACAATTATATAAATGAATTTGAGGCTGAAATAGATTTTAATGAAGAAATTACATGATGCCTTTGAGGTTTTTCCAAATTATTTCAAAGATTTGCATGAAACCAGCTAAGAACTTGATGATGTGTCAGCATCTCTATATTGTAGGTAAATCAGGGGCAGTTATCCAGAGTTTATTTAATATAAAAGAAGTAAAGGAATGTGTTCTTTCTTCTTGTGCTTAATAGCCATTAAAATTAACGGGATAGCTCAAATGCACATATTTTCAAAATTCATCATTTTAAAAGTTACTATCATTCTGGTTTTCAGGTCATCAAAGGACCTTGAATTACATCAATGAGAGTCACAAAACAATGCACACATTCTGAATATCTAAATAAGTATGAGCTAATTGATCTCAGTTATTTTTTAAAATGGATACTTCTCAAACACTGTTACATAAAAATGAGGAAAAGTTACTTTGAAAATATCTTTTCAAAAAAGGAAATATCTTTTCAACTAGTAGAAAGCACAACATCATTTAGATTTATCTGAACAACCTGGTCATTGCTGTTTGTAACCTGTAAGAGTATCCAGTCAGTAAAGATCAATGAGGACTGCTATGCCTATGGAAGTTACGAGAAATCATTTCTGCATGATGTAGAGGCAAATATAAGGCAAATCCATGCAAAGGGTGCTATAAGCTTACAATTGTGAAGAAACAATAAATCATACTGCTCCCACCTTTGACCTAGGTATGAGAGCAAAAAAAGTTGTTTATCCTCAGTATAAGTTGAGGATATTTCATAATTAAATGTGACAAAAAGAAAGTAGTTTTGAAAAAGACAAAAGATCATGGAAGCTCTGTGCATGCTTATATATTATAGGTAGATACATTTATTGGGATATTTGAATATGTGTGACACAGTTATAAAAAGGTAGATACATTTATTGGGATATTTGAATATGTGTGACACAGTTATAAAAAGGAGATTGAATTTGTTTGCGAATGGTATTATATATGCAATTGTGACTTGTAGCTCTCAAACATTGTTTACTATTTCATTTGATCCAGTGTGTCTACATATTAAAAGATAAACTTAACATCTGGAGAAATTGAGTGTGGTGGACTTGTTAATCTGAAGATGGCAGATGTTCGTTGCACGTTTCTTTTACCTTAAAAGAGATTTTTAAAAACATGTTGAGGCAGAGATTTTTACATGGTTCAAAATGATGAACTAAACATCATCATCTGTCTTAGAAATAAACCCAAGTCTCTAAAGGACCCTTTCTTGCTGTCCTGGGTTAACTATGCATGTCTGTTGAGACTTCCTCTGAGATGCTGCCTCAAGCAGTGAGCACTTCCGATTTTCCAGACAGGAAGCCCTTCCTTCTATTTTAGTTTTGCTTTCCATAGTGAATATAATTGGAAAGAAGTGTCAGGTAAAGTGCCCTGGCCTTTCCTGGCCTCGAGAGAACATGTGACCCAAGGCCAATCAGGTGACCTCTATGTGAGCAGAGTGACAAAGTAAAAAGGATTGTAAAATATCCAAACTGGCTTCTGTGGTCTCAGATCCCTCTGTTTGGTGAATTGTCTTGAGAGTATTCAGAAACTTCATTTTTTGGCTTTAGTTCTCCAAAGATTGCTGTATAGTAACGTCCATTTGCCATAGCACCTAGGCTATGCAACTATTATTTAATATGACATGCAACTATTAATAGGTTGCATAATAGGAAGAAGAGCCAGAAATAGCATACAGTAAAAATGACAATATATGTTTTCATCTTAAACTGCAGCCTTTCCATAGCAAAGTATGTCTTTGACCATTAAGGTGTGACAACAGACATAAAATAAGATCAAGATGGGAGTTTTAGTTTTGTGTTCCTTTTATGAGCTAAGAAGGAATTGGCTGGTAACTGAGTAATCCTCTTTCCCTATGAATCAGAACCTGCCACCTCTAGGATCCCAGGACAATGATTCACCTTATTGGGAATGTATACGGCTTTATCGATGAAGTCTTACTGAAATGTTTAAAACTATGGATGAAATTGGTATTTTAGCCAGACAGTTGCAAACATTTCTTTATATTTTGGTGTATTTGTTTATGCCTTTTAAATCGTAAGTAAAGGCAAAAAGAAACAAACAGAAGTCCTAGCTAATGATTTCCAAATAGCAGAATGCAGAATTCCTCCAAAATACATATGTAAATGTATTATTATATGCAATACCATTTATTACTGTCTTAAAGGATAGAAAACTTGATGAACTCCTATTGGTGGAACTGGTTGGGAAGGATTAGGAGGTCTTGGACTGGGTGTGGCCTTGCTGGAGGAGGTGTATCACTGAAGGTTGGGATTTCAAAAGTCACACTAAGCCTAGTCTCTCTTTCTTCCTCTGCCTTGTGGTTGTAGTCTTAAGCTGTCAAGTATGGCTCCAGTTCCTGCCTGCTTGCCTGTCACCATGCTTTCCTCCACAGTGGTCAGGGACTCACCTTCTGAGAATGGAAGTCCCCAACTAACTGCTTTCTTACTTAACTTGCTTTGTTCATGGTATCTCTTCATAGCAATCAATAATAATTAACTAAGATATATATGTATATAAACATATATAGATATATACTGATCAAAATTTTCATCTACTGAGAACCCAAATGGCACAGATATTATGAATGAATCAGGTGATGATAAAGGTTTACGTATGCCATGTGCTGCCAAAAATGAACAAATAGAAATGAATAGTCTTATAAATACTCCTTGTTAATTCACATTTTAGCTATTTCTTTTTTCACCCAAGAAATTTTAAGCACACTGTTCTCCTGTATCTAATCAAACATTGTCTTCCCAATTTCATCTAAAATTCACAAAAGAGAATTCAGAGTTATCTGATGATGTTTTTAATAAATTCTTTTCTACACACCCAGATCTAAACCACATACCACCCATTCTGGCCTTCATTATGTCCTTAGTTTCCCTCTTCTTAGCTATATCTGACTATAGCTATAGCCTAAAAGATTCCTGAAAGCAAAAGTCTTATATATTTTGATTATTTCAGATGTTGATGTAAATTAATGAAGTAGCTAATGAATTTTCCAAAAGAGGATTTTTTTGTTACCTAATGATTTTATATTGATAGTATATATATATATATATATATATATATATATATATATATATATATATATATAAAGATGAAGTAGACATGACCTTCTATATGATAAGAATTGCATTAAAATGTGTGGTTTCAAACTGCTATAATTGTACAAAATCTGCTTAACATGTAAGCAATATTGTGCCTTTCTTCACTCAAAGTAGTAAATAAATGATATAAAAATACTGTAAGCCAACAAAATCTGTACATTATCATCTGGTACCTACATTCAGGGTACAGGTTAGTGTTATTGGAACAACTCAGACAACCTTGCTCAGTAAGTATTGTGTGGCCTAAAAGTGTGGCTTTCAGTGATGGTACAAGCGAGAAAATGTTTCAATTTTGAATTTTCAATGCTTTCTTGAGGGAAAACTATGGTTTTTTGCAAAACAAAAAGCTTACATGAGGTCCATACAAGTTTGGTAAGACTATTTTCCATTTTCTTATTTAAATTTTCATGAAAAAATGTAGTACAAATAAATGTTAGGACAAAAATTTAAAACACAACAAAAGGAGACATTTTTCCATTTCTTGGTAGAAAACAAAAATATAGTCATGTTTCTAGGGTAGACTAAAAGCTTGTAAGTTGATTCCTCTTTACTTTTATTGTTGTATTGTTTTTAAAAGTTGGTTTAGAGATGAGAAACATGTAGAAGAGCATCAGTTACATTTTCCTTACATAAGGAATTAGTCCACATTGGGAAGATGTACTCAACTTGATATTCAGTGGCCAACGTTAATAGAAAACAGTCCATGGTAGGAGATATGATTCTCCAGGTTAGCTACCTAATGTCTTAACCAGGACACAGTATGAAAGGAGCAAAGGCTGGAAAGAGAAGTGCAGTCTCGACTGTGGAAATTTCTGTTTCCTGTGTACAACAATTACTCTTCTGTGGAAATTGGGACTACTTACACTTTCACGATATAGCATACAAAATGTGGACTTTTACAGAATTATTTGTGCAAGTATTTACAACATCTGTGAGATCTGAGGAGGAGAAAGGCAGCTACTGCATGATAGGCTGTAGATATCAAATGCCTACATGTACATAGTATGGACCAACATTAATGTATTTGCTTCAAACTTCGAAGGATATTAATGTCTTAGGTAGATTTAAATAAAGCAATTTTGTTTGTATTTTAGCTCATTGCAAATACATTAAACTAAGGTTATACCACACGATGACTAATAATTGAGCAGCTAAGTGGTGAATTAAATCCTACTAAAATGTAAACACATTTCCTGAGATTACTTTTTCATGCCCACTTCAGTGAATTCATTTGATCATTTAATTTTGAAAAAGCACTTACATAAATGTCCATTAGTGAGTAACAATGTTTTGATTAAGTGCTGTATACTTACCCACTTAGCAACATTTTAGGAATCTGATCAACAATAATTTAACAATATAATATGATTAATCCTTATTGACTTGACTTCCTTCTAACAATAGCTGGTAATATCAAGGTTATTAAAATATAAACACACACATATAACCAATTAATGGCAATACTATGGATGTTTTATTGTTACTATTATGGCAGGAAATAAGAATATTTTATGGGTGAATCATAGCATCTTAGCATGGAATAGGGTTATGAAAGCTGCAGCAGTAAGTTGAGATTTATGTTTTAAAAACCAAGAACAACACTTAGGTCATCTTACTTATATCAGTAAAGAGGGATGCTCTCAGGAAACACTGTATGGGAATGAGACTTAGAAATACAAATCAAGAAAACTGGAACTACAAGATCTAAAAGACAGCATGAGAGAATCCTTGACTCAAACTTACAGTGACCACACAGGTCAGAAAGTGAACCTTTCTGTCCCTGTTTCTGAGATATAAAGATAATGTACGGTGACTTCATAGAAATTCACTTTAAGCTGGTGACATTGTGAAAAGCCCATTTTGGCTTCTTTGTCTCTTCATGAGTAATGCAACTGCATCTAAATTTAGCTGTTCCATGAAACTGAATCCCACATATTAAATAATAGCTGGCATCTATTGACGTGTTTAGAAGAAATGATGATTAATACACACAGTCTTCGTTAGATGCAATGTGACAATTCTGCATTTTTGTGGAAGATCACCTGTTCATGCAATTCAGTATTTCAAATATATAATGAAAATGTTCTGTTTACCTGTGGTTCCTTAATGGCACAAATTCATGTTGATTTAAAGGCTTACAATCCTAGTAAACACAAGTGGCCATAACCAGCAGCAGCTCATTATAAGGATGCTAATTTAAAGAAAAAGATCTATCTTGCCAGCTCTTACCTGCTATGCTCAGACTCTACTTAAAGAGTGCTTTCATTCTAACATGGACATGACCGATGTCTGTAAAACTAGTTCTCGTGCTTGGTTGACAGTGGACAAAGTTACCAGACAAATAACAAGAGCTTTCAAGGTACCATGTCTGCTTCTCATTACACAGCGTAGCTTTACATCCTTACGTGAAAAGGCTGCTTCTTTCTAAGCTCACTGAAGCTCACTGGAGTTGATTTACAACAAAATCCTAAAGTTTGATTGGAAGGAGCCACAACTGTCCTTACAGTCAGGCTAACTCAGTAGACTTGTAAACAATAGTGTGCATACAAAGAAAAGCTACTTTTGAAATTTCTTTTCCTCATTCTTTTAAATAGATTCAGAAAAGGAAAGAAAAATGAACTTCAGAAGATTAAAAAATATTATTAATCAGCTTTAAGAGTGAATGCAAATTTTAATTTACACTATGCTTGCAGGAACAACTGAACACAGGCAAATCACCTCAATCTAAATCTTTTCTTTTTAGTTAATTTTCTTAATTTATGTGCTTGGGTGTTTTGCCTGCAAGTGTGTATGTGCCCCACATATGTTCCTGATCCTCATAGAGCTCAAAAGAGAATTCATTGGGAGTGCAAACGTGTGCAACCACTTTGGTAATCAATCTGGCACTCTGTCAGAAAACTGGGAATAATTCTACCTCAGGACCCAGATATATATACCACTCCTTCACCATACAACAAGGACATTTACTCAACTAAGTTCATAGCAGCTTTATTTGTAATAGCCAGAAACTGGAGACAACCTAGATGTTGTTCCCCAACTGAAGAGAATGGATAAAGAAAATGTGGTACATTTAGACAATGGACTGCTACTCAACTATTTTTTTTTTTTTTTTAAAAATGAAATCTTGAAAGGCAAATAGATGGAACTAGAAAGAAATTATCCTGAGGGAGATAACCCCAGAGCTAGAAAGGTATATACTTACAGGTATATACTCACCTGTAAGTAGATATTAGTTATATAGCACAGGATAACACGTCTACAATCCACAGACCCAAAGAAGTTTAGTAACTAGGGTCCAAGGGAGTGTGTCTGAACCTCCCTCGAAAGGGGACGTAAAATAGACTTTGGAAGTAGATGAAGAGAGAAATCTAGGCGAGAGAGAAGGGGGCGTGGAGGGGAAAGAGGGTGGGAAACAGGTGGGGGAGGGATAAGAGTGGGAGGTAAGAGAGAGGAGATGTTGATGGGGGGCATCTCTGGGACAAGCTGGAGACCCGTGATGGGGTGGCCTTCTGGGAGGATATGGGGGTGACTCTAGCTGAGACTCCTGGAAGCAGAGGATAGGTAGACTGAAGTGGCCACCTCCTACAGAAAGGACCTTCCAGTCCAAAGTTTCCGCCCAAAATTTACCCTGCCTACAAGGTGTGCAGGGATAAAGATGCAACGGAGATTGAGGGAAAGGCCAAACCATGACTGGCCCAGCTTGAGACATGCCCCATGGGAGAGAGCCAACCCTGACACTATTTAGTGATATTCTGCCCATGCTTGCAGATGGAAGCTTAGCATAACTGTCCTCTGAGTGCCTCCACCTAGCAGCAGATAGAAGCAGATGTAGACACCCACAGCCAAACATTAGGTGGAATTTGTGGCATCATGTGGAAGAATTGGGAGAAGGACAGAGGGACACAGAGGGGGCAAGAACTCCACAAAAAAGCCAACCAAGTCAACTAACTGAGGACCATAGGAACTCAGAGAGACTGAATCACTAACCAAAGAGCATCCATAGACTGGCACTAAGTTCCCTACACATATGTAGCTGATGGATACCTTGCTCTTCAAGAGGGTGCCCTAACAATTCATGTGGGAGCTTTCTCTGGCATAGACTCTGTTGCCTGCTTTTGGATTACTTTTTCCTAGCTGTGTTGTTGCCTTGTGGGACTCAGTGGAAGAAGATACACTTAGTCCTGATGGGGCTTGATGTGCTGGGGTGGGTAGGTAGTGTGTGTGTGAGGGGGGGCAGAATTCATCATTTGTGAAGAGAAGGGGAAGAGGGAAGAGGGTGCAAAGGTGGGACCATGAGGAGAGGAGGGAGGGGCCTGTGATAAGGATGTAAAGTGAATGAATAAATAAATACATTTAAAAATAAAAAATATATACTATTCTACTTTTCTAGTTGCAGAAAGTTTTTGTGTCTAAACAATGTCTAATAATATGCTAAATAGAAAAGTAAATAAAACATAAAACTTAGATGTTTAATTTATTGTTTGTGTGTGTGTGTGTGTGTGTGTGTGTGTGTGTGTGTGTGTGTGTGTGTGTGCATGTGTCTGTGTGCCTACATATATAAAATCAAACATCTGGGCTTTCAGCTTACATACTGACAAAAAACTCATTTGATGTATACTCTCAATTGATTTTCTCATGGAAATAATTAAAGAAATAAATGTACACTGCAATATTGGTAATAGTACCCAACATTCCTTATTTGTTGGTGATTTGCTTATTTTTCTGATTTCCATATTAATAGGATTACATTTAAATAATAGAATCAAGAAATTGCAGTTTGGGTCTCTGTAATAATTCATTGACAATAGCAAACCATAGGTGACTTGGAGTCTAAGATCTGAACTTGGAAAGCTCTCTTGTGTGCCCGACACATTATTTTGCTTTGTAGCATACATGACCCTTGTCCTTCTCATCACAAAAGTATTAACAGAGAGCAGAGGGAGAAAGTACATAAAGCACTGGGGAAGGAAACTTACTTGACAACCAGAAATCTAAATTCAGTCCTGGTAATAAAACTGTCACGGTTTGAATAGGAAATGTCCCCAAAGGCTCATATGTTAAAAGCATGGCTGCCACCTGATAGGCTTTTGAGAAGTGATTGGATCATGAAGGCTCTGACATAATCGATGATGAATCTCCTGATTGATTCATAATTTGATGACATTATTGAGAGTCTGTTAGAGCAGGAGACTGGTTGGAGGAAGTAGGTCAGTGGCTTTATGCCTTTGAAGGACATATCTTTCTGTCAACTCTTCCTCTCCTCACCAGTTCTTCACCCTTTTCCATCCTCATCCTCCTGCTCTCTTCCACCCCAGCCCCCCTCCTCCTCCCAATCTCTTTCCATCCCTCTCTCACTCCACCCCCTTCCTTCCTAGGTGCCCTTAGCTGAGCTTCTCTGCTCTAGTGCATTCTGCATGCTGTGCTCTCCCTTGATACTGTTCAGAACACAATGGAACCAACTTGCCATAGAAGGAGGCTCCGAAATCATGAGGCAACAGCAATCCTTCCTCCTTTAAGCTCTTTCTGTCATGTATTTTTCACAAGTGCTAAAAAGCCCAACTTACACAATAACTGATGAAAACAAATTCTTCAGCATATCTTGCTTTTCTTTCTCCATTTATAAAAGTGGAGGTTATATATGTATTCTTTAAGTTCATCTGGTTCGATAATTTATTATTCTAAGTTGTGAGAAAGAGTTGAGTAAGTCAGCAGTAACTGTTGCAGCTAAAAGCCCAATCACTGGTTAATTTAAGGCAATAGTCCATTGATCATAGACCATTGACTTAGGCATTCCTTATTACACAATTATAAGGAAATAATTTTTCACATGTGGTGGGAAGGAAACTGTTATACTTCTAGAAAATTCAATCTTTTCAAAAGAGTGTTCCTTTCTTTTATTCCCCATGGATATTATGGTATGAAAAGGATACCTAGGAATCCTTCAGTAGTCTGAGCTTATCCAGGCCAACTAGACTAGAGAGGATACTGAAACTGGCAGAAGGAAGAACAAGCAGGAAGAGGAGGAGGGGGCAGGGAGGAGGGGGCAGGGAGGAGGGAAGGGATTTCTGTAACCAATAAAGTAAATGGACACTCTTTTCTTAACACTGAGACTTTTCTAGTACTTAACATCATGTTATTTGGGAAAACAAAGGCCCTTGCTCAACAACATTCTATGTTTCTTTTCTTTTTATAACCTGAGATAGGAAGGCACCTTGCTGCCATCTTTGGCAGCCTAGTGTCTTATCTTTTCTCAGTTAGGCCCGTGATGTCCATCAGGACATGGACACTGTTCAAAGAGCAGCAAGCCACACTGCCTTGGGCCTAATGAATACTCACTAGACATTTCCTAATTAAACAAGTGAGACAAAATGAATGCCTCAATGAGCTAATAGCATACTAAAGGGCATTTTAAATTTTTCACACATTCAGAAGCCATCACAATCCTTTGAAATATGTTAATATGCCTTCCTCTTTTATCTTTCTGTGCCATATAATCTTCTTTTAATCATCTGTTTTCTTTGTTAAAAAAAAAAACCCACAACCTTGAGTTCTTAAAAACAAAACAGTTAATAGCTTCAGGAATGGAAGGGGTACTTTTTTACTTTTCATTATAAGACAATTGCTTAAAGACTGGATGAATTTTTTGAGGGGGGAAACAAACTTCTAAACTTCTCAGACTTACATTAATGCTTATCTACTTAGGTCTGCATCAAAATAGAGAAATGCTAAGAAGGTTCCTTCTCTCTTCTGCAGAAGGACCTGTGATAGGGAGGTCTCTGGGACGCAGAACGAAGTAGGGAGTCCTGGAAGATGCTGAGAGAACAAACCTCCCATGTAATTCTCTGGAGAGTGAAAGGAAGGCAATGTTTATACATGAAGGCTCAGGGCAATGGAAGAGCAGCCAGAGGAGTAGGCATGTACGGGTCTCTTATACCTGCAATGAAGAATTCCAAGCTTCAGCAGACTGCCACAAAGGGCCCTGTCTCTTTTTGCAGAGGCTTTATGGGAGGATGCAAAAACACAATGGAGCCTGAAAGAATACTAAGAAAAGACTCTAAATCTTTGTCAAGAATATCTTCTGCCTAAATCTCAGTCTTGAATTTGAGCAAGCATTCTCAATGGCTACGTCAACACTTCTACTTAGATGACAAATTAAGAAGTTAAAACTAACATATCTCCAAAAATTATCACACACTGACACCAGACATGTGTATCTATTCCTTACTTCAAGCCTGTCCAGGCAGTCTCAGTTATATAGATATAATAGATATAATATAATATTTAATATACATCTTAACTATAGTTGAATATATAAATATATAACTAATATGTTACTATATACTAATATTGTAATTTATAATATAATTGCATAAATTCTCCATTCCAGTGCTGTGTGTTCAACCATGGTATTCCTAGTGCATGCTACTTAAGTACTTTAGTGATCTACCTTTGAGCTACATCTCCAGTATTCCAGCATTTTCTATCTCAAAAAAATTCACTTTACCCAGCTGATCAGCTCAAAGTCAGTTCACTTTACCCAGCTGATCAGCTCAAAGTCTTTGCTGTCTCTCTTAACTTATTCTTAGGTTACTGCTTAGCTTCAGCAATTTCAATATCTCTAAATTCAAAATACACTTACAATCTGGTTACTATCCATCCATTGTTGTTACTGCTATGAAAAGCACTCTTGTCCTTGCTTGGATGATTGTACAATCTGTTATTTAGTCATTACAATTATCCATTAAGTCCATTTGGCACAAATATATGTATTAATAGATTTTCAGTAAGAATTATATTATGTTCCTTTGCAGCTTAAAGCCCATGGTGACATCACAATGCATTCATAATGTTACCTAAGACTCTTGATCTCATTTCTAAGTGTGTCTCTGAGGCAATGGCGGTTTATAATTTGCCTTACTCATTCTTTTAAGTTTGCACTGATTATTTCTCTGTCCAAATAAGTATGGGCTGAATCATGGCCCAAGAGTTCCTGCAATGAACCCCTTTAGCATTCTAAGGCTGCCTCCTTCACTTCATTATATTCTTTAATTCAATAGCTTTCATCGTCAAGCTCTTGTATGACAACTCTCAGTAGTTCTCTTTACTAGCCTGCAGCCCAAACAAGATAGCCACTAAACTCAGGAGACAGTGTGTCAGCTATAAATATCAAATCCTGGTGCAGAAACTCTGAGGTACAGTTTAATCAATAAGGCTTATTGGTTTAAAAATAGTAATGAAACATTAATCATGACAAGTTTCAAAGAAAAGAAAGTTCATATCTAATGAGCAAAAGAGATGGCATAAAACATACCTCAATGAATGCATATAGTTCAATTACACTCTTTTGGAATCTGAAAACCAGTCACATCAAACAATGGGTAACAGAGAAGATGAGAAGGCAACCTGCGTTCACTCCCAAAGGTATTCATCATCCATGTGTCAACTGGACTTGAAGGATGAGAAGAGGCATCATGACAGTTTTATATAGGAGTCCTAGAATATCAATCAGGAAGCACCACTGCAGCCACATATGGCGCAAGGAGCAAGAATCTTCTGCATTTTCCTATACTCTGATGTCTGGAATTTAAAAGCTTGGTAAATGAGATTTAAAATAGAACAATTTGGGTCATAAGTATATGGAGACAAACTAGAAGTGACAAATATGATTTTCCCAGTATCACTCTTCCATGGGAACATGGCTGTTTCTATAATCTACAGATTTTAAGACATCAAGTTTACTTGCCCTGCACTATGGACTGAACTGTACTTTAGTTGCATATTTCCCAACATATGTGTTGAGATGATGGCAAAAGTTACTGTATTATAGATAAGGTATAGGTCTTAAGAGTGGATCCAGTAGAAACCTTCAGGAAAAAAATGAAGACTGCTAACCTTGAGGGACATAATGATAAGATAATGACCTACAACACAAGAAGATAGTTTATTCAACAATAGCTGGTAGGATCTGTGAAATAAAACTCAGGATGACCCTCTTACCTGGTCTTTGTTCAAAGAATGGGAGGTTACTGATAATATGGTTCCTCTTAAAGCTTGTCACAGATGACCCTGTGATGCTCTCTTGCTTCATGTCCTACCACTACCACAAATGACCTGGGAGACACTATCTATCCCTATTGAGCCTTTCCACAATGTTCTACTCATTCTCGATGCTCTGGGTAATCAGTAAACAAAACAAAACAAAACAAAACAAAAAAAACAAAACAAAACACGCATCTTTGAATGGCCACAAGTGAATAAATATGCACAGGTCACATGTCACTAATCCATCAGAGTGAATTTGGATTAATCATAAATCGTCTCTTTTCACTACTCATAAAGTGAAAGAAGTTGAGGGGGAAATCAGAAAAAGTAGGAGGTGAGGACCAACCTGAAAAACTTATGCTGGTAGAATTCTGGTTCCAACTATATACATATATATGTAGGTATACATGAATGTATATATACATGTGCACATACTCTGACTCTTCTTTAATATAATTTCTAATATTTCATTTAAATCTGTGCTGGGGGGGGCACATGTCTGATGTGCCTGTCATATGCAGATGCTCCTGTTCTCTAAGACTAGAGACATAGGAATCAGTAGGTGGTGGTGCAGATGGCAAAGAGAGGGTGGGGTGACATTTCAAACTGTGGGCAGGACTAATGCAAATTTGGCAGTCCAAATGGAATTTCTGTGGGCCTAACAATTTTTTCAAGGCTTCTTGCTTCCCAAACAATCTTCATCTACCCACTCTCTCCCCATAGACGCATGTATATATGTATAGAGTCTATGCCCAGAGTATATATATGAGGTGTGTATATGTAAATATACTCACATATAGATGAGGAGAAAGAGATTCAGAGGATGACTAAGGCATCTCCAATAAAATATTTTAAATTGTATAATATATATATTGTATTTATCAAAGACCGAAGGACTCTCTTTCAAAATATTGTTCATAGGAACAAACACAATTTCAACTACGTAAACCAAAATTTTTTTCTGAGAAAATGATCTTAGGTATACTTAAATATATTTGTTTTTCACAATTCTTCTAATTGCTTGAAAAAATACCCTTGTACTCACAATTAAAATTTTAAGAGAAATTACAAATTTTCAATCTGGTATTTTAGCTAGTGAGTATCAGTTAAATATCATAGCTGGAAGTGGACAGATAGCTCAATCGTTAAGAGCAGTGCCTGCTCTTCCAGAGTATCTGATTTCAATTACTAATACTCACATGGAGGGCAACTCAGAACCAGCTTTCATGATAGTTCTAAGAATATGATGCTCACTCTGGTATACAATCACACATAGGGAAAACATTATATAAATTAAAGTAAAATTTAAAGTATTAGAATTACACAGTTATTGCCCACAAGGTTGCACACATCTGTGATTCCAGTACACAGGGGTCTATGGCAAGAGCATTGTTGTGTGTTTGAGGACAGTGTGTACTATAAAGTAAGGCTCTGCCTCAAAAACAACAACGACAACAACAGAAAAGAAAATACAAATAAAAAGACTTCTATCATCATGGAAGAGAACTGAAATAAATCAATAATATGTTCTACCAGTAGAAATTTATAGTCTATATCCAGTACATCAAGATAAGAGTTTACTTTCTATATGACCAATAGCTAGCCTTTCTATAAAGATTGTTCATGATGATTAATTCAATGATGATATCATGTTGTCAACTGTTTGGCTACACTAGAGAGATGCACTCTGTGCTAGCTCCTCTACTTCCACTCTTTTATGGGCTTGATCAGGAAGGATCAATTACATTACTGAAAAAGTTACGTCTTTACAAACTACTGCTAAAATTCCAATAGTATGTACCAAAGCTTTAAGAGGATTGAAAGTTTCATAAATGGAAGCATTAACTTACATGATAAAATAATACATGTCTTCTAGACTCCTCAGAAAATTCTATAGACCCTAATATCTCAAATTCTTGGATGTAAGGCACACTGATAGTGCTACATTTCCTAACATTGGGGGTTAAATATCAAAATGTTTGATTTGTGATGGTATTTTATAGCTTGTGATAAATTATTAGCAAACATAAGATTAAATTTCAAGTAATTGAACATAAAAATTATAAAGAGTACATAAAGAAAACAAAGGGAGGGGCAAGGAAAGAGGGAAGGAAGAAAGGAGAGAGGAAGTATATCTGCAGAAAATGACAGTCCCCGGAGGAGAAAGGGCTCAACTGGTAAGAGCTGAATTTGCTTTTGTTTTCTACTACCAAAGTTGGGCTGGTCACCATCTATTAGATGGTGATAATATAGTACCTAGTGTTTATGAAGTAGTTGTTCTTAGTTTATTTATATTGATTAATGTAAACATTACATGAATCCTATTGGATATTCTCAATTTTTTTGGAGACAGGTTCTCACTGTGTGTCTTTGGCTGGGATAGAGCTTACTATGTAGACTAGGATGGACTTGAACTCACGTAGAGAACTGCCTGTCTCTGCCTTCTTACTGCTTAGATTAAAGACATAAGCCACCACATCGGCCTTTTTTCAGTTTTCACAACCTAGTCTTAAGCAAGTTAAATCCCTGTGAGCATGAAAGGGTCACTGTGATGAGTGCTACAGTGATGATCTGAATCCTCTTCCAGATGGAGAACTTATGAATACCCTGTTATCAGCTCTGTGGGAGAATCATAGCTTAAAGAGAACAAGTGGCCTTTCCCAGTGTACTGGCTACGCCTCCAGGAACTTTCTTTATTTTTTTTCTAGAGTGCAATGCAACCATATTGTTTATAGGAATTTTTAGTGGATTTTGTGAAAATCAACTATTCCTTTTTAAGGAGCTGTAAGCTTAAAAGTCTATTGGGGGTTTAGTTCTTGGATCTTAAGAAATAATTCCCTGCTTTTTCTCAAGACAAGTGAAATTCCATGAGCTACTAGGTTTGAGGTCAGTAGACTATGAACTGGGTCTCTTAAGGAATTTGGCTTTTGTGTATCCTATGTTACCTGCCAAATGATAAGTATTTTGTGTTGGACAGAATTTTTCCATGCATTAAATAATATTTCCCTGAAATGTAAATTTAGATGGTTCTACCTTCTCCATTGTCATCTCATTCTTAATTAAAAAAACACCAGAGGCAGTGCCAAGCTTAGATGTTTCAACAGAGAGAAATTCACAAGAGAGGAACATTCTGATGTGCCTGCTTAGTGTTCTAAAATATCACCATACATCATAGCTTTCTTTTTGTTTCTTATATCACTGTGATATCCTTTTTCTGTAGAATCATATGTTCTGATTAATATTTTATCATTCTAGTTAATAGGAGTAAGTCATCACAAAACAAAATTACAGATGACTCACCAAATTGCAAAGAAGAATCAGATAATCATTGAAATTGAGTCACCTTTCTTGTAATATTCTGCCCTTTGTCTCCACAACTTGCTGCCCTTTCAGAGATCCCACCTTGACAAGAATCATTATATATATCATATAATATATTGTAAATAACTATATATAATATGTATATTACCATGACAATTTAGAGAAGCATTTCTAAACCTCAGTACAAGGGATTATTAGTATCTCAGATATTTTACCCTTGTGCATAGCCTCAACGTTAGGATGCGTATTTGGGAAGATGTGAAAAACCAGTGCTTATTTCTGGCATTCCTAGCCAGTGCATCAAGGGCATCGCTGAACTACTGCTTTGGGGTCCCTTCTTTCTACCTTCTGTTTTCATCACTAACCCCTCTGAAGAGATAATCTTAATTACTCATAGGGAATTGATAAGAAGAATGATCTGGCTTCTTAGAGTTAGATCTGGCGTGTCAGTTGGGGTACATCTCTCATGTGATCTACCTAAAAGACACCCCCAAAATTCATGAGTGGTTTTATGAATAAGAAAGAAAGGAAACCTTTGATTACTGCCTAGAAGCAGATGTGAGGAAAAGCAAAGGCAAGCATTATTGGCATCACAAGCCCTTGACAAAGGATCAAGAAAAGCCAGACAAGAACATAATTTTTAAATATTGAAAACAAACTCCATTATAATATTTTGATGGGACTCAGAAATCATTCATCCATTGGGATCCTTCACATTTTTCTGTTGGCTTTAACAACTGCATCAAACACTGATAAGTGTGGGATCTAATTTCAGGCACATCCATAGCTGTTGGACCAGCTAGAAGCACAGTGTCCCTCCTGATTGCTTTGTGAGAGGAAACCAGAGAAGAAATTTAACCATCATTTAATTTTTAGGGTAAATCAATAATGAGCCCATCTCTCTTGGATACAGGTAGGAGCTGCAGTGGTGAATTAAGCCAAGGTCAATATTCTACATCTGAGAAGTCATGTATATATGTATGAAGAAAAAACTGTTAGTAAGAAATACTTTTCTAATAATTGTCTCATATAAATTTGAGTTTAATGTCTGGGAAATGTGATCCTTTGACCTCTTTTAAGAAACAAAACAAACATTGCAACTAGGAGTTATACTTTCTTATTGGGTATTTAAGACTATGCAAGTAGACAAATTGGCCATTTTCTTTTCATTTTTAGGGCTGAGAACCACTGATTTAGATGTGTGTTTTGTTTATGGTAGGACCTAAAGTTGTTGCCAGGAACCGATGAAAAACGTAAGAAAACTACATTATCTTAAGTAAAGGTTTGATATCAATGTTTTGAACTTTGAACTTAGAAATTTTAAGAACATATATGAATTCTGTCTCATCTTTTATATAT
Source organism: Acomys minous (assembly GCF_964271855.1). Lineage (NCBI taxonomy): Eukaryota > Metazoa > Chordata > Mammalia > Rodentia > Muridae > Acomys > Acomys minous. Next base: position 31,607,478 of record NC_140487.1, read on the forward strand.
AGTAATAATATAACAATAATAACAGTTATTATTGACATGGGTATCGCCATGTCAAGGACCAATGCCTTGGGACCAGTAGAAAATTGGCACGGTCTTCCCTCTGACCCTAGTGCTAGTGATTACAAATGATTGAATAGTGCAAAAACTAGCAGCTGCAGCTTCCTCTTCTTGGATGTGTACAGCCTGAGACTTCTTGCCTACAGACACCTACTACAGAAACTGGCTAACTTCTCCCTTACCTGTGTCATAGAGAATAAAAGTGCTGAAGTTCCAAGTTGCTGAGTTGGTTGACACTAAGTCTTGAGAGTTTGTACAGCCCATCAATTCCCTTATTTTCTGTGTATGTGTTTGTTCTGTCTTCCTTTTCTTGCCACACTTGTCAGGGTTCCAGGACCAAGCTACAAGGTTCATGGCACCTCATATGTATCAGTCCAGATAAGTCTTAACATCCAATAGATTTTGTATCAGGAATGAAATTTGGCAAATTAAAGAATACATTGTTACCCTAGACCTAGGGTATCAGACATATGTGCTATGAGATATAGAACATTTGTATTTTAATGGGTCACTCTCTGATTTCTCTAAATTTCATATGGTCATGGGTACATAGACATTTGGATTCCTGATCAAGAAAGATCAAGATGACAGAAGCCTCATGTTTTGTTAATATAATTTTATTACTTGTTAATTTGTTTTCCTGTGTAGTTTTCTCTTTCCTAACCAAAAAAAAAATCCCTACCTTTTCATCTTTTTGTCTATTTTGAGCTTATTAGTCATGATTATTGTAATGATTTTGCTGCTATCTCCATTTATTTGGACTGCTATAAGGCAATTTACTTTTAAAAAATATAGCTAAATGTTTGAACTATATTTTGTACTTTTTCACATACAAAATACAAGGTACGAAAAATAAAAGTAAAAGCGCACAGAGAATACAGATTTTCCTAACTCTAAGGAACTATATTGAGGCTGATCATTTTATAAAGTATAGTAACTTCTGGTCTGAAGTTTTGGTAATGTCTCATTTACTTCTTTATTTAGCATTTGCTTAAAAATTAGTGATGCACTCCTAGTGTATGGGGAGTGGATTCAGGAAGATGAGGTCATCTTCATCTACATGGCGCAGGCAGTACAGCCTATGTGAGATCTTGCCTGTCTTAGTTACTGTTTCTACTGCTGTGATGAAACACCATGACTACAAGGAAGTTGGGGAGGAAAGGGTTATTTGGCTTACCTTTCTACAACACTGTTTATCATAAAAAAAAAAAAGTCAGGACAGGTATTCAAGCAGGTCAGAAATCTGGAAGCAGACGCTGATGCTTTCTAATAGAAGCCAGGACCACCAGCCCAGGGATGGAATCACTCACAATGGTCAGGGTCCTGTCCTATCACTCACTAATTAACAAAGTGTCTTATAGGCTTGTTTGCAACCCAATCTTAAGGAGGCATTTTCTCAATTGAGGTTCCTTCCTCTCGGATGACTCTAGCTTATATCAAGTTGACACAAGACTATCCAACACATTGCCCCTTGAAAGAAAAGAAATAATGGGAGGATAAAAGGAAGGAAGGAACGGAAAGAAAAACAAGAAAATATAAAAATATACATCTTATCTCATTTTATGAAAGGTTTAACTTTTCAATATTTATCATTTCAGCACGGTGAAATGACTGAAAACATTGTTCTGCTTTTCAGAAACTTCCTTCAAACTCATGATTTGTCACATATAATTCTGTAATATCTCTTCTTACCATGATCTCTCTCCCCTTTTCTGCATCCATCCCCTCTACTCTTTTCCTTTGTACTTTATAGTATGTGTTCTTTTCTTATTATAGACCTTGACAGATGACATACCCATGTTGCTGGCAATAATCTTCGTCACCTACCCCATTTTGTAGCTGATCTAAATTGTGGTTTGTGTGTGTGTGTGTGTGTGTGTAAGAGGGAGAGAGAGAGAGAGAGAGAGAGAGAGAGAGAGAGAGAGAGAGAGAGAGAGAGAGAGAGAGATTTAGCCCCTTGACCCAAAGTTTTGCACTTATTATTTTACTTCCAAGGATGTAAGTTTCTTTAAAGCAGAGACTTCTCTATGCCAGTTTACAACATAGATGCAAAAAAAATGAAATCTTTGTAAGAATTATTTAAAAGTCCTCTGCAGCCAGTGTGATGAATATATATTAGTGGGAAAGACATCTAAATGTTCTGCACCATATGTCACTTTTCTTCTGCAGCACTGCACCATGAGAAGTCCATACACCTAGATAGGATGGAACATTTTTCTTTCCCTATAATTCTGTTAGGTGCTTTTACATGAAATTATTTACAAGACAGCATGCCTTCTTTCCATCCCCTTCTGCAGATCATTCTGAGGTTTAGGAAGCCAGAGGACATGAGATGGACAAAATTTGTTTTTCCTGAGAACATCTGGATCCGTCCCCAGATAGTCCCACTAAGAAAGTGAGAAATAAATTCTCATTTTGATGAGGTCCTGGAGACATGCAGCAGTATTTATTACAACAATTAACATTGCCAACTAATACAGAAGATGATTCCTTATTACAAGGACAAAAATCTAAAGTATGTGGTATTAGTTCAATGGTCGCCAAAGCAAAAAAAAAAAAAAATTAAGATATATGAAACTAGAAAGATAGAAACTTGTATTAGGTAATATGACAATTAGTCAAACTGTCACCAGAAGAACTTCATAATTAAATCATATGATGGCTAAAGAAAGATAGAGAAAAAATGTCCACGCAAGAGCTGAAGAAAGGAGTGGAGTGGGGTGGAACACTGTCTTCACAATATAGCATCACGTTTGTACTTTTGCTCTCACATCAGTTTAGATCACCAATATTGTCACTGTGCAGGATAAGGCCCGTGAACACCGTGCCACTGTCCTGCCGCAGATCTATAAGCAGATAAGAGTAGCTAGTCAGAAAGGGTTCTCAAGGCTCCACGTCTGCCTGATCATCAAAAGGCTCTGGGAAAGGTAAAGATATTTTTTTTCAGGGGTGTAGCCACTGGTAAGGAGCCTGTGCTTTTCTAAGTAACATTTCACCTTGGACAATGTGAACAACCTGAAAGAAGTTTACCCTATCAGAAAGAAGGAAGGGAAGAAAAAATATAGATATATAAAAAGAATGAAGCAAAGAAAGGAAGAAGAAAGAAAGAAAGAAAGAAAAGGTACCAGAAGGAGAAGGTGGAAAAGGAGAAAATTAGTAGGAGGCAGACAGAAGCTAATGAGGGTAAATGTAAGAAAAATATTGTGTATATGTGTGTGCACATACAGATACACACAAATGAGAATATAATAATTAAACCCATCATTGGTGTATACTAATACAAAATAAATGACAATTTTCAAAATCTGTAATGAGGACAATGGATATTGGTTGTTTTTTTGAGTTAATGAAATTTTAGAAGAGGAGGGCTCACAGGAGAATGTGATAAAATCAATGTTCAGCCTCGTGGCAAATACTATTTTAATAGTTTCATTTCCAAGTAACTGTAATTTTTATGGCATAAAGCTTAGAGTATTGAGAAGAAAAAAGCCAAAGGAAGATTGAGTGTATGTCTAGGAAAGAATTTTGAATGCAGTGGTTATAACTTGGTAGACATAATTCAATCAAAAGCCTTACACGTTATGGAATCCTGTTATTAGCAATCACACAGTCAAATAAACAAAGGGCCTAGACTAAAAATTTAAAGCTATGTCTTTAAATTTTCCAAAGACAGTCTGAGATCCAAAGTCTGGGTAGCTCTCAGAGGCAACCCATGAGTCCTATAATATTAATATTACAAATTATTAAATCATACTGTGGTCTAAAAATATCATAACTGTCACATTATAATGTTGGAGGACAAACATCCAAAATAGGTCTCAGCAATCTGAAATCAAATTGTCCTGCAGGTTGCACACCTCTGGAGATGGTGGGAGATGGTGTTCCCTTACCTTTGCCAGAATCTAGAGATGTCTTTGTCCTTTGCTTGGGGACTCTTCATGATTTTTTTTTTAACCTCAAGAAGCAGCAAAGATCAGTCCAGTCTTTTCACACTGTGCCATTCTGAAAATGACTTTCTCTTGCTTTGTTCAGTCACAGGGATGCTTCATGGACCTGCTCAGGTAACATTTTTTTTTTAATTTCAGGAAAGATATCAATCTTTATCTCATCTTCAACCTTAAATCCACCTGGCCATGTCATAGGACAAATGCACATGCACCGCAGGTCAGGGCTTAAGCATTAGGTGTGAGGTACTGTCATGTTGCCTACTGGTCACTTTAGAAGCAGTTTTCAAGGGTCACACAGAGAAGCAAACTATTCATAAGTTGGAACCAACGGCCATCAAAAATAGTAGACAAGGAAGTCTGCTTCAGACCAAAACCAAAGACTTTCAGAACCAACCCAAAGTCAGCATTCTTCATTCCTTATGGCAAGTAAGACTTTGCCTCTCTTGAGAAAAACACAATGGTTGTGACACTGTTGTTCCTTTTGCAAGTGAGAATTTTTGCAGGAGTCTTCCCATCACTCAAACTTTCTTTAAAAATAATGTGTTTCCCCCTTCCCGTTGCTCAATACTTATAGTGGGTTTGGGGTGGGGGGAAAAAGGAAAATCTGCAGGTCAATGCATGCAGTAAACCTAGAACCCCTATTCAGAGCCAGTCAATGGACAGCTCATTGTTGGCTCTGTTTATTAACAATTAAACACTATTGTACAACCCAACTAGCATACACAAGAAGGAAAAAAAGGTTAAAGGGACAGAAGAGTGAACCTTCCGGTATCCGTTCCAGGGACGGGTCCTTAGGTGTCTCAGTCCCGTGAGCTGGTCCGGTCCGTTTTTCTCTCTCTGCGCTCTCTCCTCCTCTCAACCTGTTGTTTCCCTCCCCCCCCCACCTTCCCATTCACATGCAAAGGGCGGTCTCTTTCTCCCTTCGAGGGTCAATTAGGAAAACAATAGCCAAGGTGGGGTTCCCAGGTCTGCTTCCTGAATTCCAAGCCCAGGAAGGCTCCAAACAGTCTGTCACAAGGTATTCATGGTGTGCCCCAAGGGTAAAGCCCGCCAAGATTGCTTCTACCTGTGACAAAGCTTAATCTTTCCCACACATCCCCCTTCTCTTTTAAAAAATTAAGAACTATATACACACATATACATATATACATACTCATCAGGTATCAAGAACATAACAAAGTCCTTTTATACTTGTTAACCTAAGGGAAAGTATTCCACTATCCTACCAAAGAGAGTCCTTTTCTTTCATGAGAAATTGTAATTATTAATCTATAAATGTGTTTTTAATTTTTAGACTAAAGTTTCTAGTAACACTGTGGCTATCTAGTTTTCAATCCCATCAGAGACCCAAGAAGGAAAATCTATCTAATAAAGGAAGTGCTGGCAGGCAACTTCCAAGTTGTATAGTACAGAGAGAGCAGACTGCCTGGAAAGTCACCAAATTCTCTCCTTTATTGGGGGATTCAGTCTTCAGCCTTATCGGCCCAAACATCCAACGAACTGCTTTTTGAAGCAGGAAATCCGACGGTCTGGTCCATCTAGTCTCTTCAAAGCTGGACAGTCAACTTTTCAGCATCATTGTTGATCATTGTAGACAGTCAGCCTGTCATCAGCCATAGAGATAAGAGCAGTAGTAGAGCAGTTTTTTCATCTAGTGACCATTCTGTCACCAACGTCTCTTGAAGCCCCCATCTTTAATGATGCAAATGGAGAGGCGGCCAGGAGCGGATGTCTCTCTTTGTCAGGAAAGCCCTCATCATTAAATGTCATATTCTGTGGATCTCTGAAGAGTTTGAAGAGCAAATCTATCTATTCTTACAGTTATTAATCTATTCCTTTGAAGACATATACAAGCTATTAAACAAACCTGCTCTATAACAAAGTGAGTATCTAGTAGGATTTGTATGTAACTAAATACCAACTTTCATCCCCGATGATCCAGAACAGTTTTTTATAAGACATTAGTGGTACATGTATAATACATTAAACAAACATTGAACAAAAATAACTTAAATTTCTAACATACAATATACAATATTTTGTCAATATATAACATACAATACATAAGGCAAAAATGAATGGAATATACAATTTAAGTTCATATCAATGTGAAGCAAAAGTTGAAGTCTTAAATTTCCATCAATCAAAAGTCTTAAATTTCCATCAATCTACAACACCAATGTAGAATTTTTGAAATTAGTAGATTCAATAATCTACCTTTTATTCTACAACCCTGTATCCTCCCTTACCAATGTAGAATTTTTGAAGTTAGTAGATTCAATAATCTACCTTTTATTTTACAACAGCTCATTCTCCACAGTTGTGTGGAAAGTGGGGACTAACTCTAACATGAACTCTGGTGCTCCCTATTTGACCACTTCCTCTTGCTAAGGAGGCCTGGTGGCACACAAAGGAAGTGGAAGCAGGCTATCAGGATGAGACCTGATAGGCTATGATCATATGGTGGGGAAGGCGGTCCCCTTCTGTCACAGACCTAGGGAAGGGGAGTAGGGTGAAAGATGGAGGGAGGGAGGGGGAAATGAGAAGATATAAGTGAGGGGATAATAATTGAGATGTAATCTAAATAAATTACTTAAATTAAAAAAAGATTAAGCTCAGGTATAATTTTCAAGTATTGTGTACCATGTTCTTGAGACAAGGTCTTACTTGGCTTAGGACTCATTCACTATGCTAGGCTGGTGAGATCCTGTTTCTGACTTTCGATAGATGGGATAAAAAGCTTGCATCACCCTGCCTGGCTTTTCTTGGTTTCTGGAGATCAAATTCAGGTTCCCATCCTTGCAGGACAAACATTTTACTGACCAAGCATCTCCCTGGTCCAGTCTTATAAATAAAGTATCTAAAAAACCTTTTGAGGATTTTGTTTCTCATACTAAAATTTCCACAATATGGAAGTCAGAGTATTGGCACATCGAATTGCTTCTAAGACCAAACTCTGTAGGTATTTAGGGACACAAATGGCTATTTTTTTTTTTTTTGCTGTTTTATTGAACATCCCTTCAAAAGTACAGACTACATAAAATGCTGTTTCATGCAACTTAGCCTGATCACCCATCCGTAATGCTTTTAAGAGTATTGGTTCCATTGTAGTTCATATGAATATAGCAATGTGGAGTGAACTATAAGGCTGGACTTAATTCTGAATAGAGAAACATACATATAAACTACCTGTAGTATTAGTTTATGAAAAAAAATGGGGTGGATAGAATGAAAATCTATGGATGATCTCACTTGAAAATATAGAAGTATCATGACCAAAACTAATATATTTAGTTTCAAGCAAACATATAATGCCAAGGACTCCATTTCCTTAATATTTAGATACTTTAATAATGTCTCATATACTTTAAACCCTGTAATTGGTTTCCAGCTCACACATTTTGAATAATCTATTACCAAAAACTTAAGTATACTATTTTTTATGAGAACATGTAGCTCTAGCTACATGACCCCATCCCCCGTGTGTGTGTGTGTGTGTGTGTGTGTGTGTGTGTGTGTGTGTGTGTTGGCTTTGGAATGATTTACAAATGAGTTTTTACATTTTTTTTAAACCAAAACTCATTAATTGTATTTAGCCTAATCTGAGTTTCAGTCAAAACACTGGTAGCACTGTCGAAATATTCACATTAGTTGACACAATAGAAATGAGTCTTAGATGCTTCTATCTGAAGATAGTGAGATACTCTTGGAAAACCTGAGCAAGGGAAGGAAGAGAAAGGCTGGATTACAACTCTTTTCTCTATTCAATTTCTTTCCTTTCATGGCCACATTTCCTATGGAGTGCTCAGATTACTGTCTGCTGAGGCACTAAGACTGATTCCTATTTTCAGCTAAAAGAAACAATTTTGTTTATTTTTTGCTTTCATTTTTGGAAAAGATTTTTTTAAGACAATATGAACCAGAGTCTTACTAGGAATATGAGAAAAATAAAAGTTTTATTTTGTGTCACTGAGGGTAGACTTGGGAATCATCTAAGACTTGCTTAAGGCAGCTCCAGGAAATCTGGTGAACATTTCTTATTGGTTAGTGTTCCTGTTGTTTTCCTGGTGAAGTCAATAACAAAGCTTCATAATTTGCAGTGAGTCAAATTCATATCGATTTTCTTACCAAAACCAAAATAACTTTTCAGAGAGCCTGAGGATCTTTCCTTCCAGTATTTGCAAACTCATCCAATAAAGCAGTGTTTGGTGACAGAAAACTGATATTTGCTAGGGGAGAGTTGCTTATTTGTAAGTCTCTTTGCATCAGAACAGACTTTACCTACCTAGTGGAATAGCATCCATAGTAGAGTTTGGATACAAGAGGTAGGGGGAAGGATGGCTGTCCTTGAGAGACAGATAACAAGTTTGGGGAAGCAATATGTCTTCCTATATACCCTCTAACAACTGTGAAACAGACTTCCAGCTTGGATTCATACATTGCTGGAGCTAATTTGACCTTGACACTTGGAAGGAAACAGTGGATCTGACAGGCAACATAGATTGACTTGGGGCTAAAACTGCACCACAGAACAAGGCCCACTCCCTGTAGCCCCATTTTCTCCACATACCAAGATAATCTGCTCTGTTAAAAGCTTTGTTCTAAATTACTTTATTGACTGATAATACATACTCAATATGTCCCTCCATTTCATACCTTCTCTTTTGCCATCTACCTCACTATGAACAGAATAAAGACACAGTTATCACTAACATCCTAGCTCCTCATCCTCATCTGTAAATGTATTAGACAGGCAAAGGTTGGAGTCTCCAAACTTCTTGAAGCAGGAGCTCAAGGCTTGGAGGCTTATGTCTTGGCAGGCCCTCCAGGTGCTTATATGGCTAGCAGGCATCTCAGCCCACAGATGCAGCACTAGCCTTCTACTATCACTCTTTTGTAGCAGTAGCACTACAACCAATCCTGAAACTCACTTTCTCCGTGGTGACTACACCCTGTGAAACCTCTTGCGAGAGGGAAAGTACTCATCTCTAGATGTGCCCCTCTTGAGAATCCATCTTGGCCCTTAAGAGGGGGAATTACAGTGTATTTTAGTTGGAGTTAAAATGACACAAGACCAGATTTTCATTACCCTTTCTTTCACACAATGATCATAAAATAACTATTTACATATCTATGCTCTTTCTTTTATAATAAGCCCATTAAAGTTTTAGTATAGTCCACACACTTGACTAAAAGTAAACTTCCATATGACTCTCAGCTTAATAATTGTACCATGTATTTGAAGTGTGGGGTAAAATGGCTTTAGTATATTTATAATTGTGTGCAACCTAAGCAGTTCCCACTCTTAGAGCACATCCCAACTTTCATCAATTAGTCATTATGGTCCATTTGGTTTAACATTTAATACTACCAAAAGCAAACACTTTTATTTTCCATGCCCATGGATTTGCCTGGATGGACATTTCAGATAAAAAGAGGTATACAATATCCATTTTAGTGAGTGGCTTCTTTTATTTGGCATGTTTTTGAGGTTCACCAATTATAATATGTATTATTACTTAATTTTTGCTTGCAAATAATATTCTATTGAATAGATATGCGACATTGTACATATACATATTTCAGTCATTAAATATTTCATTTGCCTTCTTTCTGTATTAAAATATTTTTCTATGAACATTTCATGCTTTTGTTGTTGTTGTTGTTTGTCTGACAGAGTTTCTCTTAAGTATCCCAGACAACCTTCAAATGTGCGATCTCCTTGCTTTCGTCTCTAAAATACTGGGATTACAGATTGGCATAATATTGCCTGATATTTTCTAAATTTAAATTCCCTTAATAGAAAGCAATAAAGTCACCTAGTTTAATATTTCATTGAGAAATGAAGTAATAGGCCCTTCACATATTTGTACATTTGGGGGTCTGCTAAAAGACATGAAATAAAATGAATTTACAGATTTCACTTGCCTGATTTTTTTTTTAGTACCCATATTCACTTTCCCCTCAAACTTCTTGCTTAGTCAAGGCAAGACTGGTTTACTTCTATAAAGTGTGTCTCATTTTCTCATTCACTGGAAAGGGGACATAATCAGTAGTATGAAAGTGTTCTACTGAGCTATTATTCTTTATGGAAGAATAGTACATGAAGCAATAAATATCTGTAGCCAGTGACTAAATAGTGAAGCAGAGTTGATGTCTCAGATGAATGCAAATGCCGTTTACAGCCTCACGTCCTTCAGCATCATAAATACCACTCTCATTGTAAAAAGGAGACAGTAGACAATAAACTCACACCCATACATGGAAGATACAAGTAAGGAAATATGTCCTTATGCCAATAAAAGTAATAATTTTATTGTTCTCATATAAGTCTATAACATACAACCAAATGATTATTATTTTTGTTGTAAACTGTACTTAGAGATTTTTTAAAAAAAAGAATGATTAATTGCTTAAAGTGGACCATGTGGTGGAAAGAGAACAAGGTTCTATATATGGAAATATCTTTCTCATTAGAAATTAGCATGACTTAAATGTCAAAGTCATTAAATACTCATCAAATACCAAATACTATTATAGCTAAATATGCTATGGTTGTTTTTAAAAGATAAGATTACATTATGTTGCCTAGGTTGGCCTTGAACCTCTAATCCTCCTGTCATAACCTATTGAGTGCTGAGGCTATAGGTACATACCAATGTAACTAGTTAATGCTTTTATAAAAATAATAGTTAAATCATTTTCTAAAATGATTTTATTTTCTAAAATAGTTTTATTTTCTAAAACTATTTGGAATATATATTTCCAATTTTTCATATAACATACATTAATAAAATAAAATATACTGAGGAAAACTATCATATTTCTAATACTTTTTCACTTAAATTTTCTGAGATAAATTTAGCCACGAAATGCTTCTTTTTCTAGATAATATTTTCTTTGTCATATAACATTTTATCAATTAATCATCCCCACCGTTGTTGATAATTTCAAAATATATATAAATATTCACACTTGAAATGATTGAGAAAAATTATACTTTCCTAGAACATATAAGCACCTTAAGATTCCTCAAATTCACACCCACTAACTGTTTTTACAGAAGATTGTTTAATCTCATTTCTGTGGCTTATCATAAATTGATATCAACCTTTAAGTCCAGAGAAATGTGGACACTTCAAATGAGTGCATCTTTAGTCTGCTGTCCCTCAACACTTTTCACTTTTGTCTTCAGCTATGAATGAATTTTTTAAAATCTAGCTATATTCTTCAATACTGTATTTGTTTTCATTTTACCTTGTTTGAGAAAAAGATTGCATGACATAATGGTTAAGAGTTAGGCTACTAGAAGAAAAGTACCTGGGTTCAAACCCTACCTTTCTCTGTTCACTTATAAATAATGATGCACACTTTTAATCTCAGCAATTTGAAGGTAGAAGCAGGATGATCACATGCCCATATCAAGGCAAGCATGGACTCTATAGTGAAATCCATGTCACGTTAGCCTGGGCTACAGATCTCAAAGGAAAGAAAGAAGAAGAAGAAGAAGAAGAAGAAGAAGAAGAAGAAGAAGAAGAAGAAGAAGAAGAAGAAGAAGGAGAAGAAGAAGAAGGAGAAGAAGAAGAAGAAGAAGAAGAAGGAGAAGAAGAAGAAGAGAGAAGAAGAAGAAGAAGAAGAAGAAGAAGAAGAAGAAGAAGAAGAAGAAGAAGAACAACAACAACAACAACAACAACAACAACAACAACAACAACAAACAACAACAACAACAACAACACATGCGTATATTTCATAACTAGACAGATTTGTGCCATTTCTAATGTACCTTGACGATGAGCCTGGTTCAATGGAGTTAAGGAAGTGCTTCCAATGATTGCAAGAGTCCACAATTTGAATATTCAAGAGAGAAGAGGTGAATGAATGAATGAATTCATGTTTTATTGTGAGAATCAAATCAGTGTAAGCCATGAGATGGTGCTTGAAATAGAGGATATGTAGTGTAAGACTCCTGAACATGGGCTAGCTTTTCAGGTTAGAATAGAGGTGTGGAAGCAGCTGAGCTCCTGATGCCCTTTCCTTCCAGTCCAGTGAGCACCTCTTTGTTGTTCATTGTGCATACATCCTATTTTAAATAGCTTCTATGCTTTACATATTTCATGTACAAATGTGTGTTGAGAGAATAACTTGTGGCTTATCAAAGGCACAGAAAACTTACACTTATATTAAGTACTTATGTTTAAGGCTTTGAATGTAATTTATTTTTTTATGTAAAAATGAATTAAATATTAACATCACACATTTAAAAATAATTATAAAAAGTATTTATTTATTCATATTTTGTCTTAAATTGTTCACAAATAAAGGTTTTCTTTGATTTAACATTTGCTTGCAAAAATTGAGTTGTCCTTTTTTTCACCCTTTTTGTGTTCATTTTTTAAAAACATAGGGTATCAAGTCTCTTCTTGGTAGCCTGCTATCCTTCCTCTGAGTGCCGACAGGCCTCCGCATCCAGGGGACGTGGTCAAATATGGGGCACCAGAGTTCGTGTGAAAGTCAGTCCCCACTCTCTACTCAACTGTGGAGAATGTCCTGTCCATTGGCTAGATCTGGGTAGGGACTTGATACCCTATGAGTATATACAGGGAGAGGAGGTCCCCCTCAGTCACAGTCATAGGAGAAGGGAGCAAGGGGAAAACGAGAGGGAGGGAGGAATGGGAGGATACAAGGAATGAGATAACAATTGAGATTCATATGTATAAATTAATAAAATATATTTAAAAAACAAAAAACAAAACAAAATAAAAACACAGGCACAAATTTTCATACCAGTTCTACATTTCAAATTTAAAAGCTAGAACACCCTGCTTGTTATTTAGCTGGTAAATATTTCACTTGTATATTCATATCATGAATTATCATTTAGCTTAAAAGGGGCAAACTATTGATACAGGAAATAGATATGAATGGATCTCAAAAGCATTATGACAAGAGACAAAAGCCAGTATCAATGGCTACAGACCACTTCAAATCCATTCATTTAGCATTTTTGAAAGTTGAATTATAGAGATGGAAATCAGATCCCACACTACTATTTTATTTGTATGGCGTTCACACTTGTTGCTGTCTCTTGACCCCTTTCTTCTTTGCATTGTTTATTTTCTTATTTTTATGGTGAACAAACATCCTTTCTTTTATGCTGCTCCTCCTTCATGTTTTCATTTTTCCGTCGTCTTTGGGTAATTTATCTTTGTCTTCACTATTCCTTTTCTCCTACTATTTTTTTTTAAAGTCTCTCTTTTGGTAATGTGTTAGATTCAAAACTTGCATGTTGGGAATAAAATGGACCAAAAGAGGGGGTGGAGAAGGGGCGGGGTCAACTGGCTGGTTAACTTGGAGGATGAAAGGACAAACTGACAGAAGTGAATGCTCTTCCTGAACATCGATGAACCGTGAGCATTTGTTAGAGCTGAGTTCAAGTGGAACAAGTGTTGCAACTAGGATTTCCCTAATTCTTTGACAAGTACTTTGTCGTTGTTGAAAGGGAAATGCTTGATATATTTTAATGAGTGTAAGTGAAATGGGAATTTTAAGGAAGTGTATGTTCAACTAGTCTGCAATAAATGCCAACATATTCCAATACTCTTTTTAAAAGCACAGGACCTGAAAGAAATGCAGTTTTCAGATAATAACAGAGACAGGAATACAGGTGATTATGTACACAGGTCTTCCAGCAAAAATGTGTTTGCTCTTCTTAAAAACAGTGACTATTAATTCCATGTGGATTGATATGGTTATGTTATTAGTTATAGCTAATTTAGAACAGCTAAATAAGTAACTGTTGTTAAAGTATGATAAGGAACACAAAAATCTTTTGGAGTTATTTAGTAAATACTTTGCTATGTATCGGATTGTTTTAAACAAAAATTACTTTATAAGTATGCTAACAGAATAAAAGACAATCTTCAATACAAATAATATCTTGACAAGATATATGTTAAATCCTATAGGAGGAAGGGCTTAGAGTCTATTCATTCAAGGAGTGAATAGACTCATCTTGAAGCCCCCGCTGTTTGCTGTGGAACATCTTCACCCTGGTTGACAGATTTGCTACATCAATTCTTCTATTAAGCCATGGACACTCTAAGAGTCATATTCTCAAAGGTTAGGCCGCCCAAGTGAAAAACTTTACATTTGTGGAAAAGAAAACCAATGGCTACAAATTCTATCATGTACAACAAAGCTACTTAGGAAAGAATTTTTTAAATCCCTGTCTACTTTTAATGATACATGAGGTTTAAAGTAGTATTAATTTTGTTAGAAAAAAAGAGAAAACATGATATAGTATATGAGACTATGTTTAGGCACCACAGTATTTTTTTTTTTCAAATTATCTAGAATTTTGGAGATAAGCTTCGATCTTCCTTTAAATCTTGAATAAAATACTGTTGCTGGGTAATATTTATTCTAATAGTTTCAGATGTATCCAAATACAACTCCAAAGTTCCAAAGTGTCTCCTCTATAAGTGATAGTAACACAAGCTTTATTTTGCCACCTATGAGTAGAATATAGGATTTATTTATTTTTTTAAGTAAAACCTTCTACATGTAGTCATATAGTTGTCATTATGTTCTAACAACCTTAGGCAATTCAATCCTTCAAACTGAATACACATGGGAACAAAAGTAAAATGGTGACTTTCACATTTCTGCTCCCATGTTCTTTACTGCAAAGTAAACTCCTAGGCACCCTATTCTGCACCACTACTGTGGAGTCCTGTCCTACAGATGAACTGCACCATGTCTGAAGTCTACTGTAATGAGTAACAGCTGGATAGGTCGCACAACATAGCCTCTGTTGGAGAGAAGCATACCAGGCTGTAGCAGTAAGTTTCTGTATGTATGGACAGTGAAAACCAAGCATTGGAAGAGTAGGACCCATAAAAGGTATCTGCTGTCTTCTTCTCTGCTAGAAAGCTGCATCAATATGATGTGGGCAGCTGGAAAGGATGCTAGCAGTCAGTACCATTGGCAATTTCAATATTTACTATCTATCTCGTCTTGACTGGCCCATTGTGTGGCATGTTGCTAGTAAATGTTTGGATAAATAATTGAATTTCCCCCTTCGCTTTGCCTAGGCTGGCCTGAGGACATGTACTTTATGTACTGTGCTGTAACTTACAATTCGGTAGAATGAATCAAAACACAGTTCTTACCCTGCTTATGGAGTGAAGACCTTTTCTATGAGAGGTTTTTAGAGAGACATGTGGTTTGTCTCTTCTTTTCTTTTTCCTTTTTAGTAGAAAGACATGCTGTGGGCCAGTATCTTCTGTAGGCCCTGAGATATGATTGTGCTTAACAGAAGTGAGGCACAAGGTATAGGGAAAACAGAACAAGGACAAAAAGCTGACTGTGAAATTGTATGATTAGCAGAGTTTTGAGGCAGAATAACATAAAAGCTACTGCTATAATGGAGTGTGGCAGTACATGTCTTTAATCACAGGACTCAAGAGTCAGATACAAGTGGATCTCTGTGAGTTCAAGGCCAGCCTGGTCTATACATAGTGAGTTTCAGGACACTAGTACTATGTAGACAGACCCTGGGTAAGGAGAGAAGAAAGAAAGACAGAAAGAAAGGAAGGAGAGAGGAAGGCAGGGAGGAAAGAAAGAAAGAAAGAAAGAAAGAAAGAAAGAAAGAAAGAAAGAAAAGGATATTGCTCGTTTACAGATATGAAGATGTTTCACAAACAGCATAAATTCAACAATGAAAGTGAATAATTAAACAATGCATGGTAGGAAATGCACTTAGCGCTGTTTTGGCGGCCACTTAGAAAAGCAGTTCTTTCATCAAAAATTGAGTGCCTTGTCTGTCTGTCTGTCTGTCTGTCTGTCTCTCTTGGGACAAATAAAGCTTATTATAGTTTGTTTATAGAAAATATTTGTCCATACTTGTTATTTAGAATAGATACTTTTTTCTTTTTTCTTTTTTGCAAATGAATTCTTTTTTTTGTGCCACTTTATTTTTAAAACACTGAAAAAGAGCATATACTCTTTTTCCATCTTAAAATTCACTACACACTTTCTTGACCATTCTCCAGGGACTCAGTGTTCTGAATTGCTTTCTTTCCCACTTCTCTCCAGAAAGCATTCTGTAAGGAGGTAACAAGTTGAAGCTTTCTGCCTTTTTGTCTTTCACTGATATGAAATAGCTATTGAATGATACCGAGGAGTTACAAATCATATATTTTTGTAAGTAAAAGTTAATCTTTTCATATATTAAATCCTCTTTAAATTCTCTTTCAGAAATAATGAAATATAAAATATTCTGCAATGCCTCACTAATTAATTTCTAATTAAAATCTTTTTGTTGAAATGACAGACATTGATTTTTAGCTTCTTGCTCAGTTTTTAGGCCACAACGCAGCCACATTCACATCAATTCTTGTGATTTTTAAACATCTTAGGATGAAGGACTAATCTTGGTGATTTAGGAAACTTTTATTAAAATTATAGACAATTATCTGGACATTATGGAACTTTCCCCCAAACTACAATTGAAATGAAAAAACGCTGTGTAACGCTATAGGATATATATATGTATATATATATACATGCACACATATACTTTAGTACAAGCATAATGCATGCTGTGCAGGTGGCTTCATTTTTGCAATCATAGTTAATAAAAAAAGCTTCATTTTGAATATCTTCATTAAAAAGTTTTGTGTTGACAAAAATAAACAAACACACACACACATACACCACCACCACAACCACCATAAAAAAAAAAAAAACCAAAAACAAACAAAAACAAAACCCAACCAACCAAACAAAACAATTAACAGCTAAACTTCACTGCAGAGAATTAAAAGATTTAGGTTTGCAATTGAACACCTATCTTTCAACATAAGCATTACAAAAGAAAGATAGCTTTAGATGCAGGAGATGCAGGAGAGGACAGACTTCAACAGATCCAACACACTGAGATCTGGCTCAAAGGCCAGATAATAAAACACAGTTAATAAAAAAAAATTTTTACTTACCCTCTCAAGAATTGTATTATATTCTTTTACTCTAGAAGCTTTTTTTCTTATATATACAAGAAATATATATATATATACACACACCATCATGGGAAGTTTGAAGTATTAATGAAATAATCGACGGAATATAATGATATTTTTAATATAGTATGCCCACCATGATACCAACACATTATGTAAACAGTAATGAGCACCTAATTCTCTTACTCTAATTTTCGTGCAAGAAAAGATCTGCCTATGAGTTTTTAAAAATTGAGAAGAATGTTGATGGATTTGACTATTTGGGTGTCTAATTTTTGGAAGAAAAGGTATCTGCTGTTGTAAAGTACCCGTCAGAGCTGTTAACTCCCCGTCCCATTACATCCCACTTCATCCCTCATTCCTACAGCTCTTGTGCCAAGCTTTCTCCGCCTAGCACAAAACAAACTAAGTTAAGTCGCTCTGGGGTGCCTTTGTGAGGCCACTCAGAGTAGGAAGTAGAAAACAAAGGGCAAGATAGAGATGCAGAGGACAAAAAGAAAACTAATAAAGCGTGAAAAGGGAGAGATGGGGGGCGGGGAGGGAAAACTAACTCCCAGGGCCAAACACCATAAAATTCACAAATACATTTGTGATCTGGCCAGCAATCACCCTCACCACCGTCATCTCTTTAGTCATTTCCAAATGAGTAGAGGTCTAGCCTTCCCTCTGGGCCCGAGGGAGGGTTGATTAAAAATCTTACAGCCACAGAATCGTTACTGACAACTCGCCTTAGCACGAGGGTCTCTTTTCTCATCATGAGCTGTATTCTCTGACTTCAGGTCGTAGTGTTTTCATATCCTTCTGGAATCAGCTGGTCCATGAAGCCTTTTTAGCAGCCGCCCCGCCAAGTCTGTCTCTCCTTGAAGGTGGCCTGAGCCAGATGGGAGTAAAACCGGAGACCCTTGTTTTGTTTTGTTTTTTTATAGAACACACACACAAACTCTGCTTCTCCCTAGGGTGGAGGTAAAGCTAGCCCTTCCCCCATATTTCACCCTGCATTTTGCAGGGTGCCACCTGTTTCTGATGTTAACTCCACCTCGTTTCTGCGTTCCCGCTGACAAAGTGAATTGACCAGGCAAACAACCTTGTCCACAAAGCAGTTCAGGGGGCAGGGCAGGGATTTTTTTTTTTTAAAGCTGGTTGCTTGTTTGGATGCTATCAAAGCCCCTGGCAAAGCCTAACCGCCCTCGAAGGAGTGTTCGTTCCTCTACCCTTGATTCCTACTGCACAGTAGGAGAGAGATCTTACAGCATCAGCTTGACTTCCATCTATCTGCAGCTCGCCCCTGAGACTCTATCCCGTCCAGGTAAACGGAGTCTAGTTGTACTTGGACGTAGAGCCGCTGGCACCATTAGTTAGAGCCTTGTTAAAGGCTCTAACCACCTGGCACACCAAGAAAAACAGTGCCACCTGGTAGAGTCGACAGAGGCGCTTCCAAACGCACCACAAACCCCTCCTACATTTGTTGTCAAACCACTTCATGATTCCTAGGCAGGCAGTGGATTCTACGCCTGGGAGAAGGACTTGGGGGCCCCTGCCAGATTGTGAAAACAAAAACAAACAAACAAACAAAAAAACCCGGAGGAGGCGAGCAAAGCGCCCGGCCGGAGCCTGAGCAGCCGGTAGATGCCCTGCGGGCGACCTGTGGTCCCTCGGGAAGCCCCTAAGGGCTGGGTCGCCTCGGCCTGCACACGCCGGGTGGAGGGAGCAGGCGACGCCGACTTTGGGAGTTCCTTCTCTGCCTTGTATGGAGAGCTGCGCCCGGCCCGTCCCCGCCCGGCTCTGACGCCCGGCCCTCCCGCTGCCCACCCACAGCCGCCTCCCCGAGACCCGCCCGGGGAAGGCAGCCCCAGACCCGCTCAGGCCACCCGCCCCCCCATCCCCGCAGCCGCCGCGTCCCTGCACCGCCCCCCTCCGCCCCCGCCCCGCCCCCTCCCTCTCCCCGGCGACCGCGGATAAATCAGGGAGGCGAGCGCCGGGAGCTAGAGCGCGCGGGCGCCAGCAGGCTGGCCGAGCTCCGTTTCCACAGTCGCCCTTGATGGCGGCTCAGGCGAGGTAGCCGTGGCACGGAGCGGTGGCCACGCGCTAGAGAGTCCCCCTGCCCCTCCCGGCCCGCCCGGCCGTGCCCTGCCCGCCTCTCCCCGCGCGCCCTCCCGCAGACGCCGGCGCCCCGGCTCGGTTTCCCCTTCGGCCGCAGCGTGCAGCCCCGCCGCCTCCGGGCCGGCAAGGAGGGCACTGATCTTCGATCGCGAAGATGGCTGCTGGCTGCCTGCTGGCCTTGACTCTGACACTTTTCCAATCTTGGCTGATCGGCCCCACGAGCGAGGAGCCCTTCCCTCCGGCCGTCACGTAAGTCGTCGGGCTCGGGGTGGGGCTGGAGGCGGGGGGTCCCGGCTCGGTTACCGGCCCGGCTGCCTGTGGGGGCGGGGAGCGCGGCTGGGAGCCCCGGAGGCCCGCGGGAGGGTGGGCTGCCGGCCGCTGGATTGAGCTCGGAACCGGTGTGCAGAACCTCCGCCGGCCGCGCCGTCCCAGGGAACCTCTACCAGCCGTCGGCGGCGTCTCACCCCAGTCTCCGAGGATGCTCCACGCTGAAGAGTGTAGCCGGACTTCGGGGGGGAAAACTTTGCAGACATAACCAGCTGCCACGAAACCCGGCCAGATGAAAAGTTATGTTTCCGTTAGGTGTTTCAGAGTTAATTTCAGACTGGCCCCAGTAGCGTGCGCTTCTCCTGTACTTGGCCTCTAGGATGCTAATTGCTGTGCTGTCCAAACTCATTTAGGTCCCAAATTACTAGGAGCGTCTGACAGCATCTCTGGTTTCTAGCCAGCTCGCTCTGGGCATCTGAGCATGCTGTCCACCCCCAGCGCTCACAGGTACCAGGGCCACCTAAGCCAAGCTACCAAACCCTTTATTTTAAACATCTAAGTGCCGACAGGCACGCGGTTCCTGTTCTTAGAATGAATAGAATCCCTATTCTTTGAGGGAGGGACTGTTTCCTCAGTCTCTTGCAATTTTCTCTTATTTTTAACATTTCTAAAATAACTTTCAAAAAAAAAAAAAAAGAGGGAGGGAAAGAAAGAGAAAGAAAGAAGCCTTTGCTATTCTGGAAATTGAAAGGTAGCTACAGTCACACGGCCGGAAGGGAATGCAATGCAACCACTCTCCACGCTCTCAGGGCGCAAGAAGGAATCAGAGCCAGTGGCACATATAATATATACATATTTTTAAATGCGCTGAGTAGCTTTTCTGGCATTCTGGGAAAGCGTTTCATTTGGTTTTTGAAGGTACTTTAAAGCTTCTCAGAGTAGGTAGTCTTAAGTGGGTGAGTCACTTTAAAATACATTTTACATAACAAAAACAAAGCCCAAGGTAGCCCTTCTCGGCTTTTATGCTGCAGAGAGTCACTTGCTGTCCTTTGTTGGCAGAGGGCTGAATCCTGGAGTTTGTGTGTGTGTGTGTGTGTGTGTGTGTGTGTGTGTGTGTGTGTGTGTGTGTGTAGGGGGGGATACACTAGAAGTGCATCCGTACTAACTGGAGACCAAGAGCTGTTATTTAAGATTTGGCCTAGAACATTCACTACCTTCGAAGTCTGTGCAAGCATCTAGAGACACATATTCCAGTCAGGAAAAAGGGAGTGTCTAATATTTCTGTCATTGATTTACAGGAATGTTCTCTTTAGATAATCTTCCATAAAAATGATCGCATATCCTTTTTGCTATGAAGCTAAAGGGTAAAAGCCATCTGTAGAGCTTCGTTTAATTGGCAGAATGTTCCAACTGTTAAATTTTAAGCAGGAGAAGTCTAAGAATTCCCTTAAGATGCTGCAAAATCGTTCAGTCTAATTAAGAAATCACACTTTCATTTATTTATATTTTAGTGCTTTTGAAGCTTGTCCTGTTACATAAGAACTCGGGTGCTTCTCGTGCATTTTGTGTCGGATAAGTTGAGGCTTTTAAGTCACATTCTTAACTTATTTGTGTTGCACATTTTTAGTGGTGATTTAAATTGATTTGCCAATAATTCTAGCATTTGGGGAGGGCATGTCCTCACATTATTGAAAACAAAATGCAGACAAACAAAAGGCACTCACTTTTGAGCATGTCATAGTAAAATATTAATGTAAAAATTCTTCTTCTAAGAACAGCTGCAATAAATGTTTTCCCAAAATTAAGTAACTCAGGTTTCCTGGTTACATATGTACTAAAGCTATGAACGAGATCAAGTAGACATTTAAGAGGAAATAGGGCACCCTGATTCCTTTCTGTTGAAAGGGTCTGAGTTGCTTCAAACAATGGAAGTATAAAAATATTTTTATATTATGTGAAATGTTATTTTATGGACTAGGAATGGGCTTTGGGGCTCAAAGTCAGTGTCTTGACAGTAGGATTAACAATGCCTTTGGAAGCTTTCCTGCTTCTGCAATTATTTGTTTATAAAGTTAGTAATTCTGTCTTTGGAGAAGGAATAGTTAACATTTGTACTTCAGGTTAGATTTCAGAATAAAATATGTCATCAATCTCATCAAGAGACAGTGCCATTTGCTTTGCTTGCATGACAAAAAAGATTAAATACAGTATTTATCAACATAAAGCTCAGATCCTGGGGGGAAGGGGTCAAGTTTATAAGAATGAAATCCAAAGACTGTAACAATTAGTAAAGGCAAATTATGATGCTTCTATTTATAAATTTTTCAGCAAATCATTGGGATTTTTTTTTTTGCTGGCCGTTTTATTTTTCAGCAAAAATCAAATAAAATGAAAAGTCTTCTTCTTCAGAAGAGTAAGACCATGACATCAACACGCTGTAAGATTAATTAGACACTAATTGGAGTTGGACTTGAATTATATAATTAAAAGGGTTTTTCTTTAGTAATGTTTTGTGTGAAGGGCTTTAGTTTTGTTATGATAAATAAACAGATTACCCTAAGTGCTGAATTCTGCCCTTTGTTTTAAAAAACATTCTAACAAGATATATTCTTCTGTAGTTAAAATAATAACCCTATCCCAACAATTAGCATTCAAACAATGAGTTTATTTTCAGTCAAAGGAATTTTGATACATTCTTTTTTTTTTATGGACTAGATGTTTCTTTTGGATATACACTTCAAAGTAAGGTGTGAAACAAAACACATGATGTTCTAGCAAGCATCCAGTGCCTATTGGCGTATGCTTAAGTGGAAAACACATAATCTTCACATTATAGTATGCAGACTTTATATTGGTGCTCCAAAATGTAACTCTCAAAAAGGCCAACTTTCTTTCTGGAAATAATTTCTTGGCACTTATGTTAAAACATATCTATTTTAAAATTCAGGAGCACATTCTTGTTGATCAGTATAGTAATGTTAATTTAAAACCTTTCCTTAATTTCAGAACCTGTCTATAAACCCACTTTGAAAGCATTATCGTTAAAATTAAACTTTTATCTCACTCAGATCATAGTATTGCTCAGCGAACCACAACTGGATGAAAGCCAATTACTCTGTGGGATTTGAGAATATGATCTAAATGTATTACTAAGGATTTTAGTTATTTTTAATAGACAAACATGAAATGTTGCAAAAATTTAGCAGTTTTGAGTACTGTATACTTAATACACGTTTTTCTGTTGTTATGTAGAAATATTGCGATTGCCATGATGTTGGAATGGTAATGAAATATTCCATGGTTAACACAGAGAGAGAGTGGTGTAGCTATGCTCACTTGGCCTTTCTATTTATAGTCTATGTGGCATAAAAGAAGCGTCTTCTTAAAGAATATGAACTAAAATAAAATATGTAGAATCTAAAATCAATGAGCATTAAAGGCCCTTTTCTCGACTTCTAATTTATCCTCACAAGCCATAACAACATAAGAACATTGATTGATTACTCTACAGGTGTATGATTAGAATATGAAACAATAGGGCAGTTTTCTGTATAAGTAGTTGCATAATGTTTAATTTGTTATTGCTGTATGTACACATTGGCACTTCAGTGTGTACTAGGCAAATTAAAATAAAATCTGAAAATAATTTTAGAAAAATACAAATAGGAACAGAAACATATGGGTTGTACAAGGGATGTAAATGAACATACATTTTTCCTTTTTTTTTCCAGTGGATTTTTATTAATTTTACTTTAATAGACACATGGAACACTAGAGTACTAAATCAGCTAGTCCAGTTTCAAATTGGTAAAATTGTCACACTCCTTTTCTTCGAAGAAACCTAAGGGTATGGAAACCTTTCTGCTGGTCTCTGATATTGGAATAACAATATGGTATGCTTCTGTGCTTTTCCATTAACATTCATGCAAATAAAATATCGCTTTTACATTTGTTATTTAATTTAGCGCATAAATTCATAACAAGAATCTATGTAGATTTTTGAAATAATCATATATTTGTGCTCACAACTGTTATTTATTTCATATGTTCTCCATAGCATTATTATATAAAATAAATGTGTATGCTTCCTGTCCTTTTTCATATTTTTCAGTACAGATGTGATTTTTTTTGCCTCCTAGTATGTGTCTTCAGTGAAATTTTAACTTCAAACTGGAGATGCAATTTTAAATCTCCTTTAATATCTTATAGGCATAGACCTAGAAAACTCTGACATAAGCATATAAAGAATGCTTTAAAGAAACCAAAATTAGTTTTAGCTTCTAAAAACGTAACAGTTTATTGTTAAAGAGTAACAGCCTTCTATCATATATGTTAGATGGCTGGGTGAGGTTGTGTCAAAGGGTGTCCACGCTGCTTACTGTGGAGATGGAGCTGTTTTGTTGTTTCCTCTCTGTTTCCTTAGAGCCCAGGGAGTACCCTGTGTGCTGTGTCTTTAAGTGTGGCAGCCCATGCTTTATTCATTGTCTGGCTATAAGTCATACTATAACTTTTTCAGCCTTCCATGCAGTTGCTTTCTTGGACACTTGAGCTGGGCAGTGGTGGCCAATCTTAGAGCTTGAACACGATTTATCTTGGCTATAATGTGCATTAGACATGAAAATGGAGCATCATATTCTTTATAGAGTTGAGAGAAAATGTCAGCTGAATAGAGGATAGCAATTTGTACTAAAAAGGTAGAAGTCGGCTACATTTGCCACCTATTACAAGGATCTAAAGACCTAGTACATCGTATACAGCTATAGTGTTCTTTAATTCTTAGATAACATTTTGCATGTTAAAATATACATGTATGCATGCATGCATACAATGCATATTTATATACATACATGCATACATATATTCATACATACTGGATGGTTTGCTAGATTAAAAAAAAACATTTTCAATGTAAGCTAATTTGTCGGGTCCATGCTATAAGACTTCTTTTAATTCCTAACTGTCTTCAAGTGGCCTGTTAAGTGGCATTGTATACAAGAATAACTTGAAAATAAAACTATTGCACTTAAAATCTTGACCACCTATTAAAAAGGTCTATATGTGCGGTAATTGTCATTGATATAAAATATGCATCAATGTAAGGGTTAAATATTTGTGGTGGTATGATATTTTAGAAATAAAGTTTTAAAATGTTATCTAAAATATGAACTTTTAGCTATTTCTTGATAAAAAGGCTTTCTTTTGCAGTGACTTAGCACATAGGAACCAATGTTCCTAGCAATTAAAACAATGAGTTAAGACAGTGGCTGTTTGTTTCCTAACTTTTAGCATTTATTTGAACAGATTCTAATAATGTTATGAACAAGAAAACTATTGGCTTTATGGCCTAAACAAACTTATACACTTTTATTTTTAATTTCATATATATATATATGTACATATATATAAACATATATGTATCATTCTGATTCTATATTATTGAATTTTTATATGATATATATCATATATAATATGTTGTATATTATATATCAGTATTTGAAGTTCTCTTTGAATATGAATATAGAATATTTCAGGCTAAATGTTATCTTAACATATGTTTCTACTGATTTTTTTAAAAAGCCATATGCTCAGTGAATTAAAAAAATTAGGATGTATTTAAAATTCAGTATCATGAATACAAGAACAATTTAAATGGTAAATGACGGCATAGAAAATGATGGTCCTGTCCGTCCTAAACGTTGAGGATAATCTCACTGCCTTGAGTTCTTTTTCCTGGGAAATTAAAGTTTTACTATGGTTTGCTCCTGGTGTATGATGAAACATAATCCTAGCAATTTTGTTTTTAATATTGTGTATTGGTTCTTTCTGCATGTGAGCATACACTGAATACTAATCATAATTTATTGTGTGCGTGGGCATCAAATCAAATAGGGAAATTTTGTTTCTTCCCCAGGGTGTTCACACGCAGCTCTTAAGCTCTTGTCTTTCTCACTTGAATCTCCGCTCAGTGTTTGCTAAGATTTCCTTCTCCCCTCTAAGGGAGATTTGTGAGGGATTGTGACACCCAGATAAATCTGTAGCATGTAATTGACGCTTCTATCAAAAATATCAAACGGTCTAGACAATTGTTCCTTTTGACATTTGCCCACATACTGTGGGGATAATTAGAGGAACAAATGGGAAAGAGCTAATAAAACTGTCCTTTTCTAAGGTGCTTACTGGCTGGCCACATAAGGGATGGCTAGACAAGAATGCCTTACCCTGAGTGTTCAAAGAGGAATAGCTCAATAAAATAAATGAGGTCAGACACACTGGGAAAATCTCTTGTTTGTAAAGGGTGATCAACAAGCCTCGTGATAAAAGTACTGTGAGCGGCCACGCTGAAAAGTGAGGCAGAGGAAGGAGCCCTCAGATTTATGACTTACAAAATTGCAGACGCTAGAAGTAGCTGTTAGTGATTTTCCCTGTATTGTCATCCCTGGCTCATCTCTAATGTGTTGTTATTTTCTCTGTATTGTCATCCCTGGCTCATTTCTAGTGTGATCTTTCTTAGACTTGAAATACTGTTCACTAAGTGTGAGGTTCATTTTTAGATACTTAAATAATTCAGATATAGAAATTCGGCTTCAGGACTACAGACATTAAAATTGTCTAGATCTCAAAAACATAAAAATACTTTATATGTTTTTATGAGCCTCTAGGGAAATGGTTCCTTGGATAAGGAATACTAGCATGATATTAAATTAAAAGCTTTAAGTGTTACTTATCAGCCAATTAACAAAATTTCTTCCATGAGATTAAAGGAAAAGAAATGACATGCAGATGAGCAGGCTTCTAGGAATGCACACAAGAGTATTTGGGCCAATAAGTAAACTGTTTCATTTTTAGAAATAGCTTTTCTTTATACTTTCTCTTTTAATGTTTTCTGCCTAAAATATTTTAACCTCAATTATAATTTAATCCAACAGTTAATACAATTATTATTCAATGCAAAGCATATATGCTCCATTGAGGTACAAATTGAGGAAGGGTGTCCCAATGAATGACAATCAGAATTTTGGCTAAAGAATGAAATAATGTGGTGTAGCAAAGCACGACCAAGCAAAAAGCAGAATACATATTGAAAAAGCGTGATCTAATAAAACATGATCTGCTGGGTTTTAGCCATGGCTAGGTGAAAATGGTGGAAGAAGAAGCTAAGTCCTTCAGCAGGTAGATCATGTTTCATTACATCCCATTCCCCTGTGGAGGAATAGTGGACAAGTGTTGGAGGTAAGGTGACTCGTACTGACTGTGTGTTGCTGAGTGTGTGCCGTTTGCAGGTACCTATTGCTCCTTGGTACCCTGGCTGTGTGGGGTTTGTAGGGTGTTTCAGAACAGTGTATTTAAAAACAGAAGAAGGGTGCGTTCGTTTATCCAGTTAAGGCTATTTGGTACCGTGATGGAGATTCTCTGCAGAGATCCAGAGCACTATTTTGTTTGCAGAGAGGCCAAGCAGTATGGTCATGGTAAGGATGTCAGGAAGCTACTGACACAAAAGGAACAGTCTCAGTAGCATTGGTGACAGGCCTCTGGTTCCTGCACTTTGAGAGCATAAAGGAAACTGGGAGTATGGAAACGTCAAGAAGGTTGGGAATGTTGGGGAAAGTGAGAAATCTAGGGTAAATTAAGAACAAGAAGGGTAAAGGACTTGGAATTCTTTAGCTTCAAGACCAGGAATTATAACAGGTCAATTGGAATTGAACTTCATAGGAAATCAATCATAGGACAATCTTAAACCAAAAATTGGGAAATGTTCTCAGACAGTGGTGGAACTACACGATTCAGGCACGGAAGCCAAAGTCAAAGAGAGGCCAACAGACATGGGGTGGGGAGGACTGTCACTAACATCACCTTTCAAGTCAGCCTGGCTTTTCTGGTTTACTTTGTCTTTCTTCTTCCCTTCAAATTGGCTGCATCTGCTTCCCAGTAATCCGGGGATTGCATGATTGTGAGGGGTCATGCTTTCTTGCCTGAATCACATGGGGTCCAGAATCTTTCTAAACTCTATTCCCTCCCAGGGGAGGAATGGGCTGATAAACTGAAGGGAATCTGGTAGCTGTTTTTATCTCAGCCAGTTGTGAGCTAGGTCTGGGATTTGCTAAAGGAACCCTGATTGACTGAACTTCTTTTTCTTTTTCATACTTGGGCCTTTCTCATTAACAGGCATTTCATTGTGGAGGACCACTGGCTATTACCATTGGGAGTAGAAGAAGCAATTCTCAGAAAAGGTTGTAGGTACTAAGAAAAGATACATAGGCAGAGAAATAAATGTTACCGGATGAGCGGTTTGTGCGTATTGGAGGAAGCAGGCCAAATGGCAGAGAGATGAAAGCCATGAGGGAGGCCATGATTGATGGATGAGTGTTTTGGTAGAGGCAGCTAAGGAATTAAAATAAAAAGTAATGTTTTATAAAGTAACTTTCAAAACTTGAATCAGCCTTCAGAATTAAAGCAGATCATTGAAATATACAGTAGATTCAGATTTTATTGGAGGTTTTTTTTTTAGGGGAACATTACAAATCATGCCTTACAGTCTGAAGAATGAATTGACTTCTATGATACATATGATTTACCACATGGTGCATTCACAACAGTAATATTCAGGTTTGAGGCACATAGCCTAGAGCAGTTATTATTGTTCATGATAGTGACAAGGTTCTAGCTCCCTATTTTATTCCCTTTGCATATAGAAACATTTGATTTTGTTATTTCCTTCACTTCTTTCTTGGAAGAGATTAGCTTCTTGATTGTAGTTTTCAATGATGTCATTAAATCTAATAAGTGCGTGTGCTTGTGTGGTGCTTTGATTAAGGATGGCCACCATAGGCTCATATACATTTGAATGTGTAGTCACCAGGGAGTGCCATCATTTAAAAGGATTAGCAGGGTTAGACTTTTGTCTGTGTTGCAGGATGTGGCCTTGTTGGAGGAAGAGTGTCACTGGGGATGGATTTTGAGGTTTGAAAACCCACGCCAGTCCCAGTGTCTCCCTCTTCCTGCTGTCTGTGGATTAGGATGTCGCTCTCAGCTACTGTTCCAGTACCTGTGTGCATGCTGCCATGCTGCCGTGATGATAATGAACTCAACCTCTGAAATTGTAAGCCAGACCCAATTAAATGCTTTATTTTATGAGTTGCTATGGTCACAGCAACTGAACAGTGACTAAGACATGCTAGTGATTTAAAGATGAACATCACTGAACAGATATACAAAAGTGGTTCTTGGCAATTCAAGATTTTTGTTTAGGAGTGTTTAGGCAAATGTTGGTGGTTTACTCCTTTGTTCTATTGTTTATAACCATCCTCTTCATATTCAATATTCAGTAGTTTGTTTGAAACAGACTCCTATCAAGAAAACAAGATGATACATTTGAGAAAATAAGAAACCACCTCGAAATAAAATATTCCAGCTAGGCATGTCCTTGCTCAACCCTCTTAGAGGCATCTCAGGTCTCCCGAAGGCCTTGGATTTACCAGCAGCTGCCTTACAGCAGTTCCCCAAGTTCCAGGATGAATGAATGAATGAATGGTTCGGATTGAAGCTGCCAACACTCCCAAGCATTAATCTTGATCACATTGGTCCCATTACAGTTTGGAAAAACCACCCTTGTGGTTTGTGGCAAGAGATAAAAAGACTTAAGGGCTTTTATTTTCCTTTTGTGACTTTACTGTTTTCTCCCCCTCTTTCTTTTTTTAAAATTACCTTCCCATGGGTATTCATGGCTTGAGCTATGTATTTTTTTCTTTTTCTCTTTCCCTCTTTCACTTCTCAGTTCTTGTCTGTCTATCTATCTATCTATCTATCTATCTATCTATCTATCTATTCATCATCTATCTACGTTTGAGACAAGGAATAACTATGTAGCTCATTCTGATCTTGAATTTATTCATCATTCATTTGTTCAGTCTCCAGAGTCCTGAGATTCTAACTATATGCCATCACTTTCAGCCTTATTTGAGGTACTTTGGATTCTCTATCTGCCTTGGTAGCTATAGTATTACTTTTGATATCTGAGCTCCTTCTAAATGCCTGGCACTATGAAGTCATTTATATTTTCCATGTTTTCAAATCCATCTCACCTTCAAAATAGCTCTTTAAGGTAAGTCTTCCTATTGTGTCTGCCTTCAGGATGAATAACTTCTTTGAGTTTTGTTCTGAGTTAAAGTCAAATACAGACAGATGGATTGTGGAGTTTCTCAGTCACCTGTTCCTTTGTGGCCACTCACAGGTACATTGAGGTCTGAGCGTCCATTGTCTGATTGACTTTCACAACAATGGGATTGAGAGATAAACAGAGTCTGTAGAAAGAAGAAGAGAACCAAGTTTCAGTTTCTGTCTGAAGAAGACATAATATGATCTTGATTCACAGTGCCACTGTGTGGGTCATTTCAGTGTGCTGGGGGGGGGCACGAACCCTTAGAGCACTTTAAAAAATTATTTATTTATTTATTCACTTTACATCCTGGTTGGAGGTCCCTCCTCAGAGCATTGTTCTAATGGCCAGAGTTTACTATTTTCACTTTGCTTGCATTTCCTGTTTTAAGAGACCATATTGGTTCATGCTTTTAATCCCAGCACTCGGGAGGGAGAGACAGACAGATCGCTGTGAGTTTGAGACCAGCCTGGTTTGCAAAGCAAGTCCAGGACAGCCTAGGCTACACAGAGAAATCCTGTCTTGAAAAAAACAAGAAAAAATACCAAGAGAGGGGGTGGGGGAGAGAGAGAAAGAGAGAGAGGGAGGGAGGGAGGGGGAGAGTGAGAGAGAGAGAGAGAGAGAGAGAGAGAGAGAGAGAGAGAGAGAGAGAGAGAGAGAGAGAGAATGAATAAGTAATTATGGTTCAGCGAGCTAGGTTATTGTTTATTTGAACCATGAGAAACACAAATGAATGGAAAAAAGCAAGTGTTTCTAAGAGCCATAAGACTGTCTCTCGAGTCATAAAGAGGAGATGAAGGTAAAGATGCAGTGTGAGGAGAGTAGAGTAGGTGTAGTGCTGCCTCCCTAGATTAAGGACAGAACTGAGGTCTCAAAAGGGACTAGGAAGAAAGCACAGCCACAGAGTTTATGGTGGCTTGCATTTTGGCAACACAGCTAGCACCTGTTACATGAGCAGGGCATTCCAGAGATTGAATCTATTTTCAAAAGTCACAAGGTTGCCACTGGTAACCTTCTTGGTAGTGGTGGTGGTGGCGGTCATCTCGGAAATGCAAGGAAGCACTCCACTCATGGTGTTTATAGACATCGCTCCAGATCATCCCCAGCAAGGAAGTCCGTGAAGCACTGCCTACAGGACACACAGAAAGACCTTTGTTGACGCTACTTTTTGAGCTGATCTCTGTTCTGGAAACTCCACTCAATCACTTTAAGCCTTTCACAAATTCTACCCTACCTGGAGAAGAAACTCTTAGGACTTCTACTGTAAAACTTGAAGTGGTTAAGTGACAAAGAGATGTTTTACATTAAGCCGTGCATTAATTCCTGACTAGTGAATTGCTCTAGTCCATAATAACACAGAAGCAGCAAGTTTTCAAGCACCAAGGAACCTGCCTTGTTGTGGCAGTCATTTTGACATTTGCCACAGGAAGCAGTGTGTCAAATTCTTATGATGTTTGTCACTTTAAAAATACCAACCCTTCTTTGCCATGACATCATATTAGAACTGACTTAAATTTGCATCTGTAAAAAATGTTAGGAGACTTGAACAAATGGGCTATGTGTAGCCTCAGGGGGGTGGGGCACAAGGAAGGGTGTGCAGACTGCTATAAATCCAACACTGTGCATGCTTCTTTTTTCCTCTGAACATCTGATTTTCCTGTTAAAATAACTGCAGGAATTGGAATTAATTTTAATGAGGCAAAGTTGTATTTTGTGTGTGTGTCTGTGTGTATATCAGTGTGTGTGTGTGTGTGTGTGTGTGTGTGTGTGTGTGTGTGTGTGTATAGCTTAGTTCCCAGGAGATTAATTCATGGCTACAAAGGTCTACTGGTGAGTAATTGTTTAACATGTATAGTAATTCTCAATGGTAATAAATAAACATGGGAGAATGGTAACTCATCAAGGAGGAAACCATGCATGATAATTAGATGAGATCATTCATTCTTTAAATTATCAAATGTGACACAATTTGTCTGTGTGATATCTCAAAGCCAGCTGAGACCTTGGTTGTAAGTGACTGTGACAGAAGGGGCCATCTTAGGGTTGAAAATCTTGGACTTTGTCCTGCTCTTTTTTTCCCCCCACAAGTGAAGTAGATTATCCCATGAACTCTAATTTTACACTGCACAGAAAGATTTAAAACCTGCCTTAAACAGGCAGCTTAAGGTCTATTTTATTTTTTCCTTGTGTTTACTTTGCACCCCTAACTAAAGTGCAGCAACATATCTGTTTACATATATAAGTATGTGTTGCCTATATAAACATTACATGTATACTTTCATATGAATGAAATTTATAATAAAACACAAACGTGAATTCCGATATATAGGTATTGAGTAAACATTTAGAAGACAGTATAAAATCTAAGAATGTTTTCTTTCTGGCACTGAGATTAAGGATCAAATTTTTCATTGGAAATTTGAAAGTAGGAATTTGAAATTAGAAAAGTGTGTGTGTGTGTGTGTGTGTGTGTGTGTGTGTGTGTGTGTGTGTGTGTCCTCTACGGGTGCTCGTTGTAGTTTTCATTTGTTACATGTTTCTGAGCTCTGTGTGCGTGAGCCTTCTCTTTGACATCAAATAGTGTAGTGATTCCAGAGCAAAGCCTTTGCCTCGATGATTCACAGTGGAGTTGGTAGATGTTTAAGCACCAACAGAGCCATTCTGGCCTACTAAGTGCTGAGGATGTAGGTAGGCAATGGAGCTTGGCAGAGTTAGGGTTTCAGCTAGACAAAGTGCTTCCTTTGATTCAGCATCTGCAACCTTGGACTGTTAATTTTCTTGAATCTCATCCGTATAAAGAAGGTCAGGCTCCACACCTTTCATTGGAAACTACAATGCCTAAATGTGGTGTGACTGAGCTCTGGGAAACTGCAATGTTCAACTGAGATGCCATCTTGTGCTTGTATATACAGATTTTCAGTGGAGTTTTGAGCAAAGAATCAAAGCTTTGCTAATCTTCCTTCACTCTAATGTGGAGCCATGTGGCCTGCAGGCTCCTCCTCCAGTGTTTATCCCCTGCTGGAAGACTCTTTGGAGATTGCTTAGGGCTGTTTTCCGGAAATGATCTCTTTCACTCTTCCATTAAAAACAGTGATGGCATTAAGTCTTCCCTGGAAGGGCCTAAGAACAGGATAAAGTGGTGAATGTGCACCGTACTTGCTAGCTCCTCCTTACGGTTCCTGAGATCCTGTCTACAGTCTCTCATCTTCCGGCCATGGCTTTTCTGTGAAGCTGGGCTGTACATCACTAGAATGCATGGGCGTATCACAAAGGCAGCCTGGTCTCCACAACTTCTCCATTCATCAAGTCAGAAGAGATGCCTGCAACGGCTTACACACAGATCCCCCAGGCTTCTTGTACCTTATGTTGACTACCAAGTATCCATTTAGTGTTCTAAAAAGTGAGCACTTAAAGCGTGGGATTGTGCCCTTTTTAGCTCGATTACCCACTCAGAACCATAGAGCAGATAGGATTTAGGTGACTATGGGTTTTCCTCTTTCTCTTGCAGTGTGTACCATGTAGAGGCATAGAGAAACTAACTCCTTACAAACTCAATGCTTTTCTGGGGAGCAGAACATGTTCAGGAAGTGATACTTGGAAAACTGAACATCTACATGCAGAACACAAAAGAGAACCCTTACCTCATTACCATTTATAAAATATAACTCATGATATGTTAAAGTCATAAATGTGTAGCCTCTAATGATTTACAATTTTTTCTCATTGTCTCTTAGGCTAATGGCATATATAAACTTAAAAATGAAATGCTCTGTATATCAATGTCAATTATGTAAATATACTTAAACTTGGAGACATGGATATTATTGAACATTTGGGCCTAATTTTGCCAAAGAATTTGTCCAATTGGTTACATGTGTGGGTTCAAAAACTCATCTCTATGCTGTGTTGGCTTGATAACATATGAAGGAGTTGATCTTCTCACTACTGAGACTTCCTAAGGTGTCCCCAGGCAGAAATTTTGACTTCCACTCTTAGAAAGCACCAATGAGGTGTAATTTGATTAGGAACAGGAGGATTTCCTGGAGTCAGGTGACTTGGGGACCTCTTATAAGGAAGGGTGCAAGGCTTTAGTTCCTCTTAACCTCAGATTGCTCATCTTTTCAGACCTCCATCCTGGTTGGTACATAATTCTCATTTTTTGTGTGTTCACCATAACTTGGACTTTTTGTTGTCTCTGAGGATGCTTACTGAAAAAGTGACCCTTCCCCACTATTTTCTCCTTTTATAATCTTCTTCTCCTAGAAGTTGTTGTTGTTGTTGTTTAAGACTATCAAGAAAATAATTTGTTTTAGTAAAAAAAGTCAGGTCCTTCTTTTTAGAACTATCAGTGCATGTATCAGGCCGTGCAGACCATAAGATTTTTCCTTTAGATGAACTCGTTACCAAATGGATTCACAGCTTTACTATGCTTAAAGACCCCCCTCCTTCCTGCTTTATAGCTGCTGTTGGGATTGACACCTCTTTGTAATCGTATTTCTCACTGTCTCAAGAAAACTGGGTTACTGAACTCTGTGAACAATAAAATAATTTCTATGGCAAAGGTTTTATTATTAGGTATGTGTCAGAAATATACCCCCTCCAAAACCCCAAAAACTAGAAAATGGGAATATCTATTCACTTTTCACCATAGGTGTTTACAATTGTAAGGCACACTCTGAGGGATCAGATGGCCTGTCACTCTTCTGCTTTGTCATATTCGTTCGGATCTTCCCATAGGAGAGTAAATCCTAGCAGCTCATGAATTCCTCATTAAGATTGCTGCCATAATTAGTTACGTGGGCATCCTTCGTCTACCAAGCAGATTTTCTGTGCTGTAGCTTAAGCCAGTTTACCAAATCACTGTCAATAAAAGTGTAAAATCGTAGGGAAATGTGAAAGGTTAAGATATTTCCAAATGAAGGTTTCTATGTTGGACTTTCCTAAAGGCTATGTCTTTGATGCCCGTGTAAGCGAGGCAGTACTCTACATTAGTAATTAGCATGTACTTATTATATGTATCCTTATGGAATATTCCTAATGTCCCAGTTATAAAGTATTAATGAGTCTCCTCTACAGTGAATGGAAATAGGTGAATAGCAATGACTTAGGCTTCTTAAAGAAAAAAAAAAAGATAAAATAAGTGGCTTTTTACTCAAAAAATGAAGGCTCTGTGTGCTTCCGACAGGGGCTCCTTCCCTCTGCCTTGTGCAGACATGGTCACTCTGCTCTGGTCCTACCGCTGGATCTTCAGGGCTAGCTTTTTATACCTGCAGCACAATTTATTTTTGAACACAGGGACTCTGGCCAGAGTAACTGTCAGATTTAGTGTTGCTCACATTAACTGTGCTAAAGGATAGGGTTTATTTATTTATTTAGTCAACTTACTATCCATTGTGCATGGGTATTTTTTTGTGAACTATAATGAAAAATCAATCAGTGAACAAAAAGAAAGTTATCATTGTCATCATCGTTATTACTATTGTTGTTGTTCTTTATTTTTTGGTTTATTTGTTTTTTGTTTGTTTGTTTTATGAGAAAGTCTCTCTCTAGATAGTCCTGGCTGCTTGGAGCTTATCATGTTGTCTACGATAACCTCGAACTGACAGAAATCTCCCTGGCTCTGCCTCAGAACTGGAATTTAGAACTTTTAAACATATATACAAAATAGAAAGTGTGTTTTTTTTTAAACTTACATCTAATAGCCATGAATTCATTTTTGTAAGGATTGTCCCAGTGTCCAAACTCTCTTTCCTTACAAACTGGTGAAGGCAGTGCTTGAACAGTAGTAGGTCCTTCATCCCACAGCCAGCATAGACCTAAGATGATGAAGTTCCTGGGTCCAGTCGAGGTTTGTCTTGGAGCATAAATTCCTGTTTAGCTGTTGGATAGCAATGCTTTCTTTTGTTTCTTTACCTCCCTCCTGCCTTCCTTCCCCAGCATCACCCAAGCATATTAGCTGTACCCCAGCCCTTTTAGTTAATTATTTAACAACGTGTATGAGTGCTTTGTCTTCAGTGCCTTAGAAGGAGGCTAGAGGTAAATGTCAGATCCCCTGGAAATGGAGTTTTAGGCAGTTTTTAGCTGCCATGTGGATGCTGGGAACTGAACTCAGCTTCCTTTAAGAGCAACATGAAGCCTGGCATGGTGTCACACACCTTTAATCCCAGTACTTCGGAGGAAGAGGCAGGTGGATCGCTGTGAGTTTGAGGCCAGCCTGGACTAAGGCTACACAGGTAAACTCTGTCCTGAAAAACCAAAGGAAAAAAAAGAGTGCTTGCTGAGCCACCTGTCCAGCGTTGCCCTTTTTATTTTTTGAGAAATAATCTGGCTAAATTCCCTAGGTTGCCTTGCACTTCCTCTCTACCTGCCTAATCCAACATTCTGAGTATTGGGGATCACATGTGCCACTATGCCTGTGGCTTTCTCTTAAATTAAATTTTAACATGTGAATTTTTGACTTATTTTTCCCCATTTTAAAATTTTTGTTTCTATTTTAACATATACATTTATATTATTACACATGAATAGAATTAACTACATACATTAGGAAGAACCACTAGACAATCAAGAATTATATAAATGTTATATTCCTAGTGATTTGGCTATTTGTATTTGGCAAACTTGAAGTAAACATCTTTCCTATCTTGTTGGGTCCAAATTTCTGAATGAAAATCAATATCTATCACATCTCATCTCTATTAACTTAAAACATCTATCTTGATCTAAAAACATCTTAAACCCTAACCAAGACTATACTTTCAGGGATCATTTCTATAGTTTGTTACACGTGAATTCTTAAGCAGAATTTCATGTTACTTACACGTTTAGCTTTAGAATATTTATTGTATGCTATGAGTACAAATATTTTCTGTCAGCACTACAATTATTTAGATACTATAATAAAGTGACCACTTCAGCAAGTCAGCTAATATGATAATAGCTGACTGGTCCTGCCATTACTAACCTTACTAACATTAATAACAGCTATACACAAAACTTTATGAATAAATTAGTTTATGTCTCAAAATCAAGATGGAGAGTGTCTTAGAACATACTGAGGCAGGTTGAGTTTCCTCTATGGTTGGTCTGTGGTGCTGCAGTTAACACAACATCCATTGATATCTCAGATCCCAGAATGTGCCCCAGCATGGAAACAGAAACATTTGTTGTGCTGAAACATGCTGGAATCAAATAATTTGTTCTTGCAAAAGACAATAAAAGTTATCAAAGAGGCTAGGCTTGATACACACCTTTAATTGAGCACTTGGAGGCAGAGGCCAGCTTGCTTTATTCAATGTGTTCCAGGCCGGCCAGGGCTACATAGTGAGACCCCGCCTCAAACCAAACCAAATCAAACCCAAACCCAAACTCAAACCTAACCCCACCCCACCCAACCCAACTCAACCCAAACCAAACCAAACCAAACCATAGTGGTCTAGGAATGGATTACTTCATTTACTCTTGGCTCAGATGTTTACTTACAAATACAGACAATTGTTGAAAGTTCTACTTTGTGGGTACCTCTTTCTCCCTAGGCATCTGTGCACATCAGAATTGAAATAGCCTAAAACATGTTTTTGACAAAAATATATTCCATTCAAATTCTTTTTTTTTCCACTAATGATTTTTTTCTGACAGCCTGTTGCTGAAGACATTTTTATGTTGTGTGTGGGATTTTACATAAGGAGCTGTTAGATAGAGTTGTACATGATTGTCTGCTTCTTAAAGAATGTCTTTCCGTGATGCCTTTTCTAAATTATATCTTCCAGTATATACTTACTTCAAAACAACTGTATCAAGGACTTCTACTGAGTATTTCAGACTGTTGAGATGAACTAATGCTTTGGAACAGTAGAGTTGGGCATTTTAAGACTCTCTTGACAGCCTCTTATTCTGTTCTTTAGTGGGTCACTTAAACCTAATTGAATTTAACTACATCTTTTCAGAAAGATGTTGCATCTCCTAGATAATAGTTAGGATGTCAGGTCAAGAAGTACACAAATATTCACAGTGCTACTTGGACACTTGCTAAACTTCTCTGAGTGGTGTTCTCATCTAAGTGATTTCAGAAAAGACTCCCAGAAAACTTCTATTGATAATTTCCCTTTAAATCATAATGGTGTCTGTATGCATTGAAAACCTCCAGGATAAACAATTCATACTTTAGAATTTTGCAGAAACTGTGATTTATTGATTAATTCGCTTTAAACCATAACTATTTCTATATGGGTTGAAAATCTCCAAGAAAGGGAATGTTCATTTTAGAATATTGTGGAGACAGTAGTCTGAGGGAAATCTAAAATCTTATCAACTGAAAGTGTACACCTCAGTAGACATTATAGTTTGTATTTTATTTTTTAATTATAGTAAAATATCATTATTATTGCATGGTGTAACTATCTCTTAAATACTTTGTCAAAATGACCTTTACAAATGAGTATTTGATAAGTATTTAATATCATTTGTCATTGTCTTAAAGACCTCTAATGTAAAAATTGAGTGTTATCTGTGACCAGCTTTGGTTAGGACATGACTAGATTTGCTCTTGTATGGAACACAATGAAGGTAACATATGATTAAACGATATCTATGGGTGACCGCACCAATCAAACCCTTTGATTCATTGGGGGAGGTTTATGATGGCAGGCAGGGTTGTTGTTTTGTAGTATGTATAAGATCATTATATAGTCTATACATGGTCTTTGAAGTTCAACACTTAAGGTTATTTTGTGGCTTCCCTAACTACTCATATGTTCAATCAGATCTTGAATTAATATAGCACACACACACACACACACACACACACACACACACACACATATGTGAACTGATCCCAGTTAATTCTGAATTATCCTTATACTGAAGTGAGCCCCTTTGGTGATATATGAACATTATCTTTTCTTACTGCAAAAAACAGTCTCCCAGCTGTGCAGAAGTGGCTTTATGTCTTCTTTTGATCACTCTTCTACAATGATGTTTACTCCTTTTTAGGCCATCAGGTGCCTATAAGAGCTTTTGTATATGATCAAGTCCCTATTTTTATGTTTTTTAAAAAAATAATTTCAGCCTCTGCCACATCTGTAGTAACCCTCCTTTTAGACACCGTTGGAAAACAGACTTTCCAGAGATACTGTATCAAAGGGATCTTTTGGCATACATAATTCTTCTGTGTAGCCTGTGTACATACAGCCATGTTATAAGACTTTTTTTTGTAGGTTGGTTCTGACACGAGAGTGCAGCTGCTAAGCCCCATCACTAGAGGACCTTCTGGGATGTGAGCCTTGGAAAGCAGGCTCGACAGTCTCTTGGCATTCAGTCATGGACCAGGCTTTCTAAGAGTGATTTCTTGGGATTTTATTCTTTTAACATCAGACACCACCTCTATAGGAAAGTGGACTATACCTAAAAAGGCAATTGTAGTTAAATACCTTTGAAACACCTATGGTGTGATATGATGAAAAGCTGAGCCTGGTTATCCAAAGACTACTTCTGGGTGTATTATTGTACAATAACAAAGTAAAAGGAGTAGATCTCATAAAATTAGGGGCAGCAGAATGCCAGCTTGCTAGATTAAGAGGGGCAGACCACTGAGGAAGTACGCAGATGCTTCAATGGAACTGTACTTGAAGAAATCCAGAAGCATGGTTAAGTGACATATAGACTTTAGTAACTGAGTAATAATAGCAGCCGATATTAGGGGACAGCTACTCCCTCTTTTTTTTTTTTTTTTTTTACTTGCTCTGAGTTTTCCATTTGTATCTCTTTGCACTGAAGGTCAAAAATTTGTTCCGCATAAAACATACTACAATTCTTCAAAGGCAGGTACTCCATAAAAATATTATTGTTATCCATAAATAATGAGGTAAATAATGCCCAAGCACAGAAATGATGTTCACAGAAATGGTCCGGGATCATTCTTAAGGTTAGAGTTAGGTCTCCACCTCATACTCAGCTTAATGCATTTCTGAATACTTTTGTCTGCCAATGAAGGAGACTCTAACTATCCTTCATGATGTGGTGGGTTGAAAGTGGAAAAAGTTTTGGTGTAAGGGAAATATATTTTTTTCATATGAATAAAACATATGTTATAAATTCTTAAAGGGGAAAAGAGTGGAAATCAAGAGGGTTTTGGATTGGTCATTCACATTTCTGGCCAGTCTTGGTCTCTGTTAAATGCACAGCACACTGAATACTAGACTGTTTAATCCTATTTCTCATGCATTTAATTATACTCCAAAGTAATTCTATAGTGTTTGGTGACAATTTGCTGTTGTAATTCTAATACACTGGAAAGTCATATGAGAGAAATTGAATTAAAAAGAACCAAGGCCTACTAACATATACCTAGGAGACATAGTATTGCTACATAGGTTTTATACAAAGGCATTCATCTTTCCACAACCTAAGGCAGAGTTTCTCAACCTGACCTGTACTTATGCTGTCGGTCAGACACTTCTGTGAACAAAGGGCCTGCCTTTGTTGATAGTAAAATGTTAAGTGGTTACAATGGCCTCTCCTCAGTCAGTGCCAGTGGTAACTCTCCTGAAGTCAGGGCCATCAAATATTACTCCAGACATTCCCAGATTCCTCCCCAGCTGACAAAATTAACCCTGGTTGAGAACGACTAAGGATTTCTTTGAATATACATGTCCACCTGACTTTTCATAATAAATGAGCTTATGAGATGCTTTCTTATAGCCAGTGGTATCTGCTTGGCCCACAGTCTTGATACTGTGTTTGTGTTCTTTCCTGCCTAGTCCTATGTCAACTGACACAATCCAGTGTTATCTAAAAGGTGGGAACCTCAGTTGAGAAAATGCCTCCGTAAGATGCATCTAGATGTAAGGCATTTTCCAAATTTGTCATCAATGGGGAGGGCCAAGCTTATTGTGGGGTGGTGCCACCACTAGGCTGGTGGTCCTGGGATCACTAAGAAAGTAGGCTGAACAAGCCATAGGGTGCAAGCCAGTAAGCATCACTCCTCCATGGCCTCCGCATCAGCTCCTGCCTCCACCTTCCTGCCCTGTTTGAATTTGTGTCCTGACTTCCTTCAGTGATGAACTATGATGTGGAAATGTAAGCCAAATAAACCATTTCCTCCCCAAATTCCTTTTGGTTATGACATTTCATCACAGCAATAGAAACCCTAACAAAGATATGTTCCTTGTCGGATCTGTGAGTTTTAGTTATTAATTCCTTTGAGTAAATATCCTGTTAGAACAGGGAAGTTGGTTAGCTCACTTTCTGCATTAGTCTGTTAAATTTAGTGCTTGGTGAAGCAGGAAGTATAGTCATATAACATACAGTCAAGTGTTCGGGGTCAAAGTCCCGTGTTCTGGGAGACTGTGACTTTCCTACAGGGAAGCATGGCATTAGCAGAAGGATGCTGGTGTCTCTTCTTCCCCTCTGGGTTTGGAATAGAAATGATACAATTTATTCTGTCTTGTCTGTGTTGCATAAAGTGCTTTGTAGAGTCCAGGAGGTTGGATAGTTGCCAGGGTGGCCTGTGGGCAAACTGTAATTAACATGGACACACTCTCTTGTTAAGGGTGTTTGTTTCACCTGGGAAAGTGACATGGCCAACTGATGAAGATTTTCTTGGCTGCAGTTGCCCCATTGTTTCAGAAGAGAACAATTATAGAAATACCTACACTGTAGGAATGCTATTGAGACAAACTGGGGCTACTATAAAGCTCTGTTTGTAGTTGTATAATGTTTTGTCATATAGGTGGCCTTTGAAATTTGATAGGGCTGGCCTGAATGGATGTACAAAAATATCTTGATGTGGACACGAATACCAGGTGTTTTTGCTCATCTGCTTTTTCTATAAATGGAGCACACTTGTTCTCTTGTCAGTGAGACACGAATGATTGCAGCACAGAGGCGGGTGCACGCCTTGCAGTGTGGCCAAGGAGACTCTCAGTGCACACTGTTGCTATTGGTTAGCAGCGAGGCCAGTTACATGAGGGACAGTGGGAACTGAGTGTCCCAGGTCCACAGTGTTTGATTGAGACCCATTCTATTATGATTGATGTGTAGTAAGGCTAGGATGGTCCACCCTTTCTTACATCATCATCATCATCATCATCATCATCATCATCATCATCATCATCATCAATTTATACAAAGCCTTAAAGTGCTGTATTCACTCTATGTAAAATGTCTAGTGCATTTGCAACCTTTTATTTTGTGGTATCCAGCATTTACATCTGAACAGATTGATCACCGCCTTCCCCTTCCGTACCATACACAGACATAGTGGAAACTATTTGTATGGACTCCATTTTCAGTCCACTCTTCCCCTGGTCTGCCTCATATTAAAGGTGACTAATATATTCTGTCTTCTACTTGTCATTTATCCTAATTGCTGATAATGCCTGCTCCCCTTCAAAAGTGTCAAGGATAACACAGCACGTTTTATGATATCAATATGGAAACCATCTCCTCGGCATAGTTTGACTTTTGGTTTACCACATATATTACCATATATATTCGTCTACCATATATACTATTGATGTGTATATGTAGCATAGTGGACCTATGTGTTGTCCAATTCTGTACACTATGTCTGGATTGTGAATATGTTAGTGCTAACAAACCACAGTGATTGAGAAATGCCTCTCCTTTCTATTCTTTACAGGCTCTTTCATTTACATGTGGTAGGAAAGGAAATAATTACTGCGTTTCATATTTCTCAGTAGGAACTTAAGAATTTTTAACAGCCCTAAACTGCCACATGGCACAACCAAGACACCAGGTTAGTATTGAGAGCAATTCTAATTTGAGGGTTAGTTGTGAGACTGAGACTGAGTCTGTTCTGGGGACCTGACTAGATGATGGGTTCCTCTAAACTGTCTATGATGTTGTCATCCCCCCCTGCTCTGAACATGATTTTATTTAGAAGAAGAGGTTTTGTTTTGTTTTGTTGCAGATGTGATTACATCAGGATCCTGCAGTGGCCACTATTCCAATAAGATTCATGTTGTTTTAAGGGGGCCTATTTTGGGGTGTATACATAGGGGCAGGGCCTTGGGAAAACTAGTTAGAGCACTTCAGGCCAAGGATGAGCATAAGGTAAGGGAGAACAGGAGTTATAAGAGGATGCATGGTGTGTTGACAGCTTCTCAGGCTTCAAGCTCCTAGGACTGAGAGACAAGGCTTGGCGGTTGCTCCAAGCCATTCATTTCTGGTAAACTTGAGGCTACAGCAACTAATCCACATACTGTCACCTTTCCTCTGCTTCTCTCTGGTGGTGAACATGGCTTCAGTACTCAGTCCTTCAAGGCATGACTGGTCCTACCATCATCCAATACAATTTTACAACAATGGAGTTTAAATGATGTACTAAAAATAGTATCTCAGGATATTTTGTGTTGAATGCATATGCTGAAGTTCTCAGATTG
This sequence comes from Acomys minous, assembly GCF_964271855.1. Taxonomy (NCBI): domain Eukaryota; kingdom Metazoa; phylum Chordata; class Mammalia; order Rodentia; family Muridae; genus Acomys; species Acomys minous. Next base: position 31,650,424 of record NC_140487.1, read on the forward strand.
ATTTTAAAGTGTGTGGGGTATATATGTATATGCACATATAAGTAAATATATACATACATGTATATATTTACTTATATATAAAAACATCTTGATTTTCTAATTATACCTAGGTTTAGTAAGCTTGATATTTAAAATAGCATGTAGTAAATTTATTAGAATTATAATTCAAAATCTTATGTCATTTAGTGCCAAGCAGTGGATAAAGTACGTGGTTAAAAGTACATGGATAAAGTTCATGATTATTTGACACACACACTGTCACTTTATATTATAGTTTAAAATAGCAGAAGTTTGCGGTGTGCAGAATTTGTATTTAGGGAGTTTTTCCAGTGTTTATATAGTAAGGGAAGCCAGTATCTTGTGTTTCATCTTATACTACATTCTGGCATAGTCCCAATGGATCTGCTCCAGGTCTGGAAAGTGTGTGATGGATGCGCAGTGTGGTTTTTGCCAGGCGGACTTACCAATTATTAAAGGAATTCTTAGGCTTTTACACTTAGTTTAACTTTTTTTTTTAAGGCTACTTTAAGAAACAGCTTCCCTATACTCTTAAAATAAAGTAATGCAATTATAATGTGAAAAATTTAGACACATAGACTGTTGAGATGATGATGATGATGATGATGATGATGATGATGATGATGATAAATGTAAGTAGGTAGCTATAACCAGGACACAGAGATTCACACTACCATGGTCATGGGGAATCAGGTCAGGAATGCTTGGGACTGATAGTGCTATTAGCACTTAATGTGCAAGCTCCTGTGGAAAGCATTTTTACTGTAAACATTCTGGACGTATGTGTCTCCCAGGGTGAATCAGAGTCTCTCATCACTTGAATCAATGTGTTTTCTTGTTCAGTCTTGACACTGTTTTCCCCCTGGCTCCCAGCTAGAACAACTCGATGCATGCTTTTAACACTGATTGCTGCTTTTGCTTACCACAAATTAATACTCAATTATTTGCTGTCCAGTTATGGGTAGGCGGTGTTTCTCCTATTTATTCATTTGCCTGGTGCCACTAAGCTATTTGTCTTCTCCATCGGCCATTGTATTGAATGTGTGTAGCCTTGGGTGCCATTTTAGGATTGGAGGATGATTTCTCTTTTAGGAATTTACTTTATGAAATCTCATTTGGTGCAAGAACTGCAGTTTGATTACTGTTTTGTTTAGATACCAATTTGTCACATGCTGTGATTTTTGCTTCATAAATTGCTTCTTGGGTCAATTTTGTTGACACAAGTTTCTCCCAAAATTGTTTTTAATGGTATTATTACATTTCAGTTCATTGTTCTAATAGTTCATTGGTCATAGTTTTGGCAGATCTAAAATTATTTTATAATCATATATGACATTGTACCTTTCTTCATAAAATAATGCATATATTTTCATTATATATATGTATGTATATATATACAGACATACATAATACTGCTGAATATGTATGAATATATATGTATACTACACACACACACACACACACACACACACACACATACACACACACAGAGAGAGAGAGAGAGAGAGAGAGAGAGAGAGAGAGAGAGAGAGAGAGAGTCAGTATTAAAATCATGAATTAGGCGGTCTGCCCAGGAGCCAGGTGAAAGCAATGTCTGGTGTTAAAGACAGGCACACCCTATATATGTGACTGATGTAGAACTTATCATGGCCTTGTGCATGTTAAACAAGTGGTTCCACATACTAAGCTACATCTCATCCATGAGTTTATATTTATTCTCACTAAGAAGCAGTGAAATGATACGCGTGTACTTTTCATTAATTAATTCAATTAACATTTCTAACGATGATCCTGGCATTCTGTTGTTCCTTGAACATAAAGCCAGCAAAACAAGGCGGTACCCTGGTTGAATTACAGGATAGTTATAAAAAAGATAAATACTTTCTAAGAATTTTTTAATCTTAAATTATTTAATAAATATATTTATAAATAATATCTATATAATTATGTTTTTAAAACTTTTACAACATGTCCCTTTTAGAAACCAAGGGCAATGCATGCAGTAAACCTAGACTCCCTATTCAGATCTAGTCAATGGACATCTCATTCTCCATGGTTGTAGGGAGAGCAGGCACTCTGGTGTCCCCGATTTGATCACTTCCCCTTGGTGGGGAGGCCCCTGGTACACAGAAGAAGGGGAAGCAGGCTATCCAGATAAGAACTGATAAGTGATGGTCATATGGTGGGGGAGGAGGTCCCCCTCTGTCAGAGATCTAGGGTAGGGTTTAGGGTGCAAAAGGGAGGGGGAAATGGGAAGATACAAGTGAGGCAATAACAATTGGCATTAAAGGAAAGGAAATTATGGTAACTTGGGCTGGAGAGATGACTCAGAGCCTAAGAACACTGGCTATCTTCCAGAGGTCTTGAGTTCAATTCCCAGCAACCACATGGTGGCTCATAACCATCTGTAATGTAGTCTGATTCCTTCTTTCTAGTGTGCATGAAAACAGAACATTCATATACATAAAAATCAATCAATCAATGAATCAATCAATAAAAAAGAAGCAGTGGTAACCCTTTAGAATACAGTTGCAGGAAAGCACAGTTACAGGAAGTATTATGAAAGCACCTGTACTCAAATCACAAGGAATTTGAGGCTTGAGAAGAAACCGTATTTCCAGCAATAGGTCTGGGAAAGTGTCATGGTAGCTGGACAGGACGGGACCTCAGAAGAGCTGATTCTCAGCCCAGCTTGGAAAATGCAGAGAAATCAGGACATGGATAGAAATACATTCTCTGGTGACCTATTTCCCCCCAGGCAAACGTGAGAGAATTGAACTAGATAATATCCAGTTTCTTAAACACAGGAAGAGAAATTTGTCCTGCTCAGTCAGAATGCGAGTGAAAAAGTGATTGACTAAGAAATGTATAATTAAGAATGAGCTACAAAAGTAATTCAGGATGAAACAAATGTAATCTGCCAAATTGCCCTTGATTTGTGAGGATAGACAGACAGACAGACAGACACACACACACACACACACACACACACACAGAGAGAGAGAGAGAGAGAGAGAGAGACAGACAGACAGACAGACAGACAGACAGACAGACAGACAAAGAGACAGAGAGAGACAGAGAGACAGAGAGAGAGAGAGAGATAGAGACAGACAGACAGAGAGACAGAGAGAGACAGAGAGACAGAGAGAGAGAGAGAGACAGAGACAGAGACAGACAGAGACAGAGACAAAGAGAGAGAGGCAGAGAGGGTAGAGAGTGGTGGGAGAGAGAGAACAAGAGATGGAAAGAGAGAGTGAACAAATAATCGAAGACATGGGGCTAGTTTAAGTATTACTATTTTCATAGTTTTAAAGAAAATGATTAGTCACAACTCAGCAAGATTGTCACCTTACTTCGTAGCAGAATGTTAATTAATGCTTATTTTAGTGATGTGTAAACATTTTAGAGCTTTTTCATCTCATCATTTTCTATCTTTGAAACAGTTTGGGAAATGTGTCTGTTAACTGAATTTTCTACAGTGTTTTGATAACCTCAGCTGAGATGTATATTGCGAACTCTAAATAGACTTTTAGGGTTCCCAGTATTTTAAACACAAATTTTCACATTTACCCTCAAAATTGATGAAGTCCGTTATAGAAAAGAAAGATGAGAAGCAATTCAGCGCTCTCTCTCTCTCTCTCTCTCTCTCTCTCTCTCTCTCTCTCTCATTCACAAATTCAACAAAAAATGTTTATGTTTCGTGAAAACCAAATCAGAGAAAATGGCTCAGTCATGCCAAACTGTGGCCTGTTGTTTCCATGTAACGAAGGAGAACTTTGAATATAGCCCAACACAAAATCATAAATATATTTAAACTATTATGGACTGGTCAGCCTTTTAACTTGGAAGAGGGACTTTCAGTTGAGAAAAATGCATCCATCAGTTTGGCCAAGTAGGCGACTCTGTGGGGCATTTTATTAATTAATGATTGTGTCTGGAGGGCCGAACCTACTGTGGGCAGTACCACCTTTGAGCGTGAGGCAGTACGTAACGTTCCTGGTTGGCCTATGGTTTAGTTCCTGCCTCCAGACTCCTGCCTTGAGCTCCTATTTTGTATTGCCTAATGATGGTCTGTGAACTGGAAGTATGTGTAAAATAAACATTCTTTCCAGTGGCTTTTGGTTGATAGAGTGCAAACAAGGACATGTTATGTGATTTTTTATTTTTTTAAATTTTTCTTCTTCTTTTTTAATAAACCAATTACACAATTCTCTCATTTGACATTTGTATGGAGATGATTTTGTTTTGTAATATCGAAAGGTTGCACACACCTGGTAGATACCTATAGTTTTAAACACAAATATGGACCAGAAAGTGGAGTTCTGAATAGAGTGGCACAGTTCAAAAGCTGGCATTGCACATTAATGTCCTTATAAAATGACTTCTCCCATTGAATGGCACCCTAGGCAGGTGGCAGCTTACTTCTGTTTTTGAGATTTAGCTAATTGGTCATTACTACACATGAACCCGAACTGTTGTAGAGTCTGCCTGTCTGGGTCATGTATGCAAGAATGTGTTTGTAGGTAAGTGTATGTAAGGGAGGGTGAGAGCCAGATTGAGAGAGATTTATTTTTGTTTTAGTTTGGCCTTCTGGTAAGAGGCCTAAAGTGTCTAAGTATTCTTTTCAGTGAGATTACCTTTCACATTCTAAATTAGATTCGTCTTATGCATGCCTGCTTGAAAACTACCAAAATGCTACAGTTTCTTTAGTCAGGCCTATTGCTGAGAAAAACAATGTCCCAGATATTTTCTACGCCTCCATGGTCTATTATTACATACACCTGAAAAATGAGGAAATACAAGGCCCCCATGCCCATATGGATGAAAGTTCCTAAGGTTTTGTATTCTTGGAATTACTATATATTTACTTAAAAGATCACCTTTTAAATATTACAGCTTTTTGAACCATGACGTACTGAGTGGAATAATAACCTGTTGGTGTGCGTTGAGAACTAGTTATGAAACGGTATGCTAGTGTTTTGTAAAGTCTCTTAGTAATACTGATAGTAGGTCCATAAAACAAGGAGCATCATTTGTTCTCTTTCACAAATAAAGATACCGAGCTGTTGAAGAGTTGAATAATCTTCCATGGACAATATAGATGAATCATAGTTTCAGCAGCTATGTGGCTATCACCCACCTGATACCAAATTCACTCTTCATTATATTTCCAGCTCGTATAGAACTATTTTTCATTGGAGTATTGAAAGTATCATTAAAATAGCCGTGATCTTCCTTGGGAGAAAATTAAATGTAGGACTAATGAGCCTTTTGCCTAGTCTCATGATTTAGGTATTGGCTATTTGGGTCACCTTCACACTATGTGAAGAAAAGGCGGTACACTGTCCCATGTGAGATTTAATTTACTCTCCAGATAATAAAGTGTTAATGTAATAAACATTTCTTTTCTCCAGAATAATACGTTTGAAAAAAAAATTCTTCAAAGTGAAATAGGAAAGTGTGTATCAGAGAAGCTTATTTTAGAATGCAGTCCTACGGGAGATGGAACAGCCTTGTAAGATTAAAACTGATTTTCTCTGTACTTATGAATTAGGAACAGCTGGAATGAATTCCACTGTGAGGAGCTGAAACGGAGGGATATAAAAAGTTGAAAGACTCATTGCTTGGTGCTGAGGTCACCTGCTTCATCATGCACTAAAATAGAACTGTGCAAGTGCTGAGAATCCGTTCTGCCCTCCCTGTCTTTGTAGCTTTATTTATAGTGTTGCCACCAGCAGTTGGGTGTATTATTTGTTCTGTGTCCTTTCTTGGTTACATTTGCCTTTTCTTGTCTAGGGTCTTCCTTCCATGACAGGTGGGAGGAACGTCCTAAATGATGCAACCTGCCTGTGGACATCAGCCAGTGTCTAACGTGGCTTGCTTTCCAACTACCAGACATGTACTACCTTACCCTTAAAGCCAAGCTAACAAGAGTGAAATATATCACATAGCTAATGATGTGGGGCATGAGAAACATATTTAATAAAGAATAGGCCACTATGATAGATTTATCCATAAGGAGACAATGAAAACATTTATTTCAGGTACTTCAATTCATAAAACAACTAGAATGCGTATCATAGAAGTCCCAAACTTCAAAATTCACAACACTTTTTCTGTGATGAAAGCAGACACATTTTTTTTCTTATTAAAGTTGTTTATATTTGTGTATGTCCTTAAAGAAATTAGAGGAGTATTGTTTTAAGATTTAGGTGGAGCACGCTGTTTATTCAAGATAAAAGTAAGAGCAGTAATTCAAAATTGAAGAAACACCATTTCCAGTGCTTTATACTTAGAACCTGGGTAGCAGTGGCGAGCAGCAGAGATCATAGACCCTGCTTTTCCCAGGGACACAGCAGTCTCCTTCACCTGAGTGAGGAGGTGGGCAGTAAGTCTATACTGCACTTTACACTTGGGTCACCTGGTGAATTTTCAATATCCACAGTGCCTGGGCTTTATCATAGGCAGTGGTTATGGTGGTAGTTGACTTGACACTAGTAAAATGCTCCTGAATCCTGAGGAAAAGAAGTTACCAGCAAGTGGCTCCACTCTGCAAGCACCTGCATCCACACTGTGTTTCTCTGTTTCTATTTCCCCCGTTGGGAGACTATTAGAAGACATAGCTTTATTAAGAAAACAGAGCGTGCTGTAGTGTATATTTAGAATTCTCTACCTCCAACTTGGTTTGGCTCCCAACACGTTTAGAAAATAGCAATTAAAGGTACTAGCATTTACTAACGACAAGGCGCAAGGCTTTCATTACCTAATATTGAATACTTACTGAATGTATTTCAGAAGTCAGTAATGAGGCAGCTAACAGAGGACCTTTGCTGTTCAGGAAACCTAGATGTAAAACTAAAGTGGCTGTCTCTCCAAAGCCTCGCGCTTCACAGCAGTGTGTGGTCGTATTGTAGTGAACAGGGAAAGTGGAAGCAGAGCCCTGAGTTGCTGTGGTGCAGGGACTTCCTGGAGGGGAGGACCTTGGCAAAGCTTGACGGGTTCTTGGTTTGCCACTGTGCCCAGCACAGCCTCTTAGAGCTTTTGTGATTTTTGAGTCTTGTTTGCCTCTACCCGTTTTTCTCTCTGAAAGTAAATATTTGTCTTTGAATCACATTGTCTTGGGACTGCCTTTAATTAGCCGATCACCGTATGTCTACAACTGCTTGGTACTCGAAAGTGCTGCTTATCTAAAACAGGACAGCTTTGGATCTGGCTTTCATGGATGGATAGGATTCCATGCATGTAGCTTGAAATTCCAGAAGTAGGGGAACGTTAAACAAAATACAGAGGTCAGAGAACATCACGCAAAGTGAGGACTGCACAATGCGATTGAAAACGCTTAGGTTATTACATGAACAGGGTTCAGAGTTCATCTGCCATGTGCTGTCCCTGCTAAGTGAAGGGTTTTTTTCATTCCTATGTTTACCACTTCCCTCAGGTATTAATTACCTTTACTCAGGCAAAGGCGAGGCTCAAAGAGCTTCCAAAATTGTACTGTACAAAATTATCCAGTCAGGAGTTAATTACAGTACAGGAGTCCCTCAGAAGCAGGGCTCGTCTACTTTGGCTGGTGCTGCCCCATATAAAAGAATATGAGTGAGAAAAGAAGGAAGAGACTAATGCAGAGTGCTTTCCGTGTTGCATTAAGTATGAACTCCCTCCTGGTAGGAATAGGGGCCATTGGAGCACCTCTCCCTCCGTCCCCCTTCCCTCTCCATCTCCCTATGCCTCCCTCTTTCTTCCCCCCTTGTATGTATGTGTGTGTCCATGCATGCTTTTATGGTGACTGCTTCACTGCTTCAAGTATTTGAGAAAGCTATTCTTGCAGGATTGTATAGACAATAGATCACTAATAATATCCATTCATTTAGAAAGTATGGAATATGTCCTGGGTTTTACATGGGGTCCAGAATTTAAGTAAGCATCACTGAAGGCTTACCACATAGAACACTAACTTTGTATAATAGGCTGTGGTGGCAAACTTCAGGCATAAAGATAAACAAGATACAACATTTGCTCTTTGCTTATTTTCCTGCTGGTCAGACAGCTGGTTGGCTGAATCCTGCTTGAGTTGTCTGCAGAGCCAATGGTGAGAGCGGTGGAATCTTGAGGTTGAGAAATCTCCATAGCAGTCATAAGGCCTTTTTTTGGTGCTGTAGATAGCACCAATTCAGGATCCTAAGGAGTGGGCGTGTGCAGAAAGAAGAGTAACAAGGTAACAGGAGAAGAGTAGAAACCCTCAGAAACAGTGTCAGAACTACTGGTTTGGGTGAGTTCTGCATCTGATTTACACAGCACTGTCTCATGGAGAAGGAATGCTTCTTAATCATCTTCATGCTGCTTCTTAATCATCCAACTTTGGGTTCCTTGAGCCTTTACATTTTATATTTTGCTTCATACAGATATCTTAAAATGAGTTTGGTCAGCCTGAGTTACAAGATAGAACACTCCCCTAGTCTCCTGTTCCAAATGTCTGTACTTTACTTGGTGTGAACCAAATTCACCCTGTGCTGATCAAGTCTGTCCAATTTTGATGTGTAGTCTCATGGGAGATATGTGTTCCTATATGTCTATTAAAATAGTTTACATTTTGGGAAAGTACAAAAGGGATTATATAAGCAAGAGAATAATACATTATGTATGACACTGTATAATACTATTCTTTCTTTTTCACTTTATATCCCTACTGTAGCCCCCTCCCTCCTCTCCTCCTGGTCTAATCCTTCCCTCTTCCCCCTATCCTCTATCCTCTACTCCTCAGAAAAGGGGAGTCCTCACCACACCAAGACACCTCAGCACATCAAGTCACATCAGTAGTGAGTGCGTACCTCTTGCACTGAGAACTGACAAGGCAACCCCGTCAGGGGATGTGATCAAAAAGCTGGCAACAGAGTCCATGTCAGAGGCAGCTCCTACTCCCCTTACTAAGCTTCCCATTGACTACATATGTGTAGGGGCCTAGGTCCAGTCCATGCATGGTCCTTGGTTGGTGCTTCAGTCTTCGTAATGCCCCTGGTCCAGGTTACTTGGCTCTGTTGGTATTCTTGTGGAGTTTATATCCCCTCAGGGTCTTTCTATCCTTTACCTCATTCTTCCACAAGGCTCCCCACTTTTCACCTAATCTTTGACTATGACTGTAGACAAGGGTACCAGCATTCCACTAGATCTGATATCTTTCTTGATGACTGATGCTCATTGAAGTATAACGGTCAACTATTATTGATATAATGATGTGATTTGAGTAGAAAATAGGGATCAAACCCTCCTCCTTGGCTCCTTTAGCACCATGACTCAATTTCTCAGTATACTCTAGTGTTCAGGATGAGCAGAGGTGGAGGCTGTGAAGTTGTTTCCAAGGAATTCTGAAAACATGTGGGTCACAGATACTGTCTGTGGATTAGAAAGTCACAAGTGATCTTTTTATATTGATTATGTCTGTTTTTCATCTGAAGGTCAATGCTGTTGTTGCTAATAAGTGCATTTATGAATTTATAATTACATGTGTTAATGTAATCAACTTTCAAAAAAATTTAAAGATCAACCATTGTATTTTCATAGGTCATTATGTTTGAGTCAAAGATAAATATCTCTAAAGAGCAGTTTTCATGAAAATTAGCAAGTGTTGTTCTTATTATTCAATTTCATAGTCACTGTGCAGGTTATCACTGAGTTCATCTCATGGGTGATAAGCAGCAGCACCCTCCAGGATCTGGAAGATGCAGGAAATTAAATTTTATAGAGGTTTGACACATCCAGTGCATTCATATTTGCCTTATGTATTGATATGAGAAACCCTCACACACCCAAGTGAAGATAGTCAGTTGTGGTGGTCACATCTGCTCCCCACTGGTTTTCTTAAAGTTTCAAATGCATTGTCTCAATTTGGCAAAGTGACCTCCTGCTTACCTGCAAATATGCTCTCTGGGTAGGTCACTGTGAAGGCAGCAAACAGATCTCACGGAATGAGGAAAGCTGCCAGGAGGTCAGTAATTTAGGTTGTGCTGGCCACAGTCTTTTTTTGTAAATTTTATTAATTTATTCAGATTACAACTCGGTTGTTATCCCATCACTTGTATCTTCCTATGCCTCTCTCCCTCCCTCCCTCCCTCTTTCATCCTCTTCCCCTCCCCTAGGTCTATGACTGAGGGGGACCTCCTGCCCCACTATATGGTCATAGGCTATTAAGGCTCATCTTGGTAGCCTGCTTATTCTTTCTTTGAGTGCCACCAGGCCTCCCCACCAAGGGGAGGTGGCCAAATATGGGGCACCAGAGTTTATGTCAGAGTCAGTCCCCACTCTTCACATAACTGTGGATAATGTCCTGTCCATAGATCAGACTAGGGGTTTGATGCTTACTATTTGTGTTGTCCTTGGTTAGTATAATAGATTGAGCAGACCCTCTGGGCTCTGATCCACCCGTCATGATGTTCCTCTTGTAGGTTTCTAGGACCCTTTAGATCTTTCTATTTCCCCTTCTCCTCTATTTCTCTTACCTAGAGTCCCAGGGGGATGTCCTCACATCATTCCCAATCTCCTGGTAAGAGAAGATGTTCATGGGACATGCCTTTTGGACTAGTGCCCAATTATAAGTGAGTATATACCCCGTGAGTCTTTCTGCTTCTGGGTTAACTCACTCAGTATGATAATTTCTAGTCCCATCCATTTGTCCACAAATTTCAGAATTTCTTTGTTTTTAATGGCTGAGTAGTATTCCATAGTGTAAATGTACCACAGTTTCATTATCCTTTCTTCAAATAAGGGACATTTAGGTTGTTTCCAAGTTCTGACTATTATGAATTAGGCTGCTATGAACATGGCTGAGCATATGTCCTTGTTGTGTGGTTGAGCATTTTCTGGGTATATTCCAAGGAGTGGAATAGCTGGGTCTTGAGGAAGCCCTATTCTCAGTTTTCTGAGAAAGCGGCTGGCCACAGTCTTTAGTCAGGCAGAGTATTCACCACCGGAGCTGCTTCTTCATTAGCGTTAAAGCATTCAGTTGATCTGGTGGTTCTTACTTGTGAGGTTCTTGTTAGAAATTATTATAGGGTACTTTTGACTCATTGTAAATATTGGACATTTTTATTAGCAGGATACATAGAGTAGAAAAGAAAGTAGAAATGTCTGAAATGATCAAAGAGGTGAGACAAAAAGCAAAAATAAGACAAAATCTTCCAACACTAATAGATCAGGATTTAGTATCCAAAAAAGCAATGATTTCTGGAGCTATCAGGTCTGTAAGGCATTCTCCAGTGTGTAGTACACTTTCCTCTGTGTGTACCACTCTGTAAGGCGTTCTCCAGTGTGTAGTACACTTTCCTCTGTGTGTACCACTCTGTAAGGTGTTCTCCAGTGTGTAGTACACTTTCCTTTGTGTGTACCACTCTGTAAGGCGTTCTCCAGCATGTAGTACACTTTCCTCTGTGTGTACCGCTCTGTAAGGCGTTCTCCAGTGTGTAGTACACTTTCCTCTGTGTGTACCGCTCAGACACCTGGACAGTAAGCACAAGGGTGGGAAGAGTGAGAATAGACACTCCCAGCAGACAGTTTCCACCTGTGTGTCCTCACACATCCAGTCATGCTAATCTGTAAGGTATAGGCACAGACACGGTCATGGTCCTTGAGATAACTGTCTCCATTCCAGAAGCTATTTTTGTATTAAAATCATAGAGATACAGACAATATCTTGGACTTTGCCTTTCTCAGTCTACAGATGATATTTGTCAATGTGTTTGTTTGTTTGTTTATTGTCTACGTTTGCTTGGCCAGGAGTGTTGCAGAACCTTTACTCAGAAATACTTTTTGCTACCTTTGGTTATATGATTTTGCTTACATAATTTTAACTTATCTTAATTTAGGTGTCATTTTTACATTCTTAGAACTACGTTTTTTAGATAATTCTGCCAAACCTTAGATAAATTTAATATACACATCTAAAAAGAAACTGTCAGTGGCCTGCTATTTCCACATTGCTGCTCTTTTCTTATCTAGACACATCTTCTTTGATTTGGAAGCATTTTTTGGTCCTTCAATAAGAACAATACCTTCTCTATGAGTAGTCAATTTAAAATTATGGGAGGCATTGCTACTATTTCTTATTACATTCAGCAAAAACTTACCTCTGAAAAGTTAGCTATAGTAACATAGACTTTTGTTTAGTCAATCTAGAATGCTCTTGCTGGTGCAATTGAAGTAATGCAAAAATCAGCTAAGTCAGGCAAGTGCCCCGAGAGCGCTACATTCTTCTCTTTAAGCCACCACTTGCTGCCCCTGGTAAATATAGTTTAGTCTTTGACTGACAGCAACAGATGCTGAAACCTAACCTCAAATCTCAGTGGGAAGATGACTGATCTCTCTGGCCTCAGTGACCCTCCTGCTGACTGCACAGCCACATGGTTCCCTTTTCTTCAGTTGAAAAATCAGTAGTGCTGAGTTCTCAAGTTACTTCTAAAACCAATCCGAGTGTTGACTTGGAGTTTTGCTTAGGGGCAAAAATTCTTTACCATGTAGAAAACCAAGTCTGTAAACGACACCACTAAATTCAGTCTTAAATAATTGAATGCTGCTTAAATCTTGGAGCCTTATCAGGAGAGAGAAGGCTGGTGCATCTGACCTTAGCTGATGCGAGAATTCTCCTCCAGCACGTTTACATCCAGCCTGACAGTCGAGACCTAGGTGGGTTCTAGACATTTCTAGACTATGAAAACAAGGTTCATTTAACAGTCCGAAATAAAACTAAGCTGTTTAGACATTTCTTCCTACTGCTGATCCGTAAGTATTCGAGGTCCTGCCATGACCTCTTGGCTGTACACATTACTCTGTGTCCTTGCTGTTGCAGCCATGAGGTTCCTTCAGGTCACCCAGCCTCTACTCTCCGCTTATATGTCTCCCTTTTGGCCACAGTTTAGAGTACATATTTAGAACTCCCATCTGGAATTTGACTCTGGTCTGCGTTCCTCTGTGTCTTCCCATGCTTCCTGACTTAAAATATAGGGACTGGGGGTCAAGGGCAACTGGATTCTTAGTTAATAGCAGTCAGTTGAATTTTTTCATTTTATAAAAGTATTCAGTACATTGGCACCGTGAACTAATGATGCTACAGATCTTGAAAACTAGATGAGCTTGGTGACAGCAATGTAAAGGGCTCTCCTCTTTTTTTAAGATTCAGGACCGTTTTATTTGTAGAAGGAAAGAGTCAGTTGTGGCGACACCTTTAAAACATGTCATTTTGAGTTTTGTTTCTGTGACTATGTCTGTGGATGATACATAATTGCAAGGGATAATTGGAGAAAGGAGGTAAGGCCTCAACTACATTTCCTATTTGCTAACAGACAGTAAATTAAAACTCTAAAGTTTTTGGCAAACGCCTCTATCTACCCAGTTAATAATGGTAAATATAGGTATGACCATGACATATCACTATGAAAATTTTTCTTTGCATTATGTTTACTGTTTTATTAAATTAGTTTGTTTTTTAGAAAGCTCCCGAAATCTCACAATAGAAATCCAAAGAATGGAGCAGAAACCAGGATACCTGTCATTCATTACCCAATGAGATTTTAATGAAGCCGAAGAACACTTAGCACAATCCATCTGCAAAGAGGTAGTATGTTTTGCAGAGTCACTGATCCCAGAACTGTAGAAGCTTCTCTCTGCTATTCTTAAAGTAACTTCCATTTACCAGTATAAGAAAAAAAAAATCAAAAGACAGATCATAAGAAGGAAGGATGTCAAGGGAAGGAAAGCAGATTGGCATGCTGGTTAATTTGTATCAACTTGACACAAACAGCCATTTGGGAAGAGGGAATCTCATCTGAGAAGGTGCCATCATTAGACTGGCCTGTAGAAAATGCCATGTGGGGTACTAAGGGGTACTAAGACATGATTGACATGGAAGGACCCAGTACCCATGCTGTCCCCGGGCAGTGGTCTTTGTTGAATGAAAAGGCAAGCTGCAAGAGTCCTGGAGAATCTCCTCGATTTCTTCTTCAGTTCCAAACTCCATTTTCCTGGCTTGAGTTTCTTCTCTCGGTGATGGACTATGAGGTGTGACATGATCCAAACCCAGCCCTCCCAAGCTGCTTATGCTTATGGAGTGGACCACAGAAAACTAAGATAATAGGACAAAAAATGGTACAAGGAAAGAAAGGAGGGGCTGGGGTAAGAGCTCAGTTAGAATCTGAATTAGAGTTCCAGAATTCACATAAAAATCACACACATATCTGCAACCCAAGCTTTGCTGGCCAACCAGCTTTGTGTCCTTGGCAAGGCGACCAGAAAGAGATTCCATCTCAAAAGGCAAAGACGGCCTGTACCAGAGAAAATACCAGAGACTGTTCTTTTACCTTCAAACAGATAAATATATACTTCCATATGAGTATATGTGAATGCATTCTTTCTTTCTCTCCCTCAATCCTTCTCTCTCCCTTTCCAGGGGAAAAGGAGGAAATGACAAAAGTAGAGCCACAATGGTAGGGTAGCGCTCAGGAAGAAGTGCAGCATCTGCAACATTCTGTTTGTTTATGTATCCAGTCTATATTCCTAGCCTTTTATTTTTTGAATTAGTGTGAATCAGCCACTGAATCACATACAAAGATACATTTGTTTATTTAACTCATCATGAAGAATTAAGAAGCATAAATCCATGCTTTGCCTTCTTGAAAACCCTGTTGACAAGATCAGCTTTCTAAATGGACTGATGTTTGTCTTCACTGTGGCAAAGGCACTGAAATTATAGGAGTAGTAAATTGGCTAATTTGCTGGAATAAAAAAAGCATGAAAAGATAGCACTCCTGCTTTCCCAGCTGTGTTTTCTTTCTCACTCAATTCTTAGAGTCCCTCTCCTGCCTAAAATGGGCCATGAGCTGGTGAGCTCTTTCCTACCCATCAGTAGTTAAGGCTTACCCTCGGCCTGGTGTGGCCTGTTTAAGGAATGACTTCATCCCTGAGTTTTTAGGTGACACATATTTGGGCACAGCCTCCCAGCAAGGTTTTACCATTGGCCATATTCTATCTTGTGTATCTCTCACCAGGCCATTTATATATACTCAACACTTTGGCTGTTGATCATTTTTAGTTCTGCCACCTCTATAGTCTGTTTCCTGTCTATCATTTCATAAAAGTAATTTTCTTTCATGACAGATTTTAAAGCATTTCTCTAACTGCTGTGAGTTTTGATTCTTCTACTATGTAATCTTGATTAGTTTTTTTTTTTTAACTCTTTGAATCTCATCTTTGTCAATGCTTTGTAAATGAGGCCACATTACTTAGTGTGGACTATATGCCCAACACAACGCAAGTCTGTGCTATTAATGACCTTGCTTGCAAGTGCCTCCTTCTAATATTGGTTGCTTGTTTTTAATCGCCAACTGCCTTCATGTTTTTCCACTTGTCTATTGTAAGCATAGATGTCATCTTTTCCAAATGCTCAGTTGTGAGGTGGATACTGTACTTAAAGGTCAACATTTGTAATTCACAAATATTTACATATATACACATATATAAAGAGATTAAGTAAATAAGGAATTGCTATGAGAAAACTAATAGATAAGTATATCAAGTAAAATTGTTATAGTATGTTTCCTATATAGATTATTGTATGAGTATTCATTTAACAGAATAATAGTACCTGGTTCTACCCTAAGATCTGTGGCCTAACCAGTGGAGAAGTTTTGTCCCAGTTAACAGCATGAAGAGTGAGTTCCATCTTGTGAAACAGGGTTCAAATCCATTCAGAAAGTGGAGCCCATCATATATGTGCTACAATTTCCCAAGCAGGCATATTTTGCAAGGACAGTCATTATTGTAACTCTCTGAGTAGCACGTATATAACCTCCCAAAACTATAAAAGCTAAGAATAAAGCTTCCAAGTTGATACCAACTTGATTTCTCCATGACCAGTAGTGCTGTCCTTGGCAATAAGATCTTACCATCAAGATAGAGGGTAATCAAGAGCAATGGCTACAATCTGTAGTGTTTGAGTGTCTAGTGAAACAGTGTTTGCCAGGCATGACAGCACAGCTATAGTAGGAGCTCACAATGGCGTGCACAACACTTGCACAAGGTCAAGCCAGCCAAAATCCTAGCATAGATGGGGCAGTGGGTTGGTGAAGTCTCGCCCTCTGTGTAGCTTGTAGCAGTTGATGGCTACTAGGGTAAGGAGCATTAATTTTCTTTAGCGATGTAGCCATGACCCTTGGCTTGTTTATATTTCCTTACACTTCTTTTGCCTTATTTTATGTCATGAAGATGGATATGCGAACTTGAGTGTGAATATGAACATAATAGTTCTTGTGGCAGCCACACTCAAGAGAACACAATTGCTGTTAGAGAAAAGGATTCTGATAATGAATGGATGTTAACTATTGCAAATATTTTAAACATTAATGTTTCATTATATTAAAACAATCATAAGAATGCACTAAGACTTCCTTTTGTATGTCTGCTGTTACATTAAAATAAATAGGGACAATCGTAAGTTTTGTTTTGAATCCTCCTGTCCAATTAACATATATATCATATTGTCTCTGTTTTTGATTTGCCTGTATTTTTATACCACAGACACATTACTAATATTGGAGCAACTGCATAGCTCGCATACATTTCTGCAGTGTTCAGCATGGCTTGCCTGTTCAGTTTATTCAGAATGCAGTGCTAGTCTTTGAGTGGAAGGTCAGTACTTTGCTATATTAAGATGATCTTTGTTTATATCACTTCATTCAAGTCATATGTGTTGCTTATGAGAAAAAGTTTTACGTACAACTGTTTCATGGTAATTCACATATTATTATCTCCATTCTTTCCTGCTCCCACCTCTTATTATATCTGAATCTTTTAGGAATGAAATAAACAATACTAACCTATATGTTCTTGTTGACGGACTTGACAGAAATAGTTGTATATTTCATTCAATTAGTATGACTTTTAAAATATTAACTAGGAAGAAAGAGTTTTATTTTTCAAGGTTAGTGATAATGGAATGGCTTTAAGTGGGCCTGTTACTGTGTGACCTAACACAAGGCATCAGTTACCACATGCATTAATGCAGGGCATCCAAACACTTCAATACAAAGGGAAACATTGCCAACTAGGCTCATCCCACTAATATGAAAAAGGCCTAATCATTTTCTTTCCCTCAAAACGTCTAATGATCAGTTACTTTTTCCTTATTTTCTCAGCCACATTAGCACAATTCCTTCTAAGTTGTTAGTGATTCAACATCTTGCTCTCACAGGAATACTTGCCAGAGAAAGGAACATTTAATGAGGAAGATAAATTCATATAAAATGACTACAAATACATAGCTAATTAAAGATGGGAAGGAATTTAATCCATTGAATTTCAGTGACTTTATTTAAATTCCATTGTGTGTGACCACCAAGTTCCCCTATGGGAACATTGCCCTCTGCTATGCAAATACTACTTAACAGAAGAAAAAAAGATTTCTTAATTTTCATTATTATTATTATTATTATTATTATTATTATTATTATTAAGGTATTTAAAAGCAAAATACAATAGTTTTATACTATGCCCTGGCTTGGCTTATGCCTGTAATATCATTAAAGATTAAGTTTATCACTTGGAACTTGAGTTGCAGCCCTTGGGTCATCTGAAGCTGTGACAGGAGAAAGAGCAGTTCAGACTCCCCTGCATGGTTTGCCAGCCTCAGTCAGCTTCCTGTTTCAACTTATGAGGATGTTGCTCTGACATGTAAGGCCTGAAGAGTGTGTAGCAGGTGTCCATCTGATTGCACAATTTTGTGGCCCATCTGTTGTGCACAGCTTTAAGCTAACATCTCCTTATCTATGGTAATCTGAGTTTTTGAAATTGTATATGGTCATATGAGCTGTCAATGCTACGCAATATTGACAAATACAGGGCAAAGAGCAGGTGTTAAGACCCTGATGGAGAAACTTGGCAGGGGGCTTATTACTTTGTATAGATGTTCAGCTTATTGTCAGAGTTTGCCCTTACCCTCCCCCTTGAGTTTTTGTGCTTTCTGCCTTAGGAGGAAGGAATTCTAGTGCCCTTTCCTTTGTGTTTCTTCAAGGAGAAACAGGCAAATCACAGCATAGAGTCAACTCTGTGCGACCACTTTTGTAATGAAAGACTTAGCGGATGCAGTTCCTTTAAGATAGTACAATTCCTAATGTGCCGAATGCAAAAACAGTTCATTAGGTAACTCTTTCAGTTGTCTCAGTGATCAACATTTTTAATATTGGATTTAACATAGCTTTGTACATATTTATTTGTATGTGAGCATAGAATTGTTGATTTTCAGGTCTGAAAGATGTCCTGTAAGCATTTTGCATAGGATAGAGGCAGCTGGGTATCCTTGAACCAGTGGAATCATGCACAATCACAGTATGTGTTAATAAACTGCCCCCCTTTTAAAAGAACTAGCACATGGATCTTTGCTTTTCATCTCATCTTAGGTTTATTGCTAATGGGATTTCTTGTCAACACGCTGGTCCTTACTCTCTGCTGTTAAAGGGGATCTCTAGAGAGTCTACCGTATTTCAACTCTGCATCATCTGTGAGTGTGGTTAGTTATCTGAGAGCAGGGAGATTTTTCAACTTTCCCGAGAGGCTGTCTGTCTTTTACTGCAAGAGAGTACAAACTTTGACACACTATAGTTGTTTCTGCTCTTTGTGCTAACGGAAGATTAGACCTCCGAGGGGCATTCTCTGTCCTGTTCTATTCTTAGAGGGGCTCTCAGTCACTTGGGGTAAATCAGAGCATTCTGCCGTGTGCAATTCTGATATCCACATGGGCTTTGCCCTTTCTAGAAACTTTCTCAGCTTTCTGCAATGCCATTTCATCTTCTACTGCTTGCTCTATCTTATTCCCTGAATACATCAGAGAAAGTCCCACTCATTCTAATTGTCTTTCCCCCTGAGCATCCCTTGTACATTAAAAAAGAAACAAACCTATAAAGCAACTTAGAGTAGTATTTGAGAGATGTGTTTTATTTATCAACAAGTTATAACATGTAGAAGCTTTGCAAACAAATATTTGAGAATTTTAACTTCAAAATTATTCCAATCGTTTATGTACTTACCTTGCACAAGGTAGTCTATTAATAATTTTTATGCATACTAATTGACACAAACCCCTCAATAATTTAGTAAGCTAGATACGGCTGCCTATGCTTAGAAGATGGGGAAACAGCTGGGTTTCTG
Organism: Acomys minous; assembly: GCF_964271855.1. Lineage (NCBI taxonomy): Eukaryota > Metazoa > Chordata > Mammalia > Rodentia > Muridae > Acomys > Acomys minous. Next base: position 31,669,624 of record NC_140487.1, read on the forward strand.
TGGGCACCTGGAAAGCAAGAATGGAGCATTCCACTCAGGTGTCTGGAATGTGGTCCATCATCATGGTCATAAAGCTGCTAGGATAGGCTGATTACAAGATAAGCTCAGAGGATATGATATATTAGATACATTATTTTGATTTTGTATATCTAAATGTTGCTTTATTAACAGAATGCATCTAGTAGAAGATATGTAATAGAAATTATCCAAAAGTTCCTTGAAAAGGCTAACTGTATACAATATAATAATAATAATAATAATAATAATAATAATAATAATAATAATAATAATAATAAAAGAATTAAGCTGTTAACATGTCCAGTTTGAGTACTTAGGTTTGTAGGTTTCTAGTGTGCATTAATGTGTTTGTGGTGGCAGAAAGGACAGCAATTCTTATTATTAAAAAAGCCTTCAGAAATTTTTAAGAAGCAAGAAACTTATACAGTTTTGTCATTCCCCCTTTCTATTGATGCCTTAATATTTTTGTTTGTTTGTTTGTTGAGAGAAGGTAGAGCTTAAAAGGTCAAATTTTGTACATGTGTGGGTATTTTCAGTGGAGACTTTTTAATTTCATTTTCTTGATTGATGTGTGTGTGATCATTTATAGTAGGTAAAATTTATGCTTTGATTCCTTTGGAGGCTAGAGAAGGATTAAATCAGGATAAGCAACATATCCTTCATCTTAAGCTTTATCATTTCTCCATGGTGAGTGCATTGGAAATCCTCTTTTCTGCTTGGAGATACACAGAGCAGTGTTCTTAACTAGAATTAGTCTACTGTGCCCAGAACACCAGAACTTATTTGAGAGTTAAGTTTTGAGACTTTTTAAACATAGTATTTGTAGATTAGATTCACATATTGTCAGCTTAATGTGTAAGAAAAATAAAATAGAACACCATAGGGCCTCACTGGGATGTGAAGTGAGACCCCTCAGCCCCCCAAAAGAACTACCCCGGGAAAGGGCGGCTGTAAGCTCAGAGGTGTTTCACTTGCTGCTCAACAGTTGCTTCTCTCTCACATTGCAGAGATATCTACCTTGGCTATCACGAGTCTTAGGAAGAATAGAAAGCACTGTGGAAAATAAGTCACCAGTGGGATTTATCTTCAGACGTGTCAATTTCCCTCTTCCCGAAGACTAGTAGTTAAAACATATGAGTTTTCTTTCCTAATTGATGCATTCTTTAGTTTGTAACACTGCCATTTAGCCACCAATAAAAAAGCCAAATCAAACGAAGTAAACCAGGGCCACCTTTGATGGTGACGTACAATGAAATTTCTAGAGTATTTGCTCTTTTACAGGGTAAAAGTGAATTTATAAATAGAAACTTTGAAACTATTTTCTCCCTCCATATACGAAGAAGAGAAGCCTGCCAGTGGAGGTGTGTGTGTGTGTGTGTGTGTGTGGGGGTGGTGGTGGTGGTGATGGGGGAGGGGGGGCAGGCAGGGAGGTACAGATTTACATTTGGACCAGAGTGTGTCTCCAAAAACTCATTCTCTGCAGTTCAGACATTGTAATTGTCTTTGCTATTTAATCCTGCTATTAAGTGAACAATGTAGATTGTAAGAAATGGTCACTACCATGATCTGTGTATTTTGAAATGGAGAATGACTGAAATAATATCAGAGCTAATTGTGAACAGTGTTATTTATTTTGATCATGTGAGCATCTCAGGAAATAGAGCATTCATTTCGAATTGTGAAATCATACATCTCCACTGAACATTTCATTTCTTTATCATCTTTTCAGTGTTTTACGATCTCACGAGTGAAGTGTGCCCTCCTTGGAACTTTCTAACAGGATTACACATTTGGGAAGTTAAGAAAACCTTCTAAAATCCAAGCTAATAATGTTTAAAATGCGTGTTCGAGTTATCATACATAGATGCCTAGTATACATATTGCTACCTGCTAGGATGTCAATTGAGCCTTACTCAAGCCTTGCTGTTCAGTTTCTTATGTAAATAATAGTTAAGAAAATGCCTGTTAGCATGAAGCGGGGGAGTTATGGCTGAAGCCAATAACAGCATAAATTATGAAGCATAGTAAAACCACACCCATTTCCAAGAGATAGAGTGCAAATACTGCCATCGTTTTAGTTTCATTTTCCAAGGTGTTGTTTGTTTGTTTTGGTTTTTTTGAGACTGGGTTTCTCTGTGTAGTCTTAGCTGTCCTGGACTCAGTTCACAGACCAGGTTGGCCTCGAACTCACAGCAATCCATCTGCCTCTGCTTCCTGAGTGCTGGGGTTATGCCACTACGCCTGGCTTCCAAGTTTTTTTTTTTAATTAAAAAGTCCTCCTAAGAAAGGACTAATGCTATAAATGACTTCCCTCACCACACCCAGGAAAGGCATTTAATAATTTATAAAGGATATATGGTTGCAGGAAGTTCTGTGAAATGTTTTTTCTCAAAGAACTATTTTGAGTGCAATTATTAATAAGCAAGCTGTCACAATTATTCTTTAACAACATCATGTATAATATCTTCAATTTGCCATCACTTTCATTGTGGACATAAGAGACTCTGTCCATTCAGATGATATTAATATAATTATTAGATATAATTCGTTTTGCTTGGCTGTTACAAATCGTCATAGCACATTTTTACAAGAAAACAACACTTTGCTTGACACACTTGTTCATTCAACCTTTTGTTGGTATATAACTGTGTTGTATTAACTCTTCAAGCTTCTATAGAGAATGATTTTTTTTTAGACAACCATCGGCTTCAGAGGTTTGGTCAATTTGTTCAAATGTAATTTGAAACAAGAGTTAATTTCTTCACTCCATTGTATATGTAAATGCATCTCAAAATGTGTGGTTTTCACTTGCCAATGATGGATAACTGCATTGAAACAGAGCTCCCACAGGAGAAGGGAGAAGGCAGAGAGAGGTGAACAGTGCCATGGACTTTGTCCTATAGGATATCCCAGTGTAAATGAACTCTTTGGAAAATAAGCAATACATCTTACACACTGAAAACAAGGTGTTCCTGAATTGGTTGTTAAAGCCTACTTCACCATACTGTAACAGATGGACAGTTACTACAGAGCTGTCAGTTCTATCGCACATTTATGCACCTTCAGCATCGGTAAGAACCATTTCTAGGAGGAGAGGCACAGGGTGGAGTTATGGAGGTAGAGAAATGTATGTCAGTGTTCCTTTCTCTAAAGAGATAATTACATTCTGTTCTCTCTTGAGACTCTAAAACTTACTGGAGCCTCAGGAAAGACTGAAGGGTTTATTTATTTAATTTTGACATTGAGTAGTAGGGAACAGAAAGAAGAATGAGCAAGGCACAGGCTAAGGCAAGTCTGGCCTTTCTCTCACAGGGCTTGCTGTCCAGCGATGGCAAATGCTCCACAGATTCTTTCTAGTGTCTACTGGTGAAGTCATGGCAAACCTGAGGGAGGGAGCCTATAAGCACACAGAGAAGAAAGCACTTGTGCTGGGCCTTCCTTTCACCAGGGCACAAATGGACACAGCGTTATAATACGATACTGTGATTTGAGTTCTGTCTGCATCCCTAAATGATTCTTGCATCATGCCCAAAAGTTTTTTTTCTGTGTTGCATCAACAGTCTCCTCCTCCTCCTCTTCCTCCTCCTTCTCCTCATCCTTCTCCTCCTCCTCATCTTTTCTTCTTCAAGAGCTCTCTATTTGCTACTTTGGTCAGTGAAATATGTTCTTGGTTGAACTCTATTTAAAGGTACTCATGATCTTTATTGAATGGGAAAGAACACTTCCATGTTTTCTTATAAAGTCTCTAATTCTATCATGAGTGCCCCACCTTTGTGACACCATCACGCTCTTATCACTCTCCAATGGCTGTCTCTTCTTATACAGCCACACTGCATGTCACACATAGTGAAGCCAAGGCTTTGATATATGCATTTTACATAGAGGAACCCGACCCCATCTGTGGCATTCAAATCAAAGCCAAAATATTCCTTGAAACTTCACCACCCAAAGTATTAATTTTCTCAGTTTTAGTTTAATTGACTAAAGAAAAATCATAAGTGTATTATAATCACAAAGTGGCTTTTCTGTATCTTTTATCATTTCATACTTCACTATCAACTGAACTATATGTGGTAGAAGTATACTTCATGTGGACTTGTATATTGTTTCAGATTTCACCTACATGTCATATGATAAATCATGTTATAAATAGGTGCTTTATAAATATCTTCTTGTGATGGTAAGCATATGAATTAGTATTAATTTGAACAAAGTAGTAATTTAGCATGTGTGCTTTGGTGGCGTAGGTATTAATATCAAATTTACTTAATTCAGCTTAGGGGAACTTAAGTAAACGGGAACTCAGTGCAGGCAAAGCAGAGCTCACATGGGGAATACTGAGCAAGCGAGCATCTTGCTGGAGTCTGCTCTGAAAGCTGCCACCACTCAGGGCTTCCGTGGGCTTGCATGCCTTTCAGAGTCTGCGCGGTGCCTCTGTTTTGTAAGCTCACACACTGAACACATGAGCACACCTCCTTTTCCTTTCATTATCTCCATTTTTCTCTGTGCTTTTTAAAAAAAATTTTTTTGTAACCATGAAAAATCTTCCTCATTTTTAATTTGGGAATGGATAACAGAGTGGCAAGTAGGTTTCAGTTCAGAACAGTGATGGACAGCAGGGAATTGCGCTTCCTAGTGTCCATGGGATAGCAAAACTATCCAGGACTAGCCTTTTCCTTTGGAATGGACCAATGGTCTCATGTTCTCGGTTGGAACTGAAGCATTCTTGTCTTTAAACTTGTCAATTGGAGCAAACCACTCAACGTGAATGATGAGTTATTGTCTGACCAAGGCTTTGGTGTAAGTGGCAGATGTCTAAATATTTCTAGAGGTTGATTTTACAACTTTGGCTGACTTTCAGACAACTGGGTGAAATGTCAGTGTGAGTTCTTTTTATTGAACTGAAGATATTGGAGAGATTACATTGTCATTTTGATAGATCTAATAGAATTCTCAAATCTTGAACGGCAGCACTAGGAGAATTAAGCTATTCTCAGACCCTGTGTTACTGTGCTAGACTTTCATGCAAGAATGTCTGTAAAGATGTTTCCCCCCTTTTTATTTTTGGCAACAGAGTAAGTATTTGGACATCAGCCATGTAATAGACTTTATACCCTTTCTAGATGGGCAAACATGTCACTTAATTAGCCTTACCCACCAATAATTCATCTAGTCTTTTCAGAAGCACCATTTTAGGCATGTTAACATTTATGGCCTCACAAAGAGTATTAGGGAGGAGGTGGGCCCCTTACACTTACTTAGACAAGCAATGACAAACAGAAGGTCATTTTCCTGATTTAAGAGGTCATTTTCCTTTCTTGTCTAGAGGGCCACCAACCCGCCCACTGCCCCTCCCCTAGCAACCATCTGAATGGTGTCTGTGAATGGGCCACCATGCCTCTGTTTAGGCTGAGCCCTCTCGCCACATGCTTGAAAAGAGCAGGTGCAGGTCAAAAGTGAATGGGACAGCCGCAACCTCTGCTGGGAAGCACACTCACTCAAGTAGGCATAAAGGACTCTGGGAGTGACCTCGGAGAAGGGAAAACAAAAGGGTGCTTTAGAGTCCCAGCGTGGCTTGACAGAGGGCATGTGCAGGAGAGGCCAGGGAGGCTGGGTGGGTGTCTGTTTGTCTTTCACTTCAGTTCTAGTGGATTTTACAAGTCAAGAACAAGCTGTCTGAAGAGTCAGAGGCTTGGCTAAGCTTAGCCAGATTGCTATGTGCAGTTACCCACGTACCGGCTTTCTCTCCCCAGCTCTGTTCTGAGGAGATCCAGCTTCAACCGGAACTTTATTTCTGTTATTTTGTGTTCATTGTATCATGTCTGGAAATGCTTTCTTCAAGTTATGAAATTTTATGTTTCTCATTTTGGTGAGATTGTTTCATTGTATGATATAAGTCAAATAAGTCCACTGGAATGCGTTGTTTTGGGTGATTCTTACATGAATATAAAAAGATACTAAAGTAAAGAAAATAGTGCAGGTTTAAAAAACAGAGAAAGCAAATATAATATAAAATAAAATATAAATAAATATAAATAAGAGTAAGGGTAGTTGGCTTGCAAATATAATCATGTGGCTATGTGAACTACAGTATGAAACATTGAACGTAACTGTGTTAATCGTTGTAGTTACTAAAAACTGACCTGAAAATTTAATTTTTGAGTTTTCTAGAAGCAAAACTGGAAGGGAAATGAATTATATATAACAAGTTATGTTTGAATGTAATAGAAAGATTGCCTGGGTGACTGCCACTGCTTGTCTAGGTGACTAGATTTGAAAGAAAGTGCCTGTGAGCTTTCAGCTTGGGGCTCATTGAAAGTTTACTAGTGGTCAGCCTGACATTTGAAAATCTTTGACAACATCTAATGATAAAATAATACCAAATTCAGTGAAAGCACTTCTGCAGGGTGTAAAAATATTTTTCATTCTGAAGGATTGTCTTCTAAACAGGTCCTGCTTCTCTTCCCAGGGCTAAGGATGGGGGAAAACATATGTAATGTGGAATATATGTTCCACAGCACCCTAGAGTCCAGATGCTTTTTAAAAAGTGTTAACAGAAAATAGAATTATCTCAAAGTACGAGCTGGGGTCATGACAGGTGCTTCTGAGAATTTTCATTTTTCCAATCCTTTGTTAGACTGATTTTCTTATTTTACTTATATTCTCTTCTTTGGAGCTGAGAGAATTTGAGCTTTGAAATGTACCACGCTTTGATGCCAATCAGTACCTTTTTACTATACTGATAATGTGGTATGAGGTGGTTAGCTGGGGAATAGAATTTAAATGCAATAGGCAGTGATGCTTCACAATAGTGTGTCCGTGGGGAGATACTGGGTTATTAGGGGTGAATCTGTGTGGCAAGGGATTAACTTTTAGTCACTTTACATCCTTAGAAGAGATGAAGCGATGCCTAAGACCCATGACAGTTCCTAGGGATTCTTTAGATATTTAATTGCCTTAAAATTTATTTTTATTATTATTTTTAATGTGTGTGTGTGTCTGTGTGTGTGTGTGTGTGTGTGTGTGTGTGTGTGTGTGTGTGTGTGTGTGTGTGTAGGTTCAGGTGCTTCAGAAGCCTGGTGCAGCTCAGTTACAGGTGGTTTTAAACTACCTAACATGGTGCTGGAACCTAATCTTCAATGCTCTGTGTTCTTAACAACTGAGCTACCTCTCAAGGCCCCAAATTGTAATTGTTAATATAGAATAGGGTTTATAAGGAAGTAATTTCAGTGTTACAGAAATTAAAAAAAAATAACCCTGCTCTTCTTTTGGGGTTTTCAAAGTGTTATCTATTCAGGAATAGAGAGCAGGGAGTAAAGTTTTTATATCAGAGAGTCTGCAGTGACAAAGAGCACAAGACAATGGTTCATGGCAGACTTGCCTGCAAAGCATCTTATTGAATCAAAAGTTGGGGTCTAGAAAGCTTATGTGTTTGAGAAAGCTGAGAACAAAAGTAAGTCACAGATAGTTATGGCTGTCTCCACAAAGCACTGGTGCCTTCTTTTCCATATAAAGCCCCATAACCAGAAGGAAAGGGGATCATGGGTTCTTGAGCCTGAGACCCATTGCATGTGGCAAATGCAGGAAGCACACAGAGCCCTACTCATCAAGCATGGTCGCCTGTTTCTTAGTAGCCATGGTCTGTCGACATTTCAAGTGTGTGGAGTCTGGTGGAGGAGTAATCTTTGGTCTGAAAATAAAGAAAATATTTTAAGTTATGAAAACACAATAACCCTTCTCCTTAAAATTCACTGAATATTTATGCTTATTTTAGTGACAATTGCTAAACTACAATGGTCATACTGTCTCTGGAGATAAAATAGCTAGACTACTCGATTTCAACTGTAACAAATGGGTATAGATATATTGATTTAATTGAACTATCATGTTATAAATAGAAAAGCCACTTGGAGGGCTTAATGACTAGAACGTGTTTTTTATTATTACGGTTTTGCAAAAGAATAGATGTTAGATTTTTAACAACTGACTGTATGACGTCGATAGTGAGGAATCAATTTTGTTAGGACCATAATCTGGCAATTTATGTATAATCTATCTAGAATTTCTTTGACAAAATTTGAGTGATGGATTAGCTTGAGTGGGAATTAGGTACTTTTTTTTTCCTTTGGTGACTTTCAACATGATTCACGAGAAGGACCAATCGATAATATTTGCATTAAAGCATTGGCTAGAAGTAGGTGAGCAGCATATATCACGTAGGGTCCTGTGCATACCGCTAATGCAGCACGCTGACAGGCAGAAAGCAGGCTCTAGGTGGCAAAGGATTCGAAAGCCTCCATTCATTGCTCAGCATTTGCGCTAAAATCACATTAGTTTCCCCTCAGCTCTCCTCCATGGCCCAGGGTCTTAAAAGCACAAGCTAGCATCACTCAGCACAGCTCATTTTCATCAGCTGGGAGCTGCTTTGAAAGCAGAACATTGTACTTGTCAGTGTCTGAGAAGAGAGATGCAAGGACAAGCACATGCCAACTCAAGATTCTGAGCCACATGTGCTTACACATTAGATGCAGAAGTGTATTTGTGGCAAGAAGCCTGGAGCTGCCCTTCTCAGGCGAGAAGAGGTTAACCATTACTGACCTTCTTGAATTAGTAAGATGCCCGCTGTTTGGGAGTATCTGTGGCTTGTTTACAATAAAGGATTCCTATGCAAAGATTGTATTTGTTTTGTTTTGTTTTGTTTTGTTGCACTTTGAATATAACATTACTTTTGTTCTTGGGAAGTTAAGCAAGGGCAATATGTATTGCACACTGAGCATCACAGGGTCGTTGTCAGAATTAGGATGTTTTATATTTGTGGTAACAACAGGGTGAAACATAAGAGTCGTGCTGTGTGCATTACGGCTTGCTTCGTTACCATTGTGAGTGGCAGGTATTTATTGACCAGCTTAAGACCTTTAGGAAGATGAAAACAAATCCATTAAAAGGCTGTAGTAGTTTGGAAGTATATTTTATGGAATTTAACACTACAGTTGGTAGTATGGGTCTTCCTGTATTTCTTCCCGTTTATAAACCTTTTGGGTTATAAGAAGTCCGGCAATTTTTGAAAGAAACATGGACTTGCATATTTTTCATGAGCTGGTGTGCCGGAGGCCCCAAAGAGCCCCCTTGTGACATTATTTTTTGTACTACTTGCTCTCAGTGACAGAGGATGGTGATGGGTCATCTTATCCCCTCTATTGGCAACCAGTGCGTTTTCAGTCATTAAGCTTCTCCATGGAGCCAGAGAGCCCGAGGCGATCACCAGTAAACTGATTTGCACCCCCAGAGACCTTGCAGACGTGCTGTTTAGAGCTGTAGGGAATTAAGATGGTGGCCTACAATGTAATAAATAATATTTAGGCAGCACAAAGCATGATGCTAAGTATAGAAGAGCAGCCCATGCTATGGCCACGAACATTTGTGTCTTGTGGAGAACGAATGCAAAGACCTCACTCAGTTTATAATGACAATGTTTCAAAATACGGAAATCAGGAAGAACTAAAAGCAGTGTATGGGTTAGGTGGTTGGCTTCTGCTGTGGCTGGTGTGCTGTGAAGAGAAACAGCACTACAGAACAGAGGCAGCCTCCCAGCTCATCTATACTGTAGAATTGCACAAGGCACATGGTCCCGCACTTTCCTGCTTGAGCTGAGGTGACAGGATATGTGCTCCAGGCACCTGCAGCCCTAGCAGGGGAGATGTGTTCATAGAGCTTGGGAATTTCTTCAGGGGTTGAAATGGTGAGGAAGCATCCTAAGAATTACTCACTTAAGATCCTGGCAGACAGGCAGCCACCACTGCCTTCCAAATCTCCAGGGGCCTGAAATAGGACTTGTGGCAGTGCCCTGCATTTCTCTATCACTGACCTCTTGTGTAGTGGAAGAGATAAGGAGTAACCCCCCCTTCTCTCTCAAATTTAAAGGTGGATTCCTATATCTGTTTTGATCTGTCTTTGATTCCAGTTAATAATGATGGTTTTTCATCTGTATTAACTATAGACATTAAAATCCAATTTAATACAATTAAGAATAAATCTTACTTTTCTTACTTTATTTCATGTTTATATTATTATATATCTATATCTTCTATCTATCTATCTATCTATCTATCTATCAATCATCTCTCTATCTATCGATCATCTATCTACCTACCTATCTATTATCTATCTATATTCTATTTATCTATGTTGTGTGGGGAGGAACACATATATCGTGGTGTTATTGTTGAGGTTAGTGGACAACTTGTCAGTTGGTATTCATTCTCCTTTCACCACAGAGGTCCTGGGGATCAAAGCCTCCCCTCCCGGCTTTAAACGACAAGTGCCTTTACCTGCTGAGCCCCTGAACCCTGCATTCTAAATTCTAAATCTAGCTACTGCTTTAACCTTTTATAGGAATCTTTTATTTCCTACTTGACAAGTGACTTTGTTAAAAGGTTTCATAAGCGTATTCTGAGTCACTGCACTCAGCAGATACTGTATTCAAGGCCAAAATGGGTTTTAATCAGAGGGACACTTTTATATCAAATTGTTTCAGGTTTTTGTGAGGAGAGTTGGTTGGACCATTTAAGGACTCCTGAGCTGCCTCAAATCATAGAAGAAGTGTCATTTAATTGACAAATTGTACAACTGTAAAAGTTAGGAGCCACAGCACATTTCCAGAATATGTAACTTTTAAAAAATGTTTTATTAATTAAACTTTTTTATTTTTGCATATACAATTTATATTATTACACACACACACACACACACACACACACACACACACACACACACACAATAAACTACTTAAAGCAAAAAGAACCATGACACAATCAGGAATTATATAAATGTTACATTCTTAGTATTTTGACTACTTGTATATGACAGCCTCAAAGAAAACATCTTTCCTATCTTGGTGTGTCTAAAATTCTGAAGAATATAAAACTCTTTACTGTTCCATTTTTATATTTTTTAAAGAATATTTTTATTGAACTACATTTTTCCTTAAACTCTAAACTATATTATGGAAAGCACTGACATATAGAAACATTTTATTGAGGCATTGTTAGAGGGAAATCAGACTATTGTACACTGGTTTAAATTTATCTTTTCATCTAATCATTGCCTGTTGTAGAGCTGATTGGTGGCCTCTATACATCCTCATTAGAAAAGATGGATGTACCAATGATAAAAGTGAGGAACCCAGTGGAGGAGGGGTGGATCGCACTGTGAGTCTGTGGGTGTGCATGTGTGAAATGTCCTGATCCATTTGTACATTTCTCCAGGGAATTCTCAGGCAATTAAGTCAACCAATTACAACTAGAGCCTTCTCTGTGTACTCTGATTCGATAGGAGAATGGGTAATTCCTGCTAATGACTAGTACATCTGTTCAATTACATTGTTTTGTATTGATGCTTAATTGGGTGTCAAGTTGGAGGAGGGGAGGCTGTGGAAGTATTGAGTCCCTGTTAAATGTCAAAGACTTTGCCTAAATTACCTGTCTTTTTTAGCATACACAAGACACTTTGACAGGCGTTGTGCTCCTCTGCCCTTAAAGCATTTACAGTGTCTTGGAGAAGGATAATGTTCTCCTGGGAAGTGAGCTGTATCGGAGCTGGTTTGCCTTGAATGTCACTTATGTCTGCTTCCCTGTGAAATGACCCTTGTCAACCTTTAGACACAACAAAAGGCAGGCGTCTCATGGGAAATACCTTAAAAAAAATTTTTTTTCTGTTGTTACATTGTCTTCTTTGGGAGAGTTTGCATTAGAAAATGGTGCCCTGACTTAAATTGAGGCTATTTTTTTGAAAACGCATAACTTATTTTTCCTGCGTGTGTGCATCTTGGAGCAAAATGTAACAACAAACACGTTCTCAAATTAACACTCATTGTAAGCACATGGAGGGAGGGGATGCAGGCTATCTGGATTAGACCTGATAGGCTGTGGTCAGATGGTGGGGGAGAAGGGCCCCCCTTTTAGGGTTCTAGGGAAGGGGAATAGGGCAGGAGAGGGAAGGAGGGTGGGAGTGGGAATGGGAAGATACAAGCAAAGGTATAACAATCAGGATATAATATGAATAAATTATAATAGATAAAAAATAGGAAAAATAACAGCAATTCTGAACTTAATTCCAGGCTATATATGTACACATAGATGTGCATGTGCATGGACTTTCTAAAGTGGATAACAGTGTTCATAATCCCATCCTTTGAAAACAGAATAGGAAAAGATTTGCAACAGAAGGCATTTTCTCCATCCGAGGGGGTGTGTGTGTTCTTTGCATTAAGAAGTTGCATAGTTTAAAGGCTTGTAGGCATTTTTTAAATCGATGTCAATGGGTGGAATGAGGTAAAAGATTATTACATTTTATTTAACAACCCATGTACATGGCAATTGTGATATGTTTTAATAAAATTATGCATAATGTATGGAATCCTGTAACAATTAAAAAAAGAGGAGTCGACAGCATAGAAAAATAACTTTGTAGAAATGAACCGTAATGGCCAAGAGTTCCCTCAGGAAGAACTCATCTTACACAATCACTTAATGTATAAGCTTATAAAGTGTTTTTGAGAAACTTGTTGTTTTTGGTTAACAAAAAGTGTGAAAGATATTAATATGATACAGAAAAATGAATAGAGCTGTTGATTGTAGCAACTTCAGTGAGAAGCGTGTTTCTAATAGGAAAGGAAGCTAAATGTTAGTAAAGTATCTGATGACTACAGAATGTACGTGGTTCCCAATGTGATATTTCACTTGCTTTTGAAACGGGCCTACACTTTAAGATAGTAAAACGTATGTAATTTCAAATGACAGTAAAACATTCCTGATTCTAATGTGGTAAGTAACAATGCACCAGAGCTTAATCCTTTGCAATTCATGACAAATAGTTCTTATTAGGTATTTAAAATCTTCAAATAGTTACCAAGATTCATCGTTACAAGTCATATTTTAAATTTGAGTAAAAACATCCTTTTATATTTTAAACATTATTAGATTAAAAATTCATGCACCATTTTTATTACATTAAATTTACTTATATTTTCTTTAAATTAACCAGTGTTATAAATTAATTTTTAAAGAATGATGTATAGATATTTTAAATGCAGTAAGGGAGTTCATACTACTTTCCCCGGGTTAGAGAGGTTTCTAGAGCAGTAATTATGTTGAATTTGCTATAACGAGGTTGGATATATTATAAGTGTCATAGTTTATTTTGTGTTAATATTTGTTTGCTACCTTTTTTCTTTTGGAGAATTTCAATGTAAGACAGAAATTATGTGCAAGTTAGTTACTACTGTATTATAGTTTGTATTATATAAATGTATACTAAAGATAACACTTCAAGTCATGTGTGGCTTTGGAGACTTCTGTGAATTTATTCAATATAGGAAATTGAACACTAGTTAGTTCTATCTTCTTTAAAAAGTAGAATGATTTTTCAGTGTGGGGAAAATACGGATGCAAAATTTCATGAAAACACAAAAACTGACAATTTTACAATGTCTGAGCCTGCAATCTTAGAATAAAATTGCACATTAAATATTTCCTTGCATTTCAATAAAGTAAGCATTATTTTTAATCTTTTGAGAAGAACTTATTTTTTGGCACAGTTATATACCAAGGGGATAATCTTTCAGTTTAAAATGTGTACCTTCTCTAAAGTGTTATGAGTCTGCATATGCATAGTTCATTCATTTCTGCACCTGTAGCATAGCCACAGGACTGAGTGAAGATGCTTTATGAACCAGCCATTTATATATACACTTTCTATATACGATCATTAATGTACAAATTCTCTACATTACATACTCATAAATAGGAGAACCATGATTAAATATCCAAATGTACAGCCTGATTTTTAGAATATAACCAATCCTGCTGCTATGCTCTTAATTGGGAGGGAAAAGTTATAAATTATAAACATGGGTCCTTTCCACCTTTGTAAACCTATGACCTAGTCCTTCAAATGTCTTTTTTTTTTTTCAGAGAGGGTTTTTCTGTGTATCCTTGGCTGTCCTGGACTAACTTTGTAGACCAGGCTGGCCTCAAACTTACAGTGATTCGCCGGCCTCTGCCTCCCGCAGCTGGGATTAAAGGCGTGAGCCACTACCGCCTGGCTAAATGTCTATTTTTATTGAATAATAATGCATTATGTTGCAAAAGATTCACCAAGAATATAAATTATATAAAAGTTAAATTACAGAGGACACCTCTTAAGACTCAGTAGCTTACTTCTGCTCCATGCCCTAATGTGTCCATCCTTCTACAGCATTTTCTGGTTCTGTGACTCCTTCTCTGTATAATATAGACTCATTATAATAACTATTATTACTTCAAGTTTTTGGGGTGGGTTTTCTTGGTCACCCAACAAGCCCAATAAATCACTATGTTTTAAGCTTGGCCACACCTCCTATGGAGATTAAGCCGGCCTTGAAATCTCTTCCTCTAACTGTCATGCACTGTGGTTATAGACCTGAGTCACCATGGCCAGCAGAGACATAGTTATTTTACACACACATACACACCCACATATACATATATAAATACACATGGTTTTATATTCTGTATATTATCATGACATAATGCAAAAATTAACTTAATTTTAAAAATTTAAAAAAATCTATATTTAAAAATGCATTGCTATGTATTTAAATATGAGTCTTAGAAGTATAGAAGTCTAGGATATCCCAAGTCCTACGTAGTATATAGCAGGTTGCAGTAGCGCTAAAGTCTCTCAAGTTGCTGGCACTAGGAAATGCACAAAGGGGGTACGGCAGAATCATTCATGCAATAAGTTGACATTATTTGTTACACATTTAGAGAATTCCCACGATGTGTTGAATATTTGTCATTGTCATGTCTTATTTTGCTTAAAGCATGATGGAGAGTTTGGCAGTGTGGTTGTTTCTCTGAAATAAAGTACACCCATATACCTTTATACAGATTTTATTATATTCTTGAGTTACCCTGATGTAAATGCTGAAGGTTGCTTTAAAAGATGGCTATAGGGAGATCCAAGATGGCGGCGAGCAGCATGGACCATGTTTAGAAGCTCCAGTAAATGATTCAGGGAATTACTCAGAATTCTGAACCAGGAACACCAAGCTCCCCACTCCACTACAGCAGGAGTACTCCACAGTTCGAAAGGACCAAAATACAGAAAACCTGCATACCTCTGTACACGGAATGAGCACAGATTTTCTCAGACCAGAGCGGCAGCAGAGGCATCTGAGGTTTGCAGCTGGGAACCCTCTGGCAGAGGCGACTGGTATGGTAACCAGAGGGAATTTCTGCAGGAGAGGGGACTCTGTGCAAGATTTGGGCCCGCAACGCTAGCTGAACTCGGCACGTAGCTTGTGCCCAGAGACCCAAACTGGACTCGGAGTACAGTTTGGGCCCAGAGTCACTAGCTGGACTTGGCGGGCACTTTGGGCCCAGAGACTCTAGCTGAGCTTGGTGCGCAGCCCCAGTCCTGAGACTTTGGCTGGTCTCAGGGTGCAGTCCGGAGCCCAGAGTCCCTGGCTGAATTCAGCACGCGATTTGGGCCCAGAGTCCCTGGCTGAGCTTGGCGGGCTGTTTGGGTCCAGAGACTCTAGCTGAGTTCGGCATGTAGTTTGGGCCCAGAATCCCTGGCTAAACTTGTGTGGGGGGGGGGCAATTTGGGTCCAGTGAACCTAGTTGAACCTGGCAGGCAGTTTGGGCCCAGAGAACCTAGCTGAGCTTGGCACACAGTCCCAGGGCTGAGACTTTGGCTGGACTTGGAACGCAGACTGGGCCCAGAGTCGTTAACTGAATTCAGTGTGCAGTTTGGGTCCGGAGTCCTTGGCCGAGCTCAGTGGGTGGTCCCAGCCCTGAGACTCTGGCTGACCTCAGCGCATGGCTTGGGCCCAGAGTCCCTAGCTGTGCTTGGCGGGCAGTTTGGGCCCAGAGACTCTAGCTGAGTTTAGCATGCTGTCTAGGCCCTGAGACTCTAGCGGAACTCAGGAACCTCAGTGTGAGGTTTGGGCCTGAGACCCTGATTGGACTCAGCGCTAACTTGACTAAGTGTGTGGGTTACACCCAGAGACCAGTTTGGGTCCAGAGACTGATTTGGGTTCAGAGACACTAACTGGACTAAGTGTGTGTGCGGTTTGGGCCCCTTGACACTAACCTGGACTCTGTGAGCGGTCTGGGTCCTGAAACGCTACCAGGAACCACAGACCAGTAAAGCATCAAAGCTCCGGGACCAAGGAAATCTCAGGGAGACAGGGAGTAGAGTGGCCATTAGACCCCTTCCACCCAACCTGCTTCAATCCCTGGGGAGCTTCAGTGCTCCAAGGGGACCCAGAAGGCTGGGGAAACATTGACCTGACCCAATGCACATTCAGAGACCCAGGACGATTACAGGACCCACAGTACAGGGGAGCTGAGGATCACTGGCTGTGAGAGACCCAAACTACAGGGCTAGCCTCCTCCTACCATCCAGACCAGTGAAGCATCAGAGATTCTCGCCTAGGGAAATCATGAGAAAATGGGTGAATCTATCCCCAGATTCTTTCTACCCAACTCCAGAAGCTACCTGCCAAAAACAGACGGCAAGATGCCTAAAGGATAGCATAAAATCATATGTAAAAAAACCCAAAACAATATGGTGTATCCAGATCCCAGCAATCCCAAAGAAAACAACCCAGAGAACTCAAACACAACAGAAATACAAGAAAATGACCTCAAATCCTTAGTAATGAGGATGATAATGGAGGAAACAAATAAAATTAGTAATCAAATGCAGGAAGACGCAGCCAAACAGGTCAAAGACATAAAAGAGACCTATAGAGAGGCACTGGAAAAAAAAATCAGGAAAATACAAACAACCAGATGAAGGAAATCAATAAAACTGTTCAAGCTCTAAAGGCCTATAAAGAGGCAATGGAAGAAACTCAGGAATATACAAACAATCAGATGAAAGAAATCAATAAAACAGTTCAAGATCTGAAGATAAAAATGGATTCATTGATAAACACACAGACAGAAGAAAAATGGGAACATGAGAGCTCAGAGAAAGAGGCGAGCCTTTCTAACGGAATCCAAGAGATGGAGGAATGAATCTCAGGTGTCGAAGATATAATCATAGATCTGGAAGCAACTATTAAAGAAAATGCTAAATCTGGAAAAATCCTGACACAAAACATCCAAGAAATCAAGGACACCATGAAAAGAAGAAATCTGAGGCTAATAGGCATTGAGGAAAGAGAAGATGCCAGACTCCAAGGCCCAGAAAATATTCTCAACAAAATCATAGAAAAAAACCTTCCTCAATCTAAAGAAAGAGATGCCTATAAATATACAAGAGGCATACAGAGCACCAAATAGAATAGACAAGAAAAGAAAAACTTCCTGTCACATAATAATCAAAACACAAAATATACAGAAGAAAGAAAAAAAATATTAAAAGCTGCCAGGGTAAAGGGCCAAATAACATTTAATGGCAAACCTATGAGAATTACACCCGACTTCTCAGCAGAGACCATAAAAGCCAGAAGGGCCTGGACAGAGACCTTGCAAACCATAAGAGACCACAGATGCCAGGCCAGACTACTTTACTCAGCAAAACTATCAATAACCATTGATGGAGAAAACAAAATATTCCATGACAAAACCAAGTTTAAACAGTACCTATCCACAAATCCAGCTTTACAGAAGTTACTTGAAGGAAAACTCCACCCCAAAGGGACAAGCTACAACCAAAACTACACAGGAAATAGACACCATTACAAAACCACAACCACACAAACGCTCTACTGGAACCAACACCGAGATTAAGACTCTTAACAGTTACTGGTCATTAATATCCCTCAACACCTATGGTCTCAATTCTCCAATAAAAAGATCCAGACTAACTGAATGGATGCATAAACAAGATCCGTCATTCTTCTGGATTCAAGAAACACGTCTTACCCTTAAAGATAGACATTACCTCAGGGTAAAAGGCTGGAAAAAATATTCCAAGCAACTGGTCACAAGAAGCAAGCAGGTGTAGCCATTTTAATATCTAACAAAATAGACTTGCAACCAAAATTAATCAAAAGGGATGAGGAAAGACACTTCATACTCATCAAAGGTAAAGTCAACCAAGATGACATCACAATTCTGAACATCTATGCTCCCAATACCCACAGTTGTAAAAGATCTATTAACGAAGCTTAAACCACACATTGATCCCCACACAATAATAGTGGGAGACTTCAACACCCCACTCTCACTGAAGGATAGGTCATTGAAACAGGAACTAAGCCGAGAAATAACATCATTAACCAATGCCATGAATTTAATGGATCTAACAGATTTCTACAGAACATTTCACACAAACAAAAAGGAATATACCTTCTTCTCTGTATGCCAAGGAACCTTCTCCAAAATTGATCACATAGTAGGCCACAAAGCAAGCCTCAGCATATACAAGAGGATTGAAATAATACTTTGTATCCCATCAGATCACCATGGGCCCTGGCTTATGAATATTCCTTACAAAGAAATTTAAAGTATAAATTCAGTGATTTACCTCTACATTTCGTTGTTGAGAAAAAAATGTAGGCTTTAGCTATAGTGAGGAACGCAGTTTTAGGGCTTTACTTACTGATTATTGTTTTCAATAAGAATGACATTCCCTTACTAACTGCCAACAAGTTGAGCCTAGGTTAGAGTATGTGTCCATAGGGTATGCAAAGGAAGACAATCTCTGTCTGAAATATAAAGTAAATGAATAGGACATTGTTTTGTCTCAAGTCTAGTGGAAATATATTGCTTAGCATTTTTTTTACATTTCAAATTATGTTTATGATTTTGACTAAGAAGTCAGCCCTGCATCATAGAACTTAATGGATTAAAAAAAATAATCTTAATTTTCAATGAAACAATGGTAAGTTCACCTCTGTATGTATACACACACATTGGCTGTGTTTCTCTGGGTAATCTTAACATTTAGCTTTATCTGCTAACTTTTCAGAAATATAAATGTACAGCGCCATATGGCTTTGGGCTTCTGTAAATATTCTGGAGCATTCTCCTAAGTAAAGGAGATGCTGGCAGTAAAGGCTTTATGTAGGCAGCCAAGCCGACTGGAAGTGACTTGGCACCTCTACTTAGCATGTGGCTGGATCAAAGCTGGCCTCAGGTGGGCAGAGCCCAGGAGTCTCCAGTTGGTGGTTACACTGGAGTTGCTAATGCATCTTCATCCCCAGTGGTGGATTTTCTAAATTTCATTATCAGAACAATGTAGTCCTGCTGTCTTTTTCTCATTCCAGGTAGACCTGAAATGTTTGATGGGTGTTTGGTAGGAAAATTCAGACATTTGAAACAGAAATGAGTTTACAGCCTTTGTGTCACAGGTTGTTTTTCTTCATCTTTTTTCATTCTAGTAGTCAAGAAAATAAAATTAAGCTGTTAGAGTTGAGACCCCACTCTTCCAACTGAAGCTCCGCTCACCACATCTTGCTCACACACTAACCTGACTACTCTCTTTGCTGCCCCCACAGAGCCATTTATTTATGTATTTAGTTAATATTTTATTTATTGGAGGGAGCATCTATTTCACCTCAGTATAATACCTGAGTATATTTCATTTAGATATGATTTTCCTGCACTGTGTTTACATGCTTCCGAAGGTAAGAGATTGAAAACAAATAAATAAACTGTTACAACAATTTCAAGGTTTTGGAGAAATAATCAGGGTCTGATGTGAAGACCATTAGGCAAAGTCAAATCTCCTCCCTTCCTGGTCAGGAATGCGTCCCTGAGGTATTGACAATTGAGCTAAGGAAAAGGGGAAGGGAAGACAGGCACCATCCAGAATGAGGACACAACAGAGAGAAGAAAGCAGACACAGTCATGAAAACACTTTTCCTTAGTTGTGCCAAAGCCTACATATGCTCAGGATCTGAATCTCCTTCCCCAAAGGGTAGTCTATGCAAGCAGGGCTCTGAACCTGTGCCTCTTAGCTGAGTGTTGTCATGAGCTGAGTGCTGAGTGTGAGCTCAGGAGTTACTTGTGATGTGGTCCATGTCTCCTGTGAGAATCTCAGTCCTGAATCCCCTAGTTCGCTGACAGAGATGCTAGGATGTAAGAAATTCCAGTAGAGTTACAGGAGGCAGATAAAGCCCCTTACCCAGGCTCGTCTGATTACGCGACTCTGGGCTCTTGTTTTGTTAGAAAAATAACTGGTATAGTTATGCATAGTCTCGTCCCTCCTCTTGTTAAGGATGATGCGTCCAGAGACAGGAAAAGGTGGACAGCGTGTGGGTGAGGACTAGCTCATGGTGCAATGCCTCTATGTGCAATGCAATAATCCAAACATCTTTTATGGATAAATTCAAGTATAAGCATAGCTAAAATGAAGAGAGACACAAACGATGAAGTCAGTGACTGTAGAGACAAACCTAAAGGCTGCTGTGAACAACCACCTAGTCACTGATCTTTCTGTGTTCAATGCAAACCACTGTTGTTTGAATCCTTAGTTTATGCAGAAAGATGTGTTCATAGGTGAAACCGTCAATTTCAATTATTTTACCTAACAATAAACTGATTTAAACAAAATTTACTTTCATTATAAATAAAAATGGTCTTGTACAAGAATTATCTCTACAACTTCAAATAAAATAAACCAAAATGCTACAAAGTGTGACTTAATGATAGCATTCTTGTCTAGCAGCCTTAGTATGTAACAAAAACAACAAAAATACATAACACCCTCATGGAAACTATATTTTAATAATAATATTATTATTAAATTAAATTATAATAATTTAATATCCTATTTTAATATCTAATTCTACTAACTGTGAATCTTGAAAGCTAAAGTGAATAGTGTACTATGTGCAGTTTTGATTTCTGTTTGTTTGTTTTGTTTTGTTTTGTTTATAAAAAGCTCTATTAAAATGCTCAGGATAAACTTGGAAGTATTTATTTATCTTTTCTTTTCTTTTTTCTTTTTAAAATATATTTTATTAATTTATTCATATTACATTTCAATTGTAATCCCATCCCTTGTATCCTCCCATTCCTCCCTCCCTCCCATTTTCCCCTTACTCCCCTCCCCTATCACTGTGACTGAGGGGGACCTCCTCCCCCTGTGTATGCTCGTAGGCTTGAAGCATTTAATTTGCCATTGTCTTGTCTCAGTTTCTCAATGTTTGGATACAGGCCACCACATTTGGCAAGGTTTCCATTTTTATGGTAAATGCTGTATTCATTTTTCAAAATGTGTGTTTTGAATCTTTTTTTCTCTTATTTCTTCACTGCTCCTCCCAACTCTTGCACCTGCCTTCCTCTCGGTCTTTCTTGGTTCCTTCCCTTTGCTTTGAGCTTTCTTAATCATTCTCTACGCATGGAGTGCTGGCTAATCCAGAGCATGCCAGTTCCCCTAGGTTCCTAGCTCTGTGCTTTCCCAAACTGTTTCCTCAGCATAGAAAAATTTTGGGTTAGAAGCAGTGGAGTGTCTTGCATTTCAAGCTGTTGTCTGCCCGTTCATTCCACACACTTCCGAGTCCATCTGTCACTTCCCTGGAGTGAACTCAAAGAACATGACCAGCTTAGATGGCAGTGCAAAGTCTTTTACTACAACCTCGACAAGACGAATACACACTACTCTAGAAATTTCCAAAATTAAATTTGTAAAAATATATAGCATGGAGAATGGATACAAGTCAGACAAAGGTTCTAATCCTAGTAGTTATGAAAGCATAAAGGGGGATATAATATTTACTTAAATTACCTTAAAGCCAGGCATGGTTACACATGCCTACAATACCATCGCTTGAGGGGGAAAATCAAGAGGATTGAGAGTCCAAGGTTTTCTTGGGTATGTTGTAAGATCGGGGTCAACCTGAGCCACAAATTCTCTCCTGTAAAAAAAAGTAAAGAAAAACTCAAAACCCAACCCAAACCAAACTAACAACAACAAAAACCTTTTTGCTTATGTTACAGAAACACACACAAAAAAATCCCAATTAATTAACCATTCATGGCTTGCATTGAGCACTTTTATTCTCTGAACAAGAAATTAAGTAGAATGAGTTCTTAATACAGAATACTTAATTTATGGCCAGCAAGAAAGCTCAGCAGGTAAAGGTTCTTGCTGCCAATATGGACAACTTGGGTCCCTAGATTGCACCTGGTGGATAAAAAATGGATTTTTGCAAGTTATCCTTTGGCCTTGATATGTTGTGTGTATTGTCATGTGTGCATCCACAACATACAACATGGAGAGAGAGAGAGAGAGAGAGAGAGAGAGAGAGAGAGAGAGAGAGAGAGAGAGAGAGAACAAAGAGACTAATGTAATAAAGAAAACCCACTTCAACAACTTCTGAGACACTTCTCCTAAGGTTGTTTTTTTTTTTCCATTTTCCCTTTTAATCATAGGAAGACTTGACTTTGTTGATTCCTTTAAAGCTTTTTAATGGAGCTGAAGAGATGCTTAGTGATAAGGGTTCTTGTTTGGCAGGTCTGGTTATCTAAATTTTATTCCCAGATGGCATAAAGGCAGGAGGAGAGAACTAACAATAGAACACATTCACCTTACCTGCATATATATATATATATATATATATATATATATATATATACACACTCCTGATAGACAAATATACACCTATACACACACCTAGAAAAATACAAAACACACACACACACACACACACACACACACACACACAAACCACAGGCCTAATAAACGTCTGTACACACAAACTGCTGTATGTAAGATATAAACATGCACATACACCCTCCCCCACAGTCTTGATATACATAAACACACAGAAACCACATTCCCAGATGTTATACACACATGCACACACACAAACTGAAAAATTAAAATCTTGAATCATTTTGAAGCTGGTTGAGTTTTTATCACAATTTTGAATTTGTTTGCTTTATTTTCAGTGATTGCTAGATTCTTGCCTTCATCTTGGCCTCCATAGTGATTTAATTTCTGTATAGGTATTTCAACCCAGAAACATAGCTACTCTGGCAAGGGATCCATCTAAAGACCTAGGTCAATGTGATCTGGCTAGAATACAGACATGCCATAGTACACACCTTTAATTCCTCTGACTGGAATAGAGACATGCCTATGGTAAACATCTTTAATCCCAAACAATGACATCTAATTGAGAGGAAGACAAAGTGATGAATCAGGGAAAGATTTGACAGAATAGTCACAGATAGGCTATTCCCAACTCTCATGAGAACTGACAGGAAAGAGAGGCGACTTAAGAGCAGTGCACAGCGAGAGAGGGAGGTGAGTTCAGTACAGTTCAGTTGAATGCAGTTGAGTGCATGCAGTTCAGTTTTTGGAGTTCAGAGGCAGTTTTCCCAAGCAGAGCAATACACTGAGAAGCACAGAGAAGCCAACTTGAGTCAGTCAGCTTGGAGAGGAGTTTTGAGCCAGATCAGCTGAGTTGAACAAGGCGGCCTGAGCTCAGGAAGAATGAGAAAGAGTAAGCTGATTCGGCAGTAAGTCTCAGAGGCTGAAAATGTTCCAGGCCTAGGTTAGCAGATGGAAGCTGGGACCTGAGGCTTTCGAGGCCCAGGCTTGCAGAAGATTTTATTGTATGGAGGATTGAAGTTTCCAGGCTTAGGATTAGGAATAGTTAGTTAGAAACTCTCTGGGTTCAGCGCAAGCCGTGTATTCTCAAAGCTTCACTGCAGCTCCCACTGCGTCCCCTCATCTGAGGAAATAAGAAGCAACATTTATATCTGGTCCCCACCTTTAACTTTTGCACATTTTAGTGCTATGTACTCTTTCTGTCAAGCCTCTCTAAACTACTGTTTTCTGGGAAGACCTTGTTTAGTTTCCTGACTTCACCTTCGCTTTTGAACACTAACCGTTGGTCTTCCTCAGCCTCAGGTTCTGAAGAGACTGGCAAGCATGTCAGGCTATGCCATTCTAGAACCCAAGGGATCCACCCCAGTGTATAATACTTGACTAGATCTGGTCAGTGA
Organism: Acomys minous; assembly: GCF_964271855.1. Lineage (NCBI taxonomy): Eukaryota > Metazoa > Chordata > Mammalia > Rodentia > Muridae > Acomys > Acomys minous. Next base: position 31,693,599 of record NC_140487.1, read on the forward strand.
CACAGGACATTTTTAGTAGTTTATGATAAATGTTTTTGCCCTTAGCTATGAATTGTTTTTCCAATAACAGGATGAAAATGTGAGGTCTCACTTTGTCCTTTATACATCTCTACCTAGTTTGCTCACTTTATTTTAATTAACTGATGGAAAATTGTACCAGCAGCTGCATAATATATAAAATATTTAAGATGTTATACACATGCTTTCTGGTGGGTGTGATGGCTAGCTTTAATTGTCAACTTGAATCACTGAAAAGATTCTCAATTAGGGATTGTCTACCTTGGGTTGGTATGTGAGCGGTGTATGTGTATGGCACTGTCTTAGTTGTTAATTGTTGTAGGGAGATCCAGCCCACTGCGAGTGATAGCATGGCCTGGGCACTTGATTCTGAATGTTATACAAGTAGAGAAATTACGCTAAACATAGGCATGCAAGCAAATGAGTATCCATCAAATAAGTTCCCCCTACTCTTGACTGTGGCTCTGATATAACTAGCTGTTCAAAGTTTGTGCATTAACTTCTACACAGTGATGATTATTATCTGAAATTGTAAGCTGAAACAAACTCATTTCTCCCCTAAGTTGCTTTTTGCCCATGTATTTTTATCACAGCAACTAAAATGAAACTACGACAGTGGGCATTAACAATTGAGAGAACATGATTTTAATTATTTTTCTTGGATTTTCATAATTTTGCTTGAAAATTCCAATATCATATAACAATAATAAAGTGGGGAAATGTATATTTACATATTTACATATTTACATACATATGTTTATAATTTTGATAATATAGTAATTCATAATATTAGGCCATTATTTTTCTTGTATAATTTTGTCTGCAAAATAAAACATTATTATTAGAAAAGAAATGAATCTCTTTCCTAGGAATCACTGAGGAGAATTAATATGGTAATATTCATACATCAGATATAAGAGAGGTTTATATTAAATAGCAACTAGACTAGAAGATAAAAGCGTTTGCTTGGGCAATTCCTACGTATGAAAATAATGCTTATTGTTGGCAGTAACTGGAGGAGAAACTTTAGGAGATAGATATTTTTAAGGTGGTAAAATGTTGAGTACATGGTGGCAAAGCTACCATTTCCCTGATGTGATCAAGAGACATGAGGGTGATGCAGCACTTTGGGCAAATGGACCATGGTTAGGAGAAAGTGTCCTTCAGGGCTGCAGGTCTTGGTGGGGTGGGGGTGAGGGGCAATGGTGCCTTTTCCCCTTTGCTGTTTCTCCAAGGTGTTCTAGAACCTTTGCAGTGAATTCTCCCCACAGGTGCCTTTCAGGTGCCTTTGCATTTGAGGACACTCAGCTTCTCTGTATAGAGGAACATTTGGAAGAGAATATAAGGACTGGTAGGCTTGTGGGAGGCTGCTGAGTCACCTGTGATTCACAGATCTGGCTTTGGAAGTCTTCAGGCTGTGATACTACAAAGCTTGGTGATCTGTTTAAAAATGTCTTATTGAAATCCACATTGGAACATGCTCTGAATGGAACATTAGGAACAATCTCAGGATGACTAATAATGAGAACAAAATCAGGAGACTGCAACCATTCATCTGCATGATGCAGGCCTCATGCACCGACTCCCTGATTCTGTCATACTTCATAATGATGAGCTATGTTGTGTGGACATTAAAGCCTGGGCTTAAACACAAGCTTGACACCGTCATCTTCTCTCAGGACCTTTTGTATCCTGTCCTGTATTTTAAATTCAATGCGGTCCTGGAACGTAGTCTTTTCTTGTAATTATCAACTTAAAGATATAAACAGCGACACCAATGAGACCTTCTCTGAGAAGCCCAGGCTTTTAGTAAGTCTTGTCCTTTGCTTGTAATGAAGAAATTATGCCTGGAAGGATGGAGTCTCTCCTATCTTTTTAGTGAATCATTTAATGTTGAATGCTTAACTTAAATATTTTAGTTTGAATTGACAAGGGCTCCTCAGCAACTGTACATACACGAACCATGCCTTACGGCATATCTTAAATTCACCAAGAATGTAACATAGAAACTCCATTTAGATACAGTTATGTAAGATGCTTTTTCACCCATATATATATTGAAATGCTTAGGTTTTGACCTACTTTTCATTGTATGAAAGGTTGTCATATAATATTGTTATTTAAATATTTGCAAAGGTTATATAATTTGGAAAGGCAATTAGAGGCATTAATTTTTCCATGTCTTTAGTATTTATTGCAGGACTCTTTTATCAAACAATCACTTTTTGAAAGGGATTATTTAACAGTATTGAAACTTTTGGCCTTTTGCTATTAAGTAAGCAAAAAATTATTTTTTAAAACAGAGCATATTAGTTATTTTCAATATTACTTGATGCTATAAGGTCCTACAGATAGATAGCCATTGTTTCACTATTAGTTTTTGTGCATGATAAGAACTAACTGAAATCTGGTCAACTAAATCTTGAGTGAAATGAAATATTTCAATTTCATCACATGCTGTACATTATATCTCTGTTAGGAGACAGTTGCCCAAATCTAGCCACCTCAAGAACAACCTCTATCTTACAGGCAGGGATAAAAGTAAGGTCATATTCTCAGAGCCCAGAACCAACTCCTAACCTGATTCTTGAGGTGTTACATGTTTGTCTGTTAACCAGCAAAAGATGTGTAATGGGAAGTTGCTGATCATCTAAACTAAGGCACATAAGTCATAAATGCATTGCCTACCATGCCGTTATTGGCTCTGTGCAGACTGTCCACACCTTTGTTCCCTTATCATCTTGAATCCCAGGCCAAAAGTTCAGGAGGAGACTTGACTACGAAAGTTGAGTCTATGATCCTGAAACTAGGTGGCCTGGATAAGGCCAGGTCGCCCATGTTTATTCCCTTGCTCAGCCCCTTGTGTCAAATTGTGATTCGACAATGCTACAGCCTGCCACACTTGCTACACCCTGCCCCACTTCCCTTTGCTTTGGGATTCCATCATTTTAAAATTCTGTGCAATTTCTCTCAGGGGTCAAAGTTCAGCTCCCAATTCTGTTCTGTGGCCCCGATCAATCAGTTAGTGGCTGCCTGAGTAAAATAAGATTCTGTCATCCGCTTAAACACTAAGATGAACACTAAGATAAAGACACAGGCAGCTCCAGAGTCTGTGCTGTTGTCTCTGACTGGTCAGTTTTTGTGGCTTAACTCAAATACAAATCTTGCTTTGTGGGACTCTTGTGATTGCGTGAGGTGTTTTGGTTTTTTGGACCCCAACATCTCTAAAGATGCACATCCTATTCCCCGCTACTGCAGCCAGTGTTAGTTCCCTGTCTTTGTCTATTTGAACTTTAAAAAAATTGACTCGGAAAAACTTATTCTCTTTTTTAAAAGTTTATGGTGTTAATAGGGAAATATAGCTGAATAAAAAACAAAAACAAAATTTTGGTACTGTGTGTATTGGACAGCTCAGAAGAGGAAGCTGGATGTAATTCTTGTCCATGAAGGAACCTTCTGTTTGGAATGGCCTCTGTGTGCTGGGCAGCACATGCGCTGCTCAGCCAAAGAGGGTCAACAAACCACATTCTGGGGGTCAAAAAGGTTGAAAGCAATTAAATTGCAATATCTTTTCTGGCTGGGCATTTATTTCCCATCTCACGTTGGAAGGTTTCATTCCTGGTTGTCCAGTTCACTGTACTCCAGAAAAAAAGGTTACGCATATTGGAGGTGAACTAAACTTGCAGCATTCTCTGATTCTGTTCTTCAGAGACTGAGTTATAGTCTTTCTTATTTGCAAGTTAATGTATCTGCTTTGACAGCTTTTGATTGTTAAGTAAACTCTGCCCTGGAACAGCTGTCAGATAAATTATCCCGTGGGCTGTATTTAAAAGAAGCACCCCCACCAGCCAGTCTGGGCCTGGCTTTTAAGTCCACGCATTTGTTTGTGTTTGTGAACTCGCATCATGAAAATAATGAAGGCTGGGTGAAGCAGCCATGTTTGTCCATTTCTCGCTAAACTCCTACTGTTGTTTTTAGGGTATTTTATACTAAGGCGCACATTGAAGTAGATTCTACACTTAACCTTCTACATCACATCAAGTGTGTGTGTGTGTGTGTGTGTGTGTGTGTGTGCTGTGAGCAATGTGGGACTTTCCTTCTATCGACCTAGTGTCTAACCCCAACAATTTTGTGTTATGCTAATGAAAGTAACCCAGTTTTTGGCTGTAAATAACATAGATAGTGCTTGTTTACTTTGTTAATTCAGAGGAAGCCTCAAAAGACTCAATTTGAAAGAATTCTCACATGTATGTAACCACATACATACATTATACTGTGTGGGAAAGAAGAAAATATATAGGTTTTTGGTGGTTTTGTTAGTAATGAAAGCACATTTTTTTCTTTCTATGTAAAAATAAAGACTTCTGTAAATGTCATTTTTACCTTTTTTATGTGTGTGAAATAGAATTTGAACCCATGGCTATCATAATCTATAAAACAGAAGTTATGGCCAGAATTGAGGGCTCCTGTAATGTGTGATGATTAGAATACCAATGTTTCAGATCCTAGAATTTGAAATGAGTGAGAATTCTGTTCCTTTTTAAAGAACAAACTAGTTTGCTTCTTTGAGTAATTTTAGGCAACTTAAGGTCATTATACCCAATTCTTCACCTGTAAAATAAGAGAGTTAGAATTTATCTCAGTAGACATTTGTAATAGTTGAAGACTTTGTGCAAACAGTGCAGTCAGAATAGTCCCTGAAATGTACATGCTGAAAGTCCAATTAGTTGTTTTCTGAATCTGCACTCCATATGTATAAGGATACATATGCATGTTTTCTGAGATGTCACTACACAGAATTACATGGCCCATCTATGAGTGGTGTTTTGCATGCAGTGCTGATCCAGAACAGTCCATCACTGCCTGAAACTCTGTAGGACAGGCTGGATATAGCTTAGGAAAATCAAGGAAGAACCATTTAAGAGGTTTTGAAGACTTTAGTTTAAAAGAAGAACAACCTGAAACAGCCTGACAGGATGGTTTGGGCAATGGGGGTGAGACTGAAGAAATTAAGTTAAGATTTCAGCTAGCAGGAAACATGATTATAAAATGGGACAAAGTAACATGTTTGTGAGGCGTCCAAAGTGCCTGCAGAGACAAAGCCTAATGGGGGAGAAGTGTTTTCATGTAGATTGGTGTCCCAATGTTAATAAGCATTTTAGGAGTTTGCAGGACTAGGGATATTTGATTGCACATATAATCACTGAGCGAAAAGGACACGAAGAGGTTTTTGTCATGACATTAAATAATGCTTATGTGCTTAACATTAGATTAAACTAAATTTTGTGAACTCGTTTGCAGTGGCCAAGGAAAAACACAAATGAAAAAAATGACAGGAGAGGTCCTCACTAAAATGAATGGGGATTTGTAATGAGCAACTGTTAAGTCAGCTCATTTGGTTCATAGAAACACCAGCAGCAGATTGCGTGGCCGTGTGGGACATCCCAGTTGGCATCAGGCTCTGCAGGGATGGTGCTGGAGGTTGTAACCAACTGTGGTGCTGAACGACAAAAGGCAAAGGAAAGGCTCAGGGCTGCAGGGAGCAAATCCCACATGTGACCCCCACCCGCCCCACCCCTGCCTCCCACTCCCCAGCTAGCTAACATGGGACTCTAATGTCCACCGGAAAACATTTTGCTTATTCATTTGGAATCCGGAAACGAATTACAGCAGTTTAGGCAGAAACTATTAACCAACCAATTTAAAACATGCAGATAAAACAAAATGAGTCCAGGATGACAGACAGAGTCGGCTTCAGGAAGCCTTTTCTGCTCTTTGAAAACTGAGACTATGACTAACTGTAAAGTGGATTCACACACACTCAGGCAAAGGCCAGTGAAAAACAGAGGCACGGATAGAGGACTGGCAGGAAATGAGGTTTACTATTGACACAGCTTTGTTTTCTACTCCCAGGCCTTTTTCTTTTCCACTCTGGTTAGTGTGATCACATTCTTCTCTCATTTTCCCAGGATTCCTCTGGATAAAATAAAAATTGAATCCCCCCGCATCTCACAAGTGGAAGGAGCTTCCTTCTGAGAAAGCAGCAGTGTTACTGAAAATGCTTGAATTGCCAGTAATTTCAGAAATGAGCATCTTCCCCATCTCCCAACCATCCTATGACATAAAGTAGATTACAAGTGATTTTATTACACGCAGACATGCATACTCACCTGCATATTGTTACCATGTTTTAAGAAATGCATATATAGTAAATTTGTGTGCCTCTTAAATCTTTGTGTTACTTAATGCTATTTTTACTCAATTGCAGGGACACCATGGGTGGTTTATTATATAACAAAAATAAAAGTAGCTTGTCATTGGTAAAATAATTATAGCTAATAGAACACTTTACTTTTGAAATATCTTATTACTTACATTTATGAACATGATATTTATGGGTTGGCACAGTTGAAATGGCTATTTAGGCATTTTAATTATTCCTTGCTCCTTAAAACATTATGGTGTCTTTCATTTCATCAGGGTTAAATACAAAATTTTTGCTTAAAAGTAAAGGCACAGGCAGAGAATTGCCTCAGGAAAACGCACAGGCAGAGGATTGCCCCAGGAGAAGGCACAGGCAGAGAATTGCCCCAGGTAAGGGCCTGCAGTGGTCCAGGAGCCTCTTGGCATCACTGCCTTGCTACAGCCATCACTGCAGCAAGGCAAGTCCTCTTCCCTTTGCTCTGTGCTGAGGCCCACATTCTTTTGTCTCCATGGTAATTGGTAGTGGAGCAAATGCAAAAGGATGTATCTATTTCAGCATTTTCTCCCTACTAATAGCAGTGATTTTAGATATTTCACTTATTTTTACACAGGACTTGCCCACACCGACATAGAAAGAAGCACAGTTGTCATTGGGGTCAAGTTCTTAGAGCAGTTCATAGCCCTCGCTCTGACTCCATTCTTCTAACCAAGCAAATTCTTTCCTTGGCTTAGCTTTTAAAACAATTAAATCGATAGCTTGACACTTTCTACTGAACTGTTGCACTTTACAATAGATTAAATGGGATATAATTTGTGCTTTTCTGAGCTTGAAGTTCCTCAAATATGTACAAAGTGAAATGGATTATCATTTTTCTTTCTTTTTGAGAATAGACTATTTTGAAAGATGTTATGTCACCTGCAAATTGACCCTCAGAAAGAACATTAATTTAAGAGCTGCTTTATTCTATCAAACTACATGAAAATAAAACATTTATATGTTGTCTTTTTAGAATTTTGGCCATTTGTAAACCATAAAATGCCATAGGCATAAATAATATTTTACTTATTCAATAAAATACTTGCCTCATCTTAGTAGGTATATTGGTGGGTGTTTCCTGTCACACTGACTCTGTAGAGAACATTAAACACTTGGAATCTTGCTAGTAACTGTGAAATGTACTCTCAGGACCTAGGAGAATTACAATGCTTGCTTTTTTGCTATGACACTCTATAAACATTTTAATTTGGAATTATAGAACTAACACTTTAGATATTCGGACAATTTTGTTTAGACCAAGATGGCCTTGGATCCACAGAGATCTGCCTGTCTCTGCCTCCCGACTCCTGGTATTAAAGGCAGCACCACCGCACCCAGCTAAGAGCTTGAGCATCTGAACTCAGTTGCTAGTGGTCATATGGCAAGTACTTTCTCCTAACTGAGCCATCTCCCTAATCTAAGAAGATTCGACCACTGAGCTACATTTCCAGCTCAAGCATTTGTTCTTTGAAAGTATAAATGTGTTTTTTAAAATGATTGAAAGTGAAATATGTGTGCTCTGGCAATGTGCGTTCTTTATTATGAACAGCAAGACCTTTTTATAAAGCTATTAGGATAACAGCTTAAAAGCTGTTTTTAAAAAAATGAGAAAATTTCCAAAATTTCTAATACACAGGGTTTTCATTGTAATACTTTTATAGGGTCTTTGCTTTCATAGATGAAGGGTTTAGAACTTTATGATTATAGTATTGACACGTTAATGAATATTGTAGCAGTCTTTACTGTTTAGATTCCGTAGAGATCTTCAAATGGCTAGAACCTTCAATTTCCCTTTCCTTGCCCTCCTTTCACACCTGCTGGTACCTGCCCCACAGTCATGGAATCCTGTTTGTTGTATGCCGCCTGTGCTGGGGAGGTGTACACATAGCCATGCTGACCAGCATCAGTGAACAGGATGTCTTCCTGTGTGGTTCAACGTCTTATTCCTCTTCAGTCATCGTTCCAGTAACTCCCAAGCTGAAGGCCCACTGTCAGTAAACAGAGAGCTTTCCACTTCCTTACATAGCAAATGAAGTGGAGCTAGTGATCTCAACGCTTTCTCTAGTCCTTCTATTTGTTTCCACTTGTCTGAAGAGTTGTAACATTTTCCTTCCAGTTTTCATGGAAGAAGTATCTTCCTGTACAACCATGCATCATTTCCCTGTTTATTTTGCCATTTCTGAATTCATTCCACACTTTTTTACCTTCTCATGTTTATGATAAAGTCTGTGTGTTGAATGCTAGAATTTTTTAAAAAAATATTGTGAAAGTCATGTCTCAGAGTCTATGGTGGTTTGTGTCAATTGCTGTCTTGAAAGAATATACATGTGCCTAAGAGATGGGCCTCTGCTTGGCATTCTCAAACTGGCCAGAATTCTTTCATGTTTTATCAACGCAACTGGAGAATGAAGCTAAAACAGTACTATTAGAACACAGAGATTAATAAAAGAACATCATGCAAATTAACGGGCAACAAAATATTTTAGCGACACAGAAACCTTGAGAAAATGAAGATGCTTCTCTGAAGGAGGACTGCAGGACCACAGGCAACAATGGGCGGACACCAACAACCTGGAGATGGTCTTCATGGTCTCTTTGCTTCTGCTATTCTTTACCGCAGGAAGATTTTGATGTGTCTGTGATTCGGGACACTTGGACCATAGCAGTCTTCAGAGGATAAGCGTAGGAGAAGAGCGCCTTTAGGATAGTGTATACCATCTCCATCATTGCCAATAAATGATGTGGTCTCTCTGGCATATCCTCCACTTTTCTGTTCACCTTTTACATAGAAACAGGTCCATAGCTCTATCTTGTTAAACAAACAAACAAACAAATGGGAGCCCCAAGGCCTCCGCCATTCCTTTTCAGACTCTACACTACCTCTCATACCACTCCATGATAAAGTAGACAACTCTTCTCTGGCTTTTTTGGGGGGGGTGACTTCATGTAGATCTGTGATCCTTGGAAATTGTTTCATCTGGTCTCAGAGCTTCTCTGGTCCCTTTCTTTGTTTTCTTGTCACAACTCATACCCCCTACTCGCTTATTAATGGTTGCCTTCAGCTTTCTAATTATTGTTTATTTCCTTCCTAGTACTTGACTCCATTGATTTGCCCATGCCCTTGCTAGGTACTGTAACCACCAACCTTTGTATTTCATGCAGGCTTTACTTCTGACAGGTCTGAACCCGTTACATTCAGGTCTCTGAAAAGCACCAAGGATTCAACAAAAGCAAAATCATTGATAGGGTGGAGCTCAGCAGTAGAGCACCTGGCCAGCATGTGCAAGGTCCTGGGATCAATTTCCAGCAACTCACCAAAACAGAAACAAACCAGCAGAGACCAAGTTGTGGAAGCCTCTAACCTATCCAGTGCCTGCTACCCTGTTCTGAATTTTCCTTTGATAACCATGTAGCCAAATGCCTACTGCCCATCTGCTCCTGAGAAACTTCCCAAACCACCTATCAGTTCTTCTACTAGGTGTGTTCCAATGTACCTGTAGTCTTGTGCCTACATCAGAATGTCATTGAGCTAATTGCTTCCATGTAGCTTCCCCACCTTTCCCCTGCCTTCCATTTACTATTATTGAGTTAACTGAGTAATTGTGAATTTTAAGCTCCCATCTCCACCCTCTCTTTTTCTGCCCTGCCCTCCAACCCCTATCTACTTGGTGTTAGGAATATTTATAGTCCCATGTTTGTAGGCATCTACTGGATCTTGTTACTGCTCAGCTCCTCATCTTCTAATGTCCCGATCATATTTGGGCATACAAACAGAATCTTCAATAATATCACTAAAGAGTTGGCTTATAGCATGTTTTTGGCTGAATTACCCCCATGCCCAATTCCTGTCACTTCATTACCTAAGCATTAGGATGGTCTCCAACTAGTAAAACTTGATGAATTGACTTGAGAACACCATTCTTTTGCTGGAACCTCTGCTTGACCCTGCACACGTTGGCAAACCCTATCTGCCTTCCTTCTCCAACCCTGCAGGCCCTGGGATGCCTGGGAACAAAGGAAGGGCTCAAGAGCCCAGTGCTACGTTCTTGGCAGCTCTCGCATCTTCCTCTCCTGCTGCTGACAGCCACCCAAGTGGCTGAGCCTAAGTGCTCAGATCTTGACCATACTTGGGCACAAACCCAGCTCCTAGCTGACCTGTCATCACCTCTCGCCTACAGTTTACAAAACTTTCCTGCCCTAGTCAAAGAAAAAGACTTCCTCAGCCCTGATCTTTGAGATTGGTGATCCCACTCCCAGAAGCAGTGCCTGCTAAACTTGCCTTTATCTGCTTTAATCTGGTGTAACTTGGCCAAAATCTGCATCACCCAGAGAAGGAAAAAGCCTATTACTCATGTTCTCAGTGCCTTCATTGTTAATTCCTTTAACCTTGTCAGATCCTACTTGTGTTTCAAATACCACTTTTTAAGCAATTACTGCCATGAACATTTGAAGGGGTTCATGATGGTATGTCATTTCAAACGTTCAAGTTTAGCATGCTCATTATTTCTAACTGAAGTCACATATTTCCACCCAGTCTTTTTTTTTCTCCTACCTTTAGTAAGCCAAAGAAATTCTTTTGGGAGGAGTGTTCTATATGTATTAAACCTGAGAAACAGCCTTGATCACAAGAGATGGGTAATTGGAGTCTAAGTAAACCCGAATATAAAGAAAATCTGAAGTAACCTTGATCTTCCACTCTTTCCTAGTCCCTCCCTTGTCTCTTGGTAACGTTTCTGGTGTTTCTGTTTTCAAAGTCCAGATACTCTTTTTGTCCTGTTGATCCCACCACATACATGTGTTGTACTTTGTCTTTTGTCGTTGACCTCCACTCTCTGTGCGAATCTCCATGTACGTGGAAAATGAATAAAACATTTATGCTTTTCTTTTGTTAATTAGCTCTTACACTAATTGGGTTCCTGGAGGCAGTCAGAGAGCCCACGTAAGAATGAAAAGGAGTAGGGGCTGGTGCTCAGTTTTTCTCCTACATCTGTCCTTCCAGCCTTGATTCCTTAGTGTTTAGGCGTTAAATGACTCTCTCTTGGCACCAAAACCATTTTCCCATCATCACATTCTTCTTATTCTTGTTCTCCTTGGCCCAGACCTAGTTTTAAACCCAACTTGTCTTTTGCTATTCTTTCTAGCATGTGCTAGTGCTTTTTCAGGCAGTGTTACAGATAAAGAATATGAAAATGTTTTCAGTGGTATGTGATATAATTTATTACATGTAAATGTTATAGTCTCTGATTTTTTCCAGCTTCTGTAATATTTTAAGAAAATTAGATAACAGTTTTTAAAAAAGCATCTATTAAAAAAACTTGCCCTTCAAAAGTATTTTTGGTAGCTTTTCAGTTGGAGCAGAGAAGAATGGATAGGTCCCAATTAGCTTCTCAGCTCACAAGTGAATGGTTTGCCTCTGTGAACATCTTTAGTGACAGTGCACTTGGATGTGAAGGTGATGCAGACGAGTGCTCAGGAAAGGACTCTATGCACTGCCCCTACACACACACACACACACACACACACACACACACACACACACACACACACACGTATACATGCACATGCATACACACACTCAGGCTCGTACACACATACACACACATAGGCTCACATTCTCTTTCTCTCTCTTTCTCCCCTTCCCTCTCCCCAGCTAAGGCATGCCTAACACTTCTTACTTGTCAACGGTAGGAATTATATTTGAGAAATGATTCATTCTCTCTAGAGTCTAGGACTTAGTAGCTGGGTATAGCCATGGAAATCTGACTGGAATTAGAAAGGTCTGTCTGTAGTCTTTGCTTCTGCCCATACACTAATGGGATTTTTTCCTAATTACAAAAGTGAGCACAATTTTATTTATCTAAAAATAATAGTTAATACTGATTGGATTAGTGTTTAAACTGATTTTCAGATATGTATACCCATTCATAATAGCATAAATTATAAAACTGTGACATAACCCACACCATTTATTTTGATGGCTCTGTAAGTTATATTTTATTTTATTTTATTTTATTTTATTTTTTTGGTAGTCATTTATCTTTTCTCTCCTATTCATACAGAATCATTGGGTAAATTTTATATTGATTTTATTTGTGCTAAAGCATTCTTGGTTTCAATATATTTTATTTACTAAACAGTTTGTTTCCCGTGTAAATTGGACTGTTTTTATATAGGCACTTCACTATCTTTATCACTGACGCTCAGTTTTCCCTTTCTTTGTCTCTCTCTCCCTTCCTACCCACCCACCTTTCTTTATCTTCCTTTTTTCTTTCTTCTCTTTGTCTTTTATGTGTTCTCCCAGATATTGTTTGATCTCTACTCCATGTTGTGCTTTCTTTCCTTTATTCTGTTTCTGAAATGAAGTTGATAATTTGATGAACTGTTGGAATTTACTGTTGAAGAAAGAAAAGACCCACATATTTCATTTTCCTTGATTCAAAGCATATATACTCGAAGTTCAAATTCAAGCATCAACCCTCTTCTAAGCATCCTTCTTGGGTTGTCCATATGCCTTTAAATTGCCTGGACAAAAGGCTACACATTTTAGACTTGCAGCACGATGATGCTACATGGGAATGTATGTAGAGCTTTAAGCTGAACATTAAACTGCATCGGTTAGAATGGTGAACATTGGCTGATGTCTGGATTTAGATGCTTTTAAATTGTACTGATATTAGTATTTCATGTTTCGAGATACTGACTGCGCTAATTACAAGAGTGTATCTGAAAGTATTTGAACTTAAATGCTGAAGGAATAATTTTCATAAGTAAAATACTGCTATAAAAACTGCAATACTGGTCCAATCATTCAGAACCCCAGAGTGCCACTGGGGAATAAAATGTCTTTAGCCATTATTTCATGAGACATTTGTAACCTTGCAACTTGTTGTAGATGAAGTATATGACATTATTACTAATACTTGTTTCATGTTCAGAAGATATAGTTTATATGTGTTTTTGAATGCTGTACTTAGTAACTATTTTCATGGAATTTTATGAGTGAGCAATTGTTTACTCTCTGGATTCCCAAGATGCCCTCGTCATTTTTCTCATTTTGGTTTGGGAGCATTTCGGCATCCAGAAAGGCTGCACACACATGCAACTGTAAGAGCCAAATAAAAACGAACAACTCCCAAACATTTTTTTGGAAAGAAAGTTCAGCAGTCTTTTTCAGTGTGAAGGTGGAGTGGGAAGGTGATCTTAGTGGGAACTGGGAGGGAGAGTCAAACCTTAAGGATACGAAGTACATACATAATATATCCCTGTGTTAGCATTGTTGGCGGGAAATCTGATAGAGCTCTTTTCCTTCTGATTCCACAGTATCAAGTCATGGGTGGATAAAATGCAAGAAGACCTGGTGACACTTGCAAAAACAGCCAGTGGCGTGACTCAGCTTGCCGATGTGAGTACTTCCAGCCATGGACTCTGTTAATCTGCTCCTTAGCTTGAGTGCTGCTATGCCTTTTAGGACACTAGCTTTACCTTACAGACACTATATGATTTCCCATGCACTTAACATAGCAAAGACTTGTGGTAGCCCCTGCATACTGCTGGCCAATGGAAACCACAATGGCATGGCTAACAATGAAACTGTTAGCTCTCCACCCAGATTGCGATTTAGATGCCATGCACTTTTTTTTTAAACTCTGCTTCCAGTTTCCAGGATGTATTTTAGAATATCCCCATAATGGTTTCCTCAGTGTGAATACTTGTTCAAACTTTGAGGATAGATTTTATGCTAACAGTATTTGAAAAGTGTTTCTAAAGGTTGTTCCTGCTTACTAAGAAAGTAATATAAAATTTGGAACTTTATCTTGTTTTCCTAGTCAAACAATGATGCCTTTGTGTTTTACCCTGTGAAATGATATAAAAAGAGATTTCTGGTTGGGAATATAGATTGAAAATTGTCACATTTGAGGATAATTATTTTATTATTTTAATTTTGCTTTAATGTACATTAAAATTAAGTTAGGACCCAATTGTAAACATTAATTTTTTAATAATTCATACATACCTATACATGAAAGTAACTTTTGTGTCATTTTTTACTCCACCCGTGTCTTACCTGCAGCAAGTCGTATGAGGTCATGTAGGGAATTTTACTCTGGACGTCAAGGGAAATGCTCAAAAAGTTTTGGAGTTTGTGGCATTTTGCAAATTAAATTTCCCAATTAGGAATGTTCTGTGTGCATAGACTCTTCTTTGGGAGAACCTGGAATATATAGTTAACTTACATATTAGAAATTCCCAAAGAAAACCATTTGAGTAAATACTTCAAACATTATCTTAGAATGTCTTCAGGAGACAGATACAGATATTAAACCACGAATGTATGTAACATCCCTTGGTTATGTTCTATATCCCTAACTTGAAAATCCAAACCTGAACAATTTTCAGCTCTGAACTTTTTGCAGTATGGGGGTGACGCCCGTGTGTGACAGAGGGCAGTTCCAGCACATGATGCTGGTCACACTGTTTGACAACCCTTGAGGGATAAAAGAAATGTATCAACTGTAAACGAATTTCAGTTTACACTTCTATCCCATCACCAGGATATGTCATTATGTATATGTAGATAATCATAAATCTGAGGCAACCACTTTCAGTCCTGTGATTCTGAGAAGGTACTTACCCTGTGTCTGCAAGATATCTGGGCATGAATTGAGTTTCTCGTCAGTACTGATGGTCCCTAGTGCTTGGGCACACAGATACAGGGTGCTCTGTAAGCTCTAGTTTTTTGAGTCACTTCAGAAATGTGTGAGTATGTGCCAGTGTATTAGGTAGTATGTGAACCTCTATTTAGGGATAGGATTTGTAGAAGCAGATTTTTCTTTGTTAATTTCTATTGTTATAGATTTAAGTTGACTACAGGGAAAGCTTTCATTCGACCACAGAGACAAATGGCAGATTCTACTGTTAAGTTTTATAACGCTCATTGGCAAGATTAAAAATGAGCCATTGCTGGGGGCCTCCCTTCCTTCACTCCTTCTTTAGCCTCACAGCTTCTCACCTTGCTGACCTCCCTGATGCTACTGCTGCTGTTCCTGTGTGAAACTTTTCATGCTGAATTTGCTCTCTCTTTTTCCTCAAAAATCATCATGAAAGAAAGTCACGCCTGGTCTCTGCTATGCTTTTTTGTATAGGATAGATTGCTTAGATGACTATAGGTGTTGATGGGTTAGTAGGACAACATGGAATAAAGAAGATAAAGTCTAGATAATTATTTGTTTATGAGACACCTGTTATAGTGACAGAGAATTATAAAGAATTACATGATACATAACATTGGAGGATAAGAGAGAGGGAGGGAAGGAGAGGGGAGAGAGCCATTGCTGGAAAAACAACTCAGTATTAAGCACAAGAAGAGATATACGACCCTTCCTGACTCATTTCTTTTTCTAGCAAAAAGGTCATGATGTTTGAAAATGGGGTGGGAGTTGGGGGTTGTTTGTTGATTTGTTAGCTGAGTTTAGTTTTTTTTTTTTTTAACCTCTCATAGGAATTTAGAGTTAAAATTAGCTAAAGAATTCTAAAATTGGGAGTGAACTTTGAGCTGAGATTGAAGGCCTCTTGCTCAGGCTGTTCTCTTGTTTGATTTATGCCGTGCTGGGGATCCCGCGCAAGGCTTTGTGCACACTCACCGGGGTGTGCTAGAGGAAGGGTGGACCCCCCCCCGCCGGAAGTTGAACACATGGTAGAATTTACTGGGTCCCAGGATTGAAAGTCACTGTCGTAGAAAAAGTGCTTCTTCCTACTAAACTAATGTAATTAGCTTTTACTGGCTTCATAGGTACACCAAAGGCCAAGAGCCACTGTAATTAGCTATATTACTAATGTAATTATTTTTGCAATTTTATGAAAATTGCTTTATGGGCTCATGAAATACTAGCCAAGGGAAAACAATAAATATTGTTAAATGAATTCCATACTTTAAATGTTCCTACATTAGTAAATTATTGTTCTATTAAAGGTCAAGCTTAGGGGCTAGGGAAGTACCTTGTAGGTTCAGCACTTGCCTCAGAAGGCTGGAACCACAATTAAGGTCTCCGGCGCTCACAACATGCCAGGCAGCCACAGCAGCCTGCCTTTAATTCAATCTCTGGAAGCAAAGATTGCATTCCTGCCGCAATCTGGCGAGCTAGATTAGTCACGAGAATTCCTCCACTTATTGTTCCCCAGCCTTTATTTAATGCAGTGATTCTCAACTTGTGGGTCATGACCCCTTTAAGGGATTGCATATCAGATATCTTGTATATCAGATATTTACATTACTATTCATAACAGTAGCAAAATTACAGTTATGAAGTAGCAATGAAATGATTTGTCGTTGTGGTCACCACACCACGAGGAACTGTATGAAAGAGTCACGGCAGTAGGATGGTGGAGAGCCACTGACGTAATAGAAAGGGAGTGAGACACAGACATGCAGTGAATTAGGTGCAGGTTATTTGGCTCACACTGCAACGGAAGAAAGTTAGTTATACTCTTCCATTTCATTAAGGAAGTCATAACCAAAATGCTCAACCAAAATTCTACCACAATGAAAGAAGGCAGAGCAAATAGCTCTACCTAAAGATGTGTTCAAGACATGATCACATACCACTGAAACTGTGATTATACAATGTACATGTTACTGCCTATGAAACAGGATTAAAAAAAAAACAAGATTTACAAACAGCATGCGGTTTTTTATTTTGCTTTCACTATGTTGGATGAGATTGAAGCACTCCTCCCCCCCCCCCCTTTTTTTTTTTTTTTTTTTTTTTTTTTGGTTTTTCAAAACAGGGTTTCTCTGTGTAGCTTTGGCTATCCTGGACTCACTTTGTAGACCAGGCTAGCTTAGGACTCACAGAGATCTGCCTGCCTCTGCCTCCCGAGTACTGGGATTACAGGAGTTTGCCACCATGCCGGGCTAACATCTACCCTTAATTTTTTTTAAAAAAATTATAGATTATTGTAAATATCCTCAGTCAGTCCTGAACATCTGCACACATGCATTCTGCCAAAAAAGAATATAGTGAGTGAACTGAACAATGGAAAATGTAATGTTTAATCACTAACAGATTATGATTTCAGGTTGAGGTCTTCATGGGATTCTTGAAAGCGACATCTATAGGTTCATAAAACATTTACCCGCAACTGTTTCTATCATGATGACACTCTGAAAAATCAGCTCATATCCAAATTAGGAGACATGCAAAATTTTCCTAAAAATAAATAAACTAGTAAAAGCTATTGTTTGTCTTTCCTGTGAGATTCATTTCTGGATCTGGAAATGCTGTATTAACAGAGACCAGAATCCTGCCAGTCTGTCAGAACATCTCCGTCATTACATTTGATTGTTCCTACCAGTCTCCCAGAAAAGGAGATGCAACCACCTGTGGGATCTGTTATGTCCTTTGTGACATTTGTCTTTCTACCTCCCCCTTTCTCTTTGGGGACTTCTCCAAGCCTCCTCCTCCTCACTAGAAGAAGGTCTGGGGTTCTTAGCTACATTGGCTCACCAGTTAGGGGAAACTTTGTCAGACTTTTGTTTCAGTAAGAACTCAGGGCTTCTAAAAGGTCGTTCATCCCAAGAAGGGAGTCTAGTCCAGAGACAAGCAGTTCTGCAGGTTGATGGTGACTGGCACCTTCAGGTCTTAGCTAGCTGTTCTCATTGCATTCAAGTACAAAAACAGTTTTGTCTCAATGGCTTGGAAAATAGCTCATTTAGTAAAGTGCTTGCTGTATATGCATGGGGACCCACATTCGGATCGCCTGTACCCATATAAAAAGCCACACATGGCAATACTGTAATCCCAGCCTGGGACTTATCAACCTTTTCCTGTAATTCCCTTGACATACACTGATGCTGTCTCTTGGTTGGTGTACTGAACTTGACTCGTAGGTTCTTTTTCCCTTCCCTCAAGAGACTTTTCTCTGTCCGTCCATATGTTTACTCTCAGTGGTCCTGTGTGGTATAAAGTTGCTTTGTGAATCACTTGTCAAATCATGCCAGATTAACTTGTATCGTCTGCTGCTGAGACGTAGGCTTGCTCTTTTATAATGAAATGAAGCTCAAGTTATCTTCATCATGATAACTCAAAACCTGAACAAAACTACAACGATGGCTGGTTAATTGTAATTTAACCTTTCTGAAGTGAAAAATTAATGTTATGTGGAACGTCTAACTATGCCACACACTTCTTGCAAAATTAGATTATTATGCTGATAATAGTCTTCTTGGGATGGCTGTAGCATTTTATGACATGTTGCTGTTTAGGAGTTTGGTTAAAATTTATATTAATAAATGGTTCCACTTAATATATAGTATATTAGTGATATTTTAAAACATTTTAGTTTCAAGATTATATTAAAAATATGGATTCAGTTTAAACTAAAGAGATTTGAAAGAAGTTTTTACTGAAAAAGAGCTAAAAACTGTAACCTATATTATTTTCACGAGGAAACTTGTTTTTTAAGTGCAACGATGAAAACAAGTCAATACTGTTAAGATCCTGAGTGAGAAAGAATTTTCAGGTGACGTTATCTTTTTGTCAAGACGGTGGCAGGTGGATGCCATGGAAAGATTTGAACTATAAAATACTAAAGCACATTAGTGTGTCACAGGACAGGTCATCTTGTCTTGAGTTCTCCTTTCGCTTTATATTCTTTCTCATAAAAAACAGAGGCCAGTATCACATGGTGTGTGAGGCACTGACATGAGTCTACTGAAACTCTGTCTAGTGCCAAAAAACCAAACCATTTACACCACAATGTCTCTTCCTACATGAAAAAAACTGGATAAATGTCAATGAAGGTGATCACTCAAACGTTTAGGAAAGAGGAAAAATTAAAAATCGAAGATACTTATACCATGTTTTAAATAGTGACAAATTAACATGTTAAAATTATAGAGACACAGATTATTTTAGTGACTGGAAGCTTAATATACTTATGCTATGAATAGTCATCATCCACCACAAACTCTGTGTAATATCTTTGAATCTGAAAAACGTTTTCTTAATTTTTTTTGGAAGATTTTTATAAGCCTCCCCAATATCTCTTATAATGAATAGTATATCATGTGTTTTTAAATCATAAGATTGTGGCTAGTTCTTTAGGTGGGTGGTTGTATAATATTGATTCATTTTATTGACTGAGAGGGCATTCCAATTTTCATTTTATATATAAAATAGCATACCCAGATATTTACACTGGCACTATAGGCTTAAGCTTCCTTAACTTAATATATTTATGTGTTATGAAGCAGCTTTTATTTTATTTCTTCTGTTTGCCAGATTTCTGTTACTAAATGAAATACTCAAAACAATCGACAGAAAAAAGAGACATTTTTTGGTTTTTGTTTTGTTTTGTGTTTTTGTTTCTTTGTTTTTGTTTTTTTAATTCAGTAAAGGTTCTGGTTCATGACTGATTGGCCTCATAGCTTTGGGCCAGTTGCAAGCAAGCATATCATAGTTGTAGAATGTGGCAGAGCAAAAATGCTAGCCTCATGGCCAGGATGCAATCAAAGAAAGAAACAAACAAGAGAGAAGAGAATGTTGGTATTTCCACATTCCCTTTAGAAACATTTTTACCAAAGGTCTAAGGAGCTTCACTAGCTCCACCTCCACAAAAGTTTCTCTACCTCGCAATAATACCTACTACTTTTAACACGTGAGCAGCTGGGAGACAGCCAATATTTACTCATTTAAAAAAAATAACAAGAAGAAAATTTTCTAAAATATCCTTTATATATTTGGAATAATATATACTTATTTCAAAGAAATATATTTACAATCCATGCATTCTTCAAAACACCTAGGGACATGTGTGACACATGAGGTGACTTAGTAAACGTATGTTTGGATCATCTCCAGTGATTGTGGGACCTATTTTACATTCCTTGCTCCAGAAGAAAGATAGACTTTGTAGAGAAATGTACAAGATATTAGTGATACAAGCATCCGTACATTTTCCATCAATTAGCCCTGTTTTTCTTACTGCAGACCTAACAGGCTTGGATTAATTAGAATGATGCTGAGGTTTATCTATTTGCAACGCGAATCAATTAATCTATTCAAGTATTGATGTTCTACGGTCTCATTTTAGTCTGAAATGAATGAGGTTCATGTTGGGTGGAAATCTTCAAGGGTAGCCTGGGTGTTTAAGACAGCGTGCTAAGCCATCCTGTGAAAGCATAAGCCATCCGGTGGTATGTAGGAGGGCAGGGTGAAACCAAGTATTAGATGTTTAAGCCACAAAACTAATGCTTCTGGAATATTCTGAATGAAAATCCACAAGGGCAGTGTTCAAATGACTTCAGAGTTTAAATGAATTGGTTATTTTAAGAGCATGTGGAGATTTAAATCCTTAAAAACATTAATTAGCTAGTAATGTCCTAAAATTTATAGGCATAAGGATGTGCTTCAATGGTTGAGTGCTTTCTTAACATGGGTAACTCCCTGAGATCAGTCATTAGCACTTTCCATGCCCCCAGTGTATAATAAATAAATGTATCTGTAAGGACGTGTGTATCTTCATTGAGAACTGACACCCTCTTTGATAGATGAATGGATCAGAGTTTGCATACAGTTGAAGGAAACATTCATCGCTTAGCATCTATGCTCATTTGGGACCAGGCTTCAGAACCTGTACTGCCTCCGTGGCTTCAGAATAAAAGTAGGTAGAGCTGGTTCTGGTATACGCCTGGATTCACTTTTCACAAGGCAATAAAAAGCTGCCAGGTCCTGGCTTTAAAGATGGTTAAGTCATGCATGTGAGCCCCATCTGCTCAGTGCAGAGGGGACCTCCTCCTCAGATCAGCCCTCCAGCCACAAACACTGCCACTGCTCCCACCCTCCCACTTACAGTTTCTCCTCTCCTGCTGGGAGTGGACAGGTTTTGTGAACCAGGTGCAGCCTGTGATGCCGCCGGAGGGGAAAATCCGTCTGCAGACACCAGCTTAAGCCAGAAATGAGGTTGGGTTTTAATTTTATGCGGTATGTTTACTTTGGCATAGTTTATTTGGTGACTTAAGTAAAAAAGAATAGTCAAACACAGAAAGATACCCGCATCTAATACGATTTAAAGAACAAGGCAATCACAAAGCTATCCACAACTTTAACATCAACGTCAGTGCTTTCAGCTTTTCAACTTCGCTAGCTGTGAACCATCGTAGACGGCCTCTGGTCACTGCTGTGAATCCCAAGGGGGTGGTTGTACCCATTCTCTTTTTACTTCTCCCCAGTCTTCATAAACTTAGGAAGTCAATGTATCCTCATAGCCACAGAAGGGGATTTATGGTCCGTCTCGTATGACCTATCTTCTACCTTGTTCACACATGTCTTCTACGAATGTTTTCCTGCTATATGGTTTTCCTTTCATCCCCTAGGGTGGCTATCCAGCTTTGAAGTTGAGCTTAAGTTCAGAGTGCACATGCGAACTGCTGTGGCACATGCTGTTTTATAATTAGCGGCCTGACCTATTGTGTTTGTAAGCTAGCAGCAGTGTTATAGAAAATTTGCATTTATTTCTGTATGTTTTTCTTGTGTATATCCAAACTCTAAAAGAATCACAATGAAGAAAAAAAAAAAGAGTAGATCCTTCTAATTATTTGCTTTTGGGTTTGAACACAACAGAATGGAATTTGTGATCTAAATAAACAGCTATTGCTTTTATTTTTCCTTTGACATAGATTTATGAAAAATACCAAGAACTATATACTGTGGAGCCAAATAATGCACGGCAGCTGGTGGAAATTGCAGCCCGAGACATTGAGAAACTTCTGAGCAACAGATCCAAAGCTCTGGTGGTGAGTTCACGTTCGGCACAGGGTTTGGGCCCAGAGTCCCTGGCTGAGCTTCTCAGTTTATCAGTTTGGGCCTCCTCTATGAATTATCTTTCCTTGGCTGGGTGTTACTGTTGTTTCTTGCAATGTTTGAGATTTTTATTTGATATACTTTTTTCCTCCTTGGTAATGTGTTCAACTGATGAGTTTATGGAATCAAATAAACTCATAGCTTCCTCTACCCATTGTTTTATTTTTATTATATTACAATTTCCTTTTTATAATACATCAGAGATGTATATTTTGCTGATACAAGCAAATTCATACCTATGTGAGTCATTATAGATTATAATCTGCTGAACATATTTTAACCTATACTAAAACATAGCCCCATTATTACTAGCACATAAACTGTAGTGCTTTCCTATCCCATGATCTGACATTCCTACCAAAGTGCCCAATGTTCCAGATAATTAATTATTCACTTCTGACCTTTTTCTCATATGTGTGTGTTTAAGTATATATATACTTTGCTATACAAGTTTTTCTGATGTTGGGTATAGTAACATATCATTCTGTATATAGTTTTCACGCTTGCTTTTCTTTATCCACTGAATTTGTATAATTCACTGACTTTCATTTAGTTTTAGTTTATATGTAATCCCAAGCCCTGCCTCATCCTGATACCACACAGGGGAGGCCTTAAGTCATTGAACACTAAACCAGTATCTATGATAGGAGATTGATTCAAACAGTGTCAAGAGGCACAGATTCACAGTCCTTTGTGTAAAATGACAATATTTCCATATAATCTGCATACATCTTTCTATATTGTCCAAATAATCTTTAGATTCATTACAATAGCTAAGACGATACAAATGGTGCATGGGTGTTCCTTACACTCAATTGTTTAAGAAACAATGACAGGAAAAACATACTGGACATGTTCTGTGCTAATCCAATTTTAAGAGTTACTATCTATCAGTGATAGGTTGAATTTGCTGATGCAGGATCCATTGATCTAATTACACTGTCCCCCTTTTTAACCTATGATCAAGTTTTAGTTATAAGTTGGCATATGAGATTAATAACAGTTACCGCTAATAACATTATAGTAAAGAAATAAAAGTTGTCTCCAAATATCTTGCTTACCCGTGATGGTTACAGATGACGCATGCCTCAGTGGCGAAAGGAGGTGACCACACTAGACATTATGCTAGGGTAAAAGAGAGTAGCATGGTGAGACTTTTATAGCCATGTGATAACAGGGATGGCTCTTACACTAAGTGACTGCATGTGTCAGTCTCAACAGGAAGACTCGTGTTCTGGGCAATATGGAGTAAGGTCTGAATGACAAGGAATATGAAAATGTATGGGTTACTCATGTTTAGAATTTTACTGTTAATATTTTCAGGCTATATATGAGCATAGGTAATGGACGCCATGGGAAATAAAATCACAGGCAATAAAGGATGATGATTTTCACAGTTAGATATTATTTGAACAGCATCTTATGTTCAGTCCAGGATAGTAGAATTGCCAGACAAAAATAAACTCACAAAAACACTTTATAAAAGTATGAAAGCTGTTTCCCACCAAAATGTTTTGTCATCTCAGTTCTCTGCTTGGAATATTGAGGTCTTATTAGTTCATATTCTGAATAGATACACCAATGTCAGAGTTCTTAATTATCTGTAAATAAATGGCTATAAATCAAGAATTACCTCTGCTAATTTCTGAAGAGGAAATACATTCAGTCTGATATAGTCCTATGGTTTGCACATTTGTGTTTTCTTAGTTGTTTTATAGGTGGGCCATTCTTGGTGTTATGCAAACTAGTTAACTTATTTTTTGTTTGTGGCTTTTTACTTGACTTTTTGATAAGTTCTTAATTTTAACATAGTCATAGTCAACTCTACATTTTTTCTGAGCGTTCTGATTTAGAAATCCTCTGTTATCATCAGATCATATATATTATTTTAAAATAGGAATAATTTTAAAGGTTCCCAAGTTTTGGTTGTCATATCCAAGTATTTAAAGAATTTGTAGAAGAATTAATATATAATTTCCTGTTTTAATGTAAGTTAACTTTTTTCCATTTAATTTTTCTATGACTATTTATTATTTGGGTTTTCTTCCCCCATTAAGCCCTGACCACAGTGCTAGCACGATAAGTTTTTACCATGTATTTTTTAAAAGAAGTACTGTAAGGCTACTAGAATCTTTTAAAAATCCAAATAATATAGATTAAGCATGTAATTAACTTGGGAAATGTATACCAGGATTTTGTTTTGATATTATTAGTTACTAAGAAAACTTTGGGAAATGCTAATATCTTTATTATGGTCGATCTTTCTATTTGTAAACCCCCCCCCCACACACACACCCGTTTAGCAATCTTTTAGGTCATTATTATATGTGCATCAAACACCATTTTGGAGTTTAAGCCTCCTTCCTGTTAGATTTCCAAACTGTTATCTTGGCCTACAATTTCTTATATACATTTTGAGACACTTCTAAATCTTTTGATTATGGTTCAGAAGGCATCCAAGGATCCTGAAATTAATCTGGAACAGCTCTTGTTAGTTCAGAATTTATATCAGATTATTATTTCAGTATTTATTATAATTTTAAATATATAGCATTATCTAGTCCTTGGTAAGATAAACTTGTTTAAATCACTATCATCTTCAATTTTCTTGAGATTAATAGTATTTAAAAACATTTAGAGATGTAAATGTTTGCAAATAGCATTTAAGGTACTTGCTATTGGAGTGCTTAAGATTCTACTTAATGTCTATAAGATACTGTTGAATGACACTGTATGCATAGTGTCTTAATCGTACTGAAATGGGGAGCTTTTTGAGACTTTTTCTTATTTATCATTTATACTTAAAATTAAAGACACGTGATGTGTTATCTGAATCCTAGGTGGCATCAGTGGTGATCTTACCTGCAGGATAACAGAGTTCAGAGGTCATAATGGCTAATTAGCATAGAATTAGTTAGATTTTATGTCTGGGAGACAGCTATATGTTTGTTTTCATACTGAGTTTTTTATTTAACTTATTTGCTCCCATGAAAATAGAATAGATGGTTTCATAGGGAAATATTTTGAAGCTAATTGAAACTCGGGTGCTCTATTATGCTGTGAATGGATGCGAGGTGGCATTATTTTAATTAATTCTGTTTTTGCTGTAGGCTTATATGAAGGGAAACATCTGGATTAAAGGAGCTTTAATTTACCTGGGTGTTGCCTACAAAACATACTTGAAAAAATCATGAACATGCAAATAAGAGGTAGATGATAGAACTTAATATCAGTTAGACTTTATTGAGTGCTTATACCAAGCAGAATGATCTAATTATGCCTCACAGTAATACGGTGGTGTAGCAACTATATTATTAATCTCACTTTTCAATGCAAAAAGTGGGTCTTTCAGGGCTCTTAAAACTTGCCCAAGGAAATATATCTAATAAGTAATGTATGCAGTGCTTTCAGACCTTAATACACACACAGGTCACGTATGGTTCTGGTTAAAATGCAGATTTTTATTGAGTGGACTGAGCCGAGGGTACATTTCTGATAAAGCTTCCAGGTGGGGCGGATACGCATGAAGCCCCTTAGGCAGTCAGCGATGAGAGGAGGCAAATTTAGGTGTTCCTAACTCTAGACACTGCTTTACACTGAAAAAGGGTGGAATACAAAGGGGAAAGCAAAATAAAAACACTTGTTGACGTTTTAGTTTTATTGTTATTTGGAAGAGCGAATATGCGTGCGCTAAAGATATGTCTCAATTGCTGTAGTTCATTTGTATTAGTTCCTTGCAGATATCCTGCCCCTGTAAGTACCCCATTTTAACCTTTTACATGCACACTGACAATTTCAGCCATCTTATTTCTAAGGTTTATCTGTTTTAAAGCTTTTTTTTTTCCCCTAAAAGTTTCTTCAGAAGTATCTTGAAAACTGTGATTGTCCTGATAACATTGTTGGGTCCCTTCTAACACAGTCTTGGATCTAATGATGTTTGGGAATAAAAGTGAAATAAGCATTTAATGCTGCCATTAGCATGCATTTCAGCATGAACTAGGCTGACATGTCTGCACGTGCTAATGAGCAATCCATAGGAGAAGGCTTTGTAACAAAACAATCCAGGGGCATCCCCTGAGAGATGTAAATGAAGTCAGTGGTCTCTTTGTTCACCAGCCAGTGAGTCAAGGGACCTTCAGGAAATGAATGTCTCTAGGCCGTTCTTTTGTTCGGAGAAAAGAGGACCAAGGTTAGAATAAACAATTTTTTTCTTTTGACACTTTTCTAATCACAGTATATACTTTCTCCCCTGTGCTATCCCTGTAACTTTAATTAAAATGGTTCCAATTTATTATGATGCTGTAAATACTATAATTTGCTCTACTTCTTAATTTAACCTTGATATTCAACTTAAGATTTGAAAATGAAGAAGGGGAAATAATGAATATTTTAATTCACTGTGAAATTGTTTATTTTATTTTATTTTATTATTTTTGGTCTGTTTCTGGAAGGGCTAGATCATTTATCTGACTGAGCAGTTTAACTCTGATCCTTAAGCTGTTAGATTAGTAGTGTTATATTCCTTGCATGTAATTGTGCCAATTGTCCAGTGGAGAAGTAAACAAACTACACTTCGCTCCAGATGGGGACTCAGCAGCAGTCAGATGAGACGATGCCATCCCAGTCTAGCTTGGTGAACCAACAATTTTTTTGTGTTACTTAAAGAGCATGGGTGACTCAGCATCCTGCATCACTGAACAGTACACCCAAGATTGAGTGATGAGTCATGAGAGCAGTGTCGGTACAGTTCCCTGTACAGGTGGCTTGTTCTTCATTGGCATTCCAGTGAAGAAGTTTTTTACCCCAGCAATCGTTCATTGCTTATAGAACTTCAGGGAATGACTTCGTGTTCTTTTTACATTGTTATGAATTGTTATAACTTTAACTTGCGTATCTAGACCTCCACCACCCCTGTTCAGGATGGGATGCCACAATCTGGAAGAAATAATGACACAAAACTCCATTCCTTCTTCTAGCTCTTCCATTTTCCCTCCTTTGCCTTCTACAATGTTCCTTAATCCACTCAATATACAATGTGGATGTGGGATTATTTTCTCCCATATGTGGCTGGATGCTTGCCTACAACGTTACAATAACAGTTACTAGTTCTCAGCTGTGTGACTAGTCTTGCTTCCCTATGCACCCTTTGTCCACTAGAAAAGAGTTTTCCTCCAGGACTGATGCTGACAGATGTATTAATCTAGAGGCATAAGTAGGAATGTTTAGTTAGGCATTAATAGGCACTTCACGTTGGTTTAACAGAACAATGAAATTAACCTCCACAGTGTACCAAATGTGCATTTCTGACCCTTAAATCCAATCAGAAAGAAGTTGGTTGAGCCTATAATTGTCATGCCAGCATTGTACAAGTAGGTTCTTCTTGCGCAACTGAGAAAGCCTTTTGGTTACAAGGCTTCTCCCAGCATCCTGCATAGCATCCATGATGCTTAAAATCCAGCCAGTTAGAATGACCTTTCAGCTGAGTCACAGCTTAATTTCTCTGTGTTCTGCAGGCCAAGTAGGTGGAGTATTCAGAAGTAGAGTTTCACTATCTGGTTTTGGCATGCAAATGACAATATTATGAGAGTTGTTTGAGTGGCCTTCCCGGGTGACAAGTCATGAGGAAATAACTCACTTCTTATAGAGACATTTTCCTTCAACAACTTTGGCTCCTGAAAAGTAACTTTATCCATGCACGACGTCTTATTTCAGATTGACTGCTAGTTTCACTGTTCTTCTGAGTATACTTTTGAATCTGTTAGAATTTCAAGGATTAAGATTATAATAAAACCCTTTTTATAGAATGTATGTAGAATCTCTGAAGGTCTGCCGCCTGCTGTTCTAAGGAAGTGTTAGGCTTTGAGGTTGAGCAGCTACATGAATATTAAAAACCATCTTAGCAAGGTCAGATACAGCGTGAAAATATCTTAGTACGTGAGTCAGTTTTGTGAAGAGTTGGGGATGGGAGATTGCCCTGTGTAGCTCTCTGTATACCACAGTCATTCTCTCTGAAACAACAGAGTTCTTCATCCTGGAAGCCTACTATCAGGCTGCTGTTTGGGACCCCAGCCAGGCCCAGCACTCTCAGTGGGGATGGTTCATGCTGTTTTCCTGGCCTATGGCTAGTGGCAAGCAGAACCCTTTCATATGTTGTGTCTACTACTTAATTTCTAGTTCTTTCAAACTGAAAGCTGATACCATGATTACTATTTCTCTTCCAGCTACCTATGGTTGTTGAACGGGCCCTGAGCTTATTGGATAAACTCCATAGCCAATAATATTTTTTTGCAGGGAAGATATATATCTTACTATATATTATATATAATGTTTTAGTGGGTATTTGCCTACCCTAGGAAAAGGTTAACCTTTCTCACTTGCTCTACTGTGTCATTTTCACCTATTTTCACTCTTTTGGTGAAAGTTGCTGAGGCTGTAATGTCTTTCAAATACTCAAAACCAACAGAGGTGACTTTTTGTTACTATTTTCTTTAAGAACTGTCACACACAAATTGCCATTCTTTATGTTGAGTGTCTTGGACAGGCCCATTCATCTGACTTTCTTTCATTACCTGCTGAGTTGTTTAATAAACCAGATTTGCATGCTACTTTGACATTCAGAGTGTCCCATCTTTTGCAAAGACCTCATTTTGTCATAGGGTTTATCAAAGGAAGTAACACATGTAATACTGCCAACTCTCTCATGATTTCACTTTTTTATTCAATCAATGTGAACCCAGTTTTTACCATCTCAGCCTATTTGAAATCACACACCACTTCTCTCCTGACACATTTTTCTCAGTAATTTATGTCTCCCCTTTATTGCTTTGTAGCCAGTGAGATGAGGTTCATGGGGACCTTAGCTGGCAATAACCTAGTGTTACCAATCGCTTATATAATCTTGTCCATCGGGGCGATTTGTCTTGGGTGGACTCAGTTTACAAAGTCTTTGTCTCAAGGAAGGTTAAGAGCTAATGCCAGGCATTGTGGCACACATCTTTAATCCCAGCACTTGGGAGGCAGAGGTAGGCAAATCGCTGTGAGTTTGAGAGCAGCCTGGTCTGCCAAGCAAGTCTAGGATAGCCAAGCCTACACAGAAAAACCCTGTCTTGGAAAACCAAAAGGGGCGGGGGGAGCTAATGCCACAGAATTTTTCCGCTTCCATGGCTCCTAGAGTGATGCCATTCCCCCCTCCAGTACATCCTCATGAGAAGACTGCTGTGAAGAATCTTGCTTCTTGTTTAATGTTTTCCAGAGCTGGTGAGATGGCGAAATGGGGACAGAAATTTGTCACACAAATCTGGCCAACTGCCTCTGATCCCCATAACTCACATAATGGTGAAAGGATAGAACCAACTCCACACAATTGTAGGAGCAAATGACTGACAAGGAATGTGTCTAGATTTTTATGAATACAGCAAATGGCAACTCAGGGGTATGGATGGTCTTGATTGTTTGAGAATGGCGGGCAGATAAGCCTACTTGCAGTCAGAAGAGAGGCTATCTATTAAACTAGAACATAAAAGAGAGACTACAAGAGTGGATTTCTGAAGGATTGTTTTCAATAAAGCAAGGTAGAATCGGGTGATGGAATTTATCTTTGAGAAAAAGCTGAGGCCTGTGAGTTGAGGGATATTATTATTAAATACAAATGAAGACTCACACGTGCAAAGGCAAACAAAAATTAAAAGCCGTACCTCACACACACTGAATTTCTTGATCAAGAAGGTAATATTACATGCAAAAAATTGGTTTGCAGATGTTGGGGACTGGAGTAAAGACTTGGGAGAATAAAGTAAAAAATGAAGATGAAAGGAGTTTGCCATGTGTAATTAAAATGACTAATGAGTAAAATAAAATGTCATTTAATAATATTATGAAAGGACAGAGGATACAAAATACCTCATATGGCATCCTAGGATACATAGGATTTCATAGCAGTCTGAAAATTCTGTGTTTGCACATATATATGCATGCACATATATTTTATATCTTTGTCCAAAGCCTTTCCTTGAGAGCTTAACTCAATCCACATTCAAGAGATCAAGAGAACAATTCCTCAGGAAAAAAATGTGAAATATGGCTCTTTCATCAAGGGAAACTGAACTTCTCTTTAATCATATTGTGAATGTCTTTGGGAGGATTACTTTGAGAGCGAATACCTCCAAGGCAATGACTTAAAAATCCAAACAAACTAGGCAGTCCACTATTCATTAGGCAACGTTGAAATTACTTTTCCTTTTTTTTTTTTTATTTGATACCTGTCCATGGATGCTAAAAATGAAGGCCCAAGTTTAGGACCTTTGCTCAGTGAGAGCAGAAAGAAATGAGTCCACAGAGCACAGGCTTCCACACAAAGCTGGGTGGAAGTGCAGCTCATGGGCTGGGGCTGCTTTGGTATGTCATCTAACAAAGGGAAAGGCGTCTCAGCAGCAGGAGGGTAAAAATAGTGTCCAGTAGGAGCTGAGGGGCTAGGGTGCAGCAGTTCAAGGTATTGGGTACCTCCAAACAATCCAGAAAAGCACTCCAAAGAGGAACAGTCTGCATTAAGCATCCATTAATTCTAGGACATCAACACACAAACATAGTCAGGAAAGAACCTGCAACGGCCAGATTTCTCATAGCAACATGGCTGAAACAACACTCCATGAGCTGGCAAGTAGACTGGGGTGGAAAATAGACTGCAAATGAATGTGTCTGCTGTGCTCACTGCCTAACATTTCTCTCTTCAACACAGTGTTGAGCTGGCAATGTTTTTTAATGAATATTTATTTGCTTATTTATTATTTTAAGAGATAGAAGCTCACCATGTTGTCCATGTTGCTTCTGAACTCCTAGGCTTGTGCAGTCCGCCTGCTTCAGTTTTCAAAGTAGCTAGGACTTGAGGACCACTATGCCTAGCTTCAGTGAATTATTTTATTTATTTACTTATTTACTTACTTACTCATTCACTTCACATCCCGGTGGCGTGGTGGCCTCATCCCTTCTCACCTCCCAGCCCCCCTCTCCCACTCCTCAGGAGAGGGGAGCCCTCACTCACCCACCCCACCTCATTAAGTTATACTAGGATGGAGCATGCCCTCCTTCCTGTGGCGTGGCCAGGCAGTCCTGCCAGGGAGAAGTAATCAAAAATCTGGTAAGAGTACATGTTAGAGAGAGCCTGCCCCCCTCTTCAACAGGGGACCCACATGAAGCCCAAGCTGCCTTTAGGCAACATCCCTGCAGGGGGCCTAAGTCCAGTCCATACAAGGTCCTTGGTTGAAGCCTCAGACTCCGCCAGCTTCTCTGGGCTTTGGACAGTTGGCTCTGTTGGTCTTTTTGTAAGCTCCTGTCACCTCCAGGTGCTTTTCTTCTTCCCTTCAGTTTTCCACTAGACTCCCTATGCTTTGCCTATTATTTGGCAGTGAGTCTCAGCATCTGTGTTGAGGCACTGCTGGCTGGAGCCTCTCAGAGGACAACTCTGCTAGGCTCCTGTCTGCAAGCATAACAGGGTATCACTAATAGGGCCAGAGATTGGTTTTCTCCAGTTTAGGTGTCTGGTTTTAAATCATTATTGCATATTTTAAGGGAATGAATGAAAATTTTAGGAGTGAAACATTTGTACATAATGATGAGTGTAATCTATGAAACCTCTAAAATGACATCTTGTACAAATATGGTTAATAGACAGGCTCAGTAAAAAAGTAATTTATACAGATTGTAGATTTATTTCCCTTGTATAGGAAAAGATTTCTAGTACTCTTCCTGTTTGTTACATTTATTTCTCTAGGAGATCTTTAAATATCTCTCTCTCTCTCTCTCTCTCTCTCTCTCTCTCTCTCTCTCTCTCTCTCTCCCCCCCCCCCGCCACCCCTCTCCCTCTCGTGTGTGTGTGTGTGTGTGTGTGTGTGTGTGTATGTGTGTTTCATGGATGCTATACTGTTTAAAGGGACCAGTGCCTCTCTGCAGTACTCTTAACAACATTAATATATTTATATATATCCTACCATCTTGAGGCTATGTTAATTAAGGATTCTTATAGATTTAATGTGACTTTTAGGAAAGAAATTCTAGAGAAAATTTATTTTCCAGAAAGAAATGGAAGGGAAGTAATAAGATGTGCTCGCTGGGCAGTGCTGTGGTCTGTGGCCATCCCTGTGGAATGCCCACTGGGCAGTGCTGTGGTCCGTGGCCATCCCTGTGGAGTGCCCACTGGGCAGTGCTCTGGTCCATGGCCATCTCTGCAGCCCATTGAGCGAGCTTACATGGTTTCTCCACTGTAGACTCAGTTCACTTGTCCCCACCTCCTAGATGAGACAGGGAAATTTCATAGAAATCCATAATTTCCCATCGTTATTGAGTTAGAAAACAATTCAAGCCCAGCTGTGTATCCCCATTCAGATCTTGGTGTTTCCTTGTGTGCCCCCTTAGTAGTTTAAAGCCTTGTAAGACCAACTCATTACATTTTCACAGTGCGTTGTGTAAAACTAAAACAGATTATGTGGCTTCACCAAATTATTTATGAAATGAGAAGTGAAGATGTGAATTCTTATGTGTAGCTTTCTCACTGTTAGCCATATGTGCTACCTCAATTATGCAAGCCAAAATTTATTAGTCCTGTCAAATCAAAGCATCCTGTCCAGGTGGCATGTAACTATTATGACCAAGAGAGTCATACTAATAATGCCTCCATTGGTCCCCACAGGACCATTGGATTTAAGTCTTGTGAAGTCAGCATCTTCATCTATTTTATTTGCCTTCCGAATCCAACAGAGCCCAGAACACAGTTTGGCTAGTTTCTTCACCAAATCAGTTGTGGACATATTCTACAAAATTTTCCAGTTAATACTTTTTGAGGAAAAAATGCTTTTTTATTTTTTTAGTCATATTTTTATAGGCAAGAAGAGCTCTTTGTGGTGCATTTCTATCCCTTTGCTTTTTACTGATTCTTTTATTACTAAATGAAGCTATTATACCCCTCAGGTTCAAGGTGCTAAGAGTGTGGTATATAAGCAGTGTGCTTTAAATTCTAGACACAGCCATTCTTGTGGCGAGAGTCTAAGGCTGTCTCCTGAAGGCCTGTGCCTTACAGACTGGGCTGCCAGCTCCTAGGCTTTCGAACAGTGTTTAGATGCTGAGGACTTGCTCTGTTTAATAAGTGATAAACCTAAACTGAATGCACTATTAAGGGGGCCGGGTGTTGTTGCAAGAAGTAGATTCCTGGAGCAGGGATGGGGATAACTTTGAAGGATGCATCTTATCTTGGGACACTTCCTCTCAAGTCTGTCCTTCCTGGCCTTCCTGGGGTGAGCATCTTTGCTAAACCATAGGTTTTCTGCTATGATGTTCTCCTTCACCACAGCCTGAAAGCAATGGAGCCGTTCCACAGGACTGAAACCTTGAAGTTATGAAGCAAAATAAATCCTCTTTTAAGCTCTTGCCACCAGTATTTGATACAATGTTAGGAATGAGCAGAATTATTCACATATCAAAACCACTTGAAAGCCCTTTGAGAAGCAGGCCTCGTGATAAGCGGAGAGACAGGCATGTGTCCTGCTGCCATGGAAGGCTAAGTAGGGCTTTAAAAAGCTGGGTGTCGGCAAGTGTATTCATTGTCTGAAGGTGGAGTGATGTTCTATTTTCATTTATACAGAGAATATTAACCTTATTTAGGATATTTTGGTTCAGTAAAGTACATATTTGTTTACATTTTTACTAAGTAGTTAGCAATTTGGATGGGTACAAAGAAATTAGGTAATACTTTTGGCCATTGAAAATAAATAAATATAACAGCCTATGAGAATTTTCACTCAGAGCACTGAATTATTTAAAAGCAGATTCTGACTTCAACAGGAAGCACATACAATCTGGCTCCTGTTCTTAAGACATGTTACATGGAGAGTTCCAGATATGCACCCCATTTTTGGTCTGAAATCACAATTTTGGTTGCATCTTCATGGGTTTTTATATTTAAAGTAAATATAATGGTAGGAATCTGAGGTCCAACAGGAGAGCTAGTAAAACACTAAGTGTAGTGTCTCAGCCCTCCCAATTCCACCTAAGACTGAAATGGATCTGTGAGCCTTGTGAGTGTTCCTTGGACCTATCACTGCTAGTGTCCCAATTTTTACAACATTTTCTTTTGATTAATATGTTATTTAATGCTTAGAGGTGAGTGATTTCAAACAACACTTTTCGTTGTGAATTGCTCCCAGGTGGAGAGGGGTTTTCCTTCCACCATTACCGGAAGTGGTGGCAGCAACAAGTGGCTGTTGAACAAAAGCACTGTTGAAAAAGTCTAACTGTTGAAACCTTCTGTCAAGAGAAAAATAAGTGATGTAGTGCATCCCGTTCTTTCACAGAATGCTCTGACAAGGGAAAGTTTCTATTCAGAATCTCTTTTAGAGCTCTCCTCATGGTTTTCTGTTGGCATTAGGATCAGAATGTAGTAGTTAAAGTATCACGAAGAACATTCCTGTGTTGACAATTTGACCAACCAAGATGATTCAAGTTCTAGGAGCACAGTGCTGTTACAAGTTACAAGAAGGGGCCTGCTGAGTCCATTGAGGAAAGTGAAAAGGAGGTGAAGGGCTGTAAAATAGCTCCGTTAGTAAAGTGCTGTTAGGACCTACATTAAAGTGCTGTTGGGACCTTGCAAGCTCAAGGACTCAAGTTTGAGCCTTCCAAATCAGTGAAATAAGAAACTGGATTATCTGGAGCATGCTTGCAACCCCAGAGACGGGGAGACAGACCCAGAGTCCAGTCACTCTGGCCTGATCAGAGAGTCCTGGACAAATGACAACCCAGCCTCACGAATCGATCAAACAAACTAAACAAAAGCAGAAGGTTCTTGAGGACAACACCCAAAGTTATCTTCTGCACTTCACATGTACATATGAACCTCTGAACATGTGAACATGAAGACACATGTACACACTCGTATAAATATGCACATGAAAGAGAGAATCAGGCAACGTGGTATGTAGGACTCACACCATTAAGAACTTCATGTGGGCAAATGTGAGGCCTTGTGTCGTGCTAAGAGAAACAAAATGGTAAATGCAGAGAGCGGAAACAAAGGTGGGCTTTTCTGAGTGTAAGCCTGCTCAGGCAGCAAGTCTCTGAGATACGCAGCAGGCTGGCTGGCCCTGCATGCAGGTGGTTAACGGTAGAGCTGGGTCTGAGGTTTGAAGTTCTTAACTACTTGGGCAGTGCTTGACCTGTGAGGTTAGCTGTCAGATTTGGCCATTCAAACAGAGGCGAGCATGGTGGCCTGTGAGACGTGTGCTGGTGCTTAGAAGATAATACCAAATCGAGGCAAAGTGCAAACAACCCAAAACAAAAACACTTCGAAGATAATACCATTATCAAGGCAAAATGAAAACAAAAAAAAAAACAAAACAAAACCAAAACAAAACAGAAAACATGCTCGTCCTTCTACTCCTGCCTTTCCAGAACAGCAGTCTCCCTCCAAAGCAATGTCATGATCTGATTATGCTTGTCAATAGTGTTTTCTGGGGAAAGATATACAGTAACAGTGCTCACCCAAGGCTGCCTGCTGTGGTTCTTGTAATGAAATATCTAAGTAGAATTCCATAGCATCCCCCAACTCCAAGAACAGATATTGAAATCTAGCTAGGTAATATTGCTAATATTAAACATTGGTTAGCCTCTTAAACTAGGGTTCTGATTCTTAAGTGTTGATTTTATTTTTTTTTAATATGTTAATGTATTTCCTTACCTCTTTGGTCACCTCTTATCTTCTTCCTGAAAAATTACCCAAGCTATGTCCCTCCCCTTGGAATTCACTTTCTGAGAAATGTTCAGACAGAAACTCTTCGTGGGGTGTGTGATGCTACCTTGACATTTTCTCTATATAGACATGTTCATTTACTCTTATACCACATAATTCGTTTGAACTTGTAAAATCAGGAAATATATTTGTAAAAAAAATAAATTTCATCTGATTCCCTAAAATCCCTGGCCATGGGTTTACTATTAGTATGATGGAATGCTTTGAGAATTTAATTAAGGGATGTTAGGATCATAAATCTTGCATGGAAGTGGGAATTCTGGGCCTTCTCTATTTTAGCATATGCATGAGTAAGCAACCAAGGTAAGGATTAGTGCTCTCTTTCAAATTGTATGAATGGCTAAGCTGTAAGGGCTATAAAATCTCCACATATCCTTGCATTATTTAAACCCATTTTGTTCTCTCTCCCTTGTCTGTTGACGCTGAATAACATGTTTCTGTGTGATGATGCCACTTTGTCACATGTGTGAGTGTACGTGAGTGACAGGTGTTGAGATGCAGGAGCTGCCTGTCATCAACTTGTCAGAGCTTTGCATTCCTGCCAAATAATGTGGACTCTTAGTTGCTGAGCAATCATTATTGACAGGCCTGTGTTAAACACGTTACACACATTATTCCATTTATTTCCAGGCATAACCTTACGAGGTAGAGATGTTCTATCTTGTCTGAAGTCAGTCACGATCCTTTTACAACTTGTGTAGTTTCCTGCTACACAATGAGACCTACACTGTCTGAATGTTTAGTGTTGTAGTGGATGTGGGGAACCCAGGTTTCCCTGTGCTTCAGTGTGCAGGAACTGTAGAACTGTAGAGTCTTCTAGGAAGAAGAATATGTTTATTCTTCAATTTCTTGAAGAACAAAGACCAGCGTCTATCATTTTACTTTTAGTCATCATGATGATATGAAGTGGTTTTTTTTTTAATAGTCTTTCATTTGCGGACAATCCAGTTACAGAAAACCAACTTTGTCTTTACATTTTGTGGTCTTGATGACTCTGGTGCCTTTTACAATTGTGTTTATAGATAACTAAATATATTATTATGGCAATGCTTTAAATAATACAATATAGCAGAAAGGCTGGAGATGTAGGCTGGTAGTAAAAAAAAATGTTTTCAGCATTTGCTGCAGAAAAGGAGTACAGAGAAAATTTGGTAAGGGTGTAAGGGGCTACTATGTAGAGAAAAGTATGATTTCATGTATACTGACTACCATTTAGAATCTATATGTACACATGTGTGCCTGTGCATGTGCGTGTGTGCATATGAGTGTATGTGTGTGTTTGTAGAGAGAGAAAGCCACCTATCAATATTTCATTGAAATTTTTACCAAATTATATTTGAATATTTTAGTAGCTTCTTAGTATTTCATTATTTTATTACTTATTGTGAGGCCTCTGCTGGTATTTAGAATGCTTATTTATTTATTATATTACTTATTAAATAATATACTAATATTGTTCTTAGCCCATTTATATGTATATACATACACATACATATATGCAAGTATAGCATGTATACATATGCAGTCAGTCACATACATTGATACATACACATATGCACACATACATATAAATATATGAATACATGTATGTATACCCGCATGCGTACATGAACATTCATAGATATATATGTATGCATATGTGTACACATACATGTATATTTATATACACATGCACATGTATATATACATGCATATGTATGCATGTATATATATGTGTGTGTGGGCTATGAGTAATATTCATATTAACTATATATGTATGCATGTTTGTGTATAATGTGCATATATATATATATATATATACACACACACATACCTTTTAATTATTTTCTAAAAATTACATCTTCTAAGTCAAATAGTTGAGACAGAAAATAGAGTATTCTTTTGAAGGAAATGGAACTTTTAAGTTCTATTTATTTTTTCTTTTCCTTTCTTGTTTGTTTAAATACAGGGTTTTTGATTGGTTTGGGTAGGAATGGCCTGGTTACATTCAGCACAGCATAAGTAAAAATGGGTTCTATAAAGACAACCTAACTTTAAGTGATGGATATAGTCCTAATTGTCATAATAATGCCAACAGCTAATCCTCATGTCTGCAGATTAATGCTGGTGTTGTTGACAAGATGATCAGTTCACAATGAGCAGTCTGGCTGAGCCAAACATCTGTCCCCAAAATGTATTTACAAATCACTCGTCCTTAGAGCGACTGATGGCAGACGCAACACCTGTGATCTATCCTGTGTGTGCTGTCTCCATACAGGCAGCTGAGCAGCACAGGGCCCTGCAGCTGGGTAACCCTACTGTCCTCGTTGCTTGTATTCTGGAGCAACTGACACCCTCAACACCATACTGGGAATAAAACCAGAGTTTTGTCTTGACAGCTGAGGTCATAGAAGACTCCACCCTTTCCATGCGTAATTGATGCTTTGAATCCTTGGACTCCTAATTCACCAATTATAGCTCTTTCTGAAAATGCTGGTCTCTTGTGAAACAGTCACCTCTCAATGTGGACACTGAGAATTCTATATCTGTCGGTTTAAAGGGTCAGTAATAAATAACAATGACTCATCCACTAGCAAGATTGTTTGGAAAGACTTTATTATTCTACATATTACTGCCTAAGCCATTTTTATCCCAAGCACAGTGATATAGTGTGACCTTTAAACAGGAAAATAATTCGATAAATAATTAAATATTTTGATAGGATATGCATGCTTTGGAACATTTCTTTAAAGTGTGGATGTTCAAGTGGCCTTTTTTGCTAATAGTTCATCCTATGTTTCTCTCTTGCAGAAATTGATCATTATCATTATATTTCATTGCATATAACATGTTCTGTATCTCAAATGGGTATTTCCAAACAACAGATCAGAACAACGTAGTTAAATGTGCTCTACATCTCAAATGGGTATTTCCACACAGCAGATTAAAACAACATAGTTCAACATATTATTTGGGCTGTCTTTTTGGTTAATACATTTCAACTTATCAATAATATCCACTGAAATGAAATGAATCCTCACACTGTCTCAGCAGACTGACAACACTTTAAGTTTCAATACTAAAATGTCTAAATATATCAAGTGTCTTATATGAGACCTCACTGCAGAAGGACAGTTAACATAAGAGTAATTTATTGGATGCTTGCAGTATACCAGACACTATGTGAAGGACTTTGTTTCTGTTTGGTTATTTGATGGTTTAACCCACTTCCAGACTTGGCATTGGAACTATCTCTATTTCATGGTGACATGGAGCTCAGGATGATTCTTCTTTCCCCTTGGCATGCGTACTAACTCCTCAGACCCTCAGTGAGTGCTTTGTCCACATGAGTCCATTGATTCATCATTTCTAGCCTTGATCCCCCCTCTTTTTCTGCCTACAAATGCCCTTCTTTAACTTCCCTTTCTTAGTACATGGCTCTTATGACAAGTTCAGACAGTAGCAGTAGACTTGTCACTTTACAGCCTATCATCCAAGTTCTAGGTTTGTGATTCATTTGAAAATAAAATGATATATTGCTTTGCACCAGATGTGTGGTATAGAAGTAAATAGTGTAGCTTTTTCCAGTTTAAATGCAAGCTGTGTAAAGGAAGAGCAGGATTAGAAAGGAAAGAGGAATATGGAAAGAAATAATAAAAAAATGATGCAGGCTTTT
Organism: Acomys minous; assembly: GCF_964271855.1. Classification (NCBI taxonomy): domain Eukaryota; kingdom Metazoa; phylum Chordata; class Mammalia; order Rodentia; family Muridae; genus Acomys; species Acomys minous. The sequence continues at coordinate 31,733,162 of NC_140487.1, forward strand.
TCTTTCTACTCTAAAGCATTCACTGTAAAATATATGGTTTTTCTAATAATGAGCAAAGAGATTATAAAACCCATAGTTTTCACTAAGATAAGTGTAATAATTTTGACCTATACAGGAAATGCCAAAAGTTTCAGAGTACCATTAAATCTCACACTGTGCTATAGCTATGGGTGTTCAGAGAAACTATGGTGCAGAAGTTAAAGATTATGCCAATTAAGACGTGGTCATTAAAATTAGTGGCAAACTTTCATTCTGAACTTGAACCATAGTGATGATATTCACTCTTTAGAAAAAAATTAAATTTATTTATTTTGTGTGTGTGTGTGTGTGTGTGTGTGTGTGTGTGTGTATGAGAGAGAGAGAGAGAGAGAGAGAGAGAGAGAGAGAGAGAGAGAGAGAGAGAGAGAGAGAGAGAGAGATTGTGTGTGTTTATGCCTGTGTATGTGCCCATGTCAAGGTATGCCCCTGGAGATAGGAGTACTGCCTTTTGATACCTTTTGATGGCTCAGCTGCTCATTTGTATAGTGGCTGAGATCAGCAACTTTTGGGCGCTACATGCATTTAGTTAACCATTTTACATCACAAATAGTGAGACTTCAGGACATGAGCATAGGGAAAGGAGAGAAGCATGGATGTGATACAGTTGAAACCTGGAGGCAGCTGCCGTGTTCCATAGAGTATGAGCAACATGGGAAAACTGTAGGGTTTCTAAGAGTTTGTTAACTTTATAGACATTTAGCACATTCACGGTCATTCTCTGGCCCAGAATACTTGCTCACTGGAGCTTTATAATTCCGTGACTGCCATCGTTTGGGAACTGCTCTTTCTTTAATTTCTGTGCTGCCAAATGCCGGGCAGCCACAGGGCCAGGAGAGCCAGGGCTGCTAACGTTGCTGTACTTCTGCGATCAAATGTCTCATCTCAATGGCAGCCTCTAGCCCTTAGCCTCATCGCATTGCCCCATCACTGTTGGAAGCTAAATCAGTGTATTAAGAAGCAGCAAGTGGTACCTAATGTGTACCCTGAGAGGAGTTCCTGCATGTTAGTCAGCAGCACAGCCTTGCCTGCTCTTTGTGACTATTCAGACATGCCCACTGACTTGAAACAACATTTCTCAGCTGCGTGGAAGACACGCGGAATAAATACTGGAAGGAGGACAGTTTAAAGACTTAAAAGCAGTTCCTGTCAAGGCAGACCATACTTTTCCTCTCAGCTGATACTCGCAGGGGAATTATCCCAATGATCTGCCTGGGTTTTTATTGCCACATAAGTAGGCGTCCATTACAGATGGAGCCAGCAGTGTGCATTTTTGCTGTGTTTGTGTGACAATAGTAATTTCCTTCTTCTCTGTTTAGAGACAGCAAGTACAAAAGGAAAAGAAAGCTCGCACAATAAGAAGCAGTGAGTCTCAGAGGATTTCTGGGCAATCATGGGAGCTTATGTAAACACAGAATTGTAGAGATGGTGCAGGTCAGTCTTCAGATGTTGGTTATATTTAGCTAGCATTAACCAGTAAATGACTGAGTTCTGCTCCGGTGCTCTTTAATGATACTGGGAGGTATTATTTTCTGGCTTATCTGGTAAGGGTAAGACCTTACAAATTATAAGATCAGATATTTTAATTTATATATTAGCAGACATACTTGCTTTAATTTTTCTTTTCTATGAAACTGCTATGTCTTTCTATTATATCCGGTTCTCATTGTCTGAAAGAGAAAAAAAAAATCTGACCGGTGTGTTTCCTCCTACGCACCCAGATTGTTCTCTTTGTAAGAAGTTAGGAATGACAGGAGCATTGAAGCAAGATCAGAATGTTTGGTAGCATTTCCCATTCCTAATCAGAGAAAAAAGGTTTGTATTAACGCTTACGACAATAATTAGTAATTATCGGAGCTATTTGAGTTATCAGGAACATATCCATTAATCAAATAAACAGTACCAAGTGGGATGTATTGCTCAAGAGTAAGGCAGCCTCCTGAGTGAAAAGGCAGTCTCTCTTACTCCTTTGTGCAGAGTAATGAACTTATTTTCAGCTCTTAAATTTTAGCAACTTCTATGTAACATAATTTAATGCAGCCTTGGTTATTGTGTGTTTTCTTTAGCAAATCATTGATTTTATTTAAAATTGGTAAGTACAGATTTAAGAACATATGTATTCATCATTTGTTAGGTATAGTACATATTAGAGTTTTTAATTTATGAAGGTTTTGGTTTGTCCTTTTCATACCTGGGTTCACCATGTAAATTACCCCTATGCTGGTTAGTTTATGTCAGTTGAAGTCATTTGGGAAGAGGGAACCTTTTTGGAGAACAAGCCAGTGGGGCAAGTGTGTGGTGCATTACATCAGGGCCCAGCTTGCTGTGCGTGTTGCCACAGCTGGGTTGGTGGGCTTGGGTGCCATAAAAAACTAAGCTGAGCAAGACAGGAAGCCACGCTCCTCCATGGCCTCTGCCTCCTGGTTACTACCTGGAGTTCCTGGAATCCCTGGATGCTGAACTACACACCATGAGATGAAATAAACCCTTTCCCACACAAGTTGCTTTGGGACATGGTGTTTCAACATAGCAACAGAAAGCCTGACTAAGATAAACTCCTACTATATGACATTGAACTTTGACATTAATTAAACTTTCAGCTAAGTATTTATGAAGTATTATTTCTTGAAACTAGAGAGAATCAAGGCATATTTTGATTAATTCTAATTTTGGTGGACAGTAGGTGATTTATATATTGAACTAACTTTGTGGTGAAATGCTTTGTTTTTTATTATCATGTATTCAAAACTTAATTTCAAAGAATTTTAAATCTCACACATTCATTTTGTCAGTAGGGGACAGCACTTCATTTTGAATAAAGAAGTGAATTTTCAAGTCCTCCTATGTATTTAATATTGTCTCATCTGAATGTTTATCATCTATTTCTGTATTATGTATGAGTATATATGTATATTTCTATATGCATGTATAAATTTATTATGTGTATATGTATATATTATCTATCACCTATCTATACCTATTATCTATTTATATATCATCTATTTATCTATCATGTAACTATCATCTATATATCTACCTATGTATTTATCTTTTTTGTTGTTTTATTTTGTTTTGTACATTGTCCCATATAGCCTATCCTGGCCTTGAACTTCTGATCTTTCTGTTTCTACTTTGCAAGTATCAAGATTACAGTGGTGTGCCATCGCACTTCACTCTTATTTTGCATTTTCAACCTTTTTCAGTGCAGTTTCTTTCATGCAATGTAAAGCTTTAAATTTCAAATCTAGTGTGGGTCATGGATAATTCAGTTCATCTGCAGCTCCGGGCTGGACACTTTATTTTATTCCCTGCACCCTGTTGTTTAGCACATATGTCTGATGCACCTTTTTTGTTTATTTCATTGCCACTTACTTTAAATTCATCAGGTTGATTGCATCTCAAAACTCTGAAGAGTTTCACTAATTCTAAAAATTGAAGTTTTTTTTCCAGACTACACCTAGCTGAAGGCAATTTATTAACTTCTTCATTCAGTTGGAAATTTTTCCATATAAGGAAGACATCTTTTTAAAAATGTGCATATACGCACATGCGCGCACACACACACACACACACACACACACACACACACACACACAGACAGAGTTGAAGAATCATTTATCTTGACCTTCTATGGGCAGGAGAATTTTACTCTTACAGAGGACTAAAGTCAGCTTGCTATAGTAGAGGCAATGGATCAGATTTAACTGTCTTAATCTATTTTCTATTGCTAAAACAACATACCTGAGGCTGAGTAACTGATAAAGAGGTTTATTTATCAGAACAGGGAATGTGAATATAAAGTCCATATTTTATGATGGACCACTTTCTTAAAAACTAATCCAGTCACCAAAGACCTGAACCACTCAAAACTGTATTAATTTACTCATGAGAATGAAGCCACATGATGTAATTACCTTTCTTTTACTTGGGGCCGCTTCTTAAAGATTGTGCTTTACCAGAAAGACTCAAATGGTATATACTCACTTATATCTGCACACTAGCCCAAGGGGCATGTCCCATGAAAGTCTTCACTTACCAGGAAACTGGGACAGAGGAGAGGATATCCTATTGGGACTCTAGATGAGAGAAGCATGGGAGAATGGCAATGTTGAAGGATCCAGAGGATCTTCGAAACCTACAAGGAGAACATTATGATAGGCAGATTTGGGCCCAGGGGTCCTGCTTAAACTATGGCACTAGCCAAGGACAATATGTACAGTAAACTTCAAACCCCTACCCAGATCTAGCCAATGGACAGGACATTCTCCATAGTTGAATAGAAAGTGGCGACTGACTTTCACACGAACTCTGGTGCCCCATATTTGACCATGTCCCCTGGATAGGGAGACCTGGTGGCCCTCAGAGGAAGGACAGCAGGCTACCAAGAAGAGACTTGATACCCTGTGAGCATATACAGGGGGAGGAGGACCCCCCTCAGTCACAGCCACAGGGGAGGGGAGTAAGGGGAAAATGGGAGGGAGGGAAGAATGGGAGGATACAAGGGATGGGATAACCATTGAGATGTAACAAGAATAAATTAATAAAAAATATTTTAAAGAAAGGATTGTGCTTCACTGCAGCCCTGTGTCACAGGCTTCCAGGACACAGTCCTCTGAGAGGAACCATAGCCCGGACATAGCACTCACCCTTCCTGGAACTTCCACATCCACTCTGCCTGCTGGGTTTCTACAGAGGTTCCAGTAAATTGTATGCTCCTTGGGGGAATTTGGTCCCAGGGAGTTCTTTCCCCTTAGATCTTGTTACAGGCTGAATTGTGTCTCAAAATTTATAATGTTGGGCTTCTCTTGGGATGTAATTACATTCGGAGAAAGTGTCGTTAAAGAGGCCATTAAATTATAATATGGTGTTAGGGTAAGTCCTTGCGTCAGTCAAAAAGATTGCTGTCCTTTAGTACAAGGCCATGACTAGAGTTACACACTGTGGAAATCTGTGTGAAGATACTGAGCCAAGCCTAGGATAGAGTTCTCGAGCAAAAAACAAACTCTTATGATAACTTGATATTGGACTCAGCATTCCAGAATAGTGAAAATTTAAATCTGTGTTGTTTAGGCCAGCTTTCTCCAGCAAACTAAGACAGAGGCCAGTTGAACCAGGTGCAGGATGGTTTTGATAGATGACTGACTTAGTGAAAGTAAGTGGCTTGATTGACTCTTTGATTAGCTGCTTTATAGGAAGAGTCAAAGAGCTATGAGCAGAAGTAAAAAAACAAAAACAATAAAACAAAAAACAAAAAAACAAAAAACAAAAAACGTATTGAAGAAGAAGTTCCCAGAATCCTCTCCTAACAAGTGAGCTCACTCATAAATGAGGAAAGAAAAGAGGTTTGTCTTTATTCATTCTATCCTTGTGAAAAATAGCGTGCATATCAATATTTAGATTCTCGGAGAAAATATTAATCTGTCTTACTTTTCAACTGTGAAAGCTCATGCCAATTATATCATGTAGTTTTAAATTACCGAGTATCCAGCCACATCATTGAGCAGCGTGAAAGCATACATAAAGGTAAATGCAACGAGAACAAACCCGGATAGCTTTATTATTTCCAATTTCTGTAGGAAGATATAGGCAGAGTCCTGTTTATTCCTATACGTCTTTTTAGCCTTGGTTATCCACTGCTGTGTATATTAGAGAGGGAATATGTTTACAAATTGAGGCTGCTGTGACAAGGAGGTTGTTTTCCTTTTCCCCCTTCACAGTGGAAAGTGACATTAGGTGATCAAACACAGGGTGCTTCCTTAGCAGGGGTCGTGTGTGCTGGGTGTGATCACATTGCTGCTGTTTAATGATAAGTGGTGTGCCCTCATTCGTTTCTGCACCAGTCTCAAACATGCCTACTACCACCAATAGAGTAACTGCTCATGCTTACAGTCAGGAGACAAGAGAGTTTGCTTATACTCAAATTAAAATTGCAGCATACTCGTGTCTTACCAAAATAAGAAGCTGTAAGGTTCTTTGTGTGGATTTGTACATCCAACTTATGTAACGTGATTTCACCATTGAATGCTGTTCACCATGTTTTCTTGATGCACTGACTACAGCAACAACTAAGAATACTGCTCTTGCCAGAAATCCCTTTATGTCATTGTTGGGAAGAATTACATAAAAACAGATTGTCTTTGCACTCTCAGATTCATCGATGACCAGCACATACAGCTAACTGGAAAAATGAATGCATTTAGCACTTAGAACACAAGTACAGTTCTTTTAGTGTCTTTAAAATATTAATGAAGACAAATATAACTTTTTTCCTTCAAATTTCAACTAAGCAGTTGTAGCAAACACAGAAAAAACAACTTGGGCAAAGGAAAGAATGACCTGTGCCTGGCATCCCTAATCCTTTGAGATTCAGATACAAAAGAAAGCAATCATTAAAATTGAAAAAAGTAGGTAAGTGCATTAAACATTGCTTATTAATTTATTTTAGAAAGATACTGTTTTTCTAGAGAATCAGGAGATAGAAACAAAAGTAGGCAAAATAATTAATCTCTCTCTCTCTCTCTCTCTCTCTCTCTCTCTGTGTGTGTGTGTGTGTGTGTGTGTGTGTGTCTGTGTGTCTGTGTGTCTGTGTGACATAAAACTATTAGTAGGAAATAATTAATACAATACTCAGTATTTTAAATTTGGGCTAAATTTTAATATTTTGAAGACAGAAAATGAAAAATAAGAAAAGTTTAATGTTATACTCCCTAGACAAAAATATGCTTTAGCTTTTCAGATATATATTATTCCACCATTTATAAGCACATATTTATCTTAAAATTAAGATTATGACAACCATTTTCTTGTATGTACATTCATGTTCCATACTCAAAAAGTACACATTTTACATCTTACAGCATTATCTGCATTCAGGTAAATAAAATTCCAAGGATAGCTAAAATCCAACCAGAGGTAGTCAGGCTTAGGTTAACCAGGTAATAGTGTTTGTGGCTATAAAAACCATGTGATGAATTCTCCTGACTGATTGGTATGCCTCTTTACTTTCCACATGTTAACTATTCCTTTATGGTGTCTTGTGGTTGAATTATTCTTTAATATACACTCTCTCTGTCTCTATGTGTTTATGTATGCACGAGTGCGTGCGTGCTTGGTGGTGGTGGGGGCTAGGCTAGGAGACAAGTTCAGGTGTCAGTCATTAGCACTGTTCACTTTATTTTTGGAGGCAGTGATTTTTTTTTTTAACCTGGAGCTCACCAGGAAGGTAGATTTTCATCCATTATGCACAGAGCTTCTTCTGTTCCCGTTTACAGCACTGTGATGACAAGCTTACATCAATGTGCCATGTTTTGTGTTGGTTCTGGAGGATCAACTTCAAGTCTTCATTTTTTTAATAGACAGAACCATCTTCTCTGGCCTAGGATGAATTTATGTATATAAAGTACATTATTTAGCTCTTTATGGTAGAAAACTGCATTATTTATTAACAAGAATACATAATTTATTTTAAATATGGTTCCCTTAACAAAACTTTATTTAAAAATGCAATTTCAAGTTTTATTCCTCCTAGTAAATTTCTGTAAAGAGGAGTTGGAAAAACAAATGAGCAACTCCATTCACTTCAATGTTTTGGTATTTTAATAGGTGAGCTTATGACAAGTATACAGGTTGTCTTCTATATAAATATTTGTATTTGTGAAATACAACATTTTTATCGAAGTAGGCACCTAAAGACTTGAGTAACTATTAGAATATCAGAATTCTTTCTATTTATCTTCCTACTAGTTTTGCTATCTCAGTTTATGTAAATGAAATGAAATCATAATATGTAAATTAAGTTTTTGGGTTTACATTCTATTTATGAATTTATTAATTTCATTTTTTGAATTTAAATTTGTGTGTGGTCATTAATTATTCCATTATAATCACTAATACCAATAATCTACATGCTGTCATCTCACCATGACATTTCATATATAGCAGAATAATATGTATCCATCTTATACCATCTGTATGCTTTGTTTTTTAGCCTTTAGTTAAATGTATTTTTCTTCAATATTTTAGACACAAGTAGTTTTTATATGAAATGCTAATGTCTTAGTTTTTCTAACCTCAATAGAAACAATCTAGATTAACTTTTTCTTTAATTTACTGTCATTTAAAGATATCCCCTGTTTGAGGAATTCCCGAAATTTGTGGACAAATGGATTGATCTAGAAATTATCATAACGAGTGAGTTCACCCAGAAGCAAAAAGAGACAAATGGTATATACTCACTTATATCAAAACACTAACTAGTCCAAGGGATACGTACCATGAAAAACTTTACTTACCGAGAAAGTGGGTCAGAGGAGAGGACATCCTATTGAGACTTTAGGCGAGAGTAGCATGGAAGAATGTGGAAATAGTAGGACCCACAGGGTCCTGAAAACCTACAAGAAGAACTTTATGACAGGCAGATCTGGGTCCTGGGCTCCTCCTTAAACTAAGGTACCAGCCAAGGAGAATATAGGCAGTAAGCTTCAAACCCCTACCAAGACCTAGCCGATGAACATGATATTCTTCACCATTGAGTGGAGAGTGAGATCTGACTCTCACATGAACTCTGGTGCACCTTCTCTGACCACGTCCCCTGGATGAGGAGGCCTGGAGGCACTCAAAGGAAGGATAGCAAGTTACCAAGAAGAGACTCGATATTCTAAGAGCATATATAGGGGGAGGAGGTCTCCCTCAACCACAGCCATAGGGGAGGGGAGAAGGGGGAAAGTGGGAGGGAGGAAAGAATGGGAGGAAACAGGGGAAGGGCTAACAATCGAGATGTAATATGAATAAATTAATAAAAAAAAGATATTCCCTGTTTGGAAAATATATGGTTACTACCATTCAAATGGCAATAATTAGTATTATAATATGGTAGTTCTTACATACATGAACTAATAAAACATTGCATTTTTAATATATGTAATGCGGCTGAGATTTTTTTTTTATGAGTTCCTCAGTTCTTTCTTCTGGTTTGCTGTATGTGGACAGCATGGTCAGTGTAAGGCTTGGTAAAAGTTCTTATTTCAAATGACGTCTGTGCCTTATGAAGAATCCTGTGCTCTCTAGTGATGCTATTTGCTCCTTGCTCGCTGACTTCCTTTATTCCTTGTAACCTCTCAACAAGGTGCCTCCAGACCTTCCATCTTCTTTCTCACTAGGGTATTGATTTGAGTTTTGTTGAATATTTTTTATAATTAGTGATGAATTTTAGAAGAATTTTATTTAATTTAAAAATGTGGAAACACTTCCCCTCATACACAGTTGGTCATGGTGGCCCAGACTTGAACTGTCAACAATGAGGAAGTGAGGACACAATCACTGGGGTCTGGGGCTCTCTGCTTAACCTTGATGACTTCCAGGCCACTGAGACTCCCTGTCTCAATAAAAAGTGGGTGGTACGTGGAGAGTGACACCCTAGTTTGTCCTTTCACTTCTGGAAGTACACAAATGCACACACACAGACACTCTCACAAGCTAAGCTGAGAAGGCTTTATAACTTCAATGGAGCTCAGATTTGTTTTGAAAAGGCGTGCTTGTTCTGCTTGAGGTTTGCTAGTCCATCAATTCTCATGTAGTTTTAATTGTGCTACGGCAGTTACAAAAGTACTAGGAATAGCACATTGCTATGTGGGAAGATCATGTGTGGAAAACAAATGGTATACTTGTTTTATGCCTCCCCTCTGCCCCACTACTCAGATAAATCAATGAAGTAGTGTTTTTCTTTATATATCACTTATCCCATTTTATATTCACAATATCCTATTTTGAGATTATAATATAATCACATCATTTCTCCCTTCAAACATTTCCTCATATGCCTCCTTTCTCTCTGTCAAACTCATGACCTCTTTCTTCATTAATTTTTGTTATATGCTTATGTGCATGCATACATCAATACAATGTTGATTAGGTTAATTCTTCTTAAGTGAGATTTCTATGTGTGGGTGTTCATGAAAATGTGTGTGCCTGTGTGTATGCATGTGTGTATACGTGCATGTACAGGCCAGCAGACGACCCTGAGTAACCTTCCTTATGAAGGGGCATTTGCATTTGTTTGATTTTGCTTTTTCATTGTGGTAAGATCTCTTACTAGGTGAGAACTTGCCAACTAAGGTAGGCTGAAAGGCCAGCAAGCCCCAAGGATGTTTCCACTCACCTCACATTGAGATTTAAGGGTACACTGTCACTGTACTCATTTCTTTTTGTTTGTTTGGTTTGGTTTTAGTTTTTCGAGACAGGGTCTCTCTTTGTTAGCCTTGGCTGTCCTGGACTCACGTTGTAGACCAGGCTGGCTTCAAACTCATAGTGATCTGCCTGCCTCTGCCACCCAAGTGTTGTGTACTCAGTTCTTTTATTTATTTATTTATTTATTTATTTATTTATTTATTTATTTTGGTTTTTCGAGACAGAGTCTCTCTGTGTAGCCTTGGCTGTCCTGGACTCACTTTGTAGACCAGGCTGGCCTCGAACTCACAGCGATCCGCCTGCCTCTGCCTCCCGAGTGCTGGGATTAAAGGCGTGCGCCACCACGCCCAGCATATTTATTTAAACACATTTTTATTGAAAAATAAAATAATTCATGTTACATCTCATTTGCTTTCCCTTCCCATGCATCCTCCCATTCCTCCCTCCCTCCCACTTTCACCCCATTCCCCTTCCCTTTGACTGTGACTGAGGTGGACGTCCTCCCCTGAATATGATGCTAGGGTATCAAGTCTCTTCTCGGTAGTCTGTATCCTTCCTCCGAGAGCCATTGGGCCTCCCCATCAAGGGGACATGGCCAAATACGGGGCACCAGAGTTCTTTTGAAAGTCAGTCCTCAGTCTCCACTTAACTGTGGAGAAATTTCTGTCCCTTGGCTAGATCTGGGTAGGGGTTTGATGATGACTGCACGTATTATCCTTGGTTGGTGCCTTTTAAGTAGGCTCAAAGGACAAAACTCACGCCTTCAAGCATGCAAGGCAGATATACTGACTGAGCCATGTGCCCATCTTCCAACATGAACTTTTAAAAAAGGAAATAATTTATTTTGCTTGAACTATAAATTTAGAAGAACCTTTGAAAATTATTATATACTCTTCAACTGCATGCATAAACCATTTCGAAAATCAAGTACAACATTAGGATCTTAGAGAATGGATGCTAAATATAAACAATATAGATACACATTGGAGATACAATTCATATTCATACACTTGTATTCTTAAGCCGAATACTGGCTAAAAATGAAGCTTTAAGAACTGAAAAGGTACAGTGATAATGCACAAGAGACTGTGTGTACGTGGCTTCTTTGACGAAAAGTAGCTTTGAGCTTTGCTGTCGCGACAATGAGTCCCACACTGAACTGAGGAGGAGTTTGACACCGATTCATGGTCATAGACATACAATGGGCATTTAAGTCTCTTCACTCTTAAATTGTGTAGATTTACTCAAATCCTTCTTGCTTCCTTCAAGAAGGTTTCTAATTGTGCATCTTCCTGCTATTTAACTGTGCTCCCTTGAAGCCTCGCTTACTAGTAACAGTTGTGGTCCTTAAGGCTACAAATTTTTAACTTGACACATTGCGCTAGCTGATTCCAATGTCAGGAATGCTCTAAGATGTTAACCCCGTTATCAAGGGTCACTTGTCTTGACAGCCTTTCCTGTTCAGTATCTGCATGTTAATCTTGTATGCCCATAGTTTTTCCTAGCCTTTCTGCCTCTTGCTTGTCACAAAGTGGTCTGGTGTTATACCACAACAGTGATTCAGTGGTGTTCAGACATGGCAAATCACTGAGCCATCTGTCCTGATAAATTTTGAAACTCTCCTCGGAGTAAAATGTCTGAGTCACAGTGCAGTTAAGGGTTTGTTTGCTTTTTTCTGGGCATGATTAATGGCAGGTGGCCTGGGTGTTCTTTTTGAAATTTTTTGTGTCACTTTTCATTTATTTTTCCAACTGTATAATTGTAGGTTTTTATTTGATAATGGTATATATATATATTTATAGTATATAATATGGTGCTGTGAATATGGATATATTCTGGAATGGATAATCATGGATAATTAAATTCATATTACCTCATATGTCTATCCTGTATTTATGGTAAGTACATTTAAAATCCACTCTCAGTGTTCTTCAAAAGTATGATACATTGTTCTTAGTTGTAGCTCTCTGCTTTATATAATATATTTTTGACCTATCTCTCAGATTTAAGGATTGACCTTTAATCCTCTGGTATTTGTTATTTTATTGCAACAGGAAAATGTTCCATTGAATTTGGCATATAAGATTCTCTTACCTAGGCCTGCAAAGGTGCTCAGTCATTAGGAACACTTCATCCTCATCTAGAGGATTCATGATTGCTTCCCAGCACCCACACCCGGCAGCTTGTGGCCCCCTGTGAGTTCCGCTCCATTGAAGCTGACTGCCTTCTCTCAGATTCCTAGGACCCTCATGCCAATATTTAAATACTCACAATATTAAAAAATTAAAAAATCATTAAGATTCCTTTTCTTGTAGATTAATTTATGAGATAGACAAATGAAGTCAAGAAATATGTTTTTTTTCTAAAACAATGAATTGTCTTTCATTTGCTATTCTCATTTTGTGCAACCCATAATTCATGCTGAAGGTTCCATATTACATGTAAAAGTATTAACAAATACTGATTATATGTATATTAATAATCTGTTGTTTACCTATTTTAAATTTTCAAAATTAAAACATAATTACATAATTATTCAGATTTTCATTTCATTATTTATTTTATGTGTAAAGGTGTCATGCTTACATGTAGGTCCATACACCACATGCATGCCTGATGTCCCTCGAGGCCAGATGAGGGCATTAGGTTCTCTGAAGCTGGAGTTACAGATGATTGTGAGCTGTGATTCCCAGACTATGTAGGTGCTGGAAATCCAGCCTGGGTCCTCTGGAAATGCACCTAGTGCTCTAACCACTGAGCCATCCATCCAGCTCCTCCTTTGCTTCCTATAGAATGAATATCTCATCCTGTGAAAACAAATATAGAACTGGCTGAATAATATAAAAAGCAGGTGGAAATGAAAGACCTTAAGCTTCAGCTTAGGAGTACGTTTAATACTGTCATGCAACTTCAAAATGAAAAGACTGATCTGTCCCTGTGGACATTTGTTTAAAACTTCGTTCCATGTGGTTGGCCTTCATGGATAGGAATGTGAGTCCTGGTAATTATCTGCACTGTTAAAGAGTCTGTGGCAATTGACTTATGAGCATAGTTTCCATGACTCATGAAACTATGTTTTTACCATTAGGAGATTATAAGTGCTTCTGTCTTATTAGTCAGTCTCCTTCTTACATTTAAAGACATTTCTCTCCCAAGAATACAATATCTTATCCTAGAGTATAAAAACCAAACAAACAAATAAACCATATTTCTGTTCCAGTAGAAAATCCAATTACTGTAAAAATAAGTGTTGAGACATGCCACTCTATGAAAATTTCAAGTACAAGTAACTGAACTCATAGATTATAAAGATGTGTGAGCTCCTAACATAAGGAGGCAGGGACAGGTGGAACTCTGTGAGCCTGAAGTCAGCTTGGGCTACATAGTGAGTTCCAGGCCATCCAGAGCAACCTACTGAGGCCTGGCTGGTGGGCGTGGGATGAGGAGGGGAGGGAAGGATGAAGAGATGGGGAGAAAAAGACTACCGTGATGATGCAGGAAAAGGGTTTCCTGTTAACTTTGTCTCATATTGTTTTATAGCTGATTATTATACTAAAAAAACCTTGATTTAGGTTAGTAAGGTTATATCGGCCATAATACTAAAAAGTATTCGATACATTTTCTAGTGTTAAGTTATAGATTTACAAGGTATTTAGCCATATCAAAACATCACTGATCTAATCGGTGTTCCTGTCAATTTACTGAGCAGAGATCAGTTGAACAAGTACATTTCTTTTTGCTATCTCTCAAATGCCCTGTAATCTCCAGGCAACGGTTGCTAGTGCAGAAGAGAAAGTCAGATAATGGACCCTTGAAAACCATGTAGGGCTGAAGATGCATCAGTGACTTTGAAGGACTTGAATGGTGTCAGAACGATGTTTAAAAACAAGAAAGAAGGAAACTTTCAAGAACGTCTTTTATATTGCACAGCTCTGGAGGATTTTAGGAATTTTAATCATATGTTGTCTTTCAAAGATCAGTGGCAAGATAAAAGTAAGGAAGTACAGATTAGTTGAGCCACGTTCACAGTGAGCTGCATTCTCAGACTTCCACGGAGCGCAGCCCTGAGTCGAACCCAAGGGCCTCTGGGTCTGGAGATAGGGCATCAGGGCAAGTGACTCAACCTCCTAAAAGAAGAAACTCTGCTCTGAGCTGTGTGATTTCAGTTTCTTTCCCTCCCGATTCCCAGAGCAGAGAGATGTTTGGAGATATAATTTCTAGAGCACTTAGCTCAGAGCCTGGCATGCTGGAACTCTGCAGCAGCACAGCCGGGTGTTGCCTGCTCCCTAGCCTGGCTTGCAGCTCACTAATAGGCTGACCTCTGTGTGCTCCAAGCGTCTTGTTCAGAGCATCTTCTTCTTAAACATGAATAGGCTGAATATATCTCAGGTTTCCAGATAAGTAGAAATTCTCATTGGCAAATGACTCACCTCAGGCTAGAGTCAAGGAAACAATGGAGGAGACAGAAGAAATCTTAAACAAACCAACAATGCAATGTACACCCACACACCCAACCATCAACCAAAGGAATCAAAAATGTAATGAAGTCTGGCTTTGTGACACTGCCTTGTCAATGGTGCTACAAAACAGTTGAGATAGGAGGGTTACAAGCTCCAAGCCTGCATAGGCTACCTAGTGAGTCCAATTCCAAGCTGGTCAATTTAGCAAGTCCTATGTCTGAGAATAATAAAACTAAGTAAAACTCAATTAAGTAAATTAGGTGCTTAAGAGTTGGGTTCATGGTTAAGAGCACTGGCTGCTCTTCCAAAAGACCCTGGTTCAATTCCCAGCACTCTCATGGCAGCTCACAACTGTCTGTTATTTCAGTCCTAGGGGATCTGGTACCCTCCTCTGGCGTCTTCGGATACCAGACTCACATATGGTGCACACAGATTTACTTGCAGGAGAAATATCTCTAAAATTTTCACAACAAGTAAATTAAAACAAAACTAAACTAAACTAAAAGTCCCAGCTCAGTGTTAGAGTACTTGTCTAGTTTGTAGTGGGTTCAGCACTAGTGGTGTGGATACAAGGAAGGAGCATAGCAGTTGTCTAATTGCCAGCAGAGTACCACACCAGGGGCTTAATCACTCTGCATAGGTGCAAGGTGACTGAGATGTCCAGAAGTGACTGCTCCAAAGAAAACAAGAGGCAGGTGGATTTCCCGATGTGTTAGATCCAACTGAAGTAGCTGATTTTTCCTTTAGCAGGCCTGAGACTATGGCCTTCCAGGGAAATCAGAAGTTAGACAGGAAAAAAAAATGTGGTCACAGTGCATTGCGTTGCTTAGCTATGAATAATAGGCGCATTATCATAATTACCTCAACATCCAATATTGAAACCCCTAAAAATTGTGATTACTTACGCTGATGAGGAAACTAGAGTAGGAAGAACCAAATGTGTGGTGTGAGTGGAAACATGAGGGTTTGTGTGTGTAGCCATGAAAAAGTAGTGATTCAAGAAAGTTAAGTCCCCTTCTAGGGGTGAATGTTATGGCTCTTTACCTACATTTTAAAATAACTTTGTTTTTTGCCTTTACAGTTATTTCAAATGGAAGTCTTTTAACAAAATAAAGCCAGTGCTATTGAAAAGGTCTCTTTGGCAGTAAGGTGGTAGTGAGAGAGGGGGTGTGGCAGAGCTTTCAATATGGTGATAATATTTTCCCCTATGAGACTAGAGGTAACAGGCTGGCCTGAAATTCACAAAGAGTGGCCTGTCTCTGCCTCCATGCTATCGGCTGACTTTTAAAAAAACATCTGTATTATATGGAAAAAATAGATTAAATGAAAATTAAACAAATCTGCTGTGTACAATTAGTAACTGGGAATGCATATATTACATTTGCATTGTTTTTATAAAGCAAATAACGATGTCCCCCTCAACATCAGATTAAATTCTTGCATTTCCTCTAGGTTTGTGTTGATTCGAACCCAGGGTGATACTGCTGAGAGCTGTATCTGTTTTCTACTCAAGCTGTCTATTTTTCAGCTCCCTAAATATGAAGTAGCAGCAGTGACCACGCCCTCTTCTATGTTTCATGGTGGAAAGCTGTGGGCCTCCTTTTTATGTGACCTGTGTGAAACGTGCCTCCGTGCTGCCCTGCAACTCCAATGGGCGAGGGTAGCCATTGTCTCTGAAATGGTATTCCAACTTCTTGCTCTGTTTTAATATGTTTCCAGCTTAAACTTTAAAAATCACAACAGTGATGTAAGTTCTGCTTTAGGTAAGCAACAACACGTTAAAGGGAGGGTGAAGCATGCTGTTTTCAATAGGGAATAGTTCCCTTGGTAAAGGTACATCGTGTCTTTGTAGCCAATACCTTTAATAAGGCTATTCACTTGGGAGTATTATATATGGCAAGCTCTCTGCTAACATGCCCTATATAAATATTCAAACCCAAGTTTTCTTCACTTTAGGGTACACTAGTTAAAAGGCCATATGTATGAGAGTATTCACAGATGTGGGTGCAGTTTCATAGCTTCAATTGGCAACATATTTGTTGCTGGAAAGCCAGATTAAGTGAACTGTAGCTAAATTGTATTTGACTAAATGTCTTTTTTTTTTTACTTTCTGCGTTGGCTCAGGGAGACTAATTTTACTCAGAGACTTATTTCATAGAAGTAAGAAGTTGTGTATTTTGTTCCGTTCTTTGTTATTGCAAGTATTTTTATTTCTCTGTCCATGCCTAGTCCTATTTTACTTAGCTTTTTATTCTGAGACTCTCCAAACTTCTATCAGCAAACAAAAGCAACTTCAAAATGAATAATTCATCTAGTTTATTGTATCCCGAATTGGCATATCTGAGAGCAAATAGAAATCCTTTGTGTTCTTGCAGTAAGCCTTTTGTTCTCTTGAAAAAGAAGAAAAAACCATGAGAGATGTCAAAGATGTTTGCACTAAATTATGTATATGTTAGCTCTCGATTCCTAGTCATCATAGGGGATATATTTAGATGTGGGTTTTAACTAGATTTCAGTGTACATTTAGGCATTCAGATAACATTACTTTGACTTTCAAGTCAGCATAAACAAATAGCATTCATCGTCAGTTAAAAAGAACGAATAGCTGACTTCTTCAGTTGGCTCCCATGGAGATATACAACTGTGTGGAACTAAATATTTGCACTGTGTGGTCATGGTGACTTTCTGATAGGTAGTGGCTGTTGCAGGCTGGCTACATGACTCTGATTTATTATTTAACTATGGGCTGTGTTCATGGCAGCAGGGAGCCAGTCTTCCCACAGCTCCTTTGAGATCTACAACTGTCATAATACTCTGCACAGTGGCTTGGACATCATTCTCAGTTGCAGGTTCACTCTGAACTCCTCCGAAAGGGTTCATTTTCATAACCTCTGTGGAACACACAGAGAATCCATGCCTACGCTTATTGACTTTGTGATACCTAGTGTGCTCATAAGAGCACAAAACCGCAGGCAGCTGTTCTTTTGGGCCTTGGTTGTCAGATGGGAAATTACAGAGTGCTTCCTGAAGCTCTAAATAATTAAAATTAATACTGGAGGAAAATTTGCACAATTAGCATCAGCCTCCTTGCAGATATGGAATATTAAACTAGCATCTTTGAAAGACAAGTGTGTATTTGTGAGACACAAATATTTAAGTAGGAATAATGTTTAATCTGCATAGACTACTCAATAAAATATATCAATTCAATAACTTAATAAAGAAGCTAAACATTTCACACACACACACACACACACACACACACACACACACAGAGAGAGAGAGAGAGAGAGAGAGAGAGAGAGAGAGAGAGAGAGAGAGAGAGAGCACATGCACTCTTATTTGTATGAATTTATGTGTGTTGGCGCCTATGTTTATTTATGACTTAGAGAAGTGAGCTTGTAGTGTGCATGTTATTTCTATCTTCCCCTCAGGCCCCTGAACTTCCCATACAGTGCCTCCTTCTTTAAATAGTTTAAAATACTAACTTTTGGAGGATAAGGGAAGAAATGCTGCAGACATACCTTTTAAATAAAGATGGGGTACCTTAAACAAGCTTTGATGCAGAAAAGAAAAACCTTGGAAGTGTTGAGTGTAACACTTGAAGACCTATTATAAAATGTCTGGGAAAATGGAATACATACATTCTCCATCCCTTATACTGAGTCAGGCGAGCGTCGGGTACCCACTATTGTTCCTCTTTCTCAGGATGCTGAGGAAGGCTGTCCCCAAGGTATAAGTAAGGATATAACAGCTGTTGTTAGTCCTTTAAATCTCCAACCATTCTCTTTTTAGATTTGTCATTAGAAGCCAGGAGTTTGCTTTTCACATTATTTTAATTGTGTATATTATTTTTAAAAGGCCTGTCAAAGATGTCTGGCCAATATTTATGACAGTTGAGTCATTAAGAATCACGTGATGAGCTCATAGCTCTGAGACTGGAATGCATTTTAATACTATCATTTGAGAATTTGGGTCAGGTCTCCTGGGAGCTTAGAATTTGATATTCATTTTCTTTCTCGGCTGCATTTTCCTTATTGAAAAGACAGTGCAGTGGAGCATATAGGACAGATGTTGTGTCTGAAGAAGAAAACAAAAAACAAACAGTATGCAGTCGAGTGATTAGGAGAAAATGTAATGGAATTCAAAATGATTATTTTTTTCTAAATGCACTGGCCAAGGAGCATCTATTCATGGGACCCATGGCCTTACCACTACACTTACCTCGTTAAGTAGAGTGGAAGATGCTACAAAATCATGTTTTAGAAATAAACAAGGGGACTTCTAGTGTGCAACTAGAGCAGAACAAAGCCCAGGCAAGATTTACCACCTACAGATTGATTTGTATGTCAGGGGTGAGGCCATCGATCTTGAAGCTATTTTCTAGAAAACTATTAAAAAGAAAAATAAACTGCATTGCTACTAATTGTCACCGCCCAGATTGAAGACAGATGTTACTATAAAATGTGTTCAGAAGGCAGTGATAATAAATAGTAAAAGACCTGTCAATTAGATCTGTAGATAATTAAGAGGTTAGTGTTCAGTCTGTATGTGCTTGTTGGCAGGTGCAGGACACAGACTTCATGCTTGTCTTTCTGAGCTTTGAACCTAC
Source organism: Acomys minous (assembly GCF_964271855.1). Lineage (NCBI taxonomy): Eukaryota > Metazoa > Chordata > Mammalia > Rodentia > Muridae > Acomys > Acomys minous. The sequence continues at coordinate 31,752,455 of NC_140487.1, forward strand.
TGTGCTTTGCCATGGAGTCCACTTCCTTTCTATGAATAGGCCATGCGTGCGCTTCTCTACTACTTTTCAATAAGTGAAAGATGGAAATAAATTTCTGATGAATAAAAAAATAGAAGTTTTCTATTTTTTGAGAAAACATTTCCTGCTTAATTTCCTTTATCTTTATCCTCTTCTTCTCCTCTTCTCTCACTCTTAGATGAACTAAAGCAGTGGTTCTCACCCTTCCTAATGCTGTGACCTGTTCATACAGCCTCTCATGTTGTGGTGACCCCCACCAAAAATGTATATTGTTGCTACTTCATTACTGTAATGTTGCTCCTGTTATGAAACTAAATGTTCTGATATGCACGTTATCTGATATGTGACCCCCAGTGGGGTCGCGGCTCACAGGTTGAGAACTGCAGAGCTAAAGGATTTTAAGGCCAGATGAGGTATAGAGACACGATCTAATATGCTCTCCCCCAAACAGACCATGCTACATCAATACAAAAAGTCAATGACTGAAGTGACTCAGAATATGAAAGTAGAGAAACTGGGACAAATGAAAAATGAGGAAGTTGGTGATGTTTTTTTATATTTTATTAATTTATTCATATTACATCTCAATGGTTATCCCATCCCTTGTATCCTCCCATTCCTCCCTCCCTCCCATTTTTCCCTTACTCCCCTCCCCTATGACTGTGACTGAGGGGGACCTCCTCCCCCTGTATATGCTCATAGGGTATCAAGTCTCTTATTGGTAGCTGGCTATCCTTCCTCTGAGTACCACCAAGTCTCCCCATCCAGCAGATGTGGTTAAATATGGGGCACTAGAGTTCGTGTGAAAGTCAGACCCCACTCTCCACTCAACTGTGGAGAATGTCCTGTCCATTGGCTAGATCTGGGTAGGGGTTCGAAGTTCACTGCATATATTGTCCTCAGCTGGTGCCATAGTTAGAGCAGGACCCCTGATTCTATCCCTTTAGGAAGTTTCTGGCATGAGTATTCTTCGATTAGAAAAAGATAGAAAATGTATACATATCAATTTTTAAAACCACAGTCGAACTTTATATGCTCACCAGTAAGTTAGTTTATATGAATTAAGAAATTAGTTTATCTAAATTAAGATATCTTGTAAGTACTTATAAAACAACTTTTCTTCAGAAGTCTAAGGAAAAGAAAAAGTATGAAGCTAACGGAAGAGAGGACCAGTGCAAACAGGCTAAGAGAAAATATAGGAATAGTACTTGTTTGCCAAGCATGCCTGTTACCCTGCTGTCAACAGGGATATTTCTTGCTGTGTCAAAAACCTTTATTCCCCAAATACCATGTATTGCTCTATTGGGCAATGAGAACTAATTGGGAGGAAGCCATTGACAGACATAGAACTTCTAGGTCCATAGATGTGGCAGAGGGGTAGGGGAAAGGCAGAAAGGTAGGAGAAGTTGGTGTGATTCAAATGGTGGAGTAGAGGAAAAATCTAACAGCAGACATCCAGAAATTCACTGCTGAGGCCATACTCCAACAAAAAGTAAGGACGGCAAAGGAACCCTTTCCTGGCAACACAAAAAACAGACAGGGGTCTGCCGTTGGGCTGGTCTGTGAGAGAGGTCTGGGTTAGAGCTGTGTGTCAGCATGGGTTCTGTCTTAAGAGCTCAGGGCATATTTTACCTGTTGCCAATGGATGTGGACTGGGATTGTATGTGGGGTGAGCGGCCCATGAAGGCACACCAGGCCCAGGGACTGTAAATATTTTTGAGGGGTGAGTATTTTTTAAGTAATTTGATGTGTACATGTTTAGGTTTGTTTAATTAAAGAGCTGGGACCTTCTAGTTATATATGTCTTGCCAAGAAAAGGCAAGTTATTGTTGCTGTAGTCTAAACACTGTAGGTTTCTCTACAATTTTAATGTTGGAATTTAGCTCCCAGCAGGATGGTTAAAAGGTAAGCGCTTTGGGAGGTCACTAAGATCATGAGGTCTCTGCATAGTACTAAATAAAACAGCACTAAACATGGGAGTACATATATTTCTGTGACAGGGTGTGGAGTTTGCCCTGGGTATATGCTGAGGTGTGAAATAGCTGGGTCATATAGGAGGTCTAAATTTTTTTTTAAACTCTTCAAACTGGTTTACAAAATAGTTGTATGACTTCCCCTCCCCCCCCCCCAAACAGTGAATAAGGATTCCTTTTTCCTCATATGTCTAACATTTGTGGTCAAATGTGTTGATGATAAGCATTCAGTTGGGATTAAAAGTAGTTTTAACATCTCTGTTGTTGAGGGACATTGACAGCTTTAAAGAATATTTATTGGTCATTTGTATTTCTGGTTTTAGAAAAACTGTCTGTTCAGTTCATTTGCACATTTTTTGGCACTATAATTCCCTTATATTTAATTTCTGATATTCTTTGTACATTCTGCCTACTACCTCCTCGATGAACTGTTACTCGTGATAATTGTTTCCTTGGCTGTACAAAAATCTTTTATTTTCATGTAGACCCATCTGTTGCTACTTGGGGTGGTTTTTACATTGTTGGTATTTTATTTCAAAGTTTTTGCTTACCGCAGTGTTTGAATCGTATTTCCTGTGGATTCCTTTAAAAGGTTCAGGGCTTTTGGTTTTAAATTAAGGTCTCTTTGATCCATTTTTATTGACTTGTAGGTCAAAGATACGAATCTAGATTTGCTCTTCTACAGGTAGAAATCCAATTTTGCCATCACCACTTGTTAAGTAGGTTATCTTTTTTTCCAATGTATGTTTCTGACTCCTTTGTCAAAAATTAATGTCCAGGTACCCTTTTCTATTTATTTGGCCTTCCTGGCTGTTTTCTATGGCAACACCAGGCAGAATTTGTCACTATAGCTCTATAGTATAATTTGAGGTCAGGTATTGTAATACCTACAGTAATATTCTTACCCCTTAGGATTGCTCTTCCTACTCCTGGTTTTGTTGTTGTTGCTGTTTTTGTTTTTTGTGTTTCTTTATGTGTGTGTTTGTTTTGTGGTTCCATCTGAACTCTTGTGTTATTTTCCTAAACCTGTGAAGTAGGACATAAAAATTTGATGGGTTTTACATGATTTCTGTATATTTTGTATTCTCTATAATTTTGTTTGTTGTCTTAGTTAGGGTTTTTGTTGCTATTGTAAAACACTGACCAAATGCAAGTTTGGGATGAAAAGATATATTTCAGGTTTATTTTAGTGTGTTCTTTTACATCGTAATCTATCTTCAAAGGAAGTCAGGACGTCAGCTAAGGATCCTGGAAGTAGGAACTGATGAAGAGCCATGGAGAAATGCAGCTCACTGGCTTACTTCTACTGGCTTGCTCAACATGCTTTACTATCAGCCCAAGGTGACACTACCCACACGTGCTATGCCCTCTCACATTAGTCAGTAACTAAGAAAATGCCTTATAGACTTACCTGCAACTCAGCCTTATGGAGGCATTTCCCAACTGAGGCTCCTCTCTCTCAACTGACTCTAACTTGTATCAACCTAACCAGCATAAGTATAGAAATTTTTATAATAATAACTCTGTCTGTCTAGAAACATAGAATGGTCCCATAATTTATATCTGCCGTGATTTCCACTTTCAATGTTTTTACATTTTTATTAATTTCTTTTGTTAGATATATTCTTAAATGCTTAATTTTCAATGGAATATTTTTCTCCTAGAAAGTAGGATATTAGTATAAATGAAGGCTTCTGTTTTTATTTTGACTTTTGTACCTTGCAACTTTCCTGCATTTATTAAGTCCAAAATGTTGTCTAACAGACTTTGTACTTGTGTTGTTGTAAACACAGGAGCAAGTTTCCTGGAATACTTTGTAAATTACTTATACATTTTGATTTTTGAGATAAAGTAAAAAGATTCTGAAAGTGCAATGACTAGTACCATGAATGCCATTGACAATTTTATGACGAGTTTTTTGTTGTTTTTGTTGTTGTTGTTGTTTTTAACTGATGCTAGGGATTGAACTTAGGGCCTCCCATGTGTTAAAAACATGTTTTCCCTCTCTCCAGCCCTATTCTCTAGCCCTAAAGTGGATTTATGTATCAAGCTACATTTATAGTGCCTCACAGAATAGCTATGCTGTTCCTCGGGTGTGCCCTCTCTGTCTTCTGGCACACACCACATAATAACTTGAAACAATCTCCTCTTAGACTCCACAGCATTGTTTTAGGTGGTGTAGAAGGTGATTCTGTGTGAATTTTCTCCAGCTTTATGATTTTTATTTATATATACCACATTTCTTTAATAAAATGCAATCATGAAAACACTTTTGGCAATGTGAGTATTAGTGACAAGTGTAAGAAAAATTGACAATTAGACATGATCATGTAGAATATCAGACAAGTCCTCTTCTCATAAAAAGTTTCCTGCAGTGCTTTTCACATAGATTTTTCTATCTATCATAGCTTGTAGGAGCCTAACATTCCTTTTGTTTTGTGTTTTCTCACTTCCCAGATCATATATCAGGTTTGAATCAAATTGTGAGGATGGCTTTGGTTCATTGTGGAGTGGTACATAATTTATAGGGTGGAAAATTCTGAAAGATAATGATGTTGTATGAGTCCTTCAGACGTGAGTAAGGGAGAGTACTCACTTTTCAAGGTTTTGCTATGTTCGCTTGAAAGCATCATGCCCTTGGTTTTATTGTGTGGCAGGTAGAGTAACTGTCTATTGATCGAGTCAATCTCTGAGCTCTCTGTAGATCTGTTGGGTCTGAAAGATGCCAAGTTAATGAACTGTTGCTCTGTCTTGACCTAAGTGTGGAGTTGTAATAGCCTAAGGCTGGGCTGCTAAGTCATGACTTCCTGCTGGCCAGAGGACTGGTGCAAAAGCAATCCATCAGGGCAAAGTTTACACCCCTTCTTCAGACTTATGAGGGAGGGAAACTTCAGCTTCCTGCTGGGTAAGTTTATGGTCCACGGTCCACTTGATTCTTTGATGACAGTGCTGAGACGCCCAGTCACATCAGGCTGGATGCTGCGTCTCCACAGTGTCATAACCTAGTGAATTCCTTATGGCTTAGCTTGACTTGAGTTGGACCCTCCGTTATTTGCAATGGAAAGAACCTTACCTGACATTGCTGAACCTACGGAGACACATGGAACTAGACTCCGAATTTGCCAAAGTTTCGGTTTTAGCTTGGAAGAAAGTACAGAAGAGGGTGGAATGAGATGTGGAAACTCCTGCCGCAGATCATTCTAGCATCCTCTGATCATAAAGTGACTTATAAATTTAAGATAGGGGAAAAAATCCACAGAACATATGAATCTCAGTTAATGGAGGAGGTCATTAGCTTTTCTCTGAGTTGGAGTAGTCAGTCTTCCTCCCTGGCCTCCAGGCAATTCTCCAGCATGAAAACAGATCTGACTTCAGGGTGAGTGGACACACTGGTGCAGGCTTTGACTAGGCTAAAGCCACATATCAATGGTTCATTTTGGAAGATATTAACAGGAGCAAAAGAAATGCCACAGAACGCTTGTATTAATTATTTGAACTATAGTTCATTTCTCAGTGCTATTTGTTCTTAGGATTGGAAAATTTATAAATTTTTTTGCTCATTTCACAATTTAACTCCTCTCTCCATTATAAATTATTTAAGTGCATACATACACAAGCTTGCATTGCTGCACTGGCTTTACATGTTTGATTAGTGGCTGAGAATTTGGCTTAGTTGGACACTGCTTTCCAAGCATACATAAAACCCTGGGTTTGTGTCCTGGCTTTGTGTGAATCAGTGTGGTCCCGCAGACTCGTAATAATAGCTCTTAGGATGTGGAGGCAGGAGCATTATGAGTTCAAGGTAATCCTTGGCTGTATAGCCAGTTCTAGTCCACTTTGAGACACATGAAATCCTATCTCAAAAACAAAGAAGGCAGGAGGTAGAAGGACATTGAAGCAGACCTGAATACAACAACTCTCATTACAAAACGCATTTTTCATTTGTGAATAATAATAAAATATTCCTAACGTTTTAAATTAAAGTTTTAATTGCTATCATCTTATTGAAAAAGTGTGTTTTCATTTAAGTAAATGAATATCATATTTTGTTATGTTTTCTGCTAAGCCACTAGTGGTTTTTTTCATGTTGTTTGTAAATGAACACATGGAAAATTGCATGACTATTATAAGATTTTGTGTTTTTCAGCTACTCAGGTCTTATTTAGTTTTATCATTTAATCGATGACCAGAGAACCGATCACGTGAAAATTATGAGGGCTCATTTCTCTTGTCATAAGATACAATCTAATATATGTTTACTCAAATCTGAACTGGCAGGCTTCCAAACGTGTGCTGCTGCACTGGCAGTGTGTGATTGTTAGTCTTGGTCACTGCTGTCCTGTGTGCTGGAAAGGCAGAAAGCGTCCCAGATTCACAGGTTTCTCAGAGCACCTTCGGATCAGCTTGGTATCATCCCTTGAAAATGCAAGTATTTCTTAGAACTAGTAAAAGTAAAGATCATAAGTAAAATACATCCTTTAATCAGAATCTTTATTTGACACTCCCCCCCCCCCCCCAGGTATCCATCCAATCATGCACTTGGCCTTTATATTACAAAAAAAAATGTATCAAAGATGGAAGAAAAACCTCAAAAGGGATTCTCCACCTTAGCTTCCTTGGATGATAGATGGTGCTGGTTGAGGGAAGGTAGGCCCCTTTAGGCTACAGAGTTGCAAGAAATATCAAGTTGTTTTGCTTAGGTTCCAGAAACCTTTGACACTAGCAAGAACCTGCAGATGTGCTGGAAAGATACAGGAATAGGTGTGATGAGCAAAAGGACCCTAGCCTGCTCCTGACTCTTAAATTTCAGCCCAGTCATATGCTGATAGCAAAGTTGAATTAAATTTCAGAATGTATGTTTGGTGGAAGTATGACATCTCTAAATTAGAAGGACTTGGCTGCTTTTTCTAGGGTATTAATATTTATGTGAATTGTTACATCAGTTACTCCAAAGAAATAAGGGGATTTATGAATTTTGTAAATAATTTGGCAGAAGCATTTTGAACTTACTTGGTGTCTTCATTATATTTCTGTGTTGTGACAAAGCACTGTAATCAAAGCAAGTTATAAAAGAAAGCAGGAGTCCATGAGTGAGGACCATAGCAGCAGGCGGGCAGTTATGGCCTGGGAACAATAGCTGAAAGCTTTCATCTTGACCTAGTGAGATGGGAACTGGGAACGATGTGGGCTTTGGAAACCTCAGAGTCCACCCTCAGTAACACACCTGTACCAAGAAGACCACACCTCCTAATCCCCCCAAGCAGTTCTAACAACCGGGGCCAAACTTATTTAAATATGTCCACCTATGTGAATCGTTTTCATTCAAACTACCCTACTTGGTCTCATTTCAAAGATAGAACTTTATTGTTGTCTAAAAGATATCTGAATTTGTTTGTTGGTGTCAATCTATTGGGTAATTAATAATGTTGTAAGACATTTATAAATTGTCTATCATTGTTGTACACGTGGTGTTAATATGAGTAAGATGTTGCTATGTTATATGCAATCTCCTGTTTTATATTACATGTATTATTAAAAGTTGAAAATGTGAAAGTTATTATACATGGTAATGAGAGCTATAAAGTTTCATTTTGAATTATTATGATAGACTTATATATCGTGTCAAGTAGTGAATACAAGGTACCAGGCAGATATTGTGTTATGCAGAGTTTATTAAATGAGCATAGCGGGAGAAGGAAAGGGGGAAGGGAGTATGAGAGAGAGAGAAGAGAGAAGAGAGAAGAGAGAGAGAGTGAGTGAGAGGTAGAGAGGAGAAAAGTAGAGAGAGAGGTAGAGGTAGAAAAGTAGAGAGAGAGAAAAAAAGGTAAAGAGGTAGAGAGAGAAGTAGAAAGAGAGAGCCAAGTGGAGGGCCTGTGTTTTATATGGCCCTGGGCAGGGCCACGCCCCCGTGGCAGGTAAGCAGTGACATCACAGGTAGGCAGACTGAAGCAGAATACTAACACAAATCACTTATATGTATTTATATAACCAGTTGCTGTTGGAGATTGGTCAGTTTTGTTAGATCAAATTTATGATCGTCACAATTCTATTAATGTAACCATACCTAAACTTTTGTCCACAGTATCAGAAAATTTATCTATCTAATCGACAGTCATTTAATAAAGCGAAACAAAGAATTGCAGGTAATATTGAAATATTGAATTATATGGACATTACTATACAGATAAATGCAAAATATCCATGTAATAAAACAGTCAGTTCTTATGAATTAGCCCTTTGAACACCTTTGGAGTTCTGTAAGTGTCTAAATATCAATTAGTATTAAACATGGAGGAGGATTATATTAAAGAGTCGATGATTAGTAAACTATTCCAATGAGGGTTCAAAGCCTCAATTAACATTAATTGTTAACAACAATTAATATTGACAAGTGTAGTTACATAATAGGCACAATTACTGAAAGAAAATATGGGGTGCTTAGCAAAGCTTAGAATGAAATTTAAGTCACCCTGAGAGCTGGAGAGAGAGATGGAGTCTCTCCATTACTCCTAACAGAACATCATGGTTTATGCCGATGTTATCAAATCCTCAGACCTGGCCCTAAGACTGTGGATACCTTAAATTAGCAGCAACTGCTATGTCCAGTGCACTTGTTTTTTGTTTTTTGTTTTTTAACTGCTGGGCTGCTAAAAATCTAGGACAAGTGGCAGTATCAGACTCAGTCTCAAATAAATAAATAAATAAATAAATAAATAAATAAATAAATAGTTAATTAAAAAACATGGAATGAGTGACTGGATCTCTAAGCCAGGCCAATTGGTTGACTGAACCAAGGTGATACGTCAAATCTTAGTGCAAAGGAGTCAGGCAAAAGAAGCTTTGAACTTCTAGACTTGGGTTTGAATGTTATGTCTCAGCATAACGTCAGTCTAAGAAAGATGGAAGTTAGATCACAGAAACTTAGGACTGTCTTGACGATTTGCTTGCTACTTAAGCACTCTTCCTCAACAGCTAACTAACCAGAAGAAGTAAATACATTTGATTTAGTTAAAGGAGATAATAAATAAAACAGTGTTTTGATTGATCTCCCTATCAAGAAATGATTAAATAATTATTTGATGTTAATGCAAAGAAGAAAATTAGAGTGGAGACTACCGAATGACACAACCCTTTATGAGGTATATTTTTTAAAAATGGCAGAGCAAATGCACAAATATATGTTCTCCTAAGTTTCTTGTTTAAATACCTATTGCCAGTCACAGCAATTATACCCTCTAAAACCAACTATTTAGTGCTTACTGTGTACACTCCATTGCCTGATGCTTACAAAATAAATAAATATTTCCTGTCTGAGCATTGCTGCACTCTGCCTTCTGGTGTGTGTTACATTTAATCAGTGCAGCAGTAAGAAGTGTTGCTTGAGGAAAATAATTACAGGTTTTTCAGGGAAAATGATAGTGTAAAGCCAGCTCAGTGCTATTTGTCCCATTGGAGACAGTGTGAAAAGCAAGTATACACAAATCCTGGGTCCTCAGCAGAGAGACTCCCGACCAGAGATAATGATAGAGTGGATTCCAAAGCCGATGGAGTCAGAGACAGCCTGCTAGGGGTTCCTCCTCAGCTTGGGTGACCTGCTGTGAGCTCTATTCAAGAAGATTAGAGAAGCTAAAAGCAAGTGTTAAGTAGTGCTAAACATGGAACTCCTGCTCAGCAATGGCTTGAGTCTAAAGAACTACTTATAAGAAAAGAAATTACATAGGAATTTGGATTCCCTTGGAGAAGCATTCAGTATGGCATTGCTTCCTGTTCTTTTCTGATCCGCCAAGCATCTTGCTGTAGCTTCTCAGTAAATTTTGATCTTTAATTGAAGCAATAAATTTATACTGTGACTTAATTGGCGGCACTGCGGAGCTGTCTCCTTGATGGGAAGGAAGGCTGTGCTGTGTGCATCTGGGGATATATTTCATATAAAATTTGTTTAATGTTTGCTAGGGAGATTAGTTCATGAGCAAGTGATTTTTATTCAGTGTGCTTTTATTGCTACGTAGTTTGGGTCACAGTGTGTGTCCTTGTACAGGAATTAATCAGGCTTATATTTTTCTCCTCCATGTCAGTTTTATCAGTGCATGGTACAAAGTGTATTGACTGTTGCCATGTTTCCTCAACAATTAGGTATGTGTTGATTGCCTAGTATACGCGAGTGAGTGATTTTGGGGCTGGAGTCAACAGACAACAGATAATTGTCTACCTTATGGAGTCTGCATTCTAGAATGCTGTGTGTGGTAGTTTATTGTGTTATAATACAAGCCCATCTTCATTATTTAATCATATATGAAGCTCCCCACTTTGATGATTCCTCATCATACTTAAGCAGTGATGACTTGGCAGTGACATGTACATAGGGAAGCTACTGAGTAGATGAGTAAAAAGTCTAAACTATTTAGCCTGTAAAGAGGGAAGATGGTATAGAAAAGGAAATGATGGACAGCAGGCTGAACTATAGCATGCACGTGAGTGTTCATTCACACCAAAATACACCCCAAGGCCTTGCAGGTGGGTAGGCATATTTGTAGGCACTAGCAGTGCCGCAGTTATAAGTCAGGTGTGTTTTTGGACTACAGTTTTGTATTTTATGAATTAAAGAGGATATCTGGTATGCCAACAAGTAATGAAACAGAGATACTGTCAGTGCACAAAGCACGGTGAAGTTCAGAAACATGAAGCTTTATTGCCTATGCAGGCTTGAATAGGGTAGTTCACAAAAGTCCTCTCAGCTACCCAGAGGGGGCATGCAATAAAGGGAAGGCACATCTACAGGTATTAATATGATATTCTTGGTAGACTGTGTGGTTAGTGCAAAGGCCTAAAGGCCTAGGGAGCGTTTTGTGATCTGAGTTAGAGGAACCATTATGGCTGGAGTTAATAAGCAAGTGTGAGAGAATCTGTGAGGGATATCCAAGGGCCTGGTAGGGGTCACCTGACATATAGACTTGCAGAACAGCGTGCAAAATGAACGCTCGTAATATGATTTTTTTCCTTCTTCACTGGAAATATTGCCTTCTTGGTATTAAGCATGATAATATAGCTAAGCAGAAAGAACAAGAGATAGCCTCCATTCATCCCAGACAGAGAATGTCATCATACTGTGGTGCTTCCATTTGCTTTCCTCTATATTTAATCCACGGGATCATGCTTTCAGATGCAAACACATGAGTACTCATGATTTGTAGATGTGCAACCTGCTCTTTATTAGAATGTGATTATATTGTGATTTCCATGTGTATAAAGTCAATTCGGTTCAGTTCTATCTACTGTTTTGAAAGTATATGAGAGAGTCTTTGAGTTCCAAGGACTTGCCAGGGGTCAGATGGCATACAGTCTTGCCATCTGTATGCACAGTGTTGACTAATAATGTGATTCCCATCATCAAATATAAAAATTAAATATAATAAAAAAATTAAATAAAATATAATCAATTATATCCTAAATAAGCATACATTAAATAATGAATTATGAAGTTTTAATAGTTGGTAGTATTATAAAAATATTCTAATACCCTTGATGAAGGGCTTTATAGTTCTAGAACCCCAAATATCAATCCCATAAGCATTTTCTTATGTAAATTTAATTAAAAAGCTCTTATTTGCTTGGCATGAACTGCCAGAGTGAACCATATTCCAAGTTAGGTTGCTAATATTGCCCAACTATGATACAACTTGACGGACTGTCCACCTGCCATCTCCTACTGTTAAAAAGATTTCACAAGAATTTTTAATAAGTAATGAACATATGATTTTTCATATTTCAAACAGAGAATACGTATACTCCTGTCCCAATGGTCACTTCTGGGTAGTGGTAGGTAGTGCTGATAATCTGATGGCCAGAAACCACATACTGAAAACTGGCGATTAGAATTCTCATCAATTAGAGCAGGTTAGTTTATGGATGAGAGAGAAATGTAAAGTTATAATTATTAAATTTTACTTTTAAAAGGTTAATTTGTGAATTTTCTGTTTGATAAGGTCTCATATAGCTCACACTGGCCTTGAAGAACTAAAGAGCCTCCTGCCTCCAACTGAATGGTTCTCATAAGACTGTCTCAATATAGTTTTCTAAGAAATGGTGCATTCGTTTTACACATAAAGATAAATATGCTGACTTATAGACCCAGTACATAACTTAATGAGCCTGGATATATGTCTATCTATTTATCATCATTTATATGTGGCAGGTGACCAAAATAGGTGACTGGATGTAACCACAGGACCCTGCATTGCCTCTCTCTTTGTAGAATCAATTCTTGAATAAAGGATTTAAAAAAACATTTTAAGTATCATAGAATGAAAAGTGGGTTTCAAGTCATGCCTGGTGATTGAAGAATAAGATATAGTTTTATAACGAACTCATTTTTGAGACAGCTACATAAGTTTTGTACAGAGCCCAATAAATTCTACAGATCTCCTAAATATTTTCAGTTAAAAAAAAATTAAAAAGGAAAGTACAAAAGAAACCAAAAGACTGATTGTAAGTGGGGCTTCAGACTGTCTTGAATGAAATCTAGATGCAGCCTTTGTTAGAGGCATGAAAACTATCCAGATGCCAAACAAAGGGAGAGGATACATTTTCAGTATGCGTGGGTTAGGTTTGGCCTCGGGGATCTTACATCAACTATGACTGCGTTAGCATCACATTAGCAAAATTGTAAGTAGTGTTTAGAAAGAACTTATACAGTGAGATTTAGCATTTCAATTTGAAAACTAGTGCTTTGGCTGTAATGAGCAGATGCTCAACTGTGGATTGAGGGACCTGATGCAATTAAAACATGGTTTTAGGTGGGAAGAAACCATTCAGCCATGGATCGTCTGTCAGAGCCACCTTGGCCAGCTTTCTGTTTGACAGATGCAGTTATGTTTTCCTAAGACTATTCATCTAGCCATTAATTTGGCAACAGCTCCTCCAACAATAACTTATAAGACCTGAGTTTGGGAGAGATTTACGTGGCCTTTTTTTAATATAGCAGAGATCTGATGTGTCACGGCCATGATATGAGCATGCCTGATATTAGGCAAAGCCCAATGGCTTTGCAGGAGGATAGCACAGCCTGGAGCTGAAAACAATAGTAGGAATTGGTATCTAGGGGAGTCTGGTACAAATTAAACCCATATTTTAATCTTAATTATATCTACTTAGATAAGCAGATAAAGAGAAACACAGCTCTTTAAAATACAGGCAGACTGTCTCCTTTTGGAGTAAACAGTTCATTATCAGTGTTGTATCCCCGGTGACACTAATTTTATTTTAGATTTTTTTTTTCTGTGTTGGAAATGAGGAAGCAGGTGTGTCTTTACTAGGAAAGTGGAGCTTTGAGACATCAAGTCATTTACTGGAGGCACAATTTGATTCTACTGATAGGCGCTCCCTGGTCCATTCTTTTTCCTTTTCTTCATTTCTCTTCAGGTCAGAGGCTGGCAACATAATTAAAATTTGAATTATTTATGAAGAGCCATTAAAGTGGGTGGCTCACGGATTAGTCAGAGAGACAGCAGAGCTGACACTTAGCTGCATTTCTTTCCCTCTCACAGTGGAAGACAGACACCTCAGTTCTAGGCTTTTAAAATCAGAAAATCAGCATATGGAATTACAGCCTTTTTAAAAATTGTAAAAAAAATTGCAACCTTTTATGATGAAACAAATGTGTGTATCTATAATGATACAGTTCAGAGTGAGATCTTTTCTGTCAATAATTCATAAATATTGAATAGTAATATAATTACCAAGGGATATAATTTTTGCAGACTTATAAAGATATGACGATCAGCGTACCCATGGGTATCATTAAGTGTGCATTTTCTATTTGGGCAGGGACACTGAAACAGTTCAGGAACATCTGTCACCATCACGAGATGTTGGGAAGCAAAAGAAATGGAAATGGGTGTCAGTTTTGTGAAAAACACCAGAGTCTGTCAACATGAACACCGCTTTTTTCAATCTGCCAATTAGAATGAGCTGATGGACCTAACACGCTTTTTGAAAACAGTGGGAGCCTGTATAATAGTGCTCAACTAGAATGTCTTCCATATTTTCAGAAGAAAACAAACAAAAAAGACATTATCCCCATCACGGGGGAAGTGACGCACAGGAACAGCACTGGGGAAAGATGAGACAAGATTTTCTGTTTGCCACACCTATGGAGGGGTGTGTTCATGACATTTATTGGGATATCAAACGTATCCTTCCTTTCCTTCGCTTTTCCCCTCATATTTTCATATAAATAAACAAGTGAAAAACATCTCCGTAATGACGGTTGGAAGGACTGGTAACACTAAAACTTAGATAAGTATACCACACATTTAATTTTATTTTTAATGTGTATGTTGGAAGATATGACTAATCGGAATGTAACAGCACTCTCTTGATAAAAAAATTATTATCTAATATGTTCTACCTGAAGCCTGATGCTCAGAGCATGCTTCCCCAACATGGCAACATTTTACAGGAGAGAAAGGAAAAGCTTGTAGCCACCCCTCTTCCTTTGTTTTCATTTTTATTGATAGTTCCCATCTACTTGGGAGGATACTTACACGTGAGTCAGTGACAAGTAGTGCAGGATAAAACACAAACACCAACAATAGTAGCAAAGCATAGCAAACGTTCACAGCATTGTTGTTTTTCATTTAGGAGGCATCGTTTACCTTGCCGTGATTATGTAATAGACTGCCTGCCCTACATTACTCTTTGAAAGAGGTGTTAATCTCACACCACATTTGGCAAGGGAAGCTGAAGCTGTTTAGAATGCCAGCATCTTTGAAAATATAGATACCAGGTTTTACCAATACCAAAATATAATTGACTCCAATTTTTTCATTAACAATAGAGTTTCAAAATCTGATTTTGATGCCAGCTCTTCTTCACATGGTGATCCATATAACATGATGGCTTGCATACAATTTGAAGTGATCCAGTTGAATATGATGTGATTTCAGGAACAACTGAAAACCCCCTTTTTTAAAAAAAATCAATACTTGTCTTTTCTCTGAAGAGTACCTGAAAAGAGATGTGAGGAAGAGGTGTTAATTGGGAGAAATGATGGCAGCAGCTTTTCCTTAGGTTGGTTTCAGTTACACTTGACTTTGTAAAAAGGTTTTTTAAAGGAAAAGAACATAGAAAGAGAGACCATAAATAAGTTTTTTTCACATTTATTACCTTATTTTTTCTTTTTTTCACTTAAAATTTAATTTATTCAGATTACATCTCAATTGTTTTTCCCTCACTTGTATCTCCCCATTCCACCGTCCCTCCCACTTTCACCCTATTCCCCGCCCCTCCCCCCCCCCCCCCCCGGGACCAAATTTTTATTTATTATAATTTATTCAGATTACATCCTGAATGTTATTCCCTTGCTTGTGTCTTCCTGTTCCCATCTTCCCTCCCTCTTCTACCCTTTTCCCCTCTCCTAGACCCCCCCCCAACACACACACACTGTACGACCACAGCCTATCAGGTCTCATTCAGATAGCCTGCTTCCCTTCTTCTGTGTGCTGCCAGGCCTCCCCCCACCAAGGGAAAGTGATCAGATCGGAGCACCAGAGTTCATGTCAGAGGTAGTCTCCTCTCTCATCAGGACTGTGGAGTAGAGAATGAACTGTCTGTTGGCTAGATCTGAATGGGGGTGGAGGGTGGGGGAGGGAATGGTCTACCATACCGCTCTCAACACTTCACCATGGGGTCCAGCGCCTGTCCTGATCCCCCACTGGGTGCAGTGTGAGATACATCTATGTTGGACTAATATCCACTTATAAGTGAGTATACCCAGAGCCAGAAGGACACACATATCTAAGATTTTAAGAGACTTGTACATGTACTGACCTGACAAGAAGGAACTTTGTGATACAGTGCAGTTTGCCAATGTGTGTCCCAATGCATCTGTGTTCTGTGATATGCTACAAATAAAGTAGTCCAATAACTACTACACATATCACATGAGCTTAATAAATGCAATAAATGTTGGACATGTAAAAGGTATGCTCAGCTCCTATGTTTATAAACTAATTTGTAAACATAAACAGATGCCCGTGTAAAGGATGGAGGGATGCATAAAGCATGTAAATCTCTTAGTGAAGTTTTATCAGATGGCCACTTGATAATAAACTTAAGATACTCATATCTTTAAACATACGATTCCTGGTTTGTTTGTTTTTTTTAGGACTGACTCTACATAATTTGATATGGTTTGAATGATTTTCTTATTACGTCGAGGAATTTCTTAGTTGCTGATAACAAATATCTGTTGTGTTTGCCATTAAGATTTCCTTTTACATCTTAAAAAAGCATTATGTGTTCTATGGTTCTTGTGAGATTATCAATAATAGTGTAGATACTATTGTCTCCACATTATATTATTAATAATAAGACCTTAGAAAACACTTGGTGAGCTTCATGAACTCACAACAGATGGCTTTATTTTGGCTCACAGTTTGATGAGCTACAGTCTATCACAGTGTAGAAGGTTTGGCAGCAGATTGATCCATGGGAAGGGTACAAACAGCTGAGATGCTATCTTCCTCATATCTTGTTGAACTACAAGCATAGAGAAGACAAAACAACAAGGCTGGCCTACAGAGTTCAGGGCTGGCCTCTTGAGATCTGCCTCCTCTAGCTAGCTCACCTCCCAAGACAACACCATCAGCTGGGGATGCAGTGGTGAAAGACATGATTCTGTAGAACATTCTACCTACAAACCATTAGATACATATGCTGTAATCATCTCAGTTTTTTAGAAAAGCAAAATCTTCAAACAAAGATTAAGTACCTCTCAGATGATCATGTAGTAAGAAATTGGTAGAATCAACAGTCAAGTGCAACCTAAAAGAGAGGCCTGAGTCTACTGTAGTATTGCTGTTTAGATGGAGGAGGTCTGTGTCTTTCCACCTTCATAAGTGTATACTCAGCTAGGCCTGATGTCTCAGGATTTTGTTATTCCAACCTTCATGGATGGTTGTGCTTGTGCCTTTCTATTTATGTCATTCTTGTTTTATTTAGGAAAGAAAGGATAAAAGCAGTCTAGCAATTTCATTCTTTACCATCAGCACGATGCCTTTAGGGAATGCAGTGCCTCAGAAGCAAAGGTACTTGCTGAATGGTTCTCAGAGTTCTGGTATTGGGGCTGTTGTTTTCTATTCGCTCTTTATGAAAAGAGGCCATTTCTAATTTTTGTCTGCTATTGTAGTGGCAAAGTACTAAAAATATCATCTATCTTGTGGCAAAGTACATGTGTATATAGAGTGTCCCTTTGAGCTCCACATTTTTAAAGAATGCTTGGCCTTCAGTGTCCCTGTTCACAAGGAAGCACAAAGGGCAGCTAACAATCAGGTCTGGAGACTATAGTAGTAAGTTACAGAAGAAACTTTGGGTTGGGCTTGTCATCTGAGTAATTCACATTCAAGTGCAGGGTTGTGGTGTTAATAATAACTGTTTACTGTAAATAGATCACAGAGTAAAAGTACTACTTTAGATATGATATTAATATCTACAAATACCTATAAAATAACACTGAAGTTTATATGACTTAAAATTTGGAAATGAAATATTAACTTCCTACCACTTAAACTAGCTAGGTTAAAGTCCTTTCTTGGATTGAGAATGATGCTCAGACAGTGGGTATGTGGAGAATTTGTTTAAAGTAAGCCATATACATGCATGAAAATGACCTGTATAATAATGACTTTAAGACATCCACTTAACAATAAGTCAAGAAGTGAGCTCCAGGATAGCCTGGTCTACAAAGCGAGTCCAGGATAGCCAAAGCTACACAGAGAAACCTTGTTTCGAAAAACCAAAAATAAATAAATAAATAAATAAATAAATAAATAAATAAATAAAAAGTGGAGAAAATGGCAGACTTAAAAAGAACCATTTTCCTCTAAGAATCTATTTTTGTCTTTCTGTCTACTTATCTGTCAAATCTTTCATCTGTCTTTTATATCACTATCAGCTCTATTTTCTTTAGAAATTACAATAAATAAAAGAATAATTCTAATAACTAAAAGTCACATTGGATTCTGCATTGGGTTAAGTGATTCGAGAGTCTTGGTAGGAGGACGGGGTGGTCATCAACACTAAGGGAACTTGTAAGAGGACTGTCTTGTTGACGTAGATTGCTGCCATTTGTAACTACTTAGTCTGAAACAATGGGGTTTTAATCTGAAAATTTATGGTCAGAACATCAGTGGTTATGAGCCAGGAACATTAGTTCCATAAACTTGCTGACACTGTAAAGTTTATGAAAATCCAAAACGAACTTGGGTGGCAGCTCTGCCAGGAATGAGCAAGTGGAGAAACTCTTTAAAAACAGGTCTAAAATTGTCCAAGAAACCAGACAGTCTTCCACGGTTTTATTGCTTAGAAACTCTACCTTTGACGAAAATTCATAGAAGCTACAATATTCTCCCCTCTCCCTGGGGAGGAGGATTGGGTAAAAAGTGCTGCTGTCACTGAAAGTAAGAGAGAGACGATTTTAGGGGTCCATGCTCCTTAGAGTGAAGACAACTTTGTTTACTTCCATCACAAAAGTAGAGTGGTGGGGTCTCTCTTCTTTCACCTCCAGTTTGTCTATATCTCGTTGCTATATTTTCTATCCATTCTCAGTGAGTTTATTCTTTCTCTGGCAGGAAACTTAATGGCTTTGCCTGCTTTCCAAAGCACGTATTTCTCTCCTTCAGCTCTTGGGTCTCCCTTCCCAGCCTTTACTGCTAGGCTTTATTTTAAGCCTTCCATTTTGCTGACTCTTACTCACTGCTCCTGGGCTTTTAACTGCTCTAATCTTTCTCATCCTTATAAAAAAAAATACATACAAATAAGTGTCCTTGAAATCAATATTTTGTTCTATCTAATAGATTTCTCCTACCTTCCTTCTTTTCTATGCCAGAGAACCCCACAGTTCATAGGCCAGTATAGTTTCAAAACAGATCTGATCCAGTTCACAATACTGGCAGTTATCCTATCTGACCAGCAATTTCAGCAGAGGAAAAATAATGACACAGTATAAGAGGCACATTTATGATTTTCATTTTTGCCTTGACATCGTGTCTTAGAGTTTGCACAGTGTTGTAGAGTTCTGATCTCGTCCATTTTTCTGTTGTCTGCTGTAATCTCATTGTCTAACCTGGGTGTGCCTGTGTGCACATTGCAGGCATCACTATTCTGGCTTTGAATCAAAACAAGTAGTGCGATTTAATTCAGTGGATTGAATTGCCAGTTGTAAATGGAAATCAAGATGCATATGCGTTTTCTCTATAAATAGATGACTGGCACCGAGTGTGTGTTTTCAGTGTCAAGACACGGGTAATGTATATGATTGGTGGTGAAAATATATACTGCTGTGGGCTTGGCGCCAGAACCCTGTCTAGTGCTCCTTGCCAATTCCTTTCGAGGAGCAGAGCCACATGAAGCTGGCTTGCTCAGCTGAAATGCCTTCTGTGAGCTACCATCCTGGAGTCTCCCAGTAGTGAGAAGTGAACTGCTCCCTTCCTTGAGACTCAGGGGCTTTATTCTTGTTTATAATGTAAAGTATTATACTATTCAACACATACAAAGCAGGAGTGACAGTATAATATGGTTTAGACAATACGGGGAGTAAACACAGTTCTTCCACTTTGTAATAACTCAGGCTCACCACTGACTAACTGCTAATGAAATATCAACGGTACTATGGAAAAGGTATTTGTATTTAAGACATGTGATAGTATATAGTATTCTATGAGGTGATAACATGATAAGAGCACATAACAAATGTTATATTTTATACAATCTTTTTATTTTATTTTATTTTATTTTTTTGAGACAGG
This sequence comes from Acomys minous, assembly GCF_964271855.1. Lineage (NCBI taxonomy): Eukaryota > Metazoa > Chordata > Mammalia > Rodentia > Muridae > Acomys > Acomys minous. Next base: position 31,772,250 of record NC_140487.1, read on the forward strand.
GTTTCTCTGTGTAACCTTGGCTGTCCTGGACTCACTTTGTAGACCATGCTGGCCTTGAAATCGCAGCAATCCATCTGCCTCTGCCTCAGAGTGCTGGGATTAAAGGCATGTGCCACCACTGCCCAGCATTTATACAGCATATTTTGTTTTAAAATTTTTACTTTATATTTTAAATCATTTTACTTATGTGCGTTTGTCAACTAATACTGCTGGATGATCTAGTAAGCAGTGTGTAATTGAGGATTTTCTGTTTTAGGCTTTAGTATGAAATATAAAGCTCTTTAATGAGGATAAACTAATCATAAAATTTCTCCTCAAACAATGACACATATGCATAAAGTTGCCATGGTAAGGCCCACTACTTTGCATGTTCAACTTAGAAAAGTAATAATATTTTAACAGTGTACCTGGTGGTAGTGTTGCATGACATTAATTCCAGCAGAGGCTGTTGGATCTCTGAGTTTAAGACTAGTTTGGTCTATAGGACAGCAAGGGCTACACAGGGAAACCCTGTTTTAAAAAAAACCAACCAACCAAAACCAACCAACCAGCCAACCAACCGAACAAACAAAAACAGTACAAATGTACTCTGTTCCTTCTTCAATGCGTGCACTATGTGTCAAAATATCAGTACTTATCTATAATTTTTAAAAATCTCTCTCTCTCTCTCTCTCTCTCTCTCTCTCTCTCTCTCTCTCTCTCTCTCTCTCGCTCTGTGTGTGTGTGTGTGGGTGTGTGGGTGTAAGCCTGTGCATGTGCATGTAACTACCCCAAGCTGTTTCCTGCCCTCCACAGTGCATATGTAGAGGACAACCTAGGTAGTAAGTTTTCTCCTTCTGGTATGTGTTTTCTGGAGACTGAGTTCATGGTGATTGATAGTAGTTACCTTTGTTCATCTCTATTTCTATTTTTCTAGATTTACCTGTATATGGCACTGACACACACATGCAAGGACTACATGCCCTGTATAGTGAATTTTGCTTTATGATTAAGTTTAGTGTGCTCTTTTGTGCAATGTATTACATTCTACTCATAGTGAATTGCATGAGGCAAAAATAAATCCATGCCTATATGACAAAATCCATATATTTTGTCAGTAACGATCAACTAAAGTTGAAACACTCTATGACCACTTGCCAAGACTTATAGTCCAGCTTTAATGCACAGGGATGAGTACACTGGAGGGCTGAGGTCCTAACACAAGAGAGTGCCGAGCTGAAGGCCTGGTTAATCAATAATAGATTAAGGGAGGTTGCAGAGAGCAGAGGCTCCAAGAGCTTTGCTCTCGGAAGAACATTTGCCTTTGGATTAAGGTTTCTGGGCTTTGGCAACCCTCCCCTACCATGTGTCTGTTCATCTTGTTTGTATTAGCTGGTCAATTCATCTAACACCCTTGTTCTAAATAGATACATAGAAACAATCTTTAATCCTTTTTTTAAAAACAAGTTTTATCGTTTAATGTGTCATTTTAAGGCATTCTACATATAGGGAGATTGCAAAGGTAATGCCATCTGCAGTAATCGAGTAAGTGAGTAAAAAAAGAAATTCATGGTTTTTGTATAGCAAACTCTTATGAAGCAGTTGTTTTCTTCCCTCCTGTTGTAAAATCTTTATTGAGTCTTGTAGACTAGGCTTTAGTTTCCGGAGACCTCTGGCTGTTTCCCTGGTGCTGGGATCCCAGGCCATCTGCGGCCCTGTCCACCTCTCCTCTAATCCTTAAGCCTGCGCAGCAAGCATTTCATCCACTAGCATCACTTGAGCCCGAGAAGACACTTTTCCCAAACAAACAAAAAAGTAATTGTCCCTGAATGGGTTAGTTTTAGTATAGAAAGTAAGGTCATAGGATAAGATGAGACTGAGGAACTGAGGAAAAGCCAGGCTAAGCGGATCTTGCAGATCAGCAAGCTTGGCTTTTTTTTTTTCAAATGTAAACAATATGTATTCAAATATGAGAGATGAATAACCCAAAAGATACTGCAAAATGTAGAACTTATAGCTGAAAGCCTGGTTCTGAAGTGAAAAAAAAAAATTAAGCATGGTCTATGTCATCTATGACGTCTTTTTAGCCAGCATTTCTCAAAACTTGAAACTTTATACCTTCTTTACCAACGTTAGGAAAGAGATGGACTACGCCGTGAAAACTCTATATTTATATGCATATATGTGTGTGCGTGTACATATGTATGTATGTATGCATACATGCATAGACAGTGTTATAAATAATGCTGTGGTTCCAGTCATGGTTGCCTCAAAGCATGTGGCTGATTCTATAATACTAACTTTGAAAGTAACACATTTATTTAGACAGTGTGACCATAAGACCCAAAGAACATACTTGCATTTAAATGGTAAGGTTTAAGTGTCATCTTCCTCCCATTAGGAGTTTCTTCCAAAAAAGACATTTAAAGATTAGGAAAAGAAACCAGAGTAACATCTAAAGTCTACTAATGGTAGACCAGATTTGGTGACTTATGTCTCTGGTCTCAACACTTGGGAGACTGTGATCAAAAGAGCATCATGCATTCCATGCTCATCTGGGCTACAGTTTCAGTCCATGTCTCAGAAAAATAAAAATAAAACAAAAATAAAATAGAACTCTTGTGGTAAGAGTGGGTGACAGTGAATGTGAAATTTTTCTTTAATAGTGCAGTCAGAATGCAGTGTGTAGAAATACTAAATCACATGTCATATGATTAAACATATGTAATTTCTATTTGTCTATTTTTCCTCAGTAAACCTGGAAGGAATAGAAATAATGGGTCAAAGTGCATAAACTTAAAAGAAATAAAAAGCATACCAACATAAGTTATATAAAGTCAAGCATGATTTTATGAATATTTTTGCATACCATCAGGTACTGCCTTTTCCTTGTTTTTAAGTGTATTTGTAGGGAAATATGATACTGTATGTAGTCTGTTGGCTTTGTATATAGCCTTATAAGAAAATAAACCAAATAGTTACATAAATGAAATGAATTGAGAGCAAGAAGATATGGAATTTCAAAGCCCCCTGTCAGACATAATTCACTTTTCACTGTTCCCCTATGTAATAGGTTTAAAGAAAAATATAGGTCCTGGTTCCCTGCTAATAAAGTAGAATAAAAGTAAGAAGGGACCTGCTTTTTAATGTTTTGTTGTGAAGCAGAGCATCCAGACTCTGGAAGCACAGACTCAAAGAGTGGGGGAGACTATTCATCTAACCCAGGTGTTGTGGGAAAATGAGTTTCTTTCCAAAACTAAAAATTCTAGCACATAAAATATTTGACCTCATATTTTGGAGCCAGATGGGAACAAACCAAACCAAAGACTAAATTTCTCTGGGCAATCTGTCCAAAAGCCCTGCAAACTTCTGGGTAACAAATACCAAGGATATTCTATTTCTAGGAATAATGTGATAAAAAGCACATTAAAAGGGACCACAACATTTGTTACCTGAAAACTGCATTCACTTTCACAAGAAACACTATCAGTAACAATAAAGCCTTTTATTTCATGGGATGGTATTTTTAAGTCTTTCAGGTACTTTTTGTTTTCTTAGTTTTATATGTTGAAATGTGTGTTGTATATCCCTGCTAAATGAAATCATCTTCCAGAGCTAACTGTGTTTATCACTATGTCCTGGACCAAAGCTCTCAAGCCCTGTGCTAGGTGGGGTCTGTACCAATACCATCCTTGTTTCTCTCTTGTGAGGATTCTCCTTTTAGGCAAGTAAAAGAATCTTGCTATGAGCTTCTGTCTGGTCCCATTTGATGCCTTTGGCTTTTCTGACGCGTGCTTGCTGTTTTCCTCTTGCTTTTGCTTCTCACTGCCCCAATTCAAGACATAATTCACCACTACCCCCATATTCTGTACCCATTGCCGTTCTATTTGTTTTGATAACCAAATTATTTTTGAAAGTTTGAGTATATATTAGGGCTTGAGTTTTTCACATTCATTCCCTTCTTTCTCTTGCTCACACCCCAGTCTTTGAATGTCCACATTATGTCTGATCTTTGAACACATTTACTCCTCAGATCACATTACTCCTGATCTTTCTCCATCTTACTAGAGTTGAACTCCCTTGTATGTTTTCGACCCTACATCTTCTGGTATTACAGTTCGTATCTGGGCTAAACATTTACTCTTTTGCTTTAACAGCTTATTTCTTATTACACCACAGTGACATTTTCTAGTGTTGTGATGCTCACTGATTTGTAACTCTGTCTTCATGGATGAGAATAGTGGGCAGAGGTAAATATATACTTAATAAATGGGTTTGAAACATTTTTATTAAGACAGGGCATAGAGATGGATAAGGGCAGGAAGCCACATTAATTTTCAATCTTTATTTCAGTGTTTCTTAGCTGTTGCTAACAGCAAATAATTGGTTACTGCTCGGATTTACTCTCCTGAATGGAAAAGTGGGTCCTATAAAAGCAACCATATCACAGAATGGTTGTGAGGACTTCATAAAGCAGTTTTTAAAATGCTTGCTATATCATCTGTTCTCAAATTAATTTTGTTTGTTATTGCAAAGGGGAAAGCTATCAAAATTCTTATGTAATGTGCCTTTCCCAAAGAACACCTACATTCTCATTTAGAACAAATGAAAACCGAGTAAGATGTACCTGGAGAACAGTCATTGCTGACGAGTGAAAAATGAAGGACACTTAAATTCAGGTCATGGAAAGTGGGTGAATCACACAGGGATACAGTGATGACTGGGCAGGCATTTTATTTCCTACATCCTTTGTAGTTCTACAAATAACTGTTTCTTTGACAAAAGAATCTGAAAGGCCATGCATAGGGAGCTGGGATTGGCTTTTCACAGGCAGAGCTTTGTGTCCTTTTGACGTCCCCTTCTGGGTTGTAGAATTGTTCACGAACTGTACTTTCGAATTGGGAGTTGCCATGAATCTTATGTGAAGCACGTAAGAAGCAGGGAAATGTTTTCAGTGTGCACCTCCGAGAGTAAAAGAACAGGAGACATAGCAGTGAAAACCCACTTGAATATCTCAGAAAGGCAATGGAGCCAAAGTCCCATAACTCACCTAAACCCTCTCCCTGCCCCTAACAATCTTGCGATGTAAAGTGACGATTGCTTATACATGGATCGAGTCATATCCTCATATCGATTTGACCTCATATTCTTCTTAGCTACTTTTCTAATTAAGTGGCCAAGGCAACTTTAAATAAAGTAGTTAATTTGGGCTCAGGCTTCCAGATCATTAGAGTCCATCCTGATGATGGTGGTGTGGTGGGGAGGGTAGTCATGGCAACAGGCAGGCACGCAGGCGTGGCACTGGAGCTGTGGCTGAGAGCTTTCATCTCCATCTAGAGAGAGATAACTGGGCATGACTTAGGCTTTTGAAACCTCAAAGTCTGCCCCAAAGGACCACACCTCCTAATCCTTCCCAAACAGTTCTAACCTGGGGACAATGTACTCACATATATGAGCCTATGAGAGGCATTGTCAATCAAACCACTGTACCACCAATTGTTTTATATATGGTTGTGTGTCTTTCATTTGATGTACAATGCAATGAAATGGACAGATCTAAAGTTTGAAATTCAGTAAATTTTGACAGAGAAGTAACTCATAATCCTATCTGGATTAAGTCCAATAACTTCTCCCAAGTCAAAATTGATTCTCCTTAGAATGAACGATCTCTTTGTCTTCTAATACTGCAATAGTAACTTCTTTCCGGTGCTTTATTATTATGTGAATCCTTTTGAAATACAGTATTATGGAGGTGCAGGAAGCATGAGGTTTTTAGACTGGCTTAGTTTGTATCCCGCTATATCTCTAAGAGATGGGAGATGTAGGTAAATATGAGACCAAGAACAGTTATTAAAGTGTTCTTTTGTCTTAGTGAGTTTTGAATTTAAATAAGGATATCTGACTTCTTTCTTGTGGCTGATTCTTATGTTTATTTGAATAAATTAATACATATTTGCAACATATTCTCTTGACCTTTAAAAATATCTGGAAAAGTTTGATTTAAAATATGTAGATCAAGTCCTACAATATTCTTGTGATGAAGTCTGAGTGACTTTTAATTACTGCTAGTCTTTGGAAAATAATGATAGAAAAGTAAGTGTTCAATATTAACAGTTAAACAAAGTGTTTATATCAAATAAGAATGGACACACCCCATTATTTAGTTTCTTTGAAGAATGGTATACCTTAAAAGCTGAATGCTAAGTAAAGAAATTTAAATATCAAATGTCTTACTATACAGTGGTAAGTAGAAAGCTTTTGGTATCATTAGAGAGTTGTAACATCAAAGAACTGCTTAATTAGTAGCAGTTGATGCTTAGATTCTCTGTAGATTAGTGATCACCATCATTGAATAACCAATGCCATTACCTATGGATCCTAGGGTTGCCCTGTGTATACCAAATCATATAATAAAGTTAAAAGAATATTCTCCACGATTTATCAGTAGGAAATTGTGAATACCATTTCATGGACATTGTGAATATCATTTAAGAAACAAAATGCTTAAGAAAGAAACTATTTCACAGGGTCAGCTGTTTTCTGTTTCTCTTTCTCCACATGCTACCTACGAATAAAACAATTACAGGTTTGAGACTGATTTTGCTGACTGCATATTTATCACTCATCTCCCTACTCTGCCAACCCCAGACTCTGATATTAAAAGAATAATGAAGTTTATGTAAGCTTATGCACAGCAATCTACACCCAGTGTCAAAGATGAGCTTGGATTACTCTAAGCCACTTTGAATCCAGAGTTGAGATAAAGTCAGTGTAAACCGCTCAATGCAAGCCGTGGCCCTAATTGTAGGGACTGAACCAATTGTGTCTGATCGATGTCCTCAGAAACTAGGGAACAGTGATGACTGTGAGACTCTGGCACTCATCCTGCCATTGGATGGTGAACAAGGACAGCATGCATGTGTTTTCGGGCATTTTATAATTCTAATGTCAGCAACAAAGATTTGGTGTTCAAGATAATGCCAAATACAGAGGAGGTCATCAAAGAACATACGTTTTCCTCCTTCAGCAAAGCAAAGTGTGCTCTGTGCACAGGCTCTCACCCAGATTTCAGCCTCTCTCCTGTCTGCTCTGCATCCACCCTTGAAAAGAATCCCATGATCACCTTGCTCTTTTATCTATTTTCTTTTGCCTACAGCCCATGTACAGGGGTTATTTGTCTAGCTAGACACCTAACTGCCATATATGTCTTGTAATCCAAGGTATACCATTCCTCCTTTCCCCCCTCCTCACCTTGCCTCCTCTTCCCCAGTTCCTTCTCCTCCTCTCCTCTTTTTAAGTATTAGGGATGAAACATGGTGACTTATGGTGTTAAACAGGAGCCCCATCACTGAGGTGCACCCCCAGATCCAAGTGACTTGTGTTCTAGAAGAGTTTCCTAGAACGTTTTACTCTCTGGTACCTATAGTGTTCTATTATTCCCATGACACTTTGAGAAAATCTCTGATATTGGAATTTCAGGAATTGCCCTGGTAGTTCAGGGCAAGAGAACTTTTTCTTGCCCTGCCTCTCTCAAAAGCATCTTCAGGACATGTATGTGTATTACTTTGTTCAAAGAGCCACCTGATAGTGCCATATCAGTGTTTTGCCTGTGACTTTCATGAGGATTTTATATCAGTGTTTTGACCTGTGACCTTCATGAGCTGCAGCTGCTTTTTGACACTGGACTTACAGTAATAAGCAGGCAAAGATATTTCAGATAGCCCAGGAGAAAGAAAAATATTGCTAACTTGGAGTCTCAACGTTATTTCAAAATAAGCCACAGGGTTATATGCAAAACAATGAATTCTAAGATTACTTTGTACTTTCATAGTTTTCAAGATCCTGTTTAAGTGATCATATGAGACAAAGCCTGTGAAAAATCAAGAGCCAGCTTCAAATAAGGTCCACCTGGATTTAGTTGCTGTGTGTACCAGGGCGGGTCAGAAGGGCTCTGTAATTTATTATTACCTATTTTTCTTTCTTTCTTTTGTTTTTGTTTTTGATTGTTGTTGTTTTTGTTTCTTGTTGTTTTTTTTTTTTCAGGGGGGCTTTCAAGACAGGGTTTCTCTGTGTAGCCTGGGCTGTCCTAGACTCACTTTGTAGGCCAGGCTGGCCTTGAACTCACATTGATCTGCCTGCCTCTGCCTCACTCACATTGATCTGCCTTCCTCTGCCTCTCTAGTGCTGAGATTAAAGGCATGAGCCACTATGCCTGGCTTCCTATTTTTCTTCAGGTGAAGAAGAACTTGACAAATTTCTTTTGAAAGAGATTTGTACAAAACTAATTCAAAATTTCTAAATTCTTTGTGCTTATGTGTATTTGAAATGTTTGAATTACTGTATATTCAAGAGCACCCAAATTTTTCCAAAATTTTGGGTACCATTTGGATTAATAAAATCAGTATTCTCATCTGTTTGACAAGATACAGCATTACAGCATTTGGGTATTTTACTGCTAGAATTTTCTTCTGTCTGTAGAAACACCAAACTGCACTGCTCTTTTCCCCTTGGAAGTCATTAAATGTGGATTTTAAATGTGTCCCCGACTTCGGTGAGAGGAGCGAATTATCCAGGGGTTTCTCTAAGACAAAAACAAATTATGCAGCAGCTCAAGGTGGAGCAGGCTCCAAGCCCCAGGGAATTCTGAAAATTGTGCCTTCTCTATGAAGATGTGAGCATATTTGAGCAAGCCAGTAATCATTGGTGCTATGAAATGCTAATGGTGGGAGGCTTGGGACAGCGAGCAGTGGACTCTCTGCAGGCACCCTGTTCTGTGTCCTAGCAGGAGCCCATTCTGGATCATGATATTTAGTCCACACACTGAACAATAATACATCAATCATGTTTTGTTGAAAAATTCTTCCTACTGGAACCAGCGCAATTATTGAGTGAATGAATGAATGAATGAATGGCCCTTTATATTACAGATGGATTTTAGTGATAGCTTTCTGCTGAAGCTTTGGGGATTCAGGAGTTTGAGGACAGATAAGCTCATAGCAAGGTAGCTGGGACGCTGGGCTGGCTGGGCCCATGAGGCTGAATCTGCTCTCAAGATTCAGTGAGATACATAATTCGGTGACTTGCATATTTTCATATTGGTGGATTTGAAGCTCAAGGACTTAGAATTTTGACATCTTGCTCTACTCTTTTACATAAACAAAACATACTTTTAAGATTTATTTATTATAATTCATTCATATTACATCCTGATTATTATTCCCTCACTTGTATTCCTGTTCCTACCTTCCTTCCCTCTTTAGCCCTTTTCCCTTCCCCTAGACCTCTACTCCTACCATCTGACCACAGCCTATCAAGTATTCATTCTTTGGTTGAGGGATATCTAGGTCCCTCTGGCTATTACAAATAATGCTCCTATGAACATAGTTGAGCAAATATCCTTGTTGTATGGTGCAACGTCTTTCAGGTATATGCCCAAGGGTGGTATGGCTGGGTTTCCTGGTACCACTATTCCCAATTTTCTGAGAAAGTGCCAGATTGATTTCCAAAGTGGTTGCACAAGTTTTCAGTCCTAACAACCATGGAAGAGTGTTCTCCTTTCTTTACATCCTTTTCAGCATGTGCAGTAACTTGAATTTTTGATCTTAGCCATTCAGGTAGATGTAAGATGGAATCTCAGAGTCATTTTGATTTGCACTTCCCTGATGACTAAAGACGTCCAGAATTTCTTTAAGTGTTTCTAAGCCATTTGTTATTCCTCTGTTGAGAATTCTGTTTAGCTCTGTATATCATTTTTAACTGATTTTTGAGTTAGGCAGAAACCAACAACAAATGACCTTGTAAGTATGGTTTCTAAAAAAAGAAGGAAGGGGAAGCTGTTAGAATGGGCCTGGATGAAGTGGTATGCTTTGATTAGGCATGCTAACAGGGGAGTCAAAAGGGGGTTTCTAATTGTTGGACTTGAATACTTTTATAGCTGAGCCTTTGTAGTCAGCCTTAGGAAAGTGTCGGTAAGGAAATAGACCTTGGAATGTAATATGTGGTCTACAAGGGAGAGAAATTGGGGAAGTGCAAGGCTTGCCAGGGCCCTGTTCCAGCCTGCTAAGAGCCCTTCAGTAGTAGCTGTGTGTTCACCTAGCTGGTCTCGGTGCATCTAGAATAAGGCTTTTTTCTCTGTAAAAGGAAAAGAAAGAAAAGGACCTGGAGGGTAAGATTTGTTTCCTTGGCTGCTTTTGAGTACATATGAAGCAAAATCAGCAATTGAGTGAAAGAGAATTCAGTGAAACCTCAGTCTTAAACTCAGCCAAGATCTGTTGAATGATTATTAATATTTAATATTGAATTATTGTTTCAGTAAAATCAGCAGTTACTCTTTAACTAGCTTTATATCCAAATAACCACACAAGAAGACCAGGATATATTTAATTAGCCTATAGCACAATGTTGTGCAATAATTACTCTATTCCAAACCTGTAAACTAGTATAGCTTACTCTCATTCTGTTTTTCCACTTTATACTTGCTTTTTACTCATATCCCAGGCCAGGTTCATTTCTCCTTTTATATATATAAAAAGATATATATTATTTTATTAATTTGTTCTTGTTACATCTCAATGGTTATCCCATCCCTCGTCTCCTCCCATTCTTCCCTCCCTCCGAATTTCCCCCTTTTTTTTCCATTTTTTTCCTTTATTAATTTATTCTTGTTACATCTCAATGGTTATCCCATCCCTTGTATCCTCCCATTCTTCCCTCCCTCCCATTTTCCCATTATTCCCCTCCCCTATGACTGTTCCTGAGGGGGATTTCCTCCCCCTGTATATGTTCATAGGGTATCAAGTCTCTTCTTGGTAACCTGCTGTCCTTCCTCTGAGTGCCACCAGGTCTCCCCCTCCAGGGAAAATGGTCAAATATGAGGCACCAGAGTATGTGAGAAAGTCATATCCCACTCTCCACTCAACTGTGGAGAATGTTCTGTCCATTGGCTAGATCTGGGTAGGGGTTTAAGGTTTACAGGATGTTTCCAGGTCTTAACCTTCTCTTAGCTCCATTCTCACCTCCCTTCTCTTTCTTCTCCCCTAATTCAGATCAGGATGTCCCACCCTATTCTCTGTTATTGCTTAGCAGTGGCTAGTTGATTTTTATTGACAACACAGAGAACAGTGGTTGCATGTTTCCAGGAACTTGAAAGAGGAACTACTGAGAATAAACATCACAATGCAATGTTTGGATTGATCCAGAGACTGGGGTAGAGAAATCAGCATTTGAATGAATAAGGGTAAAGGGTACACAATCCACAAGAACATTATGCCAACAAAGGTCCCTTCCTAGGAGGAGAGGAAGGAAGGTTATGGGATGTCCATGGGATGAGCATAGGCTAGAGGGAATCCAGTAAGATTAGTAGTTCATACAAAGCATAGAAATTTAGGTACCATAAATCCTTGAGAATAATAACAAATAAAAAAAATGGAGGTCAATGTTGGAAGATTTAAAAAAAATTGTTGTATTTGAAGTCCATACTTAGCCATCTAAATTGTTGCTGCCAGGGAGTAGTGTGTGTGTGTGTGTGTGTGTGTGCGCGCGCGCGTGTGTGCCCACATGCATGTGTGTATGTGTTGTAATTGGGAAAATATCCGATGCATAGTGGATTCCTAAATAGTAAAGTAATATGTAATGTTTTAAAGATTTCCCTGGAAATATACTAAAGTGTTACATAAATCTGGACAGAAAACATATATTTTAACAATTGAAAGTGAGTGTTATATACATTATAGACCGTATTCTTTCTAAATTGCCAAGTTTGTATCCTATTGGTGATATGTACCCATTTTGGCCAATCGTTCAGTCTTTTTCTGCATGTCGTTGTAGATTGCTGTGGCTTTCCACACTCTATAGTGGTTTGTGTATACTAGGCCCATTGCCCTCAGTAGCGCCCAGTATGGGGTTGTAAGATAATTGCCTCTTCAGAGCTGTGTTCCTGCTTCTTAAAACTGACTATAAAAACTAAGAGAAAGCATGTTGCATTTATCAATAGTCTTGGTGCAAATAAAATGTAATTGAGTTTGGAAAAATAGAAAAGAAAGTTAGTACTAAGCCCTTATTATATTTCCTATTTTATATTCTTTCCCCAAATATAGAAGGTAGTAAAGATCAGAGACTTTCCCTCACATATTTTCATATGCTTTCGATGGAAAGAACATTCACATTACAACTGTTTCTACATATAGAATATATATCAGTTATACATTTAAAAAGACTAAAAATAATTGTGTTTATGTTTGTGTTTAAGTTGAAAAGATGGGACTGTTAAGACAAGATTTTGGAACAGGCTTTTGAATGATCTTGGAAACCTGAGCCTTGGCTGCTCTTTAGCAGAGACCTCTAGGGCATAAAATATCAGGATGTCAATATTTGTACTGATCACTGAACCCAAGACAAAGCCTCCGAAACACTGCATTTGTGACTCTGGCAGTCACAATTTTTAAGATGCTTCTGGCAAACTGTTCTGTTTCCTTCCTGGAGCAAATGATTATATTCCACGAATGTATGTCTAGTCTATTAAAGTTGTGTTTGTAAGTTAGTGGCTCCTCAATTAACATTATAGTTTTATTATTTATATTTTTGCATGTCTGAGTATTTAAATTTCTCTGGGACGTCTCTGGGACTCTATGCAATTGTCTCCAGTTTCTCTAACAGATTTTTTCTTCTTCCTCTTTTTCTAATGCATAAAAGTTAAACACAGGAGACTCAAGGAAGGCTTATGGAAAGGAGCAGATAGACTGTGACATATTAGACCTCAGTTTTAGCATATGTATGTGCACATTTTCTTATGCTCAGTACTATTCTAAAGTATTAAATTAATAAATATCATCGGTCCTATTTCTGCCACCTACCCACATATGTGGTGTTCCATAAAAGATGACTTATAGAGTATCCCACCAAAAGCACACAGAGATGGTTCACTGTGTCCTTGGGAAGATGTAGTAATCTGAATATTTCACAGTAGTTTTAAAATTTATTACTATTCATGGAAGAAGTAAGGGGGCACTGCAAATATCTCTAAGATAAATTTCTTGATTTTTAAGTTTGTTTTTCTGTATGTGTCAATGTTTTCTTGTCATCATAAGCTTCCTAAGTTTTTTTTAATTCCTTGTTTAATTTCATTTGCCTGTTATTTTGGCTTATGCTGTACTAATTAGGTCCTGAAGTTCCAGTTCTCTCAGAGGTTTTAGGTATTGTTCCCTCTCAGAAGTCACTACCTGAGTTAACTGAAACACAGGTTAGCACTATTTAGTTCAATGGAAAACCAGTGAATATAAATTTAGGCAATTGGCTCACAAGTTAAAAAAAATGCCTGCAAAGAAAAAACTAAAAGGTGATTTTGATTAATACTGTTGGATTTCTTTCCTTTCTTTTCTTTTTTCTTTATTCCATCAGGCTCCCTTGCATGGGCTAAGAAATTTGGATGCTGAATCTTATAGTTCATAAAAGATGTGAACTTAAAGCTGACTAAAATCCTAATAAATGAATATAAATAGAAGTGTCATTTATCCATTGAGATGGAGGTGGTAATTTTAGTAAAAGGAGTCCAGTATTATTTCCATGAAGTGTTTTCCCTTGAGAAGGCAGCGCCTTTGAAAACATAATAAAGCTGCACAAATGAGCTCATTAATGTGCACATTAATTAATGAATAAAATCTCTTCCCCTCTCATTCAAAGGAACGAATTAAAGTGAAGTTTGAGAGGGCCTGCACCTTTAAATTAGTTAATATAGCGATGTTTGTGTCCTGGAAAATTCTTAAAGTCTATGATCTCTGTTCCCTTTATGTAGCCATTATGAGAACTTGCCATCTTTGAAAATGGAAATTTTGACCTTTAATTTAAGAGTCTTCAACCATTTTGAAAAATCTAAAGGCCAGAGTTAGGTGTAAATGATTTCATTATGTCACTGTTTTGCCATGTCTGGGATGAAATTGGGAGCATGGCGTGGTTATACTGTGGGTCTTCTGCAGCACTAGTGTATGGGGGGGGTGAGATGGGGTGAGAGACTCTTTTTAAGGTTTCATTTTGCAGAGATTAAAAGAGATGATCTATGTAGAACACATAACAGCATTGTGACTGGAAGACAAGCTTTCCTTTAGAGGAGTTCAGTGCTAGAGTGCGTACATCCACTGCCAGTCTGCCATTGAATTAAATTCATACTATTCACATAGCCATATTTGCACTACAAATTAAAATTAATTCCATGTATAATTGGGTGCAGCCTTATTCCTCCTGACCTCCATCAGGCTCCTCCCTCATCTTCAGCTAACACTCTAGAATTATTGGATTGGCCTTGGGAAGCTGGAGATGGGATGCTCTGGACAGATCCCTTGGGACCTTCTTACCATGCATCTGCACAGTGATTCCCCTGACTGGGAGTGAGTATTCCCAGAAGGGCTAACATAGCCTTGTGGGGTTCAGCTTCTCTCTGGCTGGCTCACCTTAAGTGAATACACAAAGCCATTCCCTGGAGCTGCAGAAGACCCGGACTTCATGAAAACTCACTGCTAGTTTACACTTTCATGCAGCAGTTCTCTGTGAAGCTGCCTAAAGGCTGCAGGAAGTATATAATGTGATGCAAAAATTATTAGAGTGAAAATATTGCGATATGGTTTTATTCATACTAAGCACTCACTTATTACTCTAAAGTTCTAGTCAATTGTGTAAAATCGTTCATTCCTGATCAGGCTAACTGCTACTGAGAAACAAGAATAAAAATTTGCATATGCATATGAATTGCTTCCAGCACTGCAGGTAGACTTGTTAACACTGAGAATGCAAAGCACCTTTAGAGCAGTTTCAAAGACTAACTTAGATCACTAGGATGGTATACTCTCCCAACCGAGGCCTTAAAATTTCCATAAATACATGCAAAGTAAAACCTGAATGTTGCCTTCGTGTAAAATCTAGGGGAAGAGTTTCAACAACTTCATAGAATAAATTAACCAATGAATCACTGACACAATTCAACACCAACACAAAGTGAGAGTTTGCCAGAATTCTTTGGTGTCTGCATTAACAGTTCAGTAGTCAAAGTGTACTTGCTGGTAAGCTTTACAATTTTAAAACTCATAGTATTTTGTGTCCTTGTCAAAAAGATTACTTGGTTTTTGAAACAGAGACAGACTTACATCTGAAGTCTAAGGTATAGTTATTATACCAAAGACAAAATGCAAGTCTTTCTGATGTTTGTTCACATTAAATTGGGAAAATGTACAAGACAAAGACTAATGTCACTATATTTTACCATGGACCATACAAAGAACGGAGTAGAGGATGGTGGAGAAAAATTGGAAATTTATAAAGAAACCCAAGCCCACTACTATTGAGGTGATGGTCCTTGTGAAGTGTGTGTGTGTGTGTGTGTGTGTGTGTGTTTATAGTAATAAATGCAAATTACAAATTAAAGTGCAGTCTTCAAACAGCTAAAAATAGGAAGGGGTGGTGGTAGTGATCTTAAGACAAAATGGTAAAATCACAGCATCAAGGTAAATGTGTTTAGGATGTTGGCCAGCATTCAAAAAAGAGACAGAAAAGGAAAAAACTAATTACTTCCAATGTGCCTTTCTACCTTTTATAAAGCAATTTACTAGAAAGGAAAATACAAGTGGTTTCTAATATATCATAATGAAGAATGATACACTTAAGTCTGTTTAAGAGTTTAGGCTCTTGCTTATCTTACTGCTATGGTTAACTGTGCTGACTTTAAAGGGATGGGGTTTGCTGTTTTTATGATGGGTATTGAGAATATTATTCTTCCTCTACTTAATGAAATAACTTGTCCCTAAAAAATTAATCCTTAAAGAAAATAATAAAGTTGCTGTAATAAATACACCTGATCACATAATTATTTCTAGCCTGTACTTTTACTATTACTAAGAAGTAGGAAAATTGGAAGAGATAAGGAGGCATTACTATAGCAGTAGTATTTTTGTTTGTGGGGTCACCGGCTATTAGGAAAGTGTGTGTTAATAGTGGGAATCTAAAATTGTGAATTTATAATAACATCTGCATATAGGCATGCTTAATTTTTTGATCAGTAGTCTAAATAAAACAAAACTGAGACAGCAATGTATATTGATCATATTTGACCCAGAAATAGTTCCATGTCACTAAATCATTATCATTTAAGGACAGTAAGTTGTACCTCCTTCCTAGTAACATGTCATTAGTAGTAGTCCTTAGGTAACATTATTTTTCTCTTAAAGCCAATAGATACTGGAAAGAGAGATGGAATTAACTAAAATGGCATTGTAAACACAAAAAGGTCCAGCTATTACTAGAGTCTCTGTTGTATTCTCGTTTTCTTTTTGTTAGTTCAATCTATTAGTAGGCTTTTACTTAGCTTTAGTCCACACCCTAACATATGACTGATTACTTGATGAATGAAAGGATTTTCCTCTCAAAGGATTTGTTGCACAACACTCATGTGTCAGACGTAGTGATGTGTGTTGAGAATTATAACTGGGAGGAATTCAATGGCCATGTTTTGTTTCAAAACAACATGTAATTTGATCACACACATGTAGCCAGTGTCATGGGTAGCTTTATGACGCAGACATTTCATACTCAATAAATATTTAATTATTGTCTGTTCCCTAAGAAAAATAGATTTAAAAAACTGATGATGTACAGTGTCAAAGCAAAGATTCCTCTTCTCAAAGGAACCAAAGGGTTACTAGTGAGTGTGGCAGAAGCACCATGATCCCCGGAAACACCTAGATGGAGCAAGGTGGGACCTTTGGGTTGTAAGGTTGACTACATTGAGGGGGTACTAGAAAAACAGGTTGGGGCAAGGGTTAGCCTTGCCTTTCCTTACACTTTACACCTGTTAGAGCCTTTAGAACTGAGTTAAAGGAGGTATTTCGACAAATATGGAGATAACGGCTGGAATCCATAGGCAGACCTGAGTCAACCCTGGAGGTAGAAACACAGTGCAGACAGCAAAACTAAGCTGAGGTCTCTGGTAGAAATGAGAACTCTGCCTGAGGTTGGACTATAGGCCGCTCTTGTTATTCCTGGCAACACCTGTGGACCCTATTTGCCAATGGCCTGTACCTTTGCTGGAGGCTGCGTTTAGTGGTAACAGGCCGGCTTAGCAGATTGAGTACATTTCTAGGTCTGCAGTATTGAGTCACACTGGAGAAAGAAGATTGCTTGCTGCATCTAGCCAAACTTACAGTGAGAATCGGGAGCACGGAGGAGCGGTGAGGTAAAATACACAGTGTGACCAGCAGAGTTTATGTTTATGCATGGCCAGGAGCCTGAGGTGATTGCTGCCCATAAAAGCACAGTTTTCACTGGAATGTACCTTAGAGGTATTTCAGTAATTATCAATGTCACATCACTCATAGATCCTAAGAGGAAAAAATGTACATTGTTTTCATGAATAGTTAACTAGCAGAATCCTTTCCATAAAAAGACTGGGAGTCCCATGCACCTCAAATTGAATACCAACTCACTTCTTCATGATCTGCCAGTTGGGTGTGCAGAATTGATGCATCCACCCTTCCAGGTAGCCATAGGACACAGCTTGCATTGTGAGCAACCCTGTCACCACTCATTTAATGCTGTTTCTATAGACAGCTAGAAGAGAGTTGTGTGGTCAGATGGGGGTCCTTTTTTTTTTTTCTACAGTATTTCATAGGAACATCAGGAAAGTTAGACAGTAGGGTGTAGAGTTGTAATTGTATATAATTCCTGGAAGAATCACTATACTGTGACACTGTGATCATGTGGTCAGAGCTCTTTTGGGGGCCCTGGGAAGGTAGAGCCATCAGCAGCAAGCCATGGTTCCTGTGGAATTCTAGGCAGCATGCAAAACTCACCTGAGATTGGCACATGAGCTGCAATAAGCACAGCCATACAGACAGAGCTAGAAGCCCACACCCTTCCATAGTGTGTCCTAAATGTTGGGACATAGGACTTAGTATATAATGTCTGCATTGCTAGCTTTTGATTTTACTTTCTCTGATCCTAGGTACTATTTTTTTCACTCTCTTCAGTGGAAATGGAATAGAACTCTGCTCCCATTTTATCCTGGAAGATTGTAACTTGTTTTATTTATTTATTTTTATAGAGGTTGAGTCCTACCCAAGAAGTCTTACTACTTGGGCTTTTGAACAAAGCTTAAAATTTTACAATGTTGGAGACACTTGAGGATGGAGTGCATGCATGTACATTGTAAAGTGGACCCGGATGTAAGTGGGTCAAGGGTGCACTTCTGTAGTATGGATCTCTAGCATCCTCCAAAGGCCCAATGCTTTTAAGACAAGAGTCATAGGAGGGCACTTTGAAAAGTTGTGGAACTTGAAGTTATAATTCTTTTGAAAAAAACACCATTTTTTATAACATTTATTGGTGTGTGTGTGTATGTGTATGTGTGTTGTGTGTGTGTGTGTGTGTGTGTGTGTGTGTGTGTGTGTGTGTCTCCTTCCTTGTGGAGGTTACAGGATAATTTGCTAGAATTATCTTCTCCTTCTACTATACAAGTCCTTGGGATCAAAGTTAGGTCTTCGGGTTTGTAAGAAAGCACCCTTTACCAGCTGAGCCATCACACTCTAAAGATCAGTAGAAACAAGGCCAAGAACAGGTTGTGGTACCTTCTTCCTTTCCTCTTTCTTTGTCTTTCTTTTTGCTGTTGATCCTGGCCCAGAGGGAGTGGCCTTGCCTCCTTTCACCAGAGGCCCAAAAACAACGAGGCTGTTTGTTCATCAGTTGTACATCCTGACATGTAAGCCGGAAACAATGGCCTTCCTTCCATAAATTGATCACACCAGCTGTTTTGGGTAGTGATGGAACTACCTGGTGACATCTAACTGGCACCTACTAGTTACCTTTTTTTAGGACTTGTGTACTGCTCACAACTGATACAGAGAATATGTGAGGAAACTGTGGAAATATAAAGCAATGAATTTGGTGGCCTCAAGGGGAAACTCCATAGCAGACAGAAATGATATGTTCTCCTGCATACATTTTTTAGTAGTTTATATAGAATGCCTTATTACATAATTTTGGATTTACCTGAAAATGACAGAGAGCTACAGAGGCCATCTAAGTAGCTGCACCCATTTTACAAAAATGTTGACTCTGAGAGCAAAAATAGTAGAGCACCAAAGTCAAAGGCAAGGAGAATGCTGAGTCAGCAGAATGTTCACCACAGACCATCTTCTCATTCAGTGGGCATTTATGAAGTTGGGATAAAGGACGCACTCATTGCTCACACCTGGATGTGTAGCACATTCTTGTGCTAATGTCTAAGGGGGAACCTTAGACATTTTCAACCACAGTGATATCATCTGTAGAGTTTTCTTTTAAGACATAGTCTGCTTAGACCCATCCCTAATGTAACAGATGCGTTGGCCCGATGTGTAACTGGAAGTGCCTTGTGGTCTGATGTAAGTCAACCTTACACTGGCAGTGATTGGTTCACTTAAAAATAGAGCTTAGGATATGAAATTTCAAAACAGGAGCATTTTCAAAGGTGAGCGTAAGCCACACTGCTGGTGACAGCATGAGGAGGTGTGCCTCTGTCACCTAGCAGCTGGATACCATCCTGGAACACAAACAGCTTGAATCCTCTCACTATGAAGCTCATTATATGGCTTGTGTGTAACAAAGAGTTCTGTACTTCTAACCTTTAATTTCCACACCCATAAAAGAAAGTATCATTGCTCTGTCTGACATGCAATACAGTAGAATGTATAGCATCAGATTATGTACCAGATAGTATATGAAAAACAGTAACATGTATCTACAAAAATTGTAACCATAAGTTCTGCTTATGGCCCTGTAATTTTCTCTAGGCCCATTGCAATTGTAAGCATAGGAGTAATGGTCGCTAATGTGCTGAATGGCTTGCTATCCCAGGGTCTGATTTACCTTTCCATATGAAGAAACACCTAGAATAAGGTTCAACAGAGTACTGGGAAATATGGAATGCTTACTGAGGTAAATTGTGGAAGTAGTTTCTCATTGGAATAAGCATTTCCAGTGTTAATCTGAAAGATATTCACAAATGTCTTATGCATAAGGTTTGTCTTAGTTCACAGTCAGAATTTTGAAATCAGAAAATAATATCATTAGGAGATCAAAATGCAAATAGTTATAAATTGTTCAAATTTTCAATTTAAAATAAAACTACTTAAATCATTATTATTTGAAGTAACCTAGTCTCACCTGATAACCCAGCAGAGTAGTGTCACTGAAGAAGAGAGGAAAAACAAAATCAACCCAAGAGACAAGATAGAAATACACACCCACATACTGCATGTAAGTCCCCACGCTCATGCCATTCGTAGGTGTATATTACTGCTATACACAAAACTCCATTCGTTATCTTGTGATTGGTATAAAGTCAATGAGCTGGCTTTAGAAAGCCTAGATCTCTATTTTGTGTTTACTTTCTGTCTTGATCCTAATTGAGATTCTTCAGTGGGGGTTGTTGTTAGCATTGCTGTTTTGAGCTGTTTAAAGAATAGGAAGGAGATAAACAAAGATTTAGATTATAAAATATATTTTCCCTACTTCTGTATTTTAGCATGATTTCTCCATGTTGAAGGCAGTGCTTGGGTATTAGAAAAAGATACTTTAAAATATGTCCTTTATACGCACTCTCTTGAGTTAATGCTATTTTTTAAACTTTTTTTTTTTGCCTGCAATAGTATAGAAGTTAAGTGAAGAGCACTTTTATTTATAATTGAATTTAAATACTTAATTAGACATGTAAATTGATTCAACTAGTGCTAAATAAACAGATTTTCTTGAACAGATTTATTTTAATTAGTGTATTTATTTTAGTTTTCTTTTCAACAATAAAAATTTGAAATCTAGAAGAAAATCATGTTAATAGGTGGCAAATTAGTTTTATGGCATGGAACTCTATCATAGGTTTAAGATATAGTGTTAAGAATATATCTATCTGTTAAAGAGATTAAAACATTTTTATTTTGATAATTTTATTCTTTTGGACACTTACAAAACTGTAACAAGGCTTCTAAAAAAGACAAACCATTTTCATAAGGTTGCTTACATTTCTGATTATTACTTAATTCATGAAGAAAATCCTTCCTCTAAATCACTTCTTTCTGACATACAAATGGTTAGGGAAGAGCTTAAATTATGAATGTCACATTTAATTTAAACTGGATAGAAAAAAAAAGCATTAGCACACAGAATGTGTTCTTTTGTGAATGTCAAGTGCAACTTGTTGAAGGTCTTTTGAAAAACAAGTAGGCAAGAGGCCACAGTTCCCCTATGCCTGCCCAGCGCATCTACCAAGCTGGAGTGCAGACTCCACAGTGGACTATTGATGACCCCTGTGTTTGAAGGCTGCTGGCTGCTGGACCAGCTCTTTGTTTACTCTTGGACGGGAATGAGCTACACTGCAGAGAAATACAATGAATGCAATGTCTGTGTGGAGGAGAAGAGTTTGCCTAGGAAGCTGGGTTTGGTTTTCACATTTCCAGTGTTTATAGGTCGCTCCTGAGGAGTTTTTAGAGATAGCTTCTCTCCTCTGTTTTGTCTCCTTCTCCCATTTGCTCCCCCTCCCCCTCTCATCCCAAGCAGCCCGAGCTGGCCTTGAACTTGCTACATAGCTGTAGGAAGCTTTGAGCTCTTGAACTCAGTCTCTTGAATCATCACAAAATTGTTTTAATGTTGCTGTGTGACTAAAGGTTTTCACCAAACATCCATCTCTTTATGTCTGTTCCTTTCTTAGCCTTTCCCACAGAGCCACGCAGAGGAAGAATAGGTTTTGCTCAGTGGCACTGGCATAGCGCAACTGCTGAATGGAGTTCCATTAGGCAGATGACCGGGATGCCTGGTGGAATAGCAGTTTCTACAGTGCAGAGTCTTGCTAAGGTTCATGCCGAGTATACTCTTAAAAATCATCGAGGGTATTCACTTCCCTTACATCAGGCTCATCTATTTGTCCTCACACTCTTCTTTAATCCTAAAAATTCATACACATGATGTGTTAGCTTGGTGGTGTTTGGGATTTGAAGTGTCTCTGGAGGTAAAAAAAAAATATGTGGGTATTCTAGAATCAGAGAGAATAAAGATAAAACATGTTCCATGAAAATTTAAAATAAGTCACCAGTAGATCTTTTAACATTAAAAGTGTGTGTGTGTGTGTGTGTGTGTGTGTGTGTGTGTGTGTGTGTGTGTACGTACGCAGACCACATGTGCGAGCGGACTGCAAAGGTCAGAAGAGGATAAACCACCTGACTTGGGCACTGGGAAATAAATTCCATTTCTGTGCAAGAACAGAGCATGCTCTTAACCACTGAGCCATCGCTCCAGCTCTTCATTAGATCTTTTGTCAATATTTCTGTGACCTTCATTTTTATTATTATTGCTGCTGGCATTCTTCTTCTTCTTTTGTGCCCTTGAGATGTGGCAGAATCATGAGACATGAGGCAACAGGGCTTGGGAGGAGCCATGCATCCCCCAGCGAAGGCCTGCTGATTTGTGGTGGGTGAGCTTTATGACACTGGAAAGTTCTAAGTTCCACACTCCACAGGCCACTGTGAGACACTTGGCTCAGATCCTGCTTGGGCCTGCTGTGGTTTAGACCCTTCAGGAGATGAACATCATCAACTTTGTATCGGCAGAGAGAGAAGAGTTGGTTTTGCCAATTGTACCATAGAGAATATTTGTGCAAAATGCTTAGTTCTTTTTATAGCTCACCATTCCATCTGTTTTGTAATTTTAATTAAAGAAAGAAGGAACAAGATTTAAGCATCCCCTTGTTAGATGTTCTTTCTCGTCTCTTAGTTGTCGATTTAGCCTAGGGAGTGTGTTTTGTAATTTCACTCATTTTCAAACTACACTTCAGGTCACTGGGTTAGTTGAATTGAGACTGGAGATTCTTTCATTGTTGGCCACGAGATATATTCCTGCATGCAGACAACAATGACTTTAATAATAATTCTCTATAGTGATAATATTAAATGTCAGTTTATTGAAAGCTTAAGTTGGTAAGGTATCCAGAAGCTGCAGAGATATGCATGTTTTTTAAAGAACATAAGCAGAAGAAGCTTTGTTCCTAAATGTTTAATGTATGTGGCAAACCAATGCTCTTGGCAATTATTTTGCTTGAAGTATTATGTTCCTAAATGTTACCTTGTTAACCACTTAATTTTCAAGATTTGATTAACAAGCTTTCTTTTCTGTCCTTTACCTGTCCTGTCTAAAAATAAAATAAACAAACCAAAAGCATAGCTACCTATGGCCCCCTTGTGGTTAAACAATATAAAATTCTCAAGCTTGCTTATCAGCTATCTGTTCTAAATAATCTTCCTGAAAATTCTAAGGCTGTGATTTCACTGTTCTAAAATATTCCAATAGATAGAAACCACAAGTTCATTAATATTTAATTAGCATAAGTTCCAACACCCAATATCATATGTAAATTTATCATTGTTAAGGTTTGTTGAATACCTAGGTAATTACATTTGGTAGCCACCCTTGTGACATTTTAGTGACGGGTATTAAGAAAGTAGCACAGAAGCATTTTAATGATGTTGCATATTATTGTTATATAATATAATGCTTAAAACCTAGTTAGTTAGGACGAGTTTAAGTATCATAGATGTACATGACTTTGTTTTTAAATCACTGTTTTTATTAACAAGGATATTCATTTCTTCATACACTAAGGTATTTTCCATCAGAGAAGCATGCACAGGCATTCTGTAGAAGTATTCGTGAAAATAAAATTAAGGATGTTTAAGGATGTGTATTATGTTTTCCAAAACCATAAAGAAGCTACTATCAGGAAGCATATAGTTAAATATATATTCAATTAGTAATGTATTACAAAAAGGGTTGTAGATAGGTCAATTAATACATGGTAAGTTACAGTTAACTAGAAATAAATTCTTGTATGAAATTGCAAAGAAGGTTTGGTGAAGATATTAAGACTGTACTAGATAATTTTAAAAACTAGATACAAGGACTTGAATGTTTCTCTTTGGAACATGATAACTCTTTGAGGAAAAGAAATATATTTAACCTTATTTAAACATTCAACATATACAGGTATATTGAAACATCATGTCATACCATTTAAGTATGTATGTTTTTTTTGTTTTCATGTATGTTAAAATAAATTGAAATTACAAACAAAATATAAATTTATTATGCCTCAACTGGAAATTCTTGCTGGCTTGCCAGTTGTGTTGATATTTTAAGTCATATTTGTAGTTAAAAGTGTTAAATATGAAGGATTCTGTCTTCTTTTAGCTGAACAACCTTACTCAGTCTGGAAATATAGTCAGCATTTGGGTTAGTTGCTCTTTAAAGTAACATGTGAAAAGTTATATAATATTGTTTTATGTATAAACCTTTCTACTTAGAATATGAAAACAGATGGTAGCGAGCTAAACAGGAATAAATCCTGTATGCAAATAGGCCAGCTCAGCGAGCTGTTTCTTGCAGGCTTGGTTCTGCTATGGCTGGAGGAGTGGAGACCAGCAGATTCTCTGGGTGACTGTGTCACTGATAGGTTGGTGGGACTCTGGCTAGGGCATCAGGTCCTCTTTACCTGGTCTCCTGGGATAAGCTTCTATTTTCAGGATAAAAAAAGGGGGGCAGGGAGAGGAAAACCCACAGAACTTATGTGAGCACCACAATAAAGGTCATAAAGGATTTACCACTGCTTTATAAAATTCAAGAATTTCTGTAAAGGCAAAACTAATCTCTGGTGTTAGAAATAAAGGCACAAAGGATGCTTTTGGAATACTGAAAACTTTCGTTTTTCTTTTCTTTTTTATTTAATTTGAGTGCATCTGGCAGGTACATTTACCTAATAAGATTCATTATTATTTTTATTAATTTATACATGTATGCTATCTTCATCAACAAACTAACTTTAAAAAGAGACAGCTGTAGAACATGTCTCATGTTGTGAACATATTCATGCATGGGGAATCAAATGATGTTTGCTAAAATGCAGTTTTATGTAGAAATCACTTTAAGATATTTTATAACTAATTCTTTCCTTTAAAGTAAGTTCTGTGAAGTGCTTCTTCTCTATAATTTGCTGAAATTTTAGAAGAAGAAGTTACTTTTAAATTGTCTATTAACTGCTTTCATGTTGGAGGGGGAATGAATCAGCTGCTTGCTTTAAAATATTTATTGGCAGTTGTTTTAAAACATCTGTGCAATTACAGCACTAGTTGAGTGTGTGTGTGTGTGTGCCCATGCATGTTTATATTTGTGTGTGTATGTGTATGAGTGTCCATGTGTGTGATTGTGAACCTACATTTGTGTGTATGTATGTTTGTATCACTATCTTGTTTGTGTGTGTGATAGTGTGTTATGTGTTTGTATGCACATGAATGCATGTGTGTGAGTGTCCATGAGTGTATGTGTGTGGTTATGTGTTGGAGTGTTACAGCAGAGATAATAAGAATCTTACCCAAGTCTCAATCTTAGATTTTACCTTGAAACCTAGATATAATTACTACGCTCTATAGTATTTCCTTAAATGAGCAATGAGAAAGGCCAGAGTGCAAGGCTGACTCATGGTATATTTCCAATAAAAATTAGTATTCGTCCTTTTCCCCAAAAGAAATTTCTCTCTATCAATATGCTGTTGCAAAGGGATACATTTTCTGAGTAGCTGGCAATGTGAAAGTGAATACTTATTACTTCAAAATAAGCATACTTTTATCAAAACAGCCAGATGGAGACCCTGTAGATAGGTTTTGCCAATGAGATATATGAATAGGCACAATGAGGTAAGCATCTTAATTTGACGTGGCTTTTCCAGTTTGATTTAAACATTGTGGCTATTTAAATACTTTGGAAAGTTATCTATTTTATACAATATATGTGCATATTATTTAGCCCTATTCTCATATTATTGGGTCAATATCTTTAGAAAACAGCAGTGGAGAAAAAGCTAAAAGCTGGATACATGGACTGGTGAATTGAGGCTCATCCAAAGGTTACACAACTACAAAATAGTTAAGTTATAGTTTATTTAGCAGTCTAGCATTATGTAATTAAATCTATTATAAAGATTTTGTTAATATAAAAAACAGTGTTTCACAGAGAAAAGTAAGCTGTGAAATGTCTGTGTATGCCATCCTTAACATTAGTGAATATATACATCCGAGTAAAGACCACAAGAAGTGGGGACACTGAATAACTCTTGTGTGAAGGTGGCCTCATTTGGACTTGATGATGTTCCTTTATGCTAATTTTTCTTTCTACTGAGCAAGAGGGTTACTTAGTACATCTCATAGCACTTACTGAATGAAAAGACCTAAGATATCTCTCAGAATAGGTTGTACCTTAGCACATGGTGTGTATTGTTTTATTGGTGACACTACAGTTTTCACAGTTTGCAAAATTGAGGTTCTTTGCTGTGGAATCCTGTTTAGTTCCCTCCCAAATAAATCTGTTCTGTTTCTTTTTTTTGCTGATCCAGTGTCTTAGCACCCAGCTCAAGCTGGCTTCAGCCCTGCGTTGCCGTCCTTCCTGAGCCTCCTGAGTGCTAGAATTAGAGGCTTGCATTGGCAATTCTAGGTTTCTAAACACACCTTTGAAATTTTACCTAAGCATGTTATTCTTGAAAGTTAGACATAAATTAATTAATATGCACAGTTACTGTAGAAGTGACATAACTGTGCCAGGGCCTCTGGAAGCTTCCAATTGAGTTGTCATAATCTGCATTTCATATTGTTGCTTCCTGTGTCCTAGTTAAGTTTAGAACTCGGCAGAATTTCTTTCCCGTTACAGCTTGGAGTTGCAGGGCACTCGTTCAATGCTTAGATGAACAATCTGTGTTGCTGGATTAAATGTATGTATTTACTTTCTTTCCTCTTTTGGTTCAAGTACTTCTAGCCTCCTGTGAAGGGACAGGACCTATGGACAGAAGTACAGAGATGCAAGGGAGGGTAAGGGGGTTGATTTAAAGGATTTTATCTGGAGATTTACCAAATCGGTACAATAAGTAATAGAGTGCTTTAAGAGAAAAGTTTGCTGACAGGGCTTTTTAGGGAATCATTTATTTCACAAACACGTAGCTGGAGCCGTCTGTGTACCAGAGAGGAACAGATGGGGCAACGTACAGATACCGGTGACATGGCCACAGTCACATGCAGCTTATATAAGGGAGGGACATGTCCTGATTCCTTGAAACCCTCCCAAGATGCAAGCTGTTTTTCTTTTTGCACTACATAAAAGGAAAGTCCAGATAGCCTTCTCCATGCTGGGATTCTGGGACTCGTGCATATGTGTATCCAAATTGCGAACTCAGTTTCCCACAGCCTGTGCACTTCCACAATGGCTTAAAGGAGCACAGCCTCTGCAGTGCTCACTTGCACAGTAACATTGTAAGACAATCCTACGGTAGCATTATCACGAGAAAAAAAATACAATATCGGGCTTGTACCTACTGGTGCAATAAACATATCCTTGAGTTTTTAACTAATAACCTGGATATGATTCCCATTCTAAAACTCAAAGAAAAATTTTTGTTTCTTCTAAAGGGTGGTATATAGTTACTTTTAGTCTTAAGGACATTTCTAGAAGAAACACCTAAATGGAAAAAGTTCACAGAAGCTTATTTCCTCTGCCTCTCTGATCAATGAGGCCTCTTAAGGTTAACTAGACTATAAGAAGCTACCTAGTAAATGAATCCAAGACTATACCTATGTTTTTGTTTTGTCTTGTGTTTTGTTTTGTTTTGTTTTGTTTTTGAGATAGGGTTTCTCTATGTAACCTTGGCTGTCCTGGACTAGCTTTGTAGACAGGGCCGGCCTAGAGCTCACAAATATGCCTGCCTCTGCCTCACCGAGTGCTGGGGTTACAGGAATGCAGCACTACACCTGGCTTCCTATGCCTCTTTAATTATCTAAGGTGGATCTATACTAGACAGACAGGTTTTAAAATGTACTAGGCTTCCCTTGCTCACAAAGCCTCTCAAAATTATGATGATAACCCCTTCAGTCAAAGCCAGGGCACTCTGAGAAGTAAGTGGTTCCTAGTTTAGTTCCTATCATGAGGGAATCATTGGGAGGTTCTGTTGTGTGTCTGTAAAGACACACATATCAGGTCATGGCTGCCCCCCATATGCCTTTATCTTTGCCATATGCCCTGGTCCCTGTGGTGTGTACTTTTGCTTTCTGTTGTTTTCGGTGATGGGTGGCATATGATCAGATGTAGCCCCAAACAGTTAAGTGGAAAATTCCAGGAATAAACCATTTAGAAGTTTCAACTCGCTTGCCATTTTGAGGAGCATCATGAAAACTCACACCGTCCCACTCCTCTTGCCTGGGAGGATTTTCCCCTCTGTCCAGAGAATCCATGCTAGCTGCTCTGCCTAACCATCTGTTGCTTAGTAGACACCCAGGTGGCAGGACTGCTGTCTTGTTGGGAAACACTGCTGCTAAGGTTGCAGTACAGCATGATTGGAAAGCCCTGAGATGGGCACAGAATGGAGGACCCCCTTTGTAAGCTGTGCTTCCTCTTCCCTGCCTGGAGAGCCCGAACCCTATGTTGTCTACCTGAGAAATGTCATGTATCCTTAGCGAAGTTACAGATTCAACTTCTTTTCTCCTGATATGAGCCTGCCCAGCAAGAACCTGAGATTCTTATCCAAGCAAATGAGACATCCCATTACCTTAAACCCACAGCCAATCATGTATGCCCACCTGGAAATCCCAACCCCCTCCCCAAAGTCACCCCAAATAAAGTTGAACTGCCTTTTGAAGTTGAACTGCCTTTTTGAAGCTGGCTATGGAAGTAAATCTGTACTACTACTACTACTGCTACTGCTACTGCTACTGCTACTGCTACTGCCACTGCCACTGCCACTGCCACTGCCTCTGTCACTGCCACTGCCACTGTCACTGCCACTGCCACTGCCACTGTCACTGCCACTGCCACTACCACTACCACTGCCACTGCCACTGCCACTACCACTACCACTGTCACTGCCACTGCCACTACCACTACCACTACCACTGTCACTGCCACTGCCACTACCACTACCACTGCCACTGCCACTACCACTGTCACTGCCACTGCCACTACCACTACCACTGCCACTGCCACTGCCACTACCACTACCACTGTCACTGCCACTACCACTACCACTACCACTACCGCTGTTAACTGCTGCTGCTACTGCTGGTGCTGCTACTCTTTTCAAGACAGCACTGGCTGTCCTGGAACTCAGTCTGTAGACTGATGGCCTTGAACTCACAAATATCTGCCTGACTCTGCCTCCTGAATTCTGGGATTAAACTATGTGCCACCACTGGCCAGCTATTATAGCATATTATTAAAAACATGTTGCTTTATTATAAGTTCTCATTACCTCAAATTTACAAAATAAACTTTACTATAAAATTAGGTATGTATAAGGAACGATGTCATACATGCATGTTTAGTACCATATGTAAGTTCAGGGTTCCAAAGGGGCTTGGGGTCACTTGTCATATTATTGCATTCCATAACAAAAGGAAAGGGATTAAGTAGGCAGTCCAGGAGGTGAGGGTCTTATGCCCATTCTCTGGTTTTCACTGAACAATCAACAACAGCAAAACCTTACAAAATGAAGTTTTCTCTTTCCCCCTCCCCTGTCTCCATTTTCCTCTCCTTCCACTTCTCTCTCTTTCTCCCTCTCTCCTTTATTTTGAATAGTCACCCCATAAACAATAAAGTCAGTATTATTAATATAATATGCAAAATATGCATCATTGTTTTCCTATGCTAAAATGAAAAACTATAGACGCTGCATCGAGTCATCTCCAGAATAGATGCTTTTCCCCACGAGGCCATTTTGTTATTGAGTAGTTTGTCATAATGCTATCCTAGTCTAAGAAACTTCTGCATTTTGGAAACATATTATCCACAGAGCCAAACAAGCCACAATTACAGATAGATTGGAATTTTAGATTTGAAAGAGATGTTAATGCTTGCTAAACCAATCAGCAACCTGACTTATGATCTATTTCATCTTCTAAGGCTCAAAGCCCATCCTGGAGCTTGCTCAGAATCCATACCATACTCCTAAGTAGTCCTTTGTACAATTTATTTTCCTTTCAATTTGGAAGATCCATTGAACTTGTGGATCTTGGCTTTTAAAGCCCCTTCTTTGTTCTTTGTGGCATTTAAGGCATGATAAGATCTTCATGATGCTCATTTTGACATCTATCTATCTATCTATCTATCTATCTATCATCTATATGTTGCCTGAGGGTTTTGAGCTTGTTTAGAATAAATACATTTGATCCTACTTCTATAGAAGAGAATTTAATATGTATAGATAGATATTACTTATTATTATTATTATTATTAAACTTTCTGTATTTTATAGGATAGGATATTTTGTTTGCCATTTCATGGCACCTTTGAGTTTTACCAATACATACTCAACACTTTAAAAGAAAAGCATTTAAATGATTATGATATCTTTAGAGACACAGTAACTACTGAGGTAGAAAACAGTATACTCCCCTTTGTAAATAAGAATTTAATATTTTAGCCAGGCTGTGGTAGCATACGCCTTTAAGCCTAGCAATTTGGAGGCAGAGGCAGGAGGCCAGCCTGGTCTACAGAGTGAGCTCCAGGACAGTCAGGGCTGCACATAAAAACTCTGTCTTGAAAAAAATTTTTAATATTGTATGTATTTCACATATATCAAAAAGAAAATTCTTCTACTACAAGTCTAACTGGGTAGATTGTCTGATTCAACTGATTCTCCTTTAAAAGGAAATGTTTATAATAGCCAGAATATAGTGAAGTATAAAATGAGTTAATTTAGCCTTTAATTGATGGTATATTAAAATAGTTAGCTAAGACATAAGATAGTTAGCTGGATCTAATATTGTAGCAATAAGTCCTTCTGAATCTCAAAATAAGTTTTGGTATTCCTAATGATTTTAACATTTTTTTCATCCATGAACCTGCCCTAAAATCTAATATAGTGGATTATTCAATGACTTCTTCTTGCATATCCAGGAAGCCTCCTCTGATAGCTATGTGGCTCAAGTGCTTATTAATCAATTCCCCCAAAGCCTATATGCTATCTGAATGACAGACTTCCTCAGAGACTGAGTGCCTGTTTGAGAAGTTAAGTCAGGTCTTCTCTCCATCCACTGAAAAACATTCAACTTAGAAAATAAGCCAGGGTTATCATTACTCACCCACCTAAAATGTAACTGGGACTCTTTCTCTTGGAGACATAGAGAATCATAACCAATGGGTAGTAACACTCAAATGGTCCATATAAAAATTGCTTTGAAAGATAACTCAGAAATGATACCTCCCATCCCTCAAAATATTTCTCAATCCAACAGTTTTCAGGGCAAGATAGATATTGCTTTATAGAGTAGGGTGTCAGTGGACCCTAATTCTTAATATGTTGTTAGAATAAAATATGGTGCATGCTTGCATGTGTGTGTGTGTAAAGTTTAGAGATATCAAATATAATTATTTATCACCATTATATTTAGTAGGATTTTGTGAATCGGCTTTTGGTAAAGGATTGTTCTGAAAGATTTTTCCCTATTAGAGTTAACTTTCTATACAATTTCTAAGCATTTTCTAGAAAATATGGAAAACTTGAGCCCTATTCATATAGGTCACTCAACATCATCAGGCTTCATACCACATAGTTCAGTGAATTAGAGTTGGAAGGGAAGTTGGGTGCCCAGATTAGTTTTATAATGAGTCTGTTGAGATATGCAGGTATTTCTGAGGTCAATCATACTAGATTTTAAGTCGAAGCCCTGTTTTAGCTCCTGATGCTCTTGCTATATCCACAATAACTTAATTTCTCCATTAATAAAGCCAGAGCCTGTAGTCTTCATTTGTTAATAATTCTCACTGATACCGTGTTTTCCCTTGCATTTCTGTCATTTTCCTTTACCTTCTATGTTTGATCCTACTTATAAACAATGAGGTAAGGTCACTTGGGGAATGATTAACATATAAATAAAAAAATTAACAGAGCTATGGATTGATTGCTATCTAATAATCCTAAGAATTATTATCTGTATGGCATGAGCAATAAGTAGGTTACAACTGAACAAGTTAATAAAGCGTAACATTTAGACTTTATTAGTGGCCCACGTGTGTATTTCAACTATGTGGTATTCTAACTTGGGCTTGAGTTCCCCATACGAGCAAGAACAGAAATTACATCTGTCACTGCAGATTTTTTAGCTTTGCTGAGAGAAAGACAAGGTGCCATGTGGAGAGTGATGTGTCCTGGGGATGAGTAAACAGCCACTGCATGATTGATGAACAAGAGCAGCAGTTCGCTGTCTCTGTTGGGGCAGGGCTGCCTCTCCTCAGACCCGTGTGAACTATCAAGTGTGGGCTGACTGAGAAATTGCTTCTGTCTTATTTCTTACTCTTCCTAACTTGACAGGAAAAAAATGCTCTGTGAGTCGTAACAAAGAATTTGACACATTGCAACCATAGATCACAATGCTTTTATGAACCTTACAACAAAACAAGTGTTGTGATGACACTGGGATCCTTCAGTTGTGTTGTTGTTTTTAGAAATGCGTATGTGGATTCTATAGACTCCGAAGTAGGATGTCTGAGGTCAGTCACACAATCATTGTCACTGTGACCTTTGATTAGTTACTGAACTTTGCAGAATCTCAGCTATTAGGACTACCAATTGGGCAGAGCCGCAGATATGCATTATATATTTAATAGGCAGACCAAACTAGTGTCTAATTCTATAGCAGGTAAGCCCTCAGCAAATACTAGCTATTCTTATGTTGCCATTTGGGGTTGCTCTGTGATTGGACAGTATAAATGCTGTTGAAGAATTTTCTGGGATTTATCATCAGTAATAAATACCACAATTAATATCAGTAACTCCATTATTTATTAAATATATTTGAGGGTGTGCTACAACCAGGGCTTGTTCTTGAGCCTCTCAAGTAGCAGTAAGTTCAACATTGGCAGTGCTTGACGGAGGGAGTGAGTAGGTGAACCCATGGCAAATACTTGAGTTCTGGCTTGGACTAAAGTGAGAGGAATGAATCAGGAGAGACCAAGGATGAGTCTTTTGGTATGTTCAAGGGACCACAAGGAGGTGGTAAGGCAGTGGCAGAAATGTTCTGTTGCATAGTAGAATTAAGATGAGAATAGAATAAGGGCAACCTATCAGGCCTAACATGTGGTGTAAGGGAAGGTATTGGTGCAGAACTGCTGAAACCCCCTCCCTCTGAGAACAAGTTCTCAGCACAAAGAGAATTATTTGTTCTAGAGGAAAAAAGAGCAGCAAATAAGAAACAAAGACAGAAGACAGAGGATGAAGAGGAAAAGGAAGGGAACAAGAGAGAAGGGCAAGGGTATTTGTCCCCGAGGGGGAACAAAGAACTGCCTCTGGATAGAGAGGAGACAGATGTGACACATAGACAAATGGTTTATAAAAATAAAAGAGGGAACCCTTCTTAGGTTGAGGTGTTTAAACTAGACATGTTAATCAGGTGATCCAAAGGGGTCTTTCAATTGCTGGGCCTCAATGCTTTGATAGCAGGATCTCCTAAGCCTCAGGAGGAGGAAGTGGCAAAGTAAGGGACTAGACCTTGGGGACTAGCTTTAGGAATGTAACCTCCATTTTTAGCAAGGCTTAGGGAATGGAGGAGAAGGGCAAGGCCTGCCAGAGCCATGTTCGCCATGCCTGGGAGGTTAGAGTTCCTTCGTGTGGAGCATGGCAATCCTTTGTATCACCTAAAGAAACAGAAGCCGGTATCATCTGATGTACAATTTAAGGGGCGTTGATAACTACTGTGGAGAATGAGATGTTAAGAGTGGGAAGTAGAAAGCCTTTGGAAGGGAATTCAGTGGTGTGAGTTAGAACTGATGGTGTATTGCATTAGGTAGAGAGGGGCTAAGGTGTTTAAAATAAATGTCTGAAAATAGAAACCATGCACTAGATACATGACATGAATCTTTGATGAGTCGCATAACAGGTTTCAAAGTGACACTATGCTTTGTTGGTAGGATTTTTTTCAACTTCATGCACCTAAAGTGAGCACGTGCTATGGTGATTTCTATATCCTCTACTGTCTATAACCGAAAGCAAAAGAGAAAAGAACCAACATATATTAATCACTTTGACAGGATAAGTGGATTTTTTTTTCTTTTCTTTCTTAAGCAAAATGAACCATAGTTTCAACCCTCATTTGTAGCCAGGGATTGCAGGGCCAGCAGGCAGATGAGAGCAGGAGAGTCAAGCAACATCTGCAATGTCTCCACGTTTTGGATTTCAGTGATCTGAAACTACAAAACTTCTTGTTTGAAAACACACACACACACACACACACACACACACACACACACACACACATATCGTATCATTTAACATTTTAATATAAAATCCTGGAGACAAGTTCATTTGTACACGAAGTGGATATTTAAATCATTCGGTCCCCCGTATGTGGACAGAATTACATTAGATTCTAAGGAGAGAAGATTGAAGAACATATGATCTCTGACTTCAAAAGTTGAGCTTTATAATAAACGATTTTAATCAACAGGAAAGGGAAAGACAAAATGCCCTGACAGAAAATAGGAAGCAGCGAGCTGATATATGTCACCAGGATGACAGGGATGTCTTTAGAAAGAAGGAAGCATTTCTGATAGGTCATCTCTTCAGTTACAATATTAAAATATTCACTTTGGAGTGAAGCAGCTTCTATTTTCCAAAACTGCGATTTTTGTTTTGTTTTGTTTTGAGGCGGGGCCTCACTAACATGACTCTGGCCAGCCTGGAACTCACAGTGTAGACCAGGTTGACCTTGGACTTGTAGAGATCTACTACCACCCTTGAAGGTAAGGTCTTCTTATAGTATAAACAGAAAGCCCTGTTTTATCGACACAGTGTGGAGAAACGTGTACGGCCCTCGTAACAGGTACATGCTGGTATACTTACAGGGGTGAATGAGCCAGTCTTAGGTAGTTCTCGTCGGCTATATAAAAATGAATCGGATCTTCTCCTGCTAATTTCTCTCTCAGACATTCCTTCTCGATAGTTCTGTCCCTGATAGACTGTCCCTTGTGTCCCCCTGGCCTCTCCCACTTTCTCATCTTGTTTGAGGTGTGGTGGCAAGGTGATATTCTGCAAGAGAATCTCTCCTGTCTTCACATTGCCACGGAGTCTTCATTTGCTCAATGCCTTCTTGATG
This sequence comes from Acomys minous, assembly GCF_964271855.1. NCBI lineage: Eukaryota > Metazoa > Chordata > Mammalia > Rodentia > Muridae > Acomys > Acomys minous. The sequence continues at coordinate 31,807,403 of NC_140487.1, forward strand.
TGTGTGTTAAGTCTGTGTGTACATGTGTGTGCAGGGATGGTGTGGTCATAAGTTCAAAGGCATGAAGGTCCCAAAGGACCACCTCAGGTGTGCTTCTTTTCAAATTGTTTTTAGCCATGTATGTATTTTTAACTTTGGTACTAGGGTGAGAGAGCTCTCTCCTCAGCCCTGTTCTTTTCTTAAAAGTAACATTGTGCTGATATCTACCGGAGTATGTCCTACTTTTGAATACAGGACAAGGTTCCTCAAATACTGGCACAGATCTTTAGCTATGTAGATACATTAAAAAGAACATCTTATTTTCATTTTGGTTGGAGCTCATGTGTATTTTAAATATGCTGTGAAGTTGCCCAAGATTTAGACTTAAAATCCAAGGTCCTGTTAGGACTCAAGAATACTGTGTAGAAAAACAAGTAAGTTGGAGGCTGCAGAAATGTCTCAGTTATTAAGAGCACTTGATTATCTTGGGGAGGACCCAGATGTGATTCCCAACACTCGCACTGCTTCCCTTCCTCCCCCCCGTTCTTTCACACACACATTTACAAATATAGTGCAATGAGTTCTTAGAAATTCCTTTCTGAAGGTTAGTGGTTCTTGAAGTGTGGTAAAGGGATATTTGGGCATCTTCAGTTCTGTCAGGATCTTCAAGATAAGATCATGAATATCAATCCAAGACTCCCTGTGTAAGATAGACTGCTGCCTTTTATTATTGTGAAGAATGTTAAACATTATTGAGAGGGTTTCATAGTCCACTGAATTAAACTTTAGAAAAGTAGGGACTATATAGAGTTTTAGTGTATGTAATTATTTAATTAAGCATTTCCCCAAATAGACTCACGCTGTTGAACATTTGGGCTACAGTCGGTGACACTATTTGGAAAGATAAGGAAGTTTAAGTTGTGCGGACTTGCTGGAGGAAGTATGTTATTAGGGGCAATTATTGAGCGCTTATAGCTTTACCTCCTTTCTAGATCCTCTTCTCTTCCTTCCCCTCTCCTCTGCTTCTCTCCTCTCCCCTCCTCCCCTCTCCTCTCCTCTGCTCTCCCACCTCTTCTCCGCTCTCCTCCCCTCTCCTCTCTTCTCCCCTCTTGTCTCCTCCCCTCTCCTCTCCTCTCCTCTCCCCTCCCCTTCTCTTTTCTTCCCTCCCCTCCTCTCCTCCTCTCTCCTCTCTTCTCCTACCCTCTCCCTTCCCCTCCTCTTCCCCCTCTTCTCTCCGCAGCCCTCCTATTCCCTCCTCTCTCCTCCTCTCCCTTCCTCTCTTCTTCTCTCCTCTCCTTTCTCCTCCTTTCCTCTGTCCTCTTCTCTCTCTCTCCTGTCTTCTCCTGTTTTTCTTTCCTTCTTCTTTTGTGCGCTCTCTCTCTCTCTCTCTCTCTCTCTCTCTCTCTCTCTCTCTCTCTCTCCTTCCTATGCGAGCGACAGGTCTCTCAGGTTTTTGTGCCTGCTGTCATTCTCCCCTCACTATTTTGAATTCAACCTCAGAAACCATAAGCTAAAATATACTCTTATATAATTTATTCCTGGATATGGTAATTTTTCACAGCAACAGCAAAGTAGCAAATACAGTGTACCATAAAAGATTATCCACAGTTATCTCTAAAGGTTATTAAAATACTTCTTTGTTTTAAACCTACATAACTCTGTGTTATTCTTTTTATTATTGTTTGTCTTTCTTTAAAATTCACTAAGTTTTCCAATAAGATACACCACAGATAATAAATTTAACTTATTAAATTAACTTATGGATACCACTTGAATATTTTATATTCAAGTCCTGGTAGTTATTAACAGATATAAGTAAAACCAAAGAATTTGTTGGTGCTCAGTGGTTTTTAAGAATGCACTTGGTTCACAGGAACAAAATATCTGAGAAATGCTGGAGGATCAGCATTGTAGCCAGTAACATTAAGATGTGGATTAACATCAAAGGAACCTGGCAGCTCATGTTCAGATGTACAATTACCTTGGTATCTAATTACAAAATCTGCACCTAACAGATTAAAAAAATGATCATTCTCATTTTATTGATTTTTCTCAGACCTGTATAATGAAGATCTCAAAAGCGTTTCACTTTCAGACCTTTTTGGCTTTTTTTCCTATTGATTAACACTAGATGCTTGTAATGTTTCCAGACCTTAGCAGATATTGACAAGAGTAATCATATACTGTGTGCATCCTTTTGTGAAGTGGAAACAAAGTACCAATATACTTTAATATAATGCAGTATAGCTTCATTATCCACTGAGATTTTGCTATTCTCAAAAACTATGCTTTCTGTTTTTAAAGAGAAGACAATTAAGAAGTCTACAATAATCGCCATGTGATGGAACATGAAATTAATAACCTCATAAAGATCTATGTGTGGACATTCACCTCAAGCCCATCGGCTTTTTCTGCTTTTGAAGTGTTTTGCATGCACAGATTAGTCTTTGGTGTGTACCAATAGCCAGTGACATTTAAATGCTCTTCCCAACAGAGCGAGATGAAATTAATTCAAAAGGCACAGATGAGAAAATGACTTGGGTACTCCATTATTAAAATGCTGAATGTAAGGACCAAGGCTGTAACTTTTAATCAGTTTATTAAAGTTACATGGTTCTGCTTTCTGATACTTTTCTAATTTATGAAAAATTTAAAGGAGAAACTGAAAATAGATCTCTTTTTCAAACAAATGACTTTACTGACCTTGGAATGGTTCTACATGATTAATATCACTTAAACATAGCAATAATTATTTCTTTTAAAAATATAACTGGTAAGTTATGTTTCACTATTAATATTCGTATTAAAGATTATACAGTTAGAAAGTATCATGACACCAAGATTCAAAAAAATCCATATGGAATCAATTAAGCTGATTTGAAAGTTTAAAAATGTATAAAAATAATTTATGAATTATGATATAATTTGGTACAATATTAATTTCTGTCAATTACTCATTAGTAAACTACAAAGATTTAGCCTATAGTGCTTTGTAGGTGTGCACGTATGTGTGTGTGTGTGTGTTTGTGTGCATGTATTATTAGGGATTGAACTCCTTGTACTTATCAGACATGTGCTCCACCAACTGAAAGTCATCCCCGACCCCAACCTATACCACTTTTGTTTCTATGAATAAAGACTGTTTTGGTCCCTTAAGGGTACTCCTAATCCCATGGCTATTGCTAGAGGTTCTAGACAAGTAATAGTGCTATGAATACCTGAGACAAGGTCCTTAGCTCACTACATTGGCATTTCCGAAGTAGATAACATACAGCAGTGTATTTTGCATAAATGTTCATAATTTCAAATTACTATTGCCAGTAAAATAGAAGAAGCCAACCTTAAATGGAGGTATCCAAGAATATTGAGGCAAAGCCTGGCTATTCACGCTTTTTTCTCACAGCTCATGAAGGCTATTTTTTTACTATCCTGAAGGCTTTGTCCTTGAATATTATTGTTATGTTCTTTTCCACTGAGCTACCTTTGCAGATACTGTAGCCCATTTTTTCATGATACATATTTTTTTAAAAAACAATTAAAAATAAATCTATTGCTCAAGAAATCAATCACTCATGATATAAAGTATATAAACTACCTGATACATCCTGAGTCACGGCATCACATTCTCTCAGAAGGCAGAATGTCTATATACTTGGCTATATACTGTGAATATATTTATATTTCCATGTATGCACATATATGTATATATTTACATGTATAAAGAATGAATATGTTTTGTGACTATACCTCTATTTCTATGTAACAAAAATTTTTTTTCATCAGTACCAAAAGTTAGATCACTCCTATGGTGCCTGTTTTCCTTTTCCAGCAATTAATAGATTCAGAACTATTAAGTGAAATAAGCCAGTTTCAGAAAGACATATATTGTATATTTCTTTATGTGGAATTTAGATTAAAAAGACAAACAAACAAAAAGACAAGAAAGTGGCAGGAGTATACAGGAAGAGGAGGGAGCCCAGCAGGCCAGGTAAAGAGATTAAGATAGTCAATACAATCGAAGCACACTGCATTCACTGATGCACAGAAATCACATATACTAACACAGTGTCTCCATAGCGTTTCCTTCGAAACCTCACCGACAGTAGCAGCAGGCATTGTGTTTGGACAACATGCTAACAACAGCAGTAAAACAACTGACATTTTCCCTCTGTTGGAGATGACATTTCTTGTCTCTATTTTATTAAATGGTTTTTAGGTGATTTTTAGCAATGAGGCAAATTTACACTCAGTCTTTTCCTCCACATTTCATAGAGAAGTTCAGATAGTAACAAATACCAGTAAAATACAAAGAAAACCACATTTTTTTCTTGCCCATATTAAATCTCTGTTTGTGCTTCAAGACAGTTAACTGAAAAAACAAAAGCAAAAACTAAAAAACAAAAACAATAAATATGCAGCCAACAACCAAGCAAACAAAAAAAAAGCATTGTTCTTAGAGAAAAACAATTGAGAGGAACAGGTTTTTAAAAATGGACTCACAGGTAGGCCAGCCACACAGATGACCTGAGTAAAGAAGTCACGTACTCTGGTGCTTCACCTCTGACCATGTCCCCTGGAGGGGGAGACCTGGTGGCACTCAGAGGAAGGACAGCAGGTTACCAAGAAGAGACTTGATACCCTATGAGCATATACAGGGGGAGGTAATCCCCCTCAGTCACAGTCATAGAGGAGGGGAATAAGGGGAAAATGGGAGGGAGGGAAGAATGGGAGGATACAAGCAATGGGATAACCATTGAGATGTAACAAGAATAAATTAATAAAGGAAAAAAAATTAAATTAAAAAAAAAAGTCCTGACTATCCGAGTTACACCAAGAGCTAGCGCGAGGAAAACACTTCATACACTTGATGACTCTATACAGTTGCCTGGCTCAGTGTAAATATGGTATTATGTGATGTAACTAATAATATTTTCAACATCTTATTTTAAAAAAAATACAATAGTCGAGGCATCATGGTTTTTAGTTCTCTTTCGTTTGTTTTATTATATTATTATTTGTTTGAATCATGGCTTCACTATGTAGCCCTGGTGGGTCTGGAGCTCTTTATTGGCTTGGACTCCTAGAGATACACCTACCATGGCTTCCTGAATACTGGGATTAAAGGTATGCATCACCATATCTGGGTATTTTCTTTTTTTTACTGATACTAATTTATGCTTTGTGTTAATTGGAAAATTAAGAGAATAATGTTTAAAGCTAGGGTGTGGCTCAGTGGCACAACATTTACTTAGCATGGACAGAGTTATGGGTTTGCCTAGTACTGACCAAAATGAAGTAATACAATAACATAAAAACAAAAACAGTTGAAACTTTATAGTTATTTCTTGTCGAGGAGATATATTTATTAGTTTTTACGTTAATTATTTGTGGAGGTTTCTGACTCATCCAGGACATATTTTCCCTTTGTCTCTCTACTTTTTGAATCAATATGAAACATTCCTTGATTTGGACAAGAGTCTTGTATTTGAAAAGGTGAAATTCTTGACAAAGCGAAGCTGCTGCTGGAGTGCTCTGTCATACTACTGTGTGGCTTTAAGCCTCAGAATGTCTCACAGAAGGAAGAATACATTAGCCATTTGACTTTTATTTGAATATTTACAGTGAAATATCTCATGAATATGTAGTAAGCCAAAGTGATCTTGATAAACTGCTTCGTATTCTGTCCTTATTACACTGTCTTGAAAGATTATCTTTGTTTGAGAGAAAGTTAAACAATATAAGGAGTATCGGGGAGAAAAAAATCCAGTGAATGTCAAGGGAGTGGAAGATGGGAGCTGTCTGTTTACCTGAAAGTATTTGTAATAGAAATTCAGAATAGACTGTTTATGAAAGCAAACTGTTTAAGATTTTTTTAAAAAGTTTTTTATTTTGGGGTTTTTTTTTGTTGTTGTTGTTTTGTTTTTATTTGATTTTTTTGGTATCTCTGTTCTTGGTATTGGATTTTTCTGGACTTTAGAAATTCTCTTCAAAAGTATTTTGGACAGCTATTCATTTTTTTTTTTTTACTATACAGTTCATTTGATATCCCATAAAAATATATTGCACTATTCCACTCTTTATATGTGATATAATTAAAGATTCTGATGTTGTATATCTCTATAGGATAAAGACTTCTACTTATTTGCAGGCCACAGTAGAAATTCTTCTCATATTACTGATAGTACACAACAAAGAAATGGCTTCTCTCCATTTTGAGGTAGTAAAGGCAAAAGAAAGCCAGGTGTGGCGGTGTGCATCTCACTGCCTAGGAAGTAGAGGCAGGAGATCAGGAGGGCTCTCACAGCAACATAGCCAGTTTGGGAGACCGGGATATCTTATGGGTCCATGAGACCTTGTCTCACAAAGCAATCAAAAAATAAAACAGAACAAAACAATCCTATCGTAAATAGAGTGCCAAGGTATAAAAGACTGTTACCAGGACAGGACCCATATAAAGGATCAGAAGAGTTGATCTGAGAAGGTGAATATGAATTATTGCCACATTACAATGGGCAGGATATATTGCATACTGCTTAGTTTGGGAAGTTGCTGGGTCTTTGGCATAGAATTCACAGCACTCTAGTTAGTTCATCTATAATAGAGACCCAGGAGAGATAGTCTGTTCTGCCAAGTGAGGAAACATGGGAAAGCACCATGGATACAAATGTCAAAACATGGACACTCAACAGACATTGGATCTACAGGTGCCCAATCTTGCATTTCCAAGCGTGCAGCTATCTGAAGTAATTGTCTTACTGTTTCATAACGACTTAATTAATTTTGTTAAAGCAGGCTAAAAGGTTAAGGTGAGTAGAGAAGGGGTGAGCAAGACATTTCAGAAATATCTACCAGCAAAGAGTAGTTTATTGTTTTATTACCAAGGAATCAAATGCATAGGTAATATATACAACCATTAAAATTCCAACATGACAGGTCAACAGGAGCAAGGAGAGGGAACAAAAGACAAGGACAGGTACACATGAACCAGAAACCTGAAACTTGTACATACCTACAAAAACAAACAAACAAACAAACAAAAAACATATACTTGACTTGCAAACAGGAAGTATTTCAAATATATGTTTGTAATTTAAATGAAAGTGGATTTCATGGAAAACAAGTTGTTTTGTTATGTTTTGTGATTTTTAAGTGAGTTGGTATTTCAAATAAAATAAGTGATTTAGAACAAGCAAAGTTGTTTATAAAAGCCTAGAGAACTCAAAAACTGTGCTCTGGGCTGTTTCTGTATTACCTGGAGGTGTATGGAACCTACTATTGCCTTAGGAAAAAGTGTCTTTTGTGTGTACCCTAGAGACCATGTACTCAGCCAGTGAAAGGGTATTGAATCCTCAAGAGGTTGTCTCTCCATGGTTTTTAATATATAAAATATTTTCTCAAAGAACTATCTCTAGTTTATTATGTTATAAATTTATCTTATTAATCAGTCTAGATATATCAAGACTTTCGTAGTTTACAACCCAAATCTAACAACACTTACTTTAAAACTTTGTACCATGATAATAATCATGTCATATTACATCTTAACATTTCTGTTCCAGGTGACATACATAAAAATTATACTTTAAAAATATTTTGGAACAGTAACTTTGGATTATGCCAATTAAACAAGTTTAAAGAGCAAAAGGCATTAAGCATGATGGGTTCCAAAAGTTCAAAGAAGTCACTGGAAGCTAGTGCTCTTTGAGGACTGTCCACTGTAGGTCTCTGACACTCTTTTAGAGGCATAGTGTATGTAAGTCAGGAATGCTTTGTAGAGCTTTAGAATCACAAGTTTAAACTATCTACAACTGCAGATTAATTCTTTTCCCTTCTGCAGCGCTGGAGCTTTCATCCAACTACTCCTCCATGTACCAGGCAAATCTGCTGTCCCTGGGCTCTTTCTTAAGACACCATGATATCATATTAAAGATCTGCTTTTATTTTGTTGTATGGGTGTTGGTTGGCATGTATATGTGTGGCCCACAAGTGTGCCTGGACCTGAGAAAGCCAGAAGAAACTATCAGTTACTTCCACGTCACTAAAGTCTACTACAGATGGGTGTGAGCTATTATGTGGGTGCTAGGAGCCAATTGTAGATCTTCTGTAAGAGCAGCAAATGCTGTTAATGGGTGAGCCTTCTCTCTGAGCATATTAGTGCCGTTTTAAAGAGAGCTGTTTTGAAGCACCCTTAATAAACAAAGAGTAGATCCAATGTTACAGTGACTCTCAGTTCATTTATCCACAAAGTATTTTTATAGGCATGCTATATGATAGACACCCTTTTTGGGAACCAGAATTTTATTTACATACTGCCAATGAAAATTTTTATCTTTATATTTAAGGTCAGAAATCCTCCCCCCCCCCCAGTTTTTCAAAACAGAGTCTGTCTGTGTAGCCCTGGCAGTCCTGAACTCACAGTGTAGACCAGGCTGGCCTGAAACTCACAGAGTTCCACCTGCCTCTGCCTCCCAAGTGCTAGGATTACAGGCGTGCACCACCATTGCCAGGCTAAGGTCAGAAATCGTAACTAACTCACTGACTGCCCTTCTCCTTACAGTATGCTGGTTCCCCATACCATTTGCTTACTGCTAGCAGCTCTTTTTAAAATGTTGTTTCCCGTGTAGGTTTTTAAAAAAAAAAATTCCTTTAGATTACATCTCAATTGTTATCCTCTCACTTGTATCTTCCTGTTACCCATCACCCCCCCCCCCTTTTACCCTATTCCCCTCTGCTAGACCTGTGACAGAAGGGGACTTCCTCTGCCACCACATGGTCACATCCTATCAGGTCTCCTGCAGGTGCCACCGGGCCTCTCTTCCAAGGGGAAGTGGTCAAATAGGGGATACAGAGTTCATGTCAGAGTCGGTTTCTGTTCTCCACACAACTGTGGAGAGTGCACTGCCCATTGGCTAGATCTGGATGGGGGTCTAGGTTTACTGCATGTGTTGTCCTTGGTTAGTGCAGCACTTTGTGCAGGACCCTGGGTCCATATCCGCCAGCCTTGATGGTCTTCTTGTAGGAATCCAGGACCCTCTGGGTTCTACTATTTCCCCATTCTCCCATATATCTCTCACTTGGAGAACCCAATAGCAAGTCCCAGCATCTGTCCCAATACCCTCAGTGGGTGATTTCCCAGGACTGAACAGAGGAGCCAAGGCCTGAGGATTGGGCTGAAGCCTAGTCCCATTAGGTTTAACATGAAGATTTTATAATCAAATTACAGAAGGATTTTTTAGGCTATATTGTAAATGTCGGACTGAAATACAGAAAAAATAAAGAACCCCATAAAAATACAAAAAATATGAAAAAATTAGTAACATAATTCAGAAACAAAGAGGCAAGATTGATTCACACAGTGTGAACATTTACCACTAGATATACAGAGAGCAAGTTGGCAAGAGTAAAACATTTCACAATCGCTGTTATTTTAGAAATAATGCCCTTTTCCATTTCTGGACTATAAGAAAGAATTAGAGCTAGAACTCCCCTGGCACTGCACTGGCATGTATACAGAAACAAGCTCATTAGTGTTGGAATCCATCTCCTTATAACTGTTGGGAACAAGGAACGAAAAACCAATCTGTTTGTTCCCTGCTTCATATTCATGAGACTTCTTCTAAAGCCGTTTGATTGACACTTTTGGTATATGGTGTCTGCCTTCTTTAGAGCAAGCTGGGGGTTTGGGTTCGCCTATCACTCACTCCCACTTTGCTACCGCAGTCTATTGTGGCTCTCCTTCGCTCGCTAAATTGTGTTGTGATGAATTGCCCACTTGGGAATTTTTAGGACATCTTAATCCCAGCTTGACAGAAATCTCTCCAATAAACAATCTAGCAACCCCTATGCCAAATGTAAGTGGATCAGTGGACAGAGATATATGACAGCTCTCAAGGAGTGAAAAGTGGCAGGGAGGCTCTGCTGGTGCACTTGAATCCAAGAACAGGCACCATTTCGCGCTTTAATTTCCCCAAAATATTTGGTTGTGTGTGTGTGTGTGTGTGTGTGTGTGTGTGTGTGTGTGTGTGTGTGTGTGTGTGTGTGCGTGTGTGTACACTCATATGTAAATCTGATATCATATATGAGTTCATGGAGCTTGCTTTTGTAAATCCATTATTTGGCAATCATTTTTGGATGTAAATTGATTTTTCCCAAAACTAATTTCACTGTCAAATAAAAGTTGTCTCTGTTTACCACATGCATATTTTCTAAAGCTGTATTATGTCATAGAATTACAAGATCAAACTAAGTAATATAAGCATTATCTCTCAAATTCTTTTAGTAGAGTATAATCGCTCAGCATATGCTTTCAGAAAAGTTCAAAACTAAGACATTAGTTTTAACTATGGTCACCAGTATTTGTAATGGATCAGATGAACTCATTGCTCCTATCTGATTTTTAATTTAAAAAAATTTCTTTAGTGATTCTTATAAAGATATAGTATTCCTTCCCCGTTATTCTCCTGCTGGACCCTCCCTTATGCCTCATTTTCTGTTAGTTAGTGGTAACATATATGTATGTGTGCACAAATGATTTTTAAAATGAGGATTATATATACATATGTGTATATGTATCCTGGTAAATCCTGGTAAAACTATGTAATGATGCTGAGTGATGACAGTGCTGATGAAGCCGACTGGCTCTATGTGGGGGGACCAGGCCTAGCACTTCAGATGTTGTGAGGGTCCTTGAAGCAGGGGATGAACAGGAGCAGCACAAAAATCAACTCTTGATTCAGGCGTCTGATGCAAGCTGGCTGGCAGTGTTCTCAGTAGCTGCTAGCAGGCAAGCATACAAGCAAACAGACTGCAGAGCACAAACCTCAGTTCTTTATTTAGCTTTTTAGAGAAGTAAAGTCAAAAATATTTAAGGAAGTAAAGTCAGTTATTTCACATGATAGCTGCATAAAGCTCTACAGAATTTCAAGCTCATCGAAATTTCAGGAAACAGAAGCAAGTTCCATGTCTATGCCCTACCAGCCCAGAAGCAAGCACATGACTTTATTATTTTTTTTATTAACTTTAATGTTTGAACTCTTCAGCCAGTTTTGATTTTGGCCAAAGGACACAGCTTTTGCGGTTTCCGTTCAACTAGACATTAGCAACTAGACATTAGTACTCTTAGGCTATTTTTGTATAGAAGTACTAGACATTGCTTCACCTTGCGGTTAATCTTTCAAGCTCAGCTCGATGCCTAGCTAGGCATCTTTTATAGAATCCTTGAGGATAGCAAAATGTAGCTGCATCCTTAAGTGCTTCAGCTTTTTCTTCTTTAGTGTGACAAACCCAAGGCCTGCTTTCTGTGGCAGCTAATCTTTCCAGTAAAAGTTAAACTATTAACCCAAACTGCTTTGCTCACCATTCTACTCTCTGCTATGCCTTCCTCAGAATCCACCCAAGCCTTTTCTTAAAAGGTCCAATTCATAGGTTTTTTTTCTTTTGCCTGAGGAAAGGTTAAACCCTAGAAATTTCTTTCCTCGATGCATCATACTTTTCATTTGTCATTGGTAAATCATAAACCATTGAAAATTTTAGTAAGGAACAATTTTTTTCCCAAATTAATGTTGCTTCCACATTAGAGACATTTTTATACTCAATTAAGCATGATTCACTGGCCAGGTATTATTACTTGAATTTGGCAGAACATCAAGCTTTCTGTGCTCAGGGATTTTTGGAGAACCAAGGACAGAGGATGGGAAGCACATGAAGATAAGGTGAGAGGAGGGCAAAGTGAAAGCCACCACTGTGAAAGGAATCGGTGGCGTAGGAATCGCTGAGGAGCTCAGGGGTCAGGAGGGATCGGATCTTTGCCAGGAGATTCAACTCCTGTCCATTCAGGCTCATCTGGAGGAGACCCCAAGCTCAGATCCTTGTCAAGCAAGTTGCATGGTCTCCACTCCTGGGTCGCTGGGCATGCCGTTATCAGCAGTTCTAAACTAATTTGATGATATTCTATAAAAAGAATCATTGTAAAAAGCAAATATGGAGGAAAGTATGGCAAACAGATTTAGAATATGAACACGATTTGGTCACTTAGGTAATTGGGTTTTTTTGCTTTTTAACAGAAAACACTTGTGTAGTTCCCTGTAGATATTAATCCAAGCATAATTTTATATTCTAATCCAAACTATATGGCTATCACTAGTGTGACCATAAATTACAGATAAAAATTATTTAGAAAATAATGTACACTATTGCATGTTCTGTAATTGTATTATAAACCGTGAATTTCAATCTCTTAAAGATATGAAAAAAGATCATTTTGAAATAGGATGTAAATACATCTTTAATGTATTTTATGTGCAATCATATATTATACTTATATATGCATTGTTGTGCATATTTGTTTAGTAGAGTTTTAAAAAGTGAAAAACAACATTAAGCCTGCACTCTGAAGCTCAGTCTTCTTAGTGGTTCTCCATTATTGCACATAGGGCAGTGATCCTGAAACTGTGCTCTAGAGACATTATTTGTATGAAGTGACAGCCACCTTTTTCTGCCCTCAAGGAATAGGGCACAGATTCACCTTCATCAAGGATGTGACACGTTGCTATTTGCTACAAAAAGTTAGACAGGTTTAGAAGCTTCTTCGGCAGGCAACAGATGATCTTTCAAAATCAGTAATGAAGACACTGTTCATTTTGTGTTTGCACAGAAGCATAGACAACAGTGTACAGAAGGGAAAAGCCTGTGATTTCCAAAATGTGAAAAAGAACATTGAAATGGCATTATAGTATTGTCACTAAAGGAGAGTAGAGCATTCTGAACAACCCTTAAGTAGGTTATTAAATTTCTGCTCAGCACCAGAACCTTCCTTCACCTCAGCAGCTACCAGCAGGTGACTCTGTAACCTCATTAAGATGGGAGCACAGGGTCAAAGATCAGAATTGCCTCTGGCCTGATAATTGAAAAGACATAGAGCTTCCAAATTAGTGTGCTTGTAACCAAATTAGACAGGCATACAAACTGGTCTTTAAAGCCTCAAATATTCTCTACCTATGGACACTACAACCTTAGACAGTTATTGATTGGCAAATGTTTTAATATGTAATGGAGTTTTTATAAAGCATATTCATTGTCAGTGGACTCGATTGATTCACACAATGAACTGAGAGCAACCATTGTCAAACATACTTTGCAGGAAAATAAACTGCCATGGAGAAGCAGAATTTGGCCTAAAATCACAGACCTGCTAGAGGCTTCAGGGTGACTGATAGGCTGCTTCGTAAGCCTCTGCCCATCGTCACAGTGGCTGAGATGGTTCCCTCCCTCCATACCTGTTCCAAAGCACCAAAACTTAAACTCATTAATGACAGAATAAACCAAATTACCTTAATATTTAGCATTCATTTTCAAAATATTGCCTACTAAAGCATTTCTTTTCATCATAGTTTTTCTAAAGTTTATGTTTCTTGCCCTTATTATGGACCATTGTAACATGCTGCATATATTAACAATTCAAACATATATAAAATGATAAATATTTATGTATTTGATCCTGAAAATAAATAAATAAATACAGCCCACTAAAGGACAGTAAATCTGTGAAAATAATAAAAATATACAAATAATATTTCTTTCTCTGAATGATTTGAGTATCTGGGGAAAGGACTCGCTGGTTAAGAGCTTGTCATACCCTTACTGAGGACCTGAGTTCAGTACCCAGCAGCCATGTCGAGTAACTGACTGCTGCCTGTCACTCCAGCTCCTGAGGGTCCATCATCTTTGATGTCCACTCCCACTGTACTCGCAAGCATGCATTTGCATGCTGACACAAACTCTTACACAGAATTAAAATAAAGCAAATTTTTTTAAAAAAACATTGCACTTGAACAAGTTGATAGACAAAGTAAGAGTCTGAGTGGGAAGAAGTTTGCCTTCTGGCTCACCAGCAAAATTAACCCTTTTTGATTAATGTTGTAAAGTTTGAGGGACTGTGAAGAAACCATCATTACTGCAGCTTGGGGAATTCAGTGGGCTTCTTTATAACACCAAGCTTTCATGGTGTATAAAATATTATGCAGATTATATATATATATATTGTGTGTATATATATATTAAAACATTTGCCAATCAATAACACACACATGTATACATATATATTCCAACCTACTAAGCCTGACTTGTTTACTGTGAATGAAAACAAAGGCCACACATAGACTCTTTGGCTGTTGCTGGATTGCTATAGTGGAGTAAAGTATTAGGATTCTTCTTTTCTAGGTTTCCCCACAATATATTTGCTTTTCTTGATGATGATTCAGGGAGCAAGGTATGCAATGTATTTAATAAGCTTCACGCACATGTTTGAATGTAAAAATGATAGTCCCATAACTTTCCAATTATGGTACCAAAGAAGATTGCAGTCCAGGTTCGTTAAAATTCACACACTGAAAGCGATGCCTGACTTTCCCCTGTTCATTCCTTCCATTTTACAAAGGGCTTTAGGAGCTCAGCAGCCTCACTGATGAGCTTCATGATTGTGGTCACTGCCTTAGAGCCTCACAGGACTGTGAGTACAGAGCCCCACATGTCCATCTGCAGGTCATATGCAAGCTCAGACGTCGGAAGAGGCTTGCTTAGCATCTGCGCATGTTTGTGGCTGAGCCACTTTGGACAAGTTGAATTCTGCCTTTCCCCCAGCACACCAAGCTCTCTTAGCTACTGTTTCTCTTTGTGCTTCAACTTTCTCACCTGTAAAGTAGACCTCTGTGACAGTTGTTGGTTCTAACAGTCAAATGAGGTTATTTCTGTGGAATGTCAACCAGTGGGCTTTCTCAAATCATCCCCAGTGGAGTACAGACATTCATGAGATGCCCAAAGACCTATGAGCTCACCAAGGACGAACACTAGGGTTCCTCTTAATGTATTGCAGCTCAGCACAGACTCCAAAGTCATTACAAATATTTTTGGGGTGTGGGAATAGTAATACTGTGTATCTATGGTCTTTCTATTTACTCCAAATGTGTATGCGCACACTACACAAGTGTGTAGCTTTGAGGAGATATCTGGATAGAGTACAGCTTAATGTTTCTACTGGGAATCTCATTTTCATGCATATTTTATTATAGGTAATTTTAGCTGAATGTTTAATTCTTCTGAAAAATTATTTCTAGCCTGTCTGAGTTATGCCTATGGGTACATCCCATCTATGAGAATTTGTGAAAATTTTATCAGGTTTAACTAATCTTTGGAATTCTTTTTAACATACCAGAGAGCATGGAAAGTAATATCTACCAACAGTGAAAAATGTCTGAGTTCTTTACTCTGCCCCATATATTAGAAGTTTACATGCAGCTCAGTTCAGCCTGTGAAGTTATAATTTCTTCCATTTGTGTATTGACTCATAAGTTAGAAAGCTGTAGTACACACATGAGTTTAAACAATTCTAAATCTTAAAGTAAAATATAAATGTATTTTTAGAAAAAAATTAGGATATATTATTCAGAGATCAGAAAACCTTTGATGAGATGAGATAAAAATATTCTAATACTATTTACCCCTAAACTGCTCTTAGAGACTGTGTGTGTGTGTGTGTGTGTGTGTGTGCGCGCGCGCGCGCGCACGCACACATATATATGTATGTGACTTTATATATATGTGTGTGTGCGTGTGTGTGTGTGTGTTCACTTCATATATATGAAGTGAATATTATTCTGTCAGACTTAACAGTGCAATGGATTAAATAAGCTTAATGGAGATAATTATTGATTTAGTATTTTTCAATAACTTGGTTTCTGAAAAAGCATGTAAGAAGATTGCTTTTCACACACACACACACACACACACACACACACACACACACACACACACACAAAATGGTCCGGGGTTCCGAAGCCTGTGTGTTTATTCCTAGGTGATGCTCTCACCACCGTTTCTAAATGTGTACTTTCCACTCTGTACTACTTTTCTTCCACACACCCCATTCTGGGTTGAGTTTCATTTAGAGATGAGAGAAGGCAGCAGATGGAGGCATCCTTAGTTTCTTTGTCCCTCCTGTTTCATCACAAATGTTCCCCATTAGTCTCCTTTATCATGAATACTCCTCATCATCTCCTTCATTTCTGACTCAGGTGAACTGCATTCTATTGTGTTCAAATCTCTCCAGCCCTTGTTGTTTGTGTCTCACTTTTTCACTCTTTAATATCTTTGATCCCTTCTATCAGCTTTTCATGCTTTCTATGGCTCTTTCTTTAAAGCAAACAAACCTACAAACATACTATTAGTGAGCTATAAAGGGCAGCCACAAAGAAAGAGTGGATGTCTCTATGTATCCAGTTTGTATCACTTCCACCATTCTATTCTGCCCATATTAACATGAACAATGCAATCACTTTAATCTGAAAACTTATTATTTCTCCCACTATCCAAGAGAAGTGGATCATTTGCACGAATCCCTACCCTTGCTTTGTTTCCCCAGCCCATCTTTCCCACCCACTTCTATTGAAATGATTAGTCATATTGTCTATATGAAAACTCAAACTGTAGCTAGCATAGGAAACAGGTCATCAGTGTGGCACCACTGTAAAGTATCATTACTCTTAGGATAGTTTTTAGACCATTCACATATTCGCTTCTATTTTGTTCCAGATTGTAGCTTTAGACTTATCCTCTACTATGATGCTAATATAAAGAGCATATTTGGTTATAGTCAAAATACCCCCAACCCAAAGATCCAACCCAAAAATCTAATAATGATGACATATTATGTTGTAGAGTATGTATTTAATGGAGAGGCCCACAGGCTAACTAGAAAAGGATTTTTTAAAAGGACCGTATTAAAGATCCCCAGTGAGAGAATTCTGCAGAGCCACTGCATCCTTCAGAAGACACAGTCAGCACTGTATCTGCTTCTTAGACTACCCTTGCAAATTTTCACTCTTTCTGCTCACTAAGAATCTCTGCAGAATTATCTCATTTCTGTCTTTTGAACCAGTCCTTAACAGTTGCAGCAAACATGGGCAAAAATACTAGGTTAGCCACCTTGAACCAAGGCAAATTGTGAAGGGATCAAAATGTTCAACTTGCTAAGCATTTACTAGGCCACATAGTGAACGGAAACATACAGTCTAAAGGAGAAAGCATTCTGGGTTAGAGGAAAAAAAGCAGTTCCATGAATATACAATGCCCTCTAGTGCTATTATCCAAGGTCTAACAGGAAGCAAGATCCCTAAATGTTGGTGCTGTGCTATTCTCATCTCATCTTTCCTACCAGCCCTTCCATCTTAAGCCTCTACTCTTTCAAAACCCTGAAATCCTCCCACAACTGTCAACCTTGTTACTGTATCTTATTTCATCTTATGCTGTAACTCAGAAATTCCCCTTCCAGTGGGAAATCTGTAAAGTCAGGAGGTGTTCCCGCCCCCCCCCCCCCGTGTTCTTACAGCCTACTGCCCCTCCACCACTGCATAGATCAACCCTAAGAGTAGTCTCTCTGGCGCCCTCAGTACACTGTGCTTCTTCAGTCCAGACATCAACTGCAGTGGGACCAGGAAGTTAGTGTTTAAAGCACTAATGGAATCAACGAATGCAAACACTGTACATATTTGAAAACAATAATGTAGGTCAAAGACTAAAAACAAAAATTTGGTTAGTAGCTATTTTCATTACTTACATTTGACTACTTGGAATCTCATTCACTTGTCATTTTTCTCCCTCTTTCCCACTCTCCTCCTCCCTTTCACCCCTCTCCATCCTGGGCACATGCAGAAGGGCTCTCTATTATTAAATGTCCTTCAGGAGTGCAGGAGGTTTCTCCAGAGTTTTCCAATCATTCCTCACAGAAAGCTGTGCTCTCTTCCTAGTCTCTCTTCTCCCTTCCTATTCTCTTTTGTCTGAGTCTTAGCTGTATAAGGCATCATTGTTGATGAAATCTGAGAAAGTCTTCAGGAACACTGTGTTTTCATTAAAGCCTCACTGTATATGATATTGTAGTATTTCAATATGGACACACACACAGGTGTTCTTTTGTTGTTGTTGATTTGCTTGTTATTCCACCATGAGAAGCAAGTTATCTTTTCCTAGCCATATAAATACTTTTAGTTATTTATTTACTTATTTTTGTCTGTGTAGGTGCAAAGCTAAATGACATTTTCTGTTTCAAAAGACAGAGTTGAGAGTTCCAAGGGCCTTTTTGTGCCATGAACTAATAAATGCCTCTAAGGGACAACTCATAAAAAGGTTTCAGAATCTGGAATCATTTTGTGTGGATTTACATAAAGTTTTTTGTACCTAGTAAATAAGGTTAGTTTTCAACATCTAAGTGAAACACCAATGACATTATTTAATTGTATTTTTTATTGGAACAACATTGGACCTTATATTGCTACAGTTCTTGTGTTGAGATATCATAAAGTTAGTTATACAGACATGATCTTCTCTCATACTTTTATAATATAAAGTTGATGAAGTATATAAATAATAGAGAAAGAGGACATTTTAAGTCAATTGTTTAGAAGTATATGTGCTCATAGATTTGGCTTAGTATTTCCAAATGAATTCTCAAATTAGAAAGCAGTTGTTCAAAGGTAAAGTTAAAGCACATCCGTATAGCTGGATAACATTTGCTTTTAATATGCCATACTGTTCAAATAATTTAATTTTTAGCATTTGTTTGTAAAGATTCACTTATTTTTATTTGTGTGTATGGATACTTTGCCTGAGTGTATGCCTGTGCTCCAGCTACATGCAGTGCCAATGGTAAATGCAAAAGGACATTGGGTACCATGTCTCTGGAGCTCCAGATGCTTGTGAGCTACAAACCCAGATTCTTTGTAAGAGTAGCAAGTGTCTGAACCTTTGAGGTATCTAGCCAGTGCCTAAATACTTAATTTTAGTTTGATTGAGTGAATATTAAAATCTTAACCAAATACAGTTGAGTTGTAAGGTTTGTAAACATTAAAATCAACAGAAAAAATGCTAACTATGATATCTAAGTCTCTTTTCCATTTATCAATCTATTTTTTTTTCACTTTAATTCTTGATTGCAGGACCCGTCCTCTCCTTCCAGTCCCTTCCTCACATACTCTATTCTCCCCTTTCCTCCTCAGAGAAGGGGAGGTCCCCTATAGGTTCCAGCCACCCTGGCACATTGAGTCCTTGCAGGACTATGTGAGTCCTCTCCCATTGAGGCCAGAAAAGGCAGCACATTTAGGGTAATGAGTTCTAAAGGCAGGCACCAGAGTCAGAGAGGGTCCCTGCTTCAATAGTTGGGGGATCCACATGAAGGCCAGGGTGCACATTTGCTACATATATGCAGGGGGCCTAGGACACATCCATGCATGCTCTTTGGTTGGTGGTTCAGTCTCTGTGAGCTCCTGTGGGTCCGGGTTAGTTGACTCTGCAGGTCTTCCTGTGGAGTTCTTGACCCCTCTACCTACCTCAATTTTCCCCCTAAATCTTCCAGAGGACACTTTGAACTCTGTCTAATGTTCAGCTGCTGGATGAAGTCTCTCCAAGGAGTTATGCTAGGCTCTGTCTACAAGCACAGCAGAGTAACATTAATAGTGTAAGGACACCAACCCACCCACAAAATCTTCCACCCAAAATTTTCCCTACCTACAAGATGTTTAGGAACAATGATGGAGGAAGATTGAGGGAATGGCCAACCAAATACTGGCCTTACTTGAGACTCATGGGGAAGAACCAATAAGTTGTCTTTTTGTGCTAATTTCAATGAAGGATATTCCCATAGGTTACAGTATGCTCAAATGTAATAAATGTTTTGCTTAGACTTCTTTTAAGTCAACAATATAACAATAAAAGTGACCCATTCATTTTGGTTCACGCTAAATGTTTCAAGGCTTAAATTTTTTTTCCTATAAACACATGCATATGAAAAGATTTGGGTAGATCTGGGTAGGGGTTTAAGGTTTACCGCCTGTATTGTCCTTGACTAGTGCCTCAGTTTGAGCGGGACCCCTGAGCCCAAATCTGCCTATCATAATGTTCTACTTGTAGGCTTCTAGGACCCTCTGGATCCTTCTACTTTGCCATTCTCCCATGCTTCTCTCATCTAGAGTCCTACTAGAATGTCCTCCCCT
Source organism: Acomys minous (assembly GCF_964271855.1). Taxonomy (NCBI): domain Eukaryota; kingdom Metazoa; phylum Chordata; class Mammalia; order Rodentia; family Muridae; genus Acomys; species Acomys minous. The sequence goes on from NC_140487.1 coordinate 31,827,418, forward strand.
CTGTCTCAGTTTCCTGGTAAGTGAAGGCTTTCATGGGACATGTCCCTTGGACAGAACAATCTCCACAGTAGAGTAGAGAGTGGGATATTACTTTCTCACATACTCTAGTGCCTCACCTTTGACCATGTCCCCTAGAGGGGGAGACCTGGTGGCAATCAGAGGAAGGACAGCAGGTTACCAAGAAGAGACTTGATACCCTATGAACATATACAGGGGGAAGTAATCCCCCTCAGGAACAGTCATAGGGGAGGGGAATAAGGGGAAAATGGGAGGGAGGGAAGAATGGGAGGATACAAGGGATGGGATAACCATTGAGATGTAACAAGAATAAATTAATAAAGGAGAAAAAAATTACAATAAACACTGACTATGAGAAAAAAAAAAAGAAAAGATTTGGGGGCCTGGGGAGATGGCTCAGAGGTTAAGAATACTGACAGCTCTTCCAAAGGTCATGAATTCAATTCCCAGCAACGACATATTGCCTCACAACCATCTATAATGAGATCTGTACACATAATAAATAAATAAATCTTTAAAAAAAGAAAATATTTGGGGAGCCACAATGATAAATTAATTGTTAATTCTAACATGTGCTGAAATATCTTTTATATTTGACATTTGCTTGAGAACATTTAGGACACACATGGTAAAAATTACACATATATATGTATATGTGTGTGTGTTTATGTGTGTGTGTGTTTTCTATTGTTACGTGTCCAGTGTAATAAAAGAATTATTCCCAGTTATATTTGAAAGTTAAAGTATTTACACATTTCTTGCATCTGTTTGCTGTTTTGAGGCAGGAGGCTTTGAGACTTTTATGTTTATGTTTATTTTCCTTAGCTTTGTAACTTAAGACCTGTCCTGAAAGAGTTTCCATGTCTTTAGACAAGAGGTAGTGATGGTACTGTTAAGCGTACTGTGAACTCATTTAAAAATTCTGCGTGATAAAAAGTGTCATACCTGCCCTTTTTTCTTAAGTCCGTAATTGTGAAATATTTTTATTTTGAGGTTCTTTTTGGGTGGGGTGGGCTGGAGACAGGATTTCTCTCTGTAGCCTTGGCTGTCTTGGACTCACTCTGTAGACCAGGCTGGCCTTGAACTTACAGAGATCTGCCTACCTTTACCTCTCAAGTACTGGGATAAAGGCATGTGCTACCATGCCCTGCTTGAGGTTACTTTTTATTGCTTGAAGATCTAATGCATGCATATAGTGTATTTTAATCAAATTCACCTCTAATCCATCCTCTTTAATTTCTCCCTAATCTCCTCCCACTCTTTCCTCCCAACTTCATGTCTTCAAATTTAGGCCCACTGAGTCCACTTAGTGCGGCCCGCACATGCATAGTGACAGAGCAAGCTGCTGGAGGCCAGATAGGCTCTCGGGGAACATGTTCACTCCTCATCACCAGCAGCCATCAGTTGCCAGTACACCTACCTCAGCTGGAGGTGAGAGTTCAGAGAACCCCACCACCTCCCCATAAGTGCTGGTGTTTCTCTAGTCTGCCCTTGCGCAGGATTTTTGCATACACTTTCAATCTCAGGGAGATCACTTATGCAGTGGTTCTGTATTGCTTGACAAATGTACATATCCACAACCCGTGGCTCGTACTCTCTTCAGACCCTTTTTCCTGATGACCCGGAGCCTGTGCAGGACAGGGTGTGAGTCGGATACCTCATTCTAAGATGAGAACTTCACTTTTCTGGGGCTTTGCATCAATCGCCATCTGCTATGCAGAAAAAAAAAATAGTTTATGTGTTGAGGATTGAGAGACGTACTAATCTATGTGTATAAAGATAAGAACTTAGATGAGGTTTATTATTATGTCCATTTAGCAGAATGAGAATATTAGGTTCACCCTAGGGAGTGGGATTTTGCCACCCACAGATTTCTTTTGGGGGGGGGTGTGGTAAGTGATTCACAGTATCAGAAATTAGTTCTGCTCTCAGAGATGTGCTATAAGTCTAATCAGAAAGCGGGCTTTGCACCAGTAGGTATGTCCTGACAGGCCAGTAATTATTGAAGTTCATGGTCTTCGCAGCTGGGCAGGGCTTATTTTAACTAATTCCCTGGTAGCATGCATGGCTATGTACAGCACTATGGAAGCTATTCAATCAGAATCAAGCTGCTGACTCAGGACTGTTCGATTTCTCCACATCCCAATACTCAAGTCTGTAGTGATTCAGCAGTAGTTCTTACCACCAGGTTTTGCTGGGTAACCAAGAATATTAGCAACATGATATTTGGGGAGACACTTATGGAACTCAGACTGATTACCACCTTCAAATGTGATAGACATACCTGGCACTGGGCTTTTTATTTTGTAGTCTATAGTATTTCGGAGCCAGTATCCCTCCATTATAGAATAACTCAGTTTAAATTGTTTTTAATATATGTAGGCTACTTTTATAGTGGGAAGTCCTCATGTGGCTTTTTAATGGTTCTTTAGTGTTAGCTATGCCTCAATATAATTCCATCTTTCACCCCCGCTACAGACCCCAGTTCTAGTATAGGCTTTTCATCTTTCATGTATTCCGTATTCTCTACACATGACTTTGAATCTCTTCCATGGACCATTCCTAGTTTTCTGATTTTCCAATTAAAGCATTTATCTAAACATCCAAAGCTAACATCCGCTTTAAAAAGAGACTATGTCGCATTTGTTTTTCTAGATCTGGGTTTCCCCAGTCACAATGACTATTTCTAGCACCATCTATTTTTTCTTTTGTTTGTTTGTTGAGATAGAGTTTCTCTGTGTAACATTGACTATTATGAACTCAATTTGTAGACCAGGCTGGCCTCGAACTCACAAAGATCAGCCTACCTCAGCCTCCCAAGTACAGGGATTAGAGGTGTGCCACCATACCCAGAAACATTATTTTCCTTTACATAAATAATATTACTTAGTGACTGTGCACCATATTCTCTTTGTTTAATCACCAGTTGTTGGGTATCAGTGGTATCATTTACTGACTATTGTGAATAGAGCAGCAAGGAATTTGGATGAGCGAGTCTCTGTAGTAGTATATAGATTCCTTTAGAAATATGCCCAGATTTAATGTCATTGGATATTATCCTATTTAATTGTTTCTTCTATTGTTTATAACACTAAATTGTAAAAATATTGAGAGCAGGAAGTATATCTTAGCATCTTAATTTGTATCTGTCATAACTCAAAGTGGAGAGGGATAAAGAAAAGTCAAAATATTTTTGAAATGTATAAATTTCTAGAAATATAACCACAAGAAAGTCACTGTAGTATCTGATGAAAATTTTCTAGAGGTGTAGGGTCTTGGCAGTCTCAGTAGATAACATTAATTATTCCTTTTATTTTTAAGGTAAAACTTGAATCCACATTGAGAGGAGAACACACTTGGTTAAACTTGTTTGTTGAATTCTGTGTCTTTAAAAAGATTCGTTAATATTCATAAGAGAAATTGGCCTGAAATTCTCTTTCTTTGTAGGGTCTTTCTCTGGTATAGGTATCAAGGTGACAATGGCCTCAGTAGTTCCTGCCTCACAAATATGTCTGTCAGATATATTGGGCCAGAAGGATGAAGATGATGGTCAGTGTTGGGTGACTGTTCAGTCAGTAAACTGTCTCAGTCATTTTTTCATTTTGGAAGCTGCTACCCTGCACTCCAGGTTCACTCAAGTACTTAAGTTTTATCCCTTCTCAAGTCTCTGACCAGATAGTTTAGTCTTTCAATTAAGCTTAGTAGGTTACGGGTTAAGATGTTTATAGATTAAGATAGATATTTTAAGTTAATATAGATAAGATATGACAGATATTAATATCCATTCAGAAATTTAGACCCAACAAGATGTTTACTTCAAGTTTGCCAAATACAAATAGCCAAATCACTATGAATGTAACATTTATAGAATTCCTGATTGTCTCATGGTTCTTCCTGCTGTACTCAGTTTATTTTACCCATGTGTAATAATATAAATGTATATGTTAAAAAGAAACATAATAACAAAATTTAAATAAAAACGGAAAAATTTTGTTAATGCAGTATTTCATTTTCTCTGTTATTTACTTTATTCACAGTTTTTAAAAGTTCTTTTAAACCACCATTTATTCTTGAGATATATAATACACACACACACATACACACACACACACACACACACACACACACACACACACACACACACAGGAGCCTCATTAACATGAGAAGATGCAAAACGGGAGTGGTATTCTTGTGATTCTGGCTTTTTAAACTTTTTCTTTGATTAGAAAGAAGCCACACTTTTCTAGTCAAAGTTTTTCCTAGTAGAAGGTAGAACTGAATAGAAGGAAAAACCAAAGGTTTATAGGGGATAAATTTTCAAAGGAACTGGCTATGTTCTTTGAGTTAGAAGGTGGTGATTAGTTTCTCAGATTCAGAGAAGTGTGAGCCAACCTAATTAAACACCTTTTTTTGCTGAAAAGCAGCTTGATAAATTGAGATTGCCTTTGGAAGCTCTCAACGCTTTTATCAGAATGTTATTAGTACAAAAGTCTTTTAAATTAATAACTTATGAAATATTATTTCCCAGTCTTGATGAAAATTATTACTATGTTTAAATAAAATATAAGAGAGGATGCTTATGTTGGACAGATGCACAAACATATATTTACATGTGTTAAATATGCAGTCACCAAATGTGAAATGCACATGTGATTACTAATATTAGCTAAGGAAATGACTATATATATATATATGTATATACACATATATATATACACACACACACACACATATATATATATATATATATATATATATATATATATATATATATATATGGGGGTAATGTGGATTTTGTGATGGAGAAAGAAATGTAATTGTTTAAACTCCATAGGGGTGTTTTTGGAGCCATAGTAAGCCTTTATCATTTTATAAGTTTATTTATCATTGATCCAGCTTACAATATATTCATAAAATATAATTTTGACCTACAAATACACTGGAATGTACTTTGCAGGATTTGTGCCATGATTCAATTGCATGTTTTGTTTTCTAAGACAAAGTATTTTCTGTGCCCCTGTTTGACACACCAATGCCTAGCAGGTGCTTTATGTAATCCAGCTTGAGGTCTGTAGAGAGATGAGACCTAATGATCTTTGAGAGCTTTGCCAATCTCTAAACATAAGTTTCTGTGAATTGATTTCTCCAGCATAATGCCAGGAGGAGATGGTGATTGATTTAAGGGTATGACAAAAATTCCTTTATTTTATTGAAAACGGCCCAAAGCCCTATAAAAGAATATTTGATGTGACAGTATTACAGCACGAAGAGGATATGAGATTGCACTTTGATCATGGAGAAGGGTGCTGTAAACAAATCCACACAGCCCTGGCCTGATTTGATTTAGCTTTATGGGATTTGAGTGTATTGTGGTATTATATTACAAATAAGATTGGAGGAAAGTTAATGAAGCTGAATCCTCGTTAGATGGACCTGCTTTTCTGCATATTTGATTGAAAAAAAAGATAAGTATTGTCTTTTAGTAATTAATTTCCTTTATACCACATAACAGAATTTTTTTCTAGAACAAATTATTTATAGTTAATGCAGTTATGGATATGAAGCAATTAAATGTTGCTTTATATTCAAGATAAGGAGAAGCTAATTGATAAGTTAGTTTTCTTTTTTTCTTTTTTAATGGATAGAACAAGAACATGTGATCTTGCCTTGGAGAAAATTTTCCGTGGAAGTGAAAGCCGGTGTCCCATTCCCACCCTCCCTCCCTCCTCTGTCTATTTCCTTTCCCCAGCCCTCCAATATGGGGACCCTCCTGCCCCTTCTGAGAGGATGAATTTATACTAAATCGAGGCTCAGGGAAACAGTCAGTCTGTTGCAATAGGGAACTTAAGATAGCAAGAGCTTGCTTAAACACAGCATTTACTATCAGGAAGAGGAGAAAATTATTGCATTCTTACTACAACTCAGCTTATTGCCTCCATTGTTTACAATGCAGGAGATGGTCACACCCAATCTCCCCATATTAATTAATGTCAGCAAGAATGTAGCTGGCTTTTTTTTCTGCTAAACCCATTTGATTAATAAACTACACACTCATTTATCCTGAAACAAAAAAGACAATGCCTCACATCCATTCCAATAATGGCATGCCAGGTGATTTTAGATTATGTCAAAATGCCAATGAACACTCTCGCAGTCTCTCGCTGAGCTGTGGTATATCACCACCCGTAGCAGCTGTACTTAGTTATCAGAGTATCCTATACACCTAAATAAAATAAAACTCAATGTGTAGAAAATAGATCAGCAAACGCGTAGTAATTGATGACTGATTAGGTCAATTGCATTTTGTTATGACTCTCTGCTGTGTCCTTAGAAATGTTGACAATATTCAACTTTAGTCTTATTATGTTAATCTATATATGAGTTTTTTATCTTTCATGATATAATAATTGAAGAAATTAAAAAATGATAAACATCCACAACTGTTGAGACTGTGCTATCCTAATTTCTATTGTTTATGACAGATGAACATGAACCTGTTCATATTTTCCATCCTTATGGATAGACTAAGTGCTTCGTAACATAATATCATTGTAGCACTGACTTTAAATTCAAGCCCTTGCAAGGGTTTGGCATAATAATTTTTAATATTTTCTCTTAAGAGTTGTGATTTCTTCCAAGGTTTTGGGGTCCCAGGATCCCAATGAAGGCCATTGGATTCTGAAACAGGCCAGTGCTCATCGCCTTCTGTTCTGTGGTGTAGGTGTTTGCATATGCTTTATGTATGCACACTCTGAACACTTCACACCATCTTAGGTCACTTGTAATGTCTAATGGAATGGTGGTGTAAGTAGCTATGCTCATTAGGAAGTAAAGAAAAGTAAAATGTGGCTATCTGTTCAATACAGTTTTTATTAAAGATACTTTCTTTTTGAGGTTGATTAAATTTCTATGAAATGCATAGATTCAGACATAGGGGAGGGGAGTAGGGGGGAAGTGGGAGGAAGGGAGGAATGGGAGGATACAAGGGATGGGCTAACAACTGAGATGTAATATGAATAAATTAATAAAAAATACATTTAAAAATAAATAAAAAATAAAATAAAATAGATACCATCAAACAAGCATGTAATCAAACAAAACAACTATTTATCTGACTAGAGTGATATAAAAATGATGCTGTTAATGAAAGGTTTTCAAAGTCCAAAGTCTTCCCCAGAGACCTTCAGAGTCTAGGCCTAACCTACTATAGTCTCCAAGGTAAAGTGCTGCTCTAGCACAATAAATTTCTTATTTGTACCTTAATGAATAACGTGTACCTACATAGCTTTTTTAAAAAATTGAATAATTCTTATGTTCCAAAATGCTTTTTCTATTGCCGTAAATACACTGAAAATATTTTATGTGATTCATTAAAATCAGATCTTTTATTAGTGCAAAAAAACAAAAACAAAAACAAAAACAAAAACAAAAACAAAAAAATTCCAACTAAGATTTTTTTATGTACTATCTTAGATCATGAAGACAGAATTGAATAGAGGCTAAACAAGAACCAAGTTGTTAACCAGTTGTTTGACAGCTATCTAGAGGTCTTCTGTGATGTATGCTGAAGAAGCATAGACTATTCCGTTTATTACTCTGATGTCTTGGTAGTCTTGTGGACAACTTACACAGTTTTTACTTCATAGCAGAGGCAGGAGCTGTGAAGTAGGCCAGTTGTATCATATCTCAACAGTTCTGCCACTTGCTGATTCGGGGGAGCTTGAACTGTCTACTGTCTGTTACTGTGTGTATAATAGTATACTGTCTTCTACTATCTGAACAATTGCATGCTGACTTTTACTATCTGTACGACTGCATTCTGTCTGTCACTGTCTGTACAATAGTATACTGCCTGTTGCTACCTGTACAACACTACACTATTACTCTCTGTGAAAAACAGATAGTACAATATGGTACAATAGTATGCTGTCTATTGCTATCTGTACAGTAGTATGCTGTTTATACACTAGTTTATTTTCTATTAATGTTTGTTCAGTAGCATGCTACCTATTATTATATATTCAACAGTTTACTTTCTATTACTGTGTGTATAATGGTATATTTTCTATGTCTGTATGCAAAATAGCATACTGTTTATTAAAGTCTGCACAATACTATAAATATGCTATACTGTCTATTACTGTTTTACAATAGGATACAGTCTATTACTCTATACAATAATATACTATCTAACAGTGTCTGTACAATAGTATAATATTACTCTCTGTACAATAGTATAATGTCTAAACAATAGTATACTGTCTATAACTGTCTGCATAATAGTATACTGTCTTACTGACTGTACAATAGTATACTATTACTATCTGTACAGTAGTATACTGTCTATTACTGACTGTACAATAGCATACTGTCTTTTACTGTCTATACAGTAGTATACTGTCTGTTACTTTCTGTACAATAGTATACTGTCTATTACCAACTGTACAATAATATACTGTCTGTTACTAACTGTACAATAGTATACTATTACGGTCTGTCCAGTAGTATACTGTCTGTTACTGACTGTAAAATAGCATACTGTCTATTACTATCTGTACAGTAGTATGCTATTACTGACTGTTCAATAGCCTACTAACTATTACTGTTTGTACAATAGTATACTGTCTGTTACTGACTGTACAATAACATACTGTCTATTATTGTCTGTACAATAGCATGCCATCTATTATTGTCTATACAATAGTATACTGTCTATTACTGTCTATACAATAGCATACTGTCTATTACTGTCTGTACAATAGCATATTGTCTATTACTGTCTGTACAGTAGCATGCTGTCTATTACCGTGTACACAATAGTATGCTGTCTACTATTGTCCATACAATATTATATTGTCTATTACTGTCCTACTAAACTAGCATGAAGATTGCTTCTTTAAAACTGTTTGCAAAGGCTAAGCTTTAAGAGGACTTCAGCCCTTGTTTTTATTTTTGCCTCAGTAGGATGCTCAATGAAGGTAACATATGAAAAAACCCTGTAGATTATAGAAAGAAACAGACAGTTTAACAATTGGTATTATTAACATGTTAGATGTAGAGCTTAATGCCAATTTTCTTTAAGAGGCACAAAAGAAGGCCTTTTGAATTTTGTTCTTGAGATCCAACAGCTTACAATTTTCTCACTGTTGAGAAGCCTCCAATATAAGAGGTGTGAGCAGAAAATTATAGAATAATCACAGAACTATTATGAGGATTTGTAATTTACCAGAAGCTTTCACTGAAACTGATAAAAGTTACTTGAGAACAAGGATAATAATAATAATAATAATAATAATAGTATTGCTCAAGTTAAAAGAAAAGATGGGAGACACTAAATATTTTCAGCATTTGAAAAAGTGTGTTCTCAGAAAAGAGGAAAATAAGAATGATTCATTATTAATGAATAATGTTTCTGATACTTAAACAAAAAAAAAGGTAATCTCATTTTTTACTAGACTTTCCAGTTGATGGACACATTATTCTTCTCTTCTGACCCCTGAGAAGCAGCTGTGCAGATAGATACTCCATCCCGAGATTGATGGAGCAGGCATGCTTCCAAAGCATCATGGGCAAAATAATATCTACCTTCTGTCTAAGATCACACTTTATTTTTCCTAGGACATCCTACTCACCAAATTGACAGCCTGTGTGCGTAGACTACACTCTTAGGTAAATTGTTTAAAGGTAAAGAAAAATTAAGATGGCAAGGTAGGAATGATAGCTAATTTACAAGTCAGAGTAGCCTGAAACACTGGGCATAAATCACCATTGATAGAAGTAAAATGAGTGAGTATGAAGTAAAAAGAACTCTAGTGATGAAAATCCCTCTTTAAAATGAAAACCCGAAGGTGTCTGAAGCAAGTAAAAATCATGGGAACGCTTTTGAGGACATAAACTTACCCTTCTTTGGTAACAGCTTTAGTAAATTAAATCCCTTTTGTCATTTATGACCATTCTTACTTCAAAATATTTAACGTGGCCAAGATGTTGTTTTAGATTGTTTTGTTCAAATCTCCATTAACTCATTAAAAAACCTCTTAAGTGGCTTCTACTGGCTCCATTGTACAGGTGAGGAAGTCCTGGGTTTTGTCTTCTGTACTTTGAACTTCAGAATGTGATTCCCTATTTCCTGAGCTCTTCCTTTGCCAAGCCAAAACTGTACCTAAAAAATGAAAACCAATGTGACCGTGGTATTCAGTATAGCTGAAAGAGTACTTTCTGATATTTTTGCCTTTTTCTGTGTCTTTGTATGGATGAGCAGTAGCTGATTGCCTCAAATATCTATTTAAAAGCAACTGAGGAGCAGTGCAAGGTGGTACACGTACCCTGCCATTGGAGTTGATAGCTAATAATTCAAGCTGTTTTAACACTCTTAATTTATTATCATAGAAATATGATGGTAAATACTTTAGGGATAGTAAAGTGTTGAAAGGCAAATTATATGAGAAGATAAATGGTTCTTTATGGTCCTGTCACCATAGATATAAAAGTAAATTGGATGGATTTTTAAAACCATTCTCCCTGTTAACCATTTTGTGTTAATTTATCTTCAGTTCATATTGATGTGTATAAGCTTACAAATATCATCTGTGGAAAAAATCTACTTGTGATAAGAAAGTGTTCTAAATCCTGATGATTATTTTTAGACCACTGAGGCTTCAATAAAATGTCTAAAATCTGTATGTACACTGGGCTGTGAAAGTCAGTGTGCACATTCGGTTATAATGTACTATGGTAATTTCTATGTGTTTTGTTTCCTCAGCAAGCATCGTTTCCTTTATTGTTTTACTATTTTTAAATTTAAGATACTTGTCTCAGAGACAAAGTCTATAAGGTTAAAATTATGTTACAAAATCAGTCTAGGGCCTGGTTCCCTTTCTAAATTACTATCAATATGAACAGTGGATTTCGCTTCACATACTCATATCCAATATTTTCCCAAAAAATTTTTTTTAAATAAGAGCTTTAGATAAAATAGCTTGTTCTTGCCCTTTTATTTCCCATAGCTGTGAGAATTTGCAATTAAGGTAATATAAAATGTCTTTTTGTAACACACTGTGGACATTCGTTTTAGAAAGATGATATTCACTTTTCAGTGCACTTCAGAGGTTTTGTTAGATCGCCCAGTGACAGCATTCACACTAAGAGCTTCAGGCTTGATAGGTGTAGTTTAAGTAGTTCCCGAGAGAAGCTGCCCAACCTGGGCTTGGTGAACTTTGAGTACTGTTTAGAGACATCAAGTTTCTTCAACACGTAAATAATGCATTCTTCTTGAAGAACTACTGAAGTCAATGGCGACACTAGCTAGTGGATTGTGAGTCTGGGAACAGAAGCATCTGTGCTCTGTAAGAGCAGACACAATCAGATATGGTATGTTTGAACCTGCTGAATATCACTGCTACTGTAGTTCATCACATGTACCATTAGTGCTTGCCAGCCCAGTTACACACTGTTTTCTTTGTGGTTGTGTTCAGGGTGCAGCATTTGGCATTTAGTCTTTATCTGATATACGTAACACCAAGCACATTTCACTAATGATGATCACATGAGTAATTTGGCATGTCTTTGCCCACCCACCACCCAAAGGAAAAGCCCAGTGCGGGAACCCATGAGCCTTATTGAATGCTCAGTCCCACAGGCTTTCCCTAATGCCTGCGGGGTAAACTCCTGTAATCTCTAGGCATCCTGTTCTTAACCTCTTGGTGTTCAGTAACATCCCGATAATTTGTAAATATGGAATTTATTCTGTTTTATGAATTTGGTTTCCACTATCTTGTTGCACCTCACATGACTTACATGCCAACATTAAATCTTAATCTGAATCCCTAAGGTCCCTGGTCAAATCTCTGCTAGGGTGGTCACGTAGGTGTCTAGATTCCTGAAAGCAGTGGTTCTCAACCTTTAGGTCATATCTTCTTTGAAAGTGGTCCATATCAGATATCATGTATACCAGATACTTACATTATGATTCATAACTGTACCTAAATTATAGTTATGAAGTATCAAAGAAATAATTTTATGGTTGGGCTCACCACAACGCAAGGCTGTATTGAAAGGTCACAGCATAAGAAAGGTTGAGAACCATTGGTCTGAGGAGAGAAATCAGCTACTAAATGGGGAGGATTTACATACAAATAATAAAACTCACTTGGTAGTAAGTCACATGATAGTGTGTTACAAAATAGATTACATTTAATGATTTGTTCTAGTTAAATGCTATTGGGGTAGCTAACTTAAGTTCCATAGGGGCGGGAGACTCTGAGTCTGTTGCAATGGACGTGGGCACAGTAGGCAGCAGGGGTTGCATCTGTATTACTTACTCCTAATTCCTATGCCATGAGGCCTTCAGGCAGCTGGCTGCCTCAAGCCTGATCTTAGGAAGCATCTATCTTTTATTTTTTTGATTACTGATTTAGAGTCTCATGTAGCTCAGAATTGCCTTGAACTTGCTATATATTGAAGACTAGCCTTGAAGTCCTTGAACTCTTCCTACCTCTGCTTTCTGAGATTATAAACATGTGCCACCCTGCTTTGCTTTGAGGAAACCCTGCTCTGTCAGATGGGCTGACCTACATACCTATACAACTTGCCTCACAGAATTATCTTTATTTCTCTGTACAAACACTAGCATATTCTCTACTTTGGAGGAAGTCTCTGTCTTTCCCAACATAGTTTGCAACATAAATACTTTAAAATATCTAGTCTCTCTGACTCCATTCACATGATAAGAACCCATAAGTCCTGAGGAGAAATATCTTTCAACATGACAACTGAATGTGCAACTGGTTGAGATGTACTAACCAAACCAATTCTGAAACTTACAGTCTTAGTAAACATATTTTTAATTAAAAATATTATTTTGTTTCTGTGCTTAGGTGTTATATGTGTGTATGTGTGTGTGTGTAGAAGAGGGATTTGGATTCCTTGGCACAGGAGTTAGAGACAGTTGTACGCTGACCTGTGTTTACTGGGTAGAAGTCCAGAGCACTTATCAGGAGGACTAAGGATGAGGCTTGCTGAGGGACTGCCCCTGTACCAATCTCTGCTGTATAGTGGTGAAATCCCACACTTTTTAGATGTTTATGTAACATTCAGTTGATGTAGCATTTTAAACAATTAAATGATGATGCGTTCATTGGGAAATATGCTTGTCTCATAGACTAGAAGGTCATAGCAATGTCTGGCATTTCAAAGTGTCCTGACAATGAATGATGATGCTTCTCTGAACCTTGTTTTCAATCTTGATGAAGCCTTGAAGTCATTATCTCTGCATCTCCACACAGAGTGACTACGTGCTTGTTCTCTGCCATACATGGTGAAAGATATGGAAGGTATACAGACACAGGAGAACTGTTTGTTTGTTTGTTATTTTGGCATGGAAAGAACACTTGGTCATGTACAAGGAACAGCTTAATGTGTGTCATAATAGTGATAAGGTTTGGCATCATGGAGGACAGTGTCTTTTGTTGGTTTCAGTCAAATTGTTTTCTACTTAATGTTTTGGAAAGAGTGACTATTACTAAATTTCTGTGGTCCATGAAACATGCTGCCCTAGAAGAGTGTTCTCAAGTCTTGATCAGAAGAAAAGATGTACCGCAGTGAGCGTGGTTGACAGAATTGACCCACATATCATCAGGCTCTTTGGACATCAGTGGGACTGGCATCCCTGGTTGGGGGCCAAAGTGGTTAAACAAGCTCATTATTTGATTCTTTACAAGCGGCTAGGCACATAGCTGATGTGAAAATTGCATTCCGTTTATCAATGTTTTATTTTTTGCTTTGTACTGTGGAGCAGAAGGAATGTGACGTCAATCATCTGTTGTACATCATTTGCTTTCTTGCTGCTAAGAGGGGTTTTGCTTTTCTCACCAGATGAAATCTCCTTTACCCTGGCTTCTGTTTTCTAAGAGTCTGCCAATTGCTCAGAGCTAATTACAACTCTGAGATTAGACTTGAAGCTTTGTGGTTAATTTCAAAAGCACTTACTGAATATGACAGATCTAGGCTGAAATCTATACAACATGATCCAGAAGCTCTGTTCCAAAGTTTTGTTTTTTACTTGGTTATAAATAGAAAATATAAATGATGACTAGCATTATTTCAGCAAGTTTCATTCATATATTTTGCATATATTATAGGTTTTGAACTGGTTCTCCAAAAAAGGAAAGTACTGTAGTTGCTGTGGGACCTTTACTTCACACAATGCAACATATTAAAAATAGATAATTATCAAATGAGTTATTATTGCACCCTTACATTTCACCTCTACACGTAAGATGCATTTATGGTTCTGTTTAAACCAATCAATGTTAATAATTTATTATGTAGATAATTGTTTCTGCATTTCCTTTAAATAGCTACAAATGTGATAAGATATTTGAGTTGACACAAATAACTGAACTATACAACTTTTAAATCTCTATTTAGTAATTATTTTACAAATTTAAATTTAAAGTAAGCTTTCTATTGAGTTACACAATCTTTTCTTTTTCTTTTGAACATATGGAATAAAAAGGCTCCTGCTTCTCAGAGTTCAGGAGAGTTTCTGTATTAAGGATTATTTTCCTAAATTTATATTGGATTCTATTAGATGCTTCTTTGGTCTTGTAATTTCCATGATTTACAAAAAATGGGAAATGGAAAAAAATAACTATATACTTATGTTTTATGGTATTAAACAAAAGCAAAATTTTTGAAAAAGTCATTCTAATCAAGTGTAAATAAAACAGAAATATTCCTTAGGCCTAGTTTTAAAGTTCAAACCGAGAAAGCACAGCAGGATAGTCCTTGCTAAATCACCTCGGTTAAGTGGCTGATTGAGATCCTTCAGCTTGCACAATGCCTGTGCAGAGGGATGGTTTTTATGGATTGCATCGCCCGTGTTTAGAAATGAGCATTGTTCCGTGTTCTGATGGTAAACATGTAATGGAGGGGTATATCTTGGTGCTGAACAGTGCCAGTGCTGACTGGAGTGTAGCTTTTGTACTTTTTTTTTTTTATTAATATCAGTATATTTCACCACTTGATAATAAAAGTGTGGTAAACACTTGTATATATGTATATCACTTATATAAAAATACAATTTATATAAATATAAAATATATAAATATGTAAATATATATAAACAAACACACATACATATATCCTGATTGAAAGGGAAATATCTGTGACTTGGCGAGTCGATGTGGAGGCTCCTAAGGGAAGATTATGAGTTAGAGTTTAGTCTGAACAATATACAGGGATTCTTACATGAAAGAAATACAAAAATAAATTTTACAAATTACTTTGTGTGTGCTTAGTTTTAGAAACAGTAAGCATGTGCTTTGTGAGTTTAGAGAATATAACATACAAGTAATATATAAAACGTACATACAATACATAATTCCTTCTAGTGGAAATACAATACTGTATATACTATTTTATATATAGCCATACACACACACACACACACACACACACACACACACACACACACACACACACATCTTGGAATCAATACCTGATAGAATCTGATGTTTACAATATACATGCTTCCTAAATTTTTTCAGTTAATTTCCCATGTAAGTTAAAACTTTATCAGAAATGTAAATTCCTCAGATGAAATTAAGGAAGAACTCTAACAGAATAAGTGTGCTAAGCAATAGCAAGCTACAACAATATTCATTTTTACTTGGTTATATATTTTGCTGTAGGTAAGACTGCAAATATTCAAATGCATAGAAACCAATAGTCTGACTACTGTCTGTAATTTACCTTTACTGTTTCTCTTTGGGCTATAGTACTTTCTGAGAGAAATAATACATTACAAATCTCCTTGAAGTCTGCCTTAGCCACCTCCTCTGAACCCCTATAATGTGCTGATCTATATCTGCTGTTGGCTTTTTTTGGAATCTATGCTTTTGAAAACACATCAGTCTTATCTGATAATTTGATATTCCTCATGGCTTTCTCCCTGTGTGACTCACACAGGCTGAATGTCAAAGAAGAATACCACCAATTCCCCCAGAGATATGATTTCACACAGGAGGAACCAATCCTCTTTCCAAGTGGTGGTTTAGAAAGAACTAAGGAACCCAGGAAGGCTGTACTGTGTGAGAACTGCTTTGCTGCAGAGATTTAAAATCAAGGTTTCCTGGGGCTGGCAATACCTCTTAAGAAAGCCACACTCCCATTTTGTAAGTTGTCGCTTTGTTCTGTTGACAGTGCCCTTTGCCTTACAGAAGCTTCTCAGTCTCATGATATCCCATTTATTAATTGGTCTTAGAGCCTTGGCTGTTGGTGTTCTGTTCAGGAAGTTGTCTCCTGTGCCAATGAGTCCCAGGCTCTTCCCTACTTTTTCATCTAACAGATTTAGTGTATCTGGTTTTATGTTGAGATCTTTAATCCACTTGGACTTGAGTTTTATGCATGGTGATAAATATGGATCTACTTATGTTTTTCTACATGTAGACATCCAGTCAGACCAGCACTATCTGTTGAAGATTATATACTTTTTCCATTATATAGATTTGGCTTCTTTGTCAAAATCAAGTGTCCAGAGGTGTATGGATTTAGTTTTGGGTCTTTGGTTCAATTCTATTGATCAACCAGCCTATTGCTCTGCCAGTACGATGCTGTTTTAATTACTGTTACTCTATAGTACAGCCTGAGATCAGGGATGGAGATTTCTCTGGAGGATCTTTTATTGTACAGGATTGTTTTAGATATTCTGGGTGTTTTTTTTAAATGAAGTAACTTTTAGCATTTATTTTTGTAATTCTTTTGAATAAGAATCTCTGTATATTGTTCAGACTAAACTCTAACTCATAATCTTCCCTTAAGATCCTCCATTTTGATTTGTGGGAGCACACAAACTCGCCAAGTCACATTGTTTCTTGGGATATTTACACACACACACACACACACACATACACACACACACACACACACACACACACACACGCAAACGCACACGCACACGCACATTCACTCATACTAATAGTTTAGTGTGATCACATTTGGGAACTTTTAACCTAATGGCCCAAGTTTCAGATGGCTCTTTTTCTTCAATGGGCCTTTTTATGATGTAGAAATAATGTTTTTATAGACCCATTTTAAACAATATGTAGGTATATGCAGTATGATTTTTAATTGGAATGATTCCTGCACATATTAAGCTTTTCATGGTGAAACCATTAGATTATCATATTTCTAGAAGTCTCAAAACAATTCTGATGGATCTCTGTGTTTACATGAATTTAAACCAACCACATTGTCTATGCATATTAAAAAGATAAGTTTGCATATCTTTAAAATAGAGAGTAGCACTAAATATTTATGCAGATGTTATGCAATCCAGTCTGTTAAAGCCTTAACACTTCTGAGGACCTAAGAAATCTCCTCCTCACTGCCTCCCCTCAGTACTCCTCTAGAAGTCACGGGGAGAAAGCAAGAGTTCTGGGATCTACTTTCCCTTTTAGTTCTTTCTTCTCCTCTTTTGTTAAAAATAGATTCTTTTCTCATACAAAATATCCTAATTACAGGTTTGTTGCAGGATATTAGATCACATTGTGAACTCTGAGATTGTGCACTGTAAAAACCTGTTTATAATTATAGCATGGCTCAGTCTTTGACCCTGGAGTTTTCTGTTCACTGTAAACAAGTACTTGTAATGTAGCTTAGCCCTAACACACACCTTTAACCCAAGAGCTAAATAAAGTCAAAATAGGTCACAAGGCAGAACCAGCCCACAGGGAATGAACATAAGTAAACAGAATGAAGGGACATTGGGGAGGAGGGTATTTAAAACAGGGTAGAGGAGAAGAAAGGGCTTTTCCACCCATTTGCCTCCACATGTCAAGATTTCTTTGTTTTTAATGGCTTAGTGAGGGAACCCTATGACTTATAAGTGGATGTTAGCCCAACATAGATGTCCTCTGAGAGGCTCCACCTAGCAGGGGATCAGAATAGATGCTGAGATTCCCAGCCAGACTCTGGGCCGAGGGCTGAGAGTGGTATGGAAGAATGGGGGGATGGAAGTACCCAGAGGGTCCAGGAGCCCCACGGGTGGCTAGATGCATCAAGGCAGGTGCATCTAGACCAAAGGGGCCTCCACAAACTGTTGCACCAACCAAGGACAATGCATGCAGTAAACCGAGGCCCCTTGTTCAGATATAGCCCATGGACAGCTCACTCTCCAAGGTTGTGGAGAGAGTGGGGACTGCCTCTGACATGAACTCTGGTGCCTCTGGTTTGACCACTTCCACCTTAGCAGGGAGGCCCTGTGGGCACACAGAGAAAGGGGATACAAGCTATTCAGATGAGACCTGACAGGCTGTGGTCATATGATGGGGGACAAGGGCCCCAAGGTCAGAGGTCTCGGGGAAGAGAATAGAGCAGAAGAAAGAGGAAGGGTGGAAACAGGAAGATACAAGCAAGGGGATCACAATCATTACAGTTGGGATGCAACATGATTAAATTAGAATAAATAAATATTTTTTAAAAGAAAGGGCTTTCTATACAGCTGACCGTCCTACTCAGTCAACTTCTCAGAAGAAGCCTCTTCTTTTTTTCCCACGCTGTCTTAAAAACCCTGTCAAACTGAATCCCTCCTTTCTACTTCATGTCAACTGGTTGATTGCTCTGCCTCTTGACTTTATTTAGCTCTTGATAACAGAAAGCTCTTGTATTAAAGATGTGTGCTAGGGCTGAGCCATACCACAATAAGAAGCAGCTTTTCCTAGTACACAATCTTGGGGTTCACAGTGTAATCAAATATTCTGCAACAAAGTTCATTTTTCTTAACACCCCCAGTTCCTCCTTTCCCTCCTCCTTTCCAGATTCATTCCCTTTTTGTCTTTCATTGAAGGCGAGCAAGCTTCTAAGAAGCAACAACAAAACATAGCAATATAAAATGTAGTAAGATTAAACAAAATCCATCACATCAAAGTAGAACAAGGCAAATCAGGAAAAGGAACAGTGCCTAAGAGAAAGCAAAAGAATCATGAAATCCCTCATTTACACACAAAAGGAGTTCCATGAAAATACTAAACAAGTAGAGGACCCAGTGCAGACCTGTGTCTACTTGCTGCTTCAGTCTCTGAGTTCATATGAGCTTTGCTCAGTTGATTTAGAGATCCTTGTTCTGGTGTCTTCCATCCCTTCTCACACTTAAACTCTTTTCACCTCCTCTTCTACAGAGCTCAATCAGCTCTGAGGAGAAGGATTTGATGGAGACATCACATTTAGAGCTGTTGTGTATATGTGTGTGTGTGTGTGTGTGTGTCTGTCTGTCTGTCTGTCTGTCTGTCTGTCTGTCTGTCTGTAGATCTCTGTATTTGTTAACATCTGCTGCTGGCTGAGTAAGGCACTGATATATGAGTATAGCAGAATATAATTAGGAGTCGTGTTATTGTTATTTTTTTGACCAGTAATATTTGGTTTCACCTTAGGTTTCTAGACTATCTAGGCTCTGCTTCTCAGTCACATAAGCAGTGTTAGATATGGGTTCCATCTTGTACATTGAGCCTTAAGTCAAATCAGACATTGGTTTGCCACTCCCAAAAGTTCTGTTCCACCATTGCCCTGGCATATTTTTCAGGCAGGTTTTTTGGCTGGGTTGGTGTTGCCATTTCTCTTTTGTTTGCCGAGTACCTTTCTATACCAAAGACAATGAATATAGGGGTGAAGGTTCTGTACAGGTACCAGTTGATCTATGGCTTTACAAAATGAAGAAAAGCATAAAATTAAAATCACATGGATCCCAATATTGAACTACTTCAGAAGGAGAATATTTTGACCAGTGTATTAACACTGGAGCTTTTAGCAAAAGCTGAGTCTCTAGCAAGGCTCAGCTACCCATCCTGGCATGGCAGCTAAAAAGAGCAAGAATGGGGTAAAACAGAGAGAGGAATTTTATTTACTACACTCAAAGTCTGTCTTTAAGCTACTGACATGGTCTTTAGGATTAAAGAGAGGAAAAATCAAATAAGAAAGTAAGAGGTACTCACAAATAAGGCATCCTGGCCAAATGTGGCCAGGTTACCATCAGCTCATTTCTGATTCTGCAAGGTGCTCGTAGGGAGGCTTTACTCCAGTCACCCTCAGCACCAGTCTCTCCTCTGCAGAATTATCACTTCTGTTATTAGAGAACCAGGGCTTTCCATGTAGCCAGGCCCTATGTTGGCCCTAAGGGCAGCCCACTCAGTCCACCCCACCCTGCTGTCCAAGGTCAGAAGTTGCTTACTGTTGTCACTTCATGGCTCACCAATTAACCAAACTGCACACCATATCCCAAGGAAGAGTGACATGACACCTGTTACAATACCAAAGTCTTTATACTTGCTCCGTTACCCCAACTATGGGACACAGGTCCCAACTAAGCCTGCCTCCTAACACTGTAAGTCCTCCTCTTTTTCAAAAGTCCTTAAAAGATACACCTTTGCTTCACCCATAGATGGGAGACCATTGAAAGCACTCAGGATGCTGCAGCATGAAGAAAACCATTTTGTCTGAATGGAATGTCCTTGTTACACCTTTCAAACTCCTCCCAAATCTGACACTGCTCCAGGAAAGGCCTGAGAAGTTTTGATCTTCTTGGAATACAAGGTGGCTGCAGGGTTAGGACAAGGCCATATCAAAGATGCCTCACTTTTATTGGCTTGTAATTACTCAAATAAGGAATGGGTGCTTTTTAGCTTACAAAGCTTCGAAAAGTCTGTTTCAATGTGTCTTTATAGATGTGAGCTTTTCTATAGGAAGAGACAGGAAATATAGGCCCTGCTGAGGAATTTTCATTCATTTTAGTCATATTTACATATTTGAAGTGGCCCTCCGTGATTATAGATCTAGCAATCTATGGAACTGTGTTAGTGGGGTTGAACTGGAAACACAATGTCTAGATTTCTACACCCCACCCCGCACACACACACACACACACACACACACACACACACGCACACAGAGAGAGAGAGACAGAGAGAGACAGAGAGAGAGAGAGAGAGAGAGACAGAGAGAGAGACAGAGAGACAGAGACAGAGAGACAGAGAGACAGAGAGAGAGACACACAGAGAGAGAAAGAGAGAGAGAGAGAGAGAGAGAGAGAGAGAGAGAGAGAGAGAGAGAGAGGGAAGGGGGGGAGAGATGTACAATACATAAATATCTGAGATGCTGAAGACAGTTAAATTCATCACATAATTGCACAGCAGTCAGAAGCCGCACCGTGCCACACTCCTCAGAAGCCCATGCAGTTTTGGTACTTTTCTCCAGAATGCAGAAGTGTGCTCATTCACCTTAATCCACTATTCTCAAAAGGTATTAGCCCATTCAAATATGTGTCCTGATCCTTTTAATGATAATTAGTAAACCTCATTAGAGTGATAATTAGATTGCCAATACAGGTGCAATACAACAATTACCAGCCCTTATTGGATATTGACTGTTGAACATTAATCAAAATCACATAAAATGAATATTTTTCTTGAGTTAGTCTGTTGTTTATATCTGTTGCCCTTTATCCTGATCTACACTGTCCAAAGACATTCCTTTAGAATCTGTTGGAACGGCCTCTCTATGTCAACACTTCCTATTTAAAGTTGAAAGTCAGTGGCCTTGAAGTCTTTACCAAATAGCCCTGTGGTGGTGCTTCATATTTTGTTTTCAAACCTCTTTAAAATATACCCTTATGGTTGTTTTTTCTCTTAAAGTTTAAGAAAACTTAGCCTAAAATTAATCCATAGGACAGGAAACAATACAGTTAGAAGTTTAGAAAATGCTAATTTTGTAAGCAGAGATATATTTGACTATTATCGATTAGAGTGATAAAACTGTCTCTTTTCAATACAGCTCTACTTCTATTCACGTCATATGCCAGATTTCAATGCCAGTGGAAAAGATACAGATAGGCAAGTGTGAAGGCTGTGAATGGATAGGCCTCCAGGGAGCTGGCCTTTCTCTCATCTGATAAGCTGCCGCTAGTCTGTTTGCTTTGATTTTGTTCCAGTCCCTGAAGACCATGGCATATCAAAATCTTCTTCACCGTTAGTAATCATCTATCTGCATTTGAGGGATGACTTTGTAAAGACAGCTCCTAAAGTAACTTATGTTATGATTTTGTGTTGCAATTTTTGTTTTCCATCAACCTGACATCATAGATTTCTGTCTTTGTTTTAGTGTTGATCCCACAATGTCCTCATATACACCATGGATGTCAAATGATAGGACTTTTAATGGAATTAAAAACTGGCATTGTACCATAAGCTTGATCTACATAAAATGAAGGCTTAGCGCCCAGTGTGCTTTGTTGAAACTGAGTCTGTAAAACTCATCTTTAAGGTGCTTTCTTTAAACGTACAATTCAAAGGAGGTAGGATATATGAATTTTAAATACCTCTATATATTATATATAAATGATTTTTATACACACACATTTAAAATAAAGCTGTTTAAGTGACCCTCTCTACTCTGTCATAATATAAGCAGAATTAAGCTTCACATTTCTCAGGTATTGAAACTGCAATTTTAAAAGCCAAAGAACAGATCCAGGCAGCCCCAGTAGGGGAGGCTCAGCAACCAGCCTCACTCATGCCAACTAAAGAGATCATGATTCCTGATGGCGAAAGGACATAGAGAAAATTTGCTCAATGTAGCCCTACTCAGATGAAAACCAATAAAGGTATCAGTGGACCCCAAGTTTATTTTATAGGTACCAACAGTATTTTTGGTTTAAATAAAGCAAGAATTGGAGGAAGGGACAAAGAAGTATGTGGAGCTAAGAAGTTCTAGTCAAATCAGGTTCTAGTTACTCATTACTTTCTGCTCCTGCAAGGTGGACCGGAGCAAGTTATAGTTGTCCTTGCTTTAAGAGAGTAGACTGATTCTTAGGGAAGCGCCATTGCTGCTCTAGCACGCGCCCTGGCCTTCCCATCATGGATAATTGCCCGCCTTTGGATGAAGTCTGTTCTGCATACTCATTGCTTGGCCATTGTTTGAACCGATGTCACAAAGATATTTACCAATCAGCGAGTTCTGTTTCTCTAGGAATTCAACATCAACTCCAGAGAAGTTAAGAATGCGAAGGCAGAGCTAAAGAGGATAAGATGGAGTTAGCGAGGCTGGTGACCACTGGCCAGTATCCTCCTTTAGTTGCTCATGGCTGGACCAGATGCGGTTTAATTTAGTGTTCAATATGGGCTTCATGTTTGCTTCCTCTCCATCCCAGTCCTTGTGGTCTCCATCAAAAAATCCACAGGATAGTCAGGGCATAGTGGAGAAGATATGTATATCAAACAGTATAATGGAGCAGGCTGAAGGAGTGAGGAAGTCATGTGCCAGCCTGCATTTTAGGCAGGCTTTATACTGTTTCTGGATTTTTTTTTTTTAAAGACAGGATTTCCCTATCTAGTCCATCCTGGCCTCACTGGCAGCAATTCTCCTTTCTCAGACTTTCAGACTTCTCTTTTATACTGTTCCTGTCCAGCTGGTTGTCAGGCCCAGTGGATGAACTGTAGTGGGAAGGGATTATATATATATATATATATGTATATGTATGTCCTGGCTCCTTACTAGAGAGTCCGTGGCTGGACACTAGTGATAAGGTAACAGCTCTGTCCATCATTCTTCAAAGTCATAAATTTCCTTAAGATATTAAGAGACTAAAGTCTTTTGCTTTTTTTTTTTTTTTTTTTTTTTGGTTATTGAATTGGGTAGTTCTTGCACATAAACATTGTAGATTACCACATGGTAGCACTATGTTAAAATGTTGGACAAGGCTGGGACCATCCAGCTAGTGCAGCTAGTTTAGTCATGTCTCCACCCAAGGCCACAAAGAAAACCCCTATCTCTTTATTTGGGTCTGTAACTGGAGTCCTAGAGTTTTAGGTCCTGTTTTTACAGACTGCTGAGTATGAAGGAAGAGTTTATTCCTGTGACTTTCAAGATTGTTAATACCTAACCAGCTACCTATATCCTGTGCTACCAAGTCTCAATTATGTTTTCTGTTTGGGGAAATAAGCTGTTGTTACAGGACATACCTATATATCCAGCTTTGGAAATGGAGATTGGCTAACAATAAAATATTCACATTTTATTAGATAGAGATTTTATTAGTCTTAGTGCAATTTCCCTATGGCATTCAGTGGTAGATTATTGGCTTTTAAAATGTCACTTGACTGGAATAGAAGTTAATTAGAGGCTCGCCGTGTCTAGGAGGCATGTCAATTTCTGTAAGTAATGACCTTCGGGTCGTTGCCACAAGAAAGAGCAGTTAGTGAGTGTGTTAGTAATAACACAGACTATCTTAAAAGTCAGTATTTGGAACATTTATGAAACTTGATTAAAGTTTCATTTATTTCTTTATGAATAAAGATATGGAGTAATATTTTTTCATAAGTTCATATATTTTTATTATATTTCAAGCAGAGAAAATAAAATTTAGCAACTTTTATATTTTAACTTTTTAAAATACATATTTTTTATGCATTTAACTTGCTGTTTTTGGGTTCCTAAAACTTTTCAGATTCTCAAAATAAATGTCCTTTACTTCATAAAAAATCTCTATCTAAAGTGTGTGTGTGTGTGTGTGTGTGTGTGTGTGTGTGTGTGTATGTGTGTGCATGCACATGCGCACACAGGTATCCACATTCCATGACACACATGAGGAAATCAAAGGACCAAGGAGTTGAGTCTTTCTTATATTTATTATTACATTGTATTACACAGTCATTGGTAATACCTAAGGAATATCTTAGAAAAATGAATATATTGTAGTGTTAAACATAAAGGATAGAAATCAAAATGTTAGAGAGAGACCTAAGGGATATTTACATTATTTTGTGTAGTCTTGACTCATAAGAAGAGCAAACACTGGGAATATTTCTTAGAGACTGCAACAACTACGAAACCACGGGATGACTTATAGTCTCCCAAAGGCTAACCTGTTATTTGTCTCTTATTACGTAAATTTAATACATTTATATTCATTGTGTTTGTTAAGTTTGTGCTGTTTCTGCACCTATATTTCAGCTTTAAAGTTCTTGAAGTAAATAAAGTAGCCTTGTACTTACTCCTTACTTCATAATACTAAAAGGAGTTTAAATTAAGCCATTTGTGTGCACTTTGAGTTTACAATCTTTCAAATCGTCATTGAACCACCTAAGAATATATACACAAATATAAAATTCAAAACGCATTATTATAAATATGCCATTTTGTTTATTATATGCCATTAATATTTCAACATCATTCTCTTTCTATTGACTGAAATATATTGTAGTATTTAGTAAGAATGGTATTATATTCCAATCAATATACTGTCTTTATTTCATTAAAACTTATTACAAAAAAATGAAATGTAAGTTTTTGAAAGAAAGCACTCACTCCTGATAAAACAGGAAACATAGGTCAAATAAGGAGTAGTCAAGAACAGTAGATAATTTATTGCTGTAGCATCAACTGTACTAGGTTAGATTGCTAACTGATTTAGTACTTATGCACCATTAATACTGTCTATTGCTTTTCATGCCCCATAGTCAATTATGGTATCAGCTTACAGATTGTGTATTATAGTATAATCCTATGTTCCTGTGGCCATGGTCATGAATGTCTAAGATTTACCATTTCTTTTTCAGCGCCTGGCTATGGAAGCAGAGAAAGTCCAAGCAGCCCACCAGTGGAGGGAAGATTTTGCAGTAAGGACCTTTTTGATAATGATTTCATTTAAGTTAAACAGTATTTTTGTTTGCATAGTTTTAGCCACATTACAATATAGTCAGTGATGGAACTTTACAGTGGTATAGGAATTTGACCCCAAACTGCCAAAATCTATTCTATTCTTTTTTGAGTAACCAGGACCAATTAAAATAGTTGGAATATTCATGCTCATGTTTATGTACAAGAAAAGAAAGGAAAACATATTAAAATGTTCTTCTATTCTTAAAGGCATTTGACAATATATTAAAGCAGCACTGAATCATGTCCTCTGAATAATCTTCATGGTTATTTTGAAAAGCAAGTTGCACTCAACTGGCTTTTGTAAGAAAAAAAAGCAATGTTTTTTTTTTTAACTGTGTTGGTGGGTAAATATGCAGGTATTCAGCTCATACAATTTGATTTATTTTAGTTTTGCTGGAAGCATTTGTCCTTCTACTCTGGACCACTTCTGGACATGCCATCTGGCATTAAATTTCACATTTTCTCTTTTATTTGATAGGTATGATGTGTCTAAGGGATGTCGGGTTAATTAAACAGCATTTCAGAAACCCTCCTTGTGATGATGACGTTTTCATTACCCATCTACAATGATAACCAGCATAGAAGTCAGTCTTAAATTGTCACCTAAAGCTCTTTGGTAACATAGTTGATGCCTATAGTTATAATGGAGACATTTTCAGTCTCTAATTGCTGATAAGCACCAGACAACTCATTCTTGACATGTAACCTTCCCCCAACCTATTGATGCTGTTTCAAAAAGGAGTGGAGTGTGACTAACAGATAATGATACTATCTGAGATCTTATGCTAAAAGGTGTCAGATGTAAATTTCAGAAACTATTACATCAATTGGGCTAGGAAGTGCTGTGACTACTTTGTGTTTGTTGTTTTGCTTGTTCATTTTATATGAAAGGAAACTAATTTAAATAACATTATTTTTTAATGAGCTTCCTTGATTGACATTTTTGATCTTTCTTATTTATCTACTAGCACATACCAAACAATCTGTTAAGTGGTGGCTCTATTTGGCTGTCATCCCATTTAATTTTTTTTCAGTGAATTGATCGTATTGACTGGGTTGTTGGGTCTTATTAGATATTGAATTGACCCACAATTGTTTGTCATGGTTAGGTTAATGAATGTCAGTTGCTCACCTGTAATATATGAAAAACAATTGTTGGACAAGTAAAAATCATAACCATCTTGAACACTGACAAGCATGCACTTTTAGAATGAAGGCGTTAGAATGCAGGTAATACCTTTGAGACAAAGAAAATAATCTTAAAATTGTGTTTCTTCAATATAGTCTAAAGATGAGCAACTCAAACAAATATCTTTTCTAATTTATATGAACGGGAAGTTTTTTCCTGCCTCTCTTTCTCCTTTTAGGTTGGCATGTGACATATCATGAACATAAAACTAGATCCTGTCTGTGTGGTATTGTTATAGTGCAATTCCTGTTGATTGAATTTGAATCTTGGATAACTAGCAGAACTACAAGGATCATCACCACCTCACAGTCTTTCTCTGTAATACAGAAACTACACATTTCCTCTTTTTAAAAAAACTGGTTCATTAAATCATTTGATATTTTATGTCATTGTTAAGAAAAAAATGACACAGGCTTAAACTAAGTCCTTCTATAGCATTGCTGTTGTATTTAGACAGTAGCTATATATTTCTATTCCCAGATATGTTGTGAGTTGTTGGACCCTGCCTCATTGATGCAAAGTCAATCAATTTAGCAATGCCTTTTTTGCCTCTTGGAAAAAGTGGTAGATGACATGACTTACAATATAACATCCAGTGTGTTAGCTTTTGCATATTCAGTGCTTCTCCAAAATCACCAACTGTAAGGGACTCTGGCATTTTGCTTATTTTTCTCATTCCCAACAACTTTATGTCGTGCTCTTATTTGTGAGATGCCAACCATTTTTAAACATGGAGCCCTTACTTCTGTTTTGAGGCATGGTGCCTGTGTCTGTGAGGGAGCACTCTTAGAAAATTTCATTCTGGATAACAAGCGTGTTCATAATGATACAAAATCCACTGGTAAACTTTATATGGATAGAAAATAAACCAATTATCCCAGTATTAAATGTTTCTATCAAATAATGTATAGTCACTATGTAGAGAATTCTTGAACAATCTCTGTTTTTAAGTTCTCATTAAGCTATAGTGCATTTGGGGCATGTTTATACCATATTGTAATTAAAGGAGACTCTTACAGGGAAAAAAAAGTCAAGAGTCCTGACGATTCATTTTTCTTGCACACATTTGGTGGAGGGCTGTGCCTGCTGTTTGCAGGGCACCCTTCTCTCATGATATGCATGCTTGAGGGTTGGGTCCTTCACATCCCTTTATTCCACCCAAGTACCTACACATCAGCATCCTCTCTGGGCGACCATGGTGTGATGATAGTACATTAAAACTGTGATGATTGTTCTGCCTGGAGGAAGAACCCAAACTAACCTTGCTAAATATTTAGATTCCAATGATTAAAAAGTAGAACATTCTCCTCCCATCATTTTCTGAAAAGTATACAATGTTTTAACTCAAAGATTTATAAAGCTAAATCACTCCCTTTGGTCAAGAAGAAGATTCAAATTGGTAGTTGGTAACTAAACATAGTCAACACCAGATCTCTGTTTTGATAAAAAACACTCAAAACTCAGCTGCAAATTTTGTCAGTATTTTAAGCAAACATTTGACTATGTTTAATTTAAAACTAAATAGCCCATTACAAAAGGTCCCCACTTCATACTTTATAACCCTTTTCCCATTTAAGTTGCTGAACAGTACAATAGTTCTTTAGTTATTTAAGACTAGGGTGATTAAGAAGGCCGAAAGGGTTTCCTAAAAAGCTGCATTACCACTTCAAAAAGAAATATAATATTCCACTTCCTCCCTCAAGTACCAGTTGGCAAGTTTCATTAATATTCCTTAGGCAAAACCTGATTAACACCCCCCCTCAACTGTGCAAAATAGAGAAATCTCGTAAACAGCAAGAACAAAGACGAAGCACTAAATGCTGGCGACGAGAAGGGGCTCCTGCAATTCACACTCTCCCTTAGCTCCATTTCATCCCCACATGAATCTACAATCAAGGGAACAACTGCCCAGCCAGCTCTGTTGTTTGGCACGCGCTGCTAATAACCCGGGAGGGAACAAAGGCCATACACTCTAACTAGATTAACATTTATGTGGTCTCGCATTTACAAATTCGCACCAATATTTGTAAATAAACTACATCTACCAGCTGTCTGTCAGGTCCCTGTGCAACTCATGGGCGTTAAAGGAGGAATAGCATGTCACTTAAGATGGACAAATCATTTGATTAAGGGCAGGTGGGTGGATGTGGGGAAGCTTGGTAAACTAATTGTTCCGCATGAAATAGTTTCCATTATTTTCACCAAACAGATCTTTTCCAATTGCATCTGAAATCTCGTTTGATTGCATTGCAACGGCTGGTTAACTAAAGCAATTTTGTTCCAACTAGGCCTGCGCTATTAATTGTACTTACACATGTATAAACATAGGGGTGCCTAATTTGTATTTTAATAACTAGGATCTTTATGTATGGCTTATTAGTGCCAGCTTGTTACTGTGTAGGCTGAGTGGAGATGTCTACAAATTGGCCAGTAAATAAAACATTCGCAGAACCATTTGAGCTTTTGCTGCACAGCAAAAATAAATTAGAAGAGGAAAATTTTTCTGTTGAAGTTGAATGTTGTTGAGTCAATCGGGCTAATTTAGTACTCCAATAGAACTTTAATTCTGTAATTGTCAAAAGCATTTTGCCAAGCCATATATTGATGTTGTTTCTTTAACATTATAACATTCAAAATGTTGTGTTTGTATGGGCAAAATTCATAGGCACAGGCATTCTGAATTATTTCATCTGTCTCTGCTCATTTCATGGAATTGCATCATCCTTGTTAATTATCACACGGATGGTTTGTGCAATGAGAAAACATACTGTACTTATTTTTATTTTAATTCATAAAGACTAACAGTATTCTGTGTGACAACCTGGCATACATGCTAGATATGGAAGGACTTGATTTTGTGTGTTAAACCTGGAGGGTGGCTTGCTCTCTTCATAAGTGAATAAATGAATTTGATGGATCATCCAAATAATATCAGCCTATGATTCAATTTCCTCTTTCTTAATTTCTCTCTGTGGTTGGCTATCTTGCATATCTTAATTTTTGTAGCATTATTGCTATATTCAAAACCTGTTAAAATTGCTGTGTGATACTTCTTATGCATCTGCCTTCATCATAAAAATAAATTACAAAGAGCCACAGTGCAAAAGCACTGTTCCCTAAGACCAAGAAAGGAAACTATTCAATGAAAAAGAGTTAGACTAACTTTTGGTGTTTTTATCTAAACGTAAGTGCCCAGGATGAAAGTTCAAGACACCATCATAGCGTGTAAGAGCTGCTGGCTTTAAGTGGTTGCTTAGCCTGAATGATAGCTCATGTCTTGATTCTTATATTGAATAGGAAAAGGAAAAAGAAAAACAGTATCTTTAAATACGTATTATCTGGCCAAAAAAAAATAGTGCTTTCACTTTTTATAACATTTCTGGGTGTTCGCTCTGACCTTCCATTATATTACTTCAATTAAAGCTCAAGTTAGAACATAGTGAATGGTCCTCAGTGACATGCTACCGCGGCATGGCCAAAGATAATAAAAAATTTAGATATTGCAGTGGTTGTGTAAGATTCCTTTTTTTTTTCCTATTCTGTTCAACCAACACTGGAGGAAGAAGGTAGAGAGCTGCTCCCCACTGAGGAATGGGACAGGATGACTGGTCTCCATCTTCACAATCACTCTGTTGCCTCCATGTTCTGAGACTGAGGTTATGGAAATGAGTCCGTTGCTGAGATTTCTGAAATTGCTGCCAGTGTTTACAACGTTGCCCAGATTCATCCTTGTTGATATGTGAAGAGTCAATTACTTCAACCAGCTACTGCCAAAATTACAGCTGTCAAAAGAGAATCTATAAGTCAGACATTTCAGTGCGTTCTATAATATAAGCTTTATTTTCTTAATTTTTACAGATGGCTTATTTGTGTTAAATTTAAGATTTACCATATTAAATTTTGGACCAAAGAGAAAAAGATGAGGAATACCCATAAATAATATAAATGGCTAAAATTATATATAATTCATTGAAAAATTACTTCCAAAACCTCTGTTTTTCACTTCCTTGCTTAAAGGTCTTTGGCTTGCAAACACAAAGACCTACAAGCGCATTCCAAACACTCAGGAATGTCAGGCCGGTGTGGCAACTATTGGCCTTTTCAGCCTTCAGAAGGTTGAAGCAAAGGATCCCCAAGTCAAGAGGTGAGCAAGACTAGCCCTCAAATCAAGCTTTGAGTTACACCGGAACCCCTTTCCTCATTAATAAGGGGAGAAAGGAATTGAGGAAGACTCTAGATTATAGCTTTAGGTGGCTATAGGCATGCCCACATAAGTACCAGCACAGATCTTCACATGCAAACACACATGCTCATATACACAGACATGGGAACAGAAAGTCATCAGTAATCATATTTAAAGTATACTTTATGTTTTGTCATCTGGCCTACATACTATTTTCCTAATTTACTATTGTAGCGTCAGTCTAACAGCTAATACTATCCACGTGAAATAAACATCCCAGAGTAAGTCTTTGTTATTCTTCAAAGGCTATTACTTTATTCAGACCTTTGCTCATCCCTAAAAACTCCTTTTGGTTTTGATTGACCAATATTAGATTTGCTATTTCCTAAATCCTTTTTATATTTCAATGCATATGCTTCCTCTGTGTTTTTTCACCACTAAAATGCAAACTTCCAGGGATGGGAGATTGGCTAATGTAATACAAAGATAGTCTAGTACAATGCATGACAGATAACAGCCTGCATATACTTCTATTAAAAAATAATAACTTGCACTATTGGGACATCTGTTTTTACTTGTAAGCGTTACTGTCAGTATTACTGAAGAGATAATGAAAAATTCGTTTGAACTGTACGTTTATATGCTGGAATATATTTGCCCACAGCTGTGGCGTGGTTATGAAACATGGGCTTAGTGTTATGCAAATCTACTTAAATTTTGGATCTGACACTAACTTGCTCTGCAGTTTTGGAAAAATAATATTCTCTTGAAATGCTTATTTCTTTTAAGATTCAGGCTCTGTTGTTCTCATTAACACTACTGTGTCCTTGAGATATTCAGTCATTGCCCCTCTGCTTCTGTGACCACCATTTGCCTCCCACGGAAAATATTTCTACAAACTCCAAGTTGATATGATCTCCAGCAGGTTAGCACAGTCCTTCAGTGGGAATTCACCCTCCTGTTGAGCACTTGCCACATCCACTCCTGACATTGCTAATTGCTTCGTTGAAATTTCTTTAGCTAGAGACACTGAACACTATGCAGACATGGACTCCAAGCTCTGACTAGTTACAATGAATAGGGATTACAAGTCTGTACTTAGTCTGTATCACAGAACCTATTGAAAATAACTCACTCATTATTTATTTACGCTTTCTCTCTGTAAAGGAAGACATGGTTTTGCAAGTAGCCTTTCTTTCTCACTTCATCCTTGTCCTTTACATGCCATTGGGCCTCTTGGCAATATACCTCTTTTCCCTAGGAAGCAATCATGTGACTTTCAATAAGTGAATGCATCAAAAGAGATTTCTGACAGTTTGTCAGCTCTTAGCCTATGTTATCATATGTAGGCTAACTCTTGAGGACCCTCTAGTTATATTTATCTGTAGCTTCAAACATTTGTTATAAATTATGTTAGGCAAGTGATGTACATGTGCCTAGCACTTTGAGAAACTTTGAAGGTTATAGCTGTAATATTGGAGCATCATCTCCTTCATGACCCACGAAGTTGGAGATTGCACCCTCTCATTTACTGGATCTCTTTGAGGGATGCATTCTGGAACAATAACTCTATTCCCAGACATAATTTTGTAGTGAGGATAAATAACATTAGATGCTGGAATGGATTCAATTTGGTGGAATTAAAGATATGTTAATGGCTTTGATAATATTGCTGTGGGAAAGAGAGACTATTCCAGGAGTTAAACACATGGTTTGAAACCTTTTCTCCCTGAAGGGTTTGTGCTACCGGGAAACTTGGAGCTTGTAAGAAAAGTTCCGGCCTTTGGCATAGTATCTGGGGTATGGTTTCAGTGGGGCTCTTTTGGACATTGAATATGGCCCAAAAGAGTGGATGATGATGATGATGATGATGATGATGATGACTGAGAACTTAGTAAATTGCTTTAAGTGGAAGCGCACTGTCCAGAATACCGAAAAGCCACTAAAAACAATTCAGTTGATACCAAGTAGACAAAGCAACCAGAAATGCACCCTAAAAGATATATCTAAAACAGATATTTTAGAGATGCCATGCTTAAGTTTAGAAGTTGAGAAATATCTATGTAGTAGTCTAATACAATACTCATCTACAATATCTTTAAATTATGCAACTAGGCTTCAGTTTTGGAGTTGATGGCATATGACAAAATTTTATAGAAATTTAGGTGAGTGACCGACTGTCCCCAGGAAAGGGAACTATTTTAAAGTTCATTCTTGTCAGTTTCTTGCCATCCTTCAGCCATCTGATACAGCCTGAGGAATGGGTATATATTTGTCTTTCAAGTCTATCTTATATGTTTATTTATTTGTTTACTTATTACTTATTTATTTTGCTTTTTTGAGTGTGTGATAGGATCTCTTTACATAGCCTGGCTAATCTGGAACTCAGTATGTAGACCAGACTGGCCTTGACTTCACAGAAATCCACTTACCTCTGTCTCAAGAATGCTGGGACTAAAAGAGAGCACCACCATGCCCAGCTTGCCATTTTATTTACTTTCCATTGCTTTCAACTTAAAAATTGAGTCTTTTAACGTTAGAAAATGAAAAAAAGCAAAGAAGCAAATATAAGAAAACAAACAACACAAAAAGCCATCACATACCGTCCTGCTTTATTGATTTCCCTCTGTCTTTGTCTTATGCTGCAGAATTCAATTGCGTTCTGAAGCTTCCCCTTTGTTTTCTTATTTTCACATATAAGGCAGCCATTTGATTAAGCTTCATGTTGTGCCTCCTTTGGAGATCACTTCCCAAAATCTAATCAGCATCTTCTGTTTAATTTAATACTTAGTCTTTGTACACGCTTCAATTTTCTCTTCCTTCAGACACTTTTTTTCTCTTAGTGTCATGAACCCCATTTTCTCAGTTTTTCTGTTGTCCTAAAATGCTAGAGCTCATGAGGTACAGACAGGAGCCTAGCCTGGGATAAAGAAAAGTTTAAAACAAGCAACAAAGTAAGTAAAATGTAAAATAAATAACTTAATATAAAATGTCTCCAAATTTTTACAACTAGATAATCTCTTGTTTATATTTAGTGAGCATTATGTTTGTCTGTTTAATGCTTTGGTCATGTATTTCTCATAGGATGCATGCAAAAACATCCTAAATTCCTGGTACAACTTAATGAATGAAATAAAGAATTTGTGATGATAATTTATTTGTTTTGGAAAATTTATTACATTTTCCCAGTCTGTGTACCTCATAGATCTTATTATATTACAGTGATATGTCCATGTTGTTAAGTTTTTTTTTTTTTCTGTAACCATAATCACCAAAAGGTTTCATGGTGGATCTATATTTTGTTTATGGTTCCTATGGGTTTTATCTTGAAAGTGACTGTGGCCTGGCAATATGGGTTCAAGTTGTTATGAATAACATGTTCCAATGGAAACATTTCATTAGTCTATATTAGTTACTACAGAACAAAGGATTTAATAAGTTGAGTCTCTCTCTCTCTCTCTCTCTCTCTCTCTCTCTCTCTCTCTCTCTCTCTCTCTCTCTCTCTCTCCTCAACACATTGGTGGAACAGCAGGTAGGCAGTTATAGCTAAGCCTAGAAAAGTCTGTTATCGGTTTTGTTGCTTTCTGATACATTCTTAGCTTGGGGTTGGTAGGAGCCAGTAGTCTTCTAAGTTAGTAAATTCTAAGAGATGTTCCCTAAAAGTTCAAAGGATGTTAGATCAGACACCGAAGTGAGCCATGGAAACCCATCAGGGGCACTACAGATTGTCCAAGATGAGTTAGCTCTGAGTCACCCCTACGCCAACTCTCTACTGTCACCAAGTCTTACCAGTCACTCAGTCTTTTAGATCTTTAACACAGGCATGCTCTTTTCCTGGAAATCTATATAATTTTGAAAGACCAAATGTGTTAATATTTTGTGGTAGTACCTTTATTATTGGCCTTATTATTATGTTACTTTTGTTCTTTATACTAACAACTTCACTGGATTTTTCTCATTAAGTATATTAATAAGAAAGATTGATTCAATGTTCTGTCAAGAGTATCCAGTTTTAGAATATTGTGACATCACATTGCATAAAAACATAAATACATTCACAGTTGTTACCCTTAGATGTGTGCAATGTGTGCCCCATATGTTGGCCATGCCTGCAAGTCTTTTCCTGGTTTTTATAGGATCCGAGACCTGAAGGGCATTTTGTGTTAAGAGTTTAAAAGGCTTTTTCTTGCTTTATTTTCCCCCTGAACCTTTTGAGACTTTAAAAAATTGTTTTCTAAAATAAGTACACATGAAACAACATGAACTAATAAAGCAACAAAGGCAGTACATACTCAGAATCCATTTCAATAAACTGTGTGTATGACTTAGGTCTATGTGTTTGCCTTTATGCACATGTGTCGGGGAGGATATTCATGCACATGTATGCAAAAGCATGTGAGTATCAGAGGTTGATGTCAGTGTCTAGTGTCTTTCTCAGTCTCCTCCCACCTTACTCTTAGAGAACAGGGTTTCTTTACCTAACCTTGAGCTCAAGGACTGGGCAGGGCTGGCTAGCCAACCTATTTCTGTGGGCCCGCCTTTCTCCAACTAACTTTGGAGTTGCAGACATTAGCTGATGTGCCCACATTTTATGTGAGTGTTGGAGATCACAGCTCACATCCTTATGCTTGCACTACAAATACTCCAGTCACTGAGATCCCAGCCCTGGTAAACTGTTCTTGCTCCTCGTAACTACATGTAGAGAAAGATATGCAGGGCAGCCATTTTGAGCTCTTGAAATGTCCTAAAAGAATTCAACACCTTTACTATTTTTATGAGGTTGGAATCCAGGTCCTGATAGCTCACAATCAGTAAAATCTAATTAATCTCATTTCCTTACTTGGGTTTAAAATTCTGAGGTGGTTTTATTGTAAGGGGATTTTATTGTTAATCTGAAGGGATAATGCTATTGAAGTAAAGAGCAGTAATTACTCACTGGAGAGAACAGATTACAGAATCCAGTTGTATTAAATCAAAAATGTATGTTTGATGGCTTTACTGCTATTTTCATAAACCGTATGCCGAGGGAAAGTGACCAAATTGTATATTTGAGATGACATGAACCTATTTCCTTAGCCGAAAGGGAAATGAAATATCCTGACAGAAAATATCAATGTTTCTCTTCTTTTATTATCAGAGATGTTGATCCTGAGGCTTTCCAGAAGTTTCTTTAGAGTTTTGTCTGAATTTATAATGTAATTTTACTAATTCAATTGGCTTGATCTCAATACCCAAAGAGCCTCTATTGTAGAGGGCTTTTTTTTTTTAAAAATGGTAGTGAGTGGCTGCGGAAGAAGATACAGATAGTGTAAATGTACAATGTTAGGATGTCAGTCACACACCCTTTCCCCACTGTGCTGTTTTCCTGTCTGATTGCACACCAAGGAAGGTTGGAAATTTCCATCACCAGATCCACTGGCATGGGGGGCTCAGGGGCCTTGTTGCTGATGTTTCTCTTCTTAGTCCCCAGAATGTCAAGGCTATTTCACTGATGAGTATGAATTGTCTTGAGTCATGCTCTGTGACTCAGAGAACAGCTGCTAAGATAAAAGCCAAGGTCTAGGCTCAGAAGCATTCTCTAGTCCCTCGGAAAGCTTCGTGAACAAAGGGAAAAAAGCAGCAATTGTCCTCTAACTTGGAGCTGAGGCTGGGCCAAGGACCCCCATACGCCAAAGCTTTGAAATTCTTCAGCCAAGGCAAAATTCAAGGCTAACATTGCACAAATTTAGTTCACCGAAATGTTTTGATTTTTACCTGTATCAAAAACCTATTGTGTGGTTTGATGGAAAGTGCGCTTTGTTGTGTTAATGCTATTCACTAAGTCCATAGAATCCGTGACATTTTAGCAACTTCCTCTGTACACCATTTATTCATTGACTGGTCAGTTTGATAGGTTCTAACTCAGTCTGAGTTGGAACTCTTGAGATAGCCAGACTGACCTTCAACTCCCAATCATCCTGCTTCCTCTTCTGGGCGCTGAGATTAGGGGCATGTGCCACCAAAGCCCTGGTATAGTACATTTAAGCCAATCTATTTGAGGAAAAAGCCCAACATATTTTAATTCCTCAAAGAAGAAATGGACTCAACCTTCTGTTTCAATCCTATTCCCCTTCCTACCTCAAACAAAATGGTAAACCAAACATTTGTATGGTTAGTAGGTTTGTTATTATATGATTATATTGCTTATTCCTTTTTGGAATTGTTTGCACACTATTATAAACATGTTAGTTCTTTCTATTTACATACTTTTAAAATATGTAACTAGTCCGTTTCGCGAATCTGTCAGTAAAGGAAGGAAGATGACAGCATATTGAACGGAAATGTACCATGAAGGCTGAGTATACTGAACTTTAGAAAGGACTGATTACTGAGTTACTTGTAAATTGATTTACTATCTTTTTCCTTGGAAGAGAGGGATCTATAGCAGATCTTTAGTTTTATTGCTGTCATGCTCTCCTGGGGTTTTATTTGTGACCAGGCAGTTTGGTAACAAAGGGCCTCCTGCTAGGAAACCTGATAAGCCAAGTAAATAGAAACCAAGTGTCGAACAAAGTCTACAAAATAAGTAGGTAAGTAGGCAGGAGTAGCATGGCCTCTATACAAATTTATATGCAAGGATTACTGAATCCCAGCAAAAACATGGAAAATTAAGTTGGTCACAGAATGGTCCAAAACCTTTTATTTTAAATACATTTAAACAATCATGTCTTACAGTCTAGCATGCAATTAATATTTTTGATCCTATATATAACATCAAATCTTTAGCAATAGACAAATTCCTGTATTATTGCAAACCCAGTTAACATTTTTTCCTAACAATTTGAAGAGGGGTTAATGACTCTGTGAGTAAATCATTAGCTGAGCAAGGGTGAGGACTTATGTCCAGATCACCAGCACTCACAGAAAAGGCTGTGTGGTGAGAAGTCATGTAACCCCAGTACCAGGTACAAGGAGCTAGGTGAATCCCAACAGCTCACTGGCTCATCTTGCCAACTGGTAATCTCAAGGTCCAGTGAGAAACCCTCAAAAAAATGAGGTGTCTACAACTCAGGCCTGTGAATGTTAGGTAGGCACTTTGCTAACTCATTCAGCTTCGGCCCCAAGAAGGCAACACTGCTGTGTAGATGCTGAGAGGTAGAGTTTTCATAAGTTAGTATTTTCAAAGGATGCTTGGTTTGTTTATCAGTATATTTACACCTCAAATTATAAAACAAAGTTACTACCACTATGCTAGGAACTGAAATTGGAAGTTAATTTTGTCCATAAAGTCATGTAGACCTCGGTAATAGTTAGGCTTGGGCTCAAGGTATGTTTTTTGGTTTTGTTTTGTTTTTGTTGTTACTATCTGAGTTACTTTCTTAACTCCTTTGATTTAGTTTTCATATTGCACATATCCTTTAAGTTTGTGATGGATTCTGCATAGGATGGTATATTTTCATATTGTTATTTCCTGCATTCCTGGGCCCTTTCATGTTGATAGACACAAGGGCAGCAACAATTAACTGAAGAAAAACATACTATGGGATGGAATTTTAGTGGACCATTGTCGGCTCAATTTTCTTAACAATTATACTTTATTATAAACTTACTAATAGAGCATACTTCACTTACAACCCAACTAACCAAAACAATAGGAAAAGGATATTAAAGAACACAATAATGAAACCTTAAGGATATCAGTTCGCCTGGCGTAGTCAGCAGGACCTCATCAAACCCACAGTTCAATCAAGGTTGCTGCTGGAACCTGGAACAGCAGCTGAGGCCCAGAACCTCAGCTGGAGCCCAAAGCCTTGAAGCCTTCCCTGGAGCAATTTTCTCGAAGTACAGGGATGAACAGCCAAAACAATCCCAAGTTCTCTCTCTCCAGCCTCTTGTCTCTCAGAGTCTCTATGAGCATGTTTTCAGCTGGCAACATCCAAGCTCCCTCACAAAGTGGTTCGACTGCTAAGGGGATAAACATCCTGCTCTCTCATTAGTCTGTTACCAATCCCACACTTGGGATCAAGACAAAAACATGTCATCTCTCCTACAGACCATCCAAGGGAAAATGGCCCACACTGTCTCAGGCTACTTCCTAGTATCTTCTTATACCCCATTTTGGCACATCATCTTTTTCCCTGCTGATAAGTTTGAGAAAGCAGTGTATAAAGTGTGTCTCGCCCTCACATATACATACATACCACACATATCTGTATATATGTATAACATATACATATGTTATATATATGTATAGCATATACATATATAATATATTACATATACAATATATACATATAATATATGTATGTGTATGTATAAATATAATAATATATGTGTATAAAATAAATATATGTGTATATATATATATTTCCTGCCAGATGATTAGGTTCAAGCTCTATCCACTCTTGTGACAGCTCAGGATCTTTAATATCTATGATTTATTCTGTTCAAAACATCCAGTCACCATCAATGAGCTAAGACTAAATGGCAGGAAACAAATGGGACAGATGGGAATTGAGGTTCCAACATCACGTGATCTAGCTGATACCATTTCTCAACTATTGTTTACTGTCTCTACCTATAACATGCTCCACACTCTGTCCCTTATCTATACTCATGCTGATTATGTGCAACTCACATTGAGAGAGGCAGGCTGTTTTAAGAATCTCTTGATAATTCCTGAGAAATCACCTTTGTCCTTACTCCATGTTGTTCTTCCCCATGGTTCAGACTTTAAGAAAATACATGAAGGAACATATTGCTCAAAGAAAAAACTGTGATACATCCTTTTCATCACACACAAGAAATGATGTTACTATGTTTTCATTTTTCTCCTACTCTGTCAAAAAGCTTAATGCTAAATATAATGCTTAAATATGAATTTATAGACTATGTAACAACTTTCTTTTTCTTTTTCTAAGACTTTTTATTTAAATTATTAATGCTGAAATATTTACTTTATTTTCCCTATTTAATAGCGGCTTTGTAGTTTGGTCCAAGAGCACAACTCTGCCTCTTTGAACAGTGATGTTTCACAAATGCCTTAGTTACTTTTCTATTGCTCTGATCAAATGTCATGGCCAAGAAGACTCATAAAAATGTCTAAGGTTACAGTTGGGTGGTAGGAACATCTGAGAACTCACATCATGAACAGCAAGCAGGAGGCAGAAAGCACACTGGGAATGACAAATGTCCTTTGAAACCTCAAAGCTTGCTGCCAGTGACATGTCTCTTCCAATCAGGCTACACCTCCTAATCCTCCGCAAGCAGAATCCTTGGTCGTTTGTCTCATCATTGGTCATAGGACCTGGGAGGATTAGAAGGTGTGGCCTTGTTGAATTGGCTGTATCTCTGGGGGTGGAGGGCTCTCAGGTTTTCAAAGATTCTCATTTACTACATGCCTTTCTGCTTCCTGCTTGTGGTTTGAGTTGTGAGAGCACTCGGGTGTGGCTCCACCTGCTTGCTTCCTGCTACCACTGCTCTCCCACTGTGAATTCCAACCTTCTGAAACCACAAGCCCATAGTAAGCTCCTCCTTATATAAGTTGTTTTGGGCATGGTTTATTCTCATAGTATTAAGACGGTGATGAGAACAACAGGATTGGTAAACAGAGAGACATATAGAAAGAGTCTCCAAAACAGCTTCTCAACTACAAGTTTCTTGATATCTATACACAAAAGAAGTCATAAATCCGTGGCTAGGTAAATATCAAGGTGAAGTCATAGGAAATCAATGACAGTTGTGGTTAAGAGTCAAATATAATTTGTATATATGTCTTGTCACAAATTTGTGTTTATCATCTAACAACTATAATGTTCTGCAAATCTGTCAGTTTTTGACTCTTAATCTCCAAATGTTGTATCAGTAAAAGTTTTATGGAAAGCATAAGGACCAACTTTATTTCATTAATTGAAGTAATTATCTTCTGCCCCTCCCATTCCCTCTGTCCATATAAGTTAAACTATCATTTTGTAAATCATGTTCAGAAGTTATATGCATATTTATTTTATTAATCAGGTATAATGTATCACCTTGTTCTTCAGACTTGCTTTATTTTCTTGTGAAATATCTAATTTGCCTTTAGCTTACAAATAAGTATTTCAGATTTAATCTTAGACCATGCTGAATTCCTTCGTGAGTCCCTGAGGAATCTTGGCTTCCTGTTATCTCATCAAAACAACTGGTAGCAACAAAACTTCAAAAGGAAGAAAATTACTAAGGAGTCAGGACGGAGTTTGTCGGCTCTGCCAAGCGCTTATCCTTTCATCTATCACAGGAATGGCTCTGCCTGGACAGGCATTCCTCTGACCCAGGAAAGGAAGGTAGAAGGCTTCTAATCTGGAGCGTAAACATGAAACTAACTGGCCTCTCATGCTAAGGAAATCACCATGGTTACCAGTGAGATGATCAGTGTGACAGTCAAGTTTCATTTTCTCAAATCATTAGAAATTGGGAAACTGCTGTTTAAAATACCAATACAATTGATTCATTGTTGCTTTGACATATTTGAAAGTGAAAATTAAGTGAAAAGTGCCTGATAGTTCTCTGTCCAAAAAAAGTCCCTTTGAAACATAAAATCACTTTTACTAAACAGTTATTACAGCTGTGCCAAAAATGGGGCCTGTTGACCTTTCTGGAGAGTTAAATTTTCTAAAGGCTGGCAAAGTTTGTGATGGTAGTGTTTGTCTTTTGAGATCACTTAATTTAAAAAGGGATTGTTAAACAATAAAACATCCTATCCTTCTCTACCATAAAACCTTAAAACGTTTCACAAATAATTACATAACATACATACAAAAATACATACATACATACATACATACATACATACACACATAATAGTTTTACATAAAGTAGAATTACAAGCTTATAAGCTTGGGCACATAAAATACTACACCCTCAATTATATTTGAATTCAGATAAATAACGTCTTTCTTAGTGTAAACTGAGTATAATAAATGAAGTTCATTATCTAAAATTGAAATTTAATTGTGCTTTTTTTCTGGCAAGCTTACATTATGAATGTCAACTTTTCTAAATATTGTCTCCTTGTACAGTGCTAACAATGATTGTTTTTAATCACAAAAATAAGGCTGTGTATGCTAATTAGCTCAGTTTAGTCATCCTACAATGTGTATTGTTAACAAAATATGTAGCTCACACCTCAAGGGAAATAAAAGACAGTTTATTCTTTAGTTAAGTATGAGCAGTTGTGCCCAAGAAATACAGATTTAAATTGCTCTAAGTACAGTTTCAATATGGAAACAGTCTCATGAAGTTTTTATAGTTACAGAACAAGAGAAGGCAATAAATCAAAGAATTTTTTTAAAGTATGTTGGTGGAAACATCAGGTAGCAGGGTGGAGCACAGAGGAGGTCTCTGCTAGATTCTCAGAGCCCATCTGATGCCATCCTTAACTTTTGGGTGTGAGGAAGCTAGTGATTAACTGGTTAAATTAATATATTTCAAAAGCATTTGGTGATGGTTGCAGAGATGTGAGGTCAGACACAGAAGTGGACAGTGAATAGTCACTGAGGGGCTAAAGACAGCCCACAATAATTTGCCTGTACACCTGCAACATTCCAACTCTTTTCAATCACCAAGTCGTAACCAGTCAGTCTGCCTTGTGTCACGTACAACAGAGATGGGGCTTTTCATGGTAATGTGTTGATGGCCGGCACTCCAGACCTTCATATCACAGCAGCTTCAGAACAAACTAAAATCACTGACCATGAAACAAATTCTCTTTTATAAAAAGAAAATTCTGTTCATAGCAGCCTTATTCATAATAGCCAGAACATGGAAACAGCCTAAATGTCCCTCAATAGAAGAATGGATAAAGAAACTGTGGTACATATACACTATGGAATACTATTCAGCTATTAAAAACAAGGAATTCCCGAAATTTGTGGATAAATGGATTGAGCTAGAAATGATCATAATGAGTGAGTTAACCCAGAAGCAGAAAGACTCAAATGGTATATACTCACTTATATCTGCATATTAGCCCAAGGGGCATGTCCCACGAAAGCCTTCACTTACCAGGAAACTGAGACAGAGGGGAGGACATTCTAGTGGGACTCTAGATGAGAGAATCATGGGAGAATAGCAAAGTAGAAGGATCCAGAAGGTCCTGGAAACCTACAAGTAGAACATTATGATAGGCAGATTTGGGCCCAGGGGTCCCGCTCAAACTAAGGCACCAGCCAAGGACAATACAGGCGGTAAACCTTAAACTCCTAC
The DNA here is from genome assembly GCF_964271855.1 of Acomys minous. Classification (NCBI taxonomy): domain Eukaryota; kingdom Metazoa; phylum Chordata; class Mammalia; order Rodentia; family Muridae; genus Acomys; species Acomys minous. Next base: position 31,870,737 of record NC_140487.1, read on the forward strand.
CCAGATCTAGACAATGGACAGAACACTCTCCACAGTAGAGTGGAGAGTGGGATATTACTTTCTCACATACTCTGGTGCCTCACCTTTGACCATGTCCCCTGGAGGGGGAGACCTGGTGGCACTCAGAGGAAGGACAGCAGGTTACCAAGAAGAGACTTGATACCCTATGAGCATATACAGGGGGAGGTAATCCCCCTCAAGAACAGTCATAGGGGAGGGGAATAAGGGGAAAATGGGAGGGAGGGAAGAATGGAAGGATACAAGGGATGGGATAATCATTGAGATGTAACAAGAATAAATTAATAAAGTTAAAAAAAATAAAAAATAAAAAAGAAAAAGAAAACTCTCAGAGCTTCTTCCAGCCTTGTTTACTAGGCCTGATATCTAAACAATTTCTACAAAATAACAAGACAATATCCTCTGTTTATTTACTTATTTATTTACTTGATATTGAAAGAAAAATGACACTATATATGTTAACATTTATAAACCTTTGTTAATCACTCACAGGTTTATCTTCTGTCATGCTTTCATGAGGTCATGGAGATACGATTTGATACATTTTGATTAAAAATGTAAAATTTAAACAATCGTTTCTTTTGATCTGTTGTCAGTACCCTTTATCCTCTTAGTGTTTATGGGATCTGTTATATTTTCAGTTGACAAGTAACCATGAAAGTAGCCAACATCCTGAACATATGGAGGAGGAAACCCAGTCTTCTGGTTCTCTATGGAAGAAACAGCTTCTGTAGAGGTTAATTGGGTGCTAATGCCTCCCCATCACTCTTCACACCTGGAGACTGACTTAGATGTTGTTTGATCTTTTAAATGTAAAATACTTTTCATACTGAGTTTCTTATGCAGTAACAAAGAAAATATGATCAAACTGAATACATTGATGTGCTCCTTTGTTCTAAACATGTGTGGAATGATTGTTTAAAATGTAGAAGATTCTAATTAGCCCTAAATCTCTGCAACATTTTGCATATCATTGACATGGCATCAGCTTAGAGTCAGCCTACTTTAGACAGGTCCTTAGGTGAGTAACTCATTCCCTTTTTAAGGCTCACTTTCTTATTTAAAAGCATTCCATAATTTATATTAAGCAAAAATAAATGTCCTTTTAATGTTCGGAAATCTTTCTTCGATGTTTCAGTTTTCTTTCTATTTTATGTGGCTTAAATAAATATAGCTTAATACATAAACAGAAGACACTCATTATAATTTTATAAAACATCAATACAATTTGAGTTCTGGATTATTACAAACCTACATATTTTCCTAAATTTTGCAAAGCTCTTTCAGATAAATTATTACATTAAACTCTCATTGTGTTCCTTTGAAGCTGAAGTTTTATGCTCAATTCATAATAAGATAAAACAAACAGCTTTGAACAGATTAATCAGTGGATACTGAAATGGTGACGAATTGGTCCCAGGGTAGAAGACAGTCACAATTACTTGTCACTCAGCACAGTTGCATTGCTCTGTTTTCTTTTTCCCTTCCTTAGAGCAGGCTGTCCACTCTCTGTTCAGTATATAGGTCCTCACTAGACAAAACACAAGCATTTTCTAACACTGTTATTCTAAAAATCAAAGTCTGTACCCTACACACAATGTGACAGAGGGGACCTCATGCCTGGGAACTGTTGTACATCCTGGCTATAACTGGCTGGCCCCTGCTAAAGGTCATGTACTGGATTGTTCCATACTTAATGTCTAAAGTGCTTCTTGTATGGCTGCTTCAGACATAGCTGTTTTCCCACCCACATCCCTCCACCACATGGCAAGGCCCGTTGGCCGGGACTCCTCTAGCCTCCCTAATGTCTCGCAGACCTATCATTTGATGGCTTTTTTTTTTAAAACTAGATGCAATGTGTAGGAACGGACATGTTTTTAAATGCTGCCTGGTGTAGAACTCTTAGTCAGTCTTTGCTAGATAATTTCAAGTCTATAAAATGACCCCAGGAAATGGATTTCCAGTGTTCCCGTGCTGAGATGGGAAAGGAGGGCAGAGACTGAGCTCCCACAAGACTGGTGGGATGCCTAATAAAAGGAGAAAAACCAGGCAAAGGGGAATGCTAGAAGGCGCCGGCCCTAACCAGATATAACAAGTGCATTCCTCAGGCTCAGGGGCAGAGGCATTGCAGGTGTCGGAAGGTGACTTTTGCATAATTATAATACTAAAATGTTATCTTATTGACAGAACTTTAAGATGATGAGACACCTAACTATGGAAGCTATATTATATCGAGTTACCTGTACTTTCGTATGTATTTTAAAAATCTGTACCATCTAAAGGAGCCAAAAAGCCTAGTACTCTGCAATGGATTCTTCTGACCTATTAATGTTTCACACTTTGCCACTTTCTATTTCCCCTGTAAGTGTGCTATCTCTTTGCCAATGGTCTGTTTCTATTTAAACTCTGCCTCTTGCTCAGGCCTTCATTTGTAGGAACCAGGAACTTTTCTGGAGGTGCCTGTAAACCCCTTATCAACTGATGTCATTGTCTCCTAAATAATTAGAACTTGGATCAAGTTCTAATCTTAGTCTCTGTTTCTAGTGAATTAAGTGCATAGCAAGTAAAAATCAGTCCATTAAGCCGTTTTCTGTAGAGGGTAAATCTAGTTATAAGATGTTTCATCAACCTTGTGAGGTTTTTGCTATAGTCACCGGTACCTGTGTGTGATGCTCCCCAGCCAAGCGTGGACTCAAAGATGATGGGTTCCCATACTCTGCCTCCTCACATCTCACACAATGGAGGACAGTGTAGTGGGAGAAGTGTGCTGGGTGGGGAGCTAAATTCAGCAGACCTGTGACTCAGGCCTTCACTCATTACTCCATAAACACTGGGGAATGACTACTTATGTTTTCCAGGACAGAGTTGGTAAACACAACAGGCGCTGGAGAACTTGGGGACATCCGCAAAAGCAAGGAAAACTTCCTGCATAGACATGTGTCTTCAGGGTGCTGGGAGGAAGGAGGACACAGGCCCCTCTGTTGTAAATTCTAAGCACACCTCTCTTTCCCTTCCGCCTCTGCTGCTTCACCTTTTCTTTTAGTTTTCCATGTTTCTTTTACCCAAACTTAGTTCTCAACAGCCTTGTACCCAAAAAGGACCACAGTGCTCCCACGCCATACTTAGAGCATTATGTGAATAGAGTCTATTGTTTAGACTTCCTTGATCATTTTCCTACATATAATTCACTTTAAAGATGTTTTCCTTTTCTGCTTGCATAAGGCTGGATTTTATGACTTTGCCTTAATGTATTAAAGTAGAACATGCTTTCCAAATAAACAAAATCATTTGTTTATTAACTATTCTGCTCTCCATATTCTAGAGCTAAATGCTCTAGAATGCTAAAGGCTAAAACTAATTGTTTCAATGGGGAGGGAAGAATAAAAAGAACAGGGCGTTAAAAGAATGATGTGCTAAGCCGGGCCTGTTGGACCATGCCTTTAATCTCAGCACTCGGGGGGCAGAGGCAGGCAGATCACTGTGAGTTCAAAGCCAGCCTGGTCTAAAGAGACAGTCCAGGAGAGCCAAGGCTACAGAGAGAGAGAGAGAGAGAGAGAGAGAGAGAGAGAGAGAGAGAGAGAGAGAGAGAGAGAGAGAGAGACAGACAGACAGACAGACAGACAGACAGACAGAGAGATAACAATATGCTGAAGGTTAATTAAAATTTTAACATACCATTTTTCAGATCACCTGCCTCTGTATCTAAAAGGTGTTGCCATATTTAAACAATTTAATACAAAACTGCATCTTGCACTAGCCACACTGCACCTGCGTCTGTCTCTTTCCCCATATACTGCTCCTTGTGATCAGTAAAAATATGGGATAAATTGACATGGCCATGATACCTTTAACATTCTTTGAGGTGTTATTTTTTTCAACAGATTGTTTTAGACTCTGTTACTCACTACCATCATGTGAGCCTTTATCTGTTCTTTGGTGTGATTATTTTCTGAGATTGATTATTATTAACTGGGAGATGGGCTGCTAATAGCAGAATGGAACAAATTAACATGACTGTCCTGCCAGGAGCTCTTGTAAGATGGGCAAGTGCTCTTAACTTTGATCAGAAGTCAAGGAGAGCTTTGTGTTGTCTAAGTCAATAGGAGGGACATGCTAAGTGAAAGGTTTTCTTGGATTAAGTATTAATGGGTTTGATGATTATGCCCAAAGCTTCACTGGAGCTGCAGACTGAAGCAGAATAGAGCCTCCCACACAGCTCACTCACTTATGAGATGAAATGCCTTGGAGATTTGGGACCTGTAGAAAATAACTTATTTATCTTCTCATCTTCTACTTTTGCCTTTTCTCCAATGTGTCAAGCGTTCTATTTATTAAATTCATCTGCAGCATTGAAATAGCTCAGGGGCAGATTACTATTAAAGTCTTTAAGATGAAGAAATAAATTGGTACTGCTCTTAATACTTAAAGAAATTGATCCTTGTTCATGCCCACGATCCAAGAAACTCTGAAATAATTTTCCATTTGGAGTTTCTTTTTGGTGTGTTCTAAAAATGGCCTATACTATATTTTACTTGAATCTTATTCTGTATGAGTATGTATGTATGTATGTATGTATGTATGTATGTATGTACATATTTTATACTTATGTGGTATTTGCACACATTTCTTTTACCCAAAACTTTTTAATCTACGTATATTGCATGAGTTTTACTATCTTAGTGCAGAATTTCTACGACTTCCCTATAGCTTTTGATATCTATTTTTTAGACAGTACAGTTTAAGCAATATTCAAAGCACTCTTGTGGCATTATACAATATTGTCACTATCTAATCTGAAACACTGTCATCTCTTCATTAAAAGTGTATTTCTTTTTTGTAGACATTGAGTTAAGTAAGGGTGCTATTTCCAATTGTGTCATTAGTTTCACCATAAATATTAAGGATCGGATCTCGTTGGAGAGCTATGCAACTGCTCATAATAAAGACCAGTGGATCTCTTAATTTTTTCTGTTGTAAATTTCATTAGATGGCTTTGACTAGTCAACGTATGCTGAGCTGTCTACTAATAATTCACTCCATGGGCACTATAATGGAATTTAACCCTATAATGTTATAAATATGAAAATTACCTGAGAACTAAATATAAAATAAGCATAAGTAACAAAAATAAGTTTATATAGGAAGACATTGTTTTCCTGTCTAACCCTTTCATTAAGCTAATTATGTCAGCATTAAATTCAATTCATATTTTAAGATAAATTATAAAACAATATAAAATGAATGTGTTTCTCAAGACTAAATACTATCTGGTGAGTGCTTTTAGCATAGAATTTAAAGTCTCTAGGAAATAGTAGTCTCTGTGTTCCTAAAGGCAGCATGCTCAGGAGAATGCTGGGAAAGGCAAATACTTAATTCAGATCTAAAGACAGGTGCTACTGTCAGTTTAGTCTCCGCTGTAGCCTTCCGTTTACAGAACAGAGACAGCTGCTATAGATACATAACATACTGATTTCATCAGCAATTAGGTTCTCAAACACAACAAGAAAGACATCATGTGCTTACGTACCATGACAAGGCTTGGAATGGATAAAACTCACTAGACATCTATTTTTATGAATAAAATGTTAAAACTTTATACATGAATTTGTATTCCTGATTTTTCTTTATATGCATATAATAGCTATAAACATTTGTGAAGGACACATAACTAAACACTTTCACAGTAGTCACCTCATTTATTTTCTATAGTGTGAATAGTCAGTCACATACTATGCCCGTTGCCTCACTATCTGTCTCTTCTTAACACAAACGTGGATCCCCACAATGTCTTCAGTCCAGTGACTTGGTGACAGGGATAACAAACACAATTCTGCTCATGTTTTCCCTTTCCCTTTCTTTCCAATTTCACATCCTCAATATGCTCATCAATCTGCACAATAAATTAATATAAGGACATGAGAGTGCTGTAAGGACTGCCCTTTAGAAACATTTCCACACCCTCATGTACATGCACAACTAAGCTTGCCAGTCCCCAAGGTTTTGGATTTACACAGTGTTGCTGTGGAGCCGGTTCACACTACAATTGTTCAGGACACAGGTATTAGACAGGAGGTCTGTGGTTTCGGGGCCAAATTGTTATTCATATATTTAATAAAACTTGACTAACCCATGACTTAAGCTAAACTGTAGATCTTAGCATGCAAAAATATGAACATATCTCATCTTAAATAAAGAATATCTATAGTTTCAGCTGATTTAATTTGACAGTCAGGAATGAGAAAATGAATCAAAATCCTGTTTTAAAAATCATTAGTAGAAACTACAGCTACATGTAATACAACAGGCTGTGCAGAGCCTGTGTATCAGGAAAGAAAAAGGATTATCAGATTTTACAGAAAGCTAACCTCCATTGGAACGTTCATAGTGTCATACATTTTGGGTGTGTATTATAAATTCATAACTTTTGGCTCCAATCCTTAAATCACCCTCCGCAGGTTCTTATTTCTGCAGGGAGGCTTGGTTCTCAGACCTCAGACTTTTAAAATTGCTATTCATCAGAGACCGGCTTTTAGAGAAAACTGGCGTGCAGGAGCTGTCACTCATAATATACATTTTTAAGATGGAGTAGCCTATTTTTCCCAGATTTGATTTTGGATTCCCAATAGATACCAAGAGACTAACGTAATTTATCTCCTAACTTACTAGGGGACGTTTTAAATTTCACCAAGCAGCAGTATTATATTAGAGTGGACCATATAAGTAAATTTATTTCAAGGAGATAATACACATAGAACTTACTCACTTAAAGTCAGAAGCAAAACAATTTGTTTTTGTCATCCCAGATGACTTAATTATGAAAAATGGCCCTCTGCAGGTTTCCCTAATCCATGGTCTAGTTGACGCTGTACCTAACTCTGAGTGCCATTGAAACTACAGTGTCTGTTTGGACTGTTTTCTTACAGCTAATGAGGAAATGATGAAACACATAATACTGTTAAAAATTGTAATGTAAATATCTGTGTTTTTTAGTGGTGTTAGGTCACCTCTGTGGAAGGGATTGCAACTCACAGATTGAGACCACTGTCCTAAAGCCATGTCACATTTACCGGTGGAGAAGATGTAGGGTGTCAGTTGTCAGGCATGAACATTCCAATAGGGTCTTGCACCTTCCCAACCTGAGATATGGATTTAGATTAGTGCTTCATCATTTTCTTATCTTCCATAAAGACACATTTGTCCTATTAAAATATTTATATGTAGAACATGGAAATGTTCTTACTATATTAAGAATTAACTCTTTTAAAATACTAAATATTCCATATCTGGCTCCCACAAGAATGTGGATGTTTAGTTTGTATTATAATTTTATGCCTAATTCAGTATGACATAAGGTTATATATAGTTTGTACATCATGATACATTCAACTTTTAAGTATACACACACATACACCATTTGCTTTTTTCCTTTTGTTCATTTTTAAATGTCTAGTAGAAGGCATGATATTATTCCAAATCCAGAAGACCTGGTATAAATAAGTAAAATTTAAATAAATATTAGATTAATCATTTTCAGAAGCAGTTTTAGGAAAAATGAACGATTTCTGAAAGTACAGCTAAATAACAGAATTTATGTAAAATGTAGTATAGTAAATATAGGAATACATTAGAAATCCTCAAACTTGGAATTTTTAAGAGTTTAGCTTTACTTCATTAATTTAAATTGTGTGTACTATTCATCTTAGCAGAATCAACATATGTAGTTTGAGTCACTCCTAGAATTCCTTGTCATACTTGAACCCTCTTCTGACATCCTCACAATTAGAAGGTTTAACCTCTTAATATGGCCATATGCAGGAAACAATAGAGTCTATTAACTCTAGTCCTGTCAAACAAATGTAGCCCCACACCCCCAGCTTGTGCTGTGTTGTTGAGATGTTTCCAGTAAGAGAAGATGGGTAAAATCTGTCTACTGTCTTTCCTGACATGGCACGGAGGTGGATATATAGGATTGGTTCACTGACAAGATGGTGCTGAAGTGCTTGGAATTTAACACAGCTTCACGTCGTTTTCTAGTGTTCTGATGTTGTAAATGCAAGGAGCATGCGATACAAAATGAAGTCTACAACCGAAATGAGCTTAACTTCCTCTGTGTTAAATTGTTGCCAGGATCACCGTTCTAATCTGAAAATTGTCTATGACACGTAGTGGCTGCATTCCAAGTGGAATCAATGAAGTGGTGATTAGTTGTGGGTCTCAGGGGAGCTTGGAAGCGTCTCCTACTTTTGTATTTATCTCACTCACAAGGGATTCCATAAGAAATTTCAGGAATTGGAAATTCTGTGCTCCTGAAAGTCCACTACCCAGTCACTTAAAAAATTGAATTATATTTATATAATTTATTGTATATTTTTATATTTTATAAATATATCTTATATTATATATGTGCATATAAACTGAATTTATCTCAATATTTGTTTTTTATTTTTTGTGTTTGGTTTTTTGAGACAAGGTTTTTCTGTGTAGCCTTGGCTGTCCTGGACTCACTTTGTAGACCAGGCTGTCTTCGAACTCACAGAGATCTGCCTGCCTCTGCCTCCCGAGTGCTGGGATTAAAGGCAGGTTCCACCATGCCCAGCTCTTAATCATTTCTTAAATAAATTCTAGTTTATAGGCTTTACTCTATGTAGTGAACCATAATCTCTAATATTTAAAGTTCTTCAGTCTTCATAGAGACTAGTATAGATTCTTCAGTCTCATGGTAGTGTTTTCAAATCAACAACAAAACGAGGGAAATTGAGGGGAAAAAGGTGTTTTCCTTCATGAATACACATACATATAAACATACACTCAGACTTGTGAACACATGAAAATAGTGACAATTTTTACAAGGTTGTGTGTGTGTGTGTGTGTGTGTGTGTGTGTGTGTGTGTGTGTGTGTGTGTGAGATTGCTTGAGTGCGTGAAAATGCCCAAGTCCTTCAGAGGGCTTTCAGTTTTGGGAAATGAATTCCAGTTCCCTTAAAAGAGCAGTAAACACACTTAACTCTCAAGCCTTTATCTCCAGACATCCATCATTACATCATTAACTGTTTTTTCCTAAGTGTCATGACTTAATTTTAGAAGAAACAAGTGTAAAAACTTAGTATGTTTTAAAAATTAGAGCCCAAGTAAGTGACCTTTAAAAAATGTGAATTCTAAGTCTGTTATTAATTCACTTTTAGAATGACTTATGCTGCTAGATGTTTATTAGCGACAGAAAATGTATTTTTATGTAGTATCCAGTTTATTACTGCAGACACACAGACACACTGCAGACACTGAAACATTCTTTTGCCTCAAGACACAAGAAAAGGAATTACAAATCCTGACAGTCATTTTGTTTTTGTATTGTCCTCCTGAAGCATCATTATAGTCCTCTTTTATTTTTTCAGCATCTTGGAATCCAGACAGATGGTTCAACAGTTAGGAGCACTGGTGCTACTTGCAGTAGACTTGTGTTCAGTTCCCAGAGAATACACCGCAGCTCATCAGTTCCAGGGGATACAACACTCTTTCTGACCTCTACAGGCACTAGGCCTGCATATGGTACACATATGTGCATAGGTCAAAACCAGCTCACATAACATACAATTTCAGTGTATTTCAACAAAATCATGTTTAGAGGAACTGTCAGTTATGTTTATTCTTGCTGAAGTATATATAATAATTTACAAATTTATTAGAATAGAAGAAAATAATTCCCATATATAATTTGATTCTTAAACAATTTTATACTTATATAATTTGTTATTCTTTACTATCTGAATTCATTTACTTAAATCTCATGAAAATATTCTGACATTTATATTATGTCTTCAAGAATTGACATTGTGGAGAGTTATATATGAAGACTAAAAGCTTTTTAATATACCTGGCTATGGTGACATACCTGTAATCCCAGACTCACGGAGGCAGAGACAGGTGGATCTCTGTGAGTTCGAGGCCAGCCAGGTCTACAGAGTGAGTCCAAGAGAGGCAGGCTACACAGAGAAACTCTGTCTTGAAACTCCCCCAAAAAATTTAGCAGTAATATAAAAATTGCCTTGCCTAATTTTATGAAGTTTATTTATCATATTTATGGTTTTATCTGTTTGTGTCAAAAATGCACTCCATATATGAGACCTACTTGTGCTTTTTTCTTGGTCAGTGTTTTTCAACCCCGTGCTGAGATGGTATCTCCACTCTAAGACATGCTGTTATGGTTGTTCTGGTGTATTGCTTTAGTGTTTCTGAGTGTGTCGGAGGATCTGTGGGTTTCACAGAATATATTATAAATGCAGTATCATGAAGGGATTGCCACTTAAAATGTTTAAAAAAATGCATTGATTTCTAGGTACAGTATTTCTGGCTTGTACTTTGTAATCAACACGTTCTTTTTTCTTTTTAGAGCAATGAAGTTGTCTACTACAATGCAAAGGATGATCTTGATGTGAGTATTAAAATATTTTTCATTGAATTATTACTTATGATGAAGGATTGATTTTTAGCACCTGGAACTGGATTTGACCCGTTGAAAGAGACTGTTAGATGACAAAAGCAAAATATGAGTTTGATGTGTCGAGATGACGGTGAATGTAAACACTTTGTACTGACTGCTCACCGGCCTTCCTATATGAGAAATGGCTATTTAATTTCCTGTTTCTGAACCAGCACACCTCGTAAGTACCCCAATGTGTGTTACAGTGTCACAGTTATATATGTGTAATCCATTTGCAAGATTGTGCATAGATATTAATAGATTCATCTCCATGTCCTAGGTAATGTCAATGGGGTCACCGTAAATCTGGTATGTCTGAACTGTATGTACCAATAGGAACTATTTTTAAAATCCAATGCCAATGATATCCCCAAACTATTAACAAGTGATCCTGGCTGATCTGACTTTTAAGACATAATGGCTAAGATGGCTACAATTCATTGACAACTTGACATTACTAAGAATCTCTTAGATGAAAAGCCAGTGGGCAAACCTGTGAGGGATTCTGTAAGTAGGTTAGCTGTAATGGATTATTTTACTAATATTAATGGTGCTGGGTAGACCAACCTTACCTGTGGGAGGTTCTCTTCTTGAGAGTGAGGTCCTGGACTGCATGAATGGAAGAAAGGGGGCTCAGTGCTAGCATTCATTTATCTTTGCTTCCTGACTGTGGACACAGTATTCCCAGCTGCTTCAAGATCACGCACATGCTTTTCTTGCCACAATAGCAGTTGCATCACATTCTGATCCCAAATAAAATTCTTTCTTCCTTAATTTGCTTTCATTAGAGCGTTAGCACGGTAATGGGTAAAGTAATATATGAGAATTTCACAATAGGACATGTGTGTGTGTGTGTGTGTGTGTGTGTGTGTGTGTGTGTTGCTTGGGAATATAGTCAAGAGCCCTGCATGTGCTCTATCACTGAGCAGTACTCTTGACATCTTACATAATATTTCTTAAATAAATGTTTTTACCATGAGTTTTTAAATGTTTGAGAACATGAATTATTTTTAAATATTAACCTATATATAATTTTGCCATTTTTATGGAGATTGAAATGGCATTTCATTTAGTTATCATGGTACCATTTCAAAACTTGGAGTTTATATTTAAGGTTATAAACTTTCTTAGTTGATTAATTGTTTTGGAAAAATATTTATACATAATTATTTATCCACAAGTGTATTTTGAAGCCCTGTTATATTCGTAAGTACTAGAATTCACCATTAAATAAAATGCAGGACTGTTATAAAATTACTGTTTGTCATCTTTGCTTTTCTATCTGAATAAAAAGCATTCTTTCAATAGCCTGTAGGAGAATGAAAACATGGAAAATAAATAGTTGGCCTTCCAAGTCATTAAAAAAACAAACATAAATATATTTTATTGAAACGTCACCATTTCCAGATTATGCAACCTACTAATAGCTTCAAATACCAAATTAAACTGAGTACTAAATTTTCTGATATCCTATTAACCACTTTTCACAAATTATCTTAATTTGCATAATAACACTATAAAAACCACGTGTTCCCCTTTCATAGATTAAAACCTTGGTTTCTTTTCTTTTTTTTACATTATTTGTTTTAATTTTATGTAAATGGGTATTTTGACTGTATATGAGTTTGCATGTATGTATGTGCAACATATGTGGGCATGGTGCACACAGAGGTCTGAGGGTCATATCAGATCCCCTGGAACCAGAGCTACAGATGGTTGTCACTTGCACTTGCCATGTGAGTGCATGGAATCAAATCCATCTCCTCTGAAAAGTAGGAAGTGCTCCTCACTGATGAGCCTTCTCACAATCTCCAGAGTGATTCTTTATAAAGGGCTAATCATCTCTATAGACACAGGTGGTTGTCTTGTGGTACCAGAAACAGGTGTTCCCATGTGATATCTTAACTATTATAAAGACTGCATATGTAACCTTAGTGATACAGAATGGTCCTTAAAGACTGTCAGCAAATACAAAATGTTTTTATGGTTTATCAAGTGGTGTCAGAATAAAAGTTGAATTACAATTAGTATTAGTCATTTGAAAATAAATTGATCACAAATTTGACGGAGAGCTAGGGAGATTCAAGGGAAGCTTTGGAGGGAAAAGTGAAGAAGATGATGTAAATATAATCAAAAACAGAAAAAATACAACAAAATATGAAAATCATCATCAATTTTAATAGTAGTACTTTAATTATCTCCTTTACAAAACATTCAGTTCATAAAAACACTGACAATGGTTTTTGTAATACTAAAGCTTCTAGAATGTGTTACTTTGTAATAATGACATGAAATATGTCAAATAAATATTTTGCTGTAACACCTATACAAGTAATTACATTTTATGCCAAGAAGTTTTGCTTAGTTAGATTTGCTTGGTAGTCAAGATTTTCCTTTTATTTTACATAGAAATAGAGTACTTTTTATTCAAGGTTATAATGAGTACAGACAGAAACTTAAAGCTGACTTTTAGCAGTAAGCAATGACCTCATTTTCAGTCACAGTATGTCAAGGTTAGAATATTCATCCACCATGGGTGGAAAAGTATTAATGAGTCTTGTATTTGGAGTCCCGAAATCACAGCCAGTGTTTTCTCCCCAGTCTACATGCAGAGATGTTTTTCGAATAGTGAATTGAAATACCTTTGGCATTATTTATCCTCTTTGTATTGAAAGAAAATTTTGTCATGAAGAAAAGAATCAACGGAAGTGAAGCTGTTGAATGTGATTTGTATTTTGAACTTCTTCATCCCAACCAAAATAAATGAATTATACTGTTATATTTTATAATTGATATAGAAAATAATGCATTATCCAAATTAGACATAAGACATTAATTTTTCAGCAAAATCAATCAAAAGCTTACGGATGTCAAAGAGCTCAGAAACTATTATTAGTATTTGGATGGTGATGATCTGTTTTTTATGTTCATAGTAATAGAGATGTTGGCAGAGAATGCATGCAGTGTAAAGAAAATAGTAGGACTCATAGACCCAGTCATGCTCAGATAAGTCCTTTAATTCTAATTACTCACACGTTATTAAATCCTATTAGAGCTCCAGACGTTTTGCTGAGGAGTTGACTCCGGTTAATGTGCCTGCTGCTGCCCAAGTGTGAGGGCTGGAGGAATTCTGACACCCAGCACCCTCTTACAAAGTGGGTGTTGGGACAAGTATCTGTAATCCTATCTCCAACCTGCAGGCTTGCAGCTCAGCCAGTGCAGCCAGTGCATGAAGTGAAAGACAGATCCTTTCTCAAACAAGATTGTCAGCAGTGAAGAGCACTGCCTACTCTTCCAGAGGTCCTGAGTTCACTTCCCAGCAGCCCCATGGTGGCTCACAGCCATCTATAATGTGATCTGATGCCCTCTTCTAGCCTGTAGGGGTACGTGCAGGCAGAGCACTGTATACATAATAATAAATAAACAAATCTTTTAAAATAAAAGAGAAAAGAGATTGAAAAGAGACTTGACATTAGCTTCTGTTATCCACAGGCACCAAGTTCACATAAATGTGCATGCATGTGTAACCCCCAACCAAGTTTATTTTTTAGCCTAAGACATAATGTAGTTGACTAGTGCTGTTCTGAGTGCACGCAATCCCTAACTTGAATTCTGAAGAAAGTAAGTATTTCTATGGAGAATATACTTGGTATTTGTAAAGAATATAGCCATATTATAGATTTTAGGATTTATAAAGAAGAGGAAAGTTATCCAAATATTTCTTAGGCTGTTAAAAAGTCATATTAGCTCTTTAACTTTTGTCTTTTAAAGCTTTCCATTAACATATCTTTCATTTTACTTTTTTTTTCTGTTTTGTTTTTGAGAGACAGGGTCCTGCTGTATAAGATTGGCTGACTTTACAGTCATATGAAACCATGACCAACCTGCCAACTATTCAAATAATGATTTATGAGATAGTAAAATTATTTACCATATTATTGAATAGATGTCAGACAATAATTTGAGTTGGTAAGATACCATGAACTCACTGTTCTGCTGAAGAGGTTAAATTTCACTTCTTGAACATTCAAATGCAGAACAGTGTAATAAATGTATTTGTGTTTTAACACTTTTTAATGAAAATTTCTAGTTTGTTTGTAGGTCAGGTTCCCAGAAAGTAGTTCTGTTGTTAGAAATTTCATATATATATATATATATATATATATATATATATATATATATAACCATTTGCAGAAAGATTAGACCAAACTCCACTGTTCACCTTAATTTACAAAGTAATTATTTCCTGTAGCACTGCTTGCCATTATATTAAAAGAGAATTTACACATTAAAATTGCTTTTTCATTGCTTGGATTAGTTTCATCTACCAATATTCACATCTTGCCCACATGTAAAGGAAGCCTGTTGTTCAAAAGTTTGTTATTTTATCAGCTTTAAGACCTTGTTGAAATACTGTAAGTGATCTTCAATTTATCTGTAAAATATGAATGTCAATATATATTTCTTAATGTTGGCCAAGCTAGATTTTTTTTCACAGCTATTTCAGTAGCAGTTGCCTGAAACATTTAAATGTTATTAGCTCATGACTATATTAGTAAATCTGAATACTTTTATAAATATAAGATTTTTTATAATAAATTATACTATTTTTGTAGCTAAGATATTATGAAGGGTATTAATATTAACTTTTAACTCATTTACTATATATTTACATAAGGAATTTGAACTGATTTCAAATACAAATTCAAAGGTTATAGAGCCCTTAACATCCAAGAGAAGGTGCTAGAGAGATGTTTTTATGCATAAAAGAACCTGTTGCTCTTCCAGAGGACCTGAATTTCATTAGGAGAACGCACACTGGGTTGTTCACAGCAGCATGTAACTTCAGCTTTGTTAGATCTGATGCACTCTGCTGGCTTGCACTGGCCGCTGCACTCACATGCACTGCACAGACACATAGACACCACACACGCACACACATGCAAACACACACACACATGCACGCCCACACACATGCACACATACATGCACACACACACAGTTACATCGACAAAAACTGGGGAAGCATGTAAATTTTTTTCGAAGTGTTTGAGAAAATAAGATTTTCATTGTACCTAGATGCTTACTTAAAACTGATGTTATACATGTAGTTCCTACTCAAAACAATAATTAGTCAAAATTAGATTTTGGTCAAATGACCTAATAGCTGTTAAGTTATTTTCAGAACAATTTTGAGAAATAATATGGCTGCCACAAAACTGTACTAAATTTGAACCTGAATTGAAACATAAGATGATCCTATATAACCTACTATAGTTTATTTGAATTTTCTTATCAGATTTTGAAAATTTATGAGGAAATTTGACAGCATTAATTAGATACCTCCTAGCTTTTTATTTCAGAAACATAAACTTCCAAAAGTATGTTGAGTCTTCCCTTCCATAACTTTCTGGGTTCCAAAGCTAGTGTGGGAATTCTAGCCAGGATATCTTTTGCTCTTCCTGTTTTTCATCTCAGTCTTGATCTCTCTCTCTCTCTCTCTCTCTCTCTCTCTCTCTCTCTCTCTGTGTGTGTGTGTGTGTGTGTCTCTCTCTCCTCTCTGTCTCTCTGTCTCTGTCTCTCTCTCCTCCTCTACCTCCTCTTCTTTTTGCCTCTCTCCACTCTCTCTCACCTTCCCTCCCTCCCTCCTATCTTACCACAAAAGTAGGAGGGCCCTTAGAGGAAATCTCCTTTCCTGTACAGAGCCTATTTGAGAAGATACACTTGTCACTTTTTATTACAGGCATTGTTTGAAGCCTATAATGAACTGCAGGTTCAAAACAAAATTTATATTTTCCCCTCAATATGAATAACCCAAGTAAAATATAAAAGATAGAATTTAAGTAAGAAAGGAGAAAGTAGTAATTAAGAGATAAGAGTTTCTCTACATGTCTTCAGTTGCTTTTCTGAGTGCATTAGAGTCAGTGTCAACATTCCATCCACGTAACTTCTTATCATTCAAATGTAGTTGAATCTTTAAATCGGAGTGGAAAGTACACTTTTATATGAAATGGACTTAAAATTATTTATTCTAATCTTTGTGAATGCATGCATTTTGATCACTACTACTAAATTATTTTCTACAATGGACACATTATTCAGAAAAGATAATAAAGAACAGTAAATACTAACCTCTCATAATATAAATTAGGATTTTTAAAGGGTTACGTTGTTTTATTTACATATTACACAGATTCCTTATCTAATGAAGTTGGACTTGTATGAAATAGTTTACTCATCTTCACAAAAGTTTTTGCAGCATAGGTGAATTGATGGGCTACTTCATTCATGAGGTTGTATGTATGTATGTATGTATGTATGTATGTATAATATATGTGTGTGTGTGTGTATGTATAGGTATATGTATTGCTTAAAAGTCATAATGCCAGTACACTGTTTTAATTTGTATTTGGCTCCCCATTACAATTCTATGTTTACAATTTCAAGGGACCACCATATATATTAATACCTCACACAAAATTAATCAATGGAACTAATTAGAATGCTAAATTAAGAAACTACTCATATTAAAATTGTCCTCTGTGATTTCAATAGTGATATAAATAGCTAAAAGGTGGCTTAGCTATTCCTTGTGCAAAGGACCGGACGACTGCACACTCTGAACCCCTGGCTGCTATTTTTACCTTTCTCCCTACTTCTGTGCTAGATGATTTGTTTTTCAGCTCCCCTGATTAGCAACATCATGGCCATATTCTCTATTTCCCATACACTAGCATCAGCCATTTTCTTTCTTATTCTAAGGCATTAGTTTGTGGTTAGACATTAATGTCAAATATATGTAGGAATTATTTAAATGATCTCAACTTTTTGTTTCTAAAATTTAAATAGGCTTTTAATCATGCAATGCATTATGAATACATATATATTCCTAAACACTGTGTTTTAGGTTACTTTCTATTACAGTCATTGAATTTGTACTGTTTAGTCTGGTATTTAAGCACATGTGTGAATCTTGCTGGAACCTGCTAAGCAGACAACTTTTGGTGTTGAAATGGTTTTCTTCTTGGAGTTTCCACCACCCCCAATCTTTACAAATGTTTCCTTTAGGTCTCTTCTCATAGCATTATTTCCCAAAGGGCAGCTTTGTGTGGTTAAAATTGCTAGCACAGCTCTAATAAAGCAGAGCACAATATATTCACCTATGAAATCTTATTTTTTCTCTAGCAGTCACTGAGTCTATGCTGAAATCTCATCTGATGTAACTATGAAAAAGGCTTAAGAAACTAATATTACAGATATATTCTAAGCCTTTTTCTATTCTCTACACTTAATTTATTTCTTAGAGGGCCAATTTTTTTTTTTGCTCTCCACACCTCACCCTAGGTTTGTATTAGTCACTGTAATCCAAAGAATAATTTATATATACACGTTTTAAAAAAAATACTTAATCTTGTTAATTTCTCTTCATCATAAATTACATTTTTAATGTCATTCTCTGTTCTTTAGATACTAATGTGATGCACTGGAAGGAAACAAAAGTAAAAGCTAGCCTCTGCACCTTTCCTAGTCATAAAATGAGACAGGTATTTCGTTTTTAAAAACTAACAACACAGGGAACAGTTGATGGGAACACTGGAAAGTTTCAATTAAACAGGAATCATATCACAGTAACAAAGACACAGATGCTGGTCTCTGAGTTGGAGTCACGTTATCTTTTTTGGGTAAGAAAGGAAAACAACATTAAATACATGGTTAGTCCTTGCAGAGAACAATCCAGGTGTACACATGACACCTGAAAATCATAACACAAAGCTGCCATGGATAAACGCTCATCAGAATAAGAAAACTGAGCAACACAAATTATTCATATACAATGCACTCAAGCAACTAAAGAAATGTTTGTAAAAATGCTTTAAAAGTGGCGATTTTATTAGAAGAGTGGTTAAGATGGAGCTCAAGAGGCAGAGATGTAAAGTGCAACGTTTGTATCTGCAAAGACCGAGCCACAGCCCAGGGAGTAGACAGCGATTAGGTCTGTGGTGTAATCTGTGTACAGTGGCAGATGTGGGTGGCCTACAGTGCTTCAGACAAAGGGTGTTAAAAACCAAGAAACATTTATAGCAAACCCTTGCTCAAGGACATCCCAGAGGAGATCTCTAGTAGACAGTTAAATGTTTAGTTTGGTTGCTTCGAAGAATTCCTTAGAGTAGAGTTTTATGTTTAGCTTGCAAGCCGAATTTGAAAATAAGCATCTGAAATTCTCCTAACAAGTGTGAAGCTACATGTATACAACAGGGCCAGATTCAACTAAATATTTAATTTTCCAACGTTAAGCATTATTCAACACAAAAGTTAGTTTGACTACTTTCCTAGGTGGTATGCCCTCCGACCTGTCATAGTCCGCCTGCCTACCTCTTACTCCTTTACCCTCACCCTGCCTCACAATTGAAACAACAGAGAAGAAGCAATTTTTAAAAAGGTTTAAATACAGCATAGAAATCCTAGAACAACAGCATCTAATGGCCCAGGCAGCAGGAGGATTTGGGGAGAGTTAGATGGACCAGTGGCTGGGGGACGCAGGGGCAGCTTCATAACAGAAATAAGTCACAGCAAGGCCATGGATGCGTTCCCCACGGGCACCAAGATCGAATTTAGGCTCTCCAGATTCTATGTTCTTCAATGTGTCCCATGCTGGCATGTCACCACGTTTATATTTGTCATGAAGAAAGATAGGCCCAAGCGCAGTGTTCCTGTGATGGTGATCCATTGTCACCCTCAAAGCAAAACAGGTATTTAAAGGTGACCAGTTGTTTATTCAGAATGTGCCCTTGCTTGCCCCTCTCTGAATGAGCCAGTTTGTGGGGGAGCCATCTGGAAATCCTTAAAGGACCCTTGTCAGATAACTACTCAGGGACATTTTGTAATATATTTGCACTTTTATTTCAAGCAATGATATTTTTATTCACCTTGTAGCTATAAAATAAATACCTATTGACAGGCAGACTTAAGGATGCCATGTCCAAGAGGCCCACAGAGTTGTTGTTCAGCAGGGATTGTAGAATGTGTTCAGGGAGGCACGACTTGAAACAGAAGCGAAAGGATAACTTGACTTAATTACTTGACAATTATAGCTCTCATAGAAGGATAAGGTGCCCGGCCATCCTGGAAACAGGACCACCTGGCCACATAGAGTTAAGCTGTTCCGGTCTCTGCTGACATCGTCACTTCTCCAAATAACTGACCACAGAGCGCTATAAATTTTCCAGTCCTATGCAATGTATTCCTCACGGTGCCCTGGGAGCTTGTAACTCATGGCTGGCTTTGTGGGAAATGCCTTCACTGTAGAACCATGGGCCCAGTGCTAGCTCTTATCTACCAAACCTTTAGCACCTTGATGGTGGCCCTTATTAGGTGTGCTTCCTTTTTCTGGTATTTTCCTTAAAGATTTAAAACTAATTATATGACTTCCCTTCCTGAAATTTCAGAATGTGACTCCGCTTGATTTTTTTTTTAAGAGCAAGGCATGTATGTACCATTACTGTGCACATCCTCATAGCAAAGTGAGGGCTTCTCAGAGGCACCACTACCCAGGTGTGAATCACTGCCCTTCCTTTCCCTAGCAGAGACTGTAAAAGCCACGTGATCTCTTCTTTTGCATCATCTGTTCTGTAAAATGTAGGTGGCAGTAATACACTACAGGTGATGTAAGTCATTTACAACACTGCTGGTTTTGCATGTAATTTCTGAACAGTATAAATGATATCACAATCAAATTTAAGCTGATTTTATGACCAAAGTGGGGGGGGGGGAAATGTTAGTCACAATAAAAGGGAATTTAATCTCTGAATTTGTGTCATTTAAGACAATCCATATGCTAAATAAAATTCACAGGTAAATCTTACAAAAATTTTGAAAAAAATGGTGGATACAAATCAGATGATCATGTTGATGTTCTTTAAGGCTCTAAATACTAAAAATTTAAAGAAAATTGAAAATACCATCAAATAAATAATTTTCCGGATATCTATTTAAAGTTTTCTGTAAAGCCAATGTTTACTTAGACTACTCGTTCGGCTTTTAGAGACATCTGTCCCAGTAAGTGCTCAAATTCCCTGAAGATCGCAGAGCAGATTGCCCAAGTGATCTGAGTTGTGCAGGTCTGAGTTGTTTCCTGCATTCTGGGAGTGAGCAGAAATAAGTCAGACGGTTTCAGACCTCTTAACCCATTGTGAAATATGTGTCTGACTATAATCTTAATGAAATAAGTGTGGGCTGGGTATCTCATCTCATTACCTGGAATTGATTTATTTGCTTCATTTTATTTTAGTGACTATTTAAAAGTTTTGGCCTGTCAGGGACATTTGTCTGATCTGTAGAGCTCCTTTGCATATTTATTTGCTTCCTTCTTGGTAGTCTCGTTTACTTTAAAACTAATTCTTCCATGGCATTTTATATACTGTCTCTTTATGAGCGCAGTGTTTAATGATTTAATTGTATAGAAACATGTGATTCTAGAAGGTGGTGGGGTTATATGGCGGTGACCTGCAGTGGTACTTTGGGAGCAAAAAGTCCGTGAGGAGGAGCGGCTTCATGGCATGATTTTTAACATTTGTTTTCTGCAGGGAAGCAAATATTTTTCCCTGAAATTTCACATCTGTTTAAATGACAGCATCTCAAAGAGGCCTGAACATTCCTTTAACTTAATTATAGAGTTAGAGGAATATTTTCCACAGGTGATTTCTAATGCTTGGTATGAGAGTTCCTGAGGTCCAGGCATGATCTATTTTGTTTACTTTAGAAATGCTTAACTAATATACAAAACATCAAAATACACATGTTAAAGGGATACCACTTACAGTTTCAATACCTATGTATATAGTATAATATTTTAATCAGGTTGAAATTATTACATCAACCTTTCTTCATTGTGAAGACTTTAAATGCCCTAGTCCTGCCATTTAAAAACACACAGCTCTTTATCATTAAGGGCAGCCTCCCTACAGTGTCGGAGTGTGCAAGAGCTAACGGTAGCAGGTGCACACTGTTCAACCTTTTGCAGTGCTGCCTACTTTTACAGGGTCTGGCAGCCACCACTCCATGCTCACCTTCTACAAAGTCAGTATTTTTAGATTCCACATATGAATAACACTATGTATTACCTCATTTTACGTGCCTCGTTTCAAGTAATATAGTGACCTTCAGTTACATCCTTGTTCAATAAGATTTTATTAGTTAAAAACTATGAAGAATATGCCCAGGAGATGGCATATTGACAAGGCACTTGCTACCTAGCTTAACAATCTGTGATTGTTACCTTGATTATGAGGTAAGGTTATGGAAAAGAAGGAACTAACTCCCTCAAGCTGTTCTCACTTCTACATACATATGCGTGCGCGCGCGCACACACACACACACACACACACACACACACACACACACAAATAAATAATATTTTCTAAAAACTGTGAAGACACTTTTGGTTGCCAGGTGATGATGGCTTACATCTTTAATAAGAACTCAGAATATGGAAGCAGGAGGCTCTCTGAGTTTGAGGCTAGCCTGGTCTACAAAGTGAGTTCCAGGACAGTCAAGGATTCCAGAGAAACCCTGTCTCAATAATAATAATAATTAATTCATAATATTTGCATATTTTGGTCCTTGTTTAATTTAATGTTATATATATATATATATATATATATAGTGTGTGTGTGTGTGTGTGTGTGTGTGAGAGAGAGAGAGAGAGAGAGAGAGAGAGAGAGAGAGAGAGAGAGAGAGAGATTTGTCTGTATTAACTGAGCTCTAACTAATACTATAGAAATTCAGTCAAAATTTGTATTTCACTACTGATGGAATTATAAAATTCTAATGTATAAAGGGGCTGGAAACCTACAAGAAGAACTTTATGACAGGCGGATCTGGGACCTGGGGTCCTCCTCAAATTAAGGCACCAGCCAAGGAGAATATAGGCAGTAAACTTCGAACCCCTACCAAGACCTAGCCGACAAACATGATACTCTCCACCACTGAGTGGAGAGTGAGAACTGACTCTCACAGGAAATCTGGTGCCCCTTTTCTGACCACGTCCCCTGGATGGGGAGGCCTGGCGGCACTCAGAGGAAGAATAGCAAGTTACCAAGAAGAGACTCGATATTCTAAGAGCATATATAGGGGGAGGAGGTCTCCCTCAATCATAGACATAGGGGAGGGGAGAAGGGGGGAAGTGGGAGGGAGGGAAGAATGGGAGGAAACTGGGGAAGGGCTAACAATCAAGATGTAATATGAACAAATCAATAAAAAATAAATAAACAAAAATAAAGGGGACCTGTTTTAGAACTTTCACTTGTAATCATTTCTTTAATTTCTGTAGCTATTTTGTATATAGAATTTTCATTGTTGCATAGTAACACTTTATTATAGACCATCTGGAATTCAGAATTCTTTAATGTTTCAATGGCATTCCTGGTCTTATATTCTTAATATACAATATGCTTTAGAGCCTCAAATTAATTATTGTTAGAAGTAGTATTTATTATATTTAAGATGAAGTGAGCATGCAGATATATTGTAATGCTGGAACAACATAATGGGTTAAGGAATAAAGTTTCTTCTGTAACCACTCACTCAGAATTGGAATATATGCATGAGGGGCTGGTCTCTAGATGAAGATGCTTGCTAGTCATGGGTACTGGGAACAGAGCCTCGTTGTTGTAATTGCTTTAGTCAGAAATGAAGACTCTGGGGGGGGGCGATACAGGATGACACACACACACATACACACACACACACACACACACACACACACACACACACACACACACACAAAGAAAGAGTAGTCAGAGAGAAAGGTCTGGAAACCTGAGTTGTTCCATTCATGTTGTATAGCCAGGATGAGTACTAGCCAGTGGATGGTGGGTAGTGTCCATAAGAACACAGGGCCATCTCACTGAAACTCTCAGCTAGTTCCTGCTTGAAGATACTAAGACTTGTAGATGTGTTTACTAGACTGATGTAGAAGGTAAGTGTGTATTTGGTGACACTGAGCAAAAATACAGAAAGGACTTAATACTAATCACTGAAAGCTGATTTTATTGAATCAGAACAAGAAAATAAAAGTTAAACTACAAAATGAGCCAATTCATGCCAAAATAAAGTATAAACTCAGGTTTACTGGGGGCAGCTCTGGCATGGGTTCGTTGACCTCACAGGAGGGGATCAGTGAAATTGCATGTGGGGAAGGGGGAGGGGAGAGAGCAGAGAAAGAAAGAGATCACATGAAGGGAGAGGAGAAGAGAGGAGGGATGCAGAGAGAGAGAAATCTGAGAACAAAGAGGGACTGGGGTGGTGGCTGGTCCTTTTGTTGGGCAGCACATACCATGTCCTAGGTACCTGAGAGCAGCATCACCTGCACACTTACAGTAGCTCATTCAGAATGATTGTTTTTCTAGTCGCATCCATTTGACTAAAAATTTCATGATGTCATTTTTTTGAATTATTCATTTTTTAATGATTTAATTAATTTTTTCAGAATACATCTAAATTGTTACCCCATCACTTGTATCCTCCTGTTCCTCCCTCCCTCCCACTTTCACCATATTCCCCTCCCCTAGGTCTATGACTGAGGGGGACCTCCTCCCCCACTATATGGTCATAGGAGATCAAGTCTTATCTTGGTAGCCTGCATATTTTTTCTCTGAGTGACATTAGGCCTCCCCATCACAGGGAAGTGGTCAAATATGGGGCCCTAGAGTTCATGTTAGAGTCAGTCCCCATTCTCCACACAACTGTGGAGAATGTCCTGTCCACTTTTTCAACAGCTGAGTAATACTCTATTGTGTAAATGTATGACATTTTCTTTATCCATTCTTCTGTTGAGAGACATCTAGGCTGCTTCCATTTTATGCCTATTGTGAACAGAGCAGCAATGACCATCACTAAACAATTGTCTCTGTGACAGGAGGAAGCATCCTTTGGAATATGCTACATAGCTGAAGAACCAGCACACTAATTTCCATAATCACGGTGTAATTTGCCCTCCAACCAGCAATGGATGAGTGTGTGCCTTACTTTACATGCCCATCAGCATAGGCTGTCACTTATCTTATTAAACTTTACCATTCATCTGGTATAAGATGAAATCTCAAAGTAGTTTTGATTTATATTTCCCTAATGGCTATGGATTTTGAACATTTTTTACATGTTTCTCAGCCATTTGAGTTTCCTCTTTTTAGAATTCTCTGTTTAAACCTGTACCCTATTCTTAAAATTGGGTTATTTGTTTTCTCGATATCTAATTTTTTGAATTTTTATACATTGTTAATATTAGTCCTCTATATGCACCATTTTCCCAGCTCATTTCAGGAGATAGCTAAACCCTGCACTACATACAAAGAATGTCATCTTTTGAATTATATTTGAAAAAATGTTACCATTTACATTTCTCTGTTATCTACAAATGACAAACCTATATTCTAAATGAAGGTTAACAAAATATTGATATCCATTTTTATCATTATTATGCTGATTGCTAAACATAATTTTTCATGAGGTGTCTCCTGAACAGCCATGTGTGCCTAGTTTAATTGACTAGTACCTTAAAGAAATATATGTCAGAGTATATTTCCCCTTAATTTGTTAAAATCCGGGGCACCTCTTGTGTCCTTTGTGATGACAAGGTCTGAGACAGATCCCGAGAGCCTGTACCGTAAAGCAAGGAGTGAGAGCTGCTGATGCTTTGCCCTGACTCCACTGCTGTTTTTAAATAAGAGGAATTGGCCCTTCTCTCAAATTCTGCTCCATCTTTTACCCCCCCGCCAAGCTTCATGTGGGACTCCTAAAGTGGGGGCAGGGCTGTCTCTGACTACATTGCCTGCCTTTGGATCTATTTCCTTGGCTCGGCTTCCTTGTCTAGCCTCAGTAGAAGAAGGTGCAGCTAGTCTTACTGCAACCTGATGTGCCAGGGCTGGTTGATGTCCATGACAGGCCTCCCTGTTTCTGAGAAAGGGACAGATGGGTGAGGGGAGATGAGAGGGAAGGACTGGGAGGAGAGGAGGGAGGGAAAGCTGCAATCAGGAAGTTAATTTAATAATAATTTTAAAAAGAGTAACTGTTCACTGTTACCATACTCATGGGTGAGACAGGTTGCATTATCATTCATAAGAAAAGTGTTTTCTTCTTAGCAATGCTACTAACACAGGTTCTTGTTTTCTTAATATCCCCTTGTCTCATTCAGTCAATAGTGTCCAAGAATAGGCCATAGACTGTGCTTTTATAAATGTATAAAATTTCATATTATGATCTAAGAAAAAGAAACTCCTGTATCATTTATGTTCTTCCTTTCCCTAATCAAGGCAGATGTGTTACTTTTCTTAGCCAAGGCAGTATTTGTAGTTTCTCACTGGTCAGCATCCTTGCTATATTCCTCTAGTCTGCTGTGTGATCAGTGATTTTCCCATACAGATATTTTCACTTTTAAGTATGACTCTTGTTAATGAATAAATTCTGTTTGTTAATAAATAAACCCGTATATCTGTGACGTTGCCTGAATGAAAAACTTGTATTCTGTTTTCAAACAATTTATCGAAGATAAATTTTACAGTTAAACTCCTACATAGATGTATTTGTGTGCATACATAGTGATACCAATCTATAAGAGTAATGGCTCCTTGTGCAAAAACAGTGAGATCATGGCTTACTAAACCCATTTCACCACAGAGTGGCTTAAAATCATTGTGAAGATCTATGTTACTAATATTTGTGTCTAAAAGTTTTCTAATGTTCCAAACAGCAATATGTTTTGTCTCAGTATTGAACATACTGACAGGTTATTCAGCAGACTACAATTTTTAAAACAACAAAACAATATATAATAACATGACATAAAAATAGCATATAAACAATAAACTCTATTCTTTTTGGAAATCTCTTAAATTTTTTTCTTACAACATTAGGTCTACTGTTTTAGGACATTTTCTGGTTATTCTAATTTTGTCTATTGCTCATTAGGTATATCACTACCATGTACTGAGAAAATGTTGGGACTTTTCTGTATACTGTATTTAAACATAATTTTTTTATTCCTGTTTGGTTTCAAAGAATTACGTTATAGAATATATAAAATATCTTCCACAATAAAAGAATTGAAACTATAAGTCTGAATTTAGTCTTTAAAATAGTTTGCCAATAAGAATATATTTCAATTGAAAAAATGTTTAATATGCAAGGAAAAACATTGCAAAGGCATCATGAATTGTTTTCTGCCCGTGGGATGATAAGATAACACTATTTGGCAGCCACAAGGACAAGGACCTTGACTTTAATTCTTTAGGTCATTGGCTTATATCATTATTTATTGGGTCTTGATGCCTATTTGAAAAAACTGAGTTAAGATTTAATTGTATTTAGAATTGTAATGATTCTCTTCTCCTTTAATATGCTTTCTTTTTTTAAACAAAACTGATTCACATAGAAAAGGTGCAAAAGTCAAGACAACATAAAACAATGATCTTTCAGTTCTGTCTTACACTTCTTATGTGTGCTACTATTTGTCAAATTATTGTCAGCTGCCCAATATAAGCTTAGTAATGTATATCCTGAAATTTATTTCAAGTGGATAATTTAAATTTGGTTGTCCTGTGACACTTATCCTATGCTTTAAATCTGCATCTTAACATGTGATTTAAGAGAAAGCTCCAGATGATTCTGGAATGTTTCCAACCTAAGGAAATCAGGAGACAACTTAGTTTTAATTGGGTAATATGAGCATTTAATGTGACTGCTATTATCCGGATAGAATTTGCATGAGCAATGGAGTCACGGTACTGTATTTAAAATATAGCTCTATCTTTTGAATATATACTGATCAAACATGAAAGTGACTATGAAAATATATTAGCATAATTTGTAAAATTGCTCATTATCTTTCTTTTCCTATATAGCCTGAAAGAAATGAAAGTGAGCCAGGCAGTCAACGGATTAAACCTGTGTTTATTGAAGATGCTAACTTTGGACGCCAGATATCCTATCAGCATGCAGCGGTCCATATTCCCACGGACATCTATGAGGGATGTAAGTAAAAGAATGTGAAGAACTGTTGGGATCCTGATCAAGTCTTACATGTCTTATATAGAGAAACAAAATAGGAGAGAGTGTGAAATAGCATCAGTTATTACTGGTATAAAAGAGTCTGTGGGAAGTCTTGAGCCATATATAACCAAACTGAGTTAAGATCACAGACCTAAATGCCACTTGAGGATAAAGTAACAATATATTTTAAATTCTCAAACTAATAGCAAACTCAAAGTAAGCTCGTGTCGGCATTTGCTGTAATTAATTCATGTTACATTTATTGAGATGAAAAAATATGTAAAGAATCCTTGTAAACTACATTTTATTGGTAGAATTGTTCTGAGGCCATTTTATTGAAGGAAATGTGAGAGGCACACGTGCATCTTTGTAGGACATAAACTTCATCTTTTATTAACTTATATTATTTATTCACTTCCCTTCATTTTTGCCATTTGTTGGGGAGCTGGAGCTAGAAGCCAGGCTGTCACACACGCTGAGCAGTGCAGTGACGACGGGTTACATCCTCAGGCCTGTTCCTCCTTTTCAATATTTTAAAGACAGATACTATTTTCAGTGTATTAGTTTGTTTAGAATTTGAACCATATGATGTTTTCCCACTTTTAGTAAGAAAAGAGTGTTTGTATAGAGATTATTACTACCTGAAAATTAAAATAACTTCTTCCTTATCTAACTCATACTATTAGTTCCAAATAGTTATTAAGAACATTGCTTTATTATTGAATCACAATTTGAATGGTTGGAATTACTTTTATAAAATCTTTGGGGTTGAAGAGGTGGCTGAGTAGTTACAAGCACCTGCCATTCCTGTAGGGGACACCTGTTTGGTTCCCCGCACCCACATGGTAGCTCACAATCATCTGTAACTCCATTTCCAAGGTGTCTGATACCTCGTCTGACCTCCATGGACACCAAGCAAGCACATGGTATGCAGGCATATGTTCAGGCAAACACTTCCACATATAAGTAAAAATTTAAAAGTAAATAAATGTTTAACAACATGGTAACGCTCCTCAGTTTTTAACCCTTTTTTTTTTTTTTTTTTTTTTTTTTTTTGGTTTTTCGAGAACAGGGTTTCTCTGTGTAGCCTTGGCTGTCCTGGACTCGCATTGTAGACCAGGCTGGCTTCGAACTCAGAGGGATCCACCTGCCTCTGCCTCCCGAGTGCTGGGATTAAAGGCATGTGCCACTACCGCCCAGCCACTTTGTTTACTTTATATGGTTTCAATTTTCCTATCATTTAGTCTTGGATGTCAACAAAGTAACAATTTTGTGTCTGTCTTTGCATTTACAATGAAAAAATAATAACT
This sequence comes from Acomys minous, assembly GCF_964271855.1. NCBI lineage: Eukaryota > Metazoa > Chordata > Mammalia > Rodentia > Muridae > Acomys > Acomys minous. The sequence continues at coordinate 31,899,584 of NC_140487.1, forward strand.
CAACAGGATATAAAGTTGTGAGTCAGTTGTTTTGGTATTTTGTTGTTGGTTTTGTTTTGTTTTCCATCAGCTGTCTGGGAGCTCGTGCTACCTTTCTAACTAGTGTGGCTGGTCGGAGACACTGGATGCTCCCTTGACTACTGTTACCATGGTGGAAGCCTTTTATAATGTGTTTGTTTTACTGTCTGGAATTTCATATTTCCCCATTCCTGATACTCAGTAGTTTAAAATTTAATATGTGAATTTTTATGATACAGCAGTATTCTATGGCTTCTTTTCTTGGGTATATGTATATATATATGCATGCTTGGTGTGAAATAAATAAGACAAAACTTGTCTTAGCCCAAATAAGGCTAATGAAGCTCTGCCTGCGTATATTCATCTGTGCCACAGTAGCAGCCGTGTCTGATATTTATTGTCAAAATCTTTTTAAAGATTTACCTTTTATTTTAAGTCTGTTTATTTTTATGACTAAGTATGTGCATGTATGCATGAGTTGAGGTGGCCACAGAAGTCGTAAGAGGACATGACCTCCCCTGGAGCAGGAGTGCGAGCCCGTGCCAAGTGGGTGCTCGAAACAAGCAAAGGTCCTCAGGAAGACCTCACTTTCCTTCTTCGTCTTTTTTTAAAAGGGGTTGCTCATTTCTTTTCTTTTCTTTTTTTATTATTTTTCTTCTTTTACATATACATTTATTTATATGATTATACATATATACAATAAACTGTCTACAGCAGGAAGAACCACAAAACAATCAGGAATTATATAAATGTTTAAATGTTATATTTATAGTGCTTTGGCTATTTGTATTTGGCAACCTTGAAGAAAATATTTTTCCTTTCTTGGTGTGTCTAAAATTCTGAATGTAAATCAGTATGTATCATATTTCATCTTTATCAACTCAATACGTTTATCTAGACCTAAAAACATCTTAACTCCTAAACAACTAAGCTTAATTGTAAAACTAAACTATCTGGTCTTCAACCCCATCAGAGACTTGAGAAGGAATAAAATTAATTACCTGAGTAAACCAGAGGTACAGTTTAGCTACTTCCAAAATGAGAAAATGGCAGAGGAAGTGTGCTGCCTGAACCATCACCCAAAACTCTCTATAACATTGGAGCATCATCTTCAGCCTTCGGCCTAATATATCAGACAGACCTATTTGTGAAGCAGGAACTATTGAGGACTTGCTTACCCTGCAAGCCCTCATTTTCCTTTCTTTTCTTTTTTCTTTTCTTTTCTTTTCTTTCTTTCTTTCTTTCTTTTTCTTTTTTTTTTTTTTTTTTGGCCTTTGTTTATAATTTTAATAAAGGAAAATTTTATCTAAGAACAGTACAAGTGTCCCAACTTCAGTGGGCAGGGATATCAATCTTGCTTTTATTTTTTAATTTTTTATTAATTTACTCAGATTACATCTCAATTGTTATCCCCTTGCTTGTCTCCTCCGTTCTTTCCTTCCTCCCTCTTTCACCCTATTCCTCTCTCCTAGGTCTGTGACAGAAGGGGACCTCCTCCCCTACCATATGGCCACAGCCTATCAAGTCTCATCTTGGTAGCCTTCCTATTCTTAATCTGAGTGCCACCCAGCCTCCCCACTAAGGGGAAGTGGTCAAATTAAGGGCACCAGAGTTCATGTCAGAGTCAGCCCCCACTCTCCACCCAACTGTGGAAAATGTTCTGTCCCTTGGCCAGATCTGAGTAGGGGTTCAATAATTACTGCATGTATTGTCCTTTGTTGGTGCAGTAGTTTGAGCAGACTCCCCTGAGTCTAGATCCACCCTTCATGATATTCTTCTTATAGGTTTCTATAAGTTCCTTCTATTTCCTTATTCTCCTGTACTTCTCTCACCTAGAGTCCCAATAGGTGGTCCCTGCATCTATCCCAGTCTTCTGGTAAGTGAAGACTTTCATGGGACATCCTTGTTGGGCTAGTGTCCAATTACAAGTGAGTATATACCATATCAGTCTTCCTGAGTCTGGGTTAACACACTCAGTTTGATTATCTCTAGTTCCATTCTTTGCCCACAAATTTCAGGATTTCCTTGTTTTTAATAGCTCAGTATTACTCTATAGTGTTACTCATGCCTTTAATCTTCTTTATCTATGTGTTGAGGCCAGAAGATATCCTTGGACACTATCCTCAGAAGGACCATCTACCTCCTTTTATAAAAGGTCTCTTCTCACAAATTAGGCTAGAATGGTCCATGATCATTCAGTATCTATGTGCCCAGCACTGAAATTACATTCACCCACTACTATCCTCAGTATTTTTATGGGAGCTCTAGGAACAAACTCTGGTCCTCACTGTCTTAAGGCAAGCACGTTAATGAATGAATCTTTCTCTCAGTCCCTCATTTTCTTAGTCTTGTGTGTGTGTGTGCCTGCCCGTGTGTGCATAGAGGCCAGAGTTTGGTGTTCTCGATCTCCCTCCATCAGTGTCCTTTTTTTTTTTTTTTTTGAAACAAGGCCTCTCACTGACCTGGGGTTCATTAATTCAGCTAGGCTGGCTCCAGTGGGCTCCAGAGATCCATCTGGAACTTCCTCATACTCACTCCAGCAAGTGCTGGAGTTTCAGACTTACTTGCTACCACACCTGTCCTTTTTATGAATGATGAAGATCCAAACTGAGGCCCACATGCTTGGACCTTACAGACAAAGCCATCTCCCCAGTCGCTCGTTTTCTTATTTTTATGTTCTAGCTATTTTTCGGTGAAATAGTATCCATGCCTAAAGTCTAAACATATTTTAAGGCAAAAAAAAAAAAAGCTGCGAAACCTGATCAATGTAGAAAAGCATGCATTTCGTAAGAAAATTAATTTTTATATAGAACACACTATTTTTTTAGACTCACAAGAATTTTTACTTCATATCAATACTTTTGTTTCCAATCTAGAATAAATTATTTGTAAGCTGCTGTTGAAATAATTTTAAACGTCACGAAGAACAATATTATTAGCTTGAAAATCGATAAGATAAATGCTTTTTTAAACATTACAAGGTAATGTTTGGGATAGGGCTTACTTTGAAAAAAAGAAAAGTTCCGAATGTTGCCTTATTTTTCTCTTTATATTACATCCTCATTTGCTGATATCTCATCAGTGTGATGCTATCCTCCTGTGGCCTGTACTTCTTTAAAATTCACATCCAGCATTTGCGCTGCATGAGCAAATGGCAGGAGTCAAATTAGAAATGTCAACAAGATCTGGAAAATTATATAATTCCCTGTTGCCGGCAGTCAGTTCCTCGGAATGAGCCCGATTTAGAGGACTGTTGTGTGTTCCCTGTGAATCTGAAAGTGCGCTTTAATTGAAGGATTAACACGAGGAACAGCCTCTCCCTTCACTTAAAGGCGTTTGTGTAGCTACAGCTCAGAAGCAATCTCATCTTCAAATTTCCCTAAGGAAATTACTTTTTAAAGTCCTTTGAACTGAAATGCTATTATTTTCACCCAATTATATATTCAGATTTTCAGAATTGTAGCTTTAATTAGAGTACCATCTAAGAGTTTCAGGTTTGGGAATTTGTTGGTTGCTACGTTTTGTTTTTGCATCCAAGCCACTAAATTTTCAGATCTCACTTAGAACACGAACAAAAACAAGTTCTGAATGCTGTCAACTGATGACTTTTTCCTCTTGATGGTTTACTTGTTTCTTTATGTTTGCAATGACAGAGATCAAGCTCCTACGAGGCCAACACTTCACCACTAAGATACATCCCAAATTCCCCGATTTGTTTCGATCACAGCATTTTACTAATTTTTTAATCACTTCAGGCTCAACTTTGGGGAATATCTTCTTAGATTATTCTCTAGACTTGTACTCATTTTAATAAAGTGTATGGTTTTTCTGTATAAACCTAATTTGTGTGAATGTATATAGTGTTTTTTGTCTGTGTGCATGTGTGTGTACCATGTGCCTGATAATGCCTTTGGAGGCCAGAAGAGGGGCACACATCCTCTGAAACTAGAATTACAAAAGATTTGGGCCATCACTTGGGTACCAGAAAAGGAGCTGTGGTTGTCTACAAGGAGGTGCAAATGTTCTTAATAACTATGTCATCTCTCCAGCCCCAAACAACTTTTTTATTTAAGAATAAAAAAAAAAATAGGTCTGATAATAACACCTGCTTAATCTCAGCCTGTTAGACTCAGGCAGGTGGATACATGTGGGTCACAGGTCAACTTGCGATCTACACAGTGAGACCCTGTCTGACAATAGCAGCAACAAAATTAATTAATCAAACAAGAAGAGAATACTTTTCATATCTCAGGTCTGAGAACAACAGAGTAAGGGATTGCGATTAGGCTGTGAAAAAGAATCCATTTAACGGAGAAAAGGCTGTTGTGAGCCAGATCAGGAACTGAAAGCCGGTGTTCTGAGAGTGTGCTTCCAGCTTTAGCACACCAGGTCTTCCTTCAAAAGTCAAGGCTCTGAATCTTCAGGCAACATGTAGAGATTTTGCAGAATGGTTCCTGGAAATGGTATTCTCTCATCAGACTTCAGCCTTGAAAATGCTTAAACTTGCATTGTTATGGAAGATGAAATGAAGGGGGCATTTTTCTTAATAATTTTAAATTTGAAGTTAATTTCTGAAAATTTTTCCATTTTTTTCTGACTTGGTGTGAATCCGATGCTTACTGTGATGAATCTCACAGATAAAAATGAAAGCCTGCCTAGTTATGGAAAACAAGGAGCAGGGCTTGAGGTTATATAAAGCTTTCAGGGATCAAATAATTTTGTGCTATACATGCCTTAGAGTTCAAGTAAGATAATTATTGTTTCAATTTTAGTAATGGGAAAGATGAACATAATGTTATTACAACGATGTTAGTTTTATTGAGACGTTAATATTTTCAGAAGTTGTATTGTTTGAGGTTTTTAAATAATATTTATTTTTATTTATGAGTGCTCTATCTGTATGTACACCTGTACACCAAAAGAAGGCAACGTATCACATTATAGGTAGTTGTGAGCCATCCTGTCGCTGCTGGGAATTGAACTCAGGAACTATAGGAGAGCAACAGTGCTCCTACCCACTAAGTCATCTCTCCAACCCCGTGTTGTGAGGTTTTAAAACTACTGATCGTAAGTTGTAGTATACTGACTACACAGTTTAAAGACGCTTCCTCAGTCCTCTGGAGAAAGTATTTTCTGCTCTTCTGTACATTAAAGCAACTTATTTGCCCCACAAATAAGTTTTGTGACAAATAATTCTAAGAAAATGTTTTAATAGATTAGCTGTTGAACATATTGGAACTTAAGTCAGATTTTCAAAGACTCGGTCTAGGTTTCACTTTCTGGTGACTTATTCTTTTTTAAAATTCTCATAGGTATAACAATATGATTTCTATTAGCTACTGTGAGAACACCCCAGATAAGTATCCCCCAAAGATAAAGTTTCCTAACGCATTCAGCACTGTGATGGAAAAATTCCACACAAATTCCAGCATGCTGCTTTGTTCAAATCAATAATTTTCTAAGTTAGTAATTATCATAAATGTGAATTTAAATAAAATATAATGATAACAATGGGTTTATTGAGAGATTGTATTGAATGATTTCGTTTCAGCAGAAGGTTTGCCTGACAGTGATAATTATTAGTGGTGGATCACGCTATGATATAGTTTCATGCCAAGTAACTGAAAGATGCCTGTTGTTAAAGAACTGTCAGTAAATTGTTTCCACGGCTCTAATATTAGCAGAGTGGCTTTGCTTTCATCTTTTAAAAATGCAATTTAAATTAGAAAGGCTCGATTCTGAATCATATAACCAGAAATCTGATTAAGCGCTGGGAAAGGGCACTCTTGAAAGAACAATTCATCCTGTGGCAAAGTGATCATCTATTGTAATAAAGGGATTAGCTAATAATTAGTATTGCTCCTCATTAGCAAGAGAGCAGTAAAATTGTAGGGACATCAAGAAAGGACATGGAGGACAAGCCTGAGGTTAGAACATAGATTTTAGGCTGTGATAATTTGACCATATTTAATAACTAACACAAAAGATGCAATCCTACTTCAGAGATTAAAGCTGGTACTTCTTTTTATTATCTTTCCCTGTTGATGTTTTTATAATACATGCAAGTTCACAGATAGCACCATTGTGTTCATTATCTGATATGCAAATGACTAAGGTACTGTATTATCCTAATCACATGGAGCCAATCTTGTAATTTAGTTTGGGTTACACAATAACAGACCAATTCATATTCCCAGTGTTATTATAGATTTTTTTCAAATCACATTGGCCTAATTATTTCTTCACCAAAATTTAGATGCCTTATCTGTAACATCTGTGTAGCTTCTCTTGGAGAGGGAGAGTATCAAGTCATTAGGTGACATGATAACATAAGGATTGGACCACAGCGAAAGGTTTGGTGCCTTTGTAAAAAAGGGGTGAGACAGGATCATGCTGTTTCTCTGGAATTCTCATCTTCCCTTTCTTCCTCCTTTCCTCCTTTTTTTTCTCCCCTTTCTCCTCTTTAACTTTACATACACTAATGTGTGTGTCATATTAGGTTGATAACCATCAGTAAGCAAAGAAGGGCAGCCCCACCTGAAGTGCAATTGACAAGCGGTGCAGCCTTGCACCTGCTAGTCCTCAGAACTATGAGAAAATAGATTGTTGTTATTTAAGCTGTCAATTTCTGATATTTGTTGTGGTATCCCAATGAGAACACATTCAATTTTCTTTGACAGAACAGTTGCTACAGTCTGAAAATATTTATTTTTTTTATTTAAGTAATTTATTCAGATTACATCTCAATTGTTATCCCCTCACTTGTAGCTTCCCATTCCCCCTTCCCTCCCTCTTTCACCCTAGTCTCCTCCCCTAGGTCTGTGACAGAAGGGGACCTCCTCCTCCACTATAAGATCACAGCCTATCAGGTCTCATCCTGGTAGCCTGCTTCCCCTTCCTCTGAGTGCCACCAGGTCTCCTCACCAAGGGGAAGTGGTCAAATAGGGAGCACCAGAGTTTATGTCAGAGTCAGTCCCCCGCAGTAAATACAACACAAGGAATAAAGGGCTATTTTGATTGTTCTATTCAGTCCTTGCAATATATGTTTGAAAAACTCATTTCCTTTTCTACTGTTATCATCTTATACAGGTGCTAAATGAAGTTCATTATCGAAGTCAACTAAATTTTGTTAGCCTGTTAAATTTTTTAATGATTATTCATGAATAAGGAAAAAAGGTATTTTATTTTTTATGACTTTAAAATAATAAAATGGGTAAATACAATGATTGAAACATTGTCAAACAACTATTCAGAAATCACTCTTCCACCAAATAGTTTTCCCATATTTACATAGACATTGACAGACCTTCCTTCCCTGTATAAGAGCTTCTGAGAGCACATAGTGGCAAAGGGATCCGAGGCAGGAGAGTAAGGGGATGGAGGTTACAAGGATGGAGATACTTGCCTGGGTGTCTTAGGTGACTGTGTAGTGTTGGATCTTGAGTCTTGTAAGCCTTAAGGCTAATTCTTCCTTGTGGGGTGAGACCCTACGTCGTTTACTGAGTGGTAGGATTAGTTTTCTGTAGTTCCAGAGAACAACAAAAAAAAATTCAGCTTCTGTGATCTATGTATGAACCTGATGTCAGCTGCTTCCATTTCTCTGACAGCGTTTTAGATCTTCCCTTCACACTTACCTTGGAGCCTTTATGAAATCAGGGCAGTGCTGTGTGCCTCATACCAACCTTAGCAGAGGCAACCACACCAGACCAAATCAGGACATGATTAACGTTAGTGTTTTATTGTGCCCCTTTCATATTCCATTCAGAGCTGTATCTCATATTCTTTCAAATTTGGCCAATATTTAAGAAGCTCTCAGTGGAAGTTGTTCTTAAGAATGTAATTCACATTCAGTATACTAAGCTGAGGTGTAGCTCAGTGATGCTGTGCTTCTCTCTAAGGCTCCAGGTCCTGGGCACAATAATAACCACTGAAAAGAAAAATAAGTGAGTTAGGAATGCTTAGGAAAGTATGAGAGTCTGCATCTACATATGTTACTAGTTTGGGTATTAAAAGCATTATTCCCATTTGAGGTTGACAGCACGTTTACATTGTCTAAGTGCCAGCACTTCCTGAATTACACATTTCATGGAAGGGGACTCCCACCTACCTTTCATAAGTACCTCTCAGGACCAGTGGCCATTTTATGCTAGAACTCAAACATTGAACAACGTGGTTACTCAATATTCTCCATTTTGTATTATTTACAGTTTCTAAAGCTCAGTGTTGTAGAGAAAATAATTTATAAATTTTAAATGAATATTCAAAGATTTGTAAGATGTCTGGTTAATGCTACAATTTTTCTTCCTGTCTAGCAGAGAATACAATTAAATTTTGTGTTTCTTCATTTCTAAAAAGGAACCACAGAGGGACGAAAGGAAAAATCATATGAGTGCAATGCAATGTCTCGATAAATTGGAAGCTGGAATCAGATGCATCATCAGCCAGCTTTGGCGATGGGTATAACAAGTGACAGGCCATTCAAAGGTTGGAGAAGAGAGATAATGAAATCTTAAATTAAAATAGCTCCCACAACAGATTGACAGTGCTGTTCACAGCAAATTAAAAAGGGATTGACAATTGGAGAGAAAATAGCTGGCTGGAATCTGAGATGGGGACTTTTTAAATCATCTGGCATTTGGCTTCATGGATAAAATCTTAACCGAGTTATCTCTAGAGATAAAAATGCATTTAAAATGTTTCTAAAATTCTACTAAAAAGAGAAAGATGTTTAAGTCAGTCATAAATGTCAAGATTTCTTTGTCTTAAGATAGAGACCATATTTCAAAAGTGTGAAAGAGTGAGCTTTACAAGTAGCCAGAATGGATTTTTAAAGTATTGCCATTTCCTCATTCCCCATCATACACAACTATCAACTCACTAAATAAGTAGCACATGGGTTTCTGAAGCATACTTCTGAAGTTGTGAGATACGTCCAATGAGACCATGGCCTTTTCTAATTTTGTTTAAATGTTATACAAAATATACAAAATAATTGTTTTAACTGGTATCTGGAACATGACTGAAGAAATGTCTAAATATGTTTCTGGGTCATGAGAATCCGTTGTTATTTCCCTACTTCCCTGTTGTCATTAATATCACAAAACCAAATGGTGATGGCGAGGCCAGAAGTGTAACATAAATAGCTGGTGGAAGGCATTAGATTTTAAAGGTTGGTTCTTTAATGAGGATGTTATCCCTTGTATGTAAAATTGATTTGTCATTTAATCTTCACCTTTTGGAAATTACTGATTCTTATTGACCTGAAGAAAAATATTTTTACTCCATAATAATTAAATTTTTTTCTACTTCACAAAACTGCAAAGATAACAAAGGAAAAAAAGAAAAAGAAAAAGGAAACATCCGACAAGAGGAAGTAAATAACCAGAAAACTAATTGCATGATTTTCAGTTATAAGCCCAATATTCTCTTTATTAAATAGGTAAATGGATAAAATTTGTAATTTCACAGCTTAGTGTTGCTCATTATTTAACATTTTTATCCTCAAATTAAAAGTAATTTTTATGAATTTTTTTCTTCAAGTTTCTCTGTGTGAATACATTTATCCAATATGTGTTTTGATTTTCTAGTGCTTTAAACTTACAATTCCTTTATGTACTTAGGACCTAACAATTCCTTTATGTACTTAAGATATATATGTATATATATATATGTGTGTGTGTGTGTGTGTGTGTGTGTACAACATACCTATGCATACATTAAATATGTATGTATGTATGTATGTATGTATGTATGTATGTATATATATATATACACACTTAGGTTGTATGTCATATATGCATACATATATAATATAAATGTTCGTATAACAAAGTCAATGAAAACAGAGAGCAAGAAGGCAAGAAGAGGTATATGGAGTTCTAGGGTGATGAAAGGGAAAGAGAAATTATATAATTATAATATCAAATAATAAAAGAAATAATTTAATAAAATGGAATTAGTTTTAATCCCAGATATCTATTCTCAGAAAAAGGTCATATTATATAAAATATTAGTACAGCACTCAATTATTTATGATTGAAACAGAGCTACTTGAAACGTTAATTCTTGAAAGGGCTGAATTCTTTATTACAATTTAAAACATAATTCCACACTTTGACCCAGATCTAGCCAATGGTCAGAACATTCTCCACAGTAGAGTGGATATGACTTTCTCATGTACTCTGGTGCCTCACCTTTGACCATGTCCCCTGGAGGGGGAGACCTGGTGGCATTCAGAGGAAGGACAGCAGGTTACCAAGAAGAGACTTGATACCCTATGAGCATATACAGGGGGAGGTAATCCCCCTCAGTCACAGTCATAGGGGAGGGGAATAAGGGGAAAATGGGAGGGAGGGAAGAATGGGAGGATACAAGGGATGGGATAACCATTGAGATGTAACAAGAATAAATTAATAAAAACAATAATTCTACACTTTGATTTCTGAAAACTTTTTGATAAGTCTAAGCACCTTTCAAGTATCCAGATGATAAAAATAAGTGCTATTCTTTGACGCTTTAAAACAGTGTAGGTAATAATTTTAATAGGATACCATTTATATACTTTAATTTTAGTTAGTCAGTTTTAATATTGATTGATATGCAAATCCATTTCTACCACAACTTTTGTAAGCTAAGGCCAACTTCATATAGTCTAAGGAAGACTATAGACATATGATAGATAGGTAGATAGAGGATAAATGTTAGATAGAAAGATCAAGGGGAAAGGAGAGAGAGAGAGAGAGAGAGAGGGAGAGAGAGAGAGAGAGAGAGAGAGAGAGAGAGAGAGAGAGAGAGAGAGAGTAATTGGCTGTAATCAGGTTTAAGTCACACAAGAATGGGAAAATCAATATAGAAGAGAAAATATTGGAAACTCTATTGAGAGTCAAAAAATGAGCTGATTTCGATGATTCAATGTATTTAAAGCGTTCATGTAAATATATCAACATACAAACATAAACTGTATTCTGCTGTTTCTATCTTGAAGCATCAATATTAATCTACTCATATTTATCAGTTTTGTATCCTACTAATCATAAAGTTTATAACTCACTAATTCAATCTTAATTTCTTTGCCTCCCAGAATTTTTCAACAAATATTTAGAGTATAAAAAAAAAATCTAGAGTTAGATGTGATGGTTCACGTCTAAATTCCCAGGATTTGGAAGGCGATGGCAGAGAGTATAATTCAAGGCCAAAGCTTTCAGTTGTTTACCAAGTCTAAGAGCAGCCTTGGCTACATGAGAACATGTCAAGAATAAAAGTTAATTAAAGAATACAGAAATTCAGTATTCTCTCATAAAATCCTTTCTTCCAAAATAAATTTTAAGGCAAGCTTTCTAAGTCTTAAAGCTATTGTTAAGAGTTCCCTAGAGCTACAAAATAAATGTCACTGCTTCCTAAAAATTCAATATTCCTTCTTTGTCTTTAATCCATACTTTAAGACCATGGCAGTATATTGAAAATAATCTCTGAAGCACTCTTTCTTGGGATGGTAGATTATAGCTAATTGAATTTAAACACCAACAGTTTTAGGTTTACGTTTTTCTCATTTCTAAGTTGACAGGCAGATGAAAATATTGTATAAATATATAAAACATGTTTAAGTAATGTATCTAATTTATTAGCTCATTTTCTCAAACTCTAAATAATTTATGACCCTCAGTATGTGGTGTTAATGGCTAGTCCCGCTGACTAAATTACAGTGCTATTAATTTATGACAAAATTTAATAGAACTAACATGTGCTCTGTAATCAGTAGGGCAGAGGCCAAATCCAAATTAAGGCATTTGAATTCAACGCATATTAGTAGGCTAGGGGAAAAAGAAATCTATTTAACTGTCCATACACGTAGACACTGTTGCATTGTAGGAACCATACATCATTTTAAAATACCTTTGTAGTAATCTTTGCATTGCCATAGTTATCTGAACTTCCTCATTACTTCTTGGAATAAAGAATGGGGGGGGGGGTTGGGATTTAGTCCAGTGGTAGAGACAGCGCTTGTCTAGCAAGCGCAAGGCCGTGGGTTCGGTCCTTAGCTCTGGGGGGGAGGGGGGGGAAGACAAAGAATGAATATTTTATCCAAACTTCAGTGTGGAGCACAGGGTTTCTTATGGAAGAGTTGAGGGATAGAAGGACCTGGAGAGGACAGGAGCTCTAAAGGAGGATGGGGAGGCAGAGACTGATGCACCAACCAAGGACCATGTGTGGTGAGGACCTAGACCCTCTGCACAGATGTAGTAGATAGGCGGCACGGTCTCCTTGCGATTCCCATAATACGGGGAACAGGGACTACTTCTGACCTGAACTCTGGTGCCCACAGGTGGATCACTTCCTTTCCCCGGTTCAGGGAGGCCTTGCCAGGCCACAGAGAAAGAGAATGCAGGCTGTGCTGATGAGACTTGATAGGCTGAAGTCAGATGTTAGGGGAGGAGGTCTCCCCTCTTTCTGAGGACTAGTGGAGGGAGGAGGGGGGGGAATAAAGGAGGAGAGTGGGACTAGGAGGCCACGAGGGAGGGAGCTACCATCTGGATGTAAAGTGAACAAATTAAAATAAGGGAGTGTGTGGTTAATTAATGGAAATTTAAAAACCACAAATTGTCTCTGAACAAATTTAACTATTACATAAATCGCTGATTTTCAACTTAACAATACAATGTATTTTTAAGTTGATTAAAAGGTTTACTTTAAAAGTGTACATTATTTATGAATTTGTCTTTTGAATATCGTTTGCTAATACATTTTCTTGGTGATCACTCCTTGATTTCTGGGTGAATTGTGGAGAAGGTGTATGTCACTCTGCCACCTGCGTCCCTAACCCCTTGTCCATGACACTTTGGAAGTCATTTTCCAGCTCTGCTCACCATGGTTCTGGCATCAGGAAGGAGAGAACTCAGTTCTACGTCACACCCAAGTCATGCTTTTACTTCCGCTAGTTCCATGGTTGAAACTTCTACAAATTTTATTTTTTCACTCCAGTCTTTTGTGTGTATGAAGTCCCCAGAAGAAGAATCTCTCCAGTGATATTATATTGACGCTTTCACATTTTTGTACATCAATTTGTATTTGGTATCAAAAATGAGTTCTGGACTTCAGTATAGTATTGTCAAATATTTTTATTTCTTTTAAAGCTATCGGCACACAAAATCACAATCTCACCATTATTTGTGAATTTCATTAATTCTAATCATAACCCCCTACTTAGAAAACTCACATTAAAACATTCACCACAAAACTCCTAAGGTTAAAGGAATCAGTTGATGACAGATAAAAAGAGTGGCTTAAAAATATACCTTAATTCTTTTGGTTGTCATTTTAAATTCCATCAAGGCACATTATAGATATGAGTATTTTTTGATAAAAAAATCATTATGGGTTAAATAGCAGAATCCACTCAAATCTAATATTTTATAAATTGTTCTAGATCAAAATTACACTTTAATGATTTATATGTTTTTAATTTAATTTCTAAAATTTCTTTGAGAATGTCATAGTGAATACTGTCTTTACTTCATTCATATGCCTCACTCTAATAGTATTTTTATGTTGATAGTATTTTAACTTACTCTGAATTTGGAAAAGAAAGAAATCCTTTGGAAGCATGTATCAAACTATGTCCATTTGTTTGTGGGTAGTGTTCATTTTAATGACCACATCATAATGCTTCAAATTACAAATGGCACATGTATTCCCTCCTAGAAGAGCTCAATTGTAGTCAACCAAATTTTTCCATTTTTAAATGTTTTAATTTATTTATCTATTCACTTTACAACTGAGCTGTAGCCTTCTCCCTCCTCTCCTCCCAGTCTCATTCTCCCTACCTATCCTCATCCCAATCACTCAGAAAAGGGGAGCCCCCTATCCACGCACCCCAGCTCATCAATTCCCATCAGGACTGAGTTCCTCCTCTTCCCCTGTGTCCTGGCAAGACAATCCCATCAGGAGACAGTGATCAAAACCGAGGCAACAGAGGCCATGTCAAAGACAGCCCTCCTCCCCTTACTAGTCGACCCACATGAAGCCTGAGCTTCCCCCATTGGCTACATTTATATAGAGGACCTAGGTCTAGTCCCTGCACAGTCCTTGATTGGTGCTTCAGTCTCCAAACACCCCTCTGGGCCCTGGTTAATTGGTTCTGTTGGTCTTCTTGTGGAGTTCCTGTCACCTCTAGGCCCTTTTATCTCCTCCGCCCCCTTTTCCATTACACTCCTTATCCATTGCTTGGTGTTTGGCTATTTCAAAACGCTGCTGGGCAGAGCTTTCATGGAAAGAGAACACCAACCAACCTATAAAAACTTGTATCCAAAACTTACCCTGCCTAAAGATGTGCAGGGACAAAGACAGATGAGATAGAGGAGAGATTGAGGGAATGCCCAACCAGTGCCTGCCCAAGTCAAGGCCCATCCCATGGAAGAGAGCCAACCCTTGGCATTATTAATGGTACTCTGTTATGCTTGCAGACACCAGCCAGCAATTTTCAGTCAGGGGTTTTAGTTTAAGGTAAGCAACTTCCTATTAAATGACTAAGAAGGTGAATTTCCACGGTAAGATGTTGTTGGCCATGCTCTTGGAGTTGAGAACACATATGCAGGAGAATCTCTGATCCCAACATTACAAAGAAACAGTGTGTTCAAGACCTTTGAAACATTTAGAATGTATAAAGAAGCCTGCTTTTCTGTCTGCATACACAGACACAAGTACGGTCTGGACAGTGCATAGAAAGCTAGCATAACTAAGTGTTTCTATTATTTAATTAGTGACTATAAACATAATTTAAACATATCCATTTAAATAGAAACCAGTCAGAACAGAGTATGCTTTCCTATTTAAGAGCATATCATTTTAAACATAGAGAAGAACATAGGAAAGAGTGAGGAAAATGTTCAAGCTTTTGATTTTAACTACAGATATTGTCATAGGTTTTACCTTTAGGAATAACAAATAAAAGAGGCAGGAAATGTGCAAGACCAATATAAAGAATTGCAATTGCTTAAAACAAAAACATGCAAAAGAGTTACTGTGTTCATTTGGTTGGAAAAGGCAAAGAAACTGACATACAGAGAAAGATTAAGGCTTCTAGCACTTTATTACAGAATATAAAATGACAAGTACATATGGTTTCTATTAAAAACATGAATAAGATTAACATGAAGGCATGTATACTCGGAGAGAATAGTAAAATTAATTTAATATGTCATCAAGGTTTATAGCAGAGGATGACTATTTACTTAAAATTGAATTGGATTTCTTATTTAACATGAACTTAATTTTTCGTTTTAATGAAATATATGCTCAGGTTAAATTTTAAAGTCAGGTGAAGTTTTCTATCTAGGCATGAAAATCAGATATATGTCTAATTAAATCCCATCATTCCTGCCTTCTCACAAAGGACAGTAAGTGGCATTTGTGTGATCCGAGCTTCAGGTGTAGATTAAAACCATTTTTGAGAGTGAGAGATGCCAAGGAATTTCAGAAGACAACCACACAATAGTGTTGCTGGGCAGGGGTTGGTTTTCTGATGTCCTAGTCATCCATACAGGACACTTATGGGTAGAACTCTATGGCCTTCCACACAGCGTAGTCACTGAGCTTCAGACTCTTGAAATAGTCTGTAAATTTGGTATTTTATAGTTGATATATCTAACTCCAATTCTCAGAATAATTTCTTTTTTGTATTCAGCATCTCTGGGTTATTCAAAGAGCGTATCGTTAATCTCATTCTTCTTTTGGAATAATTTGGATCCTGTGAAACCTTACGGTTATTTTTGTCTTGGCACCTAGTATAGTGAGCCTGGGAGACCAACCATTTAGACTTCCCATATTCCTGCCTTGCAGCATGTCTTGTAGGACATCCTTTGTGAGCTCCACTTGTCCCTCAGAGCATTTATTTAGCTTCTGATAGTGATGTGTTTTCAACAGGCTCTGTGATACACAGTGAAATTTGATTGAGACAACAGACTTTGGTTTCAGCTTCCCTATTAAACTCAGAGTAGTTGAAAACAAATGGTGACAATGTATTTAAAACTGAATACTGAGAATATCACTCACGATTATTAAAATATGTTAAATGAGAAAAGGCTTGGTTTCATTTTAAAAGATGGAGTGTCTGTGCTTATTCATGTGTTCTAGTGTTTTAATTCAAATATAGGGTTTAAGACATAACAGTAAAATTGGGGCAGTGTATGCAGTTCTATCTCCTCAAATGGTAGCATTTCCATATGGTGGGAACATTCAAACTCTTATCTAGTCATCTTGAAGCATACAGTTAATAATTGTAGATGTAAATACATTGTGCTATATATTAGATTAATTGATAAAATTGAAGTATACATAAATACAATCATGTAATTTGATTGGGACACTTGGAAATGGAAGGCATAGTTGAGGAGGCCTGGTTAAACAAGTCTAGCCTACTCCATGACAGGCTTCAGTTTCTTGTTAGCTTGGAGCAGGGCTTGAGCCTTCAGTCTTCAGAAATGAGCTCAGCAGTTACTGGGAATACCACAGATAACGGGCAGCCCATCAGGGACTGCCTAACCACCTGGCCTGAGGAAGATAAGGTTTCTCAAGTTTAGTTTACTACTGGTCTAGAAGTCTCTTGTCTTATGGTTAACTCATGACCACTGACTAAGGTTGCCTGCACCTTTCCTGACTGCCCAATGCTCCAATCATATTAAAGGTCACCAACTCATCCCTTGGAATTCCCCTGAACACCTTTAAAACGAGCCCACAAGCTCACCACAGAACAGATCAATCCCCTCAGGATGGACTTCTGCAGAAAAAAAGGCCCCTTACCTTTGCACATGGACTTCTGGTGTTCTTTGGGGATCTAGAGATCGGGGCATAACAATAGTAAGTAAATTAAGTCAGGCACAGAAGAACAAATGCTGCAGTGAGCACAGTAAAGCAAACTTGAGCACACAGAACTAGGGCAAAGGTCACTGCAATCTGGAAGGAGGACGTCCGGATCAAGACAAGGTAAACAGTGACCAAAAGTTGCAGTTAGACTAAAATGCCCAAATCACTTAAAATCAGTCAAAATATCACATTAGCAAGGGTTCTGATTAGTTCTTTGTCCTTTCAATCTCAATTTTAAAGGTTGTCTTTAAGTAGTCAGGTAGTTCATTTGCATTACATCTTTAAATAGTAGCCATGATTTTATTTTCCTTGTTGCAGAGCCTCTCCATTTGATTGGGAAAAGGCCTGTTGCATTCATTGGCTTTGTAGAGCAGGAGGGTCCTGCAAAAGCCTCCAGTGTCTCTTCTTGTCAACAAAATATCAGTGAACTGTCACTCCCACTTCTTTGTCTGTTGTCTGTGGGCGATTTCAGTGCAGCTGAAAGTGGGTAGTTTTGACAGATAATTGTAATTCACAAATGGAGAATGTTTCCTCATTTGCTGCTACTCAGGAACTTAGTGCAGTCCCAGACATGAGATCGGTGCTCAGTAAATATATGTTGAGCCCATATTTTTGCTAGAAGAAAAGCAGATGAGTGGGAAATGAAGAACACAGGTTGGAAAATAATCTGCAGAAAGCTTCTTAGATGTATCTAGTGATTTCATGTTCTTTCCTAAAAGTGGGCCCTTCAGAGCATCTGCATTTATACGGGATACTCTGCCCCATAATTGCAGTAAAATTAAGAATTAGAATCAAATTATTAAATCCCTTGAATTCAGTCATTATTCACTGCTCCCTAATTGTTGGGTTGGAAAAAAAATAAAACAAAACTATGCTTCTTTTCTGTCTTCTCAAGATATGATGTGACACATAAAAGATGAAAAAAAGAGCTAGACTGTATCATGGTTTATAGAAAATTACCTCATTTAAAAATATGACCAAATGTATGAGTTAACATTCATTTATTCCTGTACCCTTTCATTCACTGATCTTATGCACTGAGTGTCTAGACCTGTTAGCCATTACTGTCTGCTGATTCACTCACTCTTCTGCACAAAGCACAGGGATTCATTTCATGTTTTGTAACAAACCTTGGAAGCCTAATGTTTTCTCCATCCTGTGCCTGGAAACTGGGGGCATTTCTGCATGAGTAGTTTTCTCTAGGATGTATAACTGCATTAAACATAGGTTTTTCACATTTTGTTCCATCTTCTACTTCCTTTTAGGCAATAGGGAAAATCAACACATAGTACACCACACATTAACAAGCTAGTACAATAGAAGGCATGCAAACAATCAAGGATTGTGCATTGGGTAAAGTACTGTAATGTAGGTGTAAATGCTATAGGAGAGCGAGCACTGAATATAGACTCTGCTGCGTAAGAAATAGGAAGAACGGGCAGAATAAGGACACCCAAAAGAAGCTGGTGATGGAGGGGAGAGATTGCACGTTAGCAATGGAGGGAAGTCTGTCAAGACAAATGTAACATGGGACACAGTGGTATTTTAGGGAGAGTCAACATCCCAGCTACAGGAAACCACAATAGTTGTTCCTATGGCTCAGG
Organism: Acomys minous; assembly: GCF_964271855.1. Classification (NCBI taxonomy): domain Eukaryota; kingdom Metazoa; phylum Chordata; class Mammalia; order Rodentia; family Muridae; genus Acomys; species Acomys minous. Next base: position 31,918,063 of record NC_140487.1, read on the forward strand.
CTGACTGTGCATGCAGGAACTGGGGCAGCGCGCTGGGCAGGGGGGCTGCAACCCAATTATAAAACACCTGCTCTCAAGAACAACTGGAGACCTGTAATTAGGGAGGTCACTGCCCAAGTAGAACACTGTGGCAGCTTCAGGAAGAATAGATGAAAATAAGCAGAAATCGGAGGCGCGGAGACTATTTAAAGACATAGAAACTACAGAAGAGAGAATTTATACTCTGCAGCTAGAAGTGCCATGACCTGATCGTTTACTCTCCTCTATTTTTTCAGATAAAATAAGTTAAGGCAGTTAAAAAATGCTATGAGTACTTATTCTGACCAGGTGTTGCACCAAATTTATCTGTTTTAACCCCTTCTGATGATCTGAGATGTTTAAAAAGTTTTATTAACAAATTAAAAATTGTATAGAACCAGTAGTTTGGACTGAAAAAGTAACACATGGTTCAGCAGAGTAGAAACATTTCTGTATAATCAGAACATCTACTGAACAGTGCAGTAACTAGGACTCGGTATTTGCTGTGCCACTAACTAAATATGTCGGCATCAGAAGAAGTTGTGCTCCTGTGTTGCTAACACTCAAAAAGACAATGGCTTCAGTTTTATGTCTAGATACCCATGCCTTCACCTGCATGAGAAAAATATGCACGTTTTTGAATGCATGCATTGATATACATTTGGACAGTTCTCTAGACCTGTAGAACTGGTGACATGCTGAGCATATCAACTTCATGTTGTGTTCAAAATGTCACTTAAATGCATTCATATGTGATATAAGTCTACATGTAAAAATCTGTGGTTCAAGCCTGAGTTTTTCCCCGCCCCACTTTTTTCCCCGCCGTCCACAGTGTTAAAACCAGAAGCTCTGTCAGTAGCTGCAGCCGAATTGCATGGACTGTGTGCCAGTGCATCTTACCTGCCGTCCTCACAACCATTGTGCTGCAACTGGTTGATACAAGCTCTCAAAGTATCAAGCAGTGTGTGATGCATTGGCAATAACATCCGTGTCCCTGGAGCCCTGTTATCCTCCTTCAACCGTACCTCATTAGTCAGCTCCAATACTTCTGATCCTTCTTTGAATTCAGCAATCCAGATTTATACGGAGACACTAAATTCTTTATGCACTTGGGCAGTCACAGACCAAAGGCAAGAGATTTTCCATTTCTAATTTGGCCTGTGTTTCTCAGCCAGTGTTTCTTTTTTTGCTTTAATAGTATATACATAAATATATGCTATAACATATATCTATATGAGTGTATGTTACATGTGTGTCTGTATTGTTTCTAGGATGTATGTAAAAGTAACATAATTTCATCTTATCCAATTTAAACATGTCATTGCTATAATTAAGGAAGAAACTATCAATGTAATTTCAAGATCACTGGGAACATCTTCTTTGTGTAAAAATTGTCTCCTCCCTAAATACAGTAAAAGATTCCTTAAAATAAATAAATACACGCATTTACATTAGCATGGTGTCAATTCTGAACATAGTGTGGTAAAACTGATAATTATGTCCTTTCATGAAATCCATGACAAGAGATGTAAGCATCGTTGGCGGTTAACTTAAAACTAGAGTAAGAAAAAGCAACAGATCATTTACTGTGCAGCTGCTGAGGGACAAGGCATATCTGAGCACACTCTTCAAAGCTGCTCTGTGTGGCAGGCTGTAGTGGTTCCCTCAGCACAGGTGGAGGAAACCAGGTTTACAGTGTAAAGGATGCCACAATGGCTCCTAACAGAAGATGCACATTTTATGTGTGGGCGTGCAGTACGTGAGAATAGTCTTTTGTTGTACTACATACACTAGCATGCTCATTTTAAAAGTCTCACTTATTCCAAGAAAAAAGCATCACCAATGTGAAATTTGAACACATGCATGAAAAAAAATAACCTCCATTTGGAGTCCTTTAAATTTGGTCTCAATTGCATATTCATTTCTGTTTTGCTTCCAGCTTCATTTGTAAGCTCTTAGAATTTATGCATTTTTTTATCTCACAGATTTTTTTAAATGTTTAAGTTAAAAGATTTATAAGTCATGTGGAGCTATTTTTATTTGCCTAGAATTTAGCAAAAAGAATCAGGATATTAATTTAGTTTATAGACATTTATATCTAACAAATATTTTTTACAGTGTTCAATTTTTAATGTGAATGCATGTGTAAAATATTATTGTTGAGAGGAAGCATTGCCCTTTTCATGGGATTACCCTAAAGTTCCCAGTATGTGTCTACAAATTAGACAATATTCTCAACTTTGAAGTGAAAGCATCTTGCCTCTCCAATCTTGAGAATTTTTATGATAAAAATAATTTAAAGTAACTTAAGTGAAAGGGAGATTTTATGCAAGGTATAGTTGCATTTGATGCCTGTGAATTAAAGAGATATGGTTTAATTGAAGGAAAAATAAAACTATTAACAGAAATGTAATTATACTGAAATGTGTAGAAAAAGTCTGGTCTATGCAAGACATTTTAGTCCAGTTGAGGTAAGAACTGTGAAAAAGTACTCATAAGCTTTCTGGATTCCCCCATTGGTGTAGAGTACCCAGGTTTCTTAGAACACATGTGTATTCGATGAACAGAACAGAGCTTAAATGCCTTGATTTTAGTGGGTATATGATTGAGATTTTTCACAAAACAAAGTTACTAATAATGTATTTGGTTTTCATATAAGGAATAGAAAACCTCACAATGTTTGTCTACTTTTCTTACGTTTGTTATACAAAATCCCTACAGCCTGCCCACAAACCTTATAATTTCCATTTTATTTAAAGAGCTATGAAATCCTTCCATTAAAAGACATGATATTAGATCCTGATGTCTTCTATTTCCCTTGCTTTATTCTTATTGTCTCAGATAATAAACTGGATTTTCTCTGAGCCTTTCCTGTGTGCTCCCCAATTTGCAGATTTCATTAAAGCAGAACAGCTGTGCTCTGGCCAGTGGCCAGGTGCACACATCTCTGGGAAAGGAAAGAAATGGGGAGCAAAGCCAGAAATCTCAGTAACCGAGGGGTTAGAGAATTGACAGGGACAAGAGCCTTTTAATATTTGTACCAAATTAACTGTAGGAATAGGGCTTATCCCCTCATCAGGGTCCTCATGTGCCTTGGCACCTTCTCTTCTGCCCTCTGTAGGAGGGGCATCCGTGCCTGAGACATGATTACAGAGATTACATTTGTTCCACCCATCTCCCTGGGCTTTATTAATCTTTCATTTACATTGGGATTAGATAAGATTCCATTAAGCAAATCCACTGAATAGATTCGTTTCTTTTAATATTTATGCGCACTCTCTGGTCCTTAAAGTGGATTCTTTTTCTCCCTGCCCTTAATTGGATCAGTGAGTTTTTTCATATTAAAATTTGTCTTCTTCCTAAAGATTAGGATCCATGAATACAATTAGTGACATCTGGCTCAGCTCTTCTGTTAAAGGGAGCACAAACACGAAATGACTACTTTATTTCCTATGCTACAAAATGGATGTTTTCCGTCAAGACAGAAGCTATCAATTCAGGCTAGCAGTTAGCTTATGGATAGGGTGTAATACAACACCAGTGACAACAATAACCCACAAGAATCTCCAATATTCTGTGTCTGACCAAAATTAAGAGTGGTGGAGGGGTGACAATGAATAGCTCCAGCCTCACATTAAAATCCTATTTGATTTATTTTGCTAGAGAATAAATACTATCTTAGACTTGCTGGAATTAAGGTGCCATTTTCTTAACCAAATATACCAACATGTAGCTTGAAATGCTGACATATCTCTAAAATATGTATAAGATGCATCAAGTTATATTTTGAATAGTTTTACCAAGGCAGTTTATTGACATCAAGCACTGAGAATGCAGCTTGTTTACTTGTCTTATGTGCATTTTAGCAAGACTTCTACACTGGGGAACTATTGACGTCACTACTTTGGTGATGGTCTTACCTTGAGCATTCCAAGCTGTTCACTGCACGCCTACCCTTGTGTTAGTCAGACATAAATAATGTCCTAGATATGTCACATTATCCTAGGCACTGTGTTTCCCTTCACTTGATACCATTGTGTTGCCAAGGAATAGGCAATTCTTCTATGCATGTTCTAGATAACCAGAACTTACTATAAAATGAATTTTTAGAAATAAATGTCTGGTAAGACAGTAGGTACTTTGGAAACTGAAATACATTTGTTTGAGTAGGGTCTCTCTAGTTCTCACAGTGATTGTTGTATAATTTTTTTGTCAGGATTATTTCCTTCACTAACAGGAGAGAATTCTAGTACCCCACTCCAAATGCTATTCTAAAAGTTAAGTAAGATCATTCATAGTAAAATAGTTAACACCTATTGGCATTTTTAAGGGTATTACAGAGGCTGCATATTATTTATGATAAATTTGAGAACAAAGTGCAAATTGCTGTCAAATGTATGGCATATTAAATGAACAGTATTTCTAGTTAAATGGAAATATGATAGTAAATACTATGGTGAGTTTTTTGCTTAATATTTAGCTGCATCAAAAATGAAATTTTATCCTCTGTGTAGCTTCAATTGCTATACTAGTAATGCAAGACTTATGAAAATTATTTTATATTTAAAGTGAATCATAAGAAAAATTTTCACTCTTCTAGCATGCGTTCATGTGCAAGATCAAGTATACAAAGTTTGTTATTTAACATGAAACATTTTTTAGGAAGGCAATGTGTACCATGAATAGTATAAGAGTATTGTGTTGGATTTTTTTAATTTTCTGAGAAGATGGATAAGGAAATTCTTTACAATATGCACATACTAGTCTCTCTGCTAAGTTAATGGATAAGTTAATTAGCTTGACCATAACAATTATTTTGTAATGTGTGCACATGTTAAATTATCATCTCACTAAAAACACACACACACATTTTTCAAGTTATGATAAAGCTGTGAAAATAATAAACTATAGTTAACAGTGTTTATACTGTTCATATTTTTAAAGGACATTAATGCATAGCGAGGCCTTGAGTTCTGAATAAATCAACAGAACGCATTCAAATTTAATGAAATCTTGATTAAACTTAAAGGGGAACAATAATTCATCATTTTATTGCTTGAAGTTTTCAAAAGAAAATTAAATTCCGAGCTCATCAGTGCTCGTGCATTCTGTGTCATGACAAGATGTGGCTTACAAGGGTCACATGCTTTTGGAAGAATTAACAGCATTAGAAGGAGCTGCTTTTGTGCTGTTACAAATTGGATTTTTCTTTCTTCCATTGAGAAGCCACACTGAACAATAGAATACTCTTAGCGAGAGAACTGTGGAAGACCAAGGCCAGACTTTTGAAAGATAGTGCAGGAAGAATGGAGACAGATGCTTGGCACTGTGAACCAATTATCAGTGAAATCCTAGCAAGCCATTCAGAAGAGGCCCAAAGTCAAGGCCGCTCCCCACATAGTCAGTGCTCTGCGTAGGACCGGCCTTGCACGTCTATAAAAGACTTAATTTGTACAAAGCCAAACTTTCTAACAGACAAATACACCCATTTTTGAACATTAGCAGACTATCAGAGCTTAATTCTTTTCTCCGTATAAGTAAGAGATCAAAAGTTTGTATGAATGTAAAAATAGCATGATTTTTAGGAGTCGGAGGAAAGGTAGGGCCAAGCTGAATGTAATATACATTTCACATGATATATGATTGAGATATAAAATGCAGTATAATTAAAATGATGCTAAGCAAATCAAAGAAAAACCTCTTAGACTACAATCAAAATCCTTAGACTGTATCTGTCCACATAGATAAGTTATGTTGGTGGTCAGAAAAGATTTGAAGTTTCTTGGCTGGAGCAGTGGATCAACAGTGAAGACAGTGCACTGCTCCTGAGGAAGCAATGGGTTCTGTTCCCAGCACCCACCTTCCACAGCTGACAATACATGTAACTTCTGCTCAGGGAACCTGGTGTCATCTGGATCCGAGAGCACTTCAATCACATTTATAACACCCCCCCCCCATGTATATACACATAACTTAAAAAAATAAACTAAGTTTTAACATATTTGAGCTTTTTTGAAAACATAAACTGCTTAGTCATTATGAAATAGTATTTAGCTATGCGGTTGCATTTGGCCTCTCTTCATTAAAAAACTTTTAATTTTGATGTCTTAATACTGTAATAAAGACTGTGACATGTACTATCAATTGCATTTTGAGTCTTCATAATAAGTAATTTAATTGAAAAGTTTTTCTAATAATCCTTTGAAAATTAATTAGTAAGTCTGAGTTCTAGAAACGTTTTTCTATATGTCATTATATAAATGGATAATATATTTAACCATCCAGAGAAACAGTTCCTGAAGATAAATAATTTACTGAAGAATGTGGGCTTGTTTGTTTTATCATAAAACCAATATGATTTACATCTTTTATTTTAAGAATTATGATATCAGGGAAATAGAAATGAGCAATAGCCAGCAAGACTAGAGGAAAGACCTAGCCACAAAAAGCATTCAACCAAAAAACATTTCCCTATAGAAACATTTAACTTTTTCTAATAGGCTCATCTTTGTACCCAGTTGTCACTACATTGTTACTTTAACAGCCTCTTTCTCACCAAGCGTTACAAATTGAGAGAGGGAAGGATTTGTACATTAAGATTTGTTGAGTGTGTGTAAACGAAATGAAGGTAGAAAGGATAGCCTCCCGGCAAGTAGAAGGCTGAGTTATTCTTAAGGCACATGTGGTGCTTGGGATTCCACATGATGACTTCCCAGTTATCGCGGCATCGTCCACCCAGAGAACGGACATACTATACAGATGGACAAATGCCGTGCCATTAGTCATTCTGGATGTGCTATTTTTTTTACTGGTTTCAAAAGAAAAACCTGTTAATTTCAGGTTATCAACTAATTTCTGCTATTCAAAGATGGTCCATAATCTGTTTTAGGGAAAATAGAGCAGAGCATCTGAGGTTCTAGTCACACGCATGGTCTCTCTCTCTCTCTCTCTCTCTCTCTCTCTCTCTCTCTCTCTCTCTCTTCCTCTGATGCTTTCTGTAAGTTTATTACATTTTATGTAATTTCAATACAATTTGAGAGAAAGAAAACTTGGAATGTGGCAATTTATCTGACTTTCTTGGGATTTTGTTTCTATATAATTTTTTCTGTATACAGAGGAATTTGGAGGGTGCATCTAGGAAATGATAAAAAATATGGGCCAGTTCTCTCTGTGTTTAAATCTCTGGGCATGAGATTGGTTTGACTGATGTGGTACACTGTGTCAATACTGTCACATAGTCTTCCAAGAGATGTACTACTGGGTCTCTGGACTCCTGAAGCTGACCTTTGTGTTTTGACTTTTGGTATTAGACATTCAAGTAAAGACTGGATATAACAGAATACTGGCTGTATCCTGACTCCCTGTCCACACACTGGGTAACTAACTTAGCTCTTGCTAATGTGATGGGTGTGTATTTTCCTTTCTTTCATTCTGAGTAATGGCAAAATCCTTTCAAGTGCCTGGCCTCCTCGTGGACTTATCTGCATTGCTCATTTGTAGATTCACACATTTTGATTAGCACCCCTTAGAATCTATCTATAATGTCTCATCTAGAAAATGTTCAAATGTGTTAACTAGGAATTTTTAAATATATTGCCATGCAGATAGCAATACGCTGGAGCTCATATGTTTTGCTCAGTGCATAGTAGTAAACTGTACAGTTTGCACATGCCTAGTATATCATGGATGTTAAGATATATGATAAAATTAAGAAAAATAGCAGCCTAGCAAATAAATGAAATTTTATTAAAAGTAATTATCTGATATATGTTGCTTATTGTGAAATAGAATCAAGAAAATTGAAGAGATAGAGTAGATTATACATTAAAGAAGTCTTTCTGGATCCTAAATATACATTGATTCATTCAGCACAATATTACTATAAAAGTCATGAATGTTCAAAGAAAATACAATGCCCCTTTCTATGAAGATTTGTATATTATCTTAAATATTCATGAGTGACATCAGTTCAGGTTATCTGTGTGAATATCAGTCTCTATGGAACTGGCCACTTGGTGTTTATGGGACCATGCTTTTGAATACCAATTCTTTAGCATCTCAGATGCACCATGGAGCTGACTCAGATCATGAATATTCACACACACACACACACACACACACACACACACACACACACACACACACACTGATCTTCCTGAAAATAATCACATATATAAGGATGAAAATCTCATTAGTTTTTAGTGATGAGAGCTGAATCGGGATCCTGGACTTGAAGTGGCATTATAATTCTTGGTGCTTGTTGTTTTCTTTAAAGGAAAACAAACAGAAAATGAACTTTAACAAATAAAACATTCTATGTAACTTTCTTTCTTTTTTTTTTTTTTTTTTTTTTTACAGGTTCATGTGCCTTTTTGGTTGGGGTTCTTTTTTGAAAATGGGTATTTTCATAAAATGTGTTCTGATTATGGTTTCCCTTTCCTCTACTCCCCTCAGTTCTTCCCCACATCTGCTTCCATCTGGATCCATTCCTAATCTCTCTCTCTCCAATAATAAAATGTAATAAAACAAGAGTAAACAAGTCAGAATAGGGCAAAACAAACAGACGGAAGGAAAAGAGCCCAAGAAAAGGCAAAAACTTCCTTTCATTTTAGTGCCGTAAAGCCTGTACATTATTGAATCATGGTTACATTTGTATTTCATGTGGTTATAGGAAAGAACAGAAGAAAGGACTTGCAGAAATAAAAAATACTTTGAGGTGAATGAATTGATGGCACAGAATATTAAAGCTGTTGGTACGCAGCTAACTCAGTGATTAAAGGAAGCTTCACTGCTGTAACTGGGCATAGTGCAGGTTGAAAAGGGTAAGGGGGCCCGCATTAGTTAAAATCTCTTTAATATTGAGAACACGTGGAATTAAAGCACAGATTCCCAGTTTAGGCTCATGTGGTGATTCCCGTACGTGTACTGACCTGAGCCTCATTCTGTTCTTCTGCTGGAAGCATGTTTAACATACAGGAAACATGTGGATGTTTTATACCACTTTTTGTGCACTGGAAAACTATATTCTTTGCAGTTATTTATTAAGATAGGATCTTATATATGCCAGGCTGGCCTCCAAGATTGCCTTTAAACTCCTGATCTTCTTACATCCACCTCCCGAGTGCTGGGGCTATAGTTGTGTGCTAACACACATAGTGTTTACAGTGCGGAGAATCAGGACAAGGCCCATGCATGTGCTAAGTAGACTTTCTAGACAGCTACATCCCCAGGCTCCTGGGGAAACTTTACCCAGGCTAAATTTAGGATCTTATGATCATGGAAGCACATTATTTAAATACTACCTTGACTCATGTTCTGTCTGAAATTTTCTTTTGGGATACTCTTCCAAACTAGCGAACAATGTATTTTTGGTGTACTTCTCTAAATCCATAAGTATTTATAAGCTGGTATCAAAGTTAATCAAGTGGGCCTTATCATCAATGCTCTAGTTATTAACTGAATAAAGAGGAAAATTAAAAACTATTGCTTTGAAAGTTATTGATGAAGCATAGGCTGACGAAATTCCCAGTTTCTGACATTGAGATGCCCACATTTCCCAAGACTTTCTCTACCAAGCTATTTATATGTTTAAATACTGTGTAAACACAGCTGATAAATGTGCTCAATGATAATCAAATTTTTATTGTTTTATTTTGTTTGTTTCTTTGTTTTAACTCTGGTACGAGGGTAATTTATGTGAATTTACCACAGAGACTGAGTAATACTTGAGGATCACTCTGTTTCGACGACTCCCTCTGAGAAAGCCAAGAGACATAAACCAACTTTCTTCTATTTATGTGTTTAGGGAGATCTTCATACTTTGTACCTGGGAATAATTTTATAGCAAAGAGGTGTTTAACAAAGTCTGAAGTTACTTTTTCTTGTCACAGCTACGAATATGGCATTCCTATCTAGTAGCTAGCACGGGTGTGAGATGCTGTTGAGCATTCTGCAATACACAGGACATCAAACAGTTACTCATTCTAAAATGTCAATGCGACTGCCATCATACAAAATTGAAAACCTAGTTCTGTGATTAAAACTTGTGAATTTCCAGTAATTTATGAAATTTTATGGCAGACAATGAAAAACATATAACATGAGTTTAGGAAAAATGTGTACATTTGAATAAACTTATTATTTTTCTTGTTTTTCTTAGCAACCATAGTGTTAAACGAACTCAACTGGACAAGTGCCTTAGATGAAGTTTTCAAAAAAAATCGAGATGAAGACCCTACATTGCTGTGGCAAGTGTTTGGCAGTGCCACTGGCCTGGCCCGGTACTATCCAGGTAACACTTTGGTGATTCAGCAAATATGGGGAGAACTGGGATTATCAGTGGTTTCTGTTGATGCTTTTTTGTACTGTAGGAAGATGATGATGCTACAGTAATTTTTCTGGTGATGTGGCCACAGGTAGATTCTCCACTGGATGACCCACATAGCCATGCACACATGGGCGGCATTAATTTGGTCCAGTGGGTTAAAAACAACTAGCTAAATAAATACATGATTTAAAAAAAGAGGAAATAAAGTTGGGAAAGAGATCGGTGGGTGATCTTAAGGAACATAGTTAAGATATAGTCAAATACCAAGTATACATGTTTGAAAATGCCAAAGATCAATAAAATTGTTATTATGAAAAAGAATGTAACATTGTAGTAACTTGATGATAATTACTTTAAATTAAAGTACCTAAGAAGTAATTATAAGCAGTACTGGAGACCTGGTCTGGAGACAGTACTATCATGAGCTAAGATACTTAAACATATACCTGAGAAAAGCCTTATATAGGAAGCCTGAAAAAGAAAAATCCATGGCTCAGGTCCAGCTGCACAAGACATTACAATAATAGGTAGACTTTTAGGAACTTATTGAATGCATTCCTTCCAAGAATCAAATCTACCATTGAAGCTCAGGTTTTAAAAGTGTTAGTGCTTTTCATTTAACCAAGGAATCTCCATTTGTTAAAATTAAAGGGCTAGGAAATAAGGGAAGAACATACAGCTTTCATTTGCTATATCAGATTTCAACCAATTCGTAGGTCATCTCAGTGATCACACATATTCAGTGTACATGGATATGTTTTATGCATTGAAATAATGTTTTTGAAATGCTCTTTATTCTTATAAGGGACTGTAAAGAGAGAAAAACACTAATTATGACATTAGCTCAAAGTCAATCCCTGGTCACCTCTGAGACCCTATGAAAGGCAGATTGATGTCTGTAAGTCTGCCACAGTTAGCTTAACCATATTCTTACAGAAATAGCATGTGTTCTTTCTCCCAAAGGCCTGAATAGATAACCTAGCTTCTCGTAGTCACAGTAGAACTTAGGGGTTTTGTTGTGGTTATTGTTGTTTGATTTACTATTTAAGTTTACTAAATGTGCTTAACAACTGAATTTGTCATAGTGAAACATGTACAATAAAATGTCAATATTACCCAGCATTGTGTGGTAGTAGAACCACATTTAAGTGCTCAGGTATGATGAGCCGGTGAGTCCATTAATACCCCTATGTGACTGCAAATGGAAGATGGGGGAACAGTGATACTGTTTTCAGAGATCAGATATCAAGCATAGGCCAAGTTTAAATTGTTAGAAATGAATCACAATAATATCTTATATGTCAAAATTAAGATTAAATTACAATAATAGTGGAATTTCCTCCTTCAAGAAATTTTATAAAGTATAATATAACACCTCTAAATCTCTTGTTATGTGTGAAATGTTAAATATCATGTATAAAAAGAATAAACTATAAAGTTAAAAAGCAACAGCATTTATGTGCATAATAAATCTGATATGGTAAGCTTTAAACTTATATCAATCAGGTCTTATAAAATATTACCAAGTACAGTTATAAAAATCTGGAAACCAAATGCCTAAGATCCCTCTAGTAAACCACGAATACATTTATCATTACTTAATAACACCATATAAAATTTGAATCTTGTAAAAATGTTTACCTCATTTAAACTCTCATAAATATCTGAGGGAAAGGAATAAAACAGTCAGTGATTGAAAATGAGTATATTGTTGAGAGAGCAAAGGACCAAGACCAGAAAGAAAGGAGTGGCAGAGAGAAAGACAAAATGAGGTCATAGAGAAATGGGGTTAGAAGATAAAGTGTGCCCTTGAAAGAAAGAAGAGAGACAAAAGGGAAGGTGGAAAAGGCAGTGGTATGAATGAATGCTTTTCATAGGTATTCATTATTAAAAGTTACATTGAATTTTTAAATATATTAATTGCCTTCTACAATTTTTTATTGTGTATGCTAGCTAAAGAGTTGATTATTTTCTTGTTTTTCATACTAATCAGACATTTTTAAGTATGTTGGCATTTGCTCACAGTACTTTGGAAAAGACCTTTACATCTTTTATTTACCCAAATCATGGAGATATTCAGAACATTAGCCAGTGGAGCCCAACCACAGAACATCATTTTTAAATAGGGTTTTTCAGACTGTAGGTACAAGGTTGTTGGTTTAAATTCTGATTTCCTGTCTAAATGTTGTGTAAACTCTGCTACCCAGTTGTCCCCCTGTTATGTTAATAATGCAGCTTACAGCTAATCAATGAGCAGGGGAGAGAATAAGGCAGGACTTATTCCAGGGGAGGAGGAGTCAAGGGGAGAAGGCAGAGGGTGGGCAGGAAGAGAGGTGCACTGAAGAAGAAGGAGCTGGAGCTACAAAGGTGCAAGAATCTCTGGGTTGTTTGCTGGGAGTAAGACAAAATAGCATCTCACATTGAACATTATAATAACTTTAGATAAGACTACGCAAACATCATCATGAAAGGAGACAATATACAGTTGTGAGAGTAAAGAAAAAAAAGAAGGGAAATGGAAAAAGAAAAGGAAGGAAGAAAAAAACAGTAATCATTCAATACATTACATTTTATGTTAATGAACATATATAATAAACATGATAAACTCTAGTAGTTCTTTAATGGCTTTAACTTAAAAACCAAATTTTTGGATGACTGTGTGTTTTGTTTGTTGAGAAACTTAGATTGTTGTATAATATTTTTTATAGTTTAGAAAAAAATACCTAGCTGCATTCTTGAGTGAGTCAGAAGAATGCATTATCTTAAACTACAAAACGGATTTTATAATTAAACATGATTCCCCCCCCCCCAAAAAAAAAGACAAAATAGCATAAAGGGTTAAACTGCTCAGATTGTGTTGTGAAGCCTTGTGTTATAAAAGAGTCTCTGTTATTTGTGTGATAGCCTGGTTAAGAGAGAAACACTGTTTTATAAAAATAACTTCAATAGCATACCACTTGACTGAGCAGAAGACAGCTCTGCTGAGTTCAGGGACCTGTTAGACTGATTCTTAAAACTGTCCACATGGAGTACTCTTTGTGCAGTCTCTTTTACAGTGATCTCAGTCCTGAGTTGGTCTTTGTGAGAGTAGTGAGGGCATAGCACCTGATTTCTTAATAAAGGGGTAAGATAGGGTCACCAGTAAATTAACTTGTTAAAAATGTCTTCAGAGACTATACTTGTCTCTGCTATCAAACTAACCCAGGGAGGATCATCTCTGCCATTGAATTCCATTTACGAATGAATAGAAACAGAAAGTCTGGTGCTACTTCCTCGCGGTGTGTGTGTGTGTGTGTGTGTGTGTGTGTGTGTGTGTGTCTGTGTGTGTGTGTGTATGTGTGTTGTGTATGCATGTGTTTAGATACAATCCCTGTGCATTCTGGTTTGGAGGCCAAGAGTAAACATTGGTTGTCTCCCTCAGTCACCTTCCACCTTGATTTTTTAACAAATGCTGTCACCGGACTTGCAGCTTACCCTCTAGTACTAGATTGGCTAGCTAGTTAGACCCAGAGTCAGCCTGTGGCTGTCCTCTGCCACCTCTCCATTCTCATGCCTGGGATCCAAACCCCAGGTCCCCATGCTTGTGCAACAAGCACTTTACTCACCAAGCCATCTTTCCAGCCCTAATTCATCTTCACTAGGTTCTCCTACATGAAGTTAAGCTTCCTGCAGGAGCAGCAGGACATTGGGTAAGCCATTTGAGCTTTGTGAGTCCTGCTCCACAAGTGTAAAGTAAACAAATTCTAATTACATTATTATGGGCCACTGGGATTAAACCACAGTTAAAAGTACTTCAAACTACAGCAGGTTATGGTACCAGAGAGATGGCTCATTGGATAAGAGCAATGGCTGCTCTTGCAGTGGATCTTGTTTCAATTCCCAAAACGCACACCCAATGTCTCTTCTGACCTCCTTGGGTTCCCGGTATGGAGACAACATACCCACCCCCATAAAAAAAGAAAGATATAAGTACAAAACAGCAGACAGTTCCATGGTACTGTGCTTCCACTGTTCATTGTCAGCATTCACTTGATCAAAGAAATTAAGGATAATAATTGAGATTACAAAGAGTTGAAAAAGAAGCAATAGAAAAATGAAAAAGGAGACCTAAACAAGGCTTAGTCCCAATATCTGACAGTCGCTCCACATTGTGTGCTTGGCCTATAACTATTTTTTCATTTCTCTATAAGGTTGCCCGAAACAAACAAACTTCTCTTTAAACTTAAATCTCAGAAAAACTATGAGATGCTGTGACATAAAATATGCTGCATACAGCATGTAGGAGTGTGCTTTTACTGTAAAAGTACTGGTTTTGTGTTGTCGGGTATTTGATCACACTGAACCCCAAGACTGTGTATACTCAAAAAACATGTTTCTAGTTTGGTGTGCCTCAGCCCCAACCACACTATTAGTCCAAGAGCTTTCTGTTTACTCTAAATAGGTGGTTGTGGTATGGCTCAGCCCTAGCACATACCTTTAATGCAAGGGCATTCTGTAAACAGAATTAAGTAATGTCAACCATGGGTCAAGAGGCAGAGCAAGCCACCAGGTGACAATGAATAAGCACAGCAAAAAATACCTTAGAGAGGGAGAGGGTGTCTGGATGATGGGTAGAGTCCCTCAAGAAGCAGAAAGGAGGAGCATTTAGTTTAAAGGATGTTTTAGACAGCATGGAGAAGGAGAAGGGTTTTTTTCCTTCTGGGACTTCATCTGAGTAGAGAGGTCAGCTAAATGCTCTCTCTGCTTCTTTGAGTTAGCAGCCTTTCACCCCAGCATCTGGCTTCTGAGTATTTATTGGTAAAATCAAACATTTGGGACTTGGATTAAAAACAACAGTTTTGTTTTACTGTTCAAACAAATGATGCTTCCATATTCCTTTGTCTGTTGACGTTTGCCCCTTCAGGGTTCCAGTGTCTCCATTTGTAGCATCAGAAAGCCCACACACCATTACTTTATAGGATCATTGTGAGGAGCAATCAAAATCTAGTTTATGTATTCATCCAAATGTAGACTTTTACTGTAATGCTAAACTAAGCCACCTGTAATTTATTTTCCCCTGGAATTCTTGTCATGGAGTTAAAAAGCAAATTGTTTTTTCAGAAATTGTATCTTCTGAATAACAAAAATTATTAAAATGCTTTTGCAATAAGGTCAAGTGTTATTTAAAATAGGCCCAGTCACAGTGGTGTATAGTAAACAACTATGTTCTAAACCAGAGAGCAGGCAATCACACATCATCTCCTACACTCGGTCAGGTGGTGACTTACAGAAATCGTGTTTTGCTTCAGCACTCAAGCCAGGAGAATCGTGGTGGCTTAACTCAGAGAGCAAGATGCATTAATATTCTTAGCATCTTGCCCAGATGTTAGAGAAAGTCGGGCTGGTCAACCACCCACACAGTTCTTGCTTAGCTGACTGACTTGACATCAAGTAATGACCCTATGCAGTGATGCATGTGGAAGGTAGGCTTTTGGTAATTTGTATTTGAGCTTCAGTATCTGCGCTCAGTTTAAACCTGCTCTCCCATCTGCCAGGTGTGTATGAAAGTAAACTGTAGAAAGTAACCTTTTTTGTTCTTTCTCTGTTTTCTTTTCTTTGTCATCCTTTTTCTCCACCCCTTTCCCTCTTCTTCCATTTTGAGGATAAGTACAATTTTGTGCTATAATAGAGAGAAAATTATCCTGGGAGGAGTTTTTAGTTGCTATGAAAAACATCCTTTCCTTTTTCTACGCCACGGTATATTTTACCCATTTCCTGATGATCAACTGGAAATTTTTTAACAAGATGATCTCCTTAGTCCTCCTCAACACTGAAGCTGTGTCTAGCTGTTAGCTTCTTCTCTGCCCACTGCCTCTGTTTTACAGGATACTTAGACCCAACTCCCTTGCTTAACCACCCACTCATTGCATAAACAAAGCTGACACACGATGGGATTTCAGAGTAGTACAGAATACAGTATTGGTTACCAGTCTTGGGAGACAAGAGGACAGAAAATGATAGACAGATTGGTCAGTAGATTCAAACTATAGCTAAGCAAGGGGAATTTACAATTTTGTAACATGGTTAAGTACTTATAATTAATGGTTATTACAATGTGGCCTTTAATAAATAGAGAGAATCTTTAATGTTGCCAAAAAGAAATAATAGAGCTTTAGGTGTTGAATATGGCAAGAGTATTATATAATCCTTATATAATGTGCATGTGCACCAAAATATTACTCTTAAAACCCATAAATAGATATAATTATGGTGCTCAATTTAAAAGTAAAGTGAAATTTTTGAAGAAAAACAACAACAAAATGGAGTTCATTCCAGTGGCATCCTCATTGAACACAGGCTTATTAGAAAGTGTTTCATTTGTAAATTCTTTGTAATTATCGATCTATAGAAATTAAGTTTAACCTGATTGTAGAACTAAACTATCTCTTCTTCAACACCTCTCAGAGACTTGAGAAAGAATAAGACTTAAATTCCTGAGTGAACCAGCAGTACAGGTTAGCAGCTTCCCAAATGAACAAATTGAATGAGACAGTTTACTGCCTGAAGAGTCAGCCAACACTCTCTATAATGTTAGAGCCTCATCTTCAGCCTTCTGGCCCAATGTGTCTGCCAGACTTTTTCACAAGGCAGGAACTATTGAGGACTTGTTTACCCTGTCTTGGCAGAGTTCGGCTGGTTAGGAGACAAAATCTTTTTAGATCAAGATAAAGGAGCTAACTTAATAGAGATGAGATAGGATAGATATTGAATTCCATTCAGAAATTTAGACCCAACAAGACAGGAAAGATGTTTACTTCAAGTTTGACAAATGCAAATAGCCAAATCACTATGAATGTAACATTTATAGAACTCATGATTGTCAAATGGTTCTCCCTGCTATATGTAGTTTGTTTTATGTATGTGTAATAAAATAAATGTATATGAAAAAAATAAATTAAGTTTAAACTGTTGAAACTGCTCTCATAGTTAAACTCTGTGAATCCTTAAACATTTTCAAAATAAATGTTCATAGAAACTATTTGTTTCACCTACTAATATCTCCTGAAATTGTAACAATTAAAACAATCGACTGAGATTATAATTAGGAATCAGTGTCTCATTGAAATACCAATGCAGAGGGCACTTATCCTTTTTAGATAATTACTTTCTGTTACAAAAGAGAAAAACAGAGAAAAGTAAAATCTACCTCATATGACATTTACCACCTGTCTTATTAAACACTTTGTCTACCTGCTTGTTTGTTCATCTCAAAGATACAGGATATTAGCACCCCCCCCCCAAAAAAAAGAAAGAAAGAGAAAAAGAAAGACTTGATGCATGCTGCATGAATGTTAAACTCCTAGGACACATTTCCTTGTGTGAGAGCTGAAATCTTGCTGGAATAAACTGTAGCCAAACCTGTGTACTAAGTATGGGCCCTGACACTCCCCCCATATTCGTAGTCAATTTTTTAATATTACATATAATATTTTGAAAAATAACTTGAGAATACTTTAAACCTCAAGTGGCATGTGACAACATCTGAAGATGTCAAAGGGCCATTTGATAGATTTCTAGGAGTGGGGAAATATTAGAGCTACCAATTTTTATAATTTCCAAAATTGGTGCTGCTGCTGTTTATTATTTTCAATAATGCCTAAATTTAATTTTTTTTTTTGCTTAGAGCTTTGTAAATGAACACGTGGTTTAGCTATGAATATATTTAACATCTCTTCATCATTATATAAACTATTTTAAAATAAGATTACTACTTTTTCACAATGATTATTAAATCCAGTGTGTGTCTATTGCAATTATTTGGACTGCCATAAAAAAAAAAGAAGACAAAAATGTGTATTTCAACGTTATGGATATTTGTTCCTGCCACAGTTTCTGATGGGAGCTGGTAGGTAGGAGCAAAGAGGGAATGCCCCCTTCAACTGGGCTTCTATGCCATGAGTGTGGCACCTCCTTAACGTTCAGCCATGGCTAAATTGTGCTCACTTGACTAGAGAAAGCACTGTAACGTCCTTTCTCGGAGAACTCAGAAACAACAAAGCAGTTCTTGTATGACCCTGAACATCAGTTAGTGTCTCCATGGTCTCCTTTTCCATGCCTGTGTCCTCAGTTAAAAGGCCAGAGCTATGCTAAGGAAGGACACAAAATCACTGCAGGTGAAAAGGCCTGCCCTGGCTGCCCACTGTGTGCACCTGTGCTTGTGGCAAATGGTTTCTACCTTGCTGAAAACTAATCTAATTAAAGCGTCAGAAGCCACGCATCTCCACATGTAGATCACAGTGCAGATCATTAAGTGATTAAGCAGCAAATAAATTAGGCTGAAGGCCGTAATAGATTTCCTATGAAAGCTGAGAAAAGAAGTAATTAGGACTAACATCATCCGAGAGGCTTATGAACTATAGATTAAAAATCAATTCGGTGCAAAAATAAAGATGGGCAATGACTTTCTGGAGAGGAAAAAAAAAAAGGGGGGGTTATCACATAAGAAACCAAGGAGCTGAACAAGTACTAGTTGCACTGTGCACTGCTGAGCCAGCATTCTAACAGATTGTTCCCGGGAAGGCACTGTATTGAGTAGAGTGCTGCTAGTGGCCAGATAAGAGGCCGTGAAGGTCACCTGGATTGCCCTGTTGACACAACAGTGTGGATATTCTGGGTATTGGATTGCTGTGAGTGGTTTGCTAAAAGGAAAAAGTCTAAGGGATCATCCACAGATTCTGTTGCTAGGAAATGGCAAGATGTGGATGTTTAAAGACCTGAACAAAGGACCAAGTAGTAATTAAAAAGGAGACATCTTGAATACAAAAGGTGGGGACATCAGAGAATTAACAAAACTATTTATGACTGATGGAAGTGTGCAAGGTGGCCATGAGTTTTAGTTTGAGTGGAACTTGGAATGTTGCTGGTTCTGGTGAAAATAGTATCACTGGTTATTTTTCTTTGGGAAGCAAAATGATGACTTAAATCCCAAACAGCAAAGTTGCCAGTGTGAAAGGTAAAGAGATGAAAATAGCTCGAGACGCAACCACCGAGTTTACATTTTGAATTCTGTGCGTTGCTTTGCCATGTATTGCCATCAGTTGTGCTGTGTGGTGTGAACTATGCATCAGGTACATGTGTGCCTTTGGAAGACTTGAAACAGTCCTGTGCTTCTCTAGCATGGTCGCCATTGCCTCACATAACCCCATCTCTTCTCTGAGCAACCTCACAGTTGCAACTCCCTGTGGCTCACTAGGCTGCTCACAATAGCAGCTCGACTATGGTTCTGGTCACAACTGAACTGACTAAATGATTTCTCTCATTGTTCATGGTTTATAGATGCTAAGTAGATGCTAATTTAAAAAGTGAGAGTTGTTTGTAATTCAACTGGGAGAAATAACCCTAGCTATATATGTCAGTGAGTATTGCTAAACCCTTCATCTGTTTCAACTTCTAAAATATCTCTCATTCTGTTCCCTTTCCTTTATGTATTACTAAATCTCCACACCTTATGAAACATTCGTTTCAGATGCATGCAACCATCTTTGATGTGCTGTTCATTTTATGTTAGGTGCATTTGATTAAAGAATTTGGAAACATTTCATTTAAAATATGGAGATCATATGCACCTCTGAGGTCTATGGAGTTTCAGATTATCACAATCAGTACCAACTTCCAAGGAGTCTTATTGAGTAATGAAATATGAATTTTTTTCTTGTAGAATATTAATTTGCTTGTGCTTAAAGGTTCATCAATTTTTACTAGAATAGGGACATTTTCTTTGTCATAGTTAGAATTTTTCCCTTGGGTGGAACATATCTAGCATTATTTTCCATTAGATCTGTCCCTCCCATACTTCATAAAACTTAGTGGGCCCTTACCACTCCTGAGCTACTTAAATAATCAAATATGTATAAACATTCTTTTTATTGAATATTCTACTTAAACACACAACTGGCCACTGTTAACTACTACTGCTGCTGACACTATATAATAGGTGTGATGGTCTATCCTTATCCACAGAGAGGTGTCTCTGTATATGAGTTTGTATAAGTGACAGAAGAGAGAAAATATTGTTGAGGAGAAAAAAAAAAGTCCTTCTCCTGATAATCCAGTGGTGTTGTCCAAACATCAGTTCTCATTGTTCAGGAACAAAATATAAACTTAAAAACATAGGGGAGGGGAATAAGGGGAAAGTGGGAGGGAGGGAAGAATGGAAGGAAACAAGGGATGGGATAACCATTGAGATGTAATAAGAACAAATTAATAAAATAATATATATCTTGGAAAAAAACCATTTCGAATGGGCAGATGACATAGTTCAGCAGGGAAAGTGGCTTGTTATTCAAGCTTGGCCATGTCAGCTTGTATCCCAGGTACACATGTAACAATGGAAGGAAAGGAAAAATACACACACAAAAATAGTGGTAGGAGTAGCAGCAGCAGCAACAGCAGAAGTAGCAGCAGTAAAACTCTTATTTATAAAGGAAGAATCTTAAGAGCAATCCATCACTCCAATAGCCCTTGGGTAGAATGTACAAGCATTTTTAAGACAAAAAGAGGTCTAGTAAAATGACTAGAAAGTGATTTGTTTAAATCATGTGCTTACACTGTTCACTCCATGGCATTTGCCTTACTATGCCATGCAGACCACCTAAGGACTACCACAGCGTCCACCACCAGTTTTCACCCTCACAAGAACTCAGCCTTTGTTGTGTGACTGTAGATGGCTTCTCCTTCTTTGACTTAGCCTTTACTCTGTTGTCTCCAAATCTCCATCTCCTTTTTACAGTTGTCTGTTTGTTTACAAAGCCCTTCTGGTCATGTGCCTCTTTATCTACCGCTGAAAATGAAATGCAAATGCAACCTTCCAAAGCCAGGCTTTTCCAAGATCAGTCTTTCTTCCGTTCCCTTAGAGAACTTCTATTCATTTGTGATAAAACAGGTATTCAATTTTATACTCTTTCAGAATATATTTGTGATTCACTTTTTCTGAACACTAACCTATGGGATCATACTTGGTTATAGTTTGTGATGTGAGTTTCTGTGCCATAGTACCCAACAGTGTCTCTCATGTCATAGAGAGCAATAGAGGTTTTTTTGTTTTTGTTTTTTTTTAAGTTAAACTGCACTATTTTAGTTGCTAGAATTGAAAAAGAATACCATAGTATTTTTAGTAGGTCAAGCACCTTTTCATGAGTTTCTTCCCATAGACACAGCACATTTTCCTCATTCCCATAGAAAATGCAGCACCTCAGCTAGGCACGGCGACACACACCTGCAATCCCTGGTAAGCAGAGGCTGGCTGATCTTTGTGAGTGCGAGGCCAGCTCCAGTCTAGAAACAAGCCCAGCACAGCCAAGGTTACTTAGAGAAACCCTGTTTTGGAAAATAACAAAATAACAAAAAGAAAACCAGCATCCATCTAGGTGAGAGAGGTATAGAAGAACGGGAAAATAGAAGGAACCAGAGAGTCTAAGAAACCTACAAGAAGAATATCATGACAGGCGGATCTGGACCCAGGGGGCTCTGCTCAAACTACTGCACCAACAAAGGACAATACATTCAGTAAACATTGAACCCCTACTCAGATCTAGCCAATGGACAGGACATTCTCCACGGTTGTGTGGAGAGCGGGGACTGACTCTAACATGAACTCTGGTGCCCAATATTTGACCACTTCCCCTTGGTCGGGCGGCCTGGTGGCACTCAGAGAAAGAATAGACGGGCTACCAAGATGAGACTTGATAGGCTATGACTATGTGGTGGGGGAGGAGGTCCCCTTCTGTCACAAACCTAGGGGAGGGAAATAGCGTAAAAGAGGGAGGGAGAAGGAACAGGAGGATACAATAAGGGGACAACAATTGAGATGTAATCTGAATAAATTAATAAAAAATGAAATTTAAAAAAATCAACATCCCAATAGGTTTTTTCATGCAGTTGATAATCAGAGCTGTCTGGATCCTATGTCTCCTATAGAATAAGACGTTTCCAAATTAGACTGTTCACCATGTAGCACAACTCTCCTTATGTCCTCTGCATTAATCATTTGAGTCCAATATAACATGTAGTGTCTGCCTCTGTACATAACTACAATAAGACTACAGATGGAAAAGCAGAGTGGAAAATACAGACCAACCCCTCATCTATATTTTTTAGTCCTTCCATCAACAGAGAGATTTAAATAAAGCAAAATTTCCTAATTAGCCTGTCTTAGCGCGCACATTCTCTGGGACTCCACGTTTATCTAAACCAGGGGCTTACCTAAAGGACAGTAATTGAGGACACAGCAGCTTTTATATCTTGTTCTTTTCTGCTGCAAGTCTGGAACCTACAGTTGCATTGGTGTATGAACAGTGTTTCTGCACATCATACCCGCACTGTTCTTCAGTAGTATGTTGGCATGCCTAGTAGCCAGATTCCAGTTCTTTTTTTCCCAAACAGTTCCTTTTATAATTTAAATTCATTTGAAGTAGTTTTTCTATACAGCCCCAGCTGACTTGTAGTTCAAACTTGTCTCAGATTCACAGATCTGCCTACTTTCCCCAAAAGTGCCTAGATAAAAGGTATTTTCCACTATGCCCAGCTCAATTAATTTCTTATGTAAGCAATCCAATCCTAAAATTTCATTTGGAAGTAATTCTCATCTGTAAAATCTTCTACTTAATTACAGGCTCCAAATACAGACTGTTTCAGTCGCCATTCTCTCATGGGTTGCTTGCTTATTTGAAGACATTATAGACTCCAAAAAAATTTGTTATTATAATAAGAGTATGGGGGCAACCATATGTAAATTCAGTGGTGTACACAGATAGATAGATGATAGATGATAGATAGATAGATAGATAATAGATAGATAGATAGATAGATAGATAGATAATAGATAGATAGATAGATAGATAATAGATAGATAGATAGATAGATAGATAGATAGATAGATAGATAGATAGATAGATAGATGGGGAAAGGAAGGAGGGAGACTCTAGCTTTGACAAGAAGACAAAAGAAAAGGAGACTGTGGAGTGAAAAGGACAAAAATTTATAATAGACATGTACGAAACTGTCAAAGTATAAATGGTAGGAAAAATAGATCTCTTAAGTGCCTGTCTATACTTGTGGCAGAGGCTGCTATCTGCTCACAAAAGTCTGTCATCCATTTCTAAGTACCCTTTTGCAAGTGATGAGGACTCAGGACCTCACTTTTTAAAGCTCCCCTGTGTCTGCTGTACCCAACGGCCAGGCATGCTAGATCCCACGAACAGAAAATAGTGACAAACTGTGTCACTTCATACCTCAGACTGCATGACTTGTTTGTGACTTCTCCACAATTCTTCCCTACTTTTTACAGCTGTAAGTCCATTGGCTTGGGAGGTCCTGGAATTGAAAGGCTGTCAGAAACAATATCTCTGACTGTCCTAGATTCCTGCATAATTGCTTGAAGCAATATTTATTTATTTATTTATCCATTTTGTTGTTGTTTGTTTGTTTAGAGACAGGTCTAACTATGGAGCTCTGTCTTGCCTAGAACTCACTATGCAAACCAAATTTGCCTCAAACTCATAGCACTCCACTTGCCTCTGCTACTCAAATACTGGGACCCAAGGTGTGTACTACCACGCTCAGCCTTGAAGGAGAATTTGTGATGCACGTGACCAGTGATACGTAACTTAGAATCTTACTTGACAAATAACACTACCATGAGAAGCAATGCGATATTTGAAATTACACTCTGAGGCATTTATTGTCATCAAAACTAATATAGATTAGTTTGACTATTATTTGAGTGTTTCTAATAAAATCTAACTGTACAGATGTCAGCCATTTTCATTTTACGTCCTCTGGCACTTCAGCCTGGGTATAATAGCCACACTCATTTAAGAAAAACCAGTCTTCCCATGATGGAGCTGTGGTGTGAAATAGGAGCTTTGGAGAATCTACTTTGGTATAATAATAACTGGAAATTCTGTTAAACTTATATAAGTTGAGTCAATTAGCTTTCTTCCCTTAAAAAAAAAATAAAAGGCACAGTTGATTTTGCTGAAACTCAGAATGTGTCTAGTGGTCTATAGGACATGACAAAGATAAGCCTCTGCTGCTGACTATCAGTGACGCCCAGAAAAGAAGATCTGCAGTGAGTGACTCTACAGATGTTTTTGAGTATATAAGATGTAGGACAGTTTTAATTGTAGTTAAGATGAATAATGTCAAGTCACCTAGAGTTAGAAAAACGTGTTTGTTTTGTATTTACCAAGTAGAAGTGCAATTAGCTGTCATTTGAAGTGTTTTTTTTTTTTAAGCCAAAAGATGTAGTCCTCAATTTATCATTTTCTGGTTTTTTAATTCTCAAACAAATGAAATGAAAATTGGAAACTTTAATTGCTAGGCAACGTTTATATTAAAAAAAGGCATCAAAATCTGTACGCATTCTAGATTGTTTCTTTAGCACATGATTTTTATGTTCTAAGTTCATGTACAGGAACTGCCTCCCTGACTAGAGAAGCTGACAGCTGTCATCGTGCACTGTAGGTATTACATAAAGCTGAACAATACTGCAATGGGTTTAGCAGAAGGCAAGACTTCAGCTCTTTTATTTGGGGTCAGGGAAACATCCCCATAAATGATTATCATCAGCTTCAATGAAATGATCCATCTAGAAATGAGATGGCCATTCAGTGCTGTTTCTAAAATCCTCTCTTCGGCCACCCTCAAATCTTAATGGAAAGCCAAAAGGACATTTAAAATGAAAAATATTTCCCCCTTATCAGGGATTTAAGGAGCTCTGATTTCCTTTCCATTGTGAATGCTTATGAAACAGTATGTGAGGGAACTGCAGAACACAGGCATTTTCTCCTTGCTGTTTGATCTTCTATAATTTTGATCTTGGATAAATAGTGTACCACTTAAACACCATGATGATATTTTACATGCTAATTAGTAATATCGCAGAAGAATTTATATTGTTTAATTTAACAATAATATACTCTAATTCAGTATAACTATGTCTTACTCCAAGAAAACGTACATGAAATTATTAAGTTTTAAATATATGCCACCTAAGATTAGCAATGTTATTAAAATGTAATGTTCTTGCCCTTAATGTAAATTATAGCTTTTTAATTTTCTTGTGTCTTTAAAGAAATTAATAAATTTAATAGAGCATAGTAATTCCTATCAGTAGCAATTTTAGTGAGAGCAAAAATCTTGTGTTAATGTTTTCTATGAAGATTTAAGAAACCTGAGGCTAAAGACATGGCTGTGGGGGGTAGGGTTGGAGTTTAAAATATGTTGTACAAATGCAAGGTCTGGCCAGGATGCAGATCTCCAGAATTCAAGTAAATACCTTGTAGGTGTGGTGGCCCTCCTGTAATTCCAGGCTCAGAAGGTGGAGACCCATGGTGCAGAGCAAGCAGGATAGAGTGCCTGGCCAGATTGCTGAGTTCTGCATTTGATGGTCACATGTTGACTTAATGAATCGAGTGAAGGAATCATGGAGTATGATTCTGAGCATCAACCTAGGAAACCTGCATGTACCCAAATGGAAATCCATACACATACCGAAAGAAAAAAAATACCCACAATGGAGAAAAAGAAGAAATATACTTTTAAAATAACCTTAAAATTCCAATCTAATTAAACCACTTATCAACTTATCAAAGTCATTGTTGAGATCTTTCCATTTATGACTCTGCTTAGACACTGGCCATGGGAAGAAATCACAGTCTCATTAGCTCTGTGCATTTCTGTAAGCCTTGGATCAGTTGGAAGAGGGAAACAGAAAACATACAGTGTTTTGACTAGGGAATATTTATTGTTAATAAGGAACCACTCACTATAACTTAGGAGATGACTCAGCCAGTAAGGACACTTACTACACAGGCATAAGGGCCTGAGTTCAAACTCCCAACATAAAAATTTGGGTGTGGTTGTGAATCCGTTAACCCAGAATTGTGGGAAGGTCTGAGTAAGGGGTTTGCTGGCTGCCAGTAGAAGATGGTCCAATAACCAGTGTCCTAATCTGGCCTAAGGGAGCTCATGATTGTGTCCCTACACACACATTTGAGTTTTCACCACAAATATATGCCATATCAGTCACAAACATTCACACATACACACACACACACACACACACACACACACACACACGCAGAACAGATTGTAAAGACTTCTTGACTGTAATGGGGTTTTGTTGGACTTTATGGATGTACAAATGTCAGGTATGTTATAAGATAATTTAATCTATGGATATTTGTGAGATTGAAATAAAAGCCTAAAAGAGAATCTTAATGGCCCAGTATCCTTGACCTGTGGTCCCAATTCTCTTCTAGAAATATGATATATCCCAAAAAAGCAGATAAGTCACTGAGGGGGGCACATTGGTGGAATGTGCTAGAAAATGATTCCTAGAGTTTCTAATGTTAACAAGAAGCTCTCTTCGAGTACTTGTGGGAGGTCCTGGGGGGTGCTAACTTGGTGTCAGTAGGCTATTGCTGGCCATTGGATGCTTTGTAGAACTTCAGATTCTTCCAGAGCATGGAGAAATAGGGAAAGTGTAAGACAGTGGTAGTCAAGTCTGGAGAACACAGATGCACTGCAGCAGGCAGACACCAGACAATCTGTTCATGGGCAAGAGCCCTTAAGCTAGCAAACCACATACTGCAAGAAATACACCTTTCTCATTAGGTGAATCATCTGGACATAGTACACAAAACTGTGCTAATTAGGAAAAGAAAAGTCTTTTAAAAGGTCAGATCATTTTACTCAAGCAAACCGAAGGGATACATTCCAGCTGAGAGGTAATGGATGTATATGCAGAGATGTGGTATTGAAATTTGTCTACAATTTCTTTAACTTACCTTATTATTGTTGAGACATTAACTGATATATTACAGTCATAGTTGAAAGGGAGTGGATATATCTAGCCACATGCTTGTTTCTTAATTCTAAGACAATCACCAGCAAAAGTGTGATATTTATATCCTTGACACTTAGTTTGTAAGGATGAAAATGGAACAAATTTTAAAGAAATAAACTTAATGGATGTTATGCTAACTATGTCAGTAATTGGTTCTTTGGGGAGTACTATATTTAAACTTACAGTTTATGTAAATGTGATTAGTCATTTGAAACGAATAAGACATTTCATAATAAAGCTATGCATATAAAATTTCCCACTCAAGAAGTTCTTCTTGCGTTGTGTGTGTATTTTGACATACTCTAATTGGCTAAATTATCTTAGTTGGATAAGCCTGGTTCTCGCCAAGATTCTCCACAATTTCCATGATTTCTCAGTAAGAAAAATTGAGAAATAGATCATAGTGCATATGTCATCTGAGTTAGGAATTTTCTTGAGTCACTTGTCTACACATGTTCATTTGAGGGACTTCTTTAGCCTGCGACTGTCATGCAGTCCATGAGCATTTACTAGCCTTCATTAGGCCCGGGCTGTGGATCAAAGGAAAGAGTGTTAGAGCACTTTAATCAAAATAAATGTAGATTTTACTGTAATAAGTATGAATCAATTACATTTCAAAATCAATATAATAAGACAAGAAGTTTTTCAGTTTTAGCTTCTAATTTCAGAAAAATGATAAATGTTTTGAAACTAATAGATTATCGACTTTCTGCTTGAATTAATTCACATCATTCAAATAAATTTTCCAAATCAAAATAATTTATCATTTAAAAATATTTTTATTTATTACATGGATATAATGTATTTTCATCACACCACACTCCTCTTGGCCCCTCCACATGCTTCAAGACATCTTTCCCCTTGTGTGTCCTTCTTTTAACATAATTTGTACTTTTTCTATATACTCAAGTGAGTCCAAAGAGATGTCCACATGCGTGTGTGTGTGGAGCCATCTACTTGAGCATAGGTAACCTATGAGGCAGTCTACTATCTCTCTGAAGAAAGTCAACTCACCTCCTCTCCACCTAATAGCCCTCCCCTGGAACCTTGTGAGCCTCTCTCTGCTCCATGCTAGTCTCTTGGCTGCCTTAATCATGTGCAGGTGTCACAACTATAGATGTCATGAGTGTAACAGCCTTGTTATGTGTAGAAGATGCTTATTGGCAGCAGTGCTCCATCATCTCTTCAGTGATGGTCTTGAGCATTAGGGGGAGGTGGTTTGATAAAGGTATCGAATTTAGGGCTTGGAACTTCACCATTGCTTTAGCTAATTATGGGTCTCTATATTAATGTTTGTCCACTATAAAAGAAACTTCTCTGATGAGGAAAGAGGGTTACACCAAGCCACCAAGGATCTGCATTTATATGGCAACTTGACAGTAAAAATAGAGTTAACTTTAATTGTAGTTTATCCTTCTTTTTATAATTTTAACCTGGAAGTGACCATAATGCTTAAAGTAGTCTGTTTGAAATGGAAATTGATAACTTATCTCAACAATATACATCATTTGTTAAGCACATGACTATGGAGGCTATGATAATGCTACTTTATGATACCAATCCAAGAATATTTTTCCGAGCAACAATAACACTTTTTAAAATCCTGGCTAACCTAGAACTCCCTGTAAATCAGGTCTCTGCTGCTCAAGTGGTGGAATCAAAGCCATGTGCCAACCTATCTGGTGAAAAGCAGCCTTGTACATAGTCTTGTATATTCAAGTTTTCATTGAATGAAATCAGAATGAGCAATTAAGAGAAAGTGCCACTTTTACTAGCTGCACAAACATTTTCTGCCACAGGAAAACATCTAATCTAAGTTAGCTCCAACCAAGCCCATGTGTCTGAAGCGTGTTTCAACAATGTAAGGAAAGGGAATTGGCTTGTTTGGGTTTCCTTTGTACTGCTGTGTTACTTTCCAATTTTTAAAAAGAAAATACTGATGACATAAGTATGGCATTTTGTATTTGACCTTTAGTTTAGATAAGTGGAATTCAGTTTATTTTTGTTTTGTGACTTTTAAGTTCCATATTAATTCTGTAGATCATACTTAACTGCACTTCCTTACGTGTGTGTGTGCGCGCGCGCGCATGCGTGCACACACATATGTTTATTGAGGAATGGGCAATTCTCATGCCATGCCATATATTTGGAAGCCAGAGAACAACTTTCAATTCTCTCCTTCCAGCAGGTGTGGCCTCGAAATGGAATTCAAATTGTCAGTCATGGTATGAGCATCTTAACTCACTAAGGCGTCTTTTCAGCCCAGTCATGGTACTTGGACTTAATTTCTCTGATATATTTGTTTTTCAGCTTCTCCATGGGTGGATAATAGTAGAACTCCAAACAAAATTGATCTGTATGATGTACGCAGAAGACCATGGTATGGAACTTTGACTATATCTAAAGATAAGATCAATGACAAAGGGTTCTATCATTTGTTAATATGATGAGGGAAAACTTCCCTTTACTGGGATGGGTGTCATCTTCTTATATAAAATGCTGTGATATTTTCAAATTATGAATGTAATTAATGACAAATGAAAGTAGTGAGTGTGGGTAGGGAATGATTGTGCTTGCTGTTAAAATGATTTTTCAGACTCATTTCAAATGGATTACTTTAAGCTTTATATTGAGTTTAAACTTTCCGTCTCATTTAGCTGATGGAGATTTCTTTCAAAGGACAACCACTTTGCTGGGAGTCCTAACAGAGAGATGACAGAGTCAGAGACAATTTGACTCTGACAGTGGACTAATGAGAACTGACCCCAAGCTAAGAGTCCTGCCTACATACAGTCATATAGTTTAGGTTCTATACTGCCCCCACCACACCACACACACAACAGTTTTGTTTGACATTATTAAAGTAATCCATTGTCATAATATAAAACACAACAAAATTCCTACAATATATCTCTAGACTTACTGTGAAACAACTATGAATTTTCATGTGTTTTTATTATTGATTGTATTTGAGTGTTTAAAAATTACATTTAAATTGTAGATGTACTGTTTTTAATGAGTTCTCAATACAGCATGGTGCCTTGTACTCTTTTATATTAATTTTTGACTACATAGTAATGAAAAGAAGCACTTAAAATCATTTTAATAAAGTCTATCTGCTCACTCATTTAAGAAAATTCCTGTTATTGGATTTTTGCTTTGTTTCCAACTTCCTGCTATGTCCACACAAACTCTATGTGAAACAGTTGTTGGTTGAAAGACTATGTATTAATGGCTTTTAAGTGTCCTGCTTAGTATCCAATAGCAATTTATATGAACACAGTCTTGAGTGATAGTTGCCAATATTACTGTTATAATGGAAGCAAATGCTACAGTATGACATAGTTTCTATTAGGAAATGGTCATTTTATGGGATAGGTAGGAGCCAGGTATCAATCATCTGGAGCAGACAGTATCCTAATGTTTTCATCTTCCCACTGAGAAGGACACCAGGACAGAGGTGTTAAGATTCTAGACAGGAGCTAGATGGTCCTCCACTGGTAAACAGTGGAGCTCTGCTGCCTATTGATCTGCACACAGAGTGTGGAGTGCGTTGTGAGCAATGCACTGCAGTGCTCCCTCTACAAATAAGCCCAACTGGGTAGCAGCAGTGTTCCAAGGTGTTGAAAATGAATTCGACTGTTTTCTGGCCATGGAAAGTTGGGTCAGATGTAGCCTTCCTGCTGGGGAAGGCAGACACAGGATCCCCTTTGGTCTCTAGCCAAGCAGTATGTTTTTTTTCTCTCTCTTTCCTTTTCTTTTTCTTTTTCTTTCTTTTTTTTTCCCCTTTTTTCTTTTAGTACTCTGCTGCTCTCAAATGAATCTCTTTACAATCAGTAAGGCCTGCCTAAATCTCTCCTACTGTATCTTTCAAATGCAGAGTCTGTTACTGTAAAATATGGTTGGATTTAGGAATTAACATTTAAGCTGATTCCTTGGGTGATTTTGGACACCATCAAGTTTTGAGAGTTTCTGCTTCACCTTGTCAGTAATAACATTTTCCATTGCCTGATTCCAGTTATATAACTGTCCTGTTGTGCTTCCTTTTAAGTTGTTCTATCTTAAGGTTTATAGACCACCTATCTCTTTGTGATTATTTTTTGTAGTTATAAATGTCATAGTTTGTTGTCCACTATAGTGAAAAGATTTTAGGGCCTTTTCTTCTTCAGAAGAAAAAAACTGTCATTTTGGAAATTAATTTTATTCACTGCTTATGTTAAATTTTCTTCCTCTTTTCTTTTTTAATATTATTTTTATATTATTTTTATATTTATTTCCTTTATATCTTGATTGTAGGCCTTCCCTCTTCTCCTCCTGCTCCCCCTCCCCTACTCATCAGATAAGGGGGGGAATCTCTCCTTATCTGGAAAGTATCCTTTCACAGCCATACTTTTTTGGCATCTCTAATGTGATCTTAAATATGTGTTTTTCAAGCTAACATTAGGAGTCCACATGAAAGACCATTGTTTACTGTGGTATAATAGAACAGGTCTTTGCTTTAATCATATATTGTTTCGGAACTCTATAAACATTAATATAGCATTTACCAATGATAGACACAGAGAGAAAGGAAATGTTTCTGTGCTTCTATTTTAGGTACATCCAGGGAGCTGCATCCCCCAAGGACATGCTCATCCTGGTGGATGTGTGAGTAGTGCATGAGACATTTCGTAGATAACAGTTTGTTGGAAATCAAGAATGTCTGAGAGAGTGGGAAAACGGAGAATCAATATAACGATTGCATATGAAGTCAAAGAAGCCACATTAAGATATTAACAAGGGATTCAGGAGTTGGCTTAGGTAGTAAAGTGTCTGTTGCGCAAGATGAAGATCTGAGTTCATATCTCTGGCATCTACATAAAAACAATTAAATAATGATTGGATGGTGGTTTGTGCCTGTAATGCCAACTACGGATAGAGGAAAGAAGACAGGGTCACTGTGAGACCCAGTCTTCAAGTATAGGGTGGAGAATTGTAGAGGAAGATACCTGACATTGGCCTCTAGCCTCTACACACACACACACACACACACACACACACACACACACACACACACTACACATGCAAGTGAGTACACACAGATGACAACAAAACTAGGAAAAATGTTTTTTGAACATGAAAACAATGCTTTTTGTATCTGTATCACATGGAAAGTTGTGACACATTCCTAAAAGGCAAAATATTTGAAAAGTATTAATAATTTCTATTTATGTTTTCAATTGTGAACAGTACTGAAATACAGAGTTAATAAAACCCACAATTCTTGTTACTAAAAGAAGAAGAGAGAAAAAGAATCTTAGTTGGTACTTAGTCATAACAATTTCTATTGACTATAAAAGATTTATAGTCCTATAAAGGACTATAAATATGTTAAATTTTATTGCTAGGACTTTTCAAGGCACACAAAATATGAAAACAATTTCTGTGTTGATATTAGTCCTATTATTTTGTTGTATTGTTTCAAGTTACAACCATGTGAGACTCTGTGTGCACCTGTGATATAGAAGCAGGAGTTAGTTGCCTAGAGATGAGGCCTACATTGAGAAAGGGGTAGAGACAAAAGAAATGAAGAAATCCTGGAGGAACTGTGCCTTGAAGTGTGGCATGAGGCATTGTCCACAAGCCTCATAACAGCTGTGTGGCTGTGTAACTCTATTTTACTGACTTCTGCTTGTTTATAATTTTTAAAATTAAAATGTAATTAAATCATTTCCATGCTTCTCTTTCCTTTTCCTAAACATATGCCACTTGTTCTCTCTCAGATGCATGATCTTTATTTCTTTAATTGTTTAGGATGTGGGTGTTTGTGTGTGTGTGTATTCTTAAATATATATATATATATATATATATATATATATATATATATCCTGCTCAATATTTGTTACTTGTGTATATATGATTTCAGGAGTGACCACTTTTTAAAGAAAAAAATCTTTTTTTTTATTTTGATATAAATGACACAGAAGCCAATGAGATCATTTTCTTTCTTTTTTAAAATTTTTTTATTAATTTATTCTTGTTACATCTCAATGGTAATCCCATCCCTTGTATCCTCCCATTCTTCCCTCCCTCCCATTTTCCCCTTATTCCCCTCCCCTATGACTGTTCCTGAGGGGGATTTCCTCCCCCTGTATATGCTCATAGGGTATCAAGTCTCTTCTTGGTAACCTGCTGTCCTTCCTCTGAGTGCCACCAGGTCTCCCCCTCCAGGGGACATGGTCAAAGGTGAGGCACCAGAGTATGTGAGAAAGTAATATCCCACTCTCCACTCTACTGTGGAGAATGTTCTGCCCATTGGCTAGATCTGGGTAGGGGTTTAAAGTTTACTGCCTGTATTGTCCTTGGCTGGTGCCTTAGTTTGAGCATTTTCTTTCTTTATGATGCTGTTTGTTTAATGACTGGTGAGTAACGTATGGACCAATTTGTCTGTTCATAGGAGTGGAAGCGTGAGCGGATTGACTCTGAAACTCATACGAACATCTGTTTCTGAAATGCTAGAAACCCTCTCAGATGATGATTTCGTGAATGTAGCTTCAGTGAGTATGGACCACATGCCTGTCTCCCATAACATTAGACACTGGGTCTCTTTAGGTGAGCGGAGGTGTTGTTAGTGTGTTATACACAGCCTTACTCAGTTGTCCTCTACTATCCCTTCTGATGTCCTTAGCATTTACCAATGTTGAGATAATGAAAAGCATTCCTCTCCTTCACTCAAAGGAGCCCACATAGGCAATGTGAGCGCTTCCTCTCACAGAGGCCTCTGGGATGTCTTATAGGTAGACTCTTGCAGTATCATTTTAGGCCTGGACAATGGACCTCATTGCATTCTTTTTTCTAACAGGAAAAAAAAAAAGAGGCAATTGAATGAGCTTGGAACCATCTTATCCCTTCTTATGAACTGAACTTAATTCAAATGAAACAAGATGTTCCATATCTCATTTTAATTTTGTAATTTAGGCAACAAATTTAATGGTCATTTTCTGCTGCGTGAAATTTCATATTTGAAGAAAATTTATATCTAGAGATACGGCTGAGGGAGGAGTGGGTTCTGGTAGTGATGTTTTGTACTTACCCCATGAGAATGGGTCTGCTTCTAAAATCATGGAAGAAGATGAAGCTGAAACCTATAGTTGATTGTCTCCCTCTCCTGGAATTGGGGGAAACAGAATTCTACTTCTAATGATGCACCCAATAGCTGGATTAGTGATGTTGAAATGGAGAAGACTTATTCCTAAAATGAAATTATTAAGATATTCTGGGATGATGGTATGGATGGAATGTAGAACCCACTATGGATAACACAAAATTCCCTGTAAAATATCAAATTGTGTAATTCTCAGGGAGAATAAATTGGAGATATTCAGAAGTCTAAATAAATTCACAAGGAACTTTATCAAATCTGTGTTGAGACACCATGGCATGAGGACCATCTTAACTAAGATAATAGGAGAGAGAATTAATCAGCTTCATTTGTATAGAAAGATATCAATTACAAAAACTTTGGAATGACTTAACAACGTTATGTTTGGCACAATTAAAGAGAATGGCTTAAATATATTTAGTTCAGATTTGTCGCATACAATGAAATATATTTAAAAACCACAAAATATTCAATATGGCTAATGTTTTTCTTTGGCTTCTTCCAAAACCTGGACATCAGTCTTGAGTTGAAGTAGTTTATTTGGAGGAAGTCACAGGAAATAGCACTAGTTATAGAGTGAGGACTGAAATGAAAAAGAGAATCTAATTAGACAAACTTTATTTACTTTAAGGAAAGCAGTTTTATTGAGAAATTCTGGAAGCCACCTGGAATAGTCTTTTTAGAGCTGTCAATCCCTAAACACTGAAGAGCTGATGTGTTAGGTACCAGCCTTCCTGATGTGTAGCCACACAGAATATGGCCACAAGCAGCTACTCTGAAACAGGAAAATTATGGATATTGGAGGTTGGAAGTTGATCAGTGTCTACCCTGACCAACAAATGAAGCATATATATGGAGATTCATCACATTAATAATGATGATGATGATGATGATGATGATGATGATGATGATGATGATAAAAACATGAAACAAGAGGGTGTTAGGTCACCAGGAATGAGCTGTCTCTAGCAAACATGGATGTGTGACACAGTTGTACACAAGTCATGCATTCTCTCTTAGCTTTTCCTCAGCTTCTTCTTCAACTCTGCCTAAGGGAGGTCTTCCAGTGTTTCTCTTTCCAGGGCCAACCACCTAAACTGCTTACCCCTGTGCAGAAAGAAAAGTATTCTCTTATTCAAATTGCAATGAAGTGCATTTTGCCTCAAGGCCTCGCAGAATCCGTTCCCTGTTTGTACTCTGAGCCTCTGCTGCTTCCTATTCAACAGACCTGCTCATCCTTTGTTTAATATTCTGTTGTCTTTTTCCTGGCACAGACACTGCTGTTGCAGGTGGTGTATATTGAGATTTGGCATTTTTGTTGCCTAAAGCAACGGGAGGAGATGGGATTAAATAATAAAGAGAGCAAATGTCATCTTTTGTCTCTAAGAACAGAGAAGCCACTGCACTCTAATTGAAGGGAAGCGTTTATAGATACACAAACAGATATGGGCAACCAGAGCACAGTGTCTTCAAAGGCATCACAACCCACCTCCTTGTTTATCATCCCTGATGTTCGGATGGATGCTGTGACTGTGTAACACCTTTATACTTCTGATTCTCAAAACTAAAGCCCTTATCCCTAGGACATGTTGAGTGCAGAATCGGTCCATGAAACTTTGCTGGCATTCTTAGTCTGCAGTTGGCTCGTGTAATGTGCAGAATCGTCCGTGAAACTTTGCTGGCATTCTTACTCTGCATTGGCTGGTGCAAGGACACCATTTTCTTCAGTGGAATTTAAAGACCTCTCAGCACTTAGCTTTACAATTATTATTGTTCTCATATCTCCCAATGGCCAAGTGTGACTCCTTTAATCTACATTCTGCTCAAATTACCATAGCTGACTTTGTAGCATCATGATGCCAAGTGCCTGTGAGCAGTCTTCTTGGCTTCAGTTATGGACAGCACACCTCTTCACCCAGAGCTGTGTGTTTTTTTTTTTTTTTTTTGCCGTGAGTCTAGTAAATTAGTCCCTTTGGGAGTCTCATCCTGAGCATCTATTTACTGAGACTGATATCAAATAAAACTAGTTTCCCTAGAAACAGTCACCGAGACACAGATTTAAATTCAAAGGTTGATTTGGAAAGTGACTCTAGAAAAAGCTGTTGGCGAAATGCAGGAATTAAAGAAGGGGACAAATGAACAATGCATTACTAAATAGCCCAGCCCTCTGAGAATGGAGCTCGCACTTCTGCATTTCTAGAAACAGCACAGGATTCATGAATAGTACTATGCAAAGGCTCAGGTTTTCAAAGGCAAGATGGGCTCATATCTGGAATGACTGTCCCATGGGACATCAGTTCCCTGGCATTTACAGGTTGCTGTGCAGAGGTTGGAGCATAGGTGCTGGTTAACTTGGCATGTATGGAACTAAAGAGAGGTCTATTATATTAAAATTTATCAGTTCAGCCTAAAATTGCTGATAAAAGACACAGAGTCTAAAGAGTACTTTTAGGCTGTCAGCTCTACGCTAGCCAGAAACTATACTAATACAAATCTATTTCTAAGCTATGGTAAACAAACTACTCTAAACTGACATATAATACATATACCCCAAGCATTTGCCACTGTGATGCTCGTCTGACCATTCTACCCTTTGTCTTCCTACCTGTCAACTGTCACTCCTCAGCTGACAAACCTCCTCGCTCTCTTCCAGGAGGTGCCCCCTTCCACTCCCTGTCCTTCTGCCCAGCTGATTGGCTACACAGTGCTTTATTGACAGTTGTTACCTCCACTCAGCGTTCTGCCACAGGGGTCCACCAATAGCATCTGCTCCTGTAAGACAGTTAACAATTCTATCATTAAATTCTAAAAGAAATATCTATGATGTCACCTTTGAGTGGGTATTTTACATTCAACATTTGGCCACCAATTAACAGCTGTCTCCCTGCTAGAAGAACACAGTTGGAGTCAGCACTGAATTAACAATGCCTAATATATTTTTTTAAATCATGGTTTTACTAAAACCATCATGATCTTAGACTCATACTCTTATTGCTGCTATTTTTGAGACATAGTTTCATAATACAGTCCACAGTGGCCTAGAACTTGTGTAATTTATGCTCTACTGGCCTCAGGTTTTACCTTCCTCGGCCTACCAAGGACAGCATCCATGTACCATGCCTGGCTTTAACTGTTTTTTTTTTTTTTTAAGAAAACATTTGAAGTGACTTCTTAAATGATATAATTATTAAGAAGTACAAATATAAGACAGTTCCATGCCCTTTCTATGATCCAGGGTCACGTAATCTTTATTGAGACTCAAAAACTACTTGTGCATCCTGATGTGGGATCCTCTTTGGCGTGGCTTGAGTATGTGAGCTAAACCATATGAGAAAAAGAATATCATATTTATAGTTAAGAACAGTGAGTGCATATGATCAGGAGGTAACAATACCTTAATTATGAAAATGTTGCTTACATATTTAAATTAAAGAAGAAAGATGATAGTGAAATGTGCAGAACCCTTGGAAAAAAGCAATTGTTTTAGGCAGACATTTGAAAGACATCATAGTAATTTTTTTACTCTCCTTCCAATGAAATATATTGCTGGCTTAATTTCCTACCTCAGCTTCATAGTTTTAAGTCTTTTTTTTATTTGGTTATTTACTGCTCTTTTTGACCAAAATAAGACCTTATTTTTTCAAGTTAAGCTGAACTCTTTGTTAAATATACACCTTATTTAATTTTATAACTTTAGAATGATCATTTGAATATAATCATAATTAAAAATTTACTCAATGCTTTTCAGTGATGGTATTATTCCAGACCTACTTTATCTGCAAAAATCCTTACAAATAAAAGCAGTGGTTAGGAGACACAAAAATAAGTCAGACATACTGAAGGATGCTGTAATTCTAACATTCAGAAGAGGAACACAACAGAGTCCCTATGAGTTCACAGCCAGGCTAGTCTACATAGTAAAATTTTATCTTGAACATACTAACTACAGAAATGAAGTGTTTATTCAGTTTTATTTGTACTTCAAACTTCAGTTTACATACAGGTGACAAATAATAATAGTTTATATATATATGAAATGTTTAGATAGACTAATATGTTACAGATATAGAGACATACACATATAGATAGAAGATAGATAGACAGATAGATAGATAGATAATATATACATATACACATACATACATACACAGATACACATATAGGTAGATGATAGGTGATTGATGATTGGTAGATAGACAGACAGACAGACAGACAGACAGACAGAGACAGATAGATAGAAGTAGGTGATGGATAAGACACAGAATAATCATGTGGGAGAAAGTAGTCTATCTTTTTTATGTTAACTAGTTTCATCTTTGTAACCTTAAAGAGTAGATAAGAATTCTAAATTAAGTCTTAAAGACAGGGAAAGAGTAGAAAGAATTTTAGTATTTTCTCAAGGAGGAAGGCAGAAATGAAGCAGATCCAATTTCATTTATATATTAATGTCTATCAAGAAAGGTATAAGGCGGAATCTTCAAGAAAAAGTATAGCTTTTCCACCTTTAATGATACACTAAAATATATAATTCAAAGTAATATATAAATGCAAAGAAATCATTTGTGTAAGTGCACATGTACTTGTGTGCACTCATGTACAAAGGGGTGTAGAGTTCAGAAGTCATCTATTGTCCTTTCTTGGGTGCTGTCTACCCTTTTGGGATTTGTTTTCCTGTTTGAAACATGGTCTTTAATTGGCATAGCACTTGCCAAGTAGGCTCGTCTAGTTGATTATTAAGCACCAGGGATGTGTCTATCAGTCTGCATAGTGATAAAATTACAAATGTATCATCACATTTCAAAACAAATGCATGTTTTCCTCTGACCCCATCTCCTCTATGGCCTACCACCATAGCCCACCCACCTAGCTGCACATCTTCTCTTCTTAAAACCCACTTATCCAAGCAGCCCTTAGGCTAACAAGGCAGTCAGTTTAAGAACTGAGCCATCTCCTTATTCTTGATAAATTTCTTTGTAAGTTATAAATTTATTTCTCTAAAAAGGATGCTTTATGTATATTTATAGATGAATTACATAAGGGAATTTGTTATGTTGGCACTTGAAAAAGGTATTTCAATTGCATTATTATTTTATTTTCAGACAAATACCCATTAACTTACGTGTTTCTACTGGGGGCAATTTATCATTTTATATAGTACTTACTTGGTTTATTCTGCATCTTAGGATCCTGCCACACTTTACATTCTTGCTTATGATTATATGCTATTGTTTGCCACACAAGCCCACAACTCACAGAAACTGTAAAATCTCTCTGAAAAAAAAATGCAGTAGGAATTCTTTCTTCTGCAACATTTTGCTAAAGATATTCTATTGTTTTTAGAAGTTCATCTCTTAGTAAATAATAATTTAACAATTTAATTGTATAGAAACTCTCAGAGAAGAAAGCCTCACATTATGTCATATGGTGTGTGTGATGTCTCTGTGCGTATATGTTTCTGTGTGGTGGATGTGTGTTTGTATTGTTGTCTGTATGTTTCTGTGTTTCAATCTGTATGTGCATTTGTGTGTACTTATGTATATTTGTGCAACATGTGTCTGTGTATGCCTCTGGGTGTGTGTGTGTATGTGTGTCTGTGTGTATGGCTGTGCATAATGTGTATATGTATGTGTGCCTGTGTGTATG
This sequence comes from Acomys minous, assembly GCF_964271855.1. NCBI lineage: Eukaryota > Metazoa > Chordata > Mammalia > Rodentia > Muridae > Acomys > Acomys minous. Next base: position 31,958,080 of record NC_140487.1, read on the forward strand.
TATCCGTGTGCTGTGTCTGTTTCACATGTGTCTTTGTATGGTCTATGTCTGTATATGATGTGTGTATATCTATGTGGAGTGAATGATTGTGTTGCTTGTGTATGTATATGTGGCATGTGTGTGTGTATGTGTGATGTATGTCTGTTCAATTGTGTTTATGTGTACACATATGTGCCTGTTATTTCTTTCTCTCTGAAATTATATGAAACTCAACAATATAACTCACAGTTTATGTTACTGTACCAGTGCACAATAACAAGGCTCTAAGGAGCCCTGGTAGAGGCTCTGCAGGGATTCTTTCTTCATGGTCTCTTTCCCCCAAATCCTTTGGGTATCTAAAGATACATATTCCTAAGAATGCTCTCATTCCACTAGAGACCTAATGTATAAGCTCTATTACCAATTTCCCATAGTTGCCTACAAGCACTTGTCAGAAGAATCCAGCACCTCTCAGTTTTAGGTTAACGCCTAAGTCTCCTTTGTCGTTTTGAGGTAGGTTTTATGCTTGAGTCATGTGTAGGGTGTGAGAACTAAGGCCACCTCGTTGTTAAGTGTTTTCTGCGCTCTGGAGGCTGCTCTTTGTTGCCAAAAAGGAAGCCTGCTGTTAGGCAAAGTATAAATGCAGCACAGTGCAGCTGTTTCCCCACTGATCTAGTTACGTGCTTTGATACAAGTAGTGGCAGATGATAGGAACAGCAATTCAATCACAGCATGAACTGATTTACAGGCTGAGTTTCCAGTGTTGACACTGGGAGCTGAGGTTGTGCGTGAATGTGAGGGAGTTTGATGCTTAAAGTCAAATCCTGCATAACCAGTGGAGGATGAAAGAAAAATATATGTTGATTGTGGGTGACGTGTTCAAAGTTAACAACCAAAGATCCTCCCAGCGCCAATACAGCCGCATGCTTCCTGACTTATGAGCTGGATCTGGATGTTAAGATTATGTTAGGGACCTTTGAATCAGTTTTCTTCCCAGACGTTTTTGTAATTCATGGTCTTTATAAAATTCTGTCTTTGATTTCTCGCTATAAAAAAATACAAAGCATAAAGAATAACCCTAGGGCCAAAGAGGTGGCTTGGAGGTCAAGAGTACTTGCATCCCTTATAAAGGAGTGGATTTCAGCTCCCAGCACCCATAATGGCTTGCAACCTCCTGTAACGAAAGCTGAAGATAGCTGACACCCTTTTCTGGTCTCAGCGGACAGCCACACACATAATTAAAAATAACAAAATTTATATTTTTTTAAAATAATCAAAATATGAAACACTGTCAGAGTGTTGCTGTTGTTTTAGGCAAACACTGGTTCTACCCCTTGCCCAGGCTGTAGTCAACCAAACAACCTTTCCAGATGACTTATATAACAGTCCTCCTGTAATTGCTGGCGCAGCATTAAGAATGATGGGCAGGGGCATATCTTACTGAGAAGAGACAAAAAACTCTAATCTTGTTAGGACCTTCGCCTTGTGTTTTATTTCCACAACAAACCTGGTCAACCCATTTAGAGACCTCTACATGAGATGAGAATACTTGTCTTTCTAAATAATTCATGGCAATGGATAAATACAATATCCCCAGGATCTCAATTGTCCTTATATTCCATAGCTGGTGGATCAAGAAGCCAATAACTGTTGTTGCTGAGAGGAGCAAAAGGATGTAAGGATGCTGGGCACATCATAGCAGTGTTAGCATGCAGTAGGGCTCAAATCAGGCTTAGTGGCCTTCTGGTCCATCCCCTCAGCTCTTTCTCTTAAAGGGACTGCTGGAGTTATAGGGAAACCACATGAAACCTTTGAAACTACTCGTTTGTGACCATGGACAAGTTGTTGAAGGCTTACACAGGGAAATTTCCTTTTCTTTCCAATGGTGGCCATCCCGTTTAACTTCTGTAGAATCAGGAATACAAAAAGAAGTGCCACATGTAAATGGTGTCCATATTTTAGTTATTATTGTAAGTAGTATTCCTGTTGTTATTACCATCTTTTGACGCTTCTCTACCAATTATAGATTGGCAATTGATATGTTTGATACTGATATTTCTTTTTTTTAAGATTTATTTATTATTTATACATTATTCTGCCCAAATGTGTGCCTGCACACCAGAACTCATTGTAGATGATTATGAGCCACCATGTGGTTGCTGGGAATTGAACTCAGGACCTTTGGAAGGGCAGACAGTGCTCTTAACCTCTGAGCCAACACTCCAGCCCGATACTGATATTTCTTTAAGTCAATTTTCTGGAAAAAAAAAAATGTGCAGCATAGTAAAACTGGAGCTTCATCTTTGCTAGAAGAAGCTTACATGTCAAAGTAATTAAGACACTGTCTGGAGGAAAGGATTGGTGAGATATATGGAGCTGGTGGCAGCTCTAATGACAGAGCAGTGACTTGCCTTCCCGGAGTTTCTTGCCTGAAGCAAATCTCACTGCCTGTGTAGTGACCCCTGATCCTCCTGTTGTCGCCCTGAGGTAATTGGTGTTTGACTATCCTATACACAGATGTTACTCTGCCCGCTGCTACTGCTATGAATAATAAACCACCCTTCATCTCTCACCCAGAGGTCTTGGATTATTTTTCTCTGCTATCTATGAAACTGCAGAAAGGTAATTTGTAAGCTTACAAGTAGGGTACAACTTCAGGCCCTTCAGATTCCAAGGCAAGGACGTGACCATTCGCCATCAACTGACATCTCAGGGGCAGGGCATGAGTCACACTATCCAGTCAAGTTCTGCGTCTATGAGCTTTACATGCCAGGTTTCCTTCTGAAATATTTCTTATGTGTCCTAGGCCAGGCCATGATCTTCTTCTTGTCTTGTTGTTTTTAGATTCTATCCGGCACGGAACAATTTGTAAATTTTATTTTTATAATTTGAAGTTAAAGTGCCATCTCCTCCTTGCAAAATTCAGAGCACCTTTCAAAACAGTCCTTGAGCTTGTAGCTCAATAAAATAAAAGGCGCGTGGCCTGCCAAGAGAGGCTTGTGAGCAATGAAATCTCAGCTAGTAATTTCATTTCATATCGGAGAAAATGCCCATCTATCTAGATTTCAGCAAAAGTTTATGTAGCCCCACAGCTTATTTATGTCAATGAACAGGCAGCGTGCTTTTACGCCCCTGCTTCTTAATTGGATCCTGGAGTCCAGCACTGTGAGACTAGCCAGGCAGCTAGGCGGTGCTTGAGGATGCAGAATCTTAAGCTCTGTCTCAGACCTCACATCTGTCAAGCCCTGCAAGTAATCCCCCACACAATGGTTATCATGGCATCCCTGACAATTGTATGTACAACAAGAAGATGCCAAGCCAGAGGGAAGAGGGTGTCAGGGCATCCATGCTTATTAAGGAGATGCACTTAGCATATGCCTAAACTATGTTATAGCTTCTAACTCAAGTTATAACTCATACCAGTCACTGTCTTAGATTTTGAGATCTTGGTAACAGAGACTCTTAATATTTGGTTACTTTTACAATGTAGCCATTTGGGGTTGGTACATGAGATGACTTTTCTCATCTCTGTGACCAAATACCTGACAAGAAACCAGATAGGGTAGAAGGACTTCTTCCAGCTCACTGAGGACGTGTGTAGTCCATCATGGCCAGGGCGCATGCTGAGTTGAAGCTGCTTTTCAGTCTGGGGCAACAGGAACTGTGACATCTTCTTCTCATCCTTGCAGACATGGAAGCACAGAGAATGACCCTTTGGCTGGGTCACTCACCAGGGACCCAGTGCCTCTAGCAAAGTGCCACTCTCCAAAACAGCGCCACCAGCTGGACGCTAATCCAGAGTGGTGGATACTTCACATACAAATTAGGAGAGATAGTTTAAATAGGGGTGGATGTAGAATTAAGGTGCATAAAAAGACAAAGTTCTTCCCTCTAACCCTTGTGTTTAAGGGAGAGGTAAAGGCGGGCGCTTTCAAATGTGAACTGTTTTAAAAGACCATAAAGAAAGGAAGTCTACACCATGAAGAAAATACTAAAGAAAGGACATATTTGGCACAGTCTAACAAGGCAAGAAATGAAGGTTATGCACTTTTAAAAGATGGGAGTTCATAACGTAATTACTTTCTAAGTTTATAAGAAGGTGTTGACAAGCCAGATAAAGATTTTTCATTAATTATATGGCACATCAAGCTTTTGAAAATTGGAGATTCAGTTTCATGGGCAGTTTTCTACAGAGCAAGGTGATACTGAAGGTGAGGCAGCTTTAGTCTGAACTGAGAGATTGTTAAAAATAGGACTGTTGTTGTTGACTCATTTGGAAGCCATGGCTATGAGAAAAGGACTCTTTGTGTTTCAGGACTGATTGGTTCAGCTCTTTCAATGGATAGTAGTCCCTTTATTTTGAGTATTAATAAAAATGACTTTGCCTGCCCCAAGCAGTAAACTGACAAAATTATTCAGCTGCTCAGATAAGTGTGTTTGTTCTTACTAACTTAGTGGGATAAAAATGCAAATGACTTAAAATATAAATGGATACTACAGGTATTTAATAGAAGTCACAGACTTATTTTTGACTCCTAAGTAAATATTAATCCCATTTCAGTAAAGTCATAAGGGACTGAAAATCATTTTGTCATTTTGGATAAATACAGCACAACTTGAAAGTTAAGAACTCAGGCATGGAACCTTTTCTTTTTACAATTGTAAAATCCAAGAGACTTCATAATAAAATGACATTTTTCGTGTTTTCTTATTCCTTTCATGTGCAATGACTGACATTCACGGTTTTCATTGATCATTCAACCGTCTCAGTGCTTTGTTTATTAATCCATGCTTACAGTATCCTTTCAAGTGTATTTCAAAATTCACTCCCTGTGAAATTTTCCCTGCCCTAGCTCTATGCTTTATTGATAATTACTTTTCCAGCTGTTTTTGTTAACTTATACGTCTGCATGCTTTTGTGGTTTCAAACACGTATGTGACCTCAGTGAAACTGAGTTCAACCCACTACAGTCCCTCCAGGCCGCATTCCTAACTCTCATCGGTTGGTTTTGTTGGTCCCAAGTGCCCTTTCATACTAAAGGAGCTCACTGGAGATGTTAATAACATTGCTTAGAAAGAGCTTCTACTCTGCTGTGTGCTGCATGTTTTAGATACGTGCAGGTTAGAAATAAACTCTGCTCGTTGGGATTTGCACCTCAGTGCTTCCAAGTCTTATCTGCTTATCCCCCACGTCAGCTCAGCACTTGCTCAAATGCTGCCTCTCAGCCTCCTGGACCAGCACATGCTGGAGAGAATGCCCATGCAGTTATCCTGCCACACTATTCTTCCCCTCCGCCTCACTTCACTTTTCTCTGTGGCAATTCTCTCCAACTGATAGGTTATAAATATTTGGTTTTGCTTATTTTCCATACTCTTCCTTCTACCAGAATCTATGCTTCTTGGACTTTAAGATGACTCAATAGGTAAAACATTCTGCAAGCCTGAGTACAATCTCCAGAACTCATGTAAATGGATGGGGAGAACCTACTCACATGCTTTCCTTTGACCTCCACACCTGCACAGTGGCATAGATGGGCACACACACACACACACACACACACACACACACACACACACACACACACTGATATTAAGACACTATGTGCCGTTACAAAGCACATAGTGGCCACTGTGGTTGGAAACTAGTTATTGAGTTATTACCTGTCATAACAGCACAGAAGAAAACGGTGCAGGTTGTCATGTTTATAGCAGATTTCAGTAACTTATGAGTTAAATGTGTTTCCTTGTGTGGCCACAGTACTCATGTCTACGTTGCAGACACATGTGACATGTGTGTGTCACTATATATTTTATTTCAGTAAACTCAGCCATGACGATAGTATGAAGGCTATTTTTCTTTCCAACCAGTAAGGATTCAGCCTCACTAGGTATGTGTTGCTGTGCTGTTAGAGAGGAACAGATCAAAGAGTGGGACTATTGGGTGATTCTTAAAATTTTGTCTTCAGAAACACATTATACACCTTATGATTGTAACAAAACAAGTCCGGTACCATTTTTGATGCATACAGGATTTGTTAATCCTTTTGTATACAGTATTTTCCTGTCATACATAAGAACCCAAGGGGCTTTCTGGGTAATCTAGTGCAGCATTTTATTTTTTTTGAACGGACATGATTAAAGGTCACAGGAGATAATGGAGTCTAATGGGCCTGCCATGCTTATTAGAGACAGGGCCTGTGCAGAACTATATTTTCCTAAATTGAATTAAATAGTAGAAATCTTTTATTGTTTTTGCTTTATGCAATGTGCCAAGACTACATCAAACCAACAGGCCCTGTTGGGCTACATTTGGCAACTTAAGGTTCTGGTCAAGTGCAAGAGTATTGTGAGTGAAGATCCTTGTGGCGTCTCTCCTCTGCACTGTGAACCCCCCCAAAAGAAAAAATCAAACAGTATACTAGCCTATGTTAAAATCATAAAAAAGAATATAAGAACATCTGAGTAACATTTTGAAGAATTGAGATGTGGAATTAATAAATGTTTCTACCTGAAATGAAAATTGGTTTGGGAGAAAATGTTAGTTTTCCTTTTATAAAATTTTTATTGCAATTTTATTGAAATGCTTGAATGACGCATTCTGCATTCTAACCATGCTCCGCCCCCACATTCTCCCATCTCCTCACCCACCCAACTCCACATCAAAAACCAGCCAACTATTAGGTAAATGCAATTTTAGCCTGACTGAAAAGCAGTAGTTCTAACCTTTAGTAGGAAGACAGATGTGGGAAAACAGTATTGTGGTGGTGTGGTTGTTTCCTGTTTTTCTATTAAAATAGAACCATTCAGACATTGGAAAGTCATCAGAAATGCCATTTCAGACAAACCAGGTGAGCAACAAAGAGTTAAATGTAAATGGTTTCATAAGGTCTGATTATATTATTTTTTAGGTGGTGTGGCGGTTTAAATAGGAATGGCCCCCATAGGCTTATATGTTTGAATGATTGGTCCAAAAAAAAAAAAGGGGGTACTATTAGGAGGTGTGGCCTTTTGCAATAGGTGTGGGCTTGTTGGAGGCAGTGTGTCACTGTGGATGTGGCTTTTGAGGTCTCCTATGCTCAAGCTCGGCCTAGTATGGTACACAGTTACTTCTGCTGCCTGCAGATCAAGATGGAAAATTTACACCTCCTCCAGCACCACATCTGCCTTCATGACACTGATGATGTCAGAGGATGTGACCTAAGGTGACAGGGGGCAGGAGGCGGGGAAGGCTTTGTGTGTAACTCAGGTAAGCTCAGCTTCCATAACTGTCCAATTAGAGCCCAGCTAAAGCTCATCCGAGCTTGCTGATGGTGAGTTGTGTTCAGCATGGCACACATAATTCTCAATTCATGTGAAATAAGCATTTTATTATTAATGTAAAAAATAATAAATTCATGGGAGAGTTGCCAGAGTAAAAATTAAGGTTTTAATAAATTAGCTAAAATAAAATTTTTTCAGAATGGATTATGATCATAAAATAATGTTTAATAAAAAGAGGAATTTCCAATTCAAGAAAACCGATTGGTGTGTTACGTTATAATTGCATTATGGATAAACACTAAGAAAAAAAAATAGAAACAACTCCTCATGAAACATCATAGAAATTATGATATGCTATTAATTTATATATTATCTCATTAAAATAATTTGATAAAATGATAAATTGATTTTTATAGATTCAACTTTGAAAGTCACTAACAGGGATGGTAATGTAGCCCATGGCTCTGTGACAGAGCCTCGCCTGAGTCCTGGGTCCAACTTCAAGCATTGTCATAGCAGTAACAAAATATAAGTATCAACCCAGAGAAAAAAAAAAGATACAAAAGCAAAGAGAGTTTCCAACACCCAGGGAGTTTCCAGTAGTGCACAACAAACATTGCTGTCCTGTTCCTGAAGCCCAGGGCACATTAAGAAACACTCTCAGACAGACATTTGCCGGATTAGATATAAAAGATAAATCATTTACCTTTGCTTAAGCCCACTTTTCACTCCAGTGACTCATGCATTCTGCATCTCAGCTCCTCTAAATATATCCCAGGCATGCCCATAGTTTATCTATTTTTAATATAAGTCCTGCTTGGATTTGCGGAAAGTGCTAGTCAGTAATTCACAATGTGAACCATGGTACCTTAATAAATACTAATTGATTACTCATTTGTACCCAAAGTAAACTGGAAGGTGTGGTCACATTCCCATGTAGAGAAGCCTTGAAGTCCTTCATTAAGCAGTCTTGAGTGTCTGCATTTAAAATGTCATTGGCTGTTTGGTTTTTATTCAGAGTTCTAAAATAAATTTTTAACATTAACTCCAGCGTAAAATTTCCTATGAAATAATATGACAATTAAGGTGTAATTTAAAATTGTTTTCTACAGGAATCAGTACATAAAACTTAGTTATGACCAAGCTTTTCAAGTTAGACTTAGTGAATTTTAATTTTATTTTCCTACAGTGCCATCTGGTGCCCATATTCTGAATAGCAGCACTTTGACTATAATTTCTCACTATACAAAATTGTATAAAGATAGGGTTATTGTAGGCCATGACTTTAATTAACTGGCATACATTTTGCCTATTACCTATTATAATTAACTTACACAAACAAATTCAATTTTTATTTTAAAATTTATTTATATCCCAAACAAAGTGGCCAGCTTTTGATTTATTCGCCTTGCGTCCCAGACATTAACGGCTGCTATTACCAATAATTTAGCTATTGAACAATTATTAAAAATCCAAAATGTCAAGAATAATAACCCATATTGTTTATTAAACATGTTGAATGGGTAAACTGGTTCTAAAGTACATTCCGGTGTTGAGTCCGTGGAGACTATCATCCGTGAAAGGAAGTGGTCAAAAGTGAAGGTCATGTGAGTGGACAAAACTACCACCACTCTTTCCGTGATGTTCCCAGAGGAAGAGCACATATTTCAAGTGTCTTCTTAATGCTTAGCGTTTTAGTTTCCGGCGTCCACTCTCCCTGTCTGAGGGAGGCTTGTGCTCCGTTTAGTGATGATACTGCAGTTGCTCTTCTTAAAACCCAGGCACTTTCCAGAAGGTTCAGATGAATGCTGCTCTGACTTGCTGTGTATCCATCAGTGGCAGTGTGTCATTGTATCAGAAAGATGAAATGGCCAAGGATGACGGAACAGAATAGCTACTGTTTTGGGGGGGAAAAAACCAAACCAAACCAAACCAACAAACAAGAATCCAAGCTTGCCTTAATAGGTTTGGAATAGTGGACATGTGTACTTGAACATGATATCTCTAGGAGGGGTCTTTTTTTTTAAGTGCTGAAATGAACAAAGTGTGGTCTTCTCAAAATTGTTTCGAAGTCAGTTAACACAGGAGACATTCATGTCATCTCTTTAGTGACCCTTACTGAAAGCTCACTAAAGCTGACGTGGTTCTGCCTGGATTGGCCCTCGTTACGAATATGCTCTGATTTCAGTGTTGACAACAATATTTTTAATTTTGCTAATAATTTCTAAATGAGATTGCTTAGCTTTTAACTCTGATGAGAATTCAACACATTCTCATTTAACCACCTTTAACAGTAACAATTTGAAGAGCATTTTTCTATCTACCAGTGTAGAAATGCAGTAAAAGATTGCAGAGCCAGCATGCAATTCACCTCCTTTTAACTCTTGGACTCAACATATTTCACACCAAGTTCTAATTTCCTTAAACCCCACGTACAAAACATGAAGCAGACTGATGGGTCCATTCAGGGAGTTTTCAATGCCAAGGACTGAAGGAGCAGAGGTGGTAAATATGCATTTTTTTTTTTTGCCATGTGGAAAAGTCTACAAAGATATATACAAAGAATTTTGAGGAAAAATATCATGGTGGCAGAGGCAGAAGCGCAGCTTATAACAAAATCTTCTTGTAAGGGAAGAATTCTGCAAAGAGAAACTGAGTGAAGAAATCGGGAGTATTGGGAGCTGAAGGACAGCGTGTATGCTGGGTAGGGCTGCAGGATGAGGGACCGAGTCTGAAGAGGGAGGAAATGAGTAGATGCAACTTTCAGTTGCTCATGCTCCGGTTGACCCACATGCTCCCTGTCTCAGCTGGCTGCAGAGGCTGCTTATCATTGGAGACCTATAAAACTCAACTTTCTGGGACAGAGAAGAAATCTATAGGTTGTGGGTTTGGATTTCTGATTATGCAGTGTTCAAATATTCTCTTAATAGATAAAATTAGGGTCATTAAATGTGATTGACTCCATGCAAAGTTTCAAAATTTATTATACTATATTATAATATCTTTGCTCTGAGGTTTTAATATTCTGCTTTAAATTAATGTCTGGGTGTGTCTTACCAAAGTCTGCTATTTGAGTTTTTAAAATAAGACATATATATATATATATATATATATATATATATATATATATATATATATATATATATATATTTAGACTCCTTAAAATTTGTCATTGCTTTCTAGGATAATAAGCTTAGCTATAGGAAATTACATATTACATGTAACTCCTTTGTCTGCATTATTTATGAGTTTTGTTACGAACAATTGTAAGATTCTTGTATACACGAATGATTTTTGCACTTAATGAATTGAATTTACATTCACTTGAGTTATATTAAACTGACTCAATAAGACGCTTCTCTTTTCTTGCCTTTGAAGCAGGTCAAGGCCAAAGGAAGATTCTGGGTATTACATTATCCTGCATTCATTGTCTGAATAGCTTGTATTTTTATGATGATTTAGAATTTAAGTAAACAAATTAATAATAATCTCTGGAACTATTTCTAATTTTTTTTTTTAGCTCAGATACTTACTAGTGATGTAGTAACAAACTATTTTTGGCTTGGTCTCTGATACGAGACTTTTCATCTTCTTTCATTTTCACAGTGCACATCCTAGGCTAGGACTGCATTGTATCTCAGAAGAATCTCCCTTCCTAGGGGATGGATCCAGCAAGGCTTTGGCCCTATAGATTAAGGATAAGGTTTTCAACATTAGAGTTTATAGAAAACAGTAAACTAATATATTGGAAGTTTATTCTCATGCATCTGACATGCCTGAAAGCACTGTTGGAAACACAAAAGAGAGCCCACATGGACTACATATCTTCATCAGGCATTTGACTTCCTGCTTCATCTGTTTCCTCCAGACCTTCTATGTGCTCCTTAAAGAAATCTTAGGCCTCCGGGTAGCAACAGGCCTCTCTGCAGACCTGAGCTGCTACAGCCAGTTCCTGCACCAGCTCCTGGAATAAAGAAATGTCTCCCCAACTCACTTTCCTCACTATTCTATGTGGACCATATTTTCCATCATCCTCCAGGTTTTGTGGTTTTGTTTTCTTTCTTTTTTCTGCCATCTTTTTCTTCCCTTTCTCTCTACACACAGTCCCTTAAGCCCCCATGACACTGAGTTTTAAAGAGTCCTCGGCCAACCAACTGCACCCTGTGAGTGTGGCCCTATATTGCTACTCTGTTTCGCACAGAGGAATGGTGAAGATTTGCCTTGGACATGCTGATCTTTTCCTTCTTTTTCATCTGCCTCTTCCCTCCTTTACTACTATGACATACCCACCCCCTCCATCTCCATGGAAACTCAATCTTAGGATTTTGGGGAACTCCTGCTCTAGATCACTGTTATTCGCATGGCTGTAGGCCAAATTTCTGTGGTGAAGCCTTTTCCTTTTTTCTTTTCTTTATTTCTTCTTTTCTTTTTTCTTTTTTTCTTTTTTTCTTTTAATCTTTAGCCAGGACCACTTTCATGCCTCTAGTTAGATGTTATCAGATCTTGGCATCCGCAGTCCTTTGTCTCACATGGCTGAAATCTCACCTTTAGGTAAACCTTGCTCTTCTCCCCTGTTCCCACCTAGCCCTCTAGCAGATGTCCTAGAGGTGCTCGCTTTCCAACAGTTCCTCTGAGTACCGTAAGGACTGTCAACTAGCCGACTTCAGAAGCCTGTGGGTGTTCACTTTTGAGTTTTATTTCGCGAGTGGTGGCTGATGACTTCTCAAATATTCCAAAACTTATTCTTCGTTTGGCATAAAACTTCGCAGCCACTTAACATTCGACATAATAGACTCCCCCCGCCTCCTCATCTCTCTAAGGTGTCACATGATCTAACCCCAGCTCCTTTTCTGACCTGGTGTCATTGGTCCCCATGTAAGGCAAAGCTAAACGCTTCCTCAAGCCCTTGGACAGTTCACTATATTCTGAATCCAGGACTCCACACATGTTTTGTGTGCCTGGAATATTCTTTTTCCATGGTGTTCGCTAACAGTTCCCTGCATTTCTCCCACTATTCACTTTCCAAATTGGAAACTCCTTTCCTAGTGGTATGTCCCAAAGCATAACATTTGGTGCTTCAATGAGCAAGGCATAATTTGTCATAGTGCATTCAGGCAGTTTGGGGTAATTTAAGACACAATTCGCTTGAATTCTGACTCTTACTGCTTATTAGTTACTTGTCTCACTATGAGTTATTTGAGAATATATTTTTCATACAACAACCTCTGATTATAGCACACACCCTCATGAACTCCTGCTATTTCCTCCCATTCTTCCTTCCATCCAGATGTATACTCTTTCTGTCTCTCTTTAGAGGACAATTTTTCTGTCTCTCTTTAGAGGACAATTAAGTAATTAAAATAAGAACTAACAAATTGAAATAGAACAAAACAAATAGAAGAACAAGAGCCAAAAAATACATATAGACAAAGAGACACATGCGGACAGGGATCCCATGAAAACACAAAATGGGAAACCATAATATAGACTCAAAGGACCTGTAAAATAAAATAACAATAACAATAGTGATGATGATAATGATGATGACGATGATGAATAAATGCTCTGATACAACATTATGAGACAAAAAAAAAAACCCTCTAAAGATGCTATTGTTTGTTTTGCATTGACTATCTACTTCTAGGCATGTGGTCTACCCTTAGTTTGTTTCCCCAGTGAGATTCTTTCATAGAAAACTAATTTTTCATTTGCTAGTGGATATCAATTAGAGGTAGCTTCTGGGTTAGCGATCAGGCCATATGTCCACATCTCCTTTCAGCTCTAGGACCCATTCTGGTACAGACCCATGCAGGAACTAGTCATGCTGCCACAGAATCTGTGAGTTAATGTGTGTGGCAGTCGTTCTGTGTTTAGGTCTTGTTTTCTTGGTGTTCACCATTGCCTCTGGCTCATACACTCTTTCTGAGGTCTGTAGGGTTCTCTGAACCCATAAAGGAAAGATTTGATAGGAACATCCCAATTAAGGCTGAGTGTTTCAAGATCTCTCACTCTCTGCACATTTTAGGAACAAGCTATCTAACTTGTTTCCTTAAGGATCACATGAGGACAATGTGAATGCCTGTCTTGTAGGACATTTGCAAGAGGAAATGGTTATTATTTTAGCTCATAGTAAACATTCCATAAGCATTTGTTTACAAATATGTGGTATATGTGCATTTTTGAAAGTGCGAAATTTGCTTTATGTCTGACTGCACTGTTATGTGTTGTGATTCTTGATTGCTACTGAATGTTTACTTGGCAGATAAATATTGTACTGCATCTCATAATTATGTTTAGAAAATGAATACCATACTCTATTTGTATGCTATGTAACCATTTGTAACCCACCCACTAGAATTATTGACTTATGTTTCTGATCTGAGAATATCCTTCAACAATTTATCTGTGTAGTTCTTCTCTCAAGACCTTTCATTACTCTCCTTTTTCACATCTCTGGATTCTGGTACCATGGGAATCCAACTTAAATTGTGGATTTAGTGAACAATGAGACATTTCCCCTCATCTTAGAATCCTGGCTTGTATTGCAGCCTTCTAATCATTGGGAAACACCGAGTGCACTGCGTGGATACTTTTAATAGAGTTTGAGAACTCACTATGTTGATCATGTTAAAGCTCAGTTCTAGACGAGCATCGGTGGATGTGGGGTTTGTCCACTCACATCTATCCATACTTACAATGGTCTGTTTGTCCTGCGTATTGACCTGGTGGTTCTCCTACATCCATCTTCTGTTATCGCTGAGGACTGTTATACCTAAAAGGCTGACATTGTTCTCAATTCTTTAGCCTCCTGTGCTTAGTTACCAAAGAAAGACTATGTAATTTCAAGTTTTTGTCCATTCATATCATTCTTTTTCAAAGAAGCCTTTTTAGGACAGTGACGTTTAAAAAATGTGTGATTTCTCTCTGTGTATTGAGCAAGCATGCCACTTCTGGATTCTCAATATATAAGAATTGGGAGGGTCCTCACACAAATGAATTCCCAAGTTAATAGACGGGTGAAATGTTTACAGGGTTTAGAAAGGTGAATAAGGTTGTAGTAGGAGTTAAAGGGTAAGAAAACTTGCCACTTGGTCCCTTATCACATCTTTGTTACTTAGCCTTTTTTTTTTTTCTTTTCAACGAAAAATGGCGCAATGTGCTTGACATGACTGCAGTTGAGATTTGATGAAAATCGTGGAGTTGATTTCAGTGTTCCTTTGTACATTTTCTTTTCTCTCTTTGCAGTTTAACAGCAATGCTCAGGATGTAAGTTGTTTCCAGCACCTGGTTCAAGCAAATGTAAGAAATAAGAAGGTGTTGAAAGATGCAGTGAATAACATCACAGCAAAGGGGATAACAGACTACAAGAAAGGCTTTAGCTTTGCCTTTGAACAGCTACTCAATGTATGTACCAATAAGAGGCCATTTATTTTGTCTGTTTTTATACATTGTGATAAAAAATCACTGATCATCAACATTGAAAGTTACAGAAAAATGTGTTCAAAGAGCCACCTTTGAAGGTGACAGATGTGTTAATCAATACTTGGGTTTGCATTGACTCATTGGAAGGTTTTCCTTTCAGTGTCCTTCTGGGCTTGTCAATGTACTGAGATAATATGAAGCAGGATCTTGTCTCCAGGATAGGAAAATGTCATTAATTTTTGTACCTAAAGATGGGTTTTGTCTTCCTTGAAAAATATGAGTATGAGCCTTTGGTAGGCTAGAGCAGCACTACAAGAGGACTACTGATATTAAAAGAATTTAAATTTTCTCATGTAAAGGCCAAGGTTGATGGTCTCCATGACAGGGGATTCCCAAGGACTTTGGTAGGTTGTCTGCCTACTTGAACTGCATCAAATTGCACACTGATGTTTGGAATCCTTAACAAGAATATAATATATATTTTCACACTAACTTCATAGCAGTTTCATATATAAATGATAGTACTTTGACTATTTTAACTTATTACTCTGCTTTAGGAGACCTTTAGAAAAATTTAATTACATGGTAGGCTCACATCATGCTTCTCTTAGATAGAAGTAAGCTAGACCATTGACATTTTCAAAGAAGCTGAGCATTCAGCAGTAACTGAGAACCACTTTTCTCATCAGTCAAGCAAACACGTTCCATAACAATAGAAATGCTAAGATTATAATCTGATACCTCCAAGAAGTCCAACTTGCTAAATTAATTGTTCATTTTAATGGCACGTTGATGCTAATTTATTACTTTATGCTCAGTTCTTTGTAAGACCTTAAAGGTTATTCTAGGATTTATTGCTGGAATTGAGTCTTGCAGGATTAGAATCTGTGTGGTAGGTCAGAGGACACAGAGGGGAAAAGGGTGCTCAGGGAGTAAGTCACAGCATTTATGGGGCCCTGAGGAGCACTATGTGAAGGACTGCTCAGAAGTCTCTCACCGTCAGAATGTAAGGGGAATGAAATAGGGTGACCAAGGAGGCAAGAAGAGTTACTTGCAAATGGATTAAAAGGTTAATGTGAAAAGTGTGGATCAAGTTAATGTTATTTGTTTGCTTCCGCTCTAAAATGATACAGGTATGTAGAAGAAACATTTACTCATACAAAGCCCAAACACTAATCAGTTACAGGAGCTTTATTATGTGCCAGATGCTGTCTAAATACCATGGGGTCTTACTTTTATGGACCTTGTTTCCTTTGGAAAAAAACTAACACTGAACCAGTAAAATATGTACTGTATGCAAATTAAAATTAAGTATTATAAATGAAAACATAATCTGAGGCATATTATAGCTTGTAACATAGTAGTCTGGGAAGGTGTTACTGATAGGGTGACATTTGATGGAAGCTTTAAAAGAACTGAGATGGTAATATCTTTGTTTAGCTAAGTAATAAAGGCTATTCCTGGCCTCATCCACAAACCTATTTTTATAACATACTACTGGGCAGACATTTTGTCTGTTAGGTGTAATATGTGCCTAGTTTTTTTTTCATACTGGTTTTCTTTCACTAATTTCTCTCTATATTTTTAACAGTATAATGTTTCCAGAGCCAATTGCAATAAGATCATCATGTTATTCACGGATGGAGGAGAAGAAAGAGCACAGGAGATATTTGCCAAATACAACAAAGACAAAAAAGTGAGTGTTGTTTCCTAATATATTAATTTTAACATGGAGATAGTTTTCAGAAAGATAGTTGGTGGTGCTGAGGAGAATTTTTTCCCCAAAATATTAGTTGCTGTTATAAAATGATATTAATGGTAAAAGGAAACTTTGTTTAGTTCCCTTAGTCAGATATTGTAGTTTTATAAGTCCTATTTAATTCTTATATTAACAAAAGAAGAAATAAGAAGAATATAGAAAAATGTCTCTAATCATTGAAGATTATAGGAAGACTCAATATTCTAAAACTCCAAGAAATTTCTATAGTGATGTTTTAGAAAAACATGAAAATAATTTACAACAGCAAACAGATGCAGCCTTCTTGAGAATGAGTTCAAAGGAAGGTTTAAGATGCATGTTAAAGGACCATATTATTGTAGGGGAAGATATGAGGTCTTTCTTGTGCTTGCAAAGTTATAGATTTATCTTAGTGAAAACTACATCCATCCTCAGCCTTGAGATAGCTGAAACTATAGGTGTGCAAGACCATGCCTAGGCTTTCATTTTCTTTCTGATGGACACTTTAATATTGCGGGAAGATTTGGCTCAGCAGTAGCTCCAATGGGTGGTTTTATATCTATCTGAGGCACGCACGTGAATTTTTGCGTATATTAAAAGAAGAACTAAGGCAATTGATTATTGCTGGTAGACGGCAAATCAGTCTTATCCAGTATGAACCCTTGAGAGGTTAGCCAATCCAATGAGGTCAACCCTAACCACACATATGCAAGATAAATTTTCTTCAGTTGGCACTGTAGATATGGCTCAGAGGTTAAGAACACTGACTACTCTCCCAAAGGTCATGAGTTCAATTCCTAGCAACCACATGGTTGCTCACAACCATCTATAATGTGATCTGTTGCCCTCTTCTGGCATACAGGCAGAATGCTGCATACATAACAAATAAGTCTAAAAAATGCAGACTGCTTAAAATTTTTTCTTCAGTTGGTTATAATTATAAATATATGTATGTATATGTGCATATGAAAATTATAATTAAAGAATAAGAAATCATAAAATTTAGAAGGTATCAGAATAAGGTGATAAAGAATGATGTAAATAAAAGGTCATATATAAAAATATAACATATAAAATGTTGATTTTAGTACGTCTTAAAATGTAGGCTACAGCGACAAGCCAGTCATTCCCAGGCAAATAGATAAGTAAACCATTCTGCACATCCTAGGAAGTACTATTAGCCTCAACAAAAGGGAATTCTGTAGTATGTAACATGGTCAGACTTTGACATCATGCTTAGTGAAATAATCTCTTCATTATATGCATGCAAATAAATAAATATTATACGTTTCCACATACATGAGCTATCTGCAGTAGTCAAGTTCACAGAACCACGAAGCTATCAGAAACTGAGGAAGAGGAATGAATACTCATCTCATTTTCAGTCTGTAGGCATGTAGTTTCAGATTTGCAAGACGGATCCAAGGAGCTCCACAACAGCATCGTAACTGTAAAATATATGTATTTGAGTTAGATAGTCTTTATTACTTCTTTTATGTTTTGAGATTACAACATAATTATATTTTTACCCCCTTCCCTTTCCCCAGTGTAGAAGGCCAGGGAGCTCTCTCTAAGATTGTGACTCCAAGTAATGTCAGAAGCTTACACCCATTAAGTCTCACCAACATGACTGCCTAAACAGGAGCTGAAAATACGTCTTCTTAAAAATGCATTGAGGTGGGCTGGAGAGATGGCTCAGAGGTTAAGAGCACTGTCTGCCCTCCCAGAGGTCCTGAGTTCAATTCCTAGCAACCATATGGTGGCTCACAACCATCTATCTATACTGGCATTTGATGCCGTTTTTCTGGCATGCAGGTGTACATAGAGGCAGAGCATCTATACATAATAAGTAAATAAATAAATAAATAAATAAATAAATAAATAAATAATTTTTGAAGAATACATTGAAGGTATATCTCATGCAGTGTGTTTTACCATAACAATACAAAAGAAGCTAAATATATAAAAGTATAAGGTCTTAAAAATGTGTGACCTTTAAAAAATGCCAGAAAACTACTATGTTCATTGAACATTTTCCTCCATGCCTCTTGTGGCATTAGCATGGCCAATAAATGCTTCATTTACATTCAGTTTCCCTCTAGATGACTGAAAAGTCACTCACAGCAGCCCAGGTAGGTGTGATAAGATGTCTGGGCAGCTGATGGATGAGTCTGTAGATACGCAGCACGTTTTAATGAAGCCCAGAGCTTTGAGAATTAAAACAAAATGCTTGGTTTCTTTCTATGGAATGCACTACACTTGGGAATCAATCTACCTGATTAGAGATAGGCAGAGATTTAAAACCGAATCCATGTTAATCTCCTGGAACAGCTGTTCCAAATTAAAACACATTCGCTTTCTAATCTTTACCTGCAGCGGTGACATTCCTTTGGGCTCACCATGTGTGTGAGACCTCCTTAAACATGGTGCCAAAACTAAAATGAGCTCCATCAAGGAGAACAAACAAATGAGTAAAGGAAAGTGAAACCAGACATACAGTTATAAGATAATTCCCAGGACTGTAAAATCAAACATACTTGCTTTTCTGTAGGATAGCGACGATTGCTTGATGGGCGATACACACACCCTGTCTAGGTAGAAAATAATTCTCATGCTGCAATTCCTCTTCAGAATTTAATTTTAAGAAGGCAATCAAAACTTTTATCATGAGCATTTCAAAGTGCCTAGTTAAAAAAAAATGTGAGTGTGAAATAATTTTCAAACTAAGGAATGATCAGCTAATGTCAGAATCACTTAACAATACCGATTGTTATAAAAATGTTTTTAGCAGTTTACTTATAAATATAATGGGGAACTCTTTCCTATACTGCCAAGTAGAAAGACATTCTTTGTTGTCTCTAAAAGTCTACACCAATCACAAGTGACTGAATGTGTATTTGGGTTTAGAGTAAACACTGACTTTTTTTTTTAACTGACAGTAGGAAAATTCACAGGAAAAAAAATTCATTTCATTTTCTACTTTCTTTGTGCCTTCCTTCTCTATCAGGTAAAAGTATAGCCTTTGTAAGGAATTACTTTGACATCAATAATGAAGGCTCTTTACTTTACAAAATATTGAATGTCATTTACCAATTACATTGCTTCTAAAATCTTTTATTTTTGATATTTTTGAACTTTCAAACATTTTTAAGAGTTAAACTTTGGAATAAGAACCATACACCTTTGTTTGTAAATCCCAATGTGATTTATGCTAGAGTTAGGATACAGTTGAATCAATGCAGTACTGGCCTTCCTTATGGAGAGATTATCAGTTGAAATGGAATGTTTTCTGCAGGTGTGTGTGCTTGGATATCTACATATACCTTTTTGTCTCTGAAATCATTTGCTTCCCATTTATTTCTCTTAAAATAAAGTTAGGATTAACAGTTTGTTCTCCACACTAATAAAATACTTACCAGGTACACTTTGTTCAGATGTAGGAATATCATCTTTGTGCATTTTGCAGATTTTAAGTAAATATATAAATAAATCCCATGGAAAATGAAGTTCCCACCTTAAGTACCAGGTACATTATAACAATATAATATAATAACAGAAACTTTGGATACATAGAGTGCATGTGACCTAGGTTTTAGGCATACTAATATCATGTCAACCTGGAATCTTTCATAATTAAAACACTGCTAGGAAAGGCTATTGGTCTTGCTATTTCCATTACTGCCTTCTGTTTTGGTGAGGATCTCTGCCCAGCCTCTCTCAAAGGTCCTTTTGCCTAAGCATCCTTTGTCACTGTGTTTAAAATGCCTTCTTTCTGTTTGCTTCCATTGTACCAGATGACCACTTGCATTATATGCTAACATGTTATCTTGAGCTTTTATTTATTTTAGAAGCCTTTTGAAGTAGGGTGATATAAATTTTCAACCTGCAAAGAAATTCATAGCAGTAGCATAGTGCTTGGCTCATAGTAGTTGCTCAGTTTTTACAAATATGTTGAGTACATACTGAATACGTTTTTAAATTATGAGACTATCACAGATGCTTGAAAACATTAAGTACATTTGTAGTTTATTTAAGTGAATAGTATTCAAATAATTTTCCCTTATGATTGGAGCTTATAGTAAAAATAATATTGCACTCCTTCATCTATCTTAATTTGAAGGGAGGGAAGCCCATCTGATTTGTCTTGATGGTGTTGTTTATTCTCATCTGTCCAATACATAAGATTCTTTTAAAATCTCATCATTAGTAATGATAAAGAAATTTTTATTATTGAAGAAGAATATTGGATCGGAATCAGTACCTTGCATTCTGAAGTCAGCTGGGGATAATCTTTATAGGACTACAGATTGCTTGGAAATCCCTGTGTCTGTAGCTTTGTCCTACTTTATAAAATACAGTAAGTGTATTCTGAGAAAAGAGGATTTGAAAAGTCTTCCTTATTATCTAACAACATGACAGTGATTCGATACAACAGTTAGCATGCTCCAATATGACCCCAAAGCATGGATCTACGCTGTCCATGCATCTGCAAGACACATGAAAGAAACATTAGCCTGTTTCTTTAGGATGGTGTATGTGAAGCCTATATGACAGTCATGTGTTGTTTTCCCTTTTTAAACAATTGTTCTATGCTATTTACTTGATCAGAATCAACCAGTATTAGTCAAATCGTGGCTTCTGTTGGATCTTTGGAACTGAAATCGGTTAATTTATGTAGACATATGGCATGTATAATGCATTGGCTACTTAGCATTTGAGTCTGCTGCTGGATAGAACAAGTAGATGTCCAAACTTGCTCATCTAGAAAGGTGCTAGTTTTAGCCAATTTAAGTTCTTGATGCAAGAGTGGCTTATGACCTGCTATGAAAAGTGAATTGTGAAAGTTAGGCTGGCTACAGTGTTCTAAGATACTAATGTAGCCACTGCCATCTTTATTACTATTGCTGAGATGTACCTATTTCTATATGCTAGATATCACATTTATTATTTTATTTACAATTGCAATACTCACATGATCAAAGTATCATCATTATTTTTTTTTTGCCATGTTGTTGAAATAAAAATGCCAAGGTAAGAGACATCAAAAAAATGTTGAAGTTTGACAGCCTCATACAAAACGTTCCTGACTGACCACCTCTCAATTCCTCTCATCTGGCCAGCCTTGGCCCTAACCATTGCCCACTAGGACCTCCCTCATATCAGGACAACCTGACATCACCATCAGCGAGGATGCTCCTAGGTTCTACAACCAAGCTGTAATCTAGATGGATCATCAAATCTGCCCTAGCTGCAAATATCTTTCAGATCCTTGAGATTAATGAAATAAAGTATGAACATGAATTTGGCCTTTTATTTATTGCCTAGTATCATAGACCTAGAAGTGTGGGCTGTTTAATGCCTCTGTATTTAAATATGTTTGTGAATTGTGGAAAGCACTATAGCATATTTTCATAAAGGTTTTCAGTCCAGTCTAGTATTTTGATAGGCTTAATCCCAAAAAGTGTTAGTTCTCAGCGTGGATTAATAAAACCCATCTCTGATATCACTTTTCTCATATGTTTGAATAGCTGAAGTTTTTATTTTAGTTTTACTGGCTTCCTTTCTTCCTAGACTCATTTCCATTATTCTTTGGAGACTTGCCTATTCTAAATTAAACTTGAACTCTTGGTAACTGATAATTATTGAGGTGACAGTCTCCAGTGACTGAGTTCTTCTGGGAAACAAATTCATATGATCCTAAAAAGCTGACCCTGTGGGTTTGTAAAACTCTTAATTGGAGAAAAGTATTTTAGATTTCAACAAACAAGACTGAATTTTTTTTTTTTACAAAATTGTTTAGTAGAAGTGAGAACCATAAGATAAAGCTATGAAGTGGTACCATATATTTTATTATATATTTATCAAGATTGAACCCAAGGTCTTGCACACACCAGGCACACACTATACCATTGAGCTAACCAATATATTTAAAGAGCTAAATCTGCTGTTTTCTTAAATCAAGTAGTCTAGGTTTTCAATCAACTCTGAATTACTTGAATTGATGTATTCTGTTCAAAATTTTCAATTTTTCAATTTTGTTTATTTTTTTTACTGTATATACCCATATATGATGGGTGGGCATGTGAGTCATAGAGTCATGGCAGATAGCGTATGTGTGGAGGGCGGAGGACAGCTTTGAGAAGCCAGTTCTCTTTTTCTGCCTTTCCGTGAGTTCCAGGGCTTCCATTCCCCAGGATGGCCACTGGGACTGCAGCCAAGTCCACCTCCTAAGCCATCCTACCTGCTCAAAGCAATATTTTTTCTAAACAGCTGAAGGTAAAACACACAAATTTATGAATAATAAAGCCTAAGTTGACTTTGTTTAATCTTATGAAATCTGTTTCTCACATCATGGCTTTGCTTATTACCTGTGTCTGAGCCAAGAATGATGCAAATAAATTAAATATTCTTACGTTTGCTTCAAATTCTAATTAAACTAGAGAGAATATACCTGTGCAATGAAAAAAACCAAAAAAGATATAAATTTACTATAGTAGAAACATCCCAAATTACACAGCACACAATGCATCCCAGTGTCCTTTAGCTCCGTGCTCCCCACAGTACACTAACCTGCCTTACCTATAACCTGACAGCAGAGCTAGTCATCAGTCCCTCTAGAGAGCAGAGAGCATCCACGTGGCCCTTCACTCTAATAGAACCAGTCTCCACACTTATATGAAAAACATTACAGTAGATGTTAAGTTGTACAAATTTGGAACTGCGGTTAAAGCTGGAGTTTATACAGTGCTATTTTCTCACATTGTCTTTGGCCTCCAACATGACAGATCTTTGTGAAGCCACTTGTGAGATGTATCTGTCTCAAATGTGGCACGATAAGGAAGATTTTGGTAACGTTGATTGAGGAATATTCAAATTATTTTCTAAGTATGTCTCACTTTGAAAGTGTTTACTGTGAGTCTCCTAATTACATGAATTGGCCATATGATTATAAATGCTCTCTTGCCCTGAGTTGAAGAATTTGCCCTGCTCAACAGCTGAGATGGCACAATATAGACACAATGTAATGTGATGACTTTGAAGGTTCAGATGAAGCCTTTAGATTCTGACTGCATATTTAGAAGTTTAAG
Organism: Acomys minous; assembly: GCF_964271855.1. Classification (NCBI taxonomy): domain Eukaryota; kingdom Metazoa; phylum Chordata; class Mammalia; order Rodentia; family Muridae; genus Acomys; species Acomys minous. Next base: position 31,981,567 of record NC_140487.1, read on the forward strand.
TTTTCCATGCCCTTGTATACTTGTTTTTACATAATTTTATACAATACACATTAGTAATAACTGGGATATATACAGGCCTTTGTGAAGGTAATTTGCCTTGACATTTATACTGTTCATCTGTCACGGAATCATTTCAGTTTTCAAGAATCATACTTTTAAGGATGTGGAATACCCTGAAAACATACATATAAGTAACATTATACAGACTGAGGAGGTTATACCTAGGAATATGCATATTCATATATATATACATAAACACATACATACATACATACATACATACATACATATGTATATATGCATGCATTCAATAGCAATAGATACAATTCATCAAATCCACCAGCTGCCACCCCCGGCCTAAGCATGCTGCATAGGCTGTCCCACTTTATTCACTCTAAGTGACCACCAATTCTGCCCTGTGTCACATTTAGGAAAAATGGCAGGTACTGTAGCTTCAGCAACAAAGTCTCCTCCAGCCCAGCAGTTCCTGGTCTCCTGGGATCCTTTCCTGTTCAAGCAAATATCACTTGCAATCTTTTTGATTAAAAATCACAACTAATAAACGTTTCTTGCCGCCTTGAAAAAAAATAACAGTTGGTAGGGAAAAAAAACGAAGCCTTGAATTTTAAGGAGAGTAAGGGGGTGTTTAGGATTGTTTGGAGGGAGGAAAAGTGGGAAAGGAAAGGAGAAATAATCATAATTATTATAATCTCCCCATAATGTAGAAGAAGCCTTAAGTGGAACTAGCAGGTCAGTGTTAGTTCACAGATGGATCCACTGGGTGGCAGCAGTGCAGTATAGGACGCAAGGAATGGAGCCTGAAATTCCAAACTGATGCCAGTGCACACAGTTGTTACTATAACATTTGGATTCTAAGGTTCGAAAAATCAGAATTCTCCCTACATAGTTAGGTAAAATTATATTAAACAAAGGAAAATACTGCAATGATATTTGCACTGAACACTAGCATATGAAAAATAGTTTTACCTTGCAATGTAATGTGAAGAGTGTGTTTTAAGCTTTTTTTTGTTTTGTCACTAAGTTTTAGGTGTCAAAGTTTTTCTCAATTAAATATGTAATTTCAAAAGTTATAAGATGATTGCTTTGATATACAGTTGGTAGACATATATTATGTGGTATCACCATAAAACTACATTTAAAAAATTGGCATCTGGATATAATAGATTTTATAAATTCTGATAATAAACCAGCTTCAAAATTTATGCAGAAGTTGAATCTGTAATTCTCAAGATTTTAGTAACCACTTGGGGGAAATATTGAGAAAAAAGGCACTATCATACATGTCTGCAACAAGAAAAGAGAAATTGAAAAAAGAGGTGCAGAAGCTAAAATGTATAATATGCAAATTAATGCATGTTAATTATTTGTATGTTAATTAGTTAATTAACACAGCAAGCACCAGGTAAAACAAAGAACCATGAGGTAAAGGGGAACTTAGAATTTTTTTTCTTTTTATTATTTTTAATGTGCATTGGTGTTTTGCCTGCATGTATGTCTGTATGAGGGTGTCAGATGTTGGAGTTACAAACAGTTGTGAGCTGCCATGTTAGTGCTGGGAATTAAACCCGGGTCCTTTGGAAGAGCAGTCAGTGCTCTCAACCACTGAGCCATTTCTCTAGACCGGGAAATTTAGAATTCTTAAACGTCGTATGAACTGTGAGAGACTGCACTCCTCTTCAGCCTGCTCTAGTCCCACAGTCCTTCAGTAGGAGCCACGGGCTCCTGGCAGTCACCTGTGGAAGTCAGGTGAGCTCCCGCTGGTAAAACAAATGAGGCAGAAAGTGACTTTGCTGTTTTCTTTTTTCTTTTTTTCAGTAGAGCGTTTATTTGCCCTGCTTGAATGATAACACCAGTCAAAATATTCACACAGTGTGGGTCTAACTATGGTCCGCATGCTATTGGAAATATAATTCACTCGGCCTTATTCATTTACTTCTTTGCACTGAGCAGTGTCTTATGGAAAGTATTTTGCCATAATTATGTTGTGGTAACAGGACGAACCAGAGACAGCTGTGCTTTAATTGACTATGTGAGGCATGCCTTCTAACGTTATGAAGGGCATGGCCTCGCGCAGATTCCTTAGGGTATACCAGGTCAACTGCATATTACTTAGGGTGGTCAGCCTTATAGAAATATTTCCCTTAGGACTAACTCAGCTGAGGAAGAAGTAACATTTTGAAATATATAGATATCCCCCTAAATGACCCAATAACAATGTGACCAAAATAAACCACCACTGGGGAATTTTGTTTGTTTGTTTTTGTTTTGTGTTTTGGAGGATTTGGTTTTTCTGGGTTTTTGGTGTGTGTGTATCTCTGTGTCTGTGTGTGTGTGTGTTTGAAAAGAGTCGTAACAGGCACAAGGAAAAGGGCACATGTCTCTTCTAGATTACTTTTTAAGTGACTAAAATTCACATGCAAGCCAGGAATCAATGTAAAAGACTTGAGACAGGACCTTGAATCTAAGCAGAAATTGAAAGACTTGAAACTGAGACAGGACCAAGGCAAGTTTGAGACCGGACTGGCTTTTATGTAGCTTGATCCTGTCTCCAAGTGAATGCAGCAAGCGGGCAAGTTCACCAAATGACCCTGTACCTTACTAGCTGAGACAAACATGCATGACTCAGAGTGTGGCTCCAATAAAACCTCACATGTGAAACAGACCATAGCAAGCATTCAATTTACAGTATATGGTATGTAACATCTATGGTCCAGACCAATAGGAGAAAGAAAAAAAATGTGAATATAGTTTTTTGAGATCTGTGCTAACAAATAATGTGCCAAACAAAACAAAACAATATGTCAGAGCTGTGGAGATGACTCCGTTTTAGTAGCATCTGAAGCTCCAACATGGGGATCTGAGTTCAGATGCCTAGTGCCCTCTTAAAGAGTACCTGCATGTAATCCCAGAGCTGGGGCAGAGGAGATGGAAGGATTTCTAAGGTGCTGTCCAGCTAGTTTAGCCAAACAGTGAGCTTTGAGTTCAGGGAAAGAACCCCATCGCTCAAATGAAAGTGGAGAACTGAAGAAGACACTTTGATACCAACATCTGTCTCTGTGTGCCTCTGCAGAGGTGCAAGTACATGCAAGGGCCAGTCCATATGAATTACGAAAAACAACACACAAAAAACAGCTAGCCACTTAAGTACCATTATGCCATCTTTTCCAGTAAATAAGTGACAATAAATCACAGGCTTACGTATCTTGCAATTTGCAGTGCCAATGTTTTTACTGTGATTGATAGGTGGGTGCTACGTTTAGCCAAGTGGGAAGGGAGTTGAGTTGCCCCTGCGGGAGGCACCTTTTACAAAAGAGACCACTGTCACTGTCCCTGTCCAGGCACAGAGCTTGGAGACCAGAGGCAAGACACAGTAGTGTTAATTCCACTGTGGCATCTGGAATGTGTGTTCAGGGCAGCTGGGGGTGGGGGGGCTTCCCTGTAGTGCCTTCCTCCAACCCTCCAGGGACCTCAGTGTTTGTCTTGTTTTATTAACGTCACTGCCTGAGTGAGCTCTTAATTGTTTCTGCTTCCAGCAATTTGTTTTGCTGGAACAAAACATACTTAAACTGTATTTTCAACTTCCTTAGGTCCGTGTGTTTACATTTTCTGTTGGTCAACATAACTATGACAGAGGACCTATTCAGTGGATGGCTTGTGAAAATAAAGGTAATAGATATGTTTCTCTTGAGAATGTTTTGTTTATAGTTGTTTTTAGTCTTTACTGCATTTAAGGTAATGTAAAGTAGCAACTTTAATAGGTCTGGAATAAGAATTAGACTGTGAATTTGCTTTCTAAAGAAAATAAGAACAACACAGGACAAACTCTGAGATTACCTCTGCATTAGATAAACTCAAACATCTGATCCTAATACAGCAAAGTGATGAAAAGATGAGCAATACTTAGTGATATACAGCAGATTTGTGCATAGTTTTTCTCTGAGTGACTGAATTACTGTTTTTGAAAACCATCTCATACTTTCTTCAATATTCAAATTATATGCAATGAACTATTTTCTTTGTACTCAGAAAAAAAAGAAATACTTTTGAGGACTAAACTGTTATGTTAGGAAAGAGAACCAGGATACATCCTAAAACTTCTATTTTGGGGGGCTGGAGAAATGGCTCAGTGGTTAAGGGCACAGCCTGCTCTTCCAGAGGTCCTGAGTTCAATTCCCAGCAACCACATGGTGGCTCACCACCATCTATAATGTTATCTGATGCCCTCTTCTGCAGATAAAAGCACTCATATATAATAAATAAATATTTTTAAAAACTTCTATTTTGGAAAATATATGAATATAGTTATGTACTTATCTGTACCATTAATAGTTTATCTAGTGAAAAAATATTTTAATAGCTCTAGTTTCCTTACTGCTTTATAGAAGACAATTGTCATTTGTCCTACCTAATGAATATGGTAAATTTTATCATAAATTCTCTAAGATTAGTTGATAATATTCATCAATCAATATCTTTCTGACTTTAGTAATACTTTACATTATTTACTTGCTTAAGTTATAATGAGAGCTACCTTTTACTCCTAAAATAATGAAGATATTTTGTTGATCTATATTATATGTTCAATATTTATAAATATATATGCATTTCAGGTTATTATTATGAAATTCCTTCTATTGGTGCAATAAGAATCAATACTCAGGTATGGTTATTTAAAGCTTTTTATACACTCTTTTCAAAGTTTAAGATTACTTTCCTGGATAAAAAGATATTTTTCTTGTTTCAATGAATTCAATCTAAAGAGAATAAGTAAAAATTTTAAAAATTATATAACTTACATTTGTATACCATGCTGGTTTATATGATGTTTATTGATTTTTGTAGCATTAAACATTTAAAACCCTGGTCAACACATGTATATACTCATGAGCTTGTTATTCTTGGGCATTATAAATGGCATAGAAAATAAACAAAATTTATTAATAATTTCATTTAATTTTTATTAAATTGTAAATCACATGACTTTCTCAACCATATTGAACATGAAACCGTAACTATTCTGGGTGAGTGATGTAAGCCATAAATAGGACTGAATTCTTCCCACAGATTCCTACAGGTGTATTTACCTATTTATTTAAATAAGCCTACATGAGGATGACTTTTTAGCACCATTCTCTTAAGTGGAGAGCGTACTGCTTACATAGCATTTTGTGGAATTCAGCTATCTTAATTTAAATATTTGTCATCTTGAAATGTTCATAAATTATGATTTAAAGATCATCACTGAATTTGAAACACCAGCAACAATGTACAGAATAGCTGCTACAGTGTAGTTGAAGTAGCCTGGCCTCCATGGAGTGCATGCTGAACACAGGGGACGCTGAGATGAAACAGCAGTGCCTGTGAGTCTGCTTTCTGGATTTGGCACGCATTTCCCTTATTTTTTGATATGTTTAAATGCAGTTTTGAATTTCATCCAAACAATCTGTTATATGAAAGCAAGTATGTGGCTGCTTTATCATTTCAAATTTGTACAATTTCACACATAAATCACTGAGCCTTAAATAGTTTAGGTCAACATGAAGCTGTTCATAATGAACATATTTCACTTATATCATTGGCTGTATTCTAAGGAATAATGTTCTGATTGGTACTAAAAGGAAAAAGCTGGGGAATATATATTATTGAATTAATGTATATAGACATACCACTTAAGAAATAAGTTGGGTTAAACATAGAGAATGCTCCAAAGGCTATACATACTCTTAAAATTTTGTTCCATATTTATTTTCAGTTTTGCCACTGAAGGTTTTTTTTTTTAAACTATCTCTGTTCTTTGGTTGTTTGCTTGTCAGTTGATTTACAACCTTTCTTTTGTATAAATAGGAATATCTAGATGTTCTGGGAAGACCAATGGTTTTAGCTGGTGACAAAGCGAAGCAAGTCCAATGGACAAATGTGTATTTGGATGCACTGGTAAGAGATTGGGATACTCCCAAAAGCTGTCCTTACAAGAGCACCTAGCTGACTTTTCTCTCTGGGTGACATTTCCTTTTGCCTCTTCACTGAATCCTTTTAAAAATCTCTTCTTTTGCAAGCTTCTCAGGTTTTCAGAAAGTGCTTAGAAAATCCTAGATTTGCATTGCTATAAAATTATACATGTAAAGTTTTAGATTGTTCTTAATCTATTGAAGATATCAGGTTTCCAACCTACAGTGTTGACCGTATGAGGATTTCAATAACCTTTTGATCTTTTAATATAAGAAATTAATGCAGAACATCATGTGACTAGTAACCAAGCACCCCGGATTTTGAACAAACATTTGGAAAATGTCTTTTTATGATGGATGTCATTTGTTAACTATTTGTACAACATCCTCCACCATCGCACTTTGACTTTTGCATAAAAAAAACTGACAACATATTTAAATTGGCATGGACATGATCATGTGTTCATATAGCCTTAAGTTAGACTCAGACATTCTTATGGAAACACCACACTGAGGTGGCCAAATCTGCTGTGACATAACATACGCATGCGCATGTTATGTTGTTCTTAATGCAAGTGCCCTCATACCACAAGCATTCTATATCTTTTAAGCTGTTATCTTCTGTGTCTACATTACTTTAACACATACGAAGACATTTTTACCCAGAGTGGTGCATAGAGCTATCCCTGGTTTATAACTGATAGGACCCTGGATTAGTGCTAACCATCCTATAGTACATGGAATGGCTCCGCTTGCCACACAGCACAAAATTATCCAGCCCGAGTTGTCAAGGTGAGAGAAGCTGAGAGACCATGTTTTAATTTCTTTTACTTTATGACACAATTCATTAAACTTACAACACCAAAGATTGTTTCATACACCAAATCTGAATGTGAGGGCTTTTTAGTCTCTTATCAAAGTAATTATATAGGAGAGTCTAAATGCAAAGCTGAAAGTAAATGCTGATTCAGTAATGCCCTTTTTCCTACTTGGAGTCCAGATAAATGCCTTTGCTACTTCTCTAAGGGCAGTGATGAATCCGAAGGGCAAAATACAACCCGTTAGCAAGAGTTATCACTTGGTACTTACAAAATAAACACATACAGGAAGTTAGAGGGGAAAATAGGGACTATTAACAGCAGTCTCGCATGCTACGAGAGATAAAGTGACGCTTGCTTACCTCAAACCACAGAAAATGACTGTCCAGTGTCCGTTCTTGACGTTACTTATTTACTTAAGGTCACATGGTCATCTTCAGCCATGACCAAGATATTTCAGTTGTTCAAATCCATCACAGACTAAACATGATAGAAGGAGTCAATAGTTAGGCCCTGCTGAATTTCCTATGGCCAGAAGTTCATTAACCAGAGTGCCTGCTTTGCTGACAAGGTTCTCACTGATAACACAAATAACATTCGGAGGAAATGCTGATTCTAAATGTTCTACTTTATAAGCTGAAACATGATTTTTTTTTTGTAAAATGGGACACGTAAGATGGTCAGAAAACAAAGAGGACATTCTTTTTACTGTAAGTGGCATATCACTTAGAATCACTGAATGCAGGGGTTTCAAAATGCATGACCGTCAAATCAGCAGCTTTTTAGGAAGGGAACATACAGTGTTTCTCAAGGACAAATTCGATAACTACTATGGCTTGAGGAACGTAGGAGCTGTATATTTGGAGTTAAAACAGGGGTGGTTGAGGAAAAGAGCCATTTCAGCTGAGGGTAGCATAAGGCACATTTCTGTAATACATACAGAGAATGGAATCACATAAAAGAGGACATTATCAAATTTAGGGCCACTGGGCGCGTTGAAAAATAATACCAACATGGGATCAACATCAGAGTCCCTGGCTATGGGTGAGAAACAGAACTAGGGCAATGCTGGGCAAAGACTGTTTCACTTGGAAGGTAAAGTGAGGCTCTTCCTGTATAAAGGGAGATAGGAAGAGTTGTGATGTGCAAAATGAGCATCTCGTTCCAGGAGACAGGACCCTTATTCTTTCATTCTCTTCTGTGAAGAGTGTGTACCGTACCTGGAACAAAGGATACATTGGAGTCTAGTTCTTAAAATACAACCCACTAGGTAGGGGACTGTTTAAGAGTATTATTTAGACATCACGGTGCTCAACTAGAATTCTCTAGAAATGCATGAGTCTTCTATGTACCACCACCCTTAGCTAGATGCTTATGATACAGCATGACACATTTGACTTAGGGCATAAAAATGGTGAATTAAGCTACAGAAACTAGCTCTCAGCAACCCAAAAGTATTATCTCATTGCTAGTTTTATAAAGGTATCTGATATTAAGTGAACCATCATTGTGGAAGAAATGTAAATGTGAGAAAAATTATTATAATGTTACAGTTACATTGGTCTAAGTGGGATTTTTAAATTTCTCAGTACTTACTATATGTTGCGCAATTCTAAACTACTTAACAAGTATTTATTTCTAAGAAATTTCCACTGATTCTTTAAAAAAATTTTTTCCTTAAAGATAGTCAAAACTAGTCTTGACTTTTAACAAGATAATTGTGGAGTTAAGTTTCCAACTTCAAAAGCTAATGCAATTGGACAGAGTTCAAAACGTTGCTTTTATTGGCATTTTTCTCATCTATTTTAGGAGCTGGGACTTGTCATTACTGGAACTTTACCGGTCTTCAACGTCACTGGCCAATCTGAAAACAAGACAAACTTGAAGGTTAAAAGTTAATTGATAACACTAATAATAACAAATGACAAACTGTGACGTTAAAGCGCCATGTGGCTAAGAGATTTCTATAAGGATGTACATAAGATGCAATTGTCTTGGCAGGTTAAAGGTCAATGGCAGCAGCTGGTTGTGTGATAACCACCTGGAAAAGGGGAAGTAGGTCAAATCCTGTGACCTCAGAGACAGGATTCAGCTCTAAATGTGACCTGATGAGAATAGAAAGTCAGACCCCGGGAGAGATGGCATGATAAATGCACAGTGGCATCAGCAGCCCATTTTTTAAAAAATGTGCTTGAGATATTTAGGGAATTCTGTGATGGAAATATAAAAACCAAAGCCATTGTTCATTTGAACCAGGTGCAGAAAGATATGTTCTTTGAACCCTTGTTTTGGAACAAGCTTTTGTACAATAACTTAAGTTATCTCATAGGTTTCTTTTTTCATTGTTTACAGCTCAATGAAAAATTAGTTTTATAGAAATAACTGCTTTCTTTAGCACTGAGAATATTATCAGTGCAACAAGGAGCTATCTGCTTGAAAGTAGTAACATTATTGAATATAGTTCATATTTACAATGTTTGCTATATAGCAAATATTTTTTATTTTAAAATCAGATTCCATAGTTAAGAATGGGTGGCTACTTACTAACAATATTAAGAAATTATTTTTAAAATTAAAGATTTAAATGCAGGTGATATTGGTGGATTAAAGAAATGATAATTTATAGTGTGTAGTTCAGTAAGTCTGTTGTACTAAAGCATTGTTTGTTTTTTATAAATTTCAGTGAAGTGCCTCATTTTACCAATGTAGTTCTACAAAGCACTTGCTTAAGTTATAATGAGAGCTACCTTTTACTCCTAAAATAATAGAGATATTTTGTTGATCTATATTATATGTTCAATATTTATAAATATATATGCATTTCAGGTTATTATTATGAAATTCCTTCAGGGGCCATTGACATCTTAAGTATCCATGAGGCCTAAATTTTGAAATTCATAACATTGTAGTTGTCTGTGTCATTCCTTCTCATGTTTTAAAGTTTTTAGTATGATCTATCTGTCAGATTATTTTCATTTATTAGTTTTATTCAGCCTAGGATTGGTTCATAGCAACAGATAATAGTTATCGACCAATCTCTTTTCCTTAATAAACTGTACCTAGATTTTGTAATTTTTAGGTTTAGTCATTAATATTTCAACTAATTTAATAACCGGGATGATGAAGTTGTGGAAATGGTCACACACACACACATACACACACACACACACACACACACACACACAATGTGTGTGTGTTTTCACTAATGTAGAAATAATTCAGTACCACAGTAATAGGATGAACATACATTTGTAAAAACAGTTTCTGGTATAAAATGCACTAACTTCACTATCTTCTTTTAGAACCAGTTGATTCTTGGTGTGATGGGCGTTGATGTGTCTCTGGAAGATATTAAGAGATTGACACCACGTTTTACAGTAAGATGCAATTTATTCTTTAGCTACCCTCCTATTTAAATTATGTACCAATATAGTTTGCCCACAAAGCACTTCAATACAAGATACATGTGGGTAATTTAACAAGAGTTATTTCTAAAAGCATTTTTTAAAATGTGAAGACACCATGTTTTGTTTCTTCAGTGAGCTGCAAGACTTAAACTGAATAGCTATTAAGATGATCATTTTAATTACATGGGAATTATTAGAAACATGATTTCTAATTGTGACTTAGGAATCTCTGAGGTTTTTTTTTTCCTATTTTTCAGCTGTGCCCCAATGGCTACTATTTTGCAATCGATCCTAATGGTTATGTCTTATTGCATCCAAATCTTCAGCCAAAGGTATGCATATACTTTGTTTATAGTTTCCGGCGTTTGGTATAATTACTGAGTACCACTAATGAGACTGTAGCCTGTTAGGTTCTCTTTCTAATATGACAGACAAACAGAACCTATGCCTTCCTTAAGAGACGCCAAGGCCACTGATGACAACACATGGAAGTCTGAGCGTTCTTTATTTTTTTTTCTTACCAAGTTAGTTTAACTACTTCTTTCAGACAGCCAGCATCACCTTTTGAACGTCATTTTCATGCATCTCACTTGCAACTTTAAGGCTCTAAGAGGGCATTGCTCTGAAAAACACTTAGAGAGGGGCAGAATAGTAACACTGTCAAAGTTAACCTTAATTCTTTCATCAGAAGTGCATCAGTGTATTTGAAAGAAAGTGGGTTCTCTCTCTAGTCTCCGTTATTATTCAAGAAGATGAAATAATAATACATGCAAATGTTTCTAGGTCAATGTCATGTGACTTCTTCCTGGTACTATAATATTATTACTAAATACATCACTATAATTTATAGTTTATAAATTGTTCCACAGGTTTCATCCAAAACATCAGAAAATAAAGTAGTCACAAATCTTTTGTGTAATATTTTTCTATGGAGTTGTCATTTTAAAAAACTTTTTAACACATAGTGAATTCTCTATCTTGATTTTTCTACCATAAGCTTTTATTCTTATATTTAAAATAACAACATTAGTTTAATAGATGTGTATTTTGATAAATTCTGCTAAATACTAACTGTATAGAAAACTGTGTATAATTAATGTCTGAGAAATCAATATGCAAAATCAATCTTGTACTATGGTTGAATTCTCCTTTAGCTTAAAAGATACCACTTCATTCTTTGAGATAACAGAGGGTCAAATTTCAAATTTTAAAAATTTTGTAATATCCTAATATGTTTATTACAGTTCATTCAGATTGCTATGGTAAAAAAAAAAAAACATTGAAGCTTTGACTGGTAGCTTCTAAAAAATAACACTTATTTTACACTTCTTAAATTGGGGTAAGACACGTGTGGGATCAATGTGTGTTCATCAGCAGACAACTCTTCCCATAACATCACATTGTAGAAGGGCTAAGCAGGGCAAGGTGTCTCTCTGGCTTCACTTATTTAAGTACTAATCCCCTTGTAAGCTGTTGCCACCATAACCCAAAGAGGCCCAAACTTCTTTTACAAGCCCCATTGCCAAGACAGGATTGCTACAACAAAATTTGCATGGCCATTTCCAATATTTATATCCTATTTACTTGTGTTATGCACACATTTCAACAGTTTTTTAAATCTTTTTATTTCAGCCAAGAAAACTTATTTAGGATAAACTATCTCTTCCACTCTCCAATTGTTAGATTCTTGAGGAAAATCAAAGATAAAACAATAAAGTTACTTTAATATATGATATTTGAACTCTAGCGCCCCCTATTTGACCACTTCCCTTTGGTGGGGAGGCCTGGTAGCACTCAGAGAAAGGGTAAGCAGGACACCAGGATGAGACCTGATAGGCTGTGGTCATATGGTGGGGGAGGAGGTCTGCTTCTGTCACAGACCTAGGGGAGAAGAATAGGATGGAAGAGGGAGGGAGGGGGGAATGGGAAGATACAAGTGAGGGAATAACAATTTAAATGTAATCTGAATAAATTACTTAAATTTTTTTAAAAAGATGATTTTTTTTACTACCATTAGTTTGGGCTTCTTTGGTGTTTTGTTTTGCTTTGTTGTCATGGACTCTATGGTACAAATATTTTGAATTGTGACTACATCATTTGTTCTGTTTCTTGTCAAGGAAATAGCTGGCTATAATTGACTAGAGGATAGAATTATTATGTTGATATGTAGGATAATGAATTACTATTTCTCTGTTGATTCAGCCTATTGGTGTAGGTATACCGACAATTAATTTAAGAAAAAGGAGACCCAACGTTCAGGTAACTGTGAATGAAGGTAGACAGCAGCGCTTTCCAATTCACTAAATCAGAGTTAGAGCAAGCTTCTGTCCTCAAAGCTTACAGTAGAAGAGGCCTTTCCTGACACCAAGCTTCCAGAGCATGAGGCAAAAATGAGCTTCCTTAAGTGAGCTGGAGCAAAGTGTGTTAATTATGGCAAAGGGTGTGCATTGGCTGAAAACTGGCTAAGGGATTTTTAATCTAATAATAACATTAATCAGAATAATCAGAATGAAGCAGCTCCTGAAGAAAATTGGTAGTAAATTTGGTGAAATTAATATCATAGCCGTGTTTTCCTAACATTGTGCTTGTGAAATCGATTTCTAAGTGTAAATAAAGTCATGATTCCTATGCTGTGACTTCCATAAGGAAGAATTTTTAGCAGGATTGTTTTTTTTTTCATTTCTAAAAGTGGAATTTGGGGTGCTGGAGAGATGACAAAATGGCTAAGATCACTGGGTGTTCTTCCAGGGAACACAAGTGTGACTCCCAGGCCCAACATGGTGGCTCTCAGCCATCAGTGACTCCTGTTCCAGTGGATTCCATGACCTTTTCTGGTTTCTGTAGACAGTGCACTCACATAGTGCTCAGATACACATGTGACAAAACACACACACACACACACACACACACACACACACATACACACAAATAAAAAAATAAGTAAATCCTAAAAAAATATAAAAAAATTAAGTTGAGAGTTCTTCCCTTTAACTAATTAACAGTGTTCAAATTTGGGGATTTAAAATGTGAATCTTTGATCTTTGGAAAACTATACTAAGCCCCCTTTGCTGTGTTCGTTACAGGTATGTACAGGTACAGGAAGTTCAGCATAAAAGGATATTCCTATAACTTATTCAGACAGACACGTCTTATATAAACCTATCACTTCCTTTAAGACATGTGGTAGTATTCTGCTGTAGAGGCAGCACCGTGTTAAGTTATATGTATGAATTAGTAGGATTGGGTTGTGGTCTACTGGTTACCAGCATTGTCCCTTCGGGCGGTACACAATATCCTGAAAAGCAGGGAGTCAAACCGATGTTCACTCTGCACTCCACTTGAGAAAGTGCATATACATATTGATGCCATGCCCCACTCTGAGAAGTTCTCATTGAATTTAGGCTCCAAAAAGTTGCTAAGCTTCCCAGCAGTCAAAAGTGTGACAATATGGACTAGGAGAAGCTTTAGTTCTCTCACAGAGCCAGAACTCCGTGGTAGTCTGAGTCCGTGTTGCTGCACAGGAAAGTCTTAGGAGCCTTTATAACACCTCCCAGAAGAGGTTACAGTGATATATATCTTTTTCAGTTAGGAAACTATTTTGTTTCTCTGCTTGCATGTAACTTCTGTAATATCTTAAGTTATAGTTTTTGCTATCATGTGCATTTTGGTGACTTTTAATTTTACTACAACCCCAAATACTGCATGTAAATATTATTAAATAATTAAAAATAAGCAACTTCATGATTTTTTTTATTCTAAGCACAACCTAAATGGCAAACTAGCAACCACATAAAACTTCTTAATTGGAGGAATAGTATTGAACTCATAGTGCTATAGTAGTACTGACTCAGAACTGTTACAAATTTAAAATTTGTTATCATCACATACTGCCCTTGAAAACTAAGCTATGGAAATTAAGCTAGTTGATACTCTGCTCATGAGAAATAGTAGATATTTAATTCTGATGATGGTCTTTTAGACACTATCAGAATAAATAGATTTCTTCAGCCTGTGTTGGTGGTTTCTAATTATAAGAGTACCTTATTGTTTAATTTTCTAGTTTATCTAAAAGTGATGGATCTTTCTAAAACAATGCTCTGCCAGGTTGCCATTTACAAATTCAATTGATGCATTGACAGTTTTCCTTTGTGATTTCCTTTTCTTCTCTGTCTTTATATGTTGGATTGGGACATGATCTGCATATTGTCAATTCCTCCTGATAACGGCTCCCCCCTGCATGCTGTTTGGGGCTGGTCATGCTATGCATTATCCATTGCATGTAAGAGAAACATTCCTATTTCTGTTTTCATTTTATCATTTGGTTGTCTTGACTTTGTTTTGCATTGGTTTATATCTTCATTTCAATGGTTATGCAATAGTGTTTGTGAAATATTTGTTGGTTCTTTTTGTTAGAGATGTTGCAAGTTTCATGGGCTTACCAGAAGTTCTATACATTGACTTTTATTTTTATCATGTATCTATATTTCAAAAGAGTATTTGCTGTCCATGCAAACAATGGTATGTTGGTTTGAAAAGCCTAGTACTTCCTTTCAATATTATAGGGACTCTGATTATGCAGAGCTCTTACACAGTGAATAGTTCCGCATTTGTCACAGGCATTGGTTGTCTATACAGGGTCTCTGAGATACAGTGCTAGCTGAGCAAACATGAGGTCCTGGACTGAATCTCCCACTCCCTCACAAAAGAATGACACAGGGAGAGTATTTTTTAATTGATAACTTGTACTAAATACTGGAACTCTAATATGACATGTTATACGAGTAACAAGAATTAAAAGGAAATGAGTACACTTTTTCTACCTAATAGTTTAATGGCCTCATTTAATGTTTAAGAAACTAAAATAACACCATATGAGGTAAAATTTAGCAGGCGAATAGTATCACGGTGAGCTTTCTTACACACCACAAGAAAAGGCAGTCAACGTTAAAGTAAGAAGTAGCATGTACTGTGAACCCATGGGTCCCATTTCTAGTCACTTGGTATCTTCAATTGATAACTGATGGGGATTGTCCTAAAGCTCAATGCTCTGAAAGAAGGTAAGTGCCACTTATAGAATTAATCCACACTGAATGCACTTCAAGCTGTTATGTACCCAGCATTGGTCCCTAACATCACTTGCCCTTAACTATTGTCTTCTGTGTAGAACCCAAAATCTCAGGAGCCAGTCACCCTGGATTTCCTTGACGCAGAGTTAGAGAACGATATTAAAGTAGAGGTAAGTGTGTGCATCACAACTAAGCAAGGCATGCACAGAACCTGAGCCTGCATTCCCATCCCACACAATGTTTGAACAGTGGTTTACATCAGTCTGTCTCCGTCCTCACAACAATGTGTGTTCTTTGTTATTAAAATGGTGCGTGACCTGGCTGTCTTCTTCCAATACCTTATACTGACAAAGAATAGGAATTTCACCTTAGATGTGGCCTTATGTGGCCAAAGTTTTTTCACTTCCTTGCTCATTCCAAAGGCAGAGCTGTTTTATATGCACAAAAATAACAATGATTTCAATAAAATTCATAGACAGATATGCTGTGAAGTTAAAAGAGAAGTTGGAAGGCTTCCAGCCAGGCAACCACATGAAAAGCCATGTGAGGAAAGCAGCTGCCATGTTTGTCTGCATACACTTAGCATGTTTCTGTTGTATTTCAACAAAGCCACATGCCTCTTCCTCTGCCAGGATTTTTCCTAATAATAATAGTAGGCATTTAATAGAAAAATATAGAAATGACTAAGTTCATAGTTTCTCTAGAGTGTGGCACAGTGAGTGGGTTAATGTTTTGGCTGATTTCTTTAAGGGTTTGGTACCCTGGAGTTAAAGTGATGCTGATGAGCTTGAGGACGGGAGTTTTCATCCCACTGAGTCACCATCATGACCACATTCATCATCTCAAACTGTGTCCCCCCAACATAGTGACGGAGTAAAGCAGTACATGAAGAAGGGCTTAGCAAAAGACCTTGTACATAGTAAAATGTTATTTTTTAAAATCACTTCTTACTTTTCACTTTGCAACTGAAAATATTTTTGAGTAAATCAGATTCATCTTGTGTTTCTGTCTTGTTACAACAAGTTTTTCACTCACTAATATTTGGTAAAGCCCAAATGTAATGTTCTGGAAATATATAAAAATAAAAAGCAAGTTAAAGGAAACTGTGTGAGTTTCCAGTAGACTGGAATATTTTCCTTATAAATTCGACGTGGCTTTACTGTTAGGGAGATGGGAAGTTGTAGGGAGACTACTGCTGGCATCTTTTAAATCGATTTTACTTGAATTTCTTATGCCTGTACCTCGCTTCTTCACTCCAATCCTTCCCAATTCCAACACCATGTAGGAGAGAAAGTAGATTAGTGGGGAAAGGGAGCGTATTTCTCCAATGCTACTTCCTGCTGTTAGGGTCCTTGGGTGCCTTGAGATAAGTCCAATCTTCGTTTCAAGATATCTCCAACTTCTCATTAAACTGCAAAAAGAACAAACAGGAGAATCACGTGAGAGCAGCCGCCAAAATCTTTTTTGGAACCCCTCTTTCTCGTCTCTAGCATTTATTCCCCCAGTTCCCAGAACTAAACTCTCTGCAGCAGGCAAGGATCATGCCCCTCTCAGAGCCCACGCAAGACAAACAGTGTGCGCCTGTGGACAGTCTGAAACAGCCCCATACCTCACACCTGGGATTAAACCAAAAGCATATTTATGTAACATAACTGGGTTTTTAAAGGCAGCAAACTCCCACTATAGAATATACCACATGATATGAAGTCCTACTGTGTCTTTATGACTCTCTACCTATTATTATGTAATTCTTCAGAACTGCTACATGTGGCCAAAAAAAGGTAAATTACAAGGGGCAAGTCAGATCCAGGCGTCCTGTAGTACAGCACTCTGGAGACAGAGGCATAAGGACCCTGCAAGTTTGAAATCAAGCTGGTTTATGAAGTGAGGCCCAGGGCTGCAGAGTGAGACCTAGTCTGAAAAACTAAAAAAACAATACCAAAATATAAAGGACAATTCTGAATACCTTGTCATCAAGAATTTGTTATTTGGGTGAGGTAAGATTTGGCGATATTTCACAATACATGTTAATTCTATGACTATACATACACTTTACTTCTCACTGAAATGTCATAAGATCATAATGAACCCATTACTGTTATGGTTCAAAATTTACTGACTAATTAACAATAAAAATGTGACTAACCACGTTTTTCTTATTGTGCAATAATGTAAAATAATTATAATGTGGCAACTAGAAAATTCCCAAATAACTTCATAAATAGTGCAACCACTTTGCTACTTTTATTCAATTTCATTGCTATAAGGAAAAATCTTGATAATGAATGGTTTTATAATATTCAGTAGGTCAGTTTGTTTCCTTGAATAAAGTAATTGCTTCATTTTCCCTTAGATTCGAAATAAAATGATAGATGGAGAAAGTGGAGAAAAAACATTCAGAACTCTGGTCAAATCTCAAGATGAGGTAAGAATTAATTGAGGCTTGTTCTTAAGTGAAAGTGTGCATTGAGGGAAATATGGGAAATGAGGAAATAAAAGGATCCAGAGGGTCCTAGAAATCCACAAGAAAAATATCATACGGGTGGATCTGAACCCAGGGGTTCTGCTCAAACTACTGCACCAACCAAGGACAATACATACAGTAAACATTGAACTATTCAGATCTAGCCAATGGACAGGACATTGTCCACAGTTGCAGGAGAGCAGGGACTGACTCTGACATGAACTCTTGTGCCCATATTTGATCACTTTCCCTTGGTGGGGAGGCCTGGTGGCACTCAGAAAAAGGATAAGCAGGCTACCAGGATGAGACTTGATAGGCTGTGGCCTTATGGTGGGGAAAAACGGTCTCCTCCTGTCACAGACCTAGCGGAGGGGAAAAGCGTGAAAGAGGGAGGGAGGGAGGGAGGGAGGGGTAATAAAAGTCAGGGGCTAACAATTGAGATGTAATCTGAATAAATTAATAAAATAAATTTTAAAAAGAATGATAGCCTGCTATCCTTCCTCTGAGTGCCATCAGGCCTCCCCATCCAGGGGACATGGTCAAATATGGGGCACCAGAGTTTGTGTAAAAGTCAGACCCCACTCTCCACACAATTGTGAAGAATCTCCTGTCCATGGGGCAGGCTAGCGAGAAGAGACTTGATACCCTATGAGCATATACAGGGGGAGGAGGTCCCCCTCAGTCACAGTCATAGGGGAAGGGAGTAAGAGGAAAATAGGAGGGAGGGAGGAATGGGAGGATACAAGGGATGGGATAACCATTGAGATGTAATATGAATAAATTAGTAAACTATATTAGATATAATATGAATAAATTAATAAACTATTTTAAAAATTATTACAAAAAAAAAGAATCATGATGTTGGTAATCTGACATCCTTTTCAGCATTTACTTATAACACAGGCATATCTCCAGTGAGCAGGGTTTTTTCTTATATTAAAAAGCTGTATTCTTTTAAGAAATTATATTCTTTCACTAGAGCGATGTCTCATCAATTTCAGAGAACTGATGTTCAATTGTGCAGTCTGGAGTTCAGATCCCATCCACCTTGTTGACGGGCTCTGAGGTGTCTGTAACTCAAATTCTAAGAGCTTTGGTAACCTCTTTGAACTCTGCAGACACCTGCACACACGTGTGTACATACACTCTCTCACACACACAAATAAAAACTTTTAAAACATCATGTCTTAAAACTACATATAATGTTTACATGGTTTTATTGTTATAAGAAACAGATCTCTTTAGGCCAGGGATGTGATCATATTTAACTTAAGGTAATATTGCATGTTACATTGTATTACTTGTGTACACAAATTTTCTAGAGATTGTTATGTGTGTTTTATCCTATTTTACTATTTATGTCCTCTACACCCTTTATAATTTTCCTACATTTAAGTATGAAAATAAGTCATGTGATAGCACAGCTACCCTCATTCTTCACAGATATATATATATATATATATATATATATATATATATATATATATATATAATAAATTAAAATTGCTTCATGTCTGAGTGTAAGATATTTTTGTATGTGGGGGGGGATTACTCTCTATCCATTATTAGTCTTTTGTGAAATAAAACAGGAAACTGCATATTTGAATGGTCCAAAATACATAGGATTAAGATGCTTTTCTGCCTATAAGTTAAATTGCAGCTATCACATACAAATTTTAGTTCTTTACTCAAAATCCTCTATGTTTTAGAAACGTATTTTCCCCCTAATTTCTTGGCTGCTCTTCCCCTAAAAGGGACTTACAACTTAAATATTTTCAACATCACACAGCATTTCTTACTTTGATATAATTATGACAGCCTAAAACCAGAATAGAAATGGAAGTATTAAATTTTGATTTTTATTGAACTATCAAATCTAGTTGCTTCTCTTTTAGCCATGATCTTTACCCCTTACTCCCAAAGCAAGGAAGTAAAGTAGTTAAGAGTTCTGCCACTCCTCCATGTTGTTCCAAGAACATTGATCTTCACATTTTTGTACAGCTTACAACTCATTGTCACACTGCTAATTTTCCTTTTCCAATTTGCTGTTCATGTGATCTTTGAGCAGTATGCACCTATGAACCACATTTGTCTGCCTTAGAAATTTAAATTTTTCTCCTAAATGCACTTTTGAGGACAGATACATTTGCTAGTCTACTATTAAAATATTGCTACTCTATTTTTATCTATTTTTATCCTTCAAAAAACCTATTATTTACTTTAGATGAACATAACTTTTTGATGTTAAATGTCAGATTTATAAACAAACAATTGTAACATGTACATTATTCTGATTTTTACTTATTTTATTTCCCTTTTTTGAAAATATCTTTCTTTTTCACATAGTATTTCCTGATTATGATTTTTTCTCACGTCTATTCTTCCCAATCCATCTCCACTTCCTTTCCAGACCCACCCTCTTTATCTCTCACTAGAAAACAAACAGATTTCTAAGGAATTAATATTAAAATAAAATATGATACTATAAAATAAAATGAAAACTAACACATTGGAATGGGACAAAACAAACAGAAGGAAAAGAGCCCAAGAGAAGGTACAAGTGCGATTTGTTCACACCCTAAGGAATCCCATCAAAACACTAAACTATAAGCCATAATTTATACCCCAAATACCTGTAGGATAAAAATAGAAACATATGTATCTACCAAATATGTTATATTTGTTATGTTTATCATATCATAATTATTATGTATTATATTATATATTATGTATTTATATTTATATTGAATACTATATGTTATATATACTAAGTATACAATTGTAGGTTACATACAATGTACAATAAACACAATACATTATATACATTATGTAATATTGTATAAATTACATTATTGTAATATATAATATAAAATGATATATACAATATATAATAGTATACATTGAATATTAAATATATATAGCAAAATAAAAATAATATAATTTTTTAAACAGCTCTGAAAAGACACTATGAGACAAGGAGCCTCCCAAGATGCCATTTTATTTTATTTTTTGTTGGCCATCAACTGCTGGGCATGCAGCCTACCTTTAAGAGTAATTTGTTTCCCCAGTGAGATTCCCTTGGAAAAAATAAAATTTTCATTTGCAAATGGGCATCAACTGGAGATAGCTTCTGGGTTAGGGATGGGGCATGTGTCCATGTCTTTCTTTAGTTCTGCAACCCCATCTGGTACAGACCAGTGCAGGACCCGAGCTTGCTCTGCTGCTTAGTGTATCTATTCTGTTACCTTATTTCACTGATGTCCTCCATCCCTTCCGGCTCTTCCGGTCTTTCTGTCTCTTCATTCATGGCCGTCCCTGAGCACTGGTGAGAGGGATTTGATGAAGATATCCTGTTTAGGGCTGAGTGTACCGAGATCTTTCACTTTCTGCATATTGTCTGGTTGTAGGTCTCTGTTTATATTGCCATCTACTGAGAGAGAAAACTTCTCTGATGATGACCGAGCAAAGCATTGACCTATGAGTATATCAGATTGTCATTAGGAGTTTTATAGTGCTGCGGTCTATTAGTAGAACAATAGGATTTGGTTTTTACCCTGGGTCCCAGGGCTATCTAGTCTCAGGTTCTTGACTTCCAAAGCAGTGCTGTGTATCAGTTCTGTCTCATTTAGTGGCCCTTCAGTCAAATCAGATATTGGTTGGTTATTCTCATGGCTTCATGCCAACATAGCACTAGCATGTCCTGGAAGTTGGACACTATCGCAGATAAAGGGATTTGTGGATGGATTGGTGCTTACGTTTTTTCCTTTGGTGCTTGCAGAGTGCCTTTCTGTACTAAAGACACTGGCAAGTAATGGTGCGGCTCTCTGTAGGTAACAGCTCAAGTTCTCCATGTTCACTGAGTTATATAGGTGTTCTGTTCAGCAGCAGGACCTTGCTGTCAGGTTGTAGAAAGCAACCTGTAGTCTTGGCAACACCCAGGGATATTTGGGGGTTCCTATAGCTTCTTTGACCAACAGTTCAGTTAGATAACTCACTCCCAAAACTGGAAACTTCATTTAGTGGCAAAAGACGTCCAGTTAGGGCTTTTTCTTTCCCATTGTTTGGTAATTCTATTTCAAATACCTTCATATATGTATATATTTTAGGAAACTTTCACTGTATTAGGTTTCCATACTCCTCCTCAAATACCCTAAATGTTATCTGTCTCTTCCCATTTCCCTCCCTTGCCTCCCCTTCAGTTCCAGCTTCCCTCCATCCACCCACAACTGTCTAATCTATTTCCCTTTCCTAGGCAGATTTACCTGTACATCCTGGCCCTTTACTCTATACCTAACCTCTGTGGGTCTATGGATTACAGCTTGGTTTTCAATGGTTTAACTGGTAATATCCACATATAAGTGAATGCATACTACATTTGTCATTCTGATTCTGGGTTACCTCACTCACAATGATTTTTTTCTACTTTCATCCATTTACCTGTGAATTTCATGATTTTATTTTTTTAATGGCTGAATAATATTTCATTGTTTAAATGTACCACATTTTCTGTATCCATCTCTTAAAGGCTATCTAGACTGTTTCTAATTTCTAGCAATCATAAATAGAGAAGCAATGAATATGGTTGAACAAATGTCTCTGTGTTAGGACGAAATATCCTTTGGACATATTCCAAAGGTGGTATAACTGGATATTGAGGAAGTACTGCACTGATTTTCATAGTGGATGTATAATTTTGGAGAGGCACTAAGATAAAAATATTTAATAAAGGGGACCTCATGAACCTGAAAGGCTTTTGCACAGCTAAGGATGCCATCATTTGGAGAAAGCAGTATCCTACAGAATGGAAAAACATTTTTAATTTCCAAAATATATATAGAACTCAAAATTGATATCAAGAAAATAACCAACACAACCGAAGAATGGAGTACAGAACTAAACAGAAAAATCCTCAAAGGAAGAAACTCAAATGGCCGTGAAACACTTAAAGAAATGTTTAGCATCCTATGTCATCAAGGAAATGCAAATCAAAACTATTTTGTGATTTCAACTTACACCTGCCAGGTTGATAAGATCAGCAACACACATGACAGCTCATGCTGGAGAGAATACAGAGTAAGAGGAACACACATCCATTGCTGGTGGGACATTATTCTGACTATAAGATGATATCATCGAAAGAATTAGATCTGTGTTTACTTTATGCAAAGTTTGGCAAGAATTTGAAAGTATCATAATAGCTTTTAAATTACAGTGCTTGAGTCTAGTTTAACTCAAAGTTCCAGAACTCAGGAAAAAGGTCAGATCTGGTGAAGTCCATTATTTCTTGTAAGAAATCATATAACTTCTCTTTGCACCGTTTTTCACACCTATGAGATAGGAGAGATGAATGCTAACACACACATATCAGCATTGGATGGCAGGTCGTTTTCTTTCAAGCCATGTGCCCTATTTTCCACAGAGCATCCTTCACATGGATTAATGAGGACTTCTCACCACACCTGCCTCAGGTTGATGTGTAGAGATTTTATCCATAGCCATCCCTATCAGGAATGCAGTTATTCTTTAATAAGGCAAATGTTCAGAGTAAGTAAGAAGTTAAAAGCTACATGTGTGTGATTAAATACCTAGCAAGAGAAAGAATGAGTATGTGCTTACTAATGTTCTATGAGTTCGGATGTACTGTGCATCCATGAATTATTTATTTAACACTGCACCTTGCTTGGAAAATATAGGTATTTTTCTAACCTTCAATTACAGAGTAACTATCTATTTATAAGAAAATGATATTTCCATACAAAGGCATTGCGAGATGTTTACTGTACTTAGATGAAGAAGTGCTAATGTATTGTCCTCTTCATATCAGCTATCATTCTTTCTTAAAATTTATCAATCCCCTACTCCTCAGAAAACGAGAGCCTGCCCTGCACCAACCTACGTCAGCACATCAAATCACATCAAACTGAGCACAACCTTTTCCTCTGTGGCCTGGCAAGGCAGCCTGCTAGGGGAAGTGATCAAAAGGCAGGAAACAGAATCCTGCCTGCCCATTGGCTACATCTGTGTAGGATGCCTAGGTCCAGTCCATGCATGGTCCTTGGTTGGTGCTTCAGTCTCCACAAGCCCCTCTAGACCTTGGGTAGTTCAGCCATGATTCTTAAACACTTTGGTTTACATTTGAGCACTGCCTAATATTTTTTAATGTATACGTTATTTATTATAATTTTTTCACTTTACATCCCAATTGTTATCCCCTCTCTCTTATCTTCCCCTTCCCACCATCCATCCCTCTTCTGCCTATTCCCCTCCCCTAGACCTTTGATGGGGGGCCCTCCTATTGCAACTGTCTGGCAATAGCCTATTAGTTCTCACCAGAATGGCCTGCCTCCTTGTCCTCTGTGTGCCTGCTAGGCCTCCTTGCCAAGGGGTAGTGACCAAATCGTGGGCACCAGAGTGCATGTCAGATGTTCAGCAGCAGTCCCCCTTCACACCCCCCCACACACACACACATGTGGAGAATCATCAGTCTATCAGTTACTTCTGAACATGGGATCTAGATTCTCTGCATGCATTGTCCTTGGCTGGTGCATCAGTTTGTGCCGCCCTCCCTGTGTACAGATCCACAGGCTTGATGGTTTCCTGGTGGGGCTCCTGCGCCCTCCCAGAATTTCCAACCCCCCATTCCTCCCTACAACTCTCAGCACTCTACCCAGAGACCAGTTTTGAGTCCCAGTATCTGTCCCAATCCCCACTGGGTAGAGTCTCTCAGAGGATACCTATGTTGGGCTAATATCCACTTATAAGTGAGTATATACCATGCATGTCTTTCTGGGTCTGGGTTATCTTACTTAGGATGATTGTGTCTAGTTCTATGCCTTTGCCTGCAAATTTCAAGATTTCCTTGCTTTTAATAGCTGAGTAGTATTCTATTGTGTAAACGTACCACAGTTTCTTTATCCACTCTTCAGTTGAGGCACATCTAGGTTGTTTCCAGATTCTGGCTATTGCAAATAAAGCTGCTATGAATATGGTTGAACAAATGTCCTTGTTGTATGGTGGAGCATCTTTCAAGTATATGCCCAAGTATATGGCTGGTTCTTGAGGTAGCAGTATTCCCAATTATAGAGAAAGTACCAGATTGACTTTCAAAGTGGTTGTACAAGTTTGCACTCCCACCAGCAATGGAGGCAAGTTCCCTTTTCTCCACATCCTTGCCAGCATGTACTATCATTTGAGGTTTTGATATTAGCCATTCTGACAGGTGTAAGATAGAATCTCAGTCAATTTTATTTTCATTTACCTAATGACTAGAGACACTGAGCATTTCTTTAAATGTTTCTCAGCTATTTGATATTCCTCTGTTGATAATTCTCTGTTTAGCTCTGTTCTCTATTTTTTAATTGGATTACTTGGTTTGGTGCTGTTTAATTTCTTGAGCTCTTTATATATTTTAGATATTAGCCCTTTGTTGGATGTAGGGTTGACATTGTCTGATATATTATAGTCCTGTTTCATAATTAAATTTTGTTTTGACTTAAATCATTCAGAGTTTCAAAGAAAGTACTCTATTATAAAATCTTAGGCTTTTATGTTTATAAACCCCTAAACTGTCATCTGAGTACTTAACTCTGTTCCCTACTTGACAAGCACACACAACATTTTTAAAATATATAATAGAATGTATCATTCACTTGTGAAAAAAAGATGTTTAATGACAATGGAATTTCCAGTTGGACTTTACATTTTTACTCTTTCTATAAATTCACATAAATGTGGAGTTGTAATGACCATATTTAACTTTCTTTCTAGCGATACATTGACAAAGGAAATCGAACGTACACATGGACACCTGTCAATGGGACAGACTACAGGTACTTAACTACACCTATATATGTCTTGTATAAAGAACTGTTCAATTCAGTGCATCTTTTCCTAATATTTGGTAGCCAATTTTAAATAGAGTAGTACAACATCTTAATTTTACTTAGCTATGTTCAGTGGAAATTTCAATAGAAAAATTACTCCTTCCAATAAAAAAAAAATGAATTACAGAGTCTGATTTTCCAGAATGCAAAAGGAGGAGAGTAGCTAGAAGTATAATATTTTAAATGATAAGTTTACTTAGTGACAGCAGTAATACAAGTTGATGTAATCCCATAAAAATGTACGGGTATGACTTCTACTGAGTTAATATTTTATTTCATTTAGCTTAATAGTTTTCATTTATGTCATGACTTAGCTTAAAAGTAGTAGTGTACTTTTGTTTGTCACAGTATGTGTTATAAAATAACTAATGTCTGCAACCCTCCCCTTTTCTGAACTTTGGAACCTAATGGCCCAAAACTCAACAATATATTGATTAATTTCCTACTTTCTTCAAACTCAGTGACCATGTACTCCAGTCCTCACCCTTCTTCTCTCTTTGCTTTTTCATGATTTGCTTTCTCTGTAGCCGTGGCTGTCCTGGAACTCACTTTATAGACCAGGCTGTCCTGGAACGCAGAATTCTGTCTGCCTCTGCCTCCCAAGTGCTGGGATTAACGTGCCGCTCAGCTACTCCACTCTCTTGCCTTAAATCTTTTCAAAGCTTCCTGCTTTTTCTTTAGCCCTGTGTCCCATATCCTTGGAATAGGAAAATGCTTGTTCTTGCTACTCATTATCTCTTTTTCTTCTTGGTAGTTCTCATTTTTAAATTTCTTATCGCCCATCCACACCTTCTCTCCATCCTTCCTTCATTCTAATAGTCTCTCCGATTTTTTCCAAGATAGACTCATTTTCACTCTCCTACATTCATAGAGATCCATAGTCTGTGGCCACTACCTAAGACATACTTACATGTGCAAAGTAAAACAAGAGCTGTTTGCTAAAATAAATCTTAAAATACACGAAAAACAGCAGGTAAATTTTTATCATTGTATTCTACAGACTTAGAGTTAGTCTCTCAAGTTGTTTTCATGCTTTCTAAAATCTTAGCCTCAATTTCTGTATGTTTTTATTCATGGAATAATTACAGGCACTTGGCAAATGGGCAAAGTCCTTAAACTATACTCATGTAATACTAAGAAAAATGACTCTCGATTTCTCAATCTCCTCTTCTCTAGTGAGCTCATCATCTCCTACTTCCATCTTCATAACACAGTGGCACATACTAGGCACTTTCTAAATGAGTATAAAATTTAAGAGTCTCACTTTGAAGAAATAAGTTTTAACTTGAACGAACTTTCGGTCTGTTTCATCCCGTCAAGTTC
Source organism: Acomys minous (assembly GCF_964271855.1). Lineage (NCBI taxonomy): Eukaryota > Metazoa > Chordata > Mammalia > Rodentia > Muridae > Acomys > Acomys minous. The sequence continues at coordinate 32,008,497 of NC_140487.1, forward strand.
CGAAAATGATAGCCTAAATTTTCTGTCCTAATAGATGCATGTAGATTTTGGCTATGCATTTATCTTCAGTCTTCAATCACTGACTTCAAAGTCATTAGTAACGTGTACATTTTATCTACCACAGCTTTAGATCCTACAAATTGCCCAGTACCACATTTCGCCCAATCCTCGACAACCTTTGTGAAGGCCTTGATATCTCAACAGCACAGCAAATTTAGGATGCTTATGCATGTCTTTTGATGACTTACTTTTTCTTCTCAAACCCATAAATTTCCTATGCACTTTCTCTCAGGTGATTTTATTTTCTTCTATTCTGTTGAGAAATGCTAGGGCCAGGGAGAACTCTCACCACAGCCTGCAACTGCTTAAATGTGCAGCTCTCTCCTTTCTCTTATTTCTCTTCTAAATACAGGAAAAGATCTCACTTGATTTTCATCGTTGGTACAACTCCGCTCAAATCCCCTAATTGGCATCTCATTCCATAAAGCAAAGTCTAGCCTGGCATCAGTTTCCTAGCACTTCCATTCTCCTTCACCACTAGCCTTTTCAGATTACTGTTCATACACTCAACTCAACACCCTTTGGTTATGCCTTCCTTCTCCTCAAAGACATGACTAGCATTCTGCATCAAGGCCTTTGTCCCTAAAGCCACTTTGAGTTAATATTACTTTCCAAGTCCCAGCTTCCTGTTCATTCCTCATTTACTTTACATCTTTCCTTACTCTTCAGAAAGACATTTACATTTCTAACATATTTAGTTAAAATCCTGTGTTGCCTCACTTTAGCTCACCTAAAACTCACAAAGGTTTATACACAAACATATGTGTGTGAGGCTTATAAAGACATTTAACTCTGTTGATGACTGGTTCCTTAAGTCCTAAGAGGGCGGAGATAGTTCTACCTCATCTACCTGTGACTCCCATTTTTATAACACAGTGGCACATAGTAGGCACTTTCTAAATGAGTGTACAATTTAAGAGTCTCACTTTAAAGAAATAAGTTTTAACTAGAACAAACTTTCAATCTGTTTCATCCTGTCAAATTCTGAAAGTGATAGCCTAGAATTTCTGTCCTAATAGTTTCATGTGGACTTTGGCTATGCATTTATCTTCAATCAGTATGAATCCTAATTATTTGGTTGTGGCAGCCTCAGACTCAGCTATATCTTTTGTTGTTGTTGTTGTTGTTGTTGTTGTTATATTTCTTTTGTTACTCCTCAGTTTACAAGCATCATACACACAATCTCTTAGTGGAGCCTTGAGGGCCAGAGATATCTGAAAGCTCCAATGTTGTTATCAGGCACCTGTCTCCTTTTGTTCTTAGAGTGAAGAATAGAATGCAGAAGAGAAGACAGTGTTAGCGTCCGGAGATTTCCACCCCACTCCTCTTCCACTGTTCTAGTTTTGAGATATTTTAGGACTTACTGAGGAATGCCAGAATTACTATTTGTTTTACTCATTTCAATATACTAATTAGGTCGTATATCTAGCTTTTTTCTAGGCATCTCTTTACATTCATATATTGTTCAAGAACCTTTACAGGTTACGTTTTTCCTCAATTCTTTTGATTAGTGCTGTCTTTCAGTTTTTGAATAAACCTTTTAGAGCCTACAAAGGTGCCAGACACTGGGGAGCTCTGTCTCTTAAGAAATGACATCATTATAAAACAAAAGCATTAGTTGCACTGTGTGGGAATATAATTCCCGCCTTTGTTGTTGTTAGAGCAAAGTGTAGAAACACTTCAAATTTCTGGCCATGACAATGCGTCAGCCATGTTAGTTGTAGTTACTTCATGGCCAATGCTATCTTTGTGGTTATCTAAATTCTGGGCTCTTGTTATTGTTTTTAGTTCCTCATACTGGTTTCAGTTGTGTTCACACTCACCCCACCTCCTCTCAGACCCATCCCCCTGCCTCCCTAACCACTCAGATTTGTGTCTTGAGAAAAATAATCCCATTAAGCACAGTGTCTTCTGCCTGTATATTTTTGGGTGTTACCTTCCACTGACGTGTGGTGGTCTTCCTAGGCGTACACTCTTAGAAAACTCCTCCTTCCTTTTCCAGGAACCATCACTCTACTTAGAGAGCTATTGATTATTTGCAGGTTGTTGATGTCACCATTATGTACTTGGCCTGGTTTACCAGGCCAATCAGGACTGTTCCCACGTAGTTAGGAGTTGGCAATGGTCTCACAAATGGCCTCTCTGCCCAGACTCTTTCCTTTACAAACCCAGGAGCAATTTTGTAGTTTACCTATTATTTCTTCATCAAGCTTAGAGTCACCCTTTGCTCACAACATATTCCATTGGAACTATTATGAAGGATATAGATACCACCCATTTCTAACACAGCCTATCTGATCTGTCATTTTGCTGCTTCTGTCAGCAGTTTGCTTAGAAGGAGCCATGGCTTCCTTACTCTGCATGCTTTCCTCACATAGTACCATCCCAAATCTCTAACTTTGGCCTCAATTACAAGCACGTCCTAATGTCTGAGCAGATAAATTCACAAATAAGTAACAAGTGAATATATTCTGCCTGAAAACTTATGGCTTGATTAAATGAATGGCATACAAATTTCAGACACAGGTGGTTTCTGTTTCCCTAAACTTTGATCCAACTTAGGCAACACATTTTAAAATGTAAATAATGACTTCTTTTACTGAAATGTACTATTTTAAAAGAGATCTGCTTTGATGGGGACAAACAGTTTGAGTTGAAAACTGTGTTATAGTCCATTTAATTCAGTTAACTAGGTTTATGTGAATCACAAAACTATTGCCTGGCCTCTATCATCCATCTTGTGTCACTTGCTTTATTAAACTCTAATCTCTGAAAGGAAATAAAGAACCCTTGTTGTATTGGGTTCATAATATGAGATCAAGCAATCCTTGCATGTGACAGCATCATTGCCTTGGAATGTTGGTAAAGATCTTATCTGCAATATGTGGAAGAAATAACTGTTGGGTTGACTTGAAATAGATATAACCATTTTTCTGTAGAATGATTTGTGACTGTGAGTAACAACATCAGTCTCACAAGCCAACACATCATGTATTTAATGTGCCAATTTTAAAGCTTTCATTGGAATCCCCATGGGTTTCTACACTACTTTTGGTAGTGAATAACATGTAATTCAAGCTTATAGAAAGACACTGTAGCAGTCGTGTGATATGGTGTTATCAGTTTTAATTAGAAGTTTCTGATGAAGATAAATGCTGATGGAGCAATAAAAATGCCCTAATTCCCCTGGAGAGAAATTTGTAGGAGGCAGTTTTCAAATAGTCTGTAATTCTGTTCTTCTGTAAATGGCAAGTGAGTCATGAAAGGTCATCTTACTTTCAGAGTGATAGCATTGCTTATTTTAATTTTAATCTCTGTATCCCCTTGAAGTTACATATAAAATGAGTGGAGATATTTTCATTAAATCTACATAACATTTTATTTCCTTGACCTTTTTTTCATACGTAGAGTCTATGAGTTACTTAATGGTGGTGAAAGCTTTGGGAATTGAGGGTACCAAACATCCACTCATTTTTCCTGTCTTAATTGGAAAATTAAATTTTGCAAAGTAAACCCTTGCACTTGATCATGCAAGGGAAATTTCAACATTTACATTCATAAGATAAAGCTGAAATTTTCTATTTTTGTCTCATTATTTAATTGTCTATCAGTAACATGTAATGACATTATAGTTTAGATTTTTATTCCCATATCTGCAGGTACAGGGGATGTAGATGACGTAAAGACCCTTCAAGTGCCTAACAATATTCATATTACTAGAATGGAGTACGTTCTCTGGTGTTTCACCAGCATTTGGGGTAATGTTAAAAACATGTTAACCAAGAATTACTTTTTGTGCATAGTCCCACTGGCCATCTTAGAAATATATCCGTCTCTTGCTTCCAGGGCACACTGGCTTCCTTTTACATTCAAAGCATAGCAAAGGTCATTTGCACTGGTCAGTGTGGATAAACTAGCATTTCTATATCTTATGTGTGTATATAGTAGCTAAGGGGAGAGAAGTTTTCCTCTGACAACCAACTCATCTGAATAAGAAGCTCTAATACTTCCATCAGATGTTACATGACTTAGAAATTTTTAAAAAGAGTAAGGTTACCTACCAGACAGCTTCTTGGGAGAAATAATTGAAATGAGGTGAGCAACAGGCTTGCTTAACAGCGCATGTATCTAAAGCATTCGGAGGCTGGCCTAAGATTATAGGAAAACTGTCCTTTGCTTATGAGACAACTTCCATGAGATCAGATTAGCCTCATGACTCTTAAATCTACTAAAGTCAAGAAACCTTTCCTCTCTATATAACATTGCACTCAGTCATGTGGCATGTCTACAGGAAATCAGTTGTGTAAGTGAGCACAAAGCAATCAGACAATCTCCATAAAGGATAGGAGTTTCTCCACTTGCAGACACTTGGGGGGTCTTGCCTTAGAACCAGAGCTTCAAAAAAGTAGGTATTGAATCCCTCTAAAATATGTATTTCCTGATACTTCTGTGCATTGTGTAGTGGCAACTATGGTAATTCTTTAATTTTTATTATGTTTGGTTCAAAGCATTCAACATGATGTATAATAACGAGAGTATACCCAACTGGTATGATATTTACTTTGTTTACATTTAAACCTTATTTTCTTCTTTTTTGTCAAAATCTGAAGCATGTAACGAAACTCTCTAGAAATGTATCAAGGGACCAAGGCATTCCTCCTCAGCTAATTTATGGCTGCATTAGGTAGCTTCTTACTTCCTTGCCTCTTAACTCCCTGCACAGTAGAGAGCTGAGTGACACCATTTATCAAGGTGGAAATTGAGAATTCTATTTGCTGAATGCATTTTCTCATCCAAGTAACATGTCCTCCTCTCCTTTGCATGAGGAAGATCTTCAGATTTTCCCATGAACTTGATGTGTCTCTCTTTAAGTTATGTTTCATTTTTGTTTGTTTGTGTTTATGCTTCTCTTGTTTCTATTGCAGTTTGGCCTTGGTATTGCCAACCTACAGTTTTTACTATATAAAAGCCAAACTAGAAGAGACAATAACTCAGGCCAGATGTAAGTACTGTGAAAACAACTTCAGGGTCTATTTATTATCTCCTAGTCTCAGATGTTCACGCCTAGACTTTGGAATACCCAAGGCTTATGCGTTTTAGTAGGTATTACTAGCAAATCTACAGCAATGATTCGAATCCACTCCAAACATGCAAGGAACAAGAAATATTCTATATGGATAGAATATGAGCAGGGACTCCAGTCTCCCTGGCAGTCCCACCACCCTCCCCTGCCTTGCTATGTGCTCGGGGAATCATTGCAGTGCTGTCTCCTCTGTGCCTGTCAAGGGTCTGTGAGCTGGTGTGAAGTGTTTCACATGCTAACACACCAACACGGTCTCTGCCTGTGCTGCTGTGCTAGCAATGCTTTTCCTTTACTTATCTTTCCTTTCCTTTCTTTCATTCTTTTTTTTTTTCCAATTTGGCCAGAATAATGTTGTGCTTGGCAATTAGCTTTCTTTTTATAATCCAAATTAATGTCTCAGTAACTCAAATGAATTCACTTTTAAGCATCTTTGGTATGTGGAGTAATTAACATCGGTGCCTACTTTAAGTCATTGTTACATTTTGGTTTTGATGGCTAGATTTAGTTAAGCAAAATGACCATCATATCCTTTGTACAGCACTCAATGCTTAGTAGCAACCTAAATTTTTTTCTGTTAGGATTCAGGAAAGAAATGCATATATCTTTTGCTAGTTTCCATTTCTCTCTGCTGCTTTTTCTCTTGCTGCTGGCAGCAGTGTAGACATATCTATATTTTGGAAGATTAAAATATATATTTGCAAGTTCTCTTAATAGGTATGATGGTCTTTTAACAAGCATCAATTTTGCATGAGCTAGTTCTCTGTGTGATAACGAGGGGATGACTAGTGGGTCTTTGCTGATTGGGAAATGCTTCTGTTCAGAGCTGGCATCATTAGTACTGCACCCGCGTCAACCACTCTGCAAAAACAGACCCTTGAAATAACCACAGTACAGAGAAGAGAAAAGAGTAAAATTGACAAGACATACCTTCCAGCCTTTAAAAATACCTGTTATTTTTTCCAAACTACAGCTGTACATAAATGAACCTTTGATCTATGCACAATATTTTTATTCACAGTCATTGAATAAAATATTGTTTGTGACCCCCTTTACTTTACCCTCTTTTTTTTTTGTTTCCCTGCTTTCTCTTTCTGATGGATTTACAGCAAAAAGGGGAAAAATGAAGGGCAAGTATTTTCTTGTTGCTCAATTTCTTTCTGTTTAGTACACAGCATTTTCACTGATATTTTCATTCCTACTGGATATTATCCTCTGTGCTTCACATTGGCTAGAATTTCCTCCATGACTACCTGAAAGTTGGCAACAGAACAGGGCATGTGTGCCTGTGTTTGCTCACACAGCCTGTCACAATCAAGTTGATTTTATGTTTTTAGACTTAATATCATGTTTGTTTTTACATCTCTCCACCTACTAATTCATACCTAACATAAAGATTCTTAATATTTAATTAAATGCATGAATGAGGTCATTCAAAGCATTTTGTTATATTGTTGATAAACTTATTCATTGATATTTTAAATAAAGCACTTGATTTAGTATATGATTAATATTTTAAGATATTAAGTATATTGGAATTATTAAATGGAAAAGTATAAGTAGCATTTTACCTATATAATTACTTATACCAATACTTATACAATTATTGCTGTAATTGTCTAGTGAAGTTTACCCATGTTGTAATCTTATTATGTTGGCAAGCATTGAGAACCTTAACAGTTTCCGCTATAGGTTGTAAGTAGTCTGTTTACATTGTTCTAGGTAATGTTAATAATGTTTTCATGCTCTCATAGACCCCTGAAGCCTCTGCTACATATTGCTTATCTAATCCTATATCGTTACATTTTCAGATTCAGAAACCCTGAAACCCGACAATTTTGAAGAATCTGGCTATACCTTCATAGCACCAAGGTTGGTTATGTTGTTCTGATTTCCTTAGTAATAACTCCTATCGTTGGCTTAGTCCTTCAAAAAAAAAATCCTAAAGTGAGAACAAGATTACTCTAGGTTCACTCTGTGCTATATGGTGGAACCAAAGGTTAATTACTTTTATGTTTCCAGTGTCCTGATTTTCATTCAGATACCCGTTTGAACACTTGTAGAGCAATTGCTGTAGATAGAGCAGTGGGCAAGCTCAGGTCACAATGGCAGATGTGACAGAGAGAGGCTGTGCCTTGCTGGAACAACAAGTGCACCCAATAATGGGGAATTGTCTACTTGAGGTTGTATAGCATGTACATATATAAGCACAAACATACTCCACATATACATGTACTTATCTTGTGAGCATATATAAATACATATGTACATATATGTAATCCTACCCACTTAAATATGCAATTTTTTAAGCTCACAATGATATTTTTATGTACTAAGTACAGATTTCTTGCTGGTAGATATTTTTAAAGAACAAATTTTTATTATATTTATGTATTAAAAATTCAGCAGGCCAGGGGAAAGGAATAGGACAGAGGAGGGAGGGAAGGTAGGAACAGGAAGATACAAGTGAGGGGATAACATTCAGGATGTAATCTGAATAAATTATAATAAATTAAATTTTTAAAACTCAGCAGTATGCGTGTAGCAGTGCAACCTAGGTCTTTTTAAGAACCTGACCATCTTCCCCTTGATGATGCAATAGGTGACCCCATCTTGTCACAGAGCAGGCAGGGAAATCGCCAGCTTTATGGGGTCTGCATAATGTGCAACCACTGCCAGCTGAGCTTGTTTGTTCTCCTAAAAGTAGTAACAATATTGACCATGGATCAAAGGATAGCTGGTCACTTAGTAGGACCATTCTTTTTGTCAGCAGCTTTCTTCTCAATGTAGACCCACAGCTCCTGTTTCTTCTGCCACTGTGCTGTGGGCAACCTTCAGCATCTGGAAAGCTGATGGTCCAGGGCCTTGGGAAACTGGTTAATTTCAGGAGCTGCTTTGAACAGCTCCTAGTGGATAGCCCTTTGAGCAGCTGTTTGTTGTACTAAGGCCATTGACAAAGGGGATAAAATCTCTTTAGGGCTAGATGTCCTGTCCAATGTGCAAGTTCTTAGGCTTTTTCTCAAAACAGAATTTCTCAAATTCACCATCATTTTGTCACCCTGCACATTCTTGTAGGGGTCAGCGTCACCTTTTTCCTCTCGGTTTGTTTTCATTTTTGTGTATTGTCCAGCTCGAGGGGAGGAAAAATGCATTGCTTCACATTGTGCATTTATGCGTGTGTGTGTGTGTGTGTGTGTGTGTGTGTGTGTGTGAGAGAGAGAGAGAGAGAGAGAGAGAGAGAGAGAGACAGACAGAGAGAGAGAGAGAGGTACAGAGAGAGAAACACACACAGAGAGGAGGATAGAGACAGTGTGTGTGTGTGTGTGTGTGTGTGTGTGTGTGTGTGTGTATAAATATGTGCACTCATGGAGGCCAGAGAACTTTTTTCACTATTGCTCTCCATCTTGCTTCCTGGGGTCAGGGTCTCTCATTGAATTTGAATTTGGGAAAGTAGGGAGCTCCCAGGACCTCCGTGTCTCCCCCTTCCAACTAGGAGATTGTGAGTATCTTAGTGGTGCCCAACCTTATCCTGTGATTTTCATAGGAACACATCTTCCTAGTTGATTTTATTTCTCTCATGTAATCACTATCCATAATGCAGTTTTATCTCACCTCTGTTTGACTATTTGAAACTATTCAATTCTTTATTTTTATGTATTTTTTCTTGTTTTGCTGTCCTTAGTAGATAGCGTGCAATATTAAAATAAATATACTTCCTATTAATCTAGGCTAAAATATCTAAGAAAAAATAGACAGGGGATTCCATTATTATTTTTTCAGTTCCACTTTCACATAGAAATTCTCCCACAAGCCTGCGTTCTTCCTCTCACAGAAAGAGTGCTGAGAACTGTGCTTACCTAGGCTCTTTTCTTATGCGAGTCCATCTTTAAGCCACAAGCCATGCATTCATTTCTCACCTACAAGTTGGGGTGATGTCTCCCAAATCTAACGTGACAGTTCTAACTGCCCGAAACAACAGACACAAGTGGCTTGTTGACATTGCAATAGAGGATCAAACAGATCTCTTGCCAGCCTTTGTCCACCCTCATATTTCCACATACGACGTTCATGTGTCATGAAAGCCCAACAGGAATATTTCTTCAATGTGCTTCCAATTCAGTGTCTTGTAAATATTCGTCCCACTTGGAAAGCTCTTCTTGTGTTGCTTTTATGAAGAAAATAGAATTCTTCCAACGCACAATCTTGAGGCACGGCAGTTGTCCTGGTCTGCTCCCTTCTGCTCATGTCTTACTGCTACTTGGTCCCTCAGCCTTGCCTGCCCTGTCTTAGAATCTATGCGCACTTCTCTCTTGGTCGATTTTTCCCTAGTGCAGCCCAAGGCCTTTTTTGTACTTCTAGCCGCATCTGAGTGGATCTCGCATTCCCCCATTTGCTCCTACATTCCACTCCTGTTTCTCTTCTGTAATTAGAGAGTTTGTAAACTGTGAAGGCATATTTCTTCACTGCTAACTACTAACTAGTGCCTCTGCGTTGTTATAAAGGTGATCTAGGCTATATTCCACAGCTTTCAAGTGCTCTGGCACCAGAATTCAGGGTTCTATTGTGGCTCCCTTAACTATAAACTAAGGACTTGCATGCTGGCTGCTGCTTATTAAAGTACAGAAAGTTTCATTTTCCTACATACTGTTTCTGTGGCTACACTATTATTCTACTTTGATTGCTGTTGTTGTCATGAAGCACTCTGACCAAAAGCAATGTGGGAGAAGAATGGGCTTATTTAGATTACAATTCCAAGTTATAGTCTAATATTGAGGAAAGGATGGGCAGGAATTTAGGTTAGAACTTGAAAGAAACTATTGAAGAACCCTGTTTGATTGCTAGCTCACAGGAACTTGCTAATCTTTCCTTTGTAAACAGCACAAGACCACTGGCAAAGGTCATGGTCCCACCTTTAGTGGGATGAACTTTCCTGAATCAGCTAACAGTCGAAACAGAAATACACAGACATGCCCACAGGCCCTCAGCTGAGATTCCCTTCTCAACTGTCTGATCTGCATTAAGTTGACCATTAGAACTTAGTAGGACACAGTCTAAGGGCTATGACAGCAGTAGATTTGACTAGTACTAGCACAGACTTCACAGGACACAGAGCCTGAATCACTTGCTTTATTGTCTTATTTTGAATGGTTTTCCCATGCCTATTGCAAATGTCAGATGCACCTAACTTACTTCTAAATGAATGAGGCTTTTGTTTTGTTCTTTTCCATTGCCTTCTTTCTTCTGCCCACTCTCTTTTTGCATTTTTTAACTATGTGTACACATACTCCACAAAGTCCTAAACCCCAACATCAGATTGGAAAGTTCCAACTATCACTCTGTTATATCCCACTGATTGTTTCAATAAATCCTTTGATTTCTTTATCAACAATTTAGCTGTTTTTTATTTACTTCACAGAACCACTATGTTTTTCCGTGTTACTATTCAGCATTCAGTATTGAATCCCTTCTGTATACTGTATATCTGAGTAAATGCTTGGTAGCTGGAGAAGCTAAAAATATATGAATATTATTTTTAAAATCAAATAATTGTCAGTAAAAATTGGGATTGTACATACATACATGCTTCTCTCTCTCTCTCTCTCTCTCTCTCTCTCTCTCTCTCTCTCTCTGTGTGTGTGTGTGTGTGTGTGTGTGTGTGTGTGTGTGTGTGTGTGTATAGAGACTAGAGATCAACTTTGGGGAATGTTGCTCCTTGAAAGCCATCCAACTTGATTTTTTTAAAACAAAGGCTAACACTGGTACATTGCTTTAGAATTTAGCCAATTAGGCCAGGCTTGTTGGTCAATACGCCCCAAGGATCCGCCTGTCTCCTCTTTGTGTCATCACACCTGGGGTTTTTATATAGGTTCTGGAAGGCAGGATCGTCATGCCTGCATTACTCTATATTCTAATTTGTTTTCTGTTGTCATAATAAAACACCATACCCAAAAGCATGTTAGATAAGGAAAACGGTTGTTTTACTTATTCTTTCATGTCGTAATTCATGTTTGGGGAAAGTCAAAACAAGAGCTCAGGGAAGACCCTAAGGGCAGGAACTGAAACAGAGGCCATGGAGGAATGATGGCTTGCCATCTTGATAGCTTTCTCAGCTTCCTTCTTTATATATCCCAGAACCATCTGCCCAGGAGTGGCACTGCCCACAGTGGGCTAGGTCCTTGTATATTATTAATCTTTACTAAAGAGCATGCACTGTAGACATGTTCTCAGAATGTCTGATAGAGGTAACTCTTCAATTAAAGTTTCCTCTTCTCAGGTGACTCTTGTTTTTGTCAAGTTGACAAAAATTAACTAGCAGAACTGACCCCTGTCACCTTGAAACAAATGCATAATTAGAATCCATAATGGTATCTTTATTGTTTATCCCTAAGATCTCATATTAACATAACAATAAAAATCACAGCATAACTTTAAAAGTTACACTGTCTTTAAGTTTTCAGCATTTCAGAGTCCAAAGATCTCTGTAAAACTCTCAAGTCTCCCAACTATGAGCTCCTCTAAAATCAAAAATGCAAATTATGTATTTTATATTATCTAAGAAAAAAGATTCAGTACATAATGAGAATTAAATCAAAGCCAAAAAAACCATCTTGGAGTTCAAATCAAGGCCTGTGGTTCAAAGTTCATCATCTTGGACTCACTTAAGATCCAAAGGGTCCACTTCTCTGGCTCTGCCAGCCACAGCACACATATCTTTCCTGGTAGACTCAGGCCAGATTCACTCCATACCTTCCACTATCCTTTGCAGGCATCCTATGGTCATGAAATCTCTAGTATGATATACTCTCTACGGTAACTATGGCCACCCTCAATGACATACCTAATTCCAGGGCTACATAGTAATAGCCTGTCTCAAAAACACCAAAAATCAAACTAACAACCCTGCATCCCTCTCTTTGCTAACAGCCTATTTCTGAGGACATATTTTCTTAACGTCATTCAAAAATAAGTCAAGAATTTAAGATATTTGTAAATATGTAAAACATTGTGATGTTGTTTTAATTTTAAAATATAGATTGCTATGTACAAGTATGCTGATATATAATGAGCTTATTAATATTATGATGAATAAATATTTTAATTTTTTCTTTATTATTGTATATTTTCAAAAGCCATAACTTACCATGATATTTTAGTAAGCACATTTGTATTGAGCACCCACTTTCCAGAGGCCAGGTTGTGAATATATACTGTCTGTGGTCTCTGCCCTTACTAGCAGAGGTAATTTAGAGATAAGAAATCTTCCCCTCTGTCCCACTTTCCTGGTAAGTGAAGACTTTCATAGGACATGCCCCTTGGGCTAGTGTCCAGAAGACTTCCTATTGGGACTCAAGGTGAGAGAAGCAAGAGAAAATGCAGAAATAGAAGGATCCACAGGGTCCTAGAAACTTACAAGTAGAACATTATGATGGGCAGATCTGGCCCCAGGGGTCCTGCTCAGACTATGGCACCATCTAAGGACAATATGTGCAGTAAATTTCGAACCTCTACCCAGATCTAGCCAATGGACAAGACATTCTCCACAGTGGAGTGGAGAGTGAGGACTGACTTTCACACGAACTCTGGTGCCCCTTATTTGACCACGTCCCCTGGATGGGGAGGCCTGATGGCACTCAGAGGAAGGACAGCAGGTTACCAAAAAGAGACTTGATACCCTATGAGCATATACATGGGGAGGAGGTCCCCCTCAGTCACAGTCATAAGGGAGGAGAATAAGGGAAAAATGGGAAGGAGGGAGGAATGAGAGGATACAAGGGGTGGGATAATAATTGAGATGTAATATGAATAAGTTAAAATAAAATATATATTTTAAAAAGAGGTAAGAAAATGGAGGTATTAAGCTCAATCACTTGCAAAGCCACACACCCAGTAAATAGTGCTTCTGCAAACTGTAAAGTTGTAAGGTTCTGAATTAATAGCTTAAATATTCAAATCTTGTTTTTCAGGGAATACTGCAATGACCTTAAAATTTCAGATAATAACACTGAATTTCTTTTAAATTTCAATGAATTTATTGATAGAAAAACTCCAAATAACCCTTCCTGTAAGTATATATAACTTGTAGTACTTGCCTTAATGCTTGTGTCTAAAGTGGTCAGTTTGGTTCATATGATCAAATCTCAGGATAATTATATTGGCTTACTGGTGATCTGGCTTATTTAATGCATGAATCTTTAATGATAATATGCGACAAATTGGTCCTTTGTATATTAGAGTAATACCATTTCATTATTAACTAAAATCAAAATTTGAAAGCAAGGTAGCAGATACTTGAAAGTAGTTAAATGGTATACTCACCCTAGCTCCTCTCAAATTTATAAAATTTGGTTTGAGTCACCTATTGAAGGTTTTTCATTACAATATGTTTGCTATGTAGAGAAAAACATAGGGTATAATCTTTGAATGTGTTGTCATCAAATTCATATTTTTCATAAGAGTAAATTATAAAGAATAACCACCTAGTAGTTTTCTTTTATCATGGCTTAGTTTGATCACAAACATCTTTGTGTAACAAATATATTTCTATAGTTATATATATTTCATGAGATAAATCTGATAATTTTAATAATTAATTTTAACTATAATAATTGTCTCTTTGATAAATCTACATCAATTCTTTAAGATTTTTCTCTGGTTTTAGGCTTTTAATTTAATAATCAAAAGTTTGTAATCCTAAAAATTATAAGAGTTCAAGCAGGAAAGATACAATCCAAGTGAGAAATAAGGGAGGAGAGGCAAATGCACATCAAAGTTTACACCTGTAAATAGATTTTGAACAAAGAATAGACAAAACATTCACTTCCTCCTCTTTTTCCTTTTCTTTTGCTTCTTTAAAAAGCAATCATTTCTATAAGAAAAGGCTAAACAAAGCACTTATACCAGTTATCAAAGTCAGAAAGCCACCTTCTTGAAGCTGTCACTCGAATGTGTTATGTTGGACAACCTACTGAATTGTTCCATCTTACCACTGCCTCATACACAAATCAGATATTAGTGAGGACCATATCTTCCTTGCTTGAATCAAAGAGATTTTATCATGAGTGTGAGAAGAAAGTACCCTTAGGTTTTCTCAGTTCTACACCCTGAGAGCAAACAAACCACGAGAGGTCAAGTGAGTAAGATGCACTGTGCGATCGTGGGTCCTCCTTTCCTCTGTTACCTTTGAGCGTGGATAAGGATGCTCAGCAGTTATTCCAGAAGTAACAGCTGAAAGCTTGTGCTCCAGGACAAACACAAAAATGGACATATAAAGGGGTTTTCTAGAAGACAAATTTATGGTCTCATAATAATACTATGTTCTATTGTGAAATGTGGAGGGTTACCTTCTCCCTTTTTAAAAAAATGTGAATGTAGACAGTGCCTTGTTTATTTCATGTTTTCATGTTTTTATTTGTTAATTTCAATTAATAATATATACATACATGCATATGTATATATCCCAAATATATGTTATTTTTGGTGTGGAACCACCAAATTAAGCTATATAACCAAATTAAAACAGAAAAGATAAAATTATTTCCTCATTGTTTCCTAAAATGTCATACTGCAGATATATTCCTAACTTTTCACCTATTTTTACTTCATTTAAAATTTTTGAAAGTTTCTTACATGAACACTATATTCATATCCCTTTCTCCCCTCCCTTTCCATCCCTACTGCCTGTCAAGTTCATGACCTCTTCTTCAATTGTTAGTGTCACATATGTATGAGTATATATACATATATACATGTATATTATATATATATCAAACATTTACATATAAATATACTTGTATATACATAAGTATACATATACACACTTAAGATATCTTAAATATATATATATATATATATATACACATATATATGCAAACACAGTCATACATAGACCCTCCAATGTTCATTTAGTGTTGCTCATGTGTAGATGTGCTTAGCACCACTTGGAGCTTATCAGGCACTTGTCCCTGGAGAAGACTGATTGTCCTCCTCTCAGCAGTCATAAGTTGCTTATAGTTTAGTGATCATGCCTGGGGGCCATGTTGGCATATCAACAGTTACTGTCCTGTCACTGTGTAATTCTTGGTTAGGCAACATTATCGGTTAGTTTTCATACATATGTAAGTCAGATATCTTTTTTTATGGTTTCTTTGTATAGCTTTGGTTGTCTGGACTCGCTTTGTAGACCTGGCTGGTCTTGAACTAACAGCAATCTGCCTGCCTCTGCCTGACTCCCTGAGTGTTGGGAATAAAGGCATGCACCACCACGCCTGGCATCACATGTCTTTTGATAAGACATTTTCTCTTATTAGTGACTGGCTTTACAATACTAATTCATTCTGCCCTCAATGTGTAAGACAAGATCAATGATATAGAAAATACACAATTCATATGGAATGTTTTTGCATATTATATCTACTCAACTGGTTTGGAAAAATAGTAAATATATTTGTCTCATTATTATTTGAAATGAATATCTACCTGAGTTTAATTAAAGATATCATTTTTCTGTGTTAGGTAATACAGATTTGATTAATAGAATCTTGCTGGATGCAGGTTTTACAAATGAACTTGTCCAAAATTACTGGAGTAAGCAGAAAAATATGTAAGTATTTGTTCTAGTTAATTAAAAAAAATGTATATTTTGCATTTCAGGTTCACATCTCCCTGGGAAACTTCTGGATAATGAGCCTCATAAATCCAGCTAGTTATTTACCTTTAGAAATGATTTCCAAGGAAATCATTTTTGCAATAGCTGATAACTTACATTTTCAGTTGTGAGTGTAGTTCAGAGGTAATTAGGCCATTGTGTGTGCTCCACACAATGTATGGCCAAAGCATATTAAATTGATATGTTTCCTTCTGTGCATTTGTAGGGAAATAGGTTTTCTGGTGATGATTTACTTGTCTTTCTACTGTTGAACACTGTACACTTACTCAAGAAGTTGAGAGACTGCAGGATGGTTCTCATTCATAGTTTCTTCTCCATTTGTTTCCAGTCGGGCACCTGATACTAGATAGCCCACCTTATTGTATTTCCATCTCTTCTTCATGATCAAGGCCCTAAAATACTGTTTTTCAGAAATTACAACAGCTGAGTTCTGTGCCTTTAGAGCTTCCCATCGCCGTACCCAGTCCCAAGTCTATAGCCCCCACAAGGCCTTCCTGACGCAGCCCTGTTTCTAAAGTGCATTTGTAATGAAAATATGATGGTGGAGGTTGAAGACAACTTTGCTGGCTCCTGCCTATAATCCCAGCCCTTAGGAACTGAGGCAGGGGCAGTGCGTGGTTTGGTAACAGGAGCACAGATGAAATCCTGTCTCAATGATGTGGCAGAAGGGGCAGGAAATGTGCGTGAGTTTCAAAACCACTCACAGGCTGGCTGGCCCTTTAAGAATCTCCTATTGGAATCTAGATTTCCTATAAATTCTCCCCCTTCTAGTTTGCCTTTCTTAAAAACAAACACCAGGCACCTTTACTAGCTTTTCTTTATATTTTTTTTCTCGATTCAGTGATGTCCTCTGTATTCCACACTGACTACTAGTCAGTCTTCAAAGGACAACTCTACCCTTTCTTCTAAGATGACTCTGATATATATTAATATTGAGAGCTTAATTTCACACACTATTGACCTACCATTTTGTGTGTGTTGGTAGGTGTAACTATGTTTCCTTTATTTCATTTCTATTCTAAACACCTAGCTTAGCATCTTAAAGGTTTTTTTCCTTCAAATGTCCTCCTTTTATCTTCTATTTTCAGCAAAGGAGTGAAAGCACGCTTTGTGGTAACTGATGGAGGGATTACAAGAGTTTATCCCAAAGAGTAAGTTCAAATAACATCTGTAAAAATAAATTCATGTGACAGCCTGTGCCAAGGGTCTGGATGTTGCCATGTAAGGAAGCTATTCTTCAGGAAAACTGATCATTGTTAACATATTAAGTTTCAGTATTATTTGAAGTGTTTGTATTAATAAAAATATCCCATTTCCCTGAAAAATATTATTATAGGATGTTTCAGTGGCATCTTTGTACATATCCATTACAAAATTTAAGGGAGGTTGAAAGAGATGCTCCTCTTTGCAGACACAGTCCAACCGGTTACGTGAGCGTCATAGTGATCTACAGCAGCACGCATGTAGTGCATCCTTGCTTGCACTGTTCCTTCGTGCGTCATACCTCTCGTTATCTCCAGAGCAGTTCCTGCAGTGGGCTGAATAGAGCCCAAGGCATATTAATATCAATTAACTGCTTATCCATAGTTTCTTTACTGGGAGTCAGCTTTGTCTTATTCTTGTTACACTGATATATTGCTCAGTACTGGGCATCAGTTACACTATCCTTACCTGACTTCCTTAGACGTGCCTCAATAGTAGAAACGCCTGTAGAGACGCAGACCACAAAGGAACTCGGGTTATCGCGAACCTTAAGGAATATAAATGACGAGGACCGTTTCCTCCCTAGGGCTGGAGAAAACTGGCAGGAAAACCCAGAGACGTATGAGGACAGCTTCTACAAGCGCAGCCTGGATAACGACAACTACGTGTTCACTGCGCCCTACTTTAACAGTGAGTCTTCTTCTTCGGAACTCAGCTTTCCCAGCTCCTTTTAAGTCTTAAATTGTTTTTCCTAATCCCTCTTTCTTCAAGTAATTGCATTTTGTTAAATGCCTAGGATAGTCATTATTAACTATCTAGTATGTACAAGAGAATGGGGTGGGGGGAATGCATTTAGCTAAAGAATTAGAATGCACATACAGCAAGAAGTCGTCCAGCAGTGCAGAGCTAGCATGTCTAGGAGGCATGCACAGTAAGTGGAAACATATGGCACTAATCCCATGTATTTCAACTACTACACTCAAACATGGCTAATGAGTGTAGTCACTTGGTGTATAGTGATGGATTGCATCTTATCTGTGTTAATTGTATAATTTGCTATCTATAAAAATTAATAGCCCATCTTTTAAATAATTTATATGGTTCTCCCCCCCCCAGTCCACCCCCCAAAAAATATTTTGGTTCAACCCTTCACCATCTGTATGCATAGTTATTTTATTACTCTTATTTTGAAAATGAGGATGCTGAAAAGTTTAAAGTTTCAACCTGATGTCCACAGACATGCATCTCATACAAGGCGAAGCCTGTTCCCTCCAACACCCTGCCCCATGTTTTAAAAATATTACACGACTGTAAATGGGCATGCATCCATTATATTATAGAAGTAGATAAAATCAAGTCAAGTAATTCATGCCAGTAAATAAATAAATAGAAGCCAACTCGTGACTATTCAAATTTTCGTGGTATATTCAGGAAGAAAAGGGCGAGCTGAAAGCTCTTTATAAGCAGGACACCCCATTCCAAGGCTCAGGATAATGACTCACCTGTTTGCTTTTCTTCTAGAAAGTGGACCTGGTGCATACGAGGCTGGCATTATGGTGAGCAAAGCTGTAGAACTGTATATCCAAGGAAAACTTCTTAAGCCCGCAGGTGAGCACCTACATCCTGTGTGCATGTGTCCAAGGTTAAAGAAGACGTTACAGTTCATCATAAACCAGAAACATTTGTTGGGAAATCAAAAATTTTAAATCTGGG
Source organism: Acomys minous (assembly GCF_964271855.1). Lineage (NCBI taxonomy): Eukaryota > Metazoa > Chordata > Mammalia > Rodentia > Muridae > Acomys > Acomys minous. Next base: position 32,027,219 of record NC_140487.1, read on the forward strand.
ACTGATCTAGCAATGCTATTCTGTCAGTCTGTCCAATTTTCAAATACATGAAAGATTTTTTGCCAATGCTGTACATATTCCTAATCATTTAAACATGAAATTATGTTGACATATCTGTATACTAGACTACTATTTAGCTGCTGAAAAGAATTAGGGCTGGGTCTATCTAAAACTGTTCAACTATTTGGAAAAAGAATTAAATCAACCAAGCCAACAAAAACACTGAACAGTACAAATGAGAATTGGAAGTGAGCTGTAGTGAATGAATACAATAAAATAAAATCTCGCCCAGTGCAGATTTTCATCATATGACGCAGTATTGTTTGCAGTTATATTTAGAGAGACCAGATGGAGGAGAGGGAGCTGTTTGCTGCTCAGAACAATGTTACCCCATCAATGGTTCAACTACTGGAATTCACCCCGTTATTTACTAGCTCATTCACCTTTCACACAATTGCTAATTTAAGGGCCACTTATCACTTATTCTCTCAGCTGCTCACTATTTCCCACCCCTCCCAATATCTATGATGGTTATGTATCCACTCCTTAAGGAAGTGTTTCTTACAAGTCTAATGCTTGAACTGGTCGGATTAGAGAAGCCTTTTATATATACTGCTCAATTGTTTCATATCTTTAAGATCAACACACATTTTTAGGCAATATTATTAATTAATTGGACAGCCAGCTGGTGCTTTTCTTGTAATGTAAAATACAATTTATGGCAGTAATCCTCAACCTTCCTAAGGCTACAACCTTTTAGTACATCTCCTTATGTTGTGGTGACCCCCAACCATAAATTTTTTCGTTGCTACTTCATAACTGTAACCTTGCTATTGTTATGAATTGTAATGTAAATATTTTTGGAGATAGAGGTTTGCCAAACACGTTGAGAACCGCAGGTTGACAACCTCTGCTTTATGGATTAAAGACTAAAAGCACTTTTTCTTAATGACTCTGAAAAGCATATCTCTGTAAAACACTTTATACTGAACGCCAACTTTATTGACTAGTTTATAAATTGTCTAAGCTGTTACATTGCAAAGATGCTATTATGTCACTTATAAATTCATTAATTACATTATTTTTTCAGTTGTTGGAATTAAAATTGATGTAAATTCCTGGATAGAAAATTTTACCAAAACTTCAGTCAGGAATCCGGTAAGATTTTTTTTTCAAAATTATTAAACTGTGATTAACAGTCTCAAAGTTCACATAAGTAAATACAATCCTTATGTAGTGGCAAAGTAAATTTCCACTGCTGCCACACTTAGATGGAAATAGAATTCCTGTTTTCAAATATTTGCTTTTTCCCTAAGCAATGAAATGAAAACTGTTTCAGGCTGTCAACTTGAAATGCTCCTACAGATACATCTTAATTGATACTTTCTTGGTTTTTTTATTTAAATAATTTATTCAGATTACATCCAGATTGTTATCCCTTCACTTGTATCTTACCATTCCCCTTCCCTCCCTCTTTCACCCTTTTCTCCTCCCCTAGGCCTGTGACAGAAGGGGACCTCCTCCCCAACCATATGATCACATCCAATTAGGTCTCATCTGAGTAGTCTGCTTCCCCTTCCTCTGAGTGCCACCAGGCCTCCTCACCAAGGGGAAGTGGTCAAATAGGGGCCACCAGAGTTCATGTCAGAGTCACTCCCTGCTCTCCACACAACTGTGGAGAATGCACTGTCCTTTGGCTAGATCTAAATGGGAGGTCTAGGTTTACTGCATGCATTGTCCTTGGTTGGTACAGTAGTTTGTACAGGACCCCTGGGTCTATATCCTCCAGCCTTGATGGTCTTGTTGTAGGGTTCCAGGACCCTCTGGGTCCTTAAAATGAAACTAGTATCTTATTCTTATAAACTGTGATTGTATACATTCATTTAATTAATTAAAAATTCCAGGTTGTCATATTATAAGAAGTTAGTTATTAAATTCAAATGGGTTAAGATGATTTTAATCTTTCTTTCTTTTTCTTTCTTTCTCTTTCTTTCTTTCTTTCTTTCTTTCTTTCTTTCTTTCTTTCTTTCTTTCTTTCTTTCTTCTGTTCAGTGTGCTGGTCCAGTTTGTGACTGCAGAAGAAACAGTGATGTAAGAAAACTCTTTAAAATAAATTTGACTATCTTGTTTTCATTTCTCTTGCTTGGTGAATAACAATCATGTCAGTGATTTAAAAGATCCAGAAAACTCTTTAAATCTAATGCTAATAAATTCTCTAGAAAACTGATTAATATGATACTTTAAATGCCTCTTCAGAAAATATGTATATCCTAAGGGAAGGAGAAGAGTCACGTCCAAGTGGACCATACTCTGCTCAGCATTGGTGAAGGTGGAGCCTTTTGCACATCTTCACCTTTGTCTGTACTTCAGGAAGTTTGAAGCAAATCCTTGTATTGGTTTGAAGTGCAATCTGCCCTCACTTTTGTCCTGTCTGTGAATTTTCACAATGCTTAAAGTGACGGGGGAAATTAACTACTGGCTGAAGATCCACTCTGAGATGACCTGTGTTCTCTGGAGAGGTCATGGAGCAGCATGCTGACCTTGCTGAGCATCTGTTGCTTTCTTCCCATAGGTAATGGATTGTGTGATTCTAGATGATGGTGGATTTCTCTTGATGGCAAATCATGATGATTATACTAATCAGGTATGGAGTTCACCTTCCAAAGAGCTTTTCTATGATTAAAATTGTAAAAACCCTTTCAGGTTTTTTTTTTTAAATAATAAGTTGTTTAATTTTTGTCACAGAAAAACTTCAAAAGATTAATATAGTGTAAACCAATGCTCTCTAAATAGGAAATCTAGCTCCCTTTTGGTAATTACCTTTAGAGAATAGCAGTCACCATTAAAGCATGTAGTTGAGGATTTTATATTTTTTTTAATTTTTTTTATTAATTTATTCTTGTTACATCTCAATGGTTATCCCATCCCTTGTATCCTCCCCTTCTTCCCTCCCTCCCATTTTCCCCTTATTCCCCTCCCCTATGACTGTTCCTGAGGGGGATTACCTCCCCCTGTATATGTTCATAGGGTATCAAGTCTCTTCTTGGTAACCTGCTGTCCTTCCTCTGAGTGCCACCAGGTCTCCCCCTCCAGGGGACATGGTCAAAGGTGAGGCACCAGAGTATGTGAGAAAGTCATATCCCACTCTCCACTCAACTGTGGAGACTGTTCTAGCTCCCTTTTGGTAATTACCTTTAGAGAACAGCAGTCACCATTAAAGCATGTAGTTGAGGATTTTAAAATGAAGTGAACTTGCCTTTGTTCTTTCAACAACTCAGAAAATTGCTAAATCCTAAATCCAGTCAGTTGATAATGTCTTGAGTTGTCATATTGCCAGATTCAATTTCTAGACCAAAATTTGCAAGTTGGCCATTAGTTCTGAACCTATATCTCTAGGCTTTCTGTATATACAAAGAGCTCCCAGAACTATTCTTTCTTCTGATTAATGACAGTTTATCTGCTAACACTAGTAGTTGATGATTGCCGCCTCCTCTGAGGTTCCCAGTTCATGGCACAGTCCACTGGGTGGTTTTTTAGTCCTAACCCACCCTCATGTAGATTACTCCTAATTTCTCCTGGAGATATTTGCCCTTTTTTAGTGCTATCTACCACTGTAAGCATTTAGGTGTGAGATGTTTTTATACACGGTTATTACTGTAAGTCAAGCCATGTCAAGTATCTGTCATCTCATATACCTTCCCTTATGTGGTAAGAGAACCAAAATTTGCCCTTTGTTGACTTTGGGTATGCAGTTAAACGTTGTGAACTATGGTTCTCTTTTGGCATTCTTATCCAAGGGACTGCCACTCTAATTCCTTCATTTCCTGCTTCTAACCCCATTCTCCTCACCAGGGGATGTCTAATTGTGACCTCACTGCACATAGCAGTGGGTTGGCCAATCCTCCCACAGTTCTCATACCCCAGTAGAGCCGATGAGGCATAATGAGGCATAATGAGAAAGCCTAAGTTAATCTTGATTCTTCCGAATTTTAGGGTGGGTCTCATTTACCTAAATCTACAAACTGGTTTTCTATATCCATTTCTTATATAGTATTTTCCAGTACATTAGTTCAAATATTGATATTTTAACATTGAAACTGCGGAATGTCTCTTTCTTTCCCAGATTGGACGTTTCTTTGGAGAGATTGATCCTAGCTTGATGAGGCACCTGGTTAATATAACACTTTATGCATTCAATAAGTCGTATGATTATCAGTCAGTTTGTGATCCAGGAGCTGCACCGAAGCAGGGGGCAGGACATCGCTCAGCATATGTGGTCAGTAAAGCCTGTGGTTGAGCTAGTTGCTCCTATGCCAGTGTAGACCAATATAATGAATTCTTGATATATATTTTATATTTCACAGCCGTCAATTGCAGACATACTACAGATTGGCTGGTGGGCCACAGCTGCTGCTTGGTAAGTCAAGATTTTTGTTTGATTATAAATGAAAGAATAATATCACTAAAATATGGATTTTGTGATAAGTGAGCTGTGTTATGGCTATTATTCCTTCCTTTCCTGTGAATGTATTAGAAATTTAATTATTTCTAAATGATCACATAAAACATACTTTTCAACCTTTTCTATGAAAATACTGACAAGTTCAAGAAAACTTCACCTCTTCGGGGATTTATTTGGAGTTACATTTCTTTTTGGTGATTTCTTATACGTACATGATGCCTTTGATTCCACTCTCTTTTGTTTCCCTCCTACCCTCCTTCCTAAAAAATCACTTAGCCATCTTATCATACTTTTGTTTGTGATCTGCTGACTTCACCAAGGCCATGGAGGGATTATGTGTAGGGAACTGTCTAGTAGAGCCTGGTGCACTCACCAATTGGTACCCATCTGTAGATAACACCACCACCCTTTCTCCCATAATCCATCAGTAACCAACAGTTTAGCACGGAGGGGTGGGGCCCAAGATCCCTCCCCTAGCTCTGTCGAGCTTCCAATTGGTCCAGTCTTTTGCAGGCCCTGTAAGCACCACAGCAGCTGTGAGTTCATGCTTTTCATGGTTATACCAGGCCAAAGAGACAACACACTCTAGAACTTCTTTCTGATTCCCAGCTGTTAGATTCTTTTAGCCCTTCTTCCGTAGGGTTCCCTAAATTCAGTGGGCAGCACCCAGAGTAGCTGAGACTTAGCAACCACTGCAATTCATTGTAGAGAGGAGCTTCTCTGATTAGGGCTATGAACAGCAGTTGTCTTTGGATATCAACACAGATGGCTACAACTGTTTTCCATCATGTTAATTTGGCCACACCACAATAAGAAAATTTCCCTGGGCCTTATATCTTCCCTGGGCAAAGGCTTTTGACCGGATTAGTCTCTGATCTAGTTAGAACTCTGTTTTTAATATTACCATTAAATGTTAAATTCTAAGAGTATATGAGGGTTTTTTTAGTATCCAAATAAGTTATCCATATTGAACCAATTCAAGACAAGGTAACTGAACTCTGTACTTTTTACCACTAATACAATTTTGGCATAGTGTCAGAAACTTTATATTGAAATGACTTACGTTCTTCCTTTGGATGGCTCTCTACACCCCATACATTCGCCATCCTTTTCAGCCTATGAACTTCAAACATTTAAACTGTTGAGATATTGTGAGAGTGTGGAAGTTGCATTCTGATCACCCAGCTCACTCAACCTCTTCTTGTGTATCGGATCCCTTCTCTTCTTTCTTCTCCCATTATTTGTTTCCTGTTTGTTCTATATTTCTGATTTGTACCTTGTGCTACTAAACTATACTTACTAAACTATAAGGTCGGCCTTATACCATGATTATTATTCTATATTATCATTGAGTATTATGGTTTATCAAGTTTATATCATTTTTTCTTTAAAAATTTCAAAAATACTATTTTTTGAAAAATATTACTGTATAATACAGTGATATTTGTATGTTAATATAAGTAGTTATTCTTTATAATAATCTTGAAATACTAGCCTTTGTCCCTTTCTGGCCAAAAATTTCTATTATCACCCCTTAAGTAAATTAAGTAAATATTCAGCTCCAGAATATTCTAAAATTTGGTTCAGTTACCATTTATTATAAAACTAGAATGCATTGTATTTCTCTATATTTTTTATATGCCACATTACAGATTAAGCTCAAGCCTAAAGTTCAAGTGATGATTTTTCTTTGTTTGTCTTCATTGCACTGTGGAGTTTAATAACTGAAGTAAAAAGAAAATTCAGGATTTAAAAGTTCATGCACCAAATACAGACAGACATTCTTCCCCATGCAGTTAACACTGCTGCTTATTAGGCTCCTCCTCTCATGTATTTCCCTCATTTGGTCCCAAACACTTTTGACCTCGTGAATCTTTTGCTGATCAGAATCAAAGTTGTACATTTTTGTAATTCAAGAAATACAATAAATAAACAGTCTTAAGGTTTCTGTTAATCTGCATTGTTCCGAAAACAATGAAATTAAGTGTTCATCTGTTTGCGCATGCAAAACTGCTCCGAATTTTTGTGTAAAGTATTGTAAAGGACAATTTCTAGATATTCCTCACGTATTCATCTTAAAAATTCAGGTCTATTCTCCAGCAGCTGCTCTTGAGCTTGACATTCCCACGGCTCCTTGAGGCAGGTATGTCAGCAGATGTGGCTATTGTCACAGAAGGCTGTCTTTCTTTTGGTGTCAAGTCAGGCTAATAAAGTCATAGAAACAGATTGTGTGTGTGTGTGTGTGTGTGTGTGTGTGTGTGTGTGTGTGTGTTCAAGAGAAAGGTCATCAAACTGGCACTTTTGGTATACTGAAACTTATTTTCCAATGGTTTATAGTTCACATTAGCCAGCATATTGTAGCTTAAATATTAATTTCCTCTTTAGGAACTTTACAGGGCCCTTGTAGTGACTGTCAGGCCATTACTCACCAGTAAACTGACCTACTATAAAGTAGCATCTTTGTGTACTGACTTTGCCCCTTGGAGCATGATTCCAAGAAGCTTGGTGTCTCCTGGTGCTGATGATTTTGTTTTGACTCCCACAGTTGAGATGGAGGAGGAGGACTTCACAGCCTCCCTGTCAAAGCAGAGCTGCATCACGGAACAAACCCAGTACTTCTTCGAGAATGACAGTAAAACATTCAGTGGCGTACTGGACTGCGGAAATTGTTCCAGGTACTCTCTTCCTTGGTGTGATGTAGTCCTTGTTTCTAAGTACAGCACCTGGGCCTGTCAATCACACAGGATATAGGGCTGTTCTCATTAGAGGCAGAAAAGAATAGTTGTTTTAAGCTACAAATGTCAGGAACACTTGGGTTTTTTTTAAATGGGTGTCATAAGTTCTGATCGCTTGTAATTGTTTTAGCTACAGTTACATGATAGAATTGCTTCTGATTCTAGGTAGAATGGAGACATTTCCATGAATTTTTATAAACAAGATCAATATTAAAAACTTGTGAAAAAGTTAAATTATAATGATAATTCCAATCAAATATGACTTTTACATATGTAGTAATTAAGGCTTATAAAACATTAGTAGGGTCTTTGTACACTTCTACCCTTCTCTGACATGAAGAATTGAATATTACATTGGAATTGAAGTTGAAAGCTCTGAGGAAAATATCTCTTAAGATCATGGTTAATGTTTGTATTCATAAACCAGCTTTAAAATGTTTGGGGAGACAGAGAAAATGCAGTTGGCTGTAATGGAATAGCAGAAAAATGCAAGATGAGGTACTTTAAAAGTCTGAGAAAACTGCTAATCTAGGCTATGGGGTCCCTGAGCCACAGTTTACAAAATACGAAGAAAGTTTTTAGAGAAGGAGGGCAAGTTATTCCAGAAAGATGCTAATAGAGAAAGGGACTGGAAGGATTTAAGACAACCTGAGATTGTGAAAGCCCTGAGACTCTTGCTGGGTATTGAAAGTTAGTCTACATCGATTACAAGAACTAGTTTTGGTTTGGTTTGGTTTGGTTTGGTTTTTAACTCTGATGACTTAATCAATAGGCATAGTCAGTGACTTGCTTTTCTAAACTGCGTTTTCTAAACTAGGTAGAAACTATGAAGAGGAAAGTAACAGGAGAAGTCAAAAATGAACTGGAGCTAAAGCTTACTTTATTTAAAAATGAGTGTACTGGGCTTTCAAGTTCAGAAACTATCACCACAGCATGGTGGCTCTGCCTCTGGAGCACCCTCACAACACACTGACCTTGGCCCCCACTGTGGTCCCCTAAAAGCATTGTGTGTTTGAGGAACTGGGAGGGTTCTAAAATCACTCAAAATCCCAATTTAACTCAAGTTATCCTATGGTGTTTTCCCAGTTCAAAGAGAAACGCTAAGAAAACTCCATTTCTCTTAAAAGCATCAAGAAATTAGATCTTTGTCATATAATTTTATTTTTATACATTTCTATAAATTTTATAAATCTTTATATTGGTTACAAAAGGAAACAAAGAAATTAACACTGAACATGGCACCTAAAGCCTGTTTCTATGTCTAAGATTTGCTATGTAAGTTTCCAATGATGAGCACCTATTTACATTATAATTAATGTCCAATGCAATAATTAAAGTTTTGTGTCACATTGCAAGAACTCTGCTTACCATATTGGATACAACAGAAAACATTTGTCCTCTTACAGAAAAACTGCACTCCATTCTGACATTAGTTTGATAATATGCTTTGTCACTTTTTTTCCCTACTTTGCCTATCTATAAAATAAAGAACTGTTGGTATATTGGCAATTGTAAATGTCACCACTTCCTGAACATTTAAAATCAGACATTTTTGGGAATTTGGACAGTAACTAAATAGTACATATTTTGTAACTAGGACTAACAATTTTTAAAATTTCAATCAATGATGGTTTGGGTGATGATTTTTAAAATAATTTTGAGAGAGGTAATATGTTTGTGTTAAGTAAAAACATGGTGATCTTCAAGTCACACACATTTCAGTGTGTGTGTGTGTGTGTGTGTGTGTGTGTGTGTGTGTGTGTGTGTGTGTGTGTTTATTTTTCCTGAGTGGTGATTCTTCATTTTTTAATACATTGTTTTATCTTTCTTTTCATTAGGTAAGGATCTTGAAATGATTTCCCTTCTGTTTTTCAAATGACAGTCTTCACTTTATGAGCTTTTCTAATGTGTATTTTGCAGAATCTATCATATAGAAAAACTTATGAACACCAACTTAGTGTTCATAATAGTGGAAAGCAAAGGAACCTGTCCCTGTGACACGCGGCTGCTCATGCAAGCAGAACAGACTTGTATCCTTTGATACTAAAGCTATTTGGGACAGATCATCTTGAAGCAATGAACACTAAAGTTTGTCATCCTTGTTTCTTCTCATATAGAGAAAAATATTGCTGTACAAAGGATTTTGGCTTCACCACATTAGTCAGGATTGATGAGAAAAGTTAATTTGAGCATTAAGTTCTTCACAGTCCCATGTACTTGAATTGCTTCTGTTGGCTGAGAGCGAGCAGTGGCATAGGTTGGTTTTGATTGATTTCAGAAATAGATATATATCATTCCACTTTTTAACCATGTGGTGAAGAAGTTACGTTCTGTTCCTTGACAAGCCTCTTTAGCTGATGGTCCGGATCCTTGCGACATGGTTAAGCAACCCAGATACCGAAAGGGGCCTGATGTCTGCTTTGATAACAATGTCCGGGTAAGGGTTTTTTTTTAATGCATTAAAATATTACAAGTTAATAGTCACTCTCCAAGAGGAGCCTAGGAGATCTATCTTCATTTTTAACTCAGACATTGTGTCCTTACTGTAGTGTAGCTCATTAACATGATGTTCTCCTAGTGATTTCATGGTTAGCATAAAGTCAGAATTTGCTTCTTCTGTTTTTCCCACGATGGTTCTTTCAAACACAACTCTAATAAACTTTTTAATAGCCTATATAATTACATTAAATACATAATAATGAAAAATAACCTGTGGGAAGTGTTAACCATAGGAAATATGTTGCCTTCCTTATTTCTTATTTCAAAATAAAATTATAATTTTATTATAATTAGTATGTGTTTAGTCATCATTCCAGTTAAAAAGCTGTTTTAAGTAATCATCCAATTATTTTGTTATACTTTCTCCTATATCATTTTTTCTTTTTATGAAAATTTAGTTACTTTATGTGCATGAATATTTTGTCTGTGTATGTAATCAGTGCACCACATTTGTCCTCCATGCCCATGAAGGCCAGAAGAGGGCACCAGAGCCCCTAGGACTAGAGTTACAGTTAGGTGTGAGCCACTGCCTGAGTACTGGGAAACCAACCCAGATCCTTATATTTATATTAAAGGTACTTGTTAATTTATATTACATTCCTCAATTGTATTAATTTCTTTTTTATCTTAGATAAAATAGAGGGTTATATTCACAAAATCTCCCAACTCGTACCTACTGTACATTGTTTAATGATTACTTTTTCTAAACCTTAGCTCTATTTCATACTACCTTGACTTCTGTGTTATACTCAGTTAATACACATATATTCAGCTACAGTGAATGTGTGTGTTTATAAATATGTGTATGTGCAATGTCTTTTCTTTAAAATTAAGCAACTTTATTCACAAAATGATTATAGTAGAAAGATCACTGTTTCCATTTACTTTTACTACTTCCTATGCAATATTACCCAATTTCCTATCAGAACATTAATATACATTTTTACCTAAAATACATCAATATCAGCTTCAGAAATAGCAACATATTTTCACAGGAATATATTATGCAAATAAGTGAATTTGAAAAACTAGACATTGTTTTGAAAACACAATTAGGAGTCAAGGAGGTAGATCAGGGGCTTATATCAGAGGAGCTGAATTTAAATTGTCCTCACCTACATAAAAAAGATAGATATGGCTGCCAGTTCCTGAAATTTCAACATAGAGATCCCCAGACTCAGTGGCTAATATGCATTGCCGATACTGGCATTTCCTAGTTTGATGAGAGTCACTGTCTCAAGGAAATAAACAGAGGAAGCTCTACTCTGGACTCTTTTGCACATTCACATGCTACATTAGATAGATAGATAGATAGATAGATAGATAGATAGATAGACAGATAGATAGAAAAATGTAAATATAGCAGCAAGACCTCTTTAAGAATAATTTCCATTTTCTCTTGAAAAGTGATTCAAAATTAAGCTAAGTTCTTTTATTCAAAATTACCAAATCAGACTTTCATAACACAAAATTATGAGGACCCCTGAAATTCTCTCTACCATACCTTCTATATTTCATGTTTTCTAGAGGCCTACACCTGCCCAAACCAATCCTCCAAAGAGCTGGTTAGGGGCCCCAGAATAGTGTCACTCATTATGGAGACTTTACTCATCAAACACCTGTCATCAGCTTTCACCTGTGCAAACACAGATTAAAGTCACAAAGATAAATTTACAATATGATCTGCATGCATCAGCTCCCTCAGTGTGTGTGTGTGAAAGTGCAGCTTTTGCTCCATGGCTGGGTGCTAACCGTGTGTGTGTTGTGTTTCTTCAGCTGTAATATACGTTGGCAATGCCTATTGCAATGGTCATTGTGACACTGCACTGGATGGAGGTCCACCTTAACTGCAAACTGCCAGCAAATTGCATGAGCTTTTCACTGTGTCTGTCATCTCTTCTGTTGTTTTTTTTCCCCTTCCCTGTACATCCTACTTTACCCATTGCTAGTAGGATCAACTGGTGTGCACAAGGAGCCATGCCAGGTCCTATCTTCACCTTACTTCCAGTTGGTATGTGGTGCGGATGGTCAGTTACTTTCTCTAATTTGTTTTTCCTTTTGGGTTTGCCTTTTTGAATTTTAGAACATAGCCTACATCCTTAAGTCCATGATTTTAAAAATCCTGAAAGAAGATTATTAAAATTCCAGCACTACTATTTTGGAAGTTGTCTTTTTCAAATGGTGCATCTATACCTCGTGCTACGACCAGCGGGCCAGATTTCTATGCTGGTTTTAAAATCATTATTTTCTTATAAGGTGTTGGTATAAACATTAAACCAATGTAGATAAAACTGAAAAGACCTTCATTATTGTAAGGACTTAAAAAATAAGGTGATAAGATGCCAGGCAACAGATTTTACACATAGAGAAGTTTATTAAATGAGCATGGGGGAGAAGCAAGGGGGAAGAGGTACCCCAGAGAGAGAGGGGGGGCAGAGACAGAGAGAAAGAGAAGGAAGGCGAGAAAGAGGAAAGTAACGGGATAAGAGAGAGAGGGTAGAGAGAGCGCTAGGAGGAGGTCTGTTCTTTTATGTAGCCCTAGGCAGGGCCACGCCCCCACAGCAGGTAGGCAATGACATCACAGGCGGGTAGACTGAAGCAAAATCGCCACACTTATACTGCACTTGTACTCAGTACACAATTATTAGAACTGGTTACCTTGATTTAGTTTTTTGAAATGCTAGCATAAAATTAGTGGGCCATTTCAGTCTCATCAAAGTTTAAGAATTTCTGAGACAACCATTCTGGTGCTTTTTTTTTTTCCTTTCCTTCCTTCTTTTCTTTTAGAAAAATAAAACTTAAGTAGCATCTTAGGATTTATTCCCAAAATATGTGTATGCTTATTGTAGTATTTTAGTATAGATGCTCCTAAATTCTGAACTCATTTCATGCACTATTATTTGTATCTAGGTTAAAATGGCCATTAGTCTTTCATCTTTGAGGACGTTTCTAAGTTACAATAGTTGGGCTGTTGAATAGCTGTTGTGGGGTGCTTCTGTGGTCCTCATCCCATTTATTGTTAATGCTGTCTCATTTCTTGTGCTCTAGAGTCATTATCATGGTATTGCTACAGCAGTGTTTGTTGTGCTCTTCCCTGGTTGGTCCTTGGGGATTCATTGATTAGGAAGCCCCATACTGATGTGTGGATGCCAGTAAGAGTAGAAGGGGCCCATGGAAGGGTGGGAAAAAGCAGAGGGAAATACAGGAAACAGCCACATTTGTTCTGAGATAATGAAATGATGGGGCTTGGGGTTTTTTTATTTGTTTGTTTGATTGGTTGGTTGGTTAGTTGGTTGGTTGCTTTGGTTTTTCAAGACAGGGTTTCTTTGTACACCCCTAGCTGTCCTGAACTCACTTTGTAGACCAGGCTGGACTTGAACTCACAGAGATCTGCCTGCCTCTGCCTCCCTAAGTGCTGGGATTACAGGTGTGCCCAGCTAAAATGATGGTTTCTATAGGAAAACATTTATAAGGAAAATGTTATTATAATGCCAAAATTTACTGGTTTCTCTGCTTGAGAATACTATCTGCATTTATAAAATCAATACACACTTTTATCAGTCCATTGAAAAGTATGTAGTTAATCATTTTAAATGTAGTAAGATGTTTCTTAGCTGTCTCTTTTGTATTAATAATAAAGATAAGCAAAGTATAAAGATTAGAGTACTAACTTCTTATATGGTACATATAAAGTATATAAGAGTTCATTAATTTTTAGATTTTGTTGTAAAATGTATTTTTCTCTTTCAAATATATATATTTGAGAAAAAAATATATATAATATAAATTTTAGATATGGGTTAAAGGTTATGAATTAGACATAAAACTAATAATTACTGTGTTTTGTAAGCTGCCACTGCTTAATGAAAATATTCCATACAACAAATATTGAAGAAAATAGCAATGTAAAAGTTATTAAAATGACCTAAAATTTTTATTCATAAAGTTGACAAAAACATTATGAAAATCATGACACACACATTGAAATACAAACACTGTTGAATTTTATACCTTTTAGTGCTGAAACATATTGCAAAATAATGCCTGAGTTTGCTCATACTTTGTCACTAGCTACTGAATTGACATCTTTTGTTTATTGTCAAACTTTTCTACAACAAGTAGAAATTATTTTTCAATCTATGTATCATTTTCAGAAAAAAAGGTTTTGAACACCGAGATCTCTTTGCTTAAAGTGAGTGTCCACCACACAAATGTCTGAGCTCTGATTGTCCTCAGGCAATACTTGTTTCCAAGACAAAGTGTTTTGCCACAGTCATGTAGCTGTAGCCAAATGTATGTACCAATGTCAAGGAAACACATGCCATCTGGGCACTTCTATTGCGGCTTTCCTGTCCATCTAATGCAAGAGGCCTGGCATCCTGTAGTTCCCCCAAGGCATACAGATTATATGAGTATACAATTTCAAAGCTACACCCCATGAGGACACTCTACAACACAAACACCCAAATCAGAGCTTTCAACAGGGTGTTTGTTTGTTTGTTTGTTTTTCTGACATAAGTGGTAAGGAGCAAAAGAAAGACAAGCAAAAACACTGAAGGTCATTAAAAGTAAAGCAAGCCCATCGGGAGAATTGTTTTACTATATGCAAACTCAAATTATAAAAGTATGTCACTGAGCACCTAAATGAATATGGAGAGATATATTTAAATGTGTATGATTTTTATGCTTTCTGTGCACAAAAACTTGACCCAACGTGCTACCTATCTAGGACATTGTACGACTTTTCCCGCTGAGTCTACTTCTATTCACTTTACATGGAGAGGGCAATAAAAGGCCATGGGGATGAGCCCTCTCAAGCCTAGCCTGATGAGCCAGTGGGATTGTTGCAGTTATTGACAGGAGAGTAGACGACATCTGACCAGATATACCTTCCAACAATCTCTTCTTCCTTGGAATTGTTATCTGCTCAAAAAGCTCCAGGAAAGGAAGGGCTACGAATGCTCCCTCCCTCTCGCTTTCTTCATACGTGGAGAAAAGTTAATGAGTCCAATATGTGAGAGTCTTAGGGGTGACCATAGATGCTCTGAGTCAAGTTGGCACTGGTCATGTCTAACATGAACGATACAATCACACAATGTACGGATTAATGAAGTTAGGGTTAAAGAAAATTATTCTTTAGAAATTAAGAAAAATAATGAATGTATTAGCACTATATTTCCATTAAAAGAGTCATTTTGAAGAATCAACTTCAAATATATATTTGCCTAAATTTAAACATGAGAAATTATTGTTGGATGTATCCAGTTGTTATATGCCATCTGAAGGAGATGGTGTAGTTATAATTCAGGGAAAAAAACAAAACAAAAACAATATCCTTTTAGAATACTTTGTTTTAGAAAAATATTCCTAAAATTGTCTAAATTTTCTTTAAATACTGTAATCTTTGTGCAATTAATTGTCCCATGTTCTAGATAGGGAGGAAGAATATTTGTTTAATCACATCTGACAAAAGAGATGGTAGACATTTGTGTGCATGACATTATAAAATGAGCCGTAGAGGAAATCACACGACTGCAACTGTGAACTCGAAACTATAGCTGACATAGTTCTCCTTTAATCAGTGACATAAAGGGGGAAAAAAAGACTTCTCAGGTCATGGTTTTTATTAATAGGCTTTTAAAAATGGTGCCCTCTTAAATAATCTAGCAAAAGAATGTTGCAACTGGAGATAAATACATACAATATTGGCACCCAGCATTTTATTGGCTTTAATATTAAGCTAAGATATAAATGTGTTATTTTTCCATTGTGAAAAGCTCTTAAAAATCAGGTTGAGTGGTCTCAATGTGTTAATGGGATTTCTCTCTTGACAAGCCAGATAAAATGCTCAGATTTCTTCTGAATTCTGCCCACATGTGATTTAGAATTTCTTTAAAAGTGTATATCACAATTTTCTTTCATAACAGGGACTTGTAATAACTTCTAACCTACTACGTCCCCCAAGTAAAGCAGACATGTTTTATCGCATATGCAGTAAATAAAGATGGGAGAGAAAATAAAAACAATGTAGAGCCAGAGTGTAGTTTTTTCAGAGTTTATATCTATACAATAAAGACATATTTTATGTCGATAAGAACTTCTGTGTGAGCATGCATTTTTAATCTATAAGCAGACTTTATTTGCATGCTGATTCTTCATTCCGTATGACTCATAATTAGCCAGACTATGGGGACTTTTTGTTAAGTGAGTTATGTATATCTTTGTGCTATGTTTGAGAAAGGTGATATTTGTATATATTTATGAAGTCAAATTTTAATCTGAAATTCCAGTGTAACTGATGTCCTATGGAGTTACCCTACCTGTAGAGAAAAGTAGAGAGAAGAAAGGAAAGAACAAATGAAAAAAAAACCTCTAAGACAGATGTAGAGAATGACATTATTAGCAGGGCAGAGTCGGGGAAGAAAGGGGATGTGAGAAGAAGTAGCTAAAAGGCAGCTGGGCTCCACGTGATCGAGGAGTCTGTGGTCCTAAGTACTGGATGCGAATATACTTAGAGCATCGTGAAATCTTCAGATATGAGGGAGAAGGAGTTGCCTTCTGGTTGTTGGAGAAGATGAGAAAGAATGAGGCAGCTCTTACAAAAGCACAGATGAGATGTGTTGGCCATGGGCCTGAGATAGTGAGCAGTGTGTTGGGAGCTACAGTTTGGGAAGTACAGTTTGAAGCTACAGTTAAGAAGCCAATCTGACCGATTTGCCTTGAGAAAGAGAGGGCTTTCAGATGGCCTCAGTGTCTTTGACCTCATGTATGCTAGAAGTACTGTGTAGGGGTGCATGAAGGATTCAATAAGCTTAGTAGTTGTTTTAAATCTCCACAATATAGACAAGTTGGTGATGTAGGAGTCAGAAGAAAACTAGGTCGATGCTATTAATCTGAGAGTTATTGGCAATAACTTCTTAATATATTTATAATAAAAAGTAGATTAAATTGAGGAGAAAAAACTAAACTCTTGAAAAGCTCACCATTTAGAAGTCATGAAGGGAATGAGATGATTTCAAGGACAGTAGGAGAATTCCAAACAAGTTTCCAGAAAAACTGGAGAAGTCTTAACCAAAGGAATATTATACAGCAGTGGATTCTCCAGAGATGCCAATGAAATAAGAACTGATTTACTAACCAGTTAACTAATCAGACAAGAATTATCTTACAACTCTAAATATATAAAAGGAAGAATTTGAATATTAAGCAACTTCCTTGGTATATTAAAGGCTGGGTGTCTGGGCCCACGGGGGCTGCACAAACTGCTGTACCACCCAAGCACAATGCCTGCAGTAAACCTAGAACCCCTGTTCAGATCTAGGCAATGGAGAGCTCATTATCTATGGTTTGGGGAAAGCAGGAACTGCCTCTGTCATGAACTCTGGCGCCCCCTATTTGACCACTTCCCCTTGGTGGGGAGGCCTGGTGGCACTCAGAGGAAGAGGAAGCAGGCTACCAGGATGAGACCTGATAGGCTGTGGTCACATGGTGGGGGAGGAGGTCCCCTTCTGTCACGGGCCTAGGAGAGGGGAATAGGATAAAAGAGGGAGAGAGGGAGGAACAGGAAGATACAAGTAAGGGGATAACAATTGGGATGTAATCTGAATAAATTATTTTTTAAAAACTAACACAGAAAAAAATCCATATAAAAATTGGGCAGTTTACATTATGTACTTCATACTTATGTATCTCTATGATTGTAACTTCTTTAAAAGCAATAAACACCAGATTCTGGTTTCTAGCAGCATGTGAAGCCAATGCTTTGGCATCTTTAATTAATAATAATAATAATAATAATAATAATAATAATAATAATAATAATAATAATAATAATTTCTCAGCACTTTCTTCAATAGAAAACAGCTATGCTTTCTGCAAACACAAATCAAAGAAGATCAGCTGCAAGTAGTGTGTTAGTCTCTGGAATGGAAGTAAATCAGAAGGTCCCGGTATTTGAGAGTTTAAACCTTCGAAAGTTACTCTATAAGAAACACTTACATTTATTTATGTAACTTATTTCAACCCATGGAAGATGACCTTGGAACAATAATTCTTCTCTTTCTCTCTCTCTCTCTCTCTCTCTCTCTCTCTCTCTCTCTCTCTCTCTCTCTCTCTCTCTCTCTCTGTGCCACACCCCCCCCTTTTTTTTAAATGAGGAACAGTTTCTCTGTGTAGCTTTGGCTGCCCTGGAACTCACTCTGTGGGTAGACCACACTCACCTTAAATTCAGAGATCCACCTACCTCCCCACCTCTGCCTCCTCAGGTGTTGGGATTAAAGGCATGTGCACCACCACTGACCAGCTTGGATCAATGAATTT
Organism: Acomys minous; assembly: GCF_964271855.1. Classification (NCBI taxonomy): domain Eukaryota; kingdom Metazoa; phylum Chordata; class Mammalia; order Rodentia; family Muridae; genus Acomys; species Acomys minous. Next base: position 32,045,234 of record NC_140487.1, read on the forward strand.
TGTTTATTTGTTTGCTTGTTTGTTTGTTTGTTTGTTTGAGACAGGGTTTCTCTATGTTATCTTGGCTGTCCTGTACTTGCTTTGTAGACCAAGCTGGCCTTGAACTCACAGTGATCCGCTTGCCTCCAGAGTGCTGGGATTAAAGGTGTGCACCACTACGCCCCGCAGAATTCTTAAAAGATGTCTATGAAAATGAGTGGTTAGGACTTTTTTTTTTTTAAATGAAATCCACAATAGGGGGAATTTTAAACTGTGGAAAATGTTGCAGAGTATTTCTATACCTGGGAATGGACAATAAAGAATGTCTGGGCTCTTAAGGCTTCAATTGAGCCACTACCACTTGTGAAGAACCCCCATAGGTGTGTTAATTTCACGCCCTGGGACAGTGCATGGCTCTGCACATAAGCTTGGCTTCTCCTTATAGCTTAGCTCTTTATTTGAACCCTATGTTTTCAGAATTTCCATGTATTCTTTCCATTTCAAATATGTTTTTTTCTCACTTTACTATGATACTTAACGTCGGGGTGCTACATGTGGCATATAAGTGCTCCTGAGACATTAGAAATATGGGAAATGGATTTTTACTTTTATTTCCTATTTTTATCAATGTGAAGGATTCTTCTTGTCATGGCAGTGAAGTTTTAATTAGAAATTTATATATACAACAAATGATTCATTATTATTATTATTAGCTTTCATTCGTCATTGTCGGAATTTCAAACATTGGTCAAATTGATGCCAGGGTGACCACTATAATCCAGTGTGTGCACAGTTGAAATCTAGGTCAAAATTACTTCTGTCCCAGGTAAAGCAATTTACCAGATAAGCTCAAAAGTAGGTTAAATATGAGTTAATCTGAGAGCTGCTTTGTTATGTGTTCATTCAAGATGGTTCTATTATTATTTGTTTGCCTTCCTAACAGGAGGACTACAGCGACTGTGGTGGTGTTTCGGGGTTGAACCCTTCCTTATGGTCGATCACTGGACTCCAGCTTCTACTCCTTTGGCTGGTATCTGGCAGCAGACACTACCTATTGTGACCTTCTAAAGCCCTGATCTGCAACGAAATTCCAGACCCTGCCAAAACATGAGCCCTCAGTTACATTAAAATAAGGGTCCCTTGAAGAAACTACACAGAACATTAGTTGGCCCTCTACCATGGCGTAGCTCTAAGGCTCAGATTCTTGAACATCCACTGGCTGCATGTCAGGGTGTTGGAAACTGAAACTTGTGTGAATGCTGCATCATCTATGTCTAACATCAAAGCAAAACTCTTTGTGCTCTGTGGGAAGGTTAGGAGTTCACTGTTGCACGGTTGGAGGTTACACGTAAAAGGCTCCCCCATGCAGGTGTTATGAAAAGAAGCAGTCTTGACTTTGACCCTGGATTTCAGCCTGTTGCAGAAGAAGTAAAAGAAGAAAAGGAAACCCTAGTGGGGAGCAGGATATTTTGCCCTCACTTAATTTCTGTTAAAAGGTAATTCCTGCTTTGAGTGGCCATTGAATAGAGAGAGAGAGGGAGGGAGAAAATACATTGGTCTAAACTGTTGAAATACAAACTAATGGCTAATTTTCTACCAAAAAAAATTTGCCATGAATAAAATGCCTTACAAAAGAATGACTTCTCTGCCAAAAACAAAACACAACTGACCAGTTGAATTTTGGTAAGGTACAAAGTGCTGGTTTGAAAATAAGGAAGGAATAAATAAGCTAAAGGTGCTTGCAGGTGAAATTGGAACTCATGCCACATTTCCTCATATATGTAAGCCCTTAAATGCGTGATGTAATGTCCCTTTTTTCACAGTACAGTCATGTAGTGCTAGCCAGATATTTAACACGCTCTAAGAGAAGCTTGTTGGGGGGAGGGGAAATGTTTTCCTTGTGGTTAATGAACTTGGGTTGCCAAGGGTATTTTGCATGATGCTGCTGCTATTTTAAATTTCTGGTTTGTTTTTCTTCTTACTGTAGAGTATAGTCCATTGAAAAGTTAACCGGGTGACATTATTGTCATGTAAGAATCTGAATCTTGCAGTGTACATGCACTTAAGTCATCCTTAACATGTTGTTAAACTACTCTGAATATACTGTGCAATGTAAATGCTGAATGACTGGGTTAGGCAGACGGTGAAAGAAGAATTCATGGATTTTATACAGACTCATGCTTTTGCCTGAAAACCTATGTACAGATATTTTAAGTACATAAATCAGATTTAACACATTTATTTTTTGAAAAGTACATATATGTTCTCAATGAAGATTTATCCTAGGTTTCCTCTTTGTTCGTTTCAATAGTAGCATGTACAATCTAGAAATTGCTGCTCTTGCTGCTTCTGTCCCTCCATTTTGGTATGATCATATGACCAAAATTTCCATACAGTTTCATGAAGGGGTTTTACATTAATCTGAACAAATAGGAAACCTTGAATCTATGTGTATGCATATGAACACTTGATTGTGAATAATAAAATTTGTTTTTATACAGCCTCCTTGGTGAAAAGCATTAGTGTAATAGATCAGAAATTTCATTATAGATTAATATGGTAACAAAACTTTATTTATGCTTCTAAAAGTTATTTTCAGGAATAAACAGTATTTGAAGAAAGGGTAAAAACAATGAATGTGTCTATGGAGAATAATTTTACTGTAAGCTGAAAGTATACATATATTTTTTATGGTAAATGAAGTTTTTTTCTTTTTAGTTAAACATGCCAATATTGGTGTGTGCATATGCTGGAAATTTTCATATATATCATTTTACAACCAGAGTTATTACAAATTCCAGCATACTTTACTATGCTCCACATATCAAAGTTGTAGTCAACTCTTTAGTATAGTTTATTGATTTGTTTATAGGTTTGCGTATATTCTAATTCCTTCCTACATTTTATAAGGTATGATTTTGCTTTAATTCAAAAGCAAGGAGGGGCAATTGGAATCACTCTGCCAACTATTGTCCTAAGAAATGACATCAGTCACCACTTCTAATGCATTGTCATTTTTTAGTGTGTTCATAACTGCTGTTCATGTTAGAAAACAGAAAGTGGTGTAAAAGTAGGGGAACTGCATTTAATTCATGTTGCTTGTTAATTATTTCAAATGTATTACCTTTTGCTAGACTGTTTTGAATCATGCACACGTTGGGAAGGGAACTGTTAGTTTGTATATATAAGTGATGCACATTAAAACCATTGAAATGCTTCTGACAAACAACAACCTACCTTAAATTATGTTTAAAATGTATTGACTATGTATTCCATGGCTAATGTCAGTTACAGAGTGTATTACCACCCATGACATTATCATTGTATTAATCACCATTGAACTTGGCATCTCTTGGCAAGGCCCTATTTGATTTGAGTTCCACACCATCACAACTATATACATGATGATAAATTGGGTACAAGCATGCTCTCTGACTAAAACTTGTTTTCATGACAGACACTAATATTCACGTGTTTGCACACTTTTTTTTTAAATGACAGTAACACTCATCCCATCAAAATTACAATATTAAATTTAACATTTTTTCTGCAAATTCTGTTGACAAAAGTAGTATAGTCTGTTATTTCCAGGAGTAAAACTATATAAAAGATCATTTTTAAACACTTTTAAACTATTTTTATGTAGTTAACTGTTGCTATACTTATGTAGCTCAGTGTACTTTGTCATGTAAACAAAGTCAAAACAAGTCTTGCATTGGTGTTGAGTAGCAGGAAAGAATTTTTGCACAAGTGGTTTCATCTTTTCTTCATTTGAACAACCAGCATTACTGCCAAACACCAATCGTGGTTCATATTTGTAACAGGTTTTTAACATGACATAGTTAGCAAGTTTGACTGATGAGATTTTTAGGTCCTGGGCCTACAAGATTTTAGTATGATCTTTTTTCATGTTTCTAACGCTTAAAGCATTATTGCTTACCTTGGAAAACACAGTGTTGCTGCCATTTGTAAGTTTTCCTATATATAATATTCCTTTTATTAACTGTAAAACTAGCCTTATGGGGTTCAAATAGGCAGTATCCCTTTTAAGTGACCTTTGCAACCCAAGTGTTACTTGCTTATTTGATGCTCTCTTGTACTTTACATCTCATTTAAATGCCTGTCTTGGAGTCACCAAAGCTTAAATTCTACGTCTTAATTTAAAACTACAGGCACAGAGTCTAACCTAGTGAGACACAATGGATTGTGTGATTGTTTTCCACTTGCCCCAAATTCCAGATATTTTATCATTAGCTGGAACTTGCATTGTTTTCCATAACAGAATGTTAATATTGTTGATATTCAGTGTACATTTCTGTAAAGAGCAAATCACTAAACATAACTATCAAGTAATGAAAACTTCCAGAATTTTGCAGAAATAGATAGCTCTTACCAGTGGTTTAATCTACCTTATTTCTAGTTCATATAAACAAACCATGGGAATTCCACTGAGACTCTTGGGATACTGTCTTGTGTAGATGCCACCTGAGTTTCCAATGTGACCTAGCAAAGCTGTCCTTTCCTTGTGCTGTGTGACTGGTGTCATGCTTTAAGGATTCCTTTCATGAAATGCTCATTGTGCATCATGCAAAAGGCCAAGTGGCTTTTGTGAACAACAGATTTTCCCTCCCCTTATTATGTTCTCTTGACACTTTTGTGGAAATTAACTAGTCGGATGAACACATTTTGTAAAAATTTGTATAATACTGTTATAAAAAATTTATAATCCCAGAAAATGTTGTGTTAAATCTTGTGCAAAAACAGTATATTCAGAATAAAAGTTTATCATTGAAAGTCACCATACAGTTTGAGGGTTTGTCTTTTTTTTAAAGATCCAGTTGAAAGGGACAGGCACCTATCATACATATATTTTTAAAAAACAGTCTGTCTGGGTGAAGAGAATTCTAGATTGCAGAAATAAAGCTTTGTTTCAGAAGTGTGATTTTTATAGTCACAAGCCTCAACTTATACAGGAATACATAGATGATTCTTTATGGAACTAACCTTCCTCACCTGTGCATTCTCCATTGAGACTTTGAGAAGTTTAATATATTTAATAAATAAGACAATTTCCTAACAGGGAAAACAGTGGTTCTGGGTTTCTTTAAGGACCTTGGAAAAAAAACAACACATCTGCCATGTGCATATCTCTGATATACCTTAAATATAAACATTTCTCCAAAGTATTGGCAGCTAATGGCAGGTACGGGATTAAAGTGCCATGTAAGGTACTTCAAAACAACATTTATACTTGTTTACTTCTTGCCTCACGTCCGCTCATCGCATGAAGTAGAGCTACTACAATATATGTTTGCTACTTTTCTGCGCTGAAGATTTCTTAAAATAGAGCAAAATAGCTACTACATTGGAGTTGACTGGGGTATGTGGGTCGAGATGATGATTACTGGATAGTCTCTGCCATGTTTGATCAAGGCATTTGAACAGGAAAGCAAAACCTACTTAAAAGTATAAGGTAGATAACATTTGTTTTTTTTTCCCCAACATCTGGCTTCATTTCATGCCAATTTATCTCCGCAGTCAATGCTAGTACTCCCCAGAGACCCTCATTTCCTTCATCAGTCTTCTTGATCCCTCTCCATCTTTTCACTTGGGAACCTGACGCCATCAATTCTCTTTTACAAAGCTATTTTAATTTCTCTCCTCTGCAGACTTTTGCCCCCTTCTACTTGCGAATGTGTTTATAAGACCTCTATTTAAAATAAACACAACAACCATATATCCCTTACCACTGCCTGTTAAGCCTGTTATTCTCTTGCTCTGCAAACTGATAATTCACTCATTAGTCTCTTCTTTTTGCACTGTATTTAATTGGGCCCTAGAATCTTACGTCTATAAGATAATTTATCTTTGAACTTAAATTCATAGAACTGATAAAAATTTGAGAGTATTGGTATTAGTACCTAATTTACAAGTCTTGAGTACTTAAAATTTGAAAGTTCTGCTTCTTGAAATTGTTAGTCCTCCCGACAGTACCTGCACATTCCTATAAGCTGGTGTGCAATTCAGTGATGTTTATTTAGTATTATTTAGTGTAAGTCAACTATTTGTTTCACATAATCATTTAAGAAGGAAATTTATATTCTTGTTGTAATTATTTTAATTAAGTAGGGTTGTAGCAATTACAGTAAAGTCAACAAAAGCAAATGACAGTTGTCAATAGTTACACACTTCAAACACTTCCCCAATGTTTTTATTAGAAAAACAGCCTAATCTATCGCACCAATAATGGATTGTTAAGTATCAATCTTCACTGAAACATCTGATTATAAGTTATAACTAATAATATATGTACTCATAAAATTTTTCTGTTTGATTTGCCTCATATGTGTGTAACTTTCATCCAAGATATTTTGTTGAAATCATAACAGCTGTTTCATTTGTGGCTCAGCAGTTCACTGATACTTATCTTCTGTACTTTGATGAATTGTGAATTTTTGTGTTAACCACCACCCACTTTAGAAAGAAATCTCTTTGACTATGACTGGGATATGTGTTAACCTATCAGCATAGGAATATAAATCTAGAATGAAGCTTGATACTATGTCCATTGTCATTGTACCAAAATAAGAGTCGTAGGTTTATCCATGAGGCTCCTGATCTTTGAAACATAGCCATAGCTCAGTTTTGCAGCACCAGGGCATGAATTTTCTCCTCTAGGGTGGACCATAAAGCCAAATGGATCAATTGGTTACCTCCAAGTTATTCATCCCTCTATGGTACCCATAGATATCTTGCACTGTCTGTCATTATTGTAGTTTAAAGAGTTTATATCTGAAGAGCTTATAGCTGAGTAAGATTGTTGCTGACTTCCCCCCAATAGACTTCCAGTACTATGGAAGCTAGCAATGGGGAGGAAGCTTCCTATTCAGTGTCAACTTGATTTCCTCAAGTCCTGTGACCAAAGTGTACACTATCTCCAGTAATAGAGCCTTTCTATAGAGTTAGAAAGACAACCTAATCTATCACACTAATAGATAGGCAAGCAAGAACAACGGCAATACATTTGCAGCATCTCTGGAACACCCCTCACTAACAAGTCAAAAACAGTTATCCCACATCTGCCACTAAGATTTTCATTTGTCAACCTATGGTTTCTGACAGGAGCATTATCCTCTGTGTAGGAATAACTGCTATCTCCTATTGAATTCTTTTATATTATATATATATATATATATATATATATATATACACATATGGTTATAAAATGTATACTTATATATGGTTATTAAATATCTTATTTATTCATATATATTTGTGAAATATCTTTTCTTTTAAATATCCTTAGTGTTAGTGAAACAGTGTCTTCTGGATATGAGGAGAAAGCTGCAGTCATCACTCAAAGCTGCTGAGCTTGCCTATACAAAACACCTGCACAAGATCAAACCAGCCAACATTTTAGAAAAGAGGGAGGAAAGGCTCACAAGCCTCTACCCCTAACTGGGGAACTACTGAGAGTTGATGGCTTCTGGGTAAAGGGGCGTCGGTTTCCTTTAAGGTTATTGCTCTGGTAGAGCAACCACACCCCAGTGGATGGCCCCATACTCTTGAACATATGGGAGTGGAAACTGGATTTGGTAGGTTATTAAGACAGAAAGAGAGAGGGGGGAAAGGGAGGGAAGAGGAGAGAAAGAGAAAAGAAAAAAATACATGAAGTTGGAAGGAATTAAGGAATTATGGGTAAGGGAAGAGTGAGAATAAATATGATAAAAATATATCATTTGACATTTTTCAAAGAATTAACAAAAACATTTATTAAAAATGTCAATATCATGTGGCTCACTTGAAATATAGTTTAGATTCTTAAAAAATAAAGAATAAGTCCATCACTTTATGTGGTAGAAACAAATGACTTAATAGAAATTTTGTATTATACTATTTAATGAAGTTTCCAGCAAAACAAAAACAAACAAACAAACAAAAAAACCAAAAAACTTCAATCCTTCCCACCCCAGAAAGAGAAAAAAAGAAAGACACAATTAGTGGGTTTTAAGGCCAGGTCACAACAGTTATGTAATCTTTCATTACATGCAGCATCTACAGTTTATCCTTCCTGCTCCAACAACTTTTAGCTTTTCTTAAAAAAAAAAAATGAAATAGATGCTACTAGTTATTCTACTTACAGCACCATCTCAACAACTCTTTGATATAAAAACATAAAAAGTGGAGTAAATTGGGCCCAGCTCCTATCCCAATTCCTTATGCTTTAAGGGACTTCTCTTTACCAGATAAACTTCTTCCTGTTTAGTTTAAGAAAAAATAAGGTATTTCTTTGTCAAAGTTTGGAATGGTTGATAACATCTTCAGTCAACAAAATAAAGTAGAAGCAAGTTTATGTGAGTTGTTATTATCTCCTTCCTCTCACCTTTTTATGTTGATGATTAAAGTGATATATAAACTTCTCAAGCCAGCAACTGAACACCGAGTGCTTTGTTGGAGCCATCTAGTACAACAATATGTCAAACCCACTGCTTGTTTTGCGCTCCTGGCTTCATCACGTATTAGTTACATCCCATTAACAAGTTTCAGAATGTCTCTAAGCTTCTACTTTCTCAACTCCCAAAATAGACATGATTGTGGTAAAACCATTACAAAATTGCCATGGTAATCGAGTGGTTATAACTAATAGGAAGTTCTTAGCATGGAGTGATCACTGAATAAATAAATGATGTCATCCTTTAGGCTTATGGAGGTTTATCATCACAATTAACTTCCTGAAAGCATAAGCATTTTGTGGTAGGGTTCTAAAGATCCTATTCCTTGACTCATCAATTTTTATTTAAAACATTGAGACACAAAATAGAGACACAAAATAAGTAACACCTACATTGATGGAACTATTGTTGGAGCTACTGAACCATTAGTAAGAATTTACTTAGAGTTAGGTAAGTGTAGTGATCTAGAAAATATACAGGAATTAACATAAGTGTAACCCATTCAGACAAAACTATCCAGAGAAGATATCCATGGTCTTAACATAAAAGCAACATTGTAACAAATAAGAGAGCCTGTGAAAACCAAGAAACATATGCAGGGCATCAGAGTAGCTGAATGTGTGTCAGTGTGGCTAGAGGGAAGAAGTCAAAGATGAGACAGGACTTTACACATGCTCCTTGGGCATTCAGAAACCACTGAAGATTTTAGGCAAAAAAAACAACAAGATTAGATTTGCATTTCAGGACATCACCCTGTGAGATATGGGTTACTAAAAGAACATGTACATTATAGTGTACTAACCCTGAGAACATTGATTGCTGGCATAAGAAGGATAAGAAATACATAAACCTCTAAGAGTACAGCAACAAGAAAAGAAAGAAGAGTTAAAAAGAAAAAAGCTAGTAATGAGCTTTTGGCCTGAAGAAGAAAAAAAAAAAAAACATGTTCAAGACTCTGAGATTTGCCACCAGGTTATTGGTGCAATTCTAAGTTAGTAAATAGTGGAGGGTGACTTGGATAGGAGATAAGGCTTGTGAGCCATGTCCAAACGAGAGGCAGGGAAAGGCTGCACTTAAGAAAGATGTGCATAGAGCTTGAATGTGGTGTAAAGATACAAAGATGAGAAATACAGGTAAGTCACTCTGCTGCCCAAGAATGCGTGAGACTGGTAGCATGAGTCTCACCGTTCACTGCTTGTTTGACAGCCCTATGGGAGAGGCCCTTCTTTTGTTTTAAACACTGATACCCAGGTTCCGCTAACATTCACTCTGAATCCAAGGCATTTCAGGCAGCCAGGGCCCCGCTGGGAGAATACAGCATAACAATTCAGATGCCATTATCTCTGCATTTTTTTCTTTATAAAAACCTAAGTGGATGCCAGTTGTTGGTTCAGTTTTCAAAAGCACATCTTTCAAATGTATTTTCAACAAATGATGATAAAAATCACAAAGCTCTTGAGGGCTATGTTTTATTGTTTCACTCTTCCCCTTTTCATCTAGATTATGAAACTACACACAGCTGATAATCACTAAACATCTCATTTATTGTGGCCAAAAATCAGGACCACCATTGAGATTATTGCTTCCAGAGGACATTCTGGTCCTGATGTAGTCAAATAGTAACAAATACCTCACGCAGTTGAACCACAAGCTTCTATAAAAATCCTTGCCAACCAAATTAACTCTTATGATAAGTGATAGTGAAAGTTGGAATAAAGTCAGGAAGTGATATTACTTGAAAATCTGTTTCCTTTATACATCATATTGAATTAAATAAAGCCTGTTTCTTAATAAGAGAGAAAGCCAATCATAATTCCTAAAGACTCATTCAAAAATAAGTAGTTTAGGCTGCCTGACTATCTTCTTTTGTTTTGTTTTTCAAGACAGGGTTTCTCTGTGTAGTCTTAGCTGTCCTTGAATACACACTGTAGACCAAGCTGGCTTCAAACTCACAGGTCCACCGGCCACTCAGCCTGACCAGCCCATTTTAGCCCATACAGACTCAAGAAAATCTCATGGTAGCAAGAGAAGCCATGGGACAAACAACCAATTGCAGGTTCTGGCATCAGAGTGTTCGGAAGCACATCCTTGGTCCCCAGCAAGGATATGGTATTATGGCTTCTGTTTTGTTTTGTTTTGTTTTGTTTTTCTGTCAGGTTAATCTGCTCACTCAAGATCTACATATGATAAAAGGTGATACTAGGCACCAATGTTTACTCTGACATTTACTTCTTACCTCAGAGCACCAGTCATTTTACTGTTGCTTATTTCAGGAGAACCAGAAGAAACTGGCATCAAGAAAATTTCTAATGCAGAAGAAGTATTGTGAACTTCAGCACCAGGACATGATGCTGAGAAACACAAACATAGCACTAGCTCTAGAAATATAAAAGACGAATGTTCCTTTGGAAACCCTGCATAAGTTCAAGAGTGTTATTAGCCATGCCAAAAGGGACTATACCATTAAACAGCCCCGGTAGGGAAGAATTTAAAACAGGAGTCTGGGCTTCGCGGCTGAGCTAGGAAAGGGAGATGGGAAAGCAGCCTGTCTTGGGTGTCTTCATCTGTATGTCAAGAACAATTGAGCACCTGGAGCATAGCAAATGTAATGGAGTGATAGCAAAGCAAATGGAGAGATGGGCTTTGGGAAGTCATTTGCCTTCAACTGACAGCTTGGGCCTGGGGAGGAGGAGCATCCTTCCCTGGAGTCCTGTATATGTTTCTTAGTGCTTTTTGCTGCACATCTTTACACATTCCAAGTGATTCCTGAGTTTTCACACCTGCTTTGTGCAAGCTCTCTCACTTCACCTTTGTTACATGGTGATGTTTGAAGATTATCATATTTGGTTCTCTAATTTATCTCATGAAAACTCTTTACCTCTCTGCTTTTATTAAAAATCCATGTTTTTAAAATCTTGTCCAAATTTTGAATTGTCATCCAATAATCATACAGAGATATCTTAAATATATGTTATTTAACATGCCAGGAAAATAACTGTCGCCCATTTCTCAGCATATTTTTCCTTGGCAGTGTCATCTCAGGACCTGAGAGATTGGAAGTCACCCAAAGTATAAACTTTAAAATATTATATGTTCAGATTATGGTAAGTCCACCCATTACATACCCTTTATTCATTAAAATTTCAGAAGTCTAATGCTACTTTCTTCTTTCAAACTTTTGTCTAGATGATTTAAATAGCTTCCAACTGATTTTCTGACTTTGTTTGCCCCTCGCCTCCACACTACTTATTTTTCTAAAATTTACCTCAGATTACATCTTTTCCTGTATAAAAATACTCAGCAGCTCCCTGTTGCCTATGTAAGCGCCTTAGGAGGGCACATAATGGAAATCAGCAACAGGCCTGTTTAAACATGACGTCACAACCTCCCATTCACATCTAGACAATAAAAGTACATTTTTACTCAAACTTTCCCAAATTACATTACATCCTCCAGATCGCTAAGTCACATTGGAGTCCCTCAATACACATCTCACAGCATGCCTCCTAACTTCTTGTTACCTGATGCCCACACTCAAATGCTGCCGTATTTCTTTTATATTTTATATTTTTATATATTACATATTAAATATAATATACTAAATATAATATATATTAAATATTTATATATTATATATTTATATTTATATTATATTTTCATACAATATATTCTGAATATGGTTTCCCTTCCTCCTATTCTTTCCAATTCCTAATTCTTTCCCCTACCATCTAGATCCATATTTGTTCTGTCTCTATTAAGAAAACAAGCAGGCATATAAGGAGAGTAAAATAAAATAGGACACAACAAAAACAATTAAATAGGAAAAAGCAACCAAACTAGGAAAAGAGCCAAAAAAAAAAAAAAAGAAGTCACCCGCTCTAGACCACCCAAGCAGCTTTAGTATGAGTTCTATCTCAAGGAGCAAGCCTTAAATCCAGTCAGATATTGGTTGGTTACCCCCACATGCTTTGCGCCACTAGTGTATCTTACAGACAGGTTACTCTTGTAGAGAAAAGGGTTTGGACTGGGGTTCATATTTAGATTTCTTCTTTGGTAGTGTGCATATTGCCTTCCAGTATATGAATTCTAGCCAAAGGGGTAAAGACTCTAGGAAGACAGTAGCTCAACATCTCTGTTTTCAATGAGTTATGTAGATGTTAACTTCATCAATAGGGCCTTACTGTCTGTCAGTTTATGGAGAATCACTAATAGCTTTGGCAATAGCCTTTTGGGGTCAGTCAATGTGGGAGTCCCAGGGGAACCCTTTGGCAGATAATTCAATTGGATGTACCTATTTCTGGTACCAGAAGCTTCATTTGGTAACTAGAGATATCCAGTTGAGGCTCTGTCTCCTTCATTATTTGGTGACCTGTTTTTGTTTTTAATCTTATGTTATTAGTTTAGATCTCCTTCATATATGGATATATTCTAGAGATCTTCTGCTGAATTATGCTTCCGTAGGACCCCTCAAATGACCTTTAGTTTTAGTTGTCTCTCTTTCTTGATTTCTGCCACTCCTAGTAAAATATCATTATAGATGTATAAGAATACGTGTATAGAAATATTATTACATATACCTACATATAGAGATAAGTATGTATTATGTTCTTTCTGTATGTATATATGCATATAGGAGATATAATGTTAAATAAAATAGGAACAGAAACTGCTAAGCTAGAGTCATGCAATTGACGATCAACTATTTAATATAATGTACTAAATTGTTCCTGTGAACATTTTATTGTTTTCTGATAGTAAAAAAGCTATGAAAAATTTAAACATTTAGAAAAAATTAATAAGAAGCCTAAGAGAATGATTAAGCTAAACATGAAAATATAGCTTCAACAACCCAGACATTAAAATGATACTTTAAAAATAATGAAGGAAGCTGGTGAGATGACACTTGCTTTGAAAACATGAGGACCATAGTCTAAATTCCAGCACCCACCTAAAAAAAGAAAGGGGGGGATTGAGCATGGCTCCCGGTGTCTGTTGCACTGGTATTTTAGGAAAGAGGCAGATGATCAGTACAGCTCTCTTGCAAGTCAGCCAAAAGAGTGAGTTTCTGGTTCATTGAGAGTCACTGTCTCAAGGCAATAAGAAAGAGAGTGAGACAGGGGTACACCTGAAGTTCTTGTATGGCCTCTCCTTGTTTCCTCATGGATTACAAAACTTCACACTCACATGCATGTCCTCCATCCACACAATGAAATAATTGTGATGCTTTATTTATCAGTATCCCAGAGCATGTATTCATAACTTCTCTGTTTGTTCAGCAGACAGATATTTAAAGTCTAGAGAGATACTGAGCCATTAGATTACAGTTTTTCCACATCAGGTTGCCAATGCTTTAAGCAAATCTCAGACACTCTCTCCAATGCAGAGAAGTAGCCTCATATCCTACACATGAGATATGGGGAACTGCAGCCATACTCAATGCCTAGAGAGAAAACTGAAACACTCCGCGAGTGCTACAGCCTCTCATGATGCTAACAAATGTCTTAGTTCTGTAGCATTGCGGTGGTAATGGGAATATCAGGTGTTACCCTAGCACCTCTCCATACTATAATTGACTGAAATGCAGGAACTTCGTCTTCACAGTGAATTTTTCATTCATTCTCTGAGTCTTGCCCTAAGTCTTCTCCCCTGTGGGAGTTATACCTATGTTTCAAAAGTGTCTATGTCCTAAATAGTCATTTACTCTGTGTATTTTTCTGCTGAGGTATTCCTAAATATGTTCATGAAATTTTATTAGAAGGCATTCTATATGGTATGATCCACATAAAATACATAACATATAAAAATAATTAATGAATAGAAAAAATAATGAAAAGTCTTCACTACCTATTGACCTTTCATTAAAAAAAAAAAAAGATAGAGTTATATATAGTATTACTGAGATTTAGTTAGATTCATACAAGTACCAACAACAAAACATGTTCTAGTAATTTCTTTGACAGAATGACATATTGGAAAACAAAGGTGTCCAAAGAGCCAAACTCATAATACAGTACCTAGGAGCAAATCGTTTCTTGCCTATTTCAACTTTTCTTTCAGCCTCCTTAAGCTTGTGTCAGCATATTTTCATACTTTTTGCCTACTTTCTTCGCTATCTCTATCTCTCATAAAAACTTATGTTATGTGTTTGAGGCTTACAATAAGTCTGGGATGATGTCAACATTCTTAATATCTGAAAAGAACCTTTAATCCAAGTAATGTCACATTCACAGGGTTCAGGAATCAAGACATGGTCATATCTGGGAGAGAAATGTCAATTTATCCCTGACATTATGGGACATATCAGCATGGCACTGTAGCATACAAAGTATATTTTATACTTGGTAGCTACAATTTTGATTTTTCTATTACATCCAGATTAATATGTCTGATATTATGTATTAGGTGCCCAATTTTATGTCTCCATCTGAGCACAGAGGCACTTTTTCCCCATCTTCAAAGAGAATTAACTATTTGTGATTAATATCTAAGACTTCTCCCAGAGAGAATCTCTGGATGAAGAAAGCTACTCTGCTTCCACATCAAAGAGAATAAATAGGAGGCTATATACAATTGGATGCCTGTGTCAGTTCATCCCATCTTGCAAATGAATTGCCACCTGCAGAGCGTCCCATATATCGCCTGTGTGCTACACAACTATCTTTCAGTTTCTCCCTTCTTGCCTTTTCCCCTCCTTCCTTTCCTCCCTTTCTTCTTTTCTTTCTACCCAGGTCCTGTTCCCATAAGCATTTTGCATTGAATACCTTATATATAAGTCATTGCAGATTTATCCCTACAGAATTCAAACTTGGGAAAGAGCCATTGCCAATCTAATGTGCCTCAAGGGAACTTTTACTGTACCAATCTTTTGCTACCCAACATTCGGTCCAATTGACCTCCTACAGCTTAGTAAATGACATATTATTTAGACTGCTAAAGCCTTATCCTAGAAGTTATCCTTACCAATGTCCTTTACACTTACTAGTAACCTATTTTGAGTATAAACAATTGACATACTATTATTTTCTTGCTGCAGTAAAAATATTAGAATTATTCTACTACCCCAACCAGGTAAAGACCCAATAAAAAAGAAGAATTATAGACCAATACCCCTGATGAAAATTACAGCCAAGCCAAATGCAGAGAACAGCTGATTGTGGGGTTCCCAAAACTAATAGATGCATTTACAATACAACCCCTGCACCTAAGGCTCGGGGAACATGGAAGATCGGGAAGAAAGATTGTAAGAGCCAGAGAACCAGAAAATCTGCTGTGAGACTGTGAGTCATAGAAATGCCATGGAATTTCCACTTCAGACCTCAACAATATGGCTGCCTATCCAATAACTAAGCACAGCACCCATAGGCAGGTGAATATAGTAAAGGAAATTTCAGGAGGCCCTACATCTAAACAAAGAATGGTAGGCATCTAAGGAATGCTAAGAACTAGAGAATTAAACTCACCCAAGGATGAGGCTTTCAATTTGGTCATCCTACACCAAGTATCTGACCCTGAAGGAGGATACACATGAGCAACATTAAACAACTTCAGTAGGTTGCACATAGCTATTTTTACAGGTATGCAACAATAACAAAGAAAAAGAGACAACAAATAGAAGAAGAAATTAGAAGATCACATAGGAAGTGTTGGATGAAGGAAAGGGGGGAAAGGGATACAATTATATCTGAATTTGAAAGAATAAAAATGAAATAAGTTGCATAAGGAACTTAAGAAGCCTTGTTTGGATTCACAACTTCAGGGAGATGTACACAGTGGTGAATAAATCATACACAGGAGGCAAAGTGAGCTGGTCTTGTTGCAGTCACATTCAGAAAGCAGAAAAAAAACAAATGCTTGTGACCAACTCATGGAATGACTCCACCCACATTCAGGGAAGACCCTCCCATTCCAATTAGACTAATCTAGATTATCTATCTCTCTGAGTAATGCTTAAGGATTCATTTTCATGTTGATTCAAACCCTATCAAGTTGTAATAGTGATTAACTATTACATCCAACAATTGCATTCCTAAGTGATATGGAGTATCTTCCTACTTCTCTTCATATAATTACCACTTTTTTGAGTAGAGTTATAAAGTACATCAGTATTATATGTAAAAAAAATATTTAATTAAAAAAAAGTAGTTCAGGTCTTCACTGGACCACTCACTATAGCTGCAGGCAATTTACTTCACATTTCTTTGTTCCACAAAATAAAGAATAGTAATAGCAGCAACATTATGGATTATACATAGGCTGCAAAGATGGCTCGGTTAAGTTCTAGCACCTACCTGGCAAAGAAAACCATCTTCTTGAAGTTGTCCTCTGACTTCTACTGGAATATAGTGGCACGCATGCACACGCACACACATAAACGCAATAAAAAATTTTAATATGGTTAAAGGGGATAATGAATGTTACAGAGTAAGAGGAATAATTGACACACCGGAAAAAGCTCTCTGTATCACTTACAAATATCTTGAGACATAATTAGGTAGAAAATTGAAAGAACATGTGATTAAGCTAAGGGAATTTTCTGTGAACTAGATTGTCTTGGTCTTCATTCACAGATCATAACATTATTGTGTATAACGGAATCATATCGCTCTACAAGGTAGCCTCTCAGCACCCTTATTGTTTTAAAATAAATATTCATATTGAATATACAGTATTAAAGTAAATGTCACATAATATTTTTTGTAAATATCACAATGTTATATATTTATCTAAATGGTTTTAACTAAAGAATGTAACCCCAGAAGACAGGCTATTAATATGCTCTAGGAAGAGCTGATGGTTTGGTGTGTGCACATTTTTTCCCCAACAAAACAAGCCAGTGCCTTCGATTTGCTTGCTTATTGGCTTGTTAAAAATGTATAAAAATACTTATTTAAGTTGTCATTCCTTCTTTCCTACCTCTTTTGTTTGATGATTAAATTGGAATCATTTCTCTCTTATTTCCTCTGAAAACATTGTTAAAATACTGTTCAAGAGCCGGGCATGGTGGCTCACGCCTTTAATCCCAGCACTTGGGAGGCAGAGGCAGGTGGATCGCTGTGAGTTCGAGGCCAGCCTGGTCTACAAAGCAAGTCCAGGACAGCCAAGGTTACACAGAGAGACCCTGTCTCAAAAAAAAAAGTACTGTTCAAAGCCATGACACAAACTTATATGCAAAGTAAGTTACCATTGTATTTTATATAACTAGAGCTTAGTAAACACAAAATATAAAACTAAGGTGAGGATAGCCAGAAGAACATCTCTCTGTGAAGTCTCTTTCTAACACAGCTATAGTAAGACAAGTGCTAACCTTCTGAGACTGAGCCAGAATAGAAGAAGTGAAGACATTTCTAGTGTGTGGTTGAGGACTAGAATGAAGGTAAATATCACTAAACTGCCCAACTAGCTTCTTTTTGTTTTTAAGTCTTCTTTATAATGTTTATTTGTAGTGTGTGTGTGTGTGTGTGTGTGTGTGTGTGTGTGTGTGTGTGTGAGTGAGTGATATGTGTGTGTATGTGGTATATGTGTAAGTGTATATGTATATGTATATATATATGTGTAGTATGGGAGTGTGGTGTGTGTGTGTGTGTGGTGTGTTATAAACTGTGTGTAAGTATGTGTGTATGTGTATGTGTATGTATGTATAGTGTGTGTTATGAATGTATGTGTTTGTATATGTGTGATGTGTGTGATACACTGTGTGTGTGAGTATGTGTGTATGTGTATGTATGTGTAGTGTGTGGTATGAGTGTATGTGTTTGTGTATGTGTGGTGCGTGTTATATACACTGTGTGAATATGTGTGTATGTGTGGATGTGTGATATGTGGTGTGTGGTATGATTGTATGTGTGTGTGGTGTATATGTGTTGTGTAGGTGGTGTGTATGTGTGTATGTGTGTGTGTTGAATCTATTTGCATATTATTTGTTGTTTTTAATAGTTTAAAGAGAAAAGAAATTTGAAACAGGATCTAAACATGTAGATTTGGCTGGCCTGAAACTCACTATGTAGATCAGGCTGTTCTTGAACTCACAGATGGGCTTGTCTTTCTTTCTCAGTTCTTATATTAAGGGCATGTGCCACTATGTCCAGAGAAACAAAATAAAGAAACTGATTATATAAGACCATCAGCAGACTACACTTTAGCTCTTTTATTTTAAGATTTTTTTCTTGGTGCATAAAAAATAATTAACAATTTGTGACACTGGGAGACAATTAACAATTAGGAAATACTGGCTTTAACAAAATACTATTTTGCTCTTCTCAGTGAAGCCGTAAGTTTCTCCTTATCTAATATCTTTATTTATAAAGCAAAACCAAAGAAATGGCATGAAACGTGACAGTTTCTACCTGTTACAATTCCAAAGTTTAGTGTTAGTAAACAGGCAGCAATACAGACGCCCCAAAGGCCCTGATGACCTGACCATGGGAAAACAGGCAACACCAAAGCCACCCCAGAAGCACGTCATCAGAAACACATCACTGCCAGCCGGCAGGATTCAAGTACCCTAAGCCACCTGTGCACCCTCTGTGCATGCATGTGCACATCCTGAGCACACATACGCTAGGTCGACCTATAAAGGGAATTCCTCCCATCCCCCAACACGTGTAAACCTACCTACATGCGATAGGCCATATAAAGGGAATCCCTCCCATCCCCCAGCTGCTTCTTCCCTTCTGTGTCTCCTGAAACTATCTTTGTATTCCCTTCCCTTCATAAACCTTTAAGTGGATCTGCCAGGAGTGGTGTGATTTCTATTTCGTATCCCAATATTTAGCCTCATAAGAGATTTCATCCAGCTTTTGTACTAGTGTGGCTGGCACAAGAATGAACCGCTCCCACCCCCCCAGCCTCCGCACCCCACCCCCAAAGCCCCGCGCCTCCAGGCTCATATATTTAAATGCTTAGTCACCAGGGAGTGGCACTGTTTTAATGAATTAGAAGGATTAAGATGTGTTGCCTTGTTAGGGGAAACTTGTCACTGTGGGTAATCTTTGATGTTTCAAAAGAGCATGTTGAGCCCAGAGTCTCTGTGCCGACTACGCATCAGGATATAGTATAGTTCTCAGCTACTTTTCCAGAGGCTAGCTGCATGCTGCCATGCTTCCTGCCACGATGACAATGGACTAAACCTCTAAAGTATAAGAAAGCCCCCAATTAAATTACATCTCTTATAATAGTTCCCTTTGTTATGGTGTGTCTTCAAAGCAATGAACTCTAAATTGGGCTGGCTCAATTTGATTGAGATCAGATGTTAGTTTCTATGTAGAATAACGAATCACAATCTTTTTGGCATTTCTAAAAGAAGATGTATGTGCAAAGGGAGAAAAGTGCAAAAATAAATAAATAAATACTCACCAATTTATAGTTAATGAGCATGCTATACAGCATGCAGAAGGAGAGAACCCAGATCATACCAAAAGGTGTAAGGAACTGAGCTAAAGACACTAAGACAAAAATATGAAAAACAGATGTCTGGACATCAGCACACCTGGATTCTTGCTGTCTCTTTGTCACTTGTCACAAGTAAGCCAGTAAAATGTAAGTTAAGGCTTCTCCGTACAGTTCAGATTAAGGGGAACTAAAAAAGAGCAGTTTACTAAATTTGAATAGGCTAAAATTTAAGTGAAGGGAATAATAGGACATCTACCAGGTCAGCAAAGGAAATTAATTAACTTGGGCTAGCTGTGGTCACAGGCACCAGGTGTAAGAAGAGGGGCAAATGATGGTTTTGGGCTACAGAAGATGAGGGTTTCGGTACAGTTGTGGTCTGGAATTTAGACTAATGAAATCAGATATTAGTGCTCAAACCAACTTGTGTAACTTTTATAGCTTTGAGAAGTTTAATATGTTATCAGAGACAGGGATCTCATGATAATGCAGCCAATTGAAGTTTTTGCCAGTGAAGTGACAGATCACAAGATACTGTGTTAAAACCCAGTCCTACAAAGGAAGCTGGGACACAGTAGTAAGAGCGAGTCCCTTGGGACACCGAACACTACCATCCCCAGAATACTAGTGACCAGCGGGACCAAGTGAACAGTGGATTCCTAGTCTAACTGATAGTACGTTTGTGAAGATGAACATTCCTGACCATAAGTGCAAACCCCTGTACTGAGTTTGGTGATGGACAAAGCATTTAAGTAAGTGGCAGGTACTAAGGTACTGGTGAAGAGAAAGAGTGTAAGCCAAACAACATTTCCCTAAACAAGGGAGAAAAGAAAACTGATTCTGCATTGGTTAGTCCACGAGTAAGACATAATTTGAGACTGTTTAGTGTTTCCCTAAGCTGGAAACACAGACCAGACTCTGCTCATCAGCCATTTCCACCACCGGTTTGCTTTTACACCTTCTGCTTCCCACTACTTCAAAGAATTCTGAAGTATACATCTCTTACAGAAGTTACAGAAAAGTCAACAAAGTTATTGTGATACCTCATAGTGAACTGACACTGGAGGACGTGGCATGAATAGCTAACAGAAAGAGAACTGAGGTGCAAACAATCAAAAAGAGCAAGTAAAATTATTTGTTGGTGTTCTAGGACCAGCTAAAGCCTCAGCATTATTATGAGTATTGAGTTGTATGATAAAGTGGTGGGTGTGAAATTAGCATAAAACATTAGTAGCCATTTTGTATGCAAACAGTGCAAAATAAGAAGAACAATAAATACTTAGAAAGAAAACTAATAAGCAATGTAGGAAAATAAATCTTAAACATGACAATACATTTTAGAAATAAATTGTAGAGTATTTGTTGGCTTAGTAAAACAATTCTACAATAAAAACGGTAGTTATGAAAGTTAAAAGTTCTAAAAATAAAGTCAGAAATTATACTGGTTTGGGGGGAGTAGCAGTAGTAGGCTCTTCTGGCTTCTTTTCGTCATAAATGAAGGCTATTGTGGACATCTATAACTGGTTGGAATGCAAAGAACAGCTAACCATGGGGTAGCCAACTCTATCTGACACAACTGCAACACAATCCTCATGCCTAAACCACAAGGAGCATTACAAAAAAGAGGAAGGTCATATCTGCGGTAAGGTGGCATCTTTTATATATGACAAGGAAACTGCATCCATCCTTTGGATGCATGCATCCTTTGGAGCATCCTTTGGATGCTCAGAAACATGGTCGCCTTTATAAGACCTATATTATGAAAACACCTTCTAATCATCTGAAAATTGCTGAAGGAAGACCCCAGACTCAAACAGTGTGTAAAAACAGAGTGTTTATTCTACAGAAACAGCCTGCATTTAGGGTTCAATCATCCATACAAAAGAGAAGTAACCTTGAGGGGGGGCTTACAGGCTATTTTAAAGGCTTCTAGGGGAATTCTATTTGTGGCTATGTGACTCAAACTGGCATTGGTTGGTGCCTGTGGATGAGGGCTGGTGCTCCTGGAGGCTACTTGATTCTAGCCATGGGTCTTTTAGTAATGTCTGGTCCTCTCAACCTGCTAACAGGCCAATGATGATGTGGTAAATCTCATGGGGCTTATTCTAAATTAAGGACCACAGGCAATTGATGAGTGCTGGAGGAAGGAGAATCACTCTCCTTCAGGAACAAGCCTCTTGATAGTTACCACGCCCTAAACAACTACATGCATGACATGTGAACTCAGTAGAAAATAGATGTGGTTTGTGTGTAGTTGTGCATGTGTGTGTGTGTGTGTGTGTGTGTGTGTGTGTGTGTGTGTGTGTGTGTGTTTTAAATCATGAATTTGGGAAGGAGTGGGTAGTATGTGACTTGATTTGGAGAGGAGTAAAAATAATATAAATACAGTGCTCCTGTGCAAACTCTCAGAATATTTTTTTAAATTAAAAACTAGCAACTTAGTTTGAACCTGAACAAATTAACTTTAAAGTTTATAAGGATAACTCTTGTCAAGAAATAAAAATAATTTCAACAATAACATTTTTGGCATAGAGAACACTAAAATAAAGAGAGTTTAGAAGAATGAGGGACTTTTGCCCCAGACAGGCACTATCATCTGTATGAAAATACTGACTAGTAGTGGTCTAGTCACAGAATTGTTAATAGATCTCCAGCCTGTGTTTGGTTCTGAGTTGTTCTCTCTGTCTTTTTCACCAATCGACATATAAAAGAAGGAGATATATAGGAGTCATTTTAAATAAGGAGCATTTACGCACATTAATTTTTATGCCTATTTCAGTCTGGAACAACTTTACACTTTCTTATGGTAAGATATGAGGCTTGAATGTTTGGCCCCACTTTGTATTTACCCACTTTCACCACACAGAGCCCTGTTGTCTCCCAACCTCTTCCATTTACTAGTCTTTTTCAGATAACATATTTTCTTCATGTAAATCACCAAATGATCTTAGATCGCCAAATGGCTTTATTACAGCCCATCGTACCACATAAAATTGGTGTGACTACCTGCTGTTATATTTGCTGGTGGAATAGCAGAATTTGTTTCCTGCCCATACCTACTGACAGTCAGCAAACCCAGACTGACCTCTATTTTAGTAAATCTCAAGTGCCCTACACACATATTATGGTATAATGTGTTTTAATGGAAAATAATCCATTTTCATAGTTTGTAAACATGTTAGCAAATAAAGAGTTAATAATGCAGCACATGTTATGTGGATTTATTCTAAATTTTAAACCTAGTATTAGTTTACTAAACATTGAATCATTTAATAATTCATTGCTGTTATTTTAGATATATGGCATGCCTTTGGAGCTTTGGAGGAAGAAAAAAAAACATACAGCAGTAACATTTTAAGCCAATAAATGAAAATACATTTTTTTCTCTTGCTGAAAACATATATCAAGTTGACATTATTTTTTTCTGATGTTCATCCATATGGTTGAGGTATAAGTAAGTTGTTTAAGACTAATGTGACTTTGTACTATATTTTAGCTTAAATTTTGTTTTATTGTGACTGAAAGTTGCATTTATCTTAACAGAGGGAAAGCAGGAACATTCTTCACAAAGGGGCTCTTTTCACATTTTATATTTATTATATCGTTATTGATAGTCATAGGAAGGAAAACACATTACACATTCTGTTGTCTCCATAAACTGTCATTTCATAGTGTACATTTGCGATAGATAGATTTTTGTTCACCTGGAGCATAGAATTTGGCTCTAGGTCACTGAAATAGTTTGAAAAATTACCGCCAAAATGTCTAAATTAACAAAGTAACTGCATTGTGTGTATCAGAAGTGATTCATTTTATACCCTTTGAGCAATATGGTTCATTTATCGTTGAAGTTCATCTTATGACAAATACCATATGATGCATTTTAAGAAATATATTTTTCAAGTGAAATATAGGAAGGGCATTCAAGGCACATGAAAAGATTTTTCAAAGCATTTTAGAACATTTTTGGAACAGTATATGTATGATTGGTCTGAAAATTCAAATGATTGGGGCCTTTTTTTTTTCATAATGAGCTTCTTGCCTGAAGTCAATGATACATGAGGAAGGGAGAGGATCTAAAATAAGGGTTAGAAAGAATAGAAAGAAGAAGAAGAAGAAGAAGAAGAAGAAGAAGAAGAAGAAGAAGAAGAGGAAGAAGAAGAGGAAGAAGAGAGAAGAGAGAAGTAAGGGCTAGAAGAGGGAAAGAATGAAACAGACTTCTTGAGGCAATGACATTAGGAGTTAAAGCAAAATAAAGATGAAACAGAAGCCACCGACCTGAGTAAGTGTGAATGCAGCAAAATTCTATGCAGAGAACCCTGTAAAATCCATTACCTGGGACCTGAGAGGAGACATGTTGTGCTGCTGGCTGAGGCAGTGTGCTTTTCTGCCACTAACAGGCAAAAGATGAAGTTATAGAAGAAAGTCGGACTCCAATTTTGTTGCATTTTGACATACTTGGCAAATTCACATACAAAATGAAAATGATAAATTGGTGAGATGAAAATTCCCGGCCACAGATGTCTGAAGGAAAACTAAATGAGGCAATCATGACCAGTAATCTCTGTGTGAAATGCATTACACACAAACTTTGAATTTTCTATTTTGTAGATTATCTTCTTACCCAGTCTTGAGAGCTTTTAATGAGAATATAATTGCTTACCTTATTTACTGTAATCCCACTCATTGTTCAAATCCCCCTGTTTCAAACAGATTTTCTTGGTAGAACTACACATGTTTACCTGATATTGTTTGTACCTTTTCACAACAAGCCACTAACTCAGTCAGAAACAAAAGCATTTGAATGAAAATTCACTTGAAATATATAAAACAAGAAGTTAGTTTACAACCAACCATATTATGACATAAAAATTTGAGAATGTTGAAAAAGTTTTTTGTTTTGTTTTGTTTTGTTGTTTTGGCCATTCAATACTATATCAAAAGTATGAAAAATAGGTTTTAGATTGCAGAAATCATAATAGAAGAAACTAAAGCACTTTGACTACTTTATTTATGTCTGTTCATACATGAGTCTCTGTGTCATGCAATGTGTATGAATACCCTCAAGGGTGTAAGGTATAAAGAGCATCAGGAGCTGGAGTTATAGATAGTTCGCCACCTGACATGAGTCCTGGAAACTGAACTTGCATCCTCTGCAAGAGGAGCAAGCATTATTAAACACTGAGCCATCTCTCCAGCTTTTGAAGAATTTAACAGTATGTAAAGCTCCACATCTTCCATGAGATTAAATATCACATCTTAAGAAATAGTTCAAATTGAAACTACAATAAGTACTTAAAAGATAATAATAACTTTGTTAATCATTAAGTCCCTCATTCTGATATTATTATAAATACACACACTTTATAGACAAGCTATAGAATATTTTAAGAATTCTTATTTCTTCCTAAACCTTCCAGAATAATTTTGATCACCTTAAAAAATTATATAACAATCTGATAGCTTCCTGATATATACATGTGTGTATATTTATAAAGCATTCTATAAGATGCTTAAAAATACATTATACATTTGTGTTAACAAGCCAAAGAAAGTATGTTAGTCTTCTATTAACAAAAAATCAGATGGTGCTTTCTCAGAAAATTGGAAATACATCTATCTCAAGACCCATCTATACAAGTCCTGGGCATATAACCAAAAGATGTTCCACCTTACTACAAGGACACTTGCTCAACTATGTTCATAGCATTTTTACACACAAAAACTGGAAACAACCTAGATGTCCCTCAGCTAAAGAATATATAAAGAAAAAGTGATATATTTGCACAATGGAAAACTACTCAGCTATTACAAACAAAGAGTTCATGAAATTTGCAGACAAATGGAAGGAACCAAAAAAGCTCATTCTGAGTGAGGTAACTCAGACACAGAAAGACAAACATGGTATGTACTTAATTATAAATGGATATTAGTTGTAAAGTAAAGGATAACCATGCTACAATCCAAGGACCTAAAGAGGCTAAATAGCCAGGAGGGCTCAAGAAGACACTCATGCATCTCACTGAGAAAGGGGAAATATAAGTGAAATTGTGTGGTGGTGGGCAGGATGAAGGGAGTGGAGGTGGGAAGAGAAGGGGGGGGTGGCGGGGACAGAGAGAGAGAGAGATACAATTAGCAGAGACAAATGGGATGGGGGATCATCTCTGGGTTGCACTAGGAATCTAGGGCAATGGAAACTCCCAGCAATCTATAAGGGTGACCCTATCTAAGACTCCTAAAGCCTGAATTGGCCATGTCCTATAAGCAGGCAAGACTTCCAATAGAGGGATTGGGACACCAACCCTGCCAAAAACCTTTGACTTACAAATTGTCCTGCCTATCAGATATGCTGGTGTAAAGACGGAGCAGAATTTGAGGGGCCAGTCTGATACCCATGACACGCGAGGAAGCTCACCCCTAACATTGCTGATGATACTCTGCTATACTCGCATAAAGGAGCCTAGCACAATCTCCGAGATGCTTCACACAGAAACCTATGGAAACAGATACAAAGACCCACAGCCAAACATTAGATGGAGCTTGGGAAGGAGCCAGAAGGGTCAAGGACACCACAAGAAAAACCATAGAATCAATTAACCTGGGCTTACACAGACTGAACCAGGAAGCCTTCATGGGACTGAGCTAGGCCCTTAGCACATATGTTACAGCTGTGTAGCTTGTTCTTCTTTGGGGACTCCTAACAGTAGAAGGAGCTGTTTCTGACTCTGTTGCCTGCCTTTGGGACCCTTTCCTCCTACTGGGCTGCCTCATCTAGCCTTGACAGAAGAAAGTATTCCTATTCTTAATGCAATTTGAGATGCCAGCGCTAATTGATATGCATTGGAGGCCTCTCCAATATGCAATGGGGAGAGGACTGGAAAGAAAGAAGGGAGGGGAGCCTGTGGCCTTGATGTAAAATTAATTAATTAATTAATTAAAAGTAGGCTTCCTTCACAAAACAAGCAAGTCCTAATATTCTTTGCCAAAATTACGTGTTTCTCTGTAATTATTTTACTGGTCTTTTATTTGGATGGGGGTGTCGTGTCAGGGTCTCCTGTAGCCCAGGAGAGACTCCAATTTGTTATGGAAATGAGGTTGACTTTATACTTTTAATCCTACCTCCACTCCTAGAGTGCTAGAAATACAGGCATGTTGATCAAGCCTTTTTGTGGGGCTGAGATCTTACCTAGGGCTTTAAACATGCTACGCAAGCACTCTGCCTTTACTTTAAGATCTTTTTTTCTCTTTTTATTCTTCCACTTAAAAATAGAGTGAAGGTTTCTAGGACCCCCTGGATCCTTCTATTTTGCTATTCTCCCATGCTTCTCTCATCTAAGAGTCCCAATAGGATGTCCTCCCCTCTGTCCCAGTTTCCTGGTAAGTGAAGGCTTTCGTGGGACATGCCCCTTGGGCTAGTATGCAGATATAAGTGAGTATATATCATTTGAGTCTTTCTGCTTCTGGGTTAACTCACTCATTATGATCATTTCTAGCTCAATCCATTTGTCCACAAATTTCGGAAATTCCTTGTTTTTAATAGCTGAGCAGTTTTGAGTGGAGAGTGGGGTCTGACTTTCACACGTACTCTGGTGCCTCATATTTGACCATGTCCCCTGGAGGGGGAGACCTGGTGGCACTCAGAGGAAGGATAGCAGGCTACCAAGAAGAGACTTGATACCCTATGAGCATATACAGGGGGAGGAGGTCCCCCTCGGTCACAGTCATAGGGGAAGGGAGTAAGGGGAAAGTGGGAGGGAGGGAAGAATGGGAGGCTGCAAGGGATGGGATTACCATTGAGATGTAACAAGAATAAATTAATTAAAAAACAAAAACAACAAAAACAAAAAAGGAAAAAAGTAGAGTGAAATTAAAGGTGCCCAAGTGGATGTTTAATTGTGCCCCGTGTGATTCAGGACGAAGACAGCTATGGACAGGAATGCAGCGTGAACCGCTGCTTGTTCATTCAAATGACAACCAACATGTCACTATGGACAAGTCACTGACTTTGACAATGTTCTCTTTGAGAGCAGATCGCAGAAAAATCCACAAAGGAATGTGCTAGGAAACAGGCATTCCCATGGCTGTTTCTCCAGATAGAAGAAGGCTGACTTGGAGGAAACCCAGAGTTCTCCTTGACTTTTTTGAAATCAACTCAAATGTTTTCTTTTGTCTTCAAGGCTGAGGTCATCTTTGGCAAGGTAAAACTAGGCTGGTGTTTTCTATGTGTAGTAGACAAGGGTGAACAAGATTTCACTGTCTAAAATGAAATCATCTTCACTAGTGGTTTTCTGGGTTCTCTGTGTTTTGGTTCCTGCTTGTGATGACTTGAGCTTAATCCTTGGGGTCCACATGGTAGGAGAAGGGGACTGCTGAGAGCTGCCCTCTTAGCCGCACATGAGCTATAAGGTGTGTGAGTATGTGTGAGTGAATGTGCGTGTGTCTATGTTTGTGTATTTTTATGTGTGTGAGTGGATGTGTGTGTGTTTGTGTGTGTGTATAGTTTATTGTTAAAAGATTAATGTATTGTTAAAAGATTTTTAAAATCAAGTATATTCACCACCCAGAGGGGATAGAAAAGCAATTGCATACACTTGTTGCTTTGTAAATTATGCTAGGCAGACTGTCCATTACAAAGTTATGACAATTAAAAGAATAAAAAGAAACGAGCCTGAACCTTCCCTCCCAGGATGGCAATGGTTACTGCATCTGTATTGCTGATAACTGTCAAACTTCGTACTGCAAAATTGAAAATGAGAACTTGAGTGGGATATTAAATATGAGCATTCTGTTTTTCAGGACTATAAAAGGTAGAAAAAGAAACCCAAAACTCTAAGGCAAATATGCTTCACTGACATTTAAAACCCTTATGATAGGTTTTATTTATTATGCTTTTTAAAAACAAAGAACTAGAAATACACATTTCATTTTGCAAGGTGAGATATATTCTCTCTAAGACAATAAAAATGTAAAAATAAGATATTTTATGTATTGAAATCCCAATGAATTTGAAATTTGCAAATGATCTCTTTCAGAGGATCGCAGGACAATAACCTGGAATCCTCTGGTGACCGTATAATGATTCAGGCCCACAAAGTGCTTGAGAATTTCTAGACGCTGATGGTTAGTAACATGTGCTGAAATGGTCCATATTTCGGTGACCTCTGTGAGTTGGACTGAGACTGAAAAGGCTGTGCTGCTAGGGATCTTGTTAAATGTGTGCGAGCCAGCAGGCGACAGGTGTTTCCTGTTCCCGACCACATGGCACAACCACGTAGATTAGCTACGAGGAATGTAGCCCAAAGACTGCTCCTATGGAAATTGGTTTAGGCTTAAATTATATTCAGGATAATTAAAAGCACATAATTCATATATAATCCAGTCTTCTTCATATACCAGTGCATACAGTACAACAGGATTCTAAATAATTAGTATTTTCCTTCTATCACTACTCTTGAAGATAGAGCCACATCCTTAGAGTCTATGCTTAGGGGGTACAAAGGGTATGTTGGGGACACAGGCATTACTGAGACACAAAAATCCATTTTTATAAGCCTCTGAAACTGTTTATTGGAGGTTGTAAGTAGAATTAAAATATTAAGTTCCACATTCAGAGAATGTGGAAATATATTTGTAGGTAGATTTTTTTTTTGGTTGCTTTATAGGGTTCTTATAATTACCATTCTTCTACATCCCAGTCCCTTCTAATGCCACAACTCTAGGTAAGCAAAAAAAAAGTTAGAGGAGAAAAAGGGAATAGACCTCTTTAGACTATGCTTTGCTGAACTGAGGTGTCAGGTTCCTTGAGCGTTGGACCTTCGCTGTCAGGATATTCAATGTCATCTTGTGTGAGTCCAGTTATGTGACAAATCACAACCAACCACAGGGCATTGCAAACAGCCAACTGCAGCAACAGCAACAACAACAACCACAACAACAGCAGGGGGAGCAGCAGCCTCTCTTCAGAGTGCCCCCAGGCCCTCTCAAGGCTCTGGGATTTATTCCCCCTGGAAAGGTCTCAGAATTCCAAATGTCACATGCTCAGAAACTATATGCAGCTAGAAAAATCATGCCCTTCCTAGAGCATTAGACAAATCATAGTTATCAGCCATAGACAATCTGAAGCAGTCCCCTATCTCACATCTGAAATTGAAATAAAAACATATTCGCATAACATAACTGGGTTTTTTAAGAACCCCTACATTCTCACTAAACATACTGGCACATCGTGCCTCTCCCATTACTCATATACGGTGCCAATTTAAATCCCCCAACAAGGCTAAAATCATACTCCTTCCATATGTTTGTTACACCTAACATAATACTGATGTGGAGGCAGTGTTCTCTGGGAGGACACAAACAACTCCGTGCAGTGATTAAGTGCCACCTGTATGTCTGCTGGTCTTGTCCCGGGAAAGGTGGTCTGCCAGTGTACTCTAGAAAGTCAGGCACAGCAGGGCACTTAAGAAAGAAAGTTTCCAGATTCTATGTCATTGCCTTACCACAGACTGTGGGGAATCATTTGATTAGGTGCACAGCAGTGGTAGGACATAGGAAGCAAGGGTAGCCATATACAATCCAATTGCAATATAAAGCACAGAGCCTGTTTTGTCACAAAAAGTGACACAGGGAGCTCCTAAGAATATTATTTGGCTGGAGCTAACAGCTGTGACAAACCCTTAGAGTAGCAGGCTCCTGCCCTGTTTTTTTTTTTTTTTTCTGTAAGAAAAGCTAAACATAATTATAGAACATAAATATCAGTGGTGTATGGAAAACTGAAAAGCATGCATGTCTTGTGTTTAAATTCTTCTTAGGAATGGGTCAGTGCAGGCAGAAACCCAATTTCTGAACCAGAGTCAGAGGCTCATGAGTCAAAGCCCAGCAACTACATAAACCCTGGAATCTGTATGAATTTATTGGACTTGTCATGGCCTCAATTTCTCTATCTATAAAAAGAAAATAATAATCTCTACAAACAGGATTAGAGTAAAGATTTACTGGGTGACTGTCAAGGTATGTTTTCTCACTGCAATGTCTTCTTAGATGTTATTAGTGGTGTTTTATGTTATGTATTTGTTTTTCTTGTTTGATTTTTTTTGTTGTTGTTGCTTTTTCTTTTCCTCATTTGTAAGGAAAATGCATCTTGCCAACTCTCCGCTGTGTACAGCAGCTGAGGGACTTTAGGAACCGTGAACATTTTGAGAAAGGAAAGAGATGGTCTTTTTCTTGCCTTTTTGTTTGCTGAGCCCCCAGGTTTATGGAGTCAGCAGTTATGTGTTGCAGAGCTTCAAACACAGGTTGTCACATTCTAGGCTGTACACGGTGGCTGGGACTGCCTTGGCTCTGGACAGATGTGAAAGTGTTTTTGGTGAAACATAAAACATAAAGCAGTGGGCAAGAAAGAGGCATCTTGTCGCAGCACTGCTTTGCTGATGTCTTTCAAAAGGCAGGGGGGAAAAAAAAGAATACACCTCTAGGTTAAAAAGCAGAACGAAACCACAGTTATGTAATTTTGAATGATTCCTAAATCATCAGAATTGGCATTATTTTTTAAAACATTCAACTTCAAAGAAATAACCAAAGAATTTTTCTGACCTCATACTACATATATTGCATTAAGAATGCAACTTGTAAAACATATTTCAAATGGCTACTCTCAGGAGAGTGTGCCTCGGGAAAGACCAGACACATGGACTGCTTCAACTGTGTGTGGTGTTTCTTCACCCCCTCCCATTTCTCTCATGCAAGACATCTAGATGAACAAAGATACGGTGTGTGTGATTGCAGAGGAAAATTATCTCTGGACTGTGATCAAGCATGAGAAATTTCCACCCTGAGGGAAAGTATGTGAAGGTCATAATATGAATGCAAGTTCATGAGTAACCCCGCTTTCATACAAACATACTGCAATCCATGTATGATTTCTATGGAAATATGTAGGAATTCCTACATTATATATTCTCTGGGAATATGTCAATTAATGATCATAAAATGCTGGCATGGCAAAAGTGAAGATTTTCTGGTCTGTTGCTCCCATTCTGTAACTCTGAAGACAAAAGAGTACCACATTTCAGGGAGAAGGCATAATCTAATTTGAGGATTGAAAATAATTTTGCCTTAATGTCAATCATAGCCTTGTGTTTGGTTGTATTGCAATTTCTTTGTAAAACTGAGATCTCAGGTTCAGATTCAGCTGAGAAAGGTACCATAAGCAAGCTAGAGGTACAGTCCAGTGCTAAAATATTTGCCTAGTGTATGTACGATCCTGGGTTCGGTCTCTAGCACAGCAAATGTCAAAGAATAATAGGTGCTGTGACTGACCAGCATCTACTGTAAGCCTAAGTGTGGGCATGAAAAACACCAAGAGCTCACTCAACTTGTTGAATGGAGTTACACATCTACCAATCTGCACCCCCTGTGCCCTCAGGTAATTAATTTTATTCCTTCTCAAGTCTCGGATGGGGTTGAAGACCAGATAGTTTAGTTTTACAATTAAGCCTAGTTGTTTAGAGGTTAAGATGTTTTAAGGTCTAGATAGATGTTCTAAGTTGATAATGACGATATATGATAGATATTGATTTATATTCAGAATTTTAGACGCACCAAGATAGGAAAGATGTTTTCTTCAAGGCTGACAAATACAAATCGCCAAACTCTAAGGCTGTAACATTTATATAATTCTTGACTGTGTCTTGCTTCTTCTTGCAGTAGTTTATTTTATATATGTATAATAATATAAATGTATATGTAAAAATTAAAAAATATTTAAATAAAAAATAGAAAGAAAAACAGAGTCCTTAAAGTCAATGGGGCCAAGCAATGGACTATGGCCAGTCTCTTTACTTTTGACTAACGGAAATTCTTCTTAGCAAGTTATAAACTTTAATTTTTTTACTTGTCAAATAAGAATCAATTATATAATGACAAAATATTAGTGATCCAAGTGAAACTTCCTCTGCAATAACTTACAGAAGCAATGAGGCCGTGTTTCCTATTGGTTAACTGCTTCTCTGGCCTGGCTATGGTAGTCCAATGACTCTGATAGCAATAAGAACCTTTCAGGAAGTCTGTGTAAACTTTGGAATGTGTAAGCATACCATGAAGTTGAATAATGTTGACCAAGTAAATGGAAAGAAAACCAAAGGAATCCCATTGTAAATTGTGGGGCAAGTGAGCCATGGGACCAGGCCTGGAGCTCCAGTAAAGTCGAGATGTATCCAAACCCTAAAAATGTCATTTTGAGACTGGAAGGAGTAAGGATAGTTCCCTCCCTGTACTGGGACTACATGTCCCAGTGCAGGTAGCCTTGAGACCCCCACCTCTGCCACACTTGATATAGTTACATATCTTGGTGGCCAGGTTTCAGGTTAAAAGTTCTTATTTTCTTATAAGGACTTGTCCAGCTAGTACCAGGAATTCCTCTCCATACAAATGAAGCATTTCCAGCATCTCAGCCCCAGTCAATGATGTACACTCACCCCGAAAACCTCTACCTACTACTATAAACTACTAAGGTTTATATAGTGCTTATTCCCCCCCACCCCAATAACTAACTGTTTCACTTTGAGAGCCATCTTGGAGAAGGCTCCCCTCTACCCCCCACTCACCACCTGACCAAGCTCTTGCTAGCCCACCTGCGAAGCTAAGCTTCATTCCTGCACATCTAGAGTCTGTGCGCAAAGCTGTCTGCACACCCCGAGGCCAGAAGCAAACCCAATGGCAGCAAATGACTCCAAATATTCTAAGGACTTATGGTTTGGGGTAGTTGATCCTCATCAGTGGTACTTTTGAGAGCTTGTGAAAATTTTGGGACATGGCAACTAGCTGGTACATGTAGGCCATTTTCTTAGTTCTGTCTTCTCTCATGTCACACCATGTACTACAGGCTCCTATTTGAACATTTGTTCAATGCATGGTACAATTTCTGACTCCCATGTTCCAGACCACCAGCCTCCAGGCCTTCTCTGCCATGATGGTGGTTTCCAGGATCCATGTGCCAGGAACCAACCATTTGTCTCTTATGTTGCTTCTATCTGAATTCTGTTAGAGAGACAAGAACAGGAACAACAACAAAAAAAAAATCTGCAAGCATATTTAACCTCAGCTCTGAACTGCATAAACAAAGAAAAAATTCAAAAGGAAACTCTGCAGATTTAAACTTTCATGTAAGAAATTCAAAGAGACCTAATACTACAAAGATTTACCTTAGAGCAAGTGGGAAAATCATGGCTCAGCCAAGGTTCTCAGAGGCCTGAGGGTGGAGGTGGGGAGAGTATTCTAGAAGAATAAAATGCTGGTATCTTTGAATAAGCAAGGTTACAGGTAGATCATCACCTAGACAATGAATGTAGTAGTGGCAGCTCTACTGACAACAGTTTTGACCATGTGATGCTGAACATTTGCATCAGATCAAATTCTTCTTTATCACATAGAGCTATGTGATAAAGTTTGCAGGTTCTATTCACTAGAGAGAAAGAAGAAAGAAGGAGAGAGGGGGAGAAAGGAGAGAGAGAGAGAAAGAGAGAGAGAGAGGCTTTCTGAAGAACTAAAGGAAAGTTGTTCATGATACTGTGTCTGGAATAAATATTCTTTCAGTAGATGCCTTAGTTATACCAAGATCTACTATATAATTAATCTAGGGTCTCCTGTAATGGAAAGTGTTTAGTGACCGGTTGTCTTATGTTTTCCATTTTTAAGCTGTAACACTGAGCCTAGATTGTAAAAATAAATAAATAAAATTTCCAACCAGCTGTGTGAGTTATGAAGATGAAGAGTTCATAAAATAGCCAGAAGCAAAGGAAATGTCTGTGGTTGAGATAGAAGAGTAAAAATTTCCTCTCAACCTGAGGAGAAAGTGAAATAAGGACAGGCCATCATACCGTTACAAGAGCTGCTTAAGACCTATAAATTCCACAGCAAAGACAATTCTGAGAGCTGCAGGGAATATTCAAAACATCAGTGCCTATTTTAAACACACTTGTTTAAAATACATTTTTTTTTCACATTTGACTTGGCAGATGAAATTGATATCATTATGTGTCACAGGAGACTTTCTATTCCAAACTATATAAATATTTAAAGTGAATAAGAATAATAACCAATTCAAAGTATCTATGATGCTGGTTCACGATAATTCCTCTTTATTGCTTTCAACTATTAGGAAAAATGTATTTAAAACACCTGAGAAAGTAACACTTAATGAAGAGTAACACTGTATCTGCAGTGCTAGAATAGGACAGGAAAGAGGCCTTTACCTGTTGCCCATTCTGTTTGTTTAAATATCTGAAAGCTAGTTGAATTCTATTAATATTCTCCCACTGGATGGGAGATTATTTTATCCCTATCTCTGACTCTAAACCACTGTCCTCTCTTTTCCATATGAGTGTTGTCCCTTAAGTAATTTGTTCTATTTTTATAATGAAGCCCAGGTATTTGCATGTTAGTGCCTCCATTAAGTCCTAGAAGATTAAGAGAAATTTAATTATTTCAAAAACTCATGTGTGCATTTTGAGTGTTTGAAGCATACCCACATGTGCAAGCAAACCTTTTGTTTTTAACTAAGCTGTTGTTAACTGCTACAATTGCTACTTTCCTCACCAACTCCAGTATATGATGTGTAACAGTCTGTGTTATTGAGAAGATGGCATTGATCTTTCTTCAAGATACAGTTGAAACACAGCATCAGTATAATACTGATAAACACATAATGAAGAATCATTTCCTATTTTGCAAGTAGAGGACCTGGCCATGGGAGGATGATTTAAAGATATTCTAATTTTGGATGCCGTTCTCACACTTTTGTGCTGTCAACTGCTATCATAGCAGTTGCCTCAAAACAGAAGAACAAGCCAAGTGCTATCCATGAGGTGACTGGATGTTTTTGAAAAGGATAGAACACGAGGTCTTGTTATGTTGTTTCCGTCACGGGGAGACTGCCCTGCCTGAAGTCCTTATTTGTCTTTTTAAATGTTTGAAGCCTGTGTCATACATGTTACTCTTAATGGCATAAATGCCAGATTACATCTTTGGACAACAATCAGAAGTGAGACTCAAAAGAAAACTATGTGGCGTGCAGTTCAGTTCGTTCAGTGAAGTCACAATGGTCGTGTCCCATGAAACAAGTCATACTGCTCACTTATAGACATATAAATTCTTAGCCATGCTGTCAACATTTGTTTC
This sequence comes from Acomys minous, assembly GCF_964271855.1. Lineage (NCBI taxonomy): Eukaryota > Metazoa > Chordata > Mammalia > Rodentia > Muridae > Acomys > Acomys minous. Next base: position 32,081,227 of record NC_140487.1, read on the forward strand.
GCAATAAATCAAGCTAATATGTGGTGAAAGAGTAGGGAAAAATGCAGCCTTCTTTCCATATGTTAAAGTGAGACTTATAGTAGCATTTGGTTAAATAACACTTTTTTAGACTTGAATAGGAAATATGTTGCCTTTTAAAATACTTAGGAAAAAAAACCACAATAGTCATCCAAGTGCTCCTACTGTGAGATGTGCACTGTTAACAGTATTACTTACTTTCTGTGTGAGGACAGCAACTCAAAGAAAGAGTAGTTAATTTTGGTTCACAGTAGAAGGCAACAGTTCATCCTTGTTGGGAAGGTGCAGTTGTGAGACAGATGGCCAAGCTGAATCCATCCACAGACAGGAAGCAGAGAGAAGTAAGTGCTGGTGCTCAGCTCACATTTATTCATTGCTGGGCAACATGTAAAGTGGCCCCGCCCACATTTAGGGTGAATTGTGCCACCTCAGTTAATCCAGCCGAGTAACTCCTTCACAAATACCCCAGAAGTTTGCTTGCTTGGCAAGGTTACATCTTGTCAAGATGACAGGCAGTATTAGCCAGTTGCTGTTTGTGAGCAATAAATTTTCCTGTATGTCTTATTTTTATTTATTATATCAATATTATTCCATTTACCTTTTGGAAAATGTGTTATTCTTTCTATTTTTGTTAAAAACTAAATTTTATTAGTCATTTTTTCCAAGTTTTTCTATTACTTCTGCCATGTTACTATCAGTTTGTTTGTCTCTTAGTGACATCTGTCACTCACCACAGTGTTATTACACTGTGACAAGACATTCACAGAAATTGGATGTGATAGCCTTGCTGTTTCTACAAATTCAGATACTTCTGAAAAAGCATGTAAGCTAGTTAGGTGTATACTAGCTAAAATATAAGGAAAATCTGAATTATAGTTACCACGCTCTCTAAGCAAGAATACTTTTATTGTCTATTTGATTACAGTACCTTATTCTTCAAGATATAAAACCCAAAAGTTAACATGTACTCTGAAAAGCCTTTAGGTTTGTAGCTATAACTAGATTATACATTAGAAAATTTATATTTAATAAATTCTTAAAGGCAAAATTTGGATAGCTCATTTTAAATTCATTCCAGGAAGTATAGGTATTTTTAGTCTTGTGGTTCCATATAATTCCATCATAGACATCCTTTCTGAGAACTTCAGATTTATTTATGCTGATTTTTACTGTAATCATGATGAACTTGTCATATTGCTTCTAGAACTGACAGGGCACTTTAGTAGTCTCAGTAACCTATATTCTTAAAGCAGCTATGATAAAAGAAAGCTGCCCAAATTCCATCACTATTGATCACTGGGATTGTACTTGACAATGCTCCCTTCACGGGCCTAAGCTAGAATCTCATAAAGTAAGGGTGATGATGGTGGTAAATTCCAGAGGGACCACCATGTGCCAAATGTGTCCCTGTTCCACTTCACAAGACTGTGTGTGCCACACATTATTAATGCATTTCATTTATGAATTATAAGACAATGAAATAATTTGCCCTGAGTCCTAAAGATTGCCACCACACAAATGCAGATCAGAATGGCTCAGAAGTCTTGTTCTTTGAAACTGTATTATTGGCAGAAGGATCTAGGTAACACAGAATCAACAATTGTTTCAAGTAATACCTGCACCTTAGTTTGGGTTTCCATTGCTGTGATGAGCCATCGTGACCAAATTCAAGTTGGAAAGGAAAGGGTTTATCTGTCTTACACTGCCACACTGATGATCATCATTGAAGGAAGTCGGGACAGGAATTCAAACAGGGTAGAACCCGGAGGCAGGAGCTAGTGTAGAGGCCATGGAGGGGTGCTGCTGAATGGATTGTCATGGCTTGCTCAACCTGATTTCTTTTAGGACCCAAGACCACCAGCCCAGGAATGGCCCCACTCACAATGGTCTGGGCCCTCCTCCATCAATCACTAATTAGAAAACTCCCTATAGCCAGATCTTATAGAGACATTTTCTCAATTGAGGTTCCTTCGTTTCAGAAAACTCTAGCTTGTGTCAAGTTGGCATAAAACTATCCAGCTCACATAAGTACAGTGTCACACGCTTTTGTATTAAGTTAATTTATTGCAGAAGCCATACTTCCAAGACTAACCCTAGCGTTCATTCCAAATCTTGTGAGCATGACAGTAATGATGAAGGCCGGGTTCTGTCCCTAATCACAGTTCAGTGGGCATTCAATCAAAACATGGTGCTGTACAAAGTACCCCAGGTGCCATCCCAGCTCATTTTCCACTCTCATTCATAAAGTTCTTTTTCTTTTTCTTTTCTTTTCTTTTTTCTTTCTTTCTTTCTTTCTTTTCTTTTCTTTTTTTTAAACCTCCTATTTGATGCCACTACAGCCTTATAGGAATCAGGATATTTAAAACAATTGAATAAACTCATAACTCAGACAGAAATGTTTCTCGACTCTCTGACGTTGTCTTCAATGTAGAAACTTTCAGGAGCCTAGAAAGAGACAAAATGAAGTTGTCATTATAGTCCTCTGTTTGGAGCTAATGCAGCTAAAACAGACACTCAGTTCTCCAGTCAGACACAGCTTGGTGCTCTCAAGGTACTCTTGACTACCTTGCTTTAAATAAATAAAAAACTATCATCTTTATTGTTGTTTATTCTTTAAATCTTCTACATTTCTTGTTGGATTATAAAAATAATTTGCCTCAAATGGTTCTATGCATCTCAAATACAAGCACTCAAAAGGCAGTTGATTGTGAATTGGAGCCAGTTTGGACTACACAGTAAGTTCAAGTCTAGACTAGGCTACACAGTGAGACATTATCTCAAAAAATTCAAGGCCTGTGGATGTAACTCAGTATAGGATGCTTGCTTCATGGGTGCAATTCCCAGTACCACAAAACAAACAGATGTATTTATTGTAAACTACCAAAAATATACATACAATGAAATTTATTCAGTTCAGTTTTCCCCCTGATACTTTCAGCCTCTATGCCTAAAAATGTTTCATGATTTGTTTAATGTTTTGAAGTACACTAAAACATTACAGGGTTTATGTACACTATGTTTAAAAGATAGTCTATTATGACTGTTCTTTAACTTGGTCAAAATGTTTTTTAGTTGCAGATAGAAATACAGTTTGCAGTAGATGTTATAGTAGTGCCCAGGACTGAAGAGCTTAGGCCCCTAAAGCCCAGAAAGTTCAGTCCTATGTCAAGTCGCATGGCCAATGCCTGTAGGATTTTGTCTATCACGAGCTCTATTTTCCTCTGTGAGTCATCCTTATCATCTTTGACCGCAGATGGGCTTCTCCACATGGTGAGAGAAATAGCCATCTGCAGTTCTGTGCTCAACTCCCACCCAGGAAGCTAAAGAAAAATGAATTGCCTCCCCTGTTTAAAAACCTTTCCAGAACATTCTGCCTGAGCCACATTTGGGCATTTGAACCACCAAGAGTACAGAACAAATAAAAATGTCATTATTTACCCAGCTGGGTTCCCGCTTTGTCCCCAGTGCTTGCAATGGTCAATTCACAACAAATATTTATGTAATAAATATCTCAAAGACACTTGGTTAAAAAATAAACACTGGGGGAAACTATCTAAGAACTTAATAAACATCCTGTGTCTGTAATCTGTGACGATTATTCTAATTTTGCAGGAAAAAAGTTGAGTGTATTAACATTATATTAAAATGCCATATCCTAGCCAGAGATTCAGTACAGCAGAGACAGGTGCTTGCTACTAATCCTGATGCCTTGAGTTCAAGTTCTCGGTCCCTTGTTATAGAAAGGGAGAACCAAATCCTTCCCACAGCTGCCCTATGGCCTTCACACATGCCCACATACGAATAAATGAATGAATGAATGAATGAATGAGTGTAATAAAATATGATCCAACAAGATGATTTGTATGGCATTACTAAACTTACCATTTAATCCATCTGAAATTTGAGACTCTAATTTCAAAATCTGACAATGACAGAACAAATTCTACTGAGTATGTTACAACAGAAGTCTACTTGTCAGTTGATTTAAAACAGCAAATAAGCTGTTCCTTTTTAATTAATAATTTCCACTCAATATTTCTCCCTTTTTAAGAAATACTTGTTGAGGGGGCGGGGCCGGGGGTTGGGAGGATGAGGTCCTCAGTGCATTCTGAGGGGGATGATTGTGTTCCGGAGCCATACAAAAATGTTTGCCCCCGAAAGCAGCCTGATTGGAAAGAAACACTTAACGCAGTGTATTAGAAATACCTAAGCAGAGATCATCCAAGATGGCGTTGATCATACACTGTGTCTAATCCATGGAACAGCAGTGACTGCACAGCCACAAAAAGACCATACTGGGAGCTCCAAAACACAGTGCTGGTGTTTCCCAGAAAGAAAGAAATTCTGTCATGTAGATCATGGTGTTTCCCCACCACAGGACCATGGGATCACATTCAGGTGAGCTCCCAGAGACCCCTGGCCACTGCTGCCGCAGCTGCCACAACCACCGCCATGCCATGGATTTTAGGGTTGTGGCTAAGTGCATCCCAGGCCAAGGAGACGGTGTTCAAGGAGGGATGCTGTTAGAGTTGGGCCCGAGCTAGAACTGCACCACCCACAATGCAGGCTTCATGGACCTCCTCTCATGGGCGGGGACATGCTCAGTGCTGAAAGCTGGATCTTGCAGAGGTGAATACTAGGGATAGCACCGAGGCAGGGGCTCATGACCTTTGGAGCATGCAATGGAGCCAGAGACTCAGGAGGCACAAATCAACAGAGCCACAAGTTCCCTGGGATAGGAGGCTGAGCTGGGCCAACATTAATGGTTTCTGTGAGCTAGGCAAAGGCTTTGAGGGGCCTCCACTTGCCACCTGCTAGATGGCCTACAGGATCCAGTGCACAAGGGAGTCGGAGGCCTTCCAGGCCTTGACGGCCAACAGCATTCTGGCGGGTTGGGCGGGAGTAGGGGAGCTGGCCCTGGGGACATGGGAACAGGAGGTCTGGCCCTTGGGATGTGGGGGCAGGTGGGACAGCCCTGGGGACATTGGAGCCCTGGGGCTGGCCCTGCCTTGAGGGTGCAGGGGCTGGAGAGCTGGCCCTGTCCTGAAGACACAGGAATGGGAGAACCAGCCCTGCCCTGAGGGCACAGAGGTGGGAGAACCAGCTCTGGCCTGGGGGCACAGGGATGGAAGAGTGGGCCCTGCCCAGAGTGAGTTAGCAGGCCCTTCCATGATGACATGGGAGCAGGAGAGTGGGCCCTGCACTGAGGACAAGAGAGTGGGCCCTGCACTGAGGACAAGGGAGTGGGCCCTGATTCAGGGCTCACTCCAACATCTACCTCACATCTTGGAACACATGAAAGGGCCGGACTTTGAGATTCAAAGATTGAGAATCTCCTTGACACACAGCAACGGGATATTTAACAACAGTCCCAGTGAGGCTCTGGTAACAATAGTGTAGGCCTCCAACCAGACCCATGACTCGTAGCAATGAACATGTGAAAGTAAACATATGTGGACAAAAGGCTATGCTGCGTGATACACTACGGCTTCTGTGACAAGATATTTTTTGTTCATCTGCTTGTTTTATTTTACTGGGGGGAGGAGAGGGATTTTGGTGCATTACCTGTAAATCATAGACATTCAATAAAAGTTTAAGAAAAGAAAAGAAAAAAAATACTTGTTGAATGTTTTTAGGAACCTGAAAGTACAGGTGTTTGTTTTTTTGTTTGTTTTTTTCTGTTTCTTGTTGTGGTGGTGGTTTTGTTTTTTGTTTTGGTTTGTTTTGGTTTTTTGAGTAATAGTTTCTCTCTGTAGCCTTGGCTGTCCTGGCTGTGTGTAGACCAGGCTGGCCTCAAACTCACAGAGATCCACCTGCCTCCCAAGTGCTGACCAGATGTCTCAACTAGTGAGGCTTCAAACTGAACCAAAAGTACAGGTGTTTTTAAGAGAATTCCTGGCTGTCCTGGGTTTCTATTCTAAGGAGGGTCGTCAGTGAACACACACATTTGCAAATCCATTGTTAGTAAAAGCTGTGTTAGCTCATAGATGCTTCCCAGGTACTGGGGGTCAGTCAGTCCTTTGATTATCTGGTGTTTTCTCTAACTGCTGGCCTCTGAGTATACAACCCCAAGGCAGTATCGGAGAACTTTATATCAAATCTAGTGCTTTCACTTAACTGCTAAACTCAGAGCTCCTATATCAACCCTTAACTAAGACACACATCCCTCCAAGCTCAGAGGTGATTAAGCTCAGAACCCCCTTCCCTCTAAAGTCTATAAATGTAAGGAATTTTCTTTTTCCTTCAGGTTGCTCCTCCATCTCCTGTCCTAGCTTTCTCCACTGAGAGGGCCAGTGTTGCTTAAAAAGTCTTAATTATTTGAAATACATTTCAGTGCCAGTCTACAATGAGCCAGTCTCCATCCAAGTGTTCCTTCTTCTGCAAGGTATTTTAGGAAAAACTGAAGTGTCAGGAGTGTAGCTCAACCCTAGAGTCACCAGTTGGGCCAGTCAGTGCTTTTGATTCCTAGTAACACAGAAACAGTGCCACTTGTAATGAGATATCCAGAACATTGACATACTAAAAAGAGCTGCTACCTCAGAGTTCACAGATGGCTAATCTCTTTGAGTGTTGTTTAAGCAGGACCTAAATAATTGAAGATCAAGATAATTTTGAATGAGTAAGATCTTAAAAAAGGGATCTAATATTCAAAACCAAGGATGTCTGGGGAATCTTTAGTGAGGACACATGCCTGGAGAAAATAAGGAAGTTGGAGCATGGGAGAAGTAAAGTGGACAGGTAAACTCTGTGGTTTTTGTATTAGGACTATTGCATTGGAAGACCAGATCTGCAGAATACAGTTCATAATTATTATTTAAATGTCAAACAGTTCCTATTGTCCTAGCCAAAATATTTATGACTTCAAAGAAAATAAATGTTCCATAAGAGATTTTGGTTGTGTTAAATTATTTATTCAATTTCTATGCAGCGCCAGGAAGAAGTTTGAGGGCAAATATTATAGAGGACATTGATACTTCTAATTAGTTTGGGGGAAAAACCACAAATAAAAGTAGCAACAAATGCATCAGAAAGCAGTTGCGTGTCAGCAGCGTACCTGGGAAAGCAGAGGGCTGAAGAGGGGATGCTGAAGGAAGCATCTTATAAACTAATGTGGGTGGGGAGAATATGCAAGCATGAGATGCAGACTAATGAGACGTGTGGTGTAACCACAACACGTTTGGAGGAAATGTGTGGCAGAAGTAGCTGAGGAGCAAAACTAAATAGAAGCTGCCTTCAGCATCTACTAAAGCCATTAATCTTGGAGCAATTTGGAACCCTGGGGAGTTTAAACAAATACATATATCAGAATTGTATTTCAGAGAAAGAATCACTTAGAGCAACTCAACCCTATATAAAAGGATTATACTAATGGCTACTGTAATACAAATAGTAATAAACACAGACACAAAGAGATATTTGTTAAAGAGATATTTAGAAGGTGTAAAGAAGACTGCAGGCATAAGAGTGGAGTTAGAGTTGAAAACAAGAGATGTTTTCATTATGTCCAAAGGAAATCCCATTGATTATTTATTGAAACTTTGAACTATTGAAGTCTAAAAGTCATGTGTCACCTCTAACTCTCACTTTTCACGTACTTAAAGATACCCACCAAGTTAGACTTTCTCAGTGCAAATTAACTTTAGACAAAATGAATTAGAAAAGTTTTAAATTGCAAGTGCTACGTACATGTTAAGAACATTGTATCTTAAAGAAGCCAGTGATGTTAGTTTTCAAAACGTTTCTAATTAAGACCAATTATATTGAAATGCCAATTCATTTACATATATCATCTGTATGCATATTGTGTGTGTGTGTGTATGTGTGCGTGCGCGCATAGTGCACTTGTGGAAGTCACAGACCATGCTGTAGGAGTAACTCTCGCCTTCTACCATGTCAGAACCTGTGTGTTAGGACACAGGTTCTCAGGATTGTGGCAGGTTCCTCTACCTCATGAGCCATTACTTCTATATGTGAAAAAGTAAGGACTTATTAGGAGACACTAGTTTTTCAATTATCTGTCATTAAATATTGTTCAAAACCAATAGTACTTATAGGAAAATGAAGGTAATTAAATGTGCATGAGGGTATATTAATGTCAAAATTACTTTTGTGATTTTTTGCCTTGATGATGACACATGTGGAGAAAAAGTGCTTTAAGTTATGCTTAACTTACTTCAGTTTCTCTGCATAAATATTTAATGTGATTCACCTTATAAGTTCAGTTAAGTTTTAAGAATGGAACCTTAAATGATGCCTTCATAATTCATTGATAGTTTATGCTTTTATGTTATGCAAATTATAGGATCATTTACAGCCATATTGTCAAATTTGTTAGCAACATCAGATTCAAATTACTGTAATCTGACACACTTCTAAGAAAACAATTTGTTTGAATTTTGAAATATTTGAAAACTTCCATCTGTTTTTGCGAGACACATCAAGGCTTTGACGTCAGTGGCCTAACCACACATAGTACTTTTTTCTCCGAAACCAAAAAAGAAAGTACCCCTGATGGTTATGTTTGGTGTCGAGTTGTCGCCAGTCCTGGAAAACGCTTCTATCGTTGTATCCTTGATGAATGAATGATTCTGAAGACAGCGTAGGCAGGATCAAACCTTTCTTTTTGGTTTATACATCTTCTTACTCAGTATGATGAAAATTAGTGTAAAAACTTCTTGTACCCCAAAAGTGAATGGAGTGTGAAATGGTCAACATTTTTGCTATTTAAGCTTATGAAGTAACTTGAATTAATCTTCGTAATTTTGATCATCATGAACACAATGTTATGCACATATGCATTTCACAAGAAATAGTGGGTAGATGAAATTCATTTGTCTCCACATTTAAGGGGTGTATTGGCCCTAAAGAGAAGTGCATATACTTTGGGAATAATTCCAATGGGACCTCTACCAGCAGGAAGGCCATTCTTCCATCCACGGCCCAAGCTACAGTCATCATCCCTCTTGAGTCTCATCACTCCTGCATGTTCTATCTACTCCTGGAGCAATTACTGTTGGCTTTTCCTCTAAAAGTTGTTGAGAAATGTGACTTCTCAATTCTTTAGCGAGCATATAGGCCCAAGTCACCATCTCTCTATCTTGAGTTAGTGTCAGATACCTGCAACTGATCTTGTCCATTTGCCTGGAGGGTCTGTTTCAGCCTAGTCATCACATGCTCATGTTAAGTAATCTTACCATTGGATTTTAGTCTTTAAATATCACATAGCATATGCCACCAGTGTCTACCAATGACTTGTAGGTTACTGTCAATAAAACTGACCATACTCTTTGCAATTTGGTGATTTACAACATTCCACTTCAGCGAAGTTTTCCTATTTAGTGATACCTAAACCAGTTAATGCTGATCTTATGCTCTGACCTTAGCATATGTTCTAATCTGTATTGAACACTCTTTTCAAACATACTCTTTCCAAACATATTCATGTATTTCTTTTCTTTATTAACTATGCTCACTATCAATCTTCCCTTCTTTCTTCATAAAACCTTCGGTTGGGCTGGCAAAATGGCTCAGTGTTTAAAAGCACTTGGTGCTGTTTCAGCAAACTAGAGTTCAGAGTCTACCACCCATGTCAGACCTCACACTTCATCAAATTCCATCTCTATGGGACCTGACTTCCTCTTCTGGAATCAATAGAAAGCCACACAAGACACACACACACACACACACACACACACACACACACAGACATAAAGTAATAAAAACAAAATTTAAAATAAATAACCAAACTGCCTTTATTTGTTAGCATTCTAGTAGAAGAGTAGTGGAAGCCCACATGGGTGGGGGGGGGGAAGTGTGTGTATGTGGTGTAAGATGTATGTGAAGTGTGTGTGTGTGTGTGTGTGTGTGTGTGTGTGTGTGTGCACGTGCACGCACACTCAGGTGTATTTGTCATGGTATGCATGAACATGTTAGAGGAAAACTTTAATTTTGAGATAGGGTTTCTCTATTTTCAGCCCTGGCTGTCCTGGAGCTTGTTATGTGGGCCAGTCTGACTCAGAACTCACAAATATCCACCTGCCTTGTTGGATTGAAATTATGTGCCACCATACCAGAATGAGATACAAACTTTTGAGAGCTAGCTCTTTCTTTCTCCTGTGGGTGCCAAGCATTGAACTAAAATTATAAGGCTTGTTTGCCAAACACTTTTAACCACTGTGCCACCTCAGTGACCACAGAGCACCTTTTCAATTCCAATAAAGAGATTCTCTGTTCATGCCAATCAAGTAAGAGAGCAACCATCCCAAATCCAATTTAGAGGACCTGTTACTTAACAACAAATGTGGAGCGATTGAAAAGCATTGTTGGGTTTGAAGAGAAGCTCAGTAGTTGAGTGCAACTGCTTTTCCAGATGACTCGATTTGGTTCCTAACACCCATGGCAGGTGTCACATACAACCTGTCATTCCAGGTCCAGAGAATTCTGACACCCTCTTCTAGCCTCATTAGACACTGCACTCACCTCCATTCTCACTTGGAATCTAATCTGCTGCTGATAGTTTTTATTACTAATTTTACAGAGTCGAGAGGACAAGAGAGGCTGATTGAAGAAGTACACTCATTATATTCCTCAGTCACAGAACAGTCAAACAGAGAAAAGAACTTAGTAAGCAAATGAACTACAGTGAAATTGGAAACTACAGTGCCCTTGCTCATAATACAGTGTATTTAGTCTCCCTTGCTTACTTTTTCTTCATAATATGTATCATTTTTAGTACACTGTATAATTACTCCTGTTCTGTTTAGTATTTTGGGATTTTTCTTGGGTTGCTAAATCTTTGGTGTCTGGAAAGTGCCTGGCTCATAGCAAGCTCTCCAGAAATACCTGTTGATCATTCTGTATTTAGGGCACAAGTAACTATATTCATACTTGGAGAATTCAATGGCAAGCTTAAGAGATGTTGCCGAAGGGGAAAAGTGGTTCTGGAAAAGGAGGAAAAGGAGGTGCAGCCTCTGGGAGTGACAGTACTGACAAAAGCCTCCAGGCCCTAAAGGTGGTGGTTATGCCATAAAGGTCAGACACATTCTATGTGAAAAACATGACAAAAGCATGGAAGCCACAGGAAAGTTAATGTCTGAAATGAGATTCAGTGAAGTGGACTCACAAGATAGTGAAGATAAAGGCAGGCAAGGGGGTGACTTGGGTTGGATGACCAGAGAGCGGGGCAACTGCAAGCAGCAGCACTTGCCTTGCCTGTAAATGGAATGGATAAGCCTGTGTTCACAGACCCACCGGTTAAAACACAATTTGAATATCGTATTATTATGATTGAAGGAAGAAAATAAAATCACACGAAAGACTGAAAAAAATATTCACATTTCAGTACTAAAGTTATCCAAAAGATTAAGGAAACTGCATACCATCGATCATTTTCATTTAAGGTCACATGAAAATAGTGCTACTATTCATTCAGAGATTTTTATGACAACTTGAGGCTTTCTGTTTTAAACTCTTGTGGTTTAAGATTCACTCAAGGGCTATTGCTAATTTGAGGTTTTAAAGTAGCTGATTATCATATTGGACAATATATACCACTGCTTCATACAGTTGAAAGATATGCGTATACTTCCTTTTTAATTCCGTATCTATCGTTATATAGCTAGATGTTGTTTAATTTTAGAAAATGCACACATTAATGTGTGTTGCTTACACATTTAGTATATTCAATATACACATATTTAAAAAAAAAGGAAAAGACCCTTGTTTTGGCTCCTCACCCAGGAGGACTGATAATCTTTTGACATACATTTTGGTTACATTCTACATGAAAACAGAGCCATCTTTGTTAAAATACACTTCTCATCAAACATTCTTCATTTTGTAGTAACATTTAAAGGTTTTTCTTACTTCTTGAATTAAAGCTTTCTTTGTCTCTTGAAATAAAGAACAGATTATCATTATCTATAGTCAGTTTATTGTGTGATAGTGAACTTGCACCATTTACTCCCGTGTGAGTGTGACACATTCTCCACTGATCAACATCCATGCTCCTCTCACTCCCCCAGCCTCTGGAAGCACCTGTGGTGCTTTCACTAACAATGGCTCCCAAACGCCTCCGTATATTTGACTACTTGGTTGTCAGGAAGTGGCAATACTTAAGAGGGATTTAGGAGGTGTGGCCTTGCTGGTGTAGATGAGGCCTCATTGGAAGAAGTGTGTCACTGGAGGTGGACTCTGAGGTTCCAAAAGCCCAAGCCAGGCCCAGTTGTCTCTTTCTTCCTGGTGCCTGTGGATCCAGATGTAGAACTTTGAGCTACTTACTTCTCCAGTACCATGTCTGCCTGCACGCCACCATGCTTCCCACCATGATGATAATGCACTAAACCTCTAAACTTGTAAGCCAGCCCCAATTAAATGCTTTCCTTTACAAGAGACACAGAGAGATAGAGAGACAGAGAAACACAGAGCCAGAAAGACAGAAAGAGGAGAGGCTCCTTCAAAAATTGTTTCATTTTCTGGCAAGGAGAATGGTAGTTCGGTGATGGGATGGACCATACCTTGCCCAAGACTGCTTAGCTACACAGCTCTCATTCCTTGTTAATATCTAAACCTCATGTCAGGCCCCTGAAGATGTACTTGCAGAGGTAGTAGGAGGGTCACTGACCTCTGTTCTTTTTCCCAATGTTCTTTGTTCACCGTTCCTTGTCTCTTAATGGGCCTATTAAGGACTGGGAGTGAGGCCTAACATAGGGTACCAGGGCCTATGCTTTGACCCCAGAAACTCCAACCAAGCAACACATCGTATGTCTTCCTTGATGCCTATCCCTGCAACAGTGTAGAAATCCATTTTCTAAGTGAGCACAAGCCTCTTCACATTGTCCTCAGGTCCAGCTGCTTTCCTCAGTGAACTTGTAAAATTCTGCACTGCAGTCTAACAGAGTGGATCTTTTGATACGTCCTCATGTGTTCCAGGCACATTAGAAGCAGAAACATCATGACCATACATGTGTGAATTGTACCCAGCATCCTTCTTAAGCTGCACCATTTATCATAGCAAGAAGAGCACCCAAATGAGGAAATACCCTGTGATCTAGAACTTCGAGATGCTACTCAGCTCCTTACTGCCCATTAGGCATTAGGCTCCCCCCGCCCACCGGGGCCTTTGAGTTTTTACTTTGGTTGTATTGCTATTACAGATTTTCCTCACATTATTTAAAGAGCAAACCTTCTCAAGGTGTTGTTTAGGGAGCAGGTTGTTTTTGTAACATTCTAATGTTTCAAGTAGATGTTTTTCAGATTCATTTTCTATTTAGTTGAGGAGGTCAGTGATCACACAGAGTACCTTATTATTTCAGTAGGACATGAAAAACAATAACAATGTTGATCAAAAGAGCCCGAGGCAAGGCATGGTTACAATTCAGGAAAACAAAGGACAGAAAAAGCAGATGAATAGATAGAACTTATTGTAAGGGAAATTGAAAGGTCATTACCGCTGCAATGAACACAAGAGCAGGTGATTTTGAAACAATAGCTCCGTGCTTATTTTTCTGATTTATAAAAGTAATATGTATATGCACATTGGTCAAAATATGAAAAAAATATAACAGAGAAAATACAAATTGTACCACCTATAAAAACTTCTTTTTGTGTGTCCATATCACACCTAAAAGGACAACTGTGATAGGTGATTTTTTTTATTTGAAAATATTTCATCTTTCATGTTACACATGAAAAAATTGTAAGAGTCAGTGGCAGTGGATGACTATGGTGAAGCAGTATTTCTGGGCACACTAGAAGCGTGCTGACATGTGAACTCATAGCAGCTGTGGTGGTATGCACAAGGCTGTGCGTGAAAGATCAAGCTTGACATAGTCTACCATGGAGGAAGAAGGAGCTCGTGATTCCTAATTGGAGACGGACAGCCAGTTATACTAGGGCTGGAGCTTCTGGGAGACCACCATGATTCCATAGATGGCAGCCCCCCATGAATGCACATACTGGGAGCACTAAATGGACACTGGGATTGAAAGAAAATAAAAGAACACATGATATTGGGGGGGGGGAAGAGTGAAAGGGGGTGGGGAGGAACTGGAGTGAAGGAAAGAATGGGTGGTCATCATCAAAACATGTTATATGTGTGTGTGTGAGAGTCTCAAGTAATTAAAAAGTTATTTGATCATCTAAATATAAATTATATTTAATATAAATTAATGAAAGTTAAAATTTGTATATTTACAATAGTAAAATTATGTTAAAATGTTAAATTATAATTTAATACATATATGTTGATTGTTTAAATATAGTTAATGTATATAATAAAGTATATAATATATTTTAAAGATGTTATTGTATGTGAAGCTATATAGCTTTATGTCTAACAGCTTTTATTTCCAATTTTTCTTAAAAATCATGTATCTCAAAATGAACTCACTTTGCCAAATAATAGGACTGTGTTATATCATTTGATAAGTTTTGTTAATTTCCTACTCCAAAGTTACCATTTTTATATCAAATTATAAGAATATTTATTTATTTGAATCATCATTAGCATTTATATGTCTGTTTTAAATTGACTTGTATCTCCTCCAAAGATGTTTAAGTCGTATTCCAGGATTCCATGCCAGTGACATTTGTGAAAATGAAGTTACAGTCTTTGCAGCCATAATCAAATTAAGAAGAGATTTGTATCCTGGATCATAGTGGAAGAGAAATCTAGTGTGAGGCCTAGTGGTGGTGGGTGGTGGCTGCGGTTCATGCCTTTAATCTCAGCAGTGGGGAGGCAGAGGATGGCAGATCTCTGAGTCTACAGAATGAGTTCCAGGACAGAGAAACAGTCCCAGCATGAGAGACAGAGAGAGAGAGAGAGAGAAAGGAGGGAGGGGGGAGGAGGAGGAGGGAGGGAGGGAGAGAGACACAGAGAGAGAGATCAGAGAGAGAGACAGAGACAGAAAGACAGAGACAGAGAGACAGAGACAGATATATTAGGTCCTTCTTCAGGGCGTGGCTGGCATGGCCTGCCCTCTACCTAGGGCGGGGCTTCCCTCTCCCAGAGATTCACTGTATAAACCAGACCTTTTGGGTTCTCTCTCTCTCTCTCTCTCTCTCTCTCTCTCTCTCTCTCTCTCTCTCTCTCTCTCTCTCCTTCCCTTCCCCCACTCCCAGCTTCCCTTCCCCCTCCAGTGCTGTTTCTAATAAACCTGTGTTTATATATTGTAGCTTTGTTGCCATTTAGTTCATACTGTTTATTTAATTAATCAAGAGAAACAGAAAGAGGAAAGAAAGAAAAGTAAAAAGGAAGGAAGGAAGGAAAGAAGGAAGAAAGAAATGTAATGTGAGTGTCTGTATAAGGGGAAAGTTTTGGGGCTACAGAGACCCAGTGTAGACATTGGAAGGCAGGACAGGAAGACAAGAACTAGTCCCCTGGTCGAAGCCTTTCAACAGCAAGAAGAGAGTTCCAGCAGAGCATGGTAGCAACTCTGAAGGTTTCCCTCCTTCCCAGGGACACACCTACCGTCTCCATCTCCTAGGAATCTCACTAGACACCCATCACAGGGCCTTTGTGCGATTAGCACTTCCTGTTTTTATTTTTATCAGATTGTAATTCCATCCAAGTCAACTCTGGGGCACTTCACTTATCTCACGGATCCCAAGAGAAAGCAGGGAGGGGCATTTTTCTCTGCAAGTGTTTGAGATGTAACTTGAGAGGCAAGGAACAGACAGGGCTCCTGTTGGGACAACTTTGACAGGCCTTTGAGGAACCTAAACATATACTTAGGTATATACAAATTTATTCTACTCTCCTTCAGGAAGCACATATCCACACTTGGTGGTCAATCTCTCTATGCATCTCTTTTTTTCCCTGATCTGCATCCTTAAAGCATACATTAAAACTAGTTTTAATAAAATCTCCAACTCTGTCTCACACTGGCTAGTCCTGGAAATTCTTCTCTGTGTCTAAGCCTTTAATCTGAGTCCTTGGTTTGCTGAGGGTGAGAATGAAACAGTGCCTTTGTCTTCACACAATTGTTTTAAAATTATCAGTATTATTAGTATTATCAGCACGCCTGGCTAGCAATCAATTAAGACACAGGCACTTGTTATGTTTTAAAATAGCCTTAGTTAATCTGGAGCAGGGCAGACATTAATCCCTTAAACTATTCCCATAGTGGGCCAGGTATGGGATCCCTGCCTCAATCCCATGCCATCTGCTTTTAATAACTTCTATCAAGCTACATCCCATTCATAATCCCAAATACTTGCTAGTGTTCTTCATCTGGTCCGGATTCTCCATCCATGTTGGCCATGTGCTTCTCCTCCAGCTAACCTTCCTCTCTTCTCCTCCAGACCCTCTCCTTTCTCCTCATGGTGGTCCTTCTTCTTCTTCTTCTTCTTCTTCTTCTTCTTCTTCTTCTTCTTCTTCTTCTTCTTCTTCTTCTTCTTCTTCTTCCTCTTCTTCCTCTTCTTCTTCTTCCCAGGATTCCACCCTACACCCCTTGCCTCTCTCTGGAACCTTAGCCACACCTCTATCTCCTCTGCCCTGCCCAGGTGGGATGGCTTTTTATTAATCAAAAGGTGAGTCACAGACAGCAAGCAGTAATTAGCATCAAAATACATCAGACCATTCCCCAACATCACAGCATGGAGATTTCAGACTCAGTCCAATATCTACCTGAAGCACTACTTGCGGGCTTCCTTGACTGTCATTCGGCTATTCTGTTTCATTAAGCATGGCTTGCAAACAACCTTGGTTTCTTCATTCCTTTTCTCCTTCTTCTTCTTCTTCTTCTTCTTCTTCTTCTTCTTCTTCTTCTTCTTCTTCTTCTTCTTCTTCTTCTTCTTCTTCCTTTTATATCTAGAGATCCACTTAGTGTTTGAGAAGTACCACTGGCACCAAAGATAGAAAGCTCTACAGGCAGCTAAACCTATTTCTGGATCAGGTGGAACACTGTAAGACTTTTCTGTGGGGATCTCAGCATAAAGGCGAGGGAGCAGCCTGCCACATAAGGGGAGCACTATTCCCACCCCAGACAAAATGCATTCTTGATTCACAGCACACAAGGAATGACTGCATCCATGCATGCTCTCCCCCAACAGCAGACAGTCAAGGTGCAGTGGTTTCTCTGCCTGTGTCCTCAATGTCTTTGCCACAGAGATGGTCTTATTTACCTTCCCTAAGATAAACAGCCTTAGGCAAAGGGAGCTCCTTCCCTTCCCAAAGCCCTTTTACCAGTTTGATTGACACCTTAACTTAAAGCCAACCCTGCCTACCATTTAGGTCCTCACTATAGATAGGACTATGCTATAAAGGATGGGACCTCTTATACATTTCAAAGGCAATATGTGAATTGATAGTTCATGGATTCTTTTTTTGTAAGAGGTTAAAAGCACATCTGGTATGTGATCAATGTCTTTATACTTTATACTCGACAGACAATGAATTAGCATGAACTCTCCAGATTTGTACTGGAAAATTCAGTGTTGGATCACAAAGGGCCAAGGTTGGGATGGCCACCTGAACCATGGAAGCTGTCCCCTGCCCAGATGACACCTGACTGGATAGATGTGCTGCCTGATCAGGAAGGGCATTATATCCCGGATAAGTGTGGATGGAAAGATAGTGACACATCCAGGGGACCTATTCTTCATTTATTTTGTTTCTTTTAGATGCATAATGATGCATCTGATATGGCTCCATTATGGATAAAAAGAATAAAATGCTTTTTCCTAAAAAGATATTGAGAAAGGAATTTATTAGCAAAGACATCTCCTCTAGAGTTTAGCTCTATAAATGGAAAAAAAAATATTGCTTTAAGTCTGCATGACTAGCTTCATGCTTTTAGATTTTGCTTTTACTGGCATATGCTTGAGACTTGAGTCCCATCAGTAATGAAGTTAGATTCTTACTTTTAAAATTTAAGTTCACTACCACGTTCTTAAGAAAAGTTATGTTATTAAAGCACAGATCTGAGGTTAGTGACTGCTTACAGCTGTGGGTAGAAATACCCAGATCACCAGTCTAGTTTAAAATTGAACATAGGAAATCTAAATAAAAGCTATACAACCTTTCGTTTTGTTTTTTTTTTTTTAACCAACCTTTGTGTACAAGTTTGTGCATATCTGCATTGTCTACTGGTGCCCATGGTTTTATACCATTGACTTGCTACCAAATTTGTTCATAAGTAAAATGTACCAGAAAGTTGAAGCTGTTAAATTAGCCAAATTCCTTTGACCTCAAAGTGTTAACTGAATTTTAAGAAAAAACAAACAAATAAATGACAGCTTCCAACAGCTTTAGCCAGTTAGACATGGCTACATCTCCCAGCACAGCAGTTACAGAGACAAAGTAAAGACCAGGGACAGCGAAGACATTTCTTCAATATGGTCATGTTGGAAAGCAAATGGCTTTTGACTTTTTAGCAAAAGCTTTACATTTAAATAGAAAAAAGTAAATAAATAAAAGGCAAGAGGTATAGGTAATTAGACAGTCCTGGTGATAATACTTCATTTATGATTGTCTTATTCAGAGTTTTACAAGATGGTCCTAGAAGTCACCATGTGTGAGAGGGTAAACTAGTTTTCAGAAAATGATTTCTCATAGTCTAATGTGAAGCCTTGTCTCAAGGCTGTCTTCCTCATCTAGGCTCTGCTGTCCTGGAATCCAAAGATAAGGAGCCTAATTTAGCTGTGGGCCTTTAACTTACCCTAAGTGGTTAGTATGCTTATTTGCATATGTATCAGATAATTAAACAAAAACAAACAATTGAAAAAAAACAAACACTAAAAGAAGGCAGAAATGACAAAACTTTATTTTGCTTATTATAGTTTTCATGATCTCAACTGAAAACAAGTGACTTTTAAGAAAAGCAATTTTCAGTGCTTGTTAAAATAGAGCTTAAGATGGGTGTGGTAGCAGGCACTTTAATCTCAGCATTTGAGAGTTAGAGGCAGATGGATCTCTGTGATTCTAGGCCAGCTGGTCTACAAATTGAGTTCCAGGCCAGGCAGATCTATTCCACAGAGAAACACTGTCTTGAAAGACCAATTAATACATGAAAAAATAATACAAAATAAAATAGGGATTAATCCTCTGAAAGAATTGGCTAATTTAAATTTGTTGGTAGAGAGGCTGGTGAAATGGCTCAGTGGTTGAACTTCCAGAGGGTCCAGGTTCTATTCCTACAAATCCCAAGGGGATACACAACCATCTGCAGCTACAGTTGTAGAGCCCTTGATGTCCTCTTCTGGCCTCTTCTGACAAGGTGGAGGACTTGCCTGTACTGTAAATATATATAAAATATATATAGTTAAGTATAACATTACAGATATTATAATTACTACAGATACAATTTTTATAGCATTTGATAAAAATTATTTGTATTTAGTGTTTCTTACAGCAGGTACAAGGAACACAAGTGCATATACATGCAGGCATGCAGGGAAACACCCATACACATTAAAAACAAAGCAAGCAAAACAACAACAACAACAACAACAACAACAACAAGCTTGTTGGTAGAAAGGAAGTACTCCTATGGTTTTGCTGTGCTTTAGACATAGCTTCCAGTGTTTCATTTGGGCATTAGGTTGTTTTATTTTAAAGACTTTTAAAAATTTTTGTAGAAAAAGTAGTCGAAAGAAATAATCAAATAAGAAGACAGAAGAAAGTTACTGATATAAAACATTTAAAAAAATCTTAGTTTTATTTCTGTGGCTACGAAAAATACACTGAAAAACCCAACCAAAACAAAAAAACAAGTCAGGAGGAGAAGGGGCTTTTTTATTTCGTGATTCTAGACTCTATCCTATCAGAAGTCAAGGTGGCAGAAATTTAAACATGCTTATTGTATCACATCGAGAGCAAGGAGAAATTAGAGGCTTCCTCCTCCAATCTTTTTCCATTCTTATCTAGTCCAAGACAAAAAGCAAAGGAATGGTACTACCCACCCACTGTGAGGCAGGTCTTTCCACGTAATAACAATAATAAAATTAATTAGAGTAAGTACTTTTATATCTTGCAATAATAAAAATGAATGTAATAAAATTCTCCATAGATTTGACAATGGGCTAACCAAAGTCAGACAATTCCTCCTTGGGATTCCCTTTCTAGGTAACTCTACTTCATGTCAAGCTGGCATTGAAAACTAACCATTGCATTATAGAAGGTTAAAGAGAAAAGAATACGTCTTCAGATTTAAAACTAAAAAGGATTTTACATGTTTTTTTTTGAAATAAAAAAAAATGCTTAGAATTAAAAGAAAAAAGAGTAAAGAAGCCAAAAGCTTAAAAGCCCTCTCCTCGGAATCTGGTTAAAACCTTGAAGGCGGAAAAACTATCACAACAAATCGCTTGCTTGTCCTTTCCTAGACACACACCTACAGTTTTCTAGGAATATCACAAGAAACCCCATTTACAGGAAAAGAATGTGTCTTAAGGTCCTTGTGCAACCCTAGTGTTTTTTAGTTTAACCTTATCAGGTTGTAATTCCATTGAAGGCATTTGTAGAGCCAACCCATTTATCACACACATAAAGAAAGAAGTTGAGGTAAAGTGAGAGATTTTTTTTTTTCAGCCACCAAATTTTTAGGAGGTTATACTTCCTAAACCTCAGGCTTAAAGCCTACAACAAAATCATCTTTAATAAGGTCTCCAGTTCTGTTTCACATTGGCTAGTCCCGAAATTCTTTTCTGTACTGAAGCCATAGATTCTTGCTTGGTTTGAGTCAAGCTCACTGCAAGATCAAGAGAACCCATCAGGCAGTATGGAGTTGGGTGTCTGGTCCTTCTCTGCTGATATTAGGAGGATAAACATAGAAAATGGGGTTAGCTGGCCACAAACCAGGAAAGGTAAATGAGTTTTGAAGACAAAGAAAGTAAAAAAAAAAAAAAAAAAAAGGATTCTTTTTTACAACCATTGGATAAAGAACAAATAACCCTTCCAAAACCTTAACATTGCAGCTGTCTTTAGACCTCTGAGAGAGCAATTTTTTGGTGATTTTTAATTACACAGCCTTGGGAAATAAATACAATAACCTTTTAAAAAAAAGAAAGTAATGTCATTATTGATGTATTTCAAGACCTCTCAGTGGTTTTGAGGTCTTATCTTTTGATACTGCAGCAAAATGGATGACTGGCTCTTCCTGGTAGAACTACCTTTTGTTGTTGTTGTTGTTGTTGTTCTGTTTTGTTTTAATCATTGCATACGTTTTTTACTTCAAATATACATTTTTCTTCTTCCTCCTCTTCTTTCCTTTTTGGTGTTTTGTTTTTCTTAGACAGGGTTTCTCTGTGTAGCTCAGGCTGTCCTGGAACTCACTTTGTAGACCAGACTGACCTAAAACTGATAAACATCTGCCTGCCTCTGCCTCCTCAGTGCTTGGATTAAAGGCTCAGTTATACAATATTTCCCCAACCAAAGTCCATGATAGGGAATGCCTTTGTTTTCAATAGTTAATATTTGTGAGTAACCAAGTAGGAAAAGAGACTAGAGAATTCTAATTGTGAATATTAATATCCTCATTCTTTGACATAAGATGAACAAGAGAAAGTTGGAGAGAAGGTATGATAAACATCACTTAAATTCCCAGTTCTACTTGAAATAATAATTTGAATTTACTTTTGGTGATTCTAAGTGTTGACATCCCTGAGCTACAGAAGTTTTGCAATAGCAGAAAATAGTCATAACTTTGGTAGCAGGCTCTGAAGATGAAGATAAACTAGAGATGAGAAACTCTGGTGCTTCTTAATACAATTTAAGTAACAGTCACAATTGTTACTATGTCAATGAGGACCTCTGAGCAAGATCTGTATCATTAATGCCTAATATGGTGAAGAAAAACTCCATTAATATAAGTCATGTGTACTGATGGGTAAATATACTCACTATATGACTCTTCACCTTTCTATTTGGTTGAAAATTTTTAAAATACTTTTATTCAAGGTGAATTATGCTTATCATGCTTTTATACTATGTTGTATGTGTGTGTGCACGCATGAGTGCATGCATGTGTATGTATCATATGACATAATTTGTTTTCTTTCCTAATGTAGATTTTAATTGATATAGATTATATTACTTTCCTTTTCCCCTTTCTTATTCCAACACTTCCCAGTTAGCATCCCTCAAATATTTCCCATGACCCCTTTCAAGTTGATAGCCTCGTTTTTCTTTAATTATTATTGTTACATATAAATGTATATGTATGTATGTGTATTCACAAATAAAAAGAAATACAACCAGCTGAGTCAATTTTTGTGGATTGTTTTTATGTGTTTTTTTACCTGATCACTCTACATAGGACAACCAATGAAAGAGATTGTCTCTGGGAGAGGCTGTCTCCTTTTCCCAGTAATTGTAGTTACCTACAATCCTTTGTTTAAGAGGAGACCCCATAATGTTTTCCCTGTCCGTGTTAGCATGATCTTTGATTTTTGCCATTATTCCAGCCTTGTTAATTCTGACATTTCTATGAGAGGCTGCTTCACAGTATAATTCCTGGCATCGTGGAGCTCACATTCTCTCTGGCCCTCCTTCTGCAATGTTCCCAGACCCATCGATGCAGGAGCTGTGATGTAGAAGTATCCAATGGGGGCTGGACTCCCCACAATCCTTTGATCTCTGTAGTCTGTCTAGTTGTTTTCTGTGATGACCTCCATTTGCCAGAGAGAGGGTTCTTTGACAAAGGGTGGCACTTCTACTTATCTGTGGATATAAAGGTAAGATTTAGACTAGATGGGGGAATGATGCTGGTCTAGCCAAGTGGCAGTAGAGTCTTTCCTGGAGTAGAGTTCATGACCTGGAAAGCAGGCTTGGTTTCTAGTACCAGGTATAATTTCCCTCCTGGTAGAATATTAATATAGATGTTATAGACATGACTATATTGATATAGAATCATAAATGGATTTTCATTCAAGATTTCAAAAACATATTGTTATTTATAATTGTGTGTGTGAGTACAAGTATGTATATCATGGTGTACATGTAAAAATCATATGACAATTTCAGGAGTTGGTTGTGTCCTTCCACTTTGGGAACCGAGCTCAGGTCATCAGACTTTTACAGCAATTGATTTACCTACTAAGTCACCAACGTTTCTCTTCCTTCCACACTTCCCAGTCCCCCCTTACCTGCTATCTCCCTCAGATCTACTCCTCAATTTCCCTCCAAATAATGAACAGCCCTGCCAGGGATATCAACCTATCGTGCCTTGACAAGTTACAATGAAACTAAACATAAATTCTCATATCAAGGATGGACAAGGGAACCCAGTAGGACAAAAAGGGTCCCAGAAGCAGGTAAAAGAGTTAGAGACACCCACCACTCCCTTAGGAGTCCCACAAGAACAGTAAGCTATACAACCATAACATATATGCATAGGACCTATCTCAGACCCACACAGGTTCCATGATTGTGGCTTTAGTATCTGTATTTTCTAGAGTGGTCCTTAGTTGATGCTGTGGGCTAGGTCCTCGTGGTGTCCTCAACCCTTCTGGCTCCTGCAATCCTCTCCATCTTCTCCATTTTGCAAGGTCGCTGCATCTGCCTAGTATTTGGCTTGAGTCTCTGCTTATGCCCTCATTAAAGTTTCTCTAATGACAAATGGAACAGGCACCAATCCATGAGTATAGCAGAATATCATTAGTAATCATTTCATTTATTTTTTTCCTCAGTTGACTTTGGCTCTATTCTGGGCCATCTGGCCTCTAGTTCCTGGCCATCCAAGCAGTGTTAGGCATGGGTTCCCTCTTGTGTCATGGGCTTCAGGTTGGACCAGTTATTAGTTGGCCACTATGGTATGTTCTGGGCCACTATTACCCCAGCACATCTTGGAGGTAGAACAATTATAAGTTGAAGTGTTTATGGCTGGGTTGGTGATCTAGTCCTACTGCTGGAAGCTTCTCTTGATTTTAGAAGATGAGTTGTTCAGGCTTCATATCCCTAATATGAGGAGTATTCACTAAGGTCACCCTCAAAGACTCTAGGATTTCCCCACTGCACTACGTTTTCACATTGCCCCCAATTGTGCCCCAATTCAGTGGTCTCTATGAGTACTTCCCCACTTGCACCCCATCTTCCTGATTGTCCTGTTCTCATTCCCAACTGCCCCCAGTTCCCTTGCAGCATCTATTCTATTTCTTCTTCCCAGGGAGCTCCATGTGTCCACTTCTTGAGTGTTCCTTGTTACTTGGCCTCTCTGGGTCTAAGGATTATATCATGACTAACCTTTACTTAACTGTTAATGTCCACTGATAAGTGAGTAAATACTTTGTCTTTCTGGGTCTGGGTTACTTCACTCAGGATAATTTTTTTTTCTAGTTTCATCCACTTGCCTGCAAATTTCATGATTCATTGTTTTTAATAGCTGAATAATACTAAATTGTGTAAATGTACCATGTCTTCCTTATCTGTTCTTCAGATGAGGGACATCTAGGTTGTTTTCAGATTTTTGGATATTATGAATAGAATTGCTATGAACATAGTTGAGCAAGTGTCCTTGTGGTGAGATGGATCATCCTCTGGTTATGTGCCCAAGAGTAGTATAATTTTCTGAGAAACCAACATATAGACTATACAAATTTTCACTCCTACCAGCAGTGGAGGAGTATTCCCTTTGTTCAGCATCCAGGCCTGCGTAAGCTGTCACTTGTGTTTTTGATTTTAGGCACTGAGATAGGTATAAGATGAGATATTAGAGTCATTTTGATTTGCATTTCCCTGATGGCAACGAATGTTGAAAACTTTGTTTCTCAGCCATTTGAGATTTCTCTATTGAGAATTCTCTGTTTAGTTCTGTACCCCATTTTATAATTAGATTATTTAGCTTGTTGAAGTCATGTATCTCGAGTTCTTTGTATATTTTGGATATTAGCTCTCCATGTGATGTGGAGTTGGTGAAAATTCTTTCCCATTCTATAGACTGCCATTTTATTCAATTGACAGAGTTTGTATATCTTGTTGGTTTTCTTAAAGAACTAGCTCTTTGCTTTGTTGACTCTTGTGTTGTTCTCTTTATTTCTATTTTACTGGCTTCAGTCTTGACTTTCATTATTTCTTGCTGTCTACTCTTCTTGGAAGTGCTTACTTGTTTTTTTTCTATCATTTTCAAGTACACAGCTAAGTTGCTAGTATGAAACTTCTCCATTTTTTTTAACATAGGCTCCTAGTACTATGGATTTTCTTATTAACACTACTTTTATTGTGTTCCATAAGTTGTGTATGTTATGTAAACATTTTCATTAATTCTAAACAGTCTTTGATTTCTTTCTTATTTCTGTCTTGACCTATTTTTCTTACAGTAGAGAGCTGTTCAGTTTTCATGATTTTGTAAGCTTTCTGTTGTAGTTTATAGTCACTTTTAATCTGTAGTGTTCTGATAGGATGCAGGGAGTTATTTCAATTTTCCTGTATCATTTGAGACTTGCTTTGTGTCTGAGTATGTAGTCAATTATGAAGGAAACTCCATGAGATCCCGAGAAAAAGGTATATTCTTTTGTGTTTGGGTGAAAGATTTTGTAAATATTTGTTAGATCCATTTGGTTTATAATGTCTGTTAGCTCCAGCATTCCTCTGTTAAGTTTCCCACTATCAGGTGTGAAGTTTAATATGTGATTCAAGCTGTAGGATTGCTTTTCGTTTTTGTGTTTTACAAACTTGGGCTCCCTGTGTTTGGGGCATAGATGTTAAGAGTTAAATGTCATCTTGGTGATTTTTTTCTTTGATGAGTGTGTAGTGTCCTTCTTTATGTTTTTCTTTAATTAGTTTTTTTGAAGTCTATTTTGTTAGATACCAAAATTGCTATAACGGCTTGCTTTTAGGGCCATGGAAAATGTCTTTTCCAACCATTTACTCTGATGTATGATGGGCATTTTTTTAAAGAGTATGTATTAACTTTCCCCATCTCCAGGAAATTTTTGTGATATCCTCTGATTCACAGGATAAATTTTGTTGGCTGACAGGTCCAGAAAAAACTGAGAATATAATAAACACACCCAGTCTATAATTACACAGCAAATTTATCTATTTCTTAACTACGTATTCTCCTTTTTCCTTGTATGTGTTTCTGTTGACACTAAAATTGAACCATGTTTTTATAATAAATAAAACATTGACAAAATAAAACATAAATCTTGTACTTCTTGCATGCATTTATCAAAGAAAATGGTATCCAAATGTTTTCATGCTGGTAGATATAAACCATTCAAACTTAAAGAACTAGAAAAAAAATATTTTTTCACTTGGAACAATGCAGAGTTAGTCTATGTACACTATGTTAAATACTGTGTTAACTTATTTATCAATTCTAAGCAAGTGTAAGTAAACAGATGCATTTTACCACCAATATTTTTGTGGGTGTTGTTCTTTTTTAATAATTAATAATTTATGTATTCACTTTACATCCCGGTCATGCATCACCAATATTTATTTTTGTCCCTCAAAACACACAAACACACATGCCTCTGGCACCCTGTGTGTTGACTGCTCTAAGTTTTCTATATGCTCCTTTCAAATATTTAGTTCATGTAGATCTGGGAGAAAGTGTTTTCACAACTGGTGAGAGACACAGTATTTTCCTTGTTTTATTTTAGAATACAGAAAATGAAACGTGGTCTCTAAATTTTATTCAGCTCTCAATACTGGAAGAAGATATATATTATATTATATTATATTGTTCCTTTTCTGTTTTGAAGAATTTAGTTACATTTACTTACCTCCCACCCTACACTACCACAGTCCATTGCCCTTGTCTGGAGGTCAAACATCAACCTAATAGAATCAGAGTAACTACTTTCCTTCCATTTTCTTCAAAGTGAGGTCATCAGCGTTGGTGGCAAGTGCCTTTACATACCGAGTCGTCTTGTTGGTTTTATTATTGCTGTTTTTTAAAAAATAATATATTTTATTAATTTATTCATATTACATCTAAATTGTTATCCCACCTCTTGTATCCTCCCATTCCTCCCTCCCTCTCATTTTCCCCTTACTCCCCTCCCCTATGACTGTGACTGAGGGGAACCTCCTTCCCTTGTATATGCTCATAGGGTATCAAGTCTCTTCTTGGTAGCCTGCTGTCCTTCCTCTGAGTGCCACCAGGCTGTTTTAAGGATAATATTTTAAGAAAATAATGCAATAAAATTGACCATCACCTACTATTGCCATATTTCATGAGGAGACAGAAGTTTGAAGGCATGTGTTATGTTTCCCAGTTGTCAATCTCTGGGTTGCTTTACAGTCTTGTAAAGCAATTTGTAGTTATTATATTTTGACTCCTCAGTCATTGTGACAGAGGAATATACTCGGTAAGTATTTCAATATGATACAACTAATGACTTTCTCATAATATTATTGATCAAAGTTTTGTTCATTACATATTATTTTCCACATTTTCTCTATGAATGTTTTCCAGTATCACCCCAAGGCATGAGTAATATACTCACTTTAAATATCTGCTGAGTCTTTCAGAGGCAATAGCTATTTCAAAGCATCATCTTCATATAGTTCAGAACTCCTTTCCCATTTAGAAGATGGATATTGATACACACTTTATGGTAGAGAATAATTCTCCATATAAGGAAATTTTCATTAGAGGTGAGAAGAACATGGCTAACTAAAAAACAAGTGAAAAATGAAGCATAGAATCTTGCTTTAGAATTGAAGGTTGTTTTGGAGGGTATTTTTCACAGCAAACTACTGTAAATGTAAATCATCTAAATTAGGATATATTTTGATACTTTATTATACCTATCATTTTATATTAGTGTCTGTAGTGAGTTGAATGTTAGCTCCACACTACACTTTCACTTACCAGTGGGTGTGAGCATCCTTGAAAATGTGCTTTGAATGTGATGTCGATATTGAGGGTCTCAAGATCACCTTGAACTACCAGTGTGTCCCAAAGATGGTGACAAGAATCCTTACAAAGGGAGTCATGTGTGGAACACAGGGAGAAAGCCAAGGGAAGATGAAATCAGATTTTAGGGCTATGCAGCCACAATCTAAGGAATGGCCACATATTCCAGGAGTTGGGAGAGAGACGAAAGTTTACCCTCCAGTGACACCAGAAGTGATTTGACTCTAGCAGTATCTTTATTTTTAAATTTTTGGCTATAAATGTATAGGGACATAAGTTATATTAAGCACTAGTCTGTGGTCCTTCATTATGGAAGCTCTACGAAATCATACCCAATTGTACAAATGAAATTACTTCTCAGCATTAATTCTTGGCCAGTAGCTAAACACAAACATGAGCTTATATATTCGCAGCCCCACCAACTACAGAAAGTAATGAATTCAGTAGATACCCAAACTGGCTGATAAATACGTGTCTCTTCTTTCTGTGATGTAACTCTTGTAAAGAGAACAGTGTAAAGGACAAAATGTGAAATGAATATTTCACACAGTATAGTGCTTTAAGTTTATTTTTAATTATGACATGGAATCTAATTTTCCTTATTTTTAAAAAAAGAGTTATTTATTTATTATATACACAGTGTTTCTGTCTGTCTATATGCCTCTGCGCTAGAAGAAGGCACCAGATCCCATTATAGATGGTTGTGAGCCACCATGTGGTTGCTGGGAATTGAACTCAGGACCTCTGGAAGAGCAGACAGTGCTCTTAACCTCTGAGCCATCTCTCCAACCCCGGAATCTAATTTTCAATGGTTGAACTGCAGTAAGATTCTTGGAAATGTGTGTCTTAAGAATAATCAAATATTCTGGAAGAGAGCCTCATGTTTATCTGTCCATTGTACATGTACATTGTGCTGTGATGAAAGATAAGTTTACATAGGAAAAAATGAGCAACTAATTATAACTGGCTTTTGCTCTAAACTGTGTACAAAACAATACTTTCTAAAATTATTTTCATATCTTTGTAATACGTAATGAATTTAGTTTCTCTTTCTCTGTCTCTGTCTCTTCCCCACCTTTCCTCTTTCCCAACAGGTAGTAAGAAGGCACCTCCATCCCCAACATTTTTACTTTTGTACTTTCTGTTATCTTTAAAACATTTTTTCAGTGTTGACAGGACTGAGCTAAAGAAACTAAGGAATCTGTCTCTAAAGCTTGAGAAGTTGAGGCTTATGGCTCCACTGTCTCAAAACTGAAAGCTTATATACTAAAAGTACTCAAAGAAAAAACTTTCATCTCTGGACAAGAGTTTTAACAGCCAGCAGCTAGGATCAAGCTTTTAAGATTTAGATGTTGGCTCCCTCAGTTCTTTCAAACACTTGTAGCAGCCACGGCCTGAACCTCACCTCTGCTCTTCACATCCTTTCACTTTCTCAGTTTTCCGCCATTCTTCTTAGTCTTAGCTTCCTGAAGTTCCTGCCTTCAGTTCTTCTCCAGAATCCACTATCTCCCTCAACTAAGGGCTGGACCCAGGCCTTACTTGCAGAAGCCTTTGGAGAACAAAGAATATCACTGTCACTTCTCTGCAGAAATGGAGGTGAGAATGAGAGAGAGAGAGAGAGAGAGAGAGAGAGAGAGAGAGAGAGAGAGAGAGAGAGAGAGAGAGAGAGATTGTTTAATAGAAGCCCTGCAGAGCACGGTGCCACATCTCAGAACAAGAAACAAGGTGGAGTGAGGTCCTGAGCTCCGTTCCGCTCACTTGAAGTTCTTCAGTGTAAACTAAGTGAGATCTCCCTGAAGTCTTCATCACTCCATTTGCACATTGCCTGATGCTCCACCTTGGCCAACCGAAATCACAGCTTACTATAGGGCTAATGCTCCCCCTCAAGTGGAGGTGTCAGAATGTCTTCATAGAAAGAGTTGCAATGGGAAACATTTTATTTCAGAAATTGTATGGTATTTGGTGACTGCGTCTTCTGCCAACCATTGCACCTAGTTCTAAGAATTCTAGGAAAAAAAAAAAAGAGCAAGAACAAAACAAAACTCTTCTTCACTGAAAATGCTAGTGAATTCACTAAAACCACTGAATTAGGCAAAGCTGTCTTCTGCTAAAATAATGTGCAAACTTTGAGAGATGATCATTTCTGCTACATGGTCACAGTCTGGAAGGTAAACAGGACGCTGCCAGTTGGTGCTGGCATCCTCAGAATCAGGTAGCCTAGCCAGCCTCAGTCACCACTGATTAGGTTTGGGGAGTGTTCTGATGTTTTGTTACTTTAATAAAAGCAGATTTGGGTGCAGTAGAATGCTTTTCCCTTTGAGTACATTTTTCTTGAGAGACTCTACATTTCATGCAACAGGCCCCTTATGGTAGGTAGCCCAGCATCCTGACTTGATGCTGCAATTCTTGCTTGGAGGGGTGGGGTAAATAGCTGAAATGTGGTTTGAAGTTCGTCATTTTGTTTGTTGATGGACATCTAGGTTGGCTCCACGGCCTGACTGTATAAATAATACAAAAGTAATCATGAACATTCAAGCATTTCTGTGGCAAGTTTCCAAGAGTGTAGAGCTGGGTTATATGAAAGTTTTATTTTCAGTTTTGGGTGAATCCTCCATATGAGCTCTGTATTGGCTACACATTACTATAATAAATGCTCCTCTTTTCACACTTCAACTCTGGCATTTGTTGGCACTTGCTGTCAGAACTCCAAGAAAACAAGACATGAATAGTGTGACCTCAGTTTCTTAAAAAATTTGGAATTAGTCTTGAAATGTGCATTTGTGCCCCTCCCAGAGGGAAAAGACAGGAGTGTGTTTGCTTAAGATTATCCATTACAACTGGTTATTGTTAACTCTTTTTAAAAGTATTAACTGACATTTGTCTCTGCTTTTGAAAGCTGTCTGTTGAATTCATTAGAACATTTGTTGATGGAATAATCTGTGGTTGTGGTGTTTACTTTTTGCAGCTCTTTATATATCTCACATATTAAGCCCTTATCTGATGTTGCTTGTCGAACTTCCATTATAGAACCTACCTGGTTTCTTGGATCCTCTCTCAAAAACATGATGTCATGGGGTGGGGTGCAGATGGGGAATCCAAGGTGGTGGTACCTAACACAAACCTTGTTTGATTGCTATTCAGTCACAAAGCACCAGCACTGGTGACCCACAGGTGGAAGGGGTCCAAATTGTGTGGAACGCAGTTGGGTCCAGCTTCTAATCACTTGGCAAAAACACAAAGTCCCTGAGTTCCCACAGAAAGGGACTCACATCTTTCTGAAGGCTAGTACAACAAGCCTGGCTGGCAGGTAGCTCTTGAACTCCCTGAGGCACAAAGAGTGCCTGGGCTTGCAAAAACACCAGAGTCTGTGTTCTAGCACCTAGCAGACACCACATTCAGGAACACAGTCACCACAGATAGAGAAAACAAGATTTCCAAGACAAAACCAAGTTCAAACACTACCTAACCAGAAATACAGCTTTATAGAAGATACTAGAAGGAAAGCTCCAACCCAAGGAGGGTAACTTTACCCAGGAATGCAAAGGAAATAAATAATACTATATCCACAAAAACAAAAGAAAGGAAGCTCACACACTCTACCACTACCAATGTCAAAATGATAGGAAACAATAACCACTGGTCATTAATATTTTTCAACATCAATGGCCTCAACTCCTCAATAAAGAGACACAGACTAACAGAATGGATATGAAAACAAGACCCATTATTCTGTTGCATACAAGAAACACACCTCAGGAATAAAGATAAATATCTCCTAAAGAAATTGAGGCAGTCATCAAAAGTCTCCTGACCAAATAAAAAGCCCAGGATCAGAGAGATTCAGTGCAGAATTCTACCAGACCTTCAAAGAAGAGCTAATATCAATCCTCTTTAAACTATTCCACAAAATAGAAACAGAAGGAACTCATTTTATGAGACCACAGTTACCTTAACACTTAAACCACAGAAAGGCTCTACAAGGAAAGAGAGTTTCAGACCAATTTCTCTAATGAACATTGATGCAAAAATACTCAATAAACTACTTGCAAACTGAATCCAAAATCACATAAATATATCAATCACCATGACCAAGTAGGCATTTCCTAAGCATGCAGGGGGTGCTCTATATACAGAAATCCATCAATGTTACACAGAAAAGCATTTGAAAAAAATCTAACATTCCTGCTTAAGGTCTTGCAAAGAGCAGGGATACAAGGCACTTCCCTTAACATAACAAAGGCAATATACAGCAAGCCTATAGGCATCATCAAACTAAATGGAGAGAAACTTAAATCAATTTCACTGAAATCAGGGACAAGACAAGGCTCTCCACTCTCTCCATTTCTCTTCAATATAGTACTCAAAGTCCTAGATAGAGTAATAAGAGAACTAAAGGAGATCAAGGAGATACAAACAAGAAAGGAAGAAGTCAAACTATCACTATGCAAGGATAGCATGATAGTATACATAAATGACCCTAAAATTTATACCAAGGAAATCCTGCAGCTGATAAACCCCTTCAGCAAACTGCCTGGATACAAAATCAACTCAAAACAATCAGCAGCCCTGCTGTATACAAATGACAAATGGGCTGAGAAAGAAATTAGAGAAACTACACCCTTCTCAATAGCCACAATATATAAAGTATGTTGGTGTAACTCTAACCAAGCAAGTGAAAGACTTTAAAGAAAGAAATTGGAGAAGATATCAGAAGATGGAAAGATCTCCCATGTTCATGGATTGGGAGATCAACATAATAAAAATGTTCATCTTACCAAAGGCAATTTACAGATTCAATGCAATCCCATCAAAATCCCAAGACAGTTTTGTACAGACCTTGAAATATCAATTTTCAACTTCATATGTCAAAACAGAAAAACCAAGAATAGCTAAAAAACAATCCTGTACAATAAAAGATCTTCTGGAAGAATCTCCATCCCTGATTTCAAGCTGTACTATAGAGCAACAGTAATAAAAACAGCTTCCAAACTTAAAAAAAAAATGACAGAGACAGTCTGTTGTTTGAGCGGTCACCAAAGACTCTATAAAGTTGAAGCATCTTCTTCAGCCTTCTGGCCCAATGTATCTGACACATATATTTGTGAGGCAGGAACTATTGAGGACTTGCTTACCCTGACTTGTCAGTTTGGTAGTCTTCTGACAAATTTAGGGTGTCCAGTTTTAAGTTGAGATCTTTAATCCACATGGACTTTAGTTTTGTGCTCAATGATAAAAATGGGCCTATTTGCATTTTGTACCTGAAGCCATCCAATTAGACCAGCACCATTTGTTGAAGATGCTATCTTATTTCCATTGTATGGATTTGACTTCTTTGTCAAAAATCAAATGTGCATGGGTGTGTGGGTTTATTTCTGAGTCTTGATTCAAATTTAGTAGTTCCTATAGTTAGCTTTTTCTCAATTCTATAACTCTTTTAGCAATGAGACAAAGAGTGAGTAAAGAGGGGGAGACCTGGTGGCGCTCAGAGGAAG
Source organism: Acomys minous (assembly GCF_964271855.1). Classification (NCBI taxonomy): domain Eukaryota; kingdom Metazoa; phylum Chordata; class Mammalia; order Rodentia; family Muridae; genus Acomys; species Acomys minous. Next base: position 32,114,540 of record NC_140487.1, read on the forward strand.
GACAGCAGGCTACCAAGAAGAGATTTGATACCCTATGAGCATATACAGGGGGAGGTAATCCCCCTCAGGAACAGTCATAGGGGAGGGGAATAAGGGGAAAATGGGAGGGAGGGAAGAATGGGAGGATACAAGGGATGGGATAACCATTGAGATGTAACAAGAATAAATTAATAAAGGAGAAAAAAAAGAAAAAAAAACAAAACAACAAAAAAAAGAGAAGCCTAATTACTTGATAACATTTGTTGTGATTTTTTAAATAAGGCATAAGCTTTAGTGAGAGAATGATTTAACAATAAATACTTGTTTGTCAGAATAATGTAGTAGGATGGGTTTGTTTCTGCTTTATCAACCACGGTAGTTTAAAGTTTTGTGATCGACTCGAGGAGGGTGGGGATTCCAGTGGGAAGGATCATATGGGATGAATGAAAGGAGAAAATGCTGGCATTTGTGGGGCTGTGTGGAAACATTACAGCAGAAACTTCCTGGAATCTATGAGGATGATCCTAGTGAGGACTTATAGTACTGGGAGATATAGAGTCTCAACTTGTCATCTCTTGTAGCCAGGCAAGGCTTCTAGTGGTAAGACTGGGTTGCAGTTGGTTAAAATGGTGGAAGAGCGGGTCCTGTGAAGACCACCAAACAACCCAGGACAGAGGGTTTCTTTCTGAAAATTGACAGTTGTGCCCCATTGCTAAGTAGAATATCTACACATCTTATTGAATGTAGAAAGGTTGAGCTGGTGCATGCATAAAGCCTTCACTCTTATATTCTGGTCTTTTTGATGTAGTAAGATACTCTGTAGGCTACCAAAAGAGAAATGTGAACACCAACCCAGCCAGAAAATCTTTGACCATCAATCTGCCCAGCCTGAAAGACAATAATGGTACAGAACTTGTGGGAGTGGCCAACCACATTATATATACATATATATATCTTGCTATACTCATAGATTGGTGCCTTGTGTAGTTGTTATCAGAGAGTCCTCCTTTAGGAGAGTTCTGGAGCCAGACATTATGTGGAGAATGAGTCTAAATTGGAGGTTTCCATCAGGTCCCTTCCCTGGAAATTTGGGTAGCCCCTGGGAAGGGTGAGAATTGGAGTTAGGTGGATGGAAGATACCAGGAGAACATGGCCCACAGAATCAAATAAGCAGGACACATACGGCCTCATAGAGACTGAAGCAGCAAACACAGGATGTACAAAGGTCGCCTGTGTGTATGTTGTGGCTGTTAGCTTAGTGGTTTTGGTGACTCTTAACAGTAGAAGCGGGTGTGCCTTTAATGTGTTTGCATGCTCTTGAGACTCTTTTCTTCCTGTAGGGTTGCCTTGTTTTATTATAACTTGTATTGTCATATTTGTCTGTTGCCTCTTAGAGGGCTACTATTCTTTGAAGAGGTAGCAGGACAGGAGTCAGCCGGGGGGAGAGGAGAGGTGAGGGTTGGGGGCTGGGAGTAGTGGAGGAAGGAGAAACTGTGGTCAGGGTGAAGTTTTGGTTCTGAACTAGCCCATCCACATTCATGCCATCATGGTGAACAGAACGTAACATTATACTAATGCTGATAGTAATACTAAACCCAGCTGAGAAGAGGGTGGGACACAGTGATCAAAGGCCACTTGTTTATCCAGGCTACCACTCAACAGCACAAAGACTACAGTCAAGTGTTATCATAGATGGCGAGTGACATCCTGGAAGGAAGCTCTTTCGTATGTGTGAAAAGAAAAAAAAAAAAACCCATTCCCAAATTGTAAAAGTTCAATAATTATTTTTTCCCTATACTCCTAGTGTGAACAAATTTCATTTCTCTTTGTAAATCATTATTTTTACTTAACAATAGAAGAAAATACCTAAGGATGTAAAACTTTCATAAACTAAGAATATAAGGCCTAAAAGTGATAGCCTTTTTGTGGTTTCCTGAAATATTCTTGCAAACTTATCAGTTTGTATGCAAACAACCATTTTTAAAGCAGAAATCATCACCATGGATTCTATATTCATGTATGAATTTATTCCAGGAACAACATATATATTAATAAAATGGCTTCATTTAACATTTTCCTTTAAAAAACGACTCCATTTCTTTTAGTTTCATTATTAAGATTACTTATAACTTAAGTTACTCTGAGGGTTCCAGAAGGGACTTTGTTTTTTAATTTCATCTTTCATAAATTAGAAAATTGTGGTGCTTTCAATGGATGTTCAGTCACTTAATTAAAACAACCACCATGATAACTGTAGTAATAACCTGACGCCACAGGTCCTGCGGAGGAGAAGGCCTCATTTGCTTTGTTTTGAACAAGGTTAACATGGTCCAGGTTTTCTTAAATACATAATACATGAAAGTCATTTGAGAAAGATATCATGATTTATAGCTTCTCATGTTTACATTAGACCTATATTTAATTACCAGTGTCTGGTTGTCAGAAAGTCATATATTTGTAAAAGATAAAGCTGAAAATTTGGTCCTTTTAGGGCATTTGTAAGAGTATGTCTATTTAAAACACATCAGTTACCAAAATCATTTTAAAAGGGACTTGGCTTTGAAGTGAAATACCCCCTTATCACACAAATGCTTTGAAAATGAAACATAGCTTTACAGCAGAGGAAACAAAATCTAAGAGCTGTTTATAAGATCAAAACAGGCTTCTCTCAAAATTGAAAATCCATTCAATATTACATTTTATAAATTAGATTTTAAATAAATCTATTATATTTAGTCTTTAGATATGCTTATTTTTAAATGATATAAATTTCTTTATATCAGTTACATAGGACTTGTTTGGGCTAAAGGAAAATCGGTGTGTGACATACACATGCCCTTTGGCTCTCAAAGAATACATTTTTTCACATAAGAAGTTTACATGAGTATAGTTTTACAAAATTTGGAAAACTATTCAGTGTAATAGGAATCTTCATATGTTTCTTTTATGGCTATTCTTTGTTATGTTTCTAGCTCTTCCCAGATGTATCTTCACCATTATAACCACCAATAATTTCATGCCCTTTTTCTTTCTTTCTTCCTCTCTTCCTCTCTTTCTTTCTTTCTTTCTTTCTTTTTTTCTTTCTTTCCTATCAGTGCCAGTTTATATTGGAAATTTACTTATTGGGTGGAACCATCCACTAGAGTATAGTTGACCTACCGGAACCCTCCCCGTACAAACCCTTGGCTCGCTTTAGTTAGGGCTGGGACCATGAACTCCTTCCAACGTCTTGCTACAGTGTTAACTGGCTTGATCTTGTACAGATCTTATGCAGGCCTCCATAGATGCTTTGCGTTCATGAATGCCATAGTTATGTCATACCCAGGAAACACTTGTCATGGGTGTCCCAGAGTCCTCTCAAGATAAAATTACCCACTAGAACTCGGTGGTAAGATCATATCACTGGGGCTGGAGAGATGGCTCAGAGGTTAAGAGCACTGACTGCTCTTCCAAAGGACATGAGTTCAATTCCCAGCAACCACATGTTGGCTCACAACCATCTATAATGAGATTTGTATACATAATAAATAAATAATTAAAAAAAAAAGATCATATCACTGAAGATCTCACACCAATTGTTCACAAGATAATGAGAGATAAAGTTGGTAAACACCTGGGAGTTTCATCTGCACTTGCTAATTTTCATAATAGTGTAAGGTGCTAAGCACTTTACCAGGGGTAGCCCTGAGGTGGATAGTCATCAGCAGATTTGCCCAGCTGTGAACAATGTGAAACAAAATTATAATATGCTCATGTGTTCAATAATGGCACATATGCTCATGAGTTCAATAATGGCAAGTTATGCTTTGGAGGTAACTAAATGTTTTTTGGTTAAATTTCTTTTTTTCTATTTTATTTATTTAAATTTTTTTACATTTTAAAAATCTCTTTTAATAATGTATTCAGGTTACATCTGGATCGCTATTCCCTCACTTGTATTTTCCAATTCCCATCCCCCTTTCTCCCTATTCCTCTACTCTAGACTTCTGACAGAAGGGGACCTCCTCCCCTACCATATGACCACAGCCTATCAGGTCTCATCCTGATAGCCTGCTTCCCCTTCCTCTGTGTGCCCTACCCCAGGCCTCTCCACCAAGAGGAAGTGGTCAAATTGGGGACACCAGAATTCAAATAAGAGGCAATTCCCACTCTCCCCACAACTATGGAGAATGAGCTGTCCATTGGTTAGATCTGAATAGTGAATCTATGTTTACTTCATGCACTGACCTTGGTTGGTACAACAGTTTGTGCAGATCACCCTGCGGCCAGATCTGCCACTCTTAATGGCCTCCTTATGGAGCTCCTGGACCCTCTGGGTCCTTCTATCTCCCCATTCTTTCATACCACTCTCACCTGGAGTCCAGTAACAAATCCTAGTATCTGTCTAAATCCCCCTGTGGATCCCCCAGTGGAGACTCTTGTAGGACATCTATGTTGGGCTAATATCCACAAATAAGTGAGTATATAATTTACTTTATTTTAATTATTTTATTTTGCTCACTTTATATCCCAATTGTGGACCTCATTACCTCTTGGCCCCACCTATCCTCCCTCTTCCCCCTCCCTCTTCCCCCTCCCTCTTCCCCCTCCCTCTTCCCCCTCCCTCTTCCACCACCCTCCTCCAGTAGTCCTCAGAAAGAGGGAGCTCTCCTCCCCTAACATCTGACCTCAGCCTCTCAAATCTCATCTGGACTGTCTATATTCTCTTCCTCTGTGGCCTGGAAAGGCCATAGCATGAGGGGGAAGTAATCCACAAATGGGCACACCTGTACAACCACTTTGCAAATCAATCTGGTGCTTTCTCAGAAAATTGGGAATAGCACTAACTCAAGACTCAGCTATTACCTCTCCTGGGCATATACCCAAAGATACTCCACCATGCAAAAAGAACATTTATTCAACTGTGCTCACAGTAGCTTTATTTGTAATAGCCAGAATCTGGAAACAACCTAGATATCGCTCAACCAAAGAATAAAGAAACTGTGGTACATTTACACAACAGAATACTACTCAGCTATCAAAAACTAGGAAATCTTGAAATTTGCAGGCAAATGGATGGAACTATAAAAGATCATCCTGAGTGAGATAACCCAGACCCAGAAAGATACACATGATATATACTTACTTATAAGCGGAATTAGCCACAAAATACAGGATAACTACATGACAATACACAGACATAAAGAAATTAAATAACAAGGAGGACCCTAGGGAGAATGATTAATTCTCGTTCAGAAGGACAAACAGAATAGACATTGGCAGCAGTTGAAGAGAAGGAACAGGATGGGATCCTAACATAGAGATCCTCTGAAAGAGTCCACCCAGCAGGGGATCAAAGCAGATGCTGAGACTCACAGCCAAACTTCTGGTTAAATTTTTAAGGCCCTCTTCAGACTGGCAAATACACACCTGATATTGTATATTTGATCAAGAGCCCATGGTTGGGGTGTTCACAGGCCCCAGAGGTAAACTTACTACTATCATTCTGCTAAATAGCCAAAGTATCAGACTATCCTCAGAATTAATTAATTCTCCTCAGTTAGGTCAGAATTAACTGGACTGTCAAATATTTTAACTGCAAAAAGTATTGTTGCAAGTAATGATTACTGAAAATTACTTCATTACCATATGCTATATATTATTTCCATAACAATCTCCTATGTCCATATGTGCAAGCAGATTGTATATTTTTGTTACAAGGGAGAAGCTATGATACCCTCCATTTTACCCTTTTCTGGGAACTTAGTGTATACTGGAAGTCGCTGGACCTGTAGACGTGTGTGCATTTAACCTCGACAGCTGAGTACATGAGAATCAAGGTTTTCAAAACCAAAAACAATCAAAACCCCCAGAAAACGATAGTCATTTATTTATTAATAAACTTGAAAAGCTTATTAAGGTGACCATGTGTTGTACCTCATGTTTATTAAGTTGGAGGTGCATTGAAACAAGGGACAACAGCTGAGAAGAAGCCAGTAGAGGCTTGTGAGCAAGCAGTTTAATTCATTTTTGGAACTGCGTTCCTCCAGCCATGCCAATGCAACAAGATGCCGTTGCTACAGATCCTGTCATGGGACTATTTCTTTCTTCTTTCAGTCAGCATAGTAAATCAGAACTTCTAAAAATAGCAAATTCTCGCTGCCAAATCTGCCAGGTTGATAGTCCTATGAAGTAAACTCACATTGCTGTTAAGGTTAAAGCTGGTGGAAAGAAGATATAGCCGCAAGGATGGTAACCCTTTGACTTGTTCAGGTGCCTTAAAACCCCAGAAACGTTTAGTCCAGAAGTGTGTGACTGTCAAGCTCCTCAGTGCATTAGAATCACCTGGAGGGCTCATAAACATGCAGCACCATTACTGGGTTGGACTTCCTCCAGATTCTCTAACTCTGTCTGAGAAGAAACCCATGAGTTTGCATTTCTAAGAATTTCATAATACTGCCGAGACTAGACGTCTCAGGCCCACACTTTGAGAGTTACTTCTCATTTGCATAATGAGAACAAATGTCACCAGAGGACAAGGATAAGCTAGGCCTTCAGATGATCATTTGCCAGGACCAGGTCCATAAGGAGGAGGATGGTCTCCGAAGAATTTATTATTTCATCAATGCTAGATTCTTCTGGGCCAAAGCTGGCAGCTTGAATTGGATATTTAATTGAGACTCTATCTATCTATCTATCTATCTATCTATCTATCTATCTATCTATCTATTGTTTTATTGTTTTGCACTCATCTGAATGTATATGCTTGAACAGATTTATGTGCACATGTGTTTAAGTGGACATTTCTATGTGTATGTCAGGTATGTGTATTCCCACAGAGATCTAAAGAGACTATAGCTTATACAGAGATTATGAATCCAGTCCTGATGGGGCTACAGTTACATGGGTCTGTAAGAAGCTGGATGTCAGTGACTGGGAACTGAACCCAGGGTCTCTGCAAGAGCAGTAAGTGCTCCTAACCACCAACCCCCGTCTTCAGTCACCAGCACTGTATTTTTGAGTGGAAAGAAAACACAGAAAAACTTCAGTGATTTTTTATGTTTCCTAATATGCTATCATTTTCATTAGGCATACATTAGCTTCCCTGAAAAAGTTAAAATTTCCTTTCATGCTTTTGGGAAACCAAAACCAACTGGTCTACAGTTCCCAGTATAACAGTGACAATGATCACATTACTTTTCATCTTATTTTAGAATGCTTAGTAATTTTGAAACCTCCCCTACATTTTAAAATCACACGTGCTTTCCTTTTTTTATTTCTTCCAAAGAATTCTTTCTCAGCCTAACATTGTTGTAAAACTTACTATGAATCTCTAGTTGGAAATATTAACTGATAGCAAATAAACCAGTGGCAATGCTTCGGTTTAACTGATTCCAACTTTACAGAAAGCACCTTGTTATTATGCTTGAATTCAGGAACACTGAAGAATAAGGGTGCACACGGAACATAGGCGACATTAGTTTTTGGTTGTGTGTGGTACTGAACATTCAAAGGGGCCAGAGAACAACTTTGAGGAGCAGGGTCCCCTTTCCACTCTGTGGGTTTCAGAGAACCCACCTCTCAGCTGGTTGGGCTAAGAGGCAAGTACCATTCCAAGCTGAGCTGTCCTGCCTCCTGCCCTCAATCTCTTTTGTCGGTTTAATTTGCTATTTATTATTTTCTTCATCTAATCTTATCTCTTCTCTATGCATTCTGCTTGCTAGATGATCATTACAAATCCACATTTGATGGCTGTAAAATTCTCCATAAGTTTTTCTCCTTTAGAGTGATAATCAAAAGCCTGACTATGTCCCCAAAGCCAGCATTACACGGCCAATACGCATGAACCAGCTCTTTTCTGTTTCTCCAGGAACACCTCAAACTAATCTCTCCTTTCATCTCTCCATGACAACCTTGCTGGCTTTCTTCAAAGAGCGGTCCTTGGAGGCCTTGGGCCTTGGCACATACATTACCTCTGTCTTACATCACACTGTTCTCTCATCTTTGTTTGCAGGTTAGATCTCAGTTTGTATCACTCATGCCACCCAAGACCCCATTTCTTACGGTGTTTTGGGTTCATGGATTTTGTCAGAGTTCCACTTTCATAGGCATTTCTGTCTTATTGGGCCAATGCCTGCTTTCTTTCAGAAGACTGAGCCCCACAGTAGCCTGTTGCTCACTATTAATAGCATCAATATATGACAGAATATGTCCCATCCACGTATTCTGAACTCAATGTATTTATCAATTGTTTAACAAGTGTGTGATGCTCAGAACATATTTCCTCTCATTCTCACTCTTTGTAGCCCTACTGCCCAACAGATCCCAAAGATGCCTCTTCTTATCATTTGCTCGCTATTCTGAGAAGCTGCTCACTAGACTGCCCTATGGTGATTCTTAACCTTAGCTGCTGTTAAAATTATCTGGGGAGCTTTTAATAAGTACCCATACTCAGGCTCACCACAGACCCATTAAAGCAGCGTTTCTGGAGGTGGGACTCCAGCAACAGTTTTTTAAAAAGCTCCCTAGGTGATTCTAATGTGCAGTCAGGGTTGTGAAACATGCTTCCTGGATGAAATCTGAATACCTGCCTCTTCACAAGCCATATGAACCAGGCCTCTTGGTCTGTTACATTTCTAATTTGAATTACACAGTTGTTTTATTACTTTATTCACTATATATTTATTTATATCTCATAATAGTTACTTAAAGTCATATATTGTTAAATCTTATTTTCATCGTGATAACACTAAATAGTACCTGTTATTCATAGAAACAGAGTTTTCAAGCTTACCTATTCTTAGGCAGAATTCTGTCTGTGGCAGAAATGAGGACATTTTGCCAAGTGGCTGATTTGCCACATTTGAAGCCATCTCCATAAGGAGGTTCGTTGATGCTCACCATCTTCTTTGAGGTAGCCTGGGGGTTATCCTGTCTTATTGTCAAAGAATCCTTAAAACAATAAAAACATCTTTAAATGTCATATTCTGTAGGACTCTGAGACTTTTGAAGACCTTATCTAACTATTTTACCTTATCAATCTATAGAATCATGTCTATTTGTTATACCTAGGATATATATCCTTGTAATAAAAATAGACTAGTAGTTGATATGACCATGATTTGACCAACTAACAATTAACTTGCACAATTTACTATCCTAAAGTAAGCCCTCGATAGTTCCTGCCTCACAAATATGTCTGTCAGATGTATTAGTCCAGAAGGCTGAAGATGATGCTCCAACATTTTAGACAGTTTTGGGTGACTATTCAGGGATCAAACTGTCCCAGTCATTTTTTTTTTCACTTTGGAGCTGCTAACTTGCACTTTCTCTATACTCAGGTAATCAATTTTATTCTTTCTCAAGTGTCTGATGAGATTGAAGACCAGAGAGTTTAGCCTTACAAATAAGCTTGGTTCCTTAGGGGTCAAGATGTTTTTAGGTCTAGAGAGATGTTTTAAGTTGATAGAGATGAGATATGATAGATATTGATTTACATTCAGAATTTTAGATGCACCAAGATAGGAAAGATGTTTTATTCAAGGTTGCCAAATACAAATAGCCAAAACACTATGAATATAACATTAATATAATTCCTGATTGTTTCATGGTGCTTCTTGTTATATGTAGTTTATTTTATACTTGTGTAATAATATAAAATGTATATGTTTTTTAAAAAAGAAACAGAGTTTTCTAGTAGAAGCTATGAAAGGTATACTATGAAGCTAGATATAGCTGAGGTTCAGAATGGAAATCCTTCCTCGTTTGCCTAGTGTAATGGGTTAGACAAACTTGACTCGAACTATTTTTCCCTTCTTCCTCTCACTGTGAACATGCAGCCTTTTTCACTAAGGGTATAGGTGTACCGGTGCCCCCCTTGTGTGTGCAAGAGCATCACTACACCTCCCTTGTAAGACAGACACACCCACAGGATCTATTTTTATTGTCACCCCTCAGCTGAAGCAGCATCTTCCTGATTGCTAGACCATCTAGGGAACAGCAGCTACCATGGTGGGTGCAAAAGCAGAAGCTACAAGCGCTTGTGGCTGTTAGGCAGCATTAGAAAGACTGAAGGACAGCCCTGGTGAAATCAGGAAGCCTGTCCCACAAAGGCCAGTTGCTGCAGGCGGGACTGAGTCATTCCTCAGTATTGCCTGTTCTAGTCGCAGTGAACAGGAAGTGAAAGTTCAGCGTTGCTTACTGTCAATTACGGGTCCACATAAACAGACACAGGAAGATCAAATCATGTTGCTTGGCCCTGTTGCCCTTGGATGTTTTGATAAACATATTAGCTAGTTACTCAGTATAAATTTAAACTTAACATACCCCAAGGCCAAGTTTTACGATCTTCTTTTGGATTTTCTCTCTCCTAAGCACCCTCTGTTCCCACACATTTTCGTTTTGAACTCACCAGCCTCCAATCCCAGAGCCTCGCCTTCCCCTTCTGCTCCTGGGAGGGACAGTCTCATCATCCAGGCCCCTCATAAAGGTACACTTGGTGCCAGCGAGTAATCCCCCTGGGTCACTAATGGATATTCACACATCTGAGACTGCTGTTAAGAAGCTTCTGAAGTGGAATGCGATTCCAGCTGTAGCAATTACATACTGCTCATATTTCCTAGCTGGGACTCCGGGGAGTTCAGCAACTGCCTATTAGCAAGCCAAAGATGGAAGGAAGTGCTGTAAATCTCACAAGCAGTGATAAAGCTGATGCTTCTGGACGAAGTCGGAAAGAGCGAGCTGCAATTATAAAACAGAACCTCGAACTTTGGCCTTTGCAAAGAACAACACCCACAGTGCATTAATGAAGACCATGAGAGGATAAAATAAACTCTAAACATTCCTTGTGTCTCCTTTCAGTTATCTTGTTGCAAGCAGAATAAAGGACGAAAGTAAACATCAAGAATCCAAATTAGTCTAAAAGACTCATATAAACCTCAAAGAAATACCCTTTCCTTTGGAACCTTCACAAACATTTGGTTTACATGGGATCTGGTCACTCAAGTTAAAGAGAGCGGATGAAGAGCTTGCTGGCTTGCTGTAGGTATCATTGAAGAAGACTATTCAAGTCTCTAAAAAAGTTCTTAGTCAAAGAGGAGATGGATTTGCTTTTTAAACAACAAATACCTTAAGTAGAGTTTATTAAATGCCTTAGATTGTGTTAATATGTTACGCTTTCTAATAACAGAGGGTTAATTACTGTGCCTACTAGAAGGTAAGAAAATGGAGGTTTAGGAAGTATAAGAAATTCAATGATGATGCAAGGTAGGTAACATGGAAGAATAAAGACTGCAGCTCCATTCTGTGCGATCCTGAAGGGCACTTTCTCTCATGTGACATTTCCTACTGTGACTTTAAATTGGATCTATTTGTGGTGGATAAGATGGAGACAGGCATCTATCCAAAAGCAGAAGTAGGCATGTTTAGTTCTATAAAAGACAATATGGTGAGATAATAACTTCTAACCTCTCATTTAAAAACAATAAGAAAACAAATCGGGCGTGTGGCACACACCTGCCTTTAACTCCAGCACTCAGGAGGCAGAGGTAGATGCATCTCTGAATTTGAGGCCAGCAAGGTCTACCTAGTGAGTTCCATGACAGCCAAGGCTACACAGAGAAACCCTGTCCCCAAACACCAAAATAAGTAAGTGAATAAATTGGAATATCCACTTTATCCTAAATAACTAAATGGATGCAGACAGCTGGATGAGACTCTATCCTGGCATTCTGAAAGGGAAAAAGCTTGACACTTAGACTGAAGATACAAGAATAGGAATTTTTGGGAATTTATTTATTTGTAAGAGTGTGTTATTTAGTTGTATTTTGAGATGGTATCTGGATGTGTATGTAGTATAGGCTGGGCCTATGCAACCCATGCTGTCCTGAATTCACCCTCTTCCCGCCTCAATCTCTTATGTTATAATGTCAACTTTTCACCGTGTGTGTGTGTGTGTGTGTGTGTGTGTGTGTGTGTGTGTGTGTGTTTAAGTCCTCCACTCTAAAATGGGAAGAGTGGCACCTACTTGTGACGTCAACGTGTAGGAGACAGAGGCAGGAGGGTCACACGTTCTAGGACATTGTGAGACTCATAGTGAGCTCCTAGGCAGTCTGAGCCTACAGACTCAGACAACCAGAAGCTTGACAGTCTTCTTGCTTATTATACTTTCCATAGCTTAATTATGTATTTTTAATATTTTTCTAAAAATGTAATAGTTTCTGAGCTGTAGATCCATTCTCTGTAAAATTCACAGGGCTCTCACAAATCAGTAACTTAAGCAAACCAAACCAAACCCAACACTCCCGTTCCCTTTGATTACTAACCTACGGGAGCTAGCTCAGTTGGTATTTTGCAGATTGGTGATGTCACATCGGGACTAACAGGAAGTCTGTTGAAAAGATAAATCTGTTCTTTGTTGTCAAATCAAACAATGTCAGAATGAACAGGGTCATCTCTGCACAGCTACAGGAAAATCTCGAACAATTTTGAAGTGGGAAAACTGTGTATGAGTTTCAGTTTGCGACACATTCCCTCTGAGCTATGTAACGTAACCGATCGAGGCTCAATAGCTTTACGCTTGCCTTTTAAGGCTTTGGCACTGGTTGGAAAGCTTAAATGGTAAAGCTTGCAGTTAGATGCAAAGGAAGCAAAAAGAAGATGAAATTTTCTGAGAGGCAGAAGAATCACCCTCCAGAAAAATAGTTTTGTCTTCTTGGTGATGCCATTGATTTTTTTTTTTATTAACACATATCTTTTCCTTCTTGGGCTTTAGATAAAAATCGTGCCAACTTCTCTCCATAAAATTCCCACTTTGCTGCCAGCACGTCATTGACATTATTCTAAAAGAATCCACTCAGGCATAGTCTGTAATTGTATTATTGACTAGGTTAGTGTAGAAGGCCTAGCAATGACATATGAAAACAGAATAAATTATGTATATGTTAGATATACACAGTCTACATTAAGTTGCATTTTGGAAGTAGAGAAAGAGAGTTATCTGATAGATTTTTTTTTTCAGAGAAAGACCTTTTTAATAATTAAATTTAACATTTTGAGAACAATTCCTTCAATGTTTGGAATCATACTACACAATTCTAGGTAGTAAAATTTCAAATTCAAGTGCATTGTGTATACATAGAATTTTGAACTTTTAAAAGCGGCATTGTTCCTTATACCTAGAACATAATATTAATTGAAAACTAAAGGACCATTATAGATAAGTTGAGCATCTTATAGGCTGCCTGTACTCCTCTGCCTGGACCTGTAAAACACAGGCTCTCATTATTATATATTTTGCAATTGTTATGCAAATTAAAGAAAGTAAATTGTTTCTAATGCTTCCTGGTAACTCACAAAGGAATAAATATATCAGTGTTATCTGTTTTGTTATTGGTTTTGTTTTTCTGTAGTATACCCTTGTTTGATCTTCATTTATATATTTCTTTCATCTAGGTGATTATTTTTGGTCTGATAAATTAGTACTATTTAGCTATATGTTCAGAAATATGTTTATTAGAAAATAGTACAAAGAAATATAGTTGGTGAAATGAGAAGACAAAGGACATATGAGTATGAATTAATTTGATGATATGATGTGGTAATGAATGAGACACTAATGGCACAAGCATTGTCCTCTGGGAGTTTATTGACCATAGGACACTTAGTGGAGAGAAATAAGCCATGCATTGTTTAGAAGTTATTTCCATGAGATAAAGCTAAAGGATATCACCAAAAGTTTCAAGATTACACGCACATACAAGCTGACAAGAATGTTATCTATTATTCTTAATAAGTGTGTTTAAATCCATCATACATTATACACTTTTGTAATGTTTATACACATGATATTGTCTTTATTTTTATTGCTTATTATTATTTATCAAATATTTTCTTTCAAGTTCCTATAAAGCTGAGTAATTATTCCAGTGGCTTTACACTATTACATCAACACACATATTCTCTTATTGTTGGATAGGTAAAATTATACATTATGACTCAATACAATAGTTCTGCTGGGTTTTTGTGTGTTAAATCATTTTGCAAAGGTCTTTCTCTTTTTAATTTCTGTTTTTCGACTTGGATGTGATAAGGGTTATCACAAACATGTGATACTTTTTCCTGACCAAAATTTCCCTTAAAGTTAAAACTAATGTTAATATATGAAATAGTTATAAAATAATATCTTACATGACAATTTAACCAATTTATACATAAAAGGTAAAAATCCATTTTTATAATCCATAATGACTATGCTAGTAATTGTATGTCATTCTAGATATTGTTTTTAATAATTTGGGATCACACTCCATTATATTGTTTTCTTATACTTGAAATAGAAACCTAATTTTCTTTGCTATGGCTTGTGACCACCTATATATTAACTATAGTTATAATTAAACCATTTCATGACTGTACAGTTTTTCCTGTAAGATATGCTTTGATGGACACTTACCACTGGTGGTTACCCAGGCTGTTTCTAAATAGTCACTGCCTGGCTATAAGAAGCAAACATGTTTTGATCTACATTTCTTAACTTAGCTCTTTTTAAATAGTTCAAATAAAAATGGCTGTTCAATTAGAAGTTAAATAATGTTACTATGTTTTTTTTTTTTTAGAAATGTCTTAACTTAATCAAACAGTGTTTTAAGTCTTCACAAGTCTTTTTCAAACATGTTCAACTACGTTGTTTAAAAGAGCAATTCTGTGGTTATAAATGAATCATGCCTTCATTCGTCAGTCATATTTTAAAACTTTGTTGTGATTTTGTTTGTAGCAATTTTGGTTTCTGTGTGTCTTGTAAACAAATTTTCCTTCATGATATCTGGCATATAACCATACAGAAAGATATTCAAAAACAGTTTCCTAAATAAGCTTTATACTTCATTAGCCTCTGCCTCTGCCTCTGTCTCAGTCTCTTTCTCTCTGTCTGTCCCTCCCTCTCTGATAGGAAGAAAATATACAACTTCATTTGTTTCGGTGATTTTTTTTTTACTGGCTTTCGACAAGAATGTTGTCACTGGGGAATTCGGGGCTACAATTCCTTTCATGTCTGTTCATCAACATGTTTGTCCCTGTTCCATCCTTTATTGAACAGACTTATTTATCGTATTTTCACTATCTGGGAGGCAGATCCTCTGCCTGGTACTTCAGAATGCTGTCTTACTGTTTTGCGCTGGTTTCTCAAGTAAACTACAGTACTAATTCATTGAAGAGCACACTTTGCTAGTGTAATTATGTTGACAGAATTGTCACCACCCTGTCTTTGGTGGGTAGAACTTTCATCTTTATTGATTGGGTTTTCTCCAGAAACAATTAATTCTAATCATCTATATTCTCTTTAGCTTTTGTGATTGAACTTTTATATCTTTTGATCTTCTACACATCAGTGTTGTAGTTATTCCATTGAAAGCAATAAAAGTACTCTAACAAACAATTTCAAATCATTTGAACTTTTATAGGGTATTTCTACAAGCAATAGGAAGTAAAGGGCTCAGAAAAAGCAGATGGCCTAACTGAGTTTGTTAAGAGAAGAGAGACACAATTCTAGCTTCCTCCAACCTAAATGCGAGGACTTGAAGGCGCCACAAAGAAAAAGGGGCCAACTCCAAAGTCATGAACTTGAGATAGACTGGTTGGGGTGGTCAGGGAAAAAGGGTGGGTTTGGAGGGCAGAGAAGAATGATGTAATAGCAAAGTTCTATTTTAATTTAAAATTTGCATATTAAAACTATGAATTAATCTTATTATCATCATTATTATGTTAATATGAAGATTTTTGGTTGTGATAGTTCAGTATTCTTAGTATTAAGTAAAGTGATTTAAAAGAATGTTGCTTTCATATAATGTAATAAAATTTTTATATTTTTCTTTGACTATACATTTCTTTTATTAAATTATCCAGAAATTCATTAACATTATACGTTAGTAATTACTTTGTTTCCCATGCAACACTTACATTTTTACAGTATTTCTACTGTTTAATTACATTATATAAGATAACTAATAAACTGACGATTGTCACAAATTTCTTGTTTGTAATTTTAATTGTTTAGCAACTCATTTTCATTATGTATTGCAAGCTATCTTCATAATTTTATTGTATCGATATTTGTAGACTTTAATTTCAGAATTGTATTTGTTTTTTTAATAAACTAAGACAATTTTTTTCTATTTTTTTCATGTATGCCAAAAGGTCTGCTCTGACACTTTTGTTGTATTCGGTCAATAGTTTTTTTGCTGTGGCCCTATTCTGTGCATCACAGAATGTTGAGCTATAGTCCCATTCAAGGGAGGAGAGTCCAATCTACCTCCTTGGCCCAAGTATGACCATCAAAATATTTCAAATATTGACAAGTGTCTGCTAGCAAACAAAAAATAGCTTTCGGTTAAAATTGGTTGTGTGCATTTGCCATAGTTACTGTCTGTAAAAATTTCTCCCCAGAATTCTTCCAATAAGGGATTTTTATCATGAGATAGTATGGCATTAGCAAGTTATAAGGATTCTCTGATGCAAACATTTAATTATAGCACTATAGTAGGCACCTAGAATATCTGTTTGAAACATTTATATTTTATTGATAAAATGATAATTCATAAGTTTAAAGGGCATACCTCATAATTATTTAGTGAATGTTCTATAGCTGTTAAAGGAAAAATGCTGTGATAAAAATATAAAAGGTACAGTGTCACAGAAATTAAGAAAAGTGAGGCCTATTGACACGGAAATAAAGGATATTAACCTACAGATTTATCAGTAGATGAAACCACAAACCTCTACTTTTGCTCAATGAAATTTTTCTTTAAAATTTTTTATAATAAGGGATAAATTACAATTTCCATAAGTTTTAAAACTAAGGCAAATATGCAATGTACTGACTAAGTCAAGACTGAAAAGCAGCTTACTATGGGAAAATTAAAGGTTAAATATTTGGAAGAGTATAGTGACAGAAAATAATGATGTGCTATAGATTAGTAAAGGTGAGAATAATGGACTGTGAATGTTTTGTTCAGAAATTGTGATTTGAATATAACCATATATATTTCATGATATCACATGGTACCTCATAAATATGTACAATTTTATTTGCCAATTTAAAATTTTCATGATAAAGTATGGTATTAAGATAAATAGTACAGAGTGTCAAAGTAGCTGAAAGGGAGAAAGGATTGGAAAACATGAATACAGTAATTGTTTTTGTTTATGAATATTTTAGAATATAAACAATGTAAAAATAATTATATACTCATATTTAAAAATCCATTAATTGTTACTACCTATAAGGACTAAGATGGATTCAAATTGACAAAGGACAAGCTAGTTGCCTGAAATAAAAGTAAGTGATTGACTTAACAGAAGTCGCATGTGAACTTCTGGTGTGGTCTGTGAACTTGACATGTTTTTATTCTACAAATAAGGTTGGCACTAGGAAGGCAGGAACATGAGCTGAGGCTGCCATATCCAGCTAATCAGGGAGAGTAGAAACAAAAGTAAAGATAATGCTGGGGTGAGAGAGAATTCCAGCTGCGAGACTGATCTGAAACACAGGCAAACTTGAACTCTAAATCCAGTGACTACCTCAGATATTCTGCTAGAATTTGGGTTCAGGCTTGCATGCTGAAGGGTCGAATTAGCCAGCGGAGCTTCTGGCCAGATACTTCAGCAGGGGACCAGTGAGGATGAAAATCCACTGAGAAGCTAACCATTGAGTTACTAGAGCAGAGCCCTGGGTCACTGCCGGGTGACTTATGTTTAGTCTCTCAGTTAGCTCAAGCACCAAGTATCCCACCAGGCTGTGGAAGAATATTGAGTCTGCAGGTGGTTTTTAAGGAATTCCAGCTGTGAGGAGAACACAGCCTCAGCCTTGAGATTTCCTTTTTTTTTTTTTACTCGAATGTGAACGTGATCTAAATATATTTGAGATGCCAAAAATGCAACACAGTAACCTTCACAAGGCTTTTGCGTAGAGATCCAAGATTTATTATCATTATTATTAATTGCTGTACTCTCCTTTCTTAGGTGTAGATAGATGGTTTTGTGAGGCGCGATGACATACACTGTGTAGACAAACACGTGTTTAATGTCACATATAACATTAAGGAGAAGGGAAGATTCAACCAGTAAAGAAAGATAGTGATGGAGAGGCAAAAACAAGAGTCAAAGGGAAAGAAAGAAAGACAGAGAAATTGGGGGAAAAAAAAGAAGTTTAAGGACAAGAAACAGAGGTAAAGCAAAGAAAGAAAAGAGAGAAACACTCACAAACCTACTTTAATGCCAATTATAACTTCACATGGCTTTCCAACTTCAGATGTGGAAAAGCAAGTGACACTGGCAAGAAGGAGGCTGAACTGAGTGATATCGTAATTAAGAGGCGACTCCTCCAGCCTACATCCATGTTTTGTTTTAAGGACTTTTGAATATTTACCAACATGTGAAATACATGTGTTATAGTTTCAAAAGAAGTGTAGCCCAAAATGCTTGTATGCTGAAAATTTAGTACCTAGTAGGAGAATTCAGTCATTCAGAGATAATTATATCATCTGCTCTGACCTTATGGATGGGTAAATTCAACAGGTGATTTGTGATTTAATGTCGTATTAGGGAGGTGATGAAAGCTATGAGATGGGGGCCTGCATCTAGGTAATAAATGACAGGGCAGTGTGTAGGAAGGGCACATATGGTCCCAGGACCCTTCGTCTTTCAGTGGATCTCTGCTTCCTGGTTGCCATGATGTAGTCATCCTGGACAGTTGTCTTCATTGCCATGAAGTTCTGTCCTCTCCAGAGTCACAGAAATGGACCAAGTGATCATGGACTCAAAATTCTGTGACTCAGCAAAACAAACCTTTTCTGCTATTGAAATTATTTCTGTCAGACATTTGTCACAGTGACAAATATTAGATTAAAGCCATGTTTTCTTGTGTGCCATTTTCTGATATTGTTTTTGTAGTTTATTTCTTTTAACTATGTCTTGGACAAGAGAAATATTCGACAAACATAGAATGTCATTCTGAAGGCATTTCTCAGAATCATGGATAGAAACCATAAGTCATACATAACCTTTCCTCCTAACAAAAATGATAGGAAATATTTATTCTAGGCAAATAATAAGATAAAAATTCATGCCATTATGATCATGGAATAAAGATATCTTAAATATCAAATAACAAAATTAGGAGTAATGATTGAAGATTTTAACCAATTAAAAATGAAATATCTAAAACTCTTGCTATTTAAAAATGATCACAATATTCACAGAAATATAAAAGCAGAGGCAGAGAAATATTAAAATCTTGTTGTTCAGAATTGTACGATATATAAAGTGTATTGAATGAATAAATAAAGGCCTTTCCTATAGGAATTTCTTACCTCTAAAGTAGTGAATTACATCATTGTTATTATTATCATGAAAATAATTAAACATATAAATTGATGTGCTCACTACCTTGGCCATTTCTAGATATGTTACTTACATAGGTATGACTTTAATATAAAAAACTCTCATCATTTTGCTTTGATTTTCTTTGATTATTTTATGCATTTATTATTCTTTCAAGGGTATGCCACAAGTAGGAATCATTTGCGTACTGTCAAATTAGTTTTGTAAAAATTTCTATATTAGCAAAAACAACCTACAGATTCGTAATTCCACCAACATTTCAGTGACATTCTTCACAAAACCAGAACATATATCATAAAATCCATAACAAAACACAAGAGCATGGATAATCAAAGAAATGCAAAACAAAATGATGTTGAAAGAATCAAAATCCCTGACCTCAAACTATATTGTAGAGCCATAGTGAAAAAGTTAGAATACTATACACACACACATACAAACACCACCAACCACAACCGCGACCATATACATCAAGGGAACAGAGTCGATATTCCAGAAATAAACCTTCATAGCAAATGCCATACAATTGTGTTGGGGGAAGAACTGGGTCTTTATTTATTTTTTAATTTTTTATTACTTTATTCTTGTTACATCTCAATGGTTATCCCATCCCTTGTATCCTTCCATTCTTCCCTCCCTCCCACCTACAAGTAGAACATTATGATAGGCAGATTTGGGCCAAGGGGTCCCGCTCAAACTAAGGCACCAGCCAAGGATAATACAGGCGGTAAACTTCAAACCCCTACCTAGATCTAGCCAATGGACAGAACACTCTCCACAGCTGAGTAGAGAGTGGGTTATGACTTTCACACGAACTCTGGTGCCTCATATTTGACCATGCCCCCTGGAGGGGGAGACCTGGTGGCATTCAGAGGAAGGATAGCAGGCTACCAAGAAGAGACTGGGTCTTTATTTTAAAAAGAAACATCAATATTTGTTATCAAAACAGTTATACCACAAAGTTCTCTCTCCCTCAAATTGACTCAGAGAGACCACAACAAGAGAGAGTACAAACAAGACAATAAGCTGCAGGATGTGTACCTAATAGATCTCAGAGGAACCATTAAATGCCACCTGTGTGGAGACACACACATTATCAAGCCACAGATTGCAAGGACAACTCACAGCTGATAGAGTGGCCAAAGTAACCCAATTTCCCAAAAGTGATGGTTACAAATAATAAAGATTTAAAGGGTATTTTTACATAAACGATTCAAGATTTCTCCAACACAGGCTGGTGTAAAACACAATGCATGTTAATGGCAGCAGCTTCAGGAAGAGCAATAGGAAGGTGAGTTTCACACTGCTAAGTTTCTCTCTCTCTCTCTCTCTCTCTCTCTCTCTCTCTCTCTCTCTCTCTCTCTCTCTCTCTCAAAGAAGGGTGAGTACTAAGGGGTCACCTCAGGATTTAAGGGGCACATGAAAATAAAAATATCTTTTTTTCCCCTCACATAATATATCTTGATTACAATTGCATCTCCCTTCCGTACCTACCTCATAAACCTAGATACAATCCTTTTGTATCTGTCAGAAACAGACTTCTAATGAATAAAATAAAATAAACAAAATAAAAAGATATAATAAAACCTTATATATCAGAATAGGAGAAAACAAACAAACAAGAAGAAAAGAGCACAAGAAAATGCACATTAAACAGAAATAGATACAGAGAGCCACATACTCAGAAATCCTATAAAAACTAAACTGGAAGACATAATATGTATAAATCTTTCAAGATTTGTCCTTGATCTCTTTACATTTTGACACTGTGACAGAACAAGATGGCTGATGCCATTTCAGGTTTGACTAGAATGTGATCTCCTTGATGGAGAATCTCATGGAAAATTACCCAACTCTATTTGAGAAACCCAAGGTCAATGCCTAGTTAAAATGCCTGCTTGAATAGAGCCTCCTGTAGCTAACCATTTATCTTAGCTTCTGTTGAATTGCTGTAGGACAGAAAAAAAAAAAGAAAGAATATGAATAAAATTAAATTTAATAACTAAAATTTAAAAAGTCCTGACAGCACATTATGAGACAAGACACTTCCAATGATATCACTGAGTTTATTTCTTTTGGCTATCTACTGCGAGGCATACAGTAGAAACTTCTCTGATGGTGTCTGAGTAAGTCATGGCTCTATGAGTATAAAAGAATGTTATGTGGAGTCATTTTATTGGTACATTATTATTTATAATATTTATTTTTAGAACAGTATTTTTTTTTACACTAGGTTCTTGGGCTATCTAATCTTGGGTTCTTGATCACCCAAGCACTGTTGGGTATGGGTTTGCCTTTGTGGAGTGGGGCTTAAGTCAAATCAGATATTGGTTTGGTTACTTCCACAAGCTTTGTGCTACAAGCCTTTCACTAGCATATCTTGGAGGTTGAACAACATTGTAGATCAATGGTTTGTGGGTAAGTTGGTTCATTTCTCCTTTGGTAGTAGAGTACCTTCACATACCAAGATGCTAACATTATTGGAATGAAGGCTTTATGTAAACACCAGCTTCACTTATCCATGTTCATTGAGTTACGTAGTTCAGCAATGGGGCCTTGCTGTCAGTTTATAGAGAGCAACCTATAGGCTTGGAAATAGCTGGGGTTGTTTGGGGGGTTCCCATGGACCCTTTTGATCAACAACTCAATTAGTTGTGACACCATCCCAGTGCTGTAAGCATTATTGGATGATAGATGCCCAACTGATACTCTTCCCTCCCCATTATTTGGCAACTTTATTTAGATCCTATTCATATATGTATATATTTTAGGAAACTTCTACTATATTAGGTTTCCATGCTACTCTTCAAATGGCCCAAATTTTACCTCTTTCTCCATATTCTATTTTTCACTCTTCTCTTTCCCCCAGATTGATCATCCTGTTCCAGTCCTCCTATCCAACCATAACTATCTATTCTGTTTAACTTTCTTAAGGAGATCTATCTGTATCCCCCACCCCACATCCCTTCATCTATACCTAACCTTCTAAGGATAGCATCTTGATTATTATGGAGTTATCAGTTAATATTCATACATAAGTCAATACATGACATATTTGTCTTTCTGGGTCTGGGTTACCTCACTCAGGATGTTTTTTTCTACTTCCATCCATTTGCCTGCAAATATCATATCATTTTTTTTAAACAGCAAAGTAGTATTGTATTGTGTAAATGTACCACATTTAGTTTATCCATTCTTCAGTTGAGGGATATCTAGGTTGCTTCCAATTCCTGGCTATTATGAATAGAGCAGCAATGAACATGGTTTAGCAAGTGTCTCTGTGGTAGGACGAAGCCTCTTTGGGTATATGCCCAAGAGTGGCATAGCTGGATCTTGAGGTAGACCTATTCCAGTCTTACTGAGAAATTAACGCATTGGTTTTCAGAGTGTTTGTAAGTTTGTGCTCCTCTGGCTTTCCTTTGTTCCAGATGCCATTCACCACCAGTCCCCGGGGACAAAGGAGCAGAAAAAATGAACTGGGGATTCAGATGGTCTGTGAGCACAAATACAAATGGTAACTTCCAGGACCAGGACCAGCTTCAGGTAGGCAGATCAATTTTATTTGGAGTGAATGAGGCTTATAGAGAATTATGGGGAGTGGCTATGGATATCTGTGGTGATCACTCGTTGGTGTCTAAGTTACTGAGATGCCTCATTTACATGGAGAGGCAATCCAGAAATCCTAGGTACTTGCTGAACAAGTTCTTATTGGGAGAAAGGGAATTGGGCCTGTAATTTATTTAAGAGGTATATGACATTGCTCGGGTAGTGGGTGTTAGGGTCTGGGATCCCCGGGCAGAGAAGAGGAATCCTCACCTTCTCCATTTTGTACTGAGCTCAGGTCATGGCAGACTAAGACTCTTACCAGCAATAAGGGTTCCCCTCACCAGCTATTATTACTCATATTACTGATTTTTTAGAAGCGCAAACATTTATTATTAACAAGTCAAAAATGTCTTCCCAGGAAAGAGAAGAAGAGCTTGAGGTGGCAGAGATGTTTTTAGCACAGTGAGCAGCATTTTTAAGTCTAGAGTTAGAAAACAACAAAAGGAAATGTAAAAATTTGGGACAGTGGCCATAATAATATAACAATTACACAGACAAGGTTAATAACCTAGCAGAACCCCAATGACAATGTTAAACCTTGAACTTGAAACCTAAACACCATGTGTCACCTCTAAGTCTCATTTTTAATGTTATTAATTCCAGATTTTAAAAAATATTTTTTACATATACATTTATATTATTACACATGACATAATAGGAATTATTGTTATAGAGAGTTTTGAGTGATTATTCAGATATCAAACTGTCTCTATCATTCTCATTTGGAAAGCTACTAACATACACTCCCAGTATACTCAGGTAATCAATTTTATTCCTTCTCAAGTCTCTGATGGGGTTGAAGACCAGATAGTTTAGTTTTACAATGAAGCTTATTTGTTTAGGGGTTAATATGTTTTTAGGTCTAGATAGATGTTTTAAGTTGATAGAGATGAGATATGATAGATATTGATTTACATTCAGAATTTTAGATGCACCAAGATAGGAAAGACGTTTTCTTCAAGGATGCCAAATACAAATAGCCAAAATAGTAAGAATATAACATATGTACATATATATATCATGGTTCTTCTTGCTGTATTATTGATCTTAACCATTCTGACTTCTGTAAGATGGAATCCCAGAGTCATTTTGATTTGCATTTTCTGCTGAATAAGAATGTGACTCTTTAAGTGTATCAGCCATTTGATTTCATCTTTTGAGAAATTTCCATTTAGCTCTGTACCCCAGTTTTTAATTGGGTTACTTATCTTTTGATATCTAGTTTCTTGAGTCCTTTGTATATTTTAGATATTAATCCTCTGTCCTATTTGTAGTTGGTAAACATCTTTTCTCATTCTGTAACCTGCCTCTCTGTCCCAATGATGCTGTCCTTTGCAGTATAGAAGTTTTTCAGTTTCATGAGGCCCCACTTATTAATTATTGATCGTAGTGTCTGTGTTAACACTCTTCTGCTCAGAAAATCTTTTCCTCTGTCAGCGAGTTTAAGGCTATTTCTTATTTCTCTTCCGTGTATCCAATTTTATGTTCAGTTCTTTGGTTCATTTGCAGTTGAGTTTTGTTCAGGGCAGTAAGTATGAACCAATTTGAAATCTTCTAGATGCAGCTGTCCAGTTTGACCAGCACCATTTGTTAAAGATACTGTCTTTTTTTTTTTTCAGTATTAATTTTGAATTCTTTTTTCATAAATCAGGTGTTCATAGGTGTGCAGATTTATGTCTGTCTTCAGTTTGATTCCATTGATCTATATGTTTCTTTTGTGCCAGTACCACACTCTATATATTACTATTGCTCCGTAGTGCAATTCAAAGTAAGCGATGGTGATACCTCTTGCAGTTCCTCTGTTGTTTAATATTGTTTTAGTTATTTTTTGTTTTGTTTTGTTTTGTTTTGTTTTGTTTTGTTTCACTTCCACATGAAGCTGAAAATTGTCATTTCATAACTTGTGGAGAGTTGTGCTGGAATTTTGATGGGGGATATTTTTTTTATTGAATCTGTAGATTGGTTTTGTTAGGATGGTCATTCTTTTCTATATTAATCCTACTATCCATGAGCATGGGTAGTCTTGGTTGGTATCTTAGAGTCTGTAGAACATCTATCTAAGTCCTTCTGGCATTTAGAGTCTCTCTTGAAAATTTAGGTGTTATTCTAGTAGGCGTGCCTTTCTATTTCAGTTGACCTGTTGTCCTAGCAGCTTTAGTAGTCTTTTTCTCCCTCTATGTTTAGTGGTTTGACTATTTTCTTAATCAATATTCTATTGCTATGATGAGACACCACAACCAAGGCAACTCTAACAAAGAAAATCATTTAGTTGGGGCTTGCTTGACGTTTCAGGGGTTCAGTCCATTGTCATCATGGTGGGAACATGGTGGCATACAGGTAGGTATGACGATAGATAAGCAGCTAGAAGTTCTCCATCTGGATACCCAGACAGCAGGAAGAAAGAGACTCTGGGCAATGAAAAATTGGCTTTTTGAAACTTCAAAGCCCATTTCCAGTGACATACTTTCTCCAACAAGGCCAGAACTCCTAACCGCTTCAAATAGTGTCATTCTTCAATGACCAACTACTCAAATTTATGAGCCTGTGGAGGCCGTTCTAATCTAAACCACCATAGTAATGATGTGCCAAGGGGGCTTTCTTTTCTGTTCCAGTCTATATGCTTCTTGTACTTCGATAGTTATCTCCTTTTGTGGTTTGGTTAGGGAAATTTCTTCTTCTTCTTCTTCTTCTTCTTCTTCTTCTTCTTCTTCTTCTTCTTCTTCTTCTTCTTCTTCTTCTTCTTGGTATTTTGATTTGAGTTTCTTCTCCTTCTATTATTCCTATTGGGGTGGATTTAGTCTTTATAATGTCCCATATTTTCTAGATGTTTTGTGCCAGGAGTTTTTTAGATTTAACTTTTTTTTTTAACCAAGATATCCTATTCTCACTTCAATGTCTGAGATTTTCTCTCCCATCTCCTGCATTGTGTTGGTAAAGCTTGCCTTTGAGTTTCCTCCTTAAGTTTCTAAATATTTAATTTCCAGGTTTCCTTCAGGTTGAGTCTATTTTTATTGATTCTATTTCCAGGTTCAAATATGGAACTGTTTCTTTTTTTTTTTTTTTCATTTTCTTCCACTATTTGCATTTTTCATGCACATCTTTAAGAGATTTATTCATTTCTCTTTAATAACCTATGTCAATTCATAAAGGATATTTTAAGGTCTTTGGCTTGTGCTCCAGCTATGTTGCTAATTTCAAGGTTGGCTATGATAGGGTTGCTGGATTGTAATGGAGATATGTTGTCCTGTCTGCTACTGACTGTGTTTTTACATTGGTTTTAGACATCTGTGTTTGGAAAGATTGTAATTCTAGGTGCTGATATTTGGTCTTGTCTTTGTTGGGTAGATTAGATCTTTTGCTTCTTGGTTTCTCTTGCCTGGATTTTTCTTTTTTTTTTCTTTTTTGGTTCTTAGTAAGGTATAGTAGCTGTACTTTGTCTCGTAGGGAATTCTTCTGGGCTCCTGATAAGTGTGAGCACTGGGGTTTCCAATAAAATGTTTTTCTGAGTATTGGGTGCTGACGCAGTATGAAGATGGGCTGGGGTAGTGTGGAAGGGCACACATGAGAGGAAATCAGAGAGTTCCACTAGGAACTGCTCAGTTCCTCAGGAATGGGGGCGGAGCACTAGGGAGTAAGGAGAGGACACAGCAAGTAGAATATTACGGAGCTGGGGATGAGACTGGGGTGTTGGATATGGAGGAGAGGCGGGATAGCGAAGAGCTGATGCTCACCTACTCACTTCACTAGTCTACATGCTTCTCTAGTACGTTTTGCTGGCAAGTTCCCAGGCAAACTTGCTGGAGATTGTGGTTAAGATAAAAGGATGAGCGAGGAGGAAGTTTCGGGGAGAGCTGAGTGATTCACTGGAGATGGGAGTAGAGAAGAGGAGAAGCTGCAACCTGGGGTCTGTGTGAGTCAGGGATGAGACTAAGGCATTGGATTTGGAGGCTAATCTGTAATTACCCTACCTTCTTCCCTATCTGGAGTGTATACTTGTTTCTTTTTGAGAGTATTTTCCTTCAGGAGCCGTCTGGCACTTCAGATCTTGGTCCATCAGTTTGCTCTACTGAACTAGTCCTTGGCAACTGGTCTCTCACCCATCATCTAACCCCTACACGTATTGTTATTGTAAGCTTTCTTCTACATTCACCAACTTCTGAGTTGCCTCTTTATTATCTCTAGGGCAATGTGCTTAGCTTCTTTTAGCTGGATTTCCAGCTTCACTCACCCTTTGTTACTTGGTCATCAGTCAGTTTCACATCACTCTCTTTCTTAGCAGCAGCCAGTTCTGATCCTTTTTGCTCCAACTGGTCAGTGGCGAGGTGCTACTGAGCAGTCTTGCACCTCTCCAGCTCTCTGGATTTCATCATTCCAGGAGACCTACTCTGCTTCACCATGTTCCAATGTTGACTTTCTCCTTCCTGTTCCTCCTTGAGGAACTCTTGCCATCTCTTCTGCATCCCCTGACTGTTGTAGAACCTGGATCTTGCTCCACATTGCCTTGAAGGTGGTGACCTTGGCACAGTGCTCACCAAGGCATCACTGGTACTCTGCTCTGGATTTGGATTACCCCCCAGTTTTGTTTTTTGTTTTTGTTTTTTGTTTTTTACTAAGATAACCCTATCAACAAATAGTGCAAGAAAAACAAGATACCTACCTTTGGAAGAGTATAATTAAATTTATCTTTCTCATTTTTCACAAAAATCAACTTGATTTTAGATTTCCTAGAATTCCCTTTTCTTTTTTGGCTAGGACTTTTTACAAAGCAATGATGGATCCTCATGGTGGATATTTTGCCTGGCTTCTATTGGCTTTCGGTAAGGCAGGCCTATACTTGTTTCTTCTCTATGGATAGCACAGTAGGAACTTGACAAAATCCTTCAGTTTGACTGAAAATACTGAAACTGCTGCAGGAAAACACAAGGAACATACTTAAAGGCACAGTAACAGGCAAGTGCTTTGTGAGCAGACCATGAAATTTCAGACGAGGAACTAATACGTAAATTACATAAAATTGTGAAAATTAAGCATACAACAACAAAACTGTCCATCAATAAATGGAACAATGAACCAACTAAATATTAAATATTTATGAAAATGTTCAATAACCTTATACTTCATGGAAATACAGATTAAAACTGCTTTGAAAAACCATCTCCAGCCGGGCAGTGGTGGAGCACACTTTTAATCCTAGCACTCGGAAGGCAGAGGCAGGAGGATAGCTTGGCCTACAAAGATAGTCCAGGACATCCAAGGCTACACAGAGAAACATTGTCTAGAAAAACCAAAAAAAAAAAAAAAAAAAAAAAAGGAAGAAAAACTTAAAAATCATCTCCAAACCAGAATGCATATCATCAATAAAACAATGATTTAAAAAATAACATATACCAAAGAAAAAGAAAGTAAATGGCAAAAAACACGCTAATGAGTATATGGGGGAAGATTCCTATTCACAATAATGAACATAGAATGATACAACCACTATGGAAATCTGTATGTTTCTCAAAAAGAAACAAACATATGTTCCCTTATAAGTGGATATTAGCCCATCATAGATGTCCTTTGAGAGTCTCCACTCAGCAGGGGATCAGGGCAGATGCTGGCAATTGGAACTGCTGCTGGACTCCAAGTGAAAGCCCCACAAGAAGACCATCAAAGCTGGCATATCTGGACACAGAGGGCCTGCACAAACTGCTGGACCAACCAAGGACAATTCATATAGTGAACCTAGACTACTTGTTCTGATCTAGCCAAGAGACAGCTTATTAAAGTGTGCCTTTCGGCTGCAGCATCCATCTTGCAGAAACTCACCAAAATGACAAACACAAAGGGAAAGAGGAGGGACACTTGCTATATATTCTCTAGGCCTTTTAGGAAACATGGAGTTATTCCTTTGGCCACATACAAAAAGGTGACATTGTAGACATCAAGGGAATCGGTACTGTTGAAAAAGGAATGCCCCATAAGTGTTACCATGGCAAAACTGGAAGAGTCTATATGTTACCCAGCATGCTGGGGGCATCACTGTGAACAAGCAGCTTAAGGGCAAGATTCTAGCCAATAGAATCAACGTGTGCATTAAGCATGTCAAGCACTCTAAGAGCAGGGACAGCTTCCTGAAGTGCATGAAAAAGAAGGAAGCCAAAGAGAAGGGTACCTGGGTTCAGCTGAAGTGCCAGCCTGCACCACCCAGAGAAGCTCACTTTGTGAGGATTAATGGTAAAGGGCCTGGGCTGTTAGAGCTCATTCTGTATAAATTCATGGCCTGAAGTACAAAAAGAAATAAAGTGATCTGGACTGTAAAAAAAAATGAAGAAGTAGAAGAAGAAAAAGGAGGAGGAGGAAGAAGAGGACGAGGAAGAGGAGAAGGAGGAGGAGGAGGAGGAGGAAAGAAAGAAAGAAAGAAAAATGCATGTACCAGTACTTTGCATACAATTTCCAAAGTCTCACTGAACAGAAAGAATATCTTTATTTTAATGGTAAAGCTAGGTTAAGTTAACTACACCAGAAAGTAGAGCGCAGTCTACAGAAGCTATCACTTTTTTGATAGAACATTCCTTTGCCATTTAGGAAAGTTTTTGTAACTCAAAACTCAAAGTACAAGTTTAAGTTGTGATACACTTTTCCTTCCCTCAATAAGGGACAGACAATAAGATTATTTCTTATATTTTACATTTGTGGATGAATTAAATTTAGCATTCTATAACTTGCGGCATATTCTTCTTTTGTCTTAGCGTTGTATTTTTTAACCCTTAAGTAATTATCTCATTTATATACTCAATGTAGAGTTAAAAAGAAAAAAAATAATATCTAAATTTCACTTGGCAAGAAATAGCAGGTGGGACATTCTTTACTAAATCCATTCCTCTCATAAGGGATTGAAGATTCTATCTTTGCTCTCACGATACCCTGTTGCTGCCTAGTCAATAAACATGGCTTCAGTTGCTGTGTGTTCTGCTTAAAGCAGCCCATATTGCTCATCGTGTGCTCCCATGTTTGCTTTCAGGTGTCAAATATGCTCAGTATAAACCTATGAGCTGATTGATAGCTCTGCTGCAACCATCCATCAGTTTTCTTCATATTAAGTGTCCTTCCCAATTTTGCAAGAATTCATTTTATATGTTAGATATCTGCCATATCCAAATATTTCACCTTGCCTCCTTTTCTTTATTGGGACAGCAAAAACTACTTCCCCAAGAACCTAATTTCTTCCTCTCCAAAGTGATAATGTGAAAATGCATCTAAAAAAAATTACATGTACATAGTAACAAACAAATTCTCTCTTTATTTGGAGGCTGTCAGTTCTGTTTAAAGAATGGAGTGTGAATCCATTATATTTATCTGCTGGAAATTCTCCAGAGGCAACTGATGTAATGCCAAGGAAACATTTGAAGGCTTTACCTATGGACTTGTAATTTAAGAGGGTTATAGGAGAAGATGGAGAAAATTAAAATCCTCAAGTTGTTTGGCTGATATTTGAAAAAGAATGTGATTTATTCTCCTAAGCTTCATAATAGTATATTCCATAAACTATGGCAGTGTTCCTAGTCACAAGAATAGATGTATCACTAGGAAATCTTTAAAGTATACGAGTCAGTGAATATTAATTAATACAAATTTGCATACTAATATACATATATGCATAAGTTGACACAAACAATAGAGTCTCATGTATATATTACATATATACTAAATGGAACCATTACAACACCTATATATTTGTACACACACACACACACACACACACACACACACACACATTAAGCTACAAGTGATTATAATGTTCTCCAAGGAGCTATAAGCTGACTAACAAAACAACAAAAGATGGACTAAGCGAGTTGAATTTATATATACTTGTGCATTTTGTGCATACACTTACATACATATGTAACCCGAATTGCACACACATATGTAACAATATCATTAAAAAAACCTAGGTTATCAACTTGAGAGTTAAGAGAATGGAAGCGTTCAAGAAAAGGTAGATGGAGGGGACTGGACAGAGAGAAAGGGAAGAAGAAATTTTAAAAAATTTTTATTTCAATTAAAAACAAATTCTGAAAGAAAATGTAAAAAACCCCAGAGTAGGCAAGGAAGTTTTCTTCCTTGTGTTGGTCAGGGCATCTAGAAGACCCCCAAAACAATATAGGGTAACTGCATTGCCTTTGGCTGCCTCCTGGCACATGAAGGTAAGATCTCACTTCTGAAGTCACCATACATTTTGACACAGACTAGGATGAACTGGGGATGACCTGAAAGCCTTCTCTCTAAGAATTAGATTTCACGGGGTTTAGAGATTCTATGCAGTAGTCCTACCTAGCTGTAAAGACTGTGAACCACAACAGGGACAGGCCCAGCAAGATATCAACAATAGTGCAATAGTGATGGTTATATTTTAAGGGTAAACAAAACTTGTTTAATTAAATTTAATGCTTACTCATTGGGAGGTTACTAGTGCCTGGTATTTTAGACCCAGCCTACTACCTAGGCCTAGGGAGGTAATAGACCCTAGAGGTGAACCTACTATTGCCATTTTACTAAACCAATATGATTGTAGGTATATTATAAGTTGTTATCATTACACCCACAAAGTGTAGCTTTCACCTCTCATCAAAATGTTGTGTGAGTCTGTGTCTATGCCTCTGTGTGTGTGTGTGTGTGTGTGTGTGTGTGTGTGTGTGTAAACAGATTCTGCTACACAAATCCACAACTGGAGACAGATAATGAGTGAGATGAATTACCCATCCAAAACACAATTCTATAAGCAAAGCTCAGAGGACTTCACAAAAGAGGGATGGAGGAGGGCTGGAGAGAAGGCTTAGGGGTGAAGAGCCCTGACTATTCTTTCAGAGGTCATGAGTTCAATTCCCAGCATCCACATGGTGGCTCACAACCATCTATAATGGGATCTGATGCCCTCTTGTGGCCTGCAGTTGTAGATGCAGACTTAATAAATACATATTTAAAAAAAAAAGCATGGGGGAGATTGTAAGAACAAGAAAACCTGGATTTCTACTACAACATAATGTCTTTTAGACATGACAGGAATACTCCATTCATGAAGTATCAACAAGGTCTTCATTATTCCGATAGTGATCAGCATGCCCACACGCATAGGTGAGATCTCAAACACCATCTTAGATTAAGAGCTACAGGTAATCAATGGCAGCTGTGGGAGGAAGAATCCGTTTTTATTTAAACCCCAGTGCTCAGCCCTGAATGCATTTGAGCAACACTAAATGAACTCAGTAGGTATATATATGTAAAAGAATTTTTTCCAGAAGTTATATGATATGAATATAGAATTCTATATGTGTTATATATGCCACTATACTAATTATGTATGGGAAGGGCATCGGAGGGATTGGAAGGAAAAGGAAGTAAATGCCTGATGCACTGGATCATTGTGAACTGACACAATCTTAGGCTGTGAAGTGAGTTCTAAATCTGCCAGGGCCATCTAGTGAGACTCTGTCTCAAGACATCATCATCATCATCATCATCATCACCATCATCATCAACAGCAACAACAAAATAGACAGACAGGCAGGCAGGAAGGAAGAAAGGAAGGAAGGAAGGAAGAAAAAAGAAAGAAAACAGGGGACAGAAAGAAATGGTTATAAGTTTAAGAAGTTTTCTTTGAGGTTGGATAGTGGCTCTCTGTAATGTCAGAAACTACCCAGAAAGTCCTAGCAACATGACTGCCCAAAAGTGAACTGAGCAAGGTCTACACCAGTGGACATGCCAAAGTCGGATGGAATAGACCCAGTGAGACATCAGTCCTACACAAAGAACTAGAGGCAACTGAAGAAATCTGAGAACTGGAAAGATAGCCCTCCTGAGGAAAGAGCCCATATATTGGTTGTCCAGTGAACATGTACATACAAATGACATATGTGGACTGAACAGCTTATACATTTTTGTGTGTGTTATAAATATTCACATGTATCCATGTACATATACATATATTCATGCAATAACAATTAATGAAAGAAGAGCCGTGCATTTGAACGAGAATGGAGAAAGATACATAGGACATTTTGTAGGGAGGAAAAGGAAGAGAAAAATGTAATTATATTTTAATTTAAAATAAAATAAAAAATAAATGACTAGCTCTTCATATAAGACCAAGGTGACACTTAATCATAATTAGAATTTCCGTAAAAGCAAGTCTTAAAATAGTAAGCACAGCTCTAGGACATCAAGTCAAAATGTCAGCAAAACAATTTAAACCAGTTTCTTTGCACCCTTTAGCTACATTTCATGCATTTTTTCAAGTACTTTATTTTCAAACAAGTGCCAGAATATTTTTCAAAAATTGTACAAATAATAAAAAAGAAGTTAACATTAGTTTAATGCCAATAAAATCTCATTAAGTCCAAATAACTGTGTCTCATTAGTGTCATTCTGACCCTGTTTACTATAGAGGATCATGCAGTCACAGAAATGGGTTGTTCGTGTTGCTGGATTCCAAGCTTGTAGTGATCAGTTGCAAGATTTTATTTCTGTTTTACTGTATAAACAATGCAAGACATAAGACCTTAGAGTAATTGCTTTACTTCTACAGTACATAAATAATTAAGGAAAAATATATTAGAAAGGTTTGAAATAATCTTTTCAATGTTTACAGAGAGCAGGCCAGCCCAATATATTCAATAAATTCTTTTAAATAGGCTGCTCCATAGCCACAGACATTTGTCACTTTATCAGACAATTACCCAACTGTCCAACAAAAACACCTTCTTAAACATTCCAATATGTTGTTAAGAAAAAGATATGAAGTGTGATGTAAAGTATTAAAATACTTAAAAGCACGCCTGCACTTCTTTGGTGAATGGACATGCCATTAATGAAGGTATATAAACTTCAGAAAATAAGAGCAAGTGTGCAAGGAGAGATTTACTTCAAGTGAAATCCTCTGCCCTCAAAGGGTTAAATGTTAACAAAGTTGAAAAGCAGGAATCAGGCTCCTATTAGTCTTGAACACTAATCTTGTTGACGGCTGAAGTGTTTCCTTATTTTATCCATATTTATAATATTGAAGGAGGGTTATACGGTGGTGACTAATGACCAAACATCTGGACCTGGTGACCCTAAAAATCCTCTAGCCATTGCTGTTCACAATTAAATACCACATGAACCAAAATGATATTTTTGGCTTGACCGGGACAAATGAGTTTGAAAAGCTTTAAAAAAAATTAGCCTGTGTTTGGCATTGCAGAAACTGTAGCCTATAGACATTTCACAATACAAAGCTGATTTTATTTTATGTCTTGAGTATATCGTTATTATTATGTCTCAAAAATAAAATGAGGTTTATTCAGAATAAACAGCATTCTGGTGAAATGATCCTGTGCATAACTGGAAATTTTATTACAGAAGTTTTACCTCTAAGGGTTTTGATTGAGCTATGGAAATCAAATTTATTTTAGGCAAAACAACTTGAAAACCTTATTTCTAAGGTGATTAGCTCCTTGTCTAAGCAGCTTGCTATAGGGAGCAGAGACTTCTTTACCAATAAAATAAAATAAATAAATCTGTTCATTTGTGGATTGTGGCAGCAGGGAACAGAATGGTGAAAAGCAAAGATGCGGCAGCCAGGCAGAAAACCAAACTGGGAACCATGACTTATGTAGACGGCCTGTGACTGTGGGATCCGGCAGAGCCCTAATGAAAGTATTCAACCTCAGCTGCTTTCTCCCCATAACATAAGAGAGAATTCTGCTGGAGAAAAATTTGTCAATGCCTCTGGCTGAAGCTATGAGAGATGAAGACCTCATGATTTAATTTTCATGTTAAATTATTATGTATTCAAACAAATTCCTTCAAATGGTTTAAAACTTCACTTGAAAAACATCAGTAAAGAAACTAAATTCACCAGTTTTGCCGATATGCAGTTGGTATGATATAGAATGTGCTCCTGAAATCTCAGGTAGACTTGTTGTCAGCCCTAAAACAAGAAGATCTGAAGTGGACACCAATAAGTCTGTGATAGTGAACTTTTAGAACCCTGGAGACCTTTATAAGCCATACCTAGACAAAACTATCCAAACATAGCTTACCCACATTAATGATGGCGAATGTGGAAACTATCATGATAACTATAAAAAATGATAACACAATTTTATGAACTTAAGTGTAAAATCAACTTCTTGTAGAATTTACACAATGCATCAAAAATATTTCCTCCAAATATTGTAAAATGCAAAGGAAATGCAAATTAAACATTGAATCAAAGAGACCAACAAACAAACTAAGATTGAAATAATAAAATAAGAATTAGAGTCTGTATAATCAAGGAAATAAGATGAGGACAAATCTCCTATCATTGGACATGAAGAGGAGTTTTAATTCAGTAACATGGCTACTCTGGAAAGGGATCACATCCAAAGACTCAGGTCTCTGTGATCTTACTAGAATAAAAAATACTCTTAGTATACACCTTTAATTCCTCTGTCTGGAAAATAGACATGATACATTTTTAATCCCTGCGTCTGGAACACAGACACACTATTAGGGCATAATTTCAGTACATCCAAACAGTGACGTCTAACTGTGGGACAGACACAGTAACAAATCAGAGATTTGTCCAGCTGAGTCAGAGATAGGATACACTCAGCTCTCACAAGAACAGTCAGTAAAGAGAAGCTATTTAAGAGCAGCACTGAGGGAGAGTGAGAGAATACAGTAAGTTTGTGAGTGCAGTAGAGTTGAGCAGAGTGTAGTGCAGTACAATTAGGTGCAGTTCGGTTGAGTTGCATCCAGGCAAGTCTGTACAGTTCAGTTCATGGAGTTTAAAGGCAGTATTTCTAAGCAGAGAAATTCAGTGAGAAACCAAGAGAAGCCTATTGGAATCAACTAATTTGGAGAGAAGTTTTGATCCAGAGCAGCTGGGTTGCACCTGCCAGTCAGAGAGAGTTCAGAAAGAACTGGAAAGAGTGAGCTTATATAGCAGTAAACATTGGAAGCTGAAAGACTCTAGTTCTAGGTTAGCAGACAAAGGCTAGAAGCTGAAGACCTCAAGGTCTAGGCTTGCAAAGACTCAATTGTCTGGAGGCTAGAAGGTTCCAGGCTTAGGCCAAGTGATATTTAAATTGAAACACTCTAGGCTGAGGCTAAGCCATGTACTTATAAAGGTTGGGTATGACTCCCATCTTATCCTCCCATCCAAGGGGGAAAACACTTAAAACTATAGAATTTACAAGAAAAATATAAATATATGACAATATATTTAAAGCAGACATAGAAAACTATTACATTAAATTCAGATTTAATATATAATCTACAGAAATTCATAAATCACAGAATGAATCATGGAAGATGCAGCAAGCAGTCGGATTTATAAAGCAATAATTGTCACTTCCCACAGATGCATCTACTAACACAAGAAACATAAAGCCTACTCAAGAAATCTTGTATCTTAAAAAACAATCACCAAAGAGGAAATAAATGCATGTGATAATTAATATTGATAAAAGTTTGATGAGCAAAAACAAATTTGAGTAGTCACTAAAGTAACATTTCTCAGGTTATGTTAGCAGAATTTCAAATAATGGAATTTTTAGACATCATATTCCAAAGTGGTATAAAACAAATAGCACCATAATAAATTATAAAATCAATACTTACATATAGAATATGCATATGTGTTTTTATGAACACATATGTATGTATCTACTCACTAATCCATGTATACACACTTTCAAATTTAATATAATTATTTTTTCATATTTTTCCTCAATTACAGTTTTTATTAATTGCTTAAAATTATTTTACACTCTTATCTAAGACCAGTGATGACCATTTCAGTACATATGTGAAAGAAACATATGTAAAATAGATATACGTATTTAAAAAGAAGCTACTACTCTAAAAAACACATGAAGTAGAGCTAAAAATGACTGAAATAAAAATTCATGGCCTGGCAGTTTCTGCTACTTGATACATGATAGGTACGAAGAAGAAGTTAAAATTTTTAACAGAATATAGAATTCCAAACAGAATGAAACCAAAGTTAAAGGAATATGAAATAAAAGTAGAAACATGTCAAATTAACAAAACAGCATTGATAAAAACACAGTGGGTGAGAAAAAAAGGCTATATAATTATTAAATAAAAATCAAAAAACTGCAGAGACAGAGAATTTAAATATTTTCATGTATTTACATAAAAGTATAGTTACATAGAAGAAATAGAAGATCTCTTAAAGTGAAAACTGGAATTATTAATTTAAAAATCCATAAAAACAAAAATGATACAGAGGAAAAAAACATCAAACTGCTATAGAAGCATTTCCACGAGGCCATTGAAATAATATACTTCTCAGAGGGCCAAGCCTAAGCAATCTCCCAGATAACTTCCAGAATGAACAATGCTAATATTAGTTCATGGACCCATAATATAGAAATAGATAAATTATCATAGCCATTTCACAGTCTGTAAAGCAATTGGCAGATTTTAAAAATCTAAAACTAATGATATTTTTGGGTGACCAAGTTTTCTATGATATTTTTATATTAATTACCTACTCCCAGTTTTCCAGCAATTTATAATGCATTCCCTAGGATTATCTATGCTTTATATGGACTTGGAAGTCCACCAAGGATCAGAACTTTTTCACTGCTTCCCATGGCTAAGAGCATTTCTTCTTACCACAGGAGAACTCATATTTGCATAGAACCAAATGAAAAATAAGTCCCAGGTGAATAGTCTTTGTTCTGGTAGTTTGCATGCAGTCATACATGTATATTACATAGAGATATGTATTGCTACATATAATTTTTAAGGCATTCTATGTGATTATGTGACGCTGATGGCTGGTGGACTTCCACAAGAAGTCCACAAAGCAAAGCAAAACAAAACAAAAGCCAAAAACAAAACAAAACAAAACAAAACAAAACAAAAAACAGCAACAGCAACCCTGGGTAATGTTTGTGAATAGCATATCCTGAAAAGATATTTTTATATGGTAGAGATAATAAGTAATAGGACTTGAATAAAAAAATACCAAATTATCAGAAAAGTAAGTTTCTTTAACAAAAGTGAGTCTTGACTTTTTAAAATGCTAAGTAATTATCTAAATGTAAATACTCTGACCCTTTGAAAATCTTACATGTAGAACCGTGCTGTGTTAAAAATAAGCAGATTGTTCATGGAAAGTAATTTTCAATTTCTAAAATATAGTTACCTTTTCTAAGAAATGAGTTAAACAGACACCATTTTGTTGATAAGCATCATATGGGAGAATAGAGGGCTAGCCATTGAGGCAAGTAAATCAATCCTAGGTTTGAAAATAGAATCCACATGCACAGACCTGCAGACCGGCTTGAGCCAGCAGCCAACACTCTCATCACACTGTGCTCGCTCTGTGCTGTCCAGGGAAAGATTGTTAATGGGGAGACTGATTAGAACACGAAACTTGATCCTGGGAAAACAGACAGAACTACCATCACAGACACCATTTAAGATCACTTCAGGGTCTGAAGGATATCATTTGGTGTCAAGGAGTAAATAAAAAGCTTGATTATCCCAAGATGTTTGCTAAACCCATGCAGAGTGTGTAACTCGGCCTAACAGTTCTGAGGGATTATACCCTACTATGAGATGTACGGTAAAATGTAGTATATTTGAAAATAACCAGGGAATTCTTCCATGGGTGACTTGTTTGTTTATACCAAGATAACACGTAATTGCTACACTAAGTCTACTAGGGCAAGCAATACACTCTTTCTCCAGTGCTCGCTTATTTGTAACTTCATCCAGTCACCATGGCTCCTTCCATCCACTTACCGGTTTGTCTTAGTTATAGTTTCTATTGCTGCAATGAAACACCATGACCAAAAGCAAGCTGGGGAGGAAAGCATTTATTTGGCTCCCACACTGTAGTCCATTATTGAAGGAAACCAAGACAGGAATTCAAACAGGGCAGGACGCTGGAAGCAAAAGTTGACGAAGCAAGGCATGGACGGGAGCTGCCTACTGGCTTGCTCATCACGGCTTGCTCAGCCTGCTTCCTAATAGGACCCGGGACCACCAGGCCAGGAATGACACCACCCACAATGTGCTGGGAGTCTACAGCCCCTTTTTATGAGAATTTTAAAAAATCATGGTTCCCCTCTCAGATGATTTTAGTTTGTATCAAGTTGATGTACTGTTATCCAGCACAATCGAGGCAGATGCGGAGACTTACAGGCAAACCTTACGTGGACCACGGGGAGCCTTGTGAAAGAGTGGGAGGAAGGATAGAAGGACCTGAAGGGTGCAAGAGCTCCACAAGACCAATAGAGTCAGATAACCAGGGTCCTGGGGCCTTGCGGAGTCTGAAGCACCAATCAAGGACCATGCACGGACTGGACCTAGGCCGCTTACATATATGCAAATGATAGGCAGATTTGTCTTCATGTGGCTCCTTTAGTAAAGGGAACAGGGACTGTCTTCGAAATGGACTCTGTTGCCTGCTTTTCCATCAGGATGCCCTGGAGGGGCTGCCTTGCCTGGCCTCAGTGGGAGAGGCTTTGCTCAGTGCTGATGTCACTTGATGTACTGGGGTGTGTTGTTCGCGAGGGTGGGGTGGGGGTGGAGGTGACCACACCCCTTTTTCTGAGGAGTCGGGGAGGGCAGGAACAGGGAGGGAGGGAGGGTCCAGGGGGAGAGGAAGAAGGGGGTTATGATGGGAAGGTAAAGTGAATTTTTAAAAAATTATCCCTCGCACCATTTATTTCTTTTTTTTAATGAAATTGAGGATGCATTTTGTTTGAAGTCCTGTCACAGAACACAAGATGAAATTTGTACATTATGATAAAGCAGCACCAAGGCATGATCTATTGATCTAGACTCTCACGGTTGCAAATGATGTTGATTTGGGAGGCAGAGGCAGGCGCATGGCTGTGAGTTCGAGGCCAGCCTGGCCTACAAAGCGAGTACAGGACAGTCAAGGATACACAGAGAGACCCTGTCTCAAAAAATATTAAAAAATTAAAAATTAAAAGTAAAAAGCAAATAATGTTGTTTTAATTCAAGTTAGTTAATTTAGAAAAATCCACTGTCAGAAAGAGTTAACACATTCAGGGACCATAGAAAGAGTGTGTTAGCCTCAGCTATACCCAACAGCTTAAATAATATTCCAGGATACAAAGTAGCTTCTTTTTCTATTTCACCCAAAATTGAAGTTTATTTTGTTAAAATTCAAGCTCTAACTTCAGTGTTACCTTAAGACTTCCTTGACCCTATCATTTCCCTAGCATATTGGACACATCTTCCTTTGTGTTATGATTAAGCAGGTTTGTCTCCATGCCAGAGTTACACAAATAGATTCTCTGCAAAGATCCAAAGTAGGCGTTCATAGTTTCTGTTTGCTTGTTTTGCTTTGAGGCAGCGTCTCTCTATGTAGTGCTTGATTTCCTACAGTTGGCCATGTAGACCAGGCTGACATTAATTTCACAGAGATCTGTCTGTCTCTGCCACCTGAGAGCTGAAAAAAAAAAAAAGAGTATGCATTGGCATGCTTGGCCATGGTGGATATCTTAAAGATCTCTTAAACTGATTTTCATGAAGTTAGTTCTTTTTATCTTCTGATTTTCGTCCCTGAGCTGTAGGTACACTGCACTTTAGATCCAGTCTCTGAAATAAATATAAGACTTGGATCAAAGAATGGAGACACTCAGATTATGAACAGAGGCATCAAACTGAAGAGCAAAATATGTTTTTACTAAGTCCGCAAGTGATAGCATGTTAATCAGAAAGTTGAGGAATCATTTGTTTGGATTTGTGTCTGAGTCATAGTAGTTTCTTAGCACAATTTGTTGAGTCAAAGTTTACTAATTTTAAAACCAAACTGAAAAAGAAGAGTCCCATTAGTAGTGCACACTCATTGAGGCCCAGGGCGTTTGAGCTTAGGATGTAAATTCTTTCCTCAGGTGATTGTATTATCCTTGTTGTGAGGGTGAACAAGTTCAATTGTTCCTAAGTAATGGCAACCTACATTAAATGATTTAGCTGCCATTCAGGATGCAAATGGTTTTACATTACCTTTTTACCTATTACATTTTTGGCAACAGAAATGAAGCATTATTTATATCCCATGTCTAAAGTCTGTTGTCACAGAAACCATGTAAAATATAAAATAATGAGCTACTGGATGGTTAAAAAAAAAAAAGAAATGAAAACTGGTGTTGGCAATTTTCCTTGAGTGCTTTGAAATTAGAAAATTTCTTTTTGGTCCCAGTAAGAATCAGCTGGTGCAAGTAGATGATCTGAGCTGTAGGCCATGCCATAGTGCATCCTGGTTATGTGGCATGGAATGTTCTCTCCAGTGTTGAGATTATTAACTCAACTTATGGTTATGCTCTCCATGACAATCCTCAGCAGAAACAAAGCCAGGCTATCAAGTGGAACAATATTTTTGATATCCAGTGTGACCACAGCACTTGGTATATATGGATTGTCGTTCTGGCTGGTACAAAGTTTATTTTGAGCCAGACAGATATATTTCCCACAGAGCACTCACGTTTGTCATGTTGATCAAATACTAAGTCTGTAGTTTTCCTTTGTGAATATGTAATCATGCCAGCTCTAAGGGTTGGGTCAAATGATGAAGACTCTGAGAAGCCATCTAACTGGTCCGACCCAGACTGGAGGTTGCCAGTTGCTTTTCACAGGTCAGCAGTGGTGCCTATAATGACTCATGTCTGGTGCTTGTATTTCTATGTAGTACTTTTTAATTAGCATTAGTAATCATTGAATACAGAGTGAACAGATTTGATGAGTCATTCACTCTCTGGTTTCCTTCCAAAATTTCAGGAATGCTGGGCTTTGATTCATAATCCATGGTTTGTTGCTGTGTTGCCCCTAACGTCATCTTTGCCTAACCCATACAGTATGTTAAAAAGAATTGTACTGCATTGTATTGTTTGTCACTTCCTCCGGTCTTGGTGATTGGTTGAGCCTCCATATATGTATGTATGTATGTATGTATGTATGTATGTACATACACACACACACACACACACACACACACACACACACACACATATATATATATATATATATATATATATATATATATATATATAATATTGCCTTTCTTGTGAAAGAAAGGGCAATTCTCCCTTTCACTTGCTGTTTCTTTTCCTCTCAATTTGAGTTAGACTCAAGACTATTTAATACTTAAAAAAAAAACCCAAACTGTTGCATCCATAAGTCATTGTTGTGCCTCTGTAGAGCTTGGGTTACAAATGATGAATAAACAGTGCTGGGGCAAGTTCAGCAGCTTGCACTGCCCACTGCAAGCACATGAATGGGTATCTCCCTCAGAACCCAAGAGAGACAGGGGCATTCTGAGTATAGAATTCCTTATTTTCTATTCATTTGGAAAAACAGAAAACAGCAATAAAATCTTTTACTCTGGTTCTAGCATATATATATATATATATATATATATATTTTTTTTTTTTTTTTTTTTTTTGGTAGCCTTAGATGTCCTGGACTTGCTTTGTAGACCAGGCTGGCCTCGAACTCACAGTGATCCACTTGCCTCTGCCTGCTGAGTACTGGGATTAAAGGTGTGTGACACAACTGCCCAGCTAGTAACTATATTTTGTTATAAATGTGTGCTGAATTCCCCTAAAGAACTTTAGGGTTTCCGGTGTGGCAACACAGGGAGCCATGCTCGCCCCACTCTGCTTGTTTCTAAGGGAGTCAAGTCTCAATTTGCCTCATTCTTGTTCTACATGAAACTATTTTTAAAAGTCTGAGAAGGCCCCTCTGGTGAGCATGAAGGTGCCACAGCCTGCCAATAGCCCCACAGCAGCTCAGCAAAGAGACATTCAGGCTTGCGTCTCAGGCTTTCTTTACTCTAATGTCCAATTTAATGTTTTGGGAAGTGTCCCAAACAGACTGACTTCTCCTTGGAGGCATGTTCTCTTCTAAATGAGACCTGAGTGAAGGTTGTTACAAAGCATCTGATTGGAATGTGTGGTGGTTCCTTTTCCTCCCTCTGCAGACAAGTATAGGAAGGAACCCTTGTCCCTGCCTTGCAGCCTGAGCTGCGTGTGGCACAGTGAGCTATGGAAAATTAAAAGAGAAGATAAATTTAACTCTACGGCTCTTCATTTTGATGTGCATCTTAAACTGTGGTTTCCTGTATCATTGCAATAAGAAGGAAAAGAAATGCTTATGGTTATGGTAGGGGTGGTATTGAGAAAGGAGAGAGAGAGAGAGAGAGAGAGAGAGAGAGAGAGAGAGAGAGAGAGAGAGAGAGAGAGAAAGAGAGAGAGAGAAAATGTGTATAATCTGTACATGCTTCCAATCTCTGGTTTTTGTAGCAATGCCATGAGTCTTAGGTGCTTAAGACAGTTTTACTTGGTCATGTGCTAACTCTCCACATGAACTATGCTTTTTATTGCTCCCAACAACTCATTTTGGTCCCCATGACATCATTAATTCTACTCACAGTAAAGCCATAGGGAACTAAGTGACTAGTCTGAAAGGAAAACTGATACTTGAATAAATGCTTTACTCCAATGTTTATACACTTTCTATACTCTCAGAATGTCTTAAATAATGCTTTTGTAATTGACATTGCATGAAAGAAATTTCATATGCCAGTGTCTACAGCAGAGGAAGTCTTTGGCTTTACAACATTGAAAGCCAGAGAATATAGTAAGATGTTTATGAATAATTTGTATAAAACATTGTACAACAGAAATCAAAATACAAATCCAGATTTAATTTCCTACAGGATGAGACTAAATGAGGAGGAAAATGATACTATTCAAATAAATAAACATTCAGTCTTGTATTTTATTCATTAAATATGTAAATTATTATGGTCTGGCTCTAAGTTTAGTAAAACTGAGGTAAAATTGATTAAAAATTACAATATTTACAGTATTATTCAATTATTAACTTTATATTATAATTCTAATGAAATGTTTTATTGTAATTATTATTTCTTTTTTGTTGAATATTTTTTACTTTTTACATAAACATTTATATCATTACACATATATACAATAAACTACCTACAGCAAGAAGAACCAGAAATAATCAGGAGTTATATAAATGTTACAGTCTTAGTGTTATGGCTATTTGTATTTGGCAGCCTTGAAGAAAACATTTTTCCTATCTAGATGCATCTAAAATTCTGAATGTAAATCAATATCTATTATATCTCACCTCTATCAACTTAAAATATTCTATCTAGACCTAACAGCATCTTAATCCCTAAATAACTAAACTTAATTGTAAAAGTAAGCTCTCTGGTCTTCAACCCATCAGAGACTTGAGAAGGAATAAAATTAATTACCTGAGTATACAGGGGTTCAGGGTAGAAATTTATAAATCCATTTTTACATAGAATTAACAGTTTCAAATACTAAACTATTTCTGGTATTGAATCATTTTTATGCTATAAACTGAAAGGTTTTTTTTTTGAAGTAGATACAGTATTCATTCCTACACAGACTGACTTCAGTATTGCAACACTGGAGCTTTTGCCTTGGAGTTCAGGTGTGTGTGAGCATACCCACTCCTATTTAATCCTTATTATTTTAAAGATGAACAAAAAGAAGGCTACATTTATTAAAAACATTCCTTAGTATTTTTCAGTAATGTTTAAATTACCTGTGGGTTTTGTTCTGTTTGGTTTGTACCAACAGGAGCTGGTACCTGGTGCCTGGGAACACCTCTAGGTCTATTCTTATGATGCCATTTTAGTGATGTGATTACAGGGCTATTTAAATATACAGGAGAGGATAGGAAATAGAAAAGTGTCACCTTTGATGGGAGAACAATGATTGTTTTGCCTACTCATCTT
Organism: Acomys minous; assembly: GCF_964271855.1. Classification (NCBI taxonomy): domain Eukaryota; kingdom Metazoa; phylum Chordata; class Mammalia; order Rodentia; family Muridae; genus Acomys; species Acomys minous. The sequence goes on from NC_140487.1 coordinate 32,159,313, forward strand.
TGAGAATTCAGTGTCTTTACACTTGTATGATATTCTAGATACCAGTTTATTGTATTCTTGTTCATTTTTTTGTTTACTCCTTGGAGTTTTGGATGTAGCTCAGTTGGTGCATAGTTTGTTAGGCATGTATAAGGCTAGAGGTATCCCTGTACAAAGTCTCAAAATGGATGTGACGGAAGCATTAAAGGTCACCATTAACTACATAGTGACTTTGAGGCCAGTGTAGGATATATGAGAGGTTGCCTACAAAACAAAAAAAGAAAACTATAAATATTCTTTTCAATATTCAAGGACTGTTTACAGATTCTTTACAGAATCAGTTTCTTAATTCAAGAATAATATTTAGTTCATAATGTGGTTTGATTTCCTAATATCTTTATGTCATCTGCTATTGAGAGCATCCCACATCCAAAAACATCTGGTTTTGTCATATGAAAATATCATCGAAGACAGAATTTTAAAGATTTTATCTAATAATAGTGAGTATCATGTGCTTTACACATGTTACCCAATCTAATGTTCCCTTGAGCTTAGTAATATAAATATTATCCTCAGCTTACAATGAGGCAATGGAATTTCAGGGAAGGCATAAGCATAAAAGACCATTAAAAAAATGGAGTTCCCCCTGTTACTATGGCAGAGATGAGGCACAAATTTAGATCATTTTCATTGTGGTTCACCACTATTTACTACACAAAACTAAAGAGAAAATGATATTACACTAAAATATCAAGAAAAGAGAAAACACTAATGACTAATTCTATAGTCTTTCAAATATAAAATAAAATCTGAATATAACAGTCATAATAATATTTCATTTTAAATGCTGAAAAATATTTACAATGTATGAAACAATAGGGAGAAATGAAAAGTTAAAATGGCATATGCGTCTTTTATTTAACTTAGAAATAGACCTTTGAGGTTAAAAGTGTCACACATAGTGCTAGAGACAGAAAGTCAACATTCAGTTCTTTTCTTGTTTAAATTTATTTATTTTATTGAAATTATATTTATATGTGCATATATGAACTCAGGTCACTAGAATTACATGCCAAATGCTTTTACCTACTGATCTATTTCAGCAGCCCCTCTTATTTATCTCTATCTCTCTGTGTCCTGGTAGATGGTGATAAACTATAATTAAATAAATTAAAAGGACTTCCTTGATCTCTTGGCCAACACATTTCCTAAGTATTTTCTTCTCATTTTTGCCCAAGGCTTAAAAAAAAATGAGACCTGAAGTATGCAGATATAAAGCATAGGTATATAAAACACACATTTACTTGTAATAATCATGAATAACTGTTTAAGACAATTTTTTGGTATGCATATAATTTTACCACTTACTAAAGATTAATGTAAAAATCTTATATTAACAAAACAGACTTGTTTTCTCATTATTACTAGTTAATGGTATCTTGACTGGAGATTTGGTATTTAGGATGCAGAGGACCTCCATGTATTCCAGAGTTGATTGATAGTTTGATTTTATAATCCCCAATGCTGAGAATTTCATTTCACATAAATATGTAGTATAAAATTCCAGAAATATGTTAATGACTATTGAAGAAATTCTCAGAAACTCTGCTCTTCTTCCAAACCAAAATTTATGTAATGATTTTCTTAAAATGAAACTCAAGCAAGCCAATTAGAAAAAGTTGAAATCTAACAATCTAGCAAACTATAATCCAAAGAGCTAAGAATTTGACATTTATGTGATACCAAATAACAGTAGGAATGTGTTAAGATGTTTGGTTCCAATAATTAAACCATCATGTTTCTATAAGAGCATAAAACTGTATGTACCACACACAACATACAATAGTCTTGAATATGGTTTAAGATATTCTGGGTAGTGATCATGAGTTTATGTGGTGTGACAGCATGTAGAGTGAAAACTATGATACTGTGTTCAGGAGCCAAGGGTGGAATTACGTCATGAGATATAGCACAGCACGGAAGAGCGACCTATGATTTAATACACAGTTGATTTTGCCTGAATTTTGATCCTTATAACTTTCAAATACACTTCTTTGTATGGAATACGTAGAAGCTAGGATCTAGACTGAATGAAGTACCTTTAATTCCTGAGCTAAAGATCATATAAAGAAAGGTAGACACAACAGAACTCAAGAGTCAAAGGTTTCAAGATGAGAAATTAGAGTGGCACATCAAAGTGTAGAAGCAGCTTTAGAGTACTCCTTGAATGGGATACATAACTCTATAATAACATGTTTGCTTAGTATGTGTATTAAAAGACCCTAGATCTCTCCAGTAGAGAAAACAACAACAACAACAAAGCCAACCAACCAACCAAGAAACGCAGAACTCCATGAGGATGGAAAAGGGTGTCTTTGATTTTTCATTTCCCCATGATTTACTCTTCTTCACTTTGCTCTCTGATTTTTTTTCCATTACTGTTTTACATTCAATAACTTCTCATATAACTTCTCAAATACTACAGCAGAGGAACCAATGTATTCTAAAGCAGCTAAAACCTGACTTGGTATGGAAGGGATGGACACATTCCTCATTCCCTTCCCTCTTCACAGAGCTGTTCGTGTTAACACGCTACTTACCACTTGGTTTTGCATACCACAAGAAGCAAAGGAGAAAGCATTGGTCTGTATTACACTCCAGTTTACACAATAGTAGGATAAGACCTGGGGTAGGTGATGCACTCTGCAAACCTCAGAGGGAAGTCCCTGTAGCTGGCTAGATTAGGTTTCTAACAATAAGTGCCAAATGCAAATATGACTAGTGACTGATCCACTAACTAGTAATATTTTACAATTATAAAACATAATTAGGATTTAAAACATTTACCTTTTTTTGATTGGAAAAAAGGCAAGCTATTACTTTCTATTAAGGAATGAAATTGATCAAGAGGCTTAAATGTGATCCAGGAGTTACTGAGGTGTTATATTTTAATAAATGAAATGCATATTCAGTATTTTTACTTATGCTAAAATTAAAATTAATTTGTGTTGTCTGCTTTTCAGTTTATTTTATATGTACACACATGAAGAAGATACACACACATTTGAACTTCTTTGATTATTCTTACGTATGTATATATAAATATATATGCCATATATGTATGACAACACTCAAAGAAATTTATATATGTATATATATGTATATATATGTGTGTGTGTGTGTACAAATGAGTATATATATATATATATACACATATATAAATATATAGCTTGGACTTTTCAAGTGTTCTTTTGAGATATATTTATAACTGTTTTCAGGGTGTTGCCACTGAACTGTCTGTCTTTCTATTACATCAAATTTATTCAGTCCTAACTGCTCTATATCTCTCATAGATGTAATTATTCTTCTAGTCATGTGGATGAAACTAAAAAAACATGGAGTCATCTTTTACTTTCTTCACTCTTTCATCTTCTAATTATGACCTGTCTGTAAGACTTACCATTCCTTCATCTTTGCCCCCACTTCATTCTCTTAGCTCTCTCAGTACCTCCAGCTTTCATCACCTTAGATGTAAATTACTGAGAAAGCCTTCAGGCTGCTTCCCTTGCCTCCACTCCATCATTCTCGACTTTGGCCTCAGATCAGGGGCTGTCAGTTTCACCATCACTAGCTAGTCCAAACACTTCTTTGGGGATGTCTGGATTATTCTCATCTAAATCTGCTTTCTAAACTAATGCAGAATTTACTCTAAACTCGGGGGCACATTTTCTACTCGCTCTTACACAGATCCTTATGTAGCAGCTTCAAATTCCTGTCTTGAGTCATTATCTATTTCTTTTTCTCTCCCTTCCTCTTATTCATATTGTCTTCATTATTGGAAACTTAACTCAAAATTAGTGTTCCCCATGTTTGTGGGCTGCATATTGGCAGCAGTTCTCCATCTTCTTAAGTCATGATTTTCATATCTATCATTTGCTTTAGTCCATCTTTGCTCTCTGGCATATAAATGTATTTATCTTACCAAAAAGAAGTACATAATTCTGGTGTAACATTAGTGTTACCACTGTCTTTAATAGCTATTGTAAGGACAAAAGCAATATTTTAATCATGAATTCATTAAATAAGTATCTTGCTTCTGTAAGTACACATAAAAAGAGGGCAAGGCTTCCCTTGGTGTTAAATATTTCATTTCTGACTTCCTTATATTTCATGCATCTAGTGAGTTTAACTTATTTATCATCTTATCCTGACCTAAATATTCAGAATATTCTTCAGTCAAGGCAAATATGCTAATAGGAGACAGTTTACTTGAAAGGGTTTATACTCATATCAAACTGCATTCTGAAGTGTGCATTACATCTTCTTCCTAATTGTCTTGTTCTGTTGAAATATTAAAATCTATGAACAGTCTATACACATACTTTAATTTTCATATTGATGTATGTCAGCAGTCTAATTGAACAAACTAAAAAAAAACTGTAAGATACATGATTGGTAATTAAGTGTCACTGGACTTAAATAAGAATGTGGCTATATCAAGCTTGTGATTTTTCTGTTACTTACTCAAAAACTTAGTGAGTCGAAGACAGAAAAGAAATGAGTTGTTTCTAGTAAGACAAAACTGCACAAAATCCCCAGCAGTTCAAATCTTGGCATTCTGGACTTTTTCACAAATTACAACTGCAAGTTTAACAGCCAACCTTTGGGACTTCAGTGCACCAGGTAGGGGATATTGTTCCATAGAGTAATTGCTCTCTGGGGAAAAGGCATTTTGGTGACTTTCATGTTAGAAGCTAGTACAAGTCAGTGGGTCATTTATCATTAGTGAGTGTCACTGAAGAGGTAAAATAAAAGAAAAGGGCCCAATAACATTAAATTTCAGAGGAAAAAAGAATTGGACAAATGTTCATGATAATTTGATTTGATAATTGATGTTTCATATTTAAAATTCATGTAAATATCAAGCTTCAAGGAACTCTAATAAAACAGAATTTGAAGCCCACATTTTTGAATAAAAATGTCATGTTTTTACAATTAATTCTTTAGAGTTTGGATCAAAAAACAGCAGAGTAGATTGAAAAGTAATATTCTTAACAGTCTAAAGTAAATATTTATTATCTCTTTCTTTTGTTAGGTCTCTTTTATAGAAATTTTGGTTTTGTATTTATATGCTTCAGCATAAAGGAAGCAAATTGAGATAAAAGGCAACTATATCATCACAAACAGAAAGGATGCTGAAAAAGTGCTATGGGGCCATTTTTTTTTTTTTTGGTTGTCATTGAGTTTTTGAGATTGCAATGTTTTAGTTTTGTTTTCTCTCTGTTTTTATTTCCGAGATTGTATTTTAATTACAACTTTTCCTTCTTCTTTTCACTCCCTCCAAACCTTCCTGTTTTCCCTTCTTCCTTTCTTTCAAATTCATGACATCTTTTGTCATTTATTGTTACTGCATGCATTTCTATATGCATATGTTTCTGAAGGCATATATTCCCAAATATATCCTGTAGAGTCCATGTGATTTTCCTGTATGCATGCTTTCAGGGCTGACAGTTTGGTACTGGCCCACTATCTGGTGCACTTTTCTCCAGGGTGTTGTTTTTGAGTCACATGTTATCCTAGTTTGAAGTTGGCCACAGCAGTCACGAAAGAAGTCTATCTGCAAACTTTCAAGAGGTGAATAGAGGACCAGAATAAATGATCATATGCAAAGCATAACAGAATTACAGTCTGTACATCCAGCAGTGATTTTTCAGGAGCCAATTGTCTCCTAAGCAACACTGCAAACTGGTGATTCCTAGAGCGCAACTTCAGACTACAGAAACCACCTCAGGAAATTTGTGCTGACATCACAGGAAGGAGTGTGGAGCTGACTGAATTAAAAGGCAACCAAATAAATGGCTTGAAGCCTCAAACAGCCAGGTTATTTTCATCTATGTTACTAGGACAAATAACAGCCACTTCCTCATTAGCAGAATGTCAGTGTCACTAGATTAAGATGACTTGTGTCACCACAGTAGAGAGTATATATAACATGTCTTTCAGGTACTACCACTCTGCAGTAGTTTACTTTTCTTCTGTTGATGTACTTCAGTAATAAAAAAATGAACAAGGCAGTCACTTTAGAACTGTATTACTGTCCTGATGTCACTAACTACCTCTCTACTGCTCCGTGTCAATAGCTAAGGTCATGTTGATCTCATTGAGGCTATGACAAATAGGCTCCAGAAAAGTCATTTGACTATACTGAGGTGTGAGGGAAATTTAACGAGCTAATAAAAGTCTACATCATATCATTGTACCAGACAAAGTGTACTGGAGGAGAAAGTATCATGTCTACTTGGAATCATATTCTTCACTTCTCTTTGCTGTGCTCGGGCCAGAGAGGAGGAATAGATAGAAAGAGGCACAGGTCATGCCGGTTGTCTGGTACCCCATCTCAGCAATCTGAAGGCTGAGTTCGAGGCCAGCCTTGGCTTACATGGTGGATGCATCTCTCAAGACAAAATAAAACAACAGCAATACGATGAACAAAAGCTATGTTTAGCAGGCTTTAAAAATGATCCACCTCTAAGAGAAAAGTGGCATTCGGGGTATTTTAAAATGGCTCCACATCTGTTCAACCCCTAGGATTTGACATTGGGAAATAATGATGAACTGAGTGTGGAGGACACAGGAGTCTCACCTGTGAGAGAACTTCTCTGATGTAGGACACCTCCAGGGACCTCATTATCTTTCCTAGTGGAAAAGCAGACATTGGAATTTACAGCTCCAATCAAGGCTGTGGAATGTGAAGAATGACAGTTCTCCAAAAGGAAATTAGTGTCTGATTCAGAGACGGGGGAGGGGAAGCCTACTGGACAACCAAACCCACACAAGATCTTCATCTGATACAGGTGGCCATAGGCACAGGGTGGTGACAGTAGCTCCTCTAGTGGGGACTGAGAGTTTACCTGGCCAGGTTTGCATTTAGTAGTCCTCACAGGTTCTTCAAAACCGCAGAACTCTCTGTAATTTAATTGGCAAAATTGTCACAATATCTCAGTGGAAGAACCAAGAACTGACTTTAGGCTTCAAATTTCACTTCTCAGAAAGACATCCAGTCACTGTTTTAAAGTAGTAATGAAACCCAGTTCACACAGCTGCTTCTCCCAAAAAGAAAACCAAGAGCAGAGCTCCCTGTATATACAAGTATACACTTAAATGTATTTTGAAAATCTTTCTCTCTCATGTATATATATGATTCTTGATCTATAATACTAGATATGATACTGCATCTGATATATTTATATATATATATGATACATATATAATACTGAACATTTAATATCAAATTTGAAAGCAAAAAGCTAAATAGATGAGGCAGTAGATAAAGATGAATGTCAATCTAGAGAAATTAAGAAATGTCTTAGGAGAAGTTTAAAATTCTTTTTTTCTGAAAGTTTTGTTACACACACACCTTTTTGTAATAGCTAATTAATGTTTTCTATACTTAAACTTAAAAAAACATAATAGTATCCTTTCTTATCTCTTCTGATCAGTTTTGGTTGGTGTTTATTTTGTTAAGATATAATTGTGGCTATACCAGCTAGCCTCTTTGGTTCATTTGCTTTGAGATTTATTTTTATTATTTTTAATTATATGTAAATGTGTGTGCATGTGTGTGTGTATGTAAATTCAAATGTTCCTGGAAGCCAGATACATTGGATTCTCATAAACTGGAGTAACAGACTGATGTGGGTGCTGGCAACTGAACCCAGGTCCCCTGGAGGAGATTCAAGAGCTCTTAACCTCTGAGCCATATCTCCAGGCCCAGTCAATGACATACTAAAAGCACAAGTCACCAATGCCAAAATCCTCTGCCAAACCCACTCTCGATGTTAAGTTCTTGTCTTTTAAAGCAGAGCATGATGATGCAGGCCTTTAATACCAGTGCTTGGGAAGCAGAGACAGGCAGATAGATCTATGTGAGTCCTGAGTCAGCCTGGCCTACATGGTGAGTTCCAAGACAGCGAGAGTTACCAAGGGAGACCTTGAGTCACCCCTCTCCAAAATCAAAATAAACAGAAAACAAAACAACAACAACAAAAACTTTTTTACAAAAGCATGCAGACTTTTTGACATCTATGACTATTTCCATCCAACTCAGACCAATATCCAAATAAGAAAAAAAACTGTCAGTCGATTGAGGTTTCACATGTTTAAATCTTGAATGTCTTATATTTTCCAGCCAATATAACAGGATGATGTGAATAGTGAGGATAATTACCTCAGAGAAAAAAATGTACTGAGTTGAGCCAGTTTCAATGAGACCCTCCCAGTCTTACTTTCTTAAAAATGAGCAACTAAAAAATTTTTATGTTCTGATTTATGAAAGATTAAGAATTTCAAAATAGCTTTGAGACTCTTCTTTACTGCCATGAAAAAATTGCATAGTGTATAGCCACATGTGTTTAATTGTGACATGTACATATATAATTATTGGATACATTAATATGTAGTTGTGAGATTTGTATATATACTATCTATGTATATGTCTCTCAACAGCTCTCAACAGCAGAGTCTGTAGAGCATTTTCTTGCTTACTGATGGATGTGGAGGACCCAGGCCATTGTGGGTTGTACCATCCTGTGCTGGTGATCCTAGATTTTTATGAGAACAGACTAAGCAAGCCACAAGGAGCAAGCCAGTAAGCAACATTTCCCCATGGCCTGTTTGAATTACTCCCCTGACTTCTTTTGATGGTGACGTGAACAGTGGAATTGGAAGCTGTATAAACCCTTTCCTCCTCAGCTTTCTTTTGGTTGTGGTGTTTCATTATAGCAATAGTAACATAAACTAAAACAAGTTAACACCAGCATAGTGTGGTGTTGCTATGGCAGACTTGACTATGTTTTTAGGAGGATTGTGGAAGGGCATTGGAATTTAAGATAATTTTTTTTTTAATGTTGAGCGTGCTCAGTGTGATGTTCTACAGGAGCTTAGATGATGAGAATGTTAAGAGCAGTGTAGAAGATGGAGATTTGGCTTTTGGAAGTTTTAGAGGCAAACTTAAGGACTCTACTAGGACTATTTGCTGTTTTGGGTTAAGATTCTGTCCATTCTGGTCAGCTGGGGATAAAGAGTTGGGCATGATTAGCAAGAGTCCAGCATCACTGAAGTGAAACCATTGTGTTAATGGGAGAGTTGATGCTGGTTAGCTGGAGCTAGGAAATTAACAGTGATTAAAAAGAAACCTCTATCACTGAGGCAAATTTCAAGAAGTATTTCCTTCTAGAACAGCCCACAGAGTCACCCAGGGTCCTACTGGTTTTGAAGGCTTGAAGATGTCGTGCAGAATAGTTGAGGCTTGGCTATGTGCCAGTGCGGGGGTCTCTGAAGACAGCCCAGGAGAGGGTATTTGTGAAAGTACATCCCTGTTACAGCAAGAGTCCCCAGTGGTTTTGGAGATGCCACGGGGTGACCACCAAGAACAGGAGCAGCCTTGGGGTGGAGCCAGCCAAAGCCTAGAAAACAAGCTGTGTGTGCTGCAGAAGGCAGAGGTGGAGACATGACCCCAGCCCCGTGGAGGAGTGCAGTAAAGCACGAGCGAATCCCAGATAACTGAACATTGAGTTATTTATACTGTTGGAGTATAGTTTTGCTTTGTTCAGTTCGCAAGTATTCCCTGGTTCTTCCTTTTTGGATTAAAAGTATAGCTAATTTATTTTTGATTTTGCAGAGGGCTACAATCAAGAAATCTTTTTGGTTAAAACAAACTTTGACTATTTAAAAACGAATGAACTTTAAAGACTATAGGACTTTTTTATATTAAAATCTTTTTTATTAATTGTTTTTTATTATAATTTATTTACATTATATCTCCAAATTGTAATTCCCACACTCTTATCTTCCTGTTCCCACCAACCTTTCCTCTTCTGCTCTATTCCCATCCCTAGACCTCTGAACAGTGGGTTCCTCCTCCACCACAGTCTGTCTACAGGCTATCCAGATAAGACTGGATAGCATGCATCCCTTCCTGTGTATGGGACTTTTTAAGTTTATAAAATACTTCATTTTGCTGAGCAGTGGTGGTGCACACTTTTAATCTCAACATTAGAAGGAAGAGGCAAGCGGATCTCTGTGAGTTGGAGGCCAGCCTTGTATAGAGAGGTAGCTCCAGAGCATCCAGGGCTACACAGAGAAACAAACAAACAAACAAACAAACAAACAAAAGTGCTTTACTTTTGTGATATTTGTAATAATGTGTCAATGATTTGTTCATGTGTCAGGATGACAAGGGGTCAGTTGCTCTGGATAGTTTTATGCCAGCCTGACACAAACTATAGTCATTTGAAAGGAAGAAATTTTATGTAAAAATGTCTTCCTAAGATTTGGCTGCGGGAAGATCTATAGGTCTTTTTAATGATTAGTGATTGATGGGGGAGGGCCTAGTCCTTTTCAGGTGGTGTCATTTCTGGAATGATGGTCCTGAGTTCTATAAAAAAGCAGGCTGAGCAAGTATGGAGAGCAATCCAGTAAGCATGCTCTCTGTATTGGCTCCTGCCTCCAGCCCTACTTGAATTCCTGTCCTGACTTCCTTTGATGATGCACGGTAATATGCTTTTGGTAACGTGCTTTTGGTCATGGTGTTTCATTATAGCAATAGAAACCCTAAAACAATCATTCAAGCAACTCAAGTGTCTTGTCTTTATCTTAACTTTATTTTTTTTAATTAATGTATTTGACTTTAGATATGTGTGCTGGGTGATAAAATTAGGAATATTACCTATCTTTGTATCTTATGATGTACATAATAGCCCATTATTTTGCCATGATTTTAAGTAACTCCATCAGAGTGATTGAAGTGCTGCTGTAAATTTTGAGTACCCCTGAGGCATGCATGTATAAAGAATAATTTAGCAACCCAATGCTCCACTCAGCTTGGAAAACACACAAATCCAATTTCTAGTAATATGCCCAGAATTACCTGTTGGTAACCTCACTCCAAACAATGGAATACGTTCATCCTCTCAAAAAAAAAATCAACAACAACAACAACAGCAAAACAAAACATACCCTTTCTTTGGCAGTCGAAAATGAAACCCCAAGCAATTATTGGAACCCTTGAATAATATTTTACTTATATGACCTGCTGCCATTCTCTTTTTATTTAATTAATTTATTCAGATTACATCTCAATTGTGCTCCCATTCCTTGTATCCTCCCATTCCTCCCTCCCTCCTGCTTTCACCCTATTCTCCTCCCCTATGTCTGTGACCAAGGGGGACCTCCTCCCCCACTATATAGTCATAGGCTATCAAGTCTCATCTTGGTAGCCTCCTTATTCTTTCTCTGAGTGCTACTAGGCTTCCCCACCATGGTGAAGTGGTCAAATATGGGGCACCAGAGTTCACGTCTGAGTCAGTCTCTGCTCTCCACTCAACTGTGGAGAATGTCTTGTCCATTGGATAAATCTGAGAATGGGTTCTATGTTTACTGTAAATACTGTCCCTGCTTGGTACAGTAGTTTGACCTGCTGCCATTCTTAACAGTGTATCCAACCTGTAAGGCGACTGTTTTAAATAAAGCTACCTTGGTACATTTGCAAGATGTGTGCACTTTTATTTCATCCTTTTATTTTTTTTAATTGCATTTGCTTATTTTCTGTATGTGTATGACTTTGCATATGCTGTAGCACACATACGTACATCAGACAGCAGCTTTTGGAAGCTGGTTTTCTTCTTCCACCATGTAAATCATGGAGATTAAACTCAGGTTCTCAGGCGTACCAATCAGTTCCTTCATTTGCTTAGTCTTCGCTTCTGGCTTCATCATTCTTCAGTGAGATACCAAAAGCCTGAAGCCACTCAACCCAGTCTGATTCCTAGTAATATTTGTGTTCACTTTGAGCAAGGAATCCCTCAGTACTAAAAAAAGGTGCATGCATGAAATAGCTTCCAATCTTTAAATATTAATATTTTTAACATAATAATTTGTAAAATTAAAAAATATCAAAAGGAGATTTGAATTTTTGTAGTTGATATTTTACTGGGAAGTAAATCGAAGGCCTTATTCAAACTAGGCAGGTACTTTACCCGTGAGCTGAGTCCTCAGCTGTTAACACACACACACACACACACACACACACACACACACACACACACACACACCACGCCACACACAATGTCTCAGTAGCTTTCCAGATGGCCTTAGCTAACTCTATAGCCTAAGGAAGTTTCAGACGTGCATTCCACCTGCCTATATCACATAGATAGCTGGGATTAGAGGCCTGAACCACCAGATCTGACAATGACATGTTTCTAACAATTGTTCTTTGTGTCTCCAGTCTTTATGTATTTCTTCAACACTCTTAAAAGTGTCTGCTCTATCACTGAACATTTGCAGAATGGTGCATCCATATATGTGGGATAGGTACACACAGACGTCAAGCTTTCCTTATGTCCATGATAAACTCTGTCTCATCTTCTAATAATCTTCATGGAGTTTGCTATTGAAACAAGTTTTATTATGAAGTTGCTTTCCTATGCGTTCTCAAAGGCATTTTTCTGTCTCTTAATCTTAGTACTTTATATTGCTTAACCCTTGCAATAAAGTCTTTGTTTAGGTGCTTGATGGTGAAAAATGATAGTCTTACCACAGAAAACAGATTTTCTGAAAAGCATGGTAGGGCTGCAGTCTCCTACATATGAGGAAGGTAAAGAGGGACTTGCTTCTATTTGTACTTTGGAGTGACCTGAACTTGAAAGGTTTCAGTGTCACAATAACATAGACATTTGTTATGTGGAAAAATTGTCACCAGAGCAAACTTAAGTCTTCACAAGGATAGAAAAAATGGCTGCCTAAGTATTTTATATAAAAAATTCCTACTTGTATGCCTGAATAAAATAAGGTAGTTTTTTGTATTGCTTATGCCTAACTGGTTGATTAGGCCACTGAAGATTCCTAGGGAAGAAAAGAAGCAACTCCCAAATCAGACAATGCTGTAAATGATAAGAGGAAAAGCATAAAATTAGGCCAAAAGGGAAGAATCAATTTAGAAACAGAAATAACCCCACAACCAACATGCAAGACTTTGTGAGAGACAACATAAAATCCTGTTAAGAAGTCATTAAAAGTTTAAAAGTTTTAAGAACATGCAAACACAGAGTATTACGAACACAAGGCCCCAGCATGCTGCACAGCCCACACATATGTGAAGCAGTCTTTACGTGAAACATGAACGCAAATTTGAACGAGTCTATTAAATACCTTCAGAAGTTGTAAAGTAAACATAGCCTCAAAACACAGACAAAATAACTAGCTGGATAAATAGAAAACATGAAGGAATCCAGAAAAGTTAAATACATCTTAGAATTTACATTTTTTTCTCCTCTCAATACAGCCTTGGGCTTTGTAAATTCAAAATGGCAAATGTGTACTTGCAATATATTTTCTGGCATTCCTAAGCATGTGTGTGAACAGTGAAGAGTCCCCATGAGGTGCAATTGCTACCTTGTTGGGAATCGAAACATAACTTGGATTTATTTTTATGTAATATTTAGCTTCCTTCAATGCAAAGAATCTGAGCAAATGCTAGGGTTTATCAGTACAAAAATATGCATCTATTATTGCAACTGTAAAGTTCTATAATACTTAATGATGACTTTATAAGTGGGTATATTATATACAATGTAGGTATTTTCAAAAAATTAAAATCCAAAGGCAGCATTTAGTTTGAATAATAAACAGAAATTGAAAAAGATTTCATTTCTCTAGGAAATTAGATTAGAGATTAGAGGAGAGAATGGGAGTGTCATAATGCTTATTGGAAGTAGGTACAGATCTTTATGCTTACTGGATATTTAAGATGTCTGCCATTCAGAGCAGTCAAGTAATGCCTATAGTCAGCGGCATTACAGAGATAATCAAGTCAAAAAAATTTTGTGACAACATTATTATTAACTTCATACAATGTTATCTTTTCACAAAATCCTTCAGTTATTGGCAATATTATTCTTTTCTTAAATTACTTGGAAGGAGTAATTGCATTATTTTTTTTTAAAAATCCCAAATTTTGTTTTATTTTTTTAAAGAAACTGAAGCACTTGTATATGAGCCACTTGAGGAGAATGTATTTTGCTATGGAAAAAAAAATCCTAAAAAGGTCCTGGGTCCTACAGCATACCAACCATGTCACTGGAAAGCAAGCATGAGTCATCTGTGGCAGCTAAAAGACTGCCAAGCTTTCATCTCTGCCCCAGTCTGAGAAGATGGAGTTGTGTGGGTCTCAATGTACAGGAATGGCAACAAGCTATGTGTGAAAGGTGGCTCCCAAATCATAACTACATGAAGAAAGTAAAAACGATGAAAAATGTGACATACTGAGGCAGGTAACTATTCATACAGTTACACATAGTGTGTGGCCTCTTGCTACAGAGAGACAATGAGCAGCCGGAATTCCACCCTGTGGGTCATTATAGACCTTTATTGTCATAGCATGCTGCTGGGTTTGGCTTTAAGAAATATCTTTAAGATACTTAATAAATAGCTTGAGTATTTTTTTGTATCTTCTTGTTAATTTCATTATACTAAATATTAGCATCAATGTTTAAAAAGAAAACCATGACTATGAGTTTGGATATATATATATATATATCCAATATATATATATATTATACATGCATAGATACACACATATAATGTATGTATATACACATAGATGTATATACACACACATATATACATATTTACATATACATGTATGTTTATGTATACAGACATAAATATATATGTTTAAAATTATTTTAAAATGTATTTATTGTATACTTGTGTGTGATTTTGTGTGTGCGCGCAGAGTATGTGTGTATGTGTGTGTGTATTTAGGAGGTCAGAAAAAAATTTTGCATGGGTTAGTTTTCTTTTCTTTTTCACCCATGCTGGGTCCTACATATTGAACTCAGGTTATCAGACTTAGGAGCAAGTGCTTTCATCTGCACTGACATCTTGTAGGTCCTTGGTAAATGCTTAAAAACTGACTTTCAGGCTAGGGAAGATGGCTAAAATGGTGAAGGTCTTGCCACACAAGCATTACAACAGCTAGCTTCAACTATCATCAGCTTGATACACCAGGCAAAGGGAATCTCAAATGAGCGATCCTGTCCATCAGAACAGCCTGTAGACATGTATCTGGGGGATATTTTCTTTATTGCTAATTGATCTAGAAGAGCCCAGCCCACTGTGAACAGTAGCATTCCTGGGAAGGTAGACTTGGACAGTGTAAGGAGGTAACTGGATCTCTATGAAATGAAAAAATAAGCAGCATTCCTCCATGTTCTCTGCTTCCAGGTTCCTGCTAGATCATCTTCCTCACCCTCCGTGATGGATTGTAAACTTTAAGTGGAAATCAGCCCTTCCCTTGACACATTGGTCTCAGTTAGTGTTTTAACAAGCA
Organism: Acomys minous; assembly: GCF_964271855.1. Taxonomy (NCBI): domain Eukaryota; kingdom Metazoa; phylum Chordata; class Mammalia; order Rodentia; family Muridae; genus Acomys; species Acomys minous. Next base: position 32,174,683 of record NC_140487.1, read on the forward strand.
AAAGCAAACTAGAACAAGGACCTGCATAGGAAAACTGGGAGGGTCATGAGCATCTATATCCCTTGTGCTTCAGGTGCTGGGGTGCAGGTACATAACCAGACCAAATTGGCAAATCAGTCTAGCCAACCATAGAGCTCTTGGTCCAGGGAGAAATTCTGTTTAAAAATAAGATAGTGAACAATGGAAAAAATACCTGGAGTTGACCTCTGGCTTTCACATACACATGCACTCATGTCCAACATACACACACACACACACACACACACACACACACATACACACACACACACTTACAAATAAAAAATTTAAATGTTTCTGGGCATCTTCATAATTCTATTGTTATTGGTTCTCAGCAATTCCACTTTCTTTGTATACATATATATGACCAAAAGTCCCCAAAGAAAAAAATCCATTTTATACAGTCTACCACGTGTAAAGCTAGATTGATTTATAGACATATAAATCATGCATTTGCACCTGCATGAACAAAATACTACATTTGGGAAGGATTTCTTCATGCCAAGTCATTGTTAAATAGAGCCAAACCCTGCAGAATGTGATGCCTTCTACTCCTTGTCTCTTTAAGGGGTTTCTCCCAGGCTTCACTGGGCCTATGAACTACAATCATTCTAATAATGTCAGCTACCATTTGTTAAATTCCTTTGGCACAATAGTGTTTTAAAGACATTGTTTGTCTTTCAACTCAACACAAGTCTGAAAGCTCTGTATTGTTTCCAAAGTTTTGAGATGAAAACAGTCTGGCTCAGAAATTGAAATGAATCACTATTCTCTCTGGTTTTGTGGGTGCTGTATCAAGTCCTCCAGGAAACTTTTCTTCAGCCTTTGAAGAGAAAACTTGGTGTAACTTGGTGAATTCTTACAGTGCTTTCTCAAAATCAGAGCAGCTCTAGATCTGTCTGGGAGTTTAACCTCATTGTAATTTAGTGTTATATTTCTTAGTTTAGTATGTGGTTCTGTAGTTTTCTCATGAATAAGAAAAGTTGATCCTGTCCCATTGGAATGGGCAGCGTTTTACCTTCTGGGATCTTATGACGGGTTGTCTCTACTTATTTTTATCTAGTTTATGGACTTAGTTCAAGATGTCACATAAAATCATAAATATTAAATAATAGGACAGCAGGAATTGAATGTGTTAAATAAGAGAATTGTTAAATACTACATGTATTGTTCTTAAGCACAAATCGTTTCTTTCTTGGGCAGGAATACTTGTGGCCTACTGGAGGGATTTGTGTCCCTTCTACTGCAACAAAACAGACCAGCAGCAACAGCAAATGAGTCAAAACAAAGAAAAACCCTTACTAATAACAACAAAGAACCTCTAACCTCTACTTCGCTTAATTAGAACATTTTTTTCTTTACCAAAAAATATCTAAAAATGGAACCTTCTCATATAAGGCAAAATGGTCACCACCTCTTGTATGCTATTATTTTAATGTCTAGGTAAATATGCCCAGTTTTTATGACTTACACAGCAAATGCAGAATAGCTCAGAAACAACATCATGGTATTTTTTTTACAAAGTGCTCTGTACTCTCTGGACTTGAATCAGGCAAGCAGATTTCTAGTCCACGTTCAGCAGTGGCTGGCTGTGCACACAAAGCAAGTCACGTGAGTGCTTTCAGACTTAATTTCTGACTCATGAAGAGCTCTTTTGGTTAAACTCCGACTATTCACCCTTCATCTAAGAATTTAGCTAATCTCTGCTTTTTCCTTTCTTTTACTAGGAAATTGCAATAATAGAGAACAAGAGAGAAAGACTTAAAAATGTAGTCTTATTTCTTTTTAATATGGGTCTTCAGAAAAAAATCACTTGGTAATTGTGTTTCTTTATAATCTATCTATGAAATTTAAGCATTAGATAAATTCAGTGTGGGTTCTTTGCTACACTGGTAACTATTAACTTAATGTGACATTTCCTTCTTATTTTTCTTTCCAGAGAAAAGAATCAAGCGTAAAAGTAAACACAAGAACCTTTATTATTTCATTTTCTGTAACTGCATAAAATGGTTTACAAATGAGATTAGTATGAATTTGAGAGAAATTTGCAGGTTAACCTTCTTGATATTAGTTAATTGTAACCTTCTGTTAGTCTGTAGTAACCTTATTTCCAGGGTTAGAGCCAGTTTTTGTGCATTAGTTCTTCCAATGGGACCACATGTCAAAGATCCTTGGAGCAGGGTACAATTTAAATTACTGGTGGTCCACTAGCTATTTTCAGTCTAGGAGAACAAACACCAGATGTATTGTGGACAGGCTTTAAAGAGCATTTAAAGAGACTGCAGTGGATGGATAGCCTCTTTCTCAAATTGTGGGATGCACAAAGCATTGCCTTGCACAGTAATCTCATTCTAGAAGAATTCAATTCATATATCATCATGTTCTTTGAAATAATTCCATGAATGAAGAGTTCACATATAAAGTAATTTTAAAGATGCAAGGCATGATTCATTCCTGATCTCTAGCAAGTGACCCAATTTTACATGCCTGAGTAAAATTGACACATGTATGGTTGATGCTTGATGTAAAATCTTATTTAAGGTTGTTTGATAATGTCTAGTTGTCTTATTTATTTAAAAAAATCAAAATATCTATTAACTTAAGAAACAGTTCAGAGCCACAGTAAGTGGAATAATTCAGCGTATTAAGAATCAGACAAGTTTTAAAACCATCTTTCTTCTCGATTGGACAAATATATTGACGTTTTGTTTACTTTGTCTCTTCAGCCTCTTCTTCCTTTCCCTTCTCTTTTCTGCAGACCCCTGCTACTTTCAGGGTGACATTGACACTCAGCATAGCTACTAAGGCATGGTTTTCCTAACTGCTCCGTGAGGCCAGGTGTGAACTGAGCAGCCACTGTGGCCAGCTGTGTGAAGTCTTTGATCTTTTATTTACATGTTGGTTTCATGTTTTGGTGCTAGGTGAGAGTTCTTAACCCATCTTGGCTAAATGGATTCAGAATTGTATTTAGCCACCATCTGAGACAAGTGAAACCTGTTATTAATGCTTTCAACATAGGGCTGTAGCACACTGAAATAAATAACTTCCAATTATGTTTCCTAGACTTTCTTAAGGCAAAGGGATTTTCTATTGTGCTAAGAGTATCTACTCAGCTATATTTCCATTAAGAGCAAACTAAATAAAATTTATTATTGGTAGCATTTCCTAAACTTAACTGGATGTTTTGCATAATATTGAAAAAGAATTTTGCACTTGAATGTAAGAGGGAAAAAGCCTCTCAGTGTTACTTAAGGAGATCAAAAACTGTTGGGGGTAAAACCTGTCACCATGTATAGTTTTAAGTTTTTTAAAATAAAAGGGTAGCAGGAAGGAGCTTGAGGCACAGCTCATTATGTTGCATTTAAATGTGGAAAGTTTGTGTTTTCAAATTTCTGGATTGAAAAAAGTTTCCTCCTCTATGAGGGTGAAATCACTATTTATAGGATCAGGGCATGGCTCACTAGTACACTGCTTACCCTGGGATTAATCCTTTCCATCGCAAACAATGCAAAAATGTATGGAGCTATTTATCTACCTACAAGTATCAGGGGAGTTAAAAAATTGTACAAAATCAAGAGGGTTAGAAGAAATAATATTACCCTTTGATTTATAAATGCAACTCAAAGCCTAGCACCTATAATATTTAATTAACTTCCAGTGGCAAAATATTGTTTTGGAAGGTAATGTGTTTGCCAGATCCATATGTAATCACAATAAATTTATAAAAAAAACAGATCAAGAGTCAGCATTTGGTTACTCACTGGAATGTAAGATTGACAGTTGTTAACCATTAAAGATCCAACTCTTATCCTGGGTAAGATGACTGTGGCTTCTGCACTTATCTTGCAAGTCAAACGAAGGCTGCTAAATCGAATATGGGCTTGGAGATATTGCTTTTCCTCGGATATTTCTTGTTGTGGCCATAGTCTCAAAGGTCCTCATTTCTCCTAATATCCATTTTTAGTTCCCTAAAGATCCACCTGCAGCTATAAATGCTTGCTATTTATTCTGCTCTAATTTTTTTTTTCGTTTTGTTTTGATGGTACTGTTAATCCTGAGATTTGCTGGCAAAAACCAAACAGACAGACAGACAGATAGACAGACAGACAGACAAAACAATTCCACCATTCTCTGTTATTCGATTACAGCAATATCTACTTCTTTGACTTCCATGAGTTTAGGTTTGAAGTGACTTGTCTGTTTGAAAGACAGGATTGAACGAGCATCAACCCAGTTGTTCCTGATGAGGGAGGGCAGGCTAGTATGGTAGACAGGATTCTCTCAAGCGGCTCATGCTAGGTAAATGTAGCAGTGTCAGGGTCCTGTTTCAGTGGCTTTTCCCCCAATGGGAGATTTTTTTATTCATTTGTTTTATTACTGCTTTATAATTCCTCTTTTAAAAAAGTTTATTATAGTTTATTCAGATTACATCCCAATTGTTATCCCCTGGAGTATATTTTCCTGTTCCCAGCCTCCCTCTCTCTTCTGCCCTAGTCTCCTCCCATAGACCTCTGACAGAAGGGGACCTCCTTCCCAACAATATGATCACAGCCTATCGGGTCTCACCCTGATAGCCTATTTCCCCTTCCTCTGTGTGCCCCACCCCAGGCCTCCCCACCAAGAGGCAGTGATCAAATCAGGGGTACCAGAGTTCATGTCAGAAGCAGTGCCTGTTCTCCCCACCACCGGGAGAATGAGCTGTCCATTGGCTATATCCGAACAGGGAGTCTAGGTTCACTGCATGCACCGTCCTGGGTTGGTGCAACAGTGTGTGCAGTGCCCTTCCCCCTTCCAGATCTGCCTGCCTTGTGGGCTGGACTTTTAAAGAAATTTCTAAAGGCTGTAGGTATAGGTCAGGAGTTGGAAAGAACTCAAGAGCAATTCTCAGAATTGACATACAGAAGTCGCATTACAGGTGAGTCACAACAACCTGTAGCTCTAGCTCTAGAGCATCTGAAGCCTCTGGCCTCCTGTGACACCCACAGTCCTATCCATCAATGCCATACTATCTGTCCTGCTTTAGCACCTGATCTCATGTGCATGAATCTCATACATATAATTAGAACATAATAAGTAAATAATAAAATCTTTTTTTTTTTTTAGAACTTTAGGGATAGTAAAACCATCCATATGGGTTGTGCTTAATGATTGCCAATCTAAATGTAGGTACCAGGAGAAGGTAGGATGTAACCCGAAGTCAGAGTGTTGCAGTAGTCTTGTGGCTATTGGAAGGGCAAAGTGTTGATTATTATAATAGTGATAGCAATATTATCAATCAGAAAACATTGTTTTAGATTAAGTCCTACAGATCTAAACTGTGATAACTATACATGTATGACTTACTGATAAAGACAGTGGTGAATTGGGGGGGGGGCAAGACATGGAAAGAGCTAACCCCAAGGAGTCTCTATCTCAGACAGATGCCTGCAAAGTGAAGTTGTGCCAGGGTCCTCCAGTGGCACTCTGTGGTATGTACTTATCTTATGGTTGCCCCTGCAAGAAAGTAGTTTCCCTCTATAGTGCCTAAGGACAATCCAAGCAGAACGGAAAGTGCCAAGCCCTCCTAGCTCGCTCTTGGGAGAGGTTTCTCAGATTCTGGATATGTCCCTGATGGGTAGCTTAGTCTTCATGAGGGTCCCCTAGCAAGTAGAACAGGGGCTGTCTCTGACATGGACTCTTGCTGTCTGTTTTTGGATCACTTCCTTTTGGTGGGCCTGCCTTGTCTGGCCTCAGTGGAAGAAGATACACATATTCCTGATGCAACTTCATGTGACAAGGATGGTTGACATGGGGTGTTCCCCATTTTTGAGGAGAAGGGGAGGGGAAAGAGAGTGCCACCATTTATGTCAGTGTACACAGAGCCTGGGACAAACCTGGTTACTTTTGGAATCACAAACTTCTGTAGTGTTTTATAAGCATTTTAAATTAAAGAAAGCATCTATATGTTGCTTATGTCATCTATAAGCACAGATGGGATAGAATAATTAAAATATCAATTATTGATGAAGTCACAATTTTACATAAAATGGTGTCAGACAAATGGCTAACATTCTTTAATTAGCAAGATTGTTGATTCAACTAAATTTATAAAGTTTATAAAGTTAAAAAGCATGACCAAAGGAAGGCAATCATTTTAAGGTGCTTTGTGGTGTATACCTACTATGAAATATGTCCAATTTGTCTTTTGTTTCATAGCAACCTAAAGTTTTGCTCAGTGTTTCACACTTCATCACTGTGTTACCATAACAATGAACACAAGAAAATTAATAGTCCAATCTCTATACTGAGAATAGTTAGGCATTTACGTTTCTAAAAATATGAAATTTCTGTACTTGTTTCTAGACTACTTAAATTCTACCATTTATAGTTAACATATATAGCCCACCCATGATTGCCGAAAATGATCTGATCACAAAATAGAACAGAATGCCTATAAGTGACGCCAAATATTGTTGATGCGAGGGTGATCCCAGGGAAATGTTTGCAAGGAGCAGTATAAGGAAGTCAGCTGGGCTGCATCACTTTCTGCTCATCTGACTTGACCATGGGTGACCAAAAATTTGAAAGCCATTGCTTTCACATTAATGCTCTATTTGCCTGCACCATCCAGCTTGTTGTTTAGTCTAATAGATGTTCTGCTTAGTCAGTTCCATTCAAGATTTTCTAATTCTCTCCCATTTGGCTCTCCTAATGCATTCTTGTGAATTGGTGGGCATCCTGAAAGTTTCCTTTTTTTTTTTAATTGACCTTTTCTAGTTTTCATTCAGTAGAATTACATTCTATAAGACTTTGCTGAGAAAAGAATTATACTACTAATAACAATGAAGCTAAATGTGTACTCAGCATGGGCAAGGGACGGCTATGCATGTCACCAAGCACTTGCCATTTTATGTAGCTCTTAAAACAGTTATTCTCGACTCTGTACCATCTTCTGACATTTGATAGAATGATAGAATGTCGTATAATGAATATAAATGGCTCCATTTTATGTCATAGCAACTTAGCAGTAGAATCAGAGTTCATGTCTTGTCTCGGCAGATGACTCTAGAGACCGACTCTTCTTGCGTGAACTGCTAAGGACTTACAAGAAACACATCCATGAGTGCATGCCACAATTCCATTGTGCAGAGAGACAGTAGAGTTTCAAGAGTGGCTATAGTCAGTTGAGAGAAGCCAAAAGAATTTGGGAATTTTCCAGGAAGGTGAAAGGTTCTTAGTTTTCTTTGGCTTTTCTTTTCATCAAAAATTCCAATTAGAAATTTTAGAGAAGGGAAGAGACAGATTTTGGAAAAGAAGAAAGTCCTCTCATAGTTGGTGGGATTCAAGCTCTGTCATCTCTGGAAAGTAGGCTTAGACACCTGTCCCCAATGCATTAACTAGAAAATAAATGAAAGAGGAGCGCAAGGAAGTGATTTCCATATTAAAAACAGTATCAAATAAAGGGGGTCTATTGGTTCCAAGTCCTTTTTGGAGTACTGATATGAGGTTCATATGTAAACAGAGGGCCAGAGGTATGTATAATTAAGCAGTCCTGGTCAAGATGTGGTTTCACACATCATTGGCCCTAGTTGGTCTGTCCTTCAAGGTGGTGTTTAAGTTGACATTACTGTGGGAAGGAAATATCTTCCTGGAAGACAAGTCCCTCCTTTGCTTCATGTCAGGATCTCTGTCTTTCTCTTCACTCTGCATGGGATCCTGTAGGATTTTGTGTGTGTGTGTGGGGGGGGGGCAGGATCTATTATTTCAGTAGTCTGATAGCTGAGAAAGGCACAAACATTTCTTTAGAAACCAGTTCTCCTTCCAGAATGGTAACAGAAGCATTTCAGTGACAGTATAAAATTACCCAGCATCTTCTGAAAGGCCAGGCACTGACAGTAAACGTAGATGCATGAATACTTTCTAATGGGTCAGTCCCTTTCAGAGGCTTTCCTGGAACTCTTCTGTTCCTGTACTCAGATAGCTCCATGCCTGCTTCGCCTGGATTTCATGCTCTTTCTGGCACACATGTGCCTGGATGGGCACTTCAGTAGACAGTAAACATGACCTGGAAGCATAGCCTCTCGCCATTTGGCCCTTGTGTTTTTCTTGAAAAAGCAAGAACTACAAGAGCTGACTGTATCTGTTGGTAGCTTCAGCAGTCCACGCCACTGGTTCTATAAAATCTGATCTTTTGCTCTTTCCCAGAGCCTGGGATAGAAAACTACTCAATAAATGAATTAGAAAAAAAATTAGAGAAAAACTATTGGGGTTGGTATGTCAAGGATGCCTGGATTTTTTTTTTTGTTGTTGTTTTGTTTTGTTTTTTTATTCCCTCCAAAGGAGATTTGTATCTAATTAATCAAACATTTAATTGCTATTATAATTCTTTTCTCTCAGATTAAATGTGAGAGGGAGGAAGAGAAGGAGAGAGGGGGGGAGAAAGAGAGAGAGAGAGAGAGAGAGAGAGAGAGAGAGAGAGAGGAGAAAAGAGAGAACTGGGTTTCTTTCTCCTTGCTTATAATTATTCTCTCCAATCAGGAGGTAGTTTCAAGGGTGGCCAACACTGTCAATCACTCTGCACCCTCCTTTGAAACTCACTGATTATGGGAAAGCGCTTTGCATGTAATCACTTCAATTACTCAGTAAAACTTCCTGTGTTCTTTCTGCTGTGTCTTGAATTTAGGATTTTAAAGAGGCTTTGGTACATTTTCCTTACATTCTAACACACACACACACACACACACACACACACACACACACACACACACGCATGCGCTTGAAGGAAATAGAATAAAATAACTTTTAAATGTGACCACACATCCAGCTATCCAAATTAGCTTACCCTGCCTAGTAGTCTTCTAGGATTAACATGGACAATGGAGATGCCAGCGTCGTCCACAGAAAGGAGCTTTCTGCAGAGGTTTAATCCAAGACTGCAAATTCCAGGGAGATTGCAAGCTGGGAACTTGGTCAGCAAGCTATTGCATTTGAAACCATTCATTTTGTCAGAAATTCCTCTGGCATGAAATGCTGGGGTTACATTATGGCTGATACACTTCTCTGGCCTTGAACTTCGATGAAAACAAAACAAAACAAAAGCAAAAATAAGTAAATAGAACAAAATTCTGAACCATAAACTACCTCCAAACAAAACATCCATAGCAACCCCTTCCCTCTTTGCTGGAACGTTCAGTATAGGGAACTGTACTTTAAGAGAGAGAGAGAGAGAGAGAGAGAGAGAGAGAGAGAGAGAGAGAGAGAGAGAGAGAGAGAGAGAGAGATTGTCTGCATCTTTGAGGCCAACGATCTGCTCAAGGGTATTATGGTACTCTGTTGGCAAAGTTGTCAGGGGAAGTTGCCAGGCTTCTGACCATGGGTGGTGTGCGGTTTGTAGCACTAAACAGGATTCCTGCCCCAATTGGCTCAGTGATGGCTGTCCTTTCAGAAGGGCCAGTCACTCAAGCAACATGATGCCAGGGGTCATAGACTTCTCCGTGTGAACCTGTGAGCCCTTAGAAACTCAGTCATGGCGAGTGTAATGAGGCTTTGGTGGCTTCACATTCCATTGATAGCTTTCTTTAATCTGAGCACCGAGGAGTGTGTCAGCATCTTAGGAAAAATGTACACACATCTACTTAAGCACCTACAAACCTTCAGAATGTGTGCCAGGCACTTATGACACCGAGGTACATGAGGCCTGATTTGTCCTCCAGGAGGCAATGGCTTAAGAAGAAAGACCTTCATGTATTGTCCTTGGCTGGTGCCATAGTTTGAGCAGGACCCCTGGGCCCAAATCTGTCTATCATAATGTTCTTCTTGTAGGTTTCTAGGACCCTCTGGATCCTTCTACTTTACCATTTTCCCATGATTCTCTCATCTTGAGTCCCAGTAGGATGTCCTCTCATCTGTCCCAGTTTCCTGGTAAGTGAAGACTTTCAAGGGACATGCTCCTCTAGCCAATGGACAGGACATTCTCCACAGTTGAGTGGAGAGTGGGGCCTGACTTTCACAGGAACTCTTGTGCCCCATATTTGACCACATCCCCTGGATGGGGAGACCTGGTGGCACACAGAGGAAGGATAGCAGATTACCAAGAAGAGACTTGATACCCTATGAGAATATACAGGGGGAGGAGGTCCCACTCAGTCACAGTCATAGGGGAGGGGAGTAAGGGGAAAATGGGAGGGAGGGAGGAATAGGAGGATACAAAGGATGGGATAACCATTGAGATGTAATATGAATAAATTAATAAAATTTAAAAATACAAAATGAAAAAAAAAAGAAATGTACTCAGTCAGTAGGCCTCAATAAACAGGAAAACCATTAAAAAAGAAGAAGAAGAAAAAAGAAGAAGAAGAAGAAGAAGAAGAAGAAGAAGAAGAAGAAGAAGAAGAAGAAGAAGAAGAAGGACTTTTTCCCAGTATATGATGATGACTGGAACCCCCCCTACTTCACACGGGGCTTAGGCATTTGTTCCCAGGGTAAGAATAAATAAGGCAACTGGTAAAAGTCTCTATCTATCTATGTATCTATGCATCTATGTATCTATGTATCTATCTATCTATCTATCTATCTATCTATCTATCTATCTATCATCCACATGTGTGTCTATGTGTAGAAATTCATAAGGCACAACTCACATGTGGAGAACAGAAGACCTTAAAAGAGCCATTTATCTTCTTCCATGTAGACTCTGGGGAACAAGTTCGTCTTTTCAGGTCCAGTGACTAGTTTAACCAGTGAAATGTTTACTGGCCCAGCCTCTGTATTTTTAAACTTATTCTTAGCTAGAGCTACTTTAAAAATGTTTGCTCTTAAGAAATATTTAAGTTGAGGAGTAGATTCAATAATCTACTTTTTTGTCTCATCATCCTTATATATTTCTATATTCCCCCTTCTTCTTTTTCAACCCTATTTCCATACCTAAGGAAAATAGAGACGTCCCTGAGTCCAGCCTTGTTTTCTCTCTGCATAAGACCAACAGTAACGCATAACCAACTTCCAAGGAAAAGAAACATCTATAGCTTAAGACAGCAATCAAAAACCTACCCAACCCCCCCATAAGGGAAATGAGGTATTGATCGTGGACACATGGTGCTTCAGAGAATTGAAACACTGAAAGCAAGAAGGAGAACATGCCAGAAGCCTAAAGTCTACAGAAGAAGGAAGGGAAAGAAGTCTCTGTGTGAGGAGGAAGAGAGCTAAAGACTAGGATGATCCAAAGATGAAGAACGTGTAGGCACAAGAGATATGATGAAAGAGTTAAATTCCAGCTCACATGAGTCATCACAAAAGTTAACGTACTGTTTCTACTTTATGGCAAATACGTGTTTTCCAAGAAAGTTTGCTGGGATACTGGCTCATCATCATCGTTTTATGTCGGAGATCCCTGAGCAACTCTAGGCAGAACACTAGAAGCAACACAGACTAAGATTTCTGTCGGTGTAGCTGTGTAATACTGAAAATGAGCTGGTAGCAATGATGAAGCTGGGGCGGAAGGCAAATCAAAGAGGAGAAATCCTCATCCTGTCCCCATGCTCATGGGAATAAGTTTTATCTGCATTCTACCTGAGTCTATCTGGACCAGAGGATCCAGAAAAGCAGAATAGCAGGGCTGGCGGGGGGGGGGGGGGGGAGAAAATATGATAAAAAATGCAATTCAACATTTACCAGTACTAAATTATACAGAAATTTACTTTCAAGGAATTTATATATGTATATTATTTATATTATATATATATTTACCATTTACTATAGACACGCACATTTGAATTCCAATGAGAAGGATATGCTCACTTATTTTAAGTAAAGAATGAAATGTTGGCTGAGTATTTTATACCACAGGGCATAGAGCATCTTTAAAGTATTTTAGAGTTGATCAACATTTTGTTTTTATCACTGTTAATATTGAAAATGCCATTTTAGATGCCTATGTAGTACAAAATGGCAGAAGTATATTTAAGGCCATTCCATAAATTGTTACAACATTTTTCCTAATTAAAATGATTTAATGTGTTTTTATGAACCTCAAGTTAATAACTCAGCCATTAAATCAAAGCAAAGCAAACCAACCAACATACCAACCAAAATGATACAACCCAATATAATCCAAATATAAATTAATTTTATTTCAAGAAATAAAGTAGGACAATATTAAACCATTTTTTGCCATAATTGAACATTTTGTTTCAACAGGTGTATGCAAAGAAAAATACTGCACCTCACAGCATACACAGTCCCTTCAGATTTGAGCTGAGGTGTTTTAGAAGGTGCTTGTAAGGTTTGTAGGCTGTGATAGTACACACAGTACATAATGCGGACTGTGTCCAGAAACAAAACTTATGTAAAGCTGTGTAATGCAACACAGGCAAGAACTTCCAGAAATTGCATGAGTTCATTATACGTTTGAATTTAAATTTTCTTTTGATCCCATTTCATGTTTAGAAATCCTTTACTGTTAGAATTTTAAAAAATTAGTTCTATTTATATGTTCTTACTCTGTCTCTTTGTCTGTCTGTCTGTCTGTCTGTCTGTCTGTCTGTCTCTCTCTCTCTCTCTCTCTCTCTCTCTCTCTCTCTCTCTCTCTCTCTCTCTCTCTCTCTCTCCCCCTCTCAGAGTCATTGTATTTCCTACTCATTATCTCTCTAGTCATGAGCTTATGAAGCTTATCATTCCATCTATCAATTTCTTCCCATGTAGAAAACATTAAATTCAGTCACAATTGTTCGGGCCCTAGCATCTATGCCACTATTGGATTAGTAGGCACAGCTTGCCGGCTAGGTCTGTCTGTAGGGTTCAGTGCTAGTTAATGTCTTTTTTCTACTAATGGCTTCTATAGCTTTTTCCAGTACTGTTAAATAAATCCAGCCATGGGAGAATTTCCTGGATCAGTTGCAAATTTATTTCTCTGTGTCCTCTAACCAAAGTATGTCGTATCTTAGCAGTAGGAAATCAAGAGCAATAGCAATAGCAATAGCTTTTGTTGTCTTAGAGACCTCTGAGGCCTGCCTGCACTTAGGGACAAATTCTGTGACTGACACTGAGATTTGTTTGTTTTATAAGCAATGACTTCTACGTATAGTATTTTGCACTACACTGGCTGTTTCCACTAAAATTAAAAAAAAAAAACTTTAAAAAATTAGTTAGTGTATTTCTAATAAGGCTTTGTCACACATTCTTAGTTTGGCTAACCTACCCTCAATTCCCTTTTCTTTCTTTATTCCTCTGTCATCCACCCTCAACTTTTAATTCCCAGTGTTTATTCCCTTGTCTTTCATATCACATGTCTTCTACTATCCTGTCAATTCATACTTTTAAATTGCATTGAAAAATAGTAGGCTTCCGTATGGCCTTTCAACACACTTTCATTTTGCTTAATCGTTCATTATTCTTTCCCTGACGCCAAACCCTTCCTGATCAGAGTTCTCAGCCCCAAGTATTCTCCCTGCCTACTTTATTTATAGTCTACTAACCACTGTCTATTAATGCAGCCCCACCCCCCCACCAGCTCCTTTCAAGTTTTCTGACTTCTATATATTGTCAAGTTAAGTGCACATCTCTAGAAGTTTCTTCTAGAAATAGAATTACCATATGACCCAAGAATGCCCCTTCTGTGCATACACCTAAAGGACTTCATGTCTACTACAGAGATGCTTGTATAACCATGATTTTGCTGCTTTATCCATAAATGCTAGGATGTGATCAACACAGATGCCTATTAGCTGATAAATGGATAAGGCAAATGTGATTCATTAACCCAATATGTATTTTTGTTCAGCTGTAAAGAAAAATGAAAATTTTAGGTAAATGGATAAAATTGGGGAAAAAATACGGAGTGAAATTATCTAGTCCAAGAATACAAATTCTACATATTCTGGTTTGCAGATAGCTCCTTATTTGTGTGACAATTATCTTATTTACAAAAGTCATTGAGCAAGTACATCTGTTTGTTAACAGGCATTTTGATGAGTCAAGAAACAAATGAAGTTGTTACATTCCATGGGTAGTAAGTTGTGAGCCAAGCTGTAACGTCATTTATCCCTTTCCAAAGCTCATTTAGTTCCACCAGCAGGGAGTTGTCTGAAGATATACTAGTTCTGTTTTTCAGATGAGAAGCTCTTTTAAGGAGGTCATCTTAGCCGGGCATGGTGGTGCATACCTTTAATCTCAGCACTGAAGAGGCAGAGGCAGGAGGATCACTGTGAGTTCAAGGCCAGCCTGGTCTACAAAGTGGGTCCAGGACAGTCAAGGCTACACAGAGAAACCCTGTCTCGGGGGAAAAAAGAAAAAAAGAAATCCTCAAACAAAGGAGGTCATCTTTTTGACTTAAGCTGACACATCTAAAGAATTCAGAGGAATGGGACAACTGAGCAATTTTAAAAAAAACATCACGTATTTTAAAACAGCTATACGTTTTTGAAAAGGAAAAATGTGAATCTGGCTCATTCCAGAGTCTGATGCTAGTGATTCTAAGAAATATTCGTCACTGAAGATCTTACAGAGTCCTCACTATTTTAAAGGGGAAGTTGCTGTTGGGCTCTGTTAGTCTTACATGGAAATGCTTTCTGCAGTGCTGAGTAGGGCTGAAGAAGAGTCAGAGGTCAGGCAACAGGTGCATCCTGGAAATGTGGCTTTCAAACTCTACTTGCTCTACCTGGAATTTCTTCTACCTGATTTTTCCAAAATCATTTCATTAGGTGTTCTAATCTTAACTGTCTTTTTATTTATCCTTTTTAATCTTTTTAGCCCAATTTAAATTTTCTATCCTGCTGAATGCCAAAATCATTATGCTTTGTATCATTTAAAAGACTTGCTATGTGAAATCATTATTTATTTAAATATTCGATGCCTCACTGCAGTAAAAATATTGTCTCTGGATATTGGATATCTAACTTTACTTTATTATGAGAGTATTGTGAAAGATTGAAATTGTTATTTGAAGAAAATCAGATCTAAATATGTTCTTTAAAAAAAAGGAAAAGAAAAAAAGAAATGCATGCACATAAGAGCTGGGATAAGCAGGTCTGACTAAACAGTGAGAGGTCAAATTTTGACGAAGCAAAACGAGTTTTTAAGAGCTCCCTGACAATGATATAGTTTTTCTATGGAAAGCATTTTGCATCAGAATAAGAGACTGATCTCTAGAGTGTGGTCTAAGACAGTGCATGGGAACAAAACTGACCCAGAGAACGATAAGGGAACAGCACATAAGAAAAGATGATAGTTTGACATTTCAGAAATTAAGTGACAATATGTCTCCCAGCTATAGGATTTGAGGAAACTCACCATTTTCTGATTAAGATTAGAGGTGACAGAGATGTATGCAGACCACATAGGTCCTAACACTAAGTCTACTTTTTATTTGAAAATAAGTAACATGTTAAAAACCCTGATAAAGTAGTCCTTTGACCTAAGAAAATCCTTCATAGTTTTCTATTGTGGATCTTTTAAACATATTTCCCTCCTTTTGTACAGAAAGCTAATGTCCCATAGTTTCCAGACTGGATCCTATAATATAGTTTTAACCATGGTGGCATAGAGAAACACAGCATATGAACTACATTAGCCAGCCTTTGGGGGTAATGTATGATTTAATCAAATGAAATTTTTGTTCTTATTTTTGTTGCTAGAGACTGCTCTCAAGGACTTGTGCATGGCATGCTAGTCCTCCTACCATTGCTTTTCACCCCTAGTGCTAAATATTGCTCATTCTTAAATAAAATGTATTGATTCAATAAATTTTAAGGAATTCATTTGCTAGCAATGCTTAATGAGTAGCTGCCAAAATATTGTAAATAAAACAAACACAATTTTGGTGAGATTATTTTAGGAATGATATAACAAACTATTGGCTGTTTGAATCAGTATTTTTGAATTTATTATATACTTTATCTAAATACATCTTGAGTATGTGCAAATACAATTATATGCATACTTATTATCATCAATATGTTCTTAATTTATTATATGTAAATAAATGTAAATCATAGCATGGAAAATTTGGAAAGCACTTGATTGTTTAACTATTCATGATGAAACAAACACTCTGGGTCCAATATTTCATGTCTAATATTATTATCTGAACCAATATAATGAAAGAATGATTTACAAAGTACCCTATTAATTCAAGATGTGGGTGAGGGCTGGGAGTATAGGTCAGTAGTAAGCACTTGCCTAACATTAATAATACCAAGGTTTTGATCCTTGAAACTGAAAAAAATGCCAGAAGTAGAAATTAATATAGAGCATCAGGTTAAGTGGAAGCTTCATTGTGGAGTATCATTTTACCTCTCCTTCATTCGAACTGCAAAAATTTACCTTGGTGAGATTTTGATTGCTTCCTCCAGGCAGAAGGCAGGAAAGGCAAGAGGCAGGAGTGGCAGGATGGGCAGGAGGCAGGAGGAAGGAGGCAGGAGGGAGGAGGGAGGAGGCAGGAGGCAGGAGGCAGGAGGGGCAGGAGGCAGGAGTGGCAGGAGGG
The DNA here is from genome assembly GCF_964271855.1 of Acomys minous. Taxonomy (NCBI): domain Eukaryota; kingdom Metazoa; phylum Chordata; class Mammalia; order Rodentia; family Muridae; genus Acomys; species Acomys minous. The sequence continues at coordinate 32,191,157 of NC_140487.1, forward strand.
AGGAGGCAGGAGGCAGGAGGCAGGATGGGCAGGAGGCAGGAGGGGCAGGAGGGGCAGGAGGCAGGAGTGGCAGGAGGGAGGAGGCAGGAGGCAGGAGGGAGGAGGGGCAGGAGGGAGCAGGGAGGAGGGAGGAGGCAGGAGGCAGGAAAGGCAGGAGGCAGGAGGGGCAGGAGGGGCAGGAGGAGCAGGAGTGTTTGGAACTATATTTTGTTTGTTTGCTTGGTTTTGTTTTTTAATGTAATGGCTACATATATGACAGATAAACACTTAGGAAACTTAGGGTTTCACAGGTAACTGCAACCTGCTTTGGGCTGGTTCGATTCAAGTGATTATTTTTCTTACTCATTTTAAACTTCCTCCTAAAAGAGGGCTTTTTCTTCTTTGGCTTTTGCACAGGCAGTCTGCCAAATGCTAATAAATTTAGTGTGGTCTGACAAGTCTGTTTATATTTTTGTGAACTATGAAGATCAGGGGGGCCTTGGAGCAGATATGAAAAAAGAGTGTAAGGTGTCACTTCGTTAATTTAAAACACATTACTGGACAGTTATTTTTGCTCCTAATGCTATTGTAATTGAATTTTATTCCTGTTGAAAAACAAGTATCTCTGGTTTTGAATGTGGATAAATATTTCAGTGATTTTTCTTTATGTATCCCTTTGCAGTGTTTTTTCTTTCCCTTATTTCTGTGTTCCAAATAACTCTCTTAATTATATGTATCTTTTCTGAATTACTGTAGATACACAGCTAAAATTTCTAAGATTAAGTATTTACCTGTTAACACTACATAATTGAGTCACATGTAATCCTATGAGTTGACACAACCTTGTAAGCACTAGTTAAAGAAAAAAACTACTTGGAAAAATCACACTTTAAAAGTATTGCACTTATGAGGATTTATTTTGTGGGAATGGATTTACTATAGCATTTTAATATTGCTATAAAATATATTTATGCACATTTATCCTTTATTACTCATAAATACCCACTAAGTAGGTAAAAGACATGTCATGAAGCTGCTGAGAGAGTGATACTGAGTAGGCAGGGGGAGTTAGAGAGACTGCAGTTGCAAAATGTAAAGGGATAGTTGCATCTGGATGGAAACAGTGTGCTCCACTACCACCAATGCCTACCTCCCAGGCTTGTGACGAGGATAAAATGATACAGTGTTATACAATGGCCTTTCTTAGTTCTTGATACATAATAGCTTGCCAACAGATGGTAGAGTCAGCATTGCTAATGATACCACTATGAGTTTTAGTCATAAACAAAGTAAGTCATAAGACAAGGTAAGTTATACTCTACATGCCTGAAGGTATACATGTGTGCACAGTGGCACGGTGTGTGTGTGTGTGTGTGTGTGTGTGTGTGTGTGTGTGTGTGTGTGTGTGTGTGTGTGTGTGTGTGTGTGTAAGTCAAAGCTTAAAATTGATGCGTTCCTTAATCATTCATCACCTTATGTTTTTAAGACAAGGCGTCTTACTGAACCAGGAGCTCATCAATTCAGTCAGGCAGATTATCCAACAAGACTCATAGATCCACCTCTCCTTGCCTCTCCAGGACTGGAAGGTGTACACTATTACCCACATGACTGATGGGAGTTGGAGCTCATGTTTTCCTGCATGACAGATTTGAAGACTGAGCTACCTCTCTAGTCTTTCTCCTCCTCTTCCTTTCCTTCCCTCTCTCCTTCCTTCCTTCTTTCCTTTCTTCCTTCTCTCCCTCCCTCCATTTTTCTCCTTCTACCATTTCTTCCTCTTGCCCTTCATTCCTTTCCCTTTTTCCCCTTAATACTTTCTCTCATTTTCTTCTCCATCTTCTCTTACCTCCTTTTCTTCTTCTTTCTTTTCCTCCTGTTGTTGCTGAGAATTAAGCTGCCCCATGGTAGACAGCACTTTACAACTGAACTACATTCCCAGCCACTAGGTCTCCACACTTGACAGATTAGATCACGTTTATGAGGTTGTCTTTTCTGTTGGGCAGAGTGGTTTGAGAGGCCTTGTGACCTAGACAAGGGCTAACGAAGAATGCGTAGTTATAAGAGCTCTGTGGTGTTTATTCTATGACTTGTGACCACCTTAGATATTGGGAATAGTTTGATATTTTTTGGCTCTGGAAGGCAGAATTATGATGGAATTGGAAAAAAATTTAAGACAATAAATTTGAGATCAACATAAGCGAGAATTTTCTAATGCTACAATATTTAGCCACAGTCAAAACTGTAGAAAAAGATGGTGAATTTCTTAGACTTTGAAGAAGAAATAGGAGATAGATAAAGAGTGACTAAGTTGGTTGAAGGTATTTTAAAAACCAATGAGTTAACCAGGATGCTAAATCAATAGTTTATTTCAATGTGCAAGAAAAATGTATAATCATTTACAGAGTTCAAGAGGAAAAAAACCTCAAAGTGACATAGAATTACGTGAGGGATTGGGCAACCTTAGTAATGACTAGCACAAATAACCATCTATCTTGACACCTAAGAGACAGAGTCTTTCTTTTCATCAATGGACATATTTCTATCCAATTTTTACTTTCAGTTCAAGTTTAGAATTGAAAACAACAACAATAACAATAACAACAACAAAGCCCTTACCTTTAACCTCTAGGTTGCAGTGCCATCTTTTATTCCTTTCTTTGCAATTTCATACCATGGATATTTGTGTTTTAATTTACCTTTATTTGCATGATAAACCTAGATCTCTTGTTTGTAGTTAAACTGAACACTCACCTGTTAAATGGAGATGGGAATAGCACCAATCTCACATGCTTATTATGGGGAGGAAAACTGTATCTCGAAGCATGCCATACAGAATGGGCTTAAAATAGAAATTGAATTGAGGACTTTTTATTTATAGCGTAGAGTAGATTCACTAGGTATTTCCTAAAAATTAATGGGAAACATAGTCCACGAATAACACATATATATTTCTTACATGGGTGAAAATGACATTTTTAGTTATGGAAAATAATAAAGATATCAATAACTGGAAAATTATGGCTATTTGGCTATTGTTAACTAACAGTGCTTGAGTTCTAAGAAAGTCTAAGATAAAGAAAGAGATAGGCAGCACAGTTTCCTTGTGGATCCCATAATATAAGGAGTAGGGTCTACCTCTGATGCGGACTCTGATGCTTACTCACTGATCACCTCCCCCTGGTGGGGCAGCCTTGCCAGGCCGCAGAGAAAGAAGATACAGGCAGTCCAGAAGAGACTTGACAGGATGAGGTCAGATGATAAGGGAGCAGGTAGTCCTCTTTCTGAGGACTAGGGGAAAGTGAAGGGGGGTTGAGTGAGGGAGGGTGGGAACAGGAGGCAAAGAGGGAGGGGTCATATAAAGTGAGCAAATTAAAAAAAGAGAGACAAACTGAATTATACTTACTCAACAGTTAATTCAATGCAGTGTAGTTCAGAAAATAGAAACACAAAATTTAAAAAAAAAACTTGAAATAGTATTATGTACAGATATGTATATATTATATATAAGCTTTAAAAACTCTATTCAGGCTATTGTTGCATGGCTTATTGGTAGAAATAGTTTCTTCTTTGAGTCGAGACTATGTCTCCTATTTCTTTAAATTACATCATTTCTATTAGTACATTGAGTACACAGTGCATATAATTGTCATTTCCGGGCAGGTGCAAAAATTGGAGAATGTTTTAAGTTATGATTTATATTTGTAATAAGATATGTAAATACAACAGTCATTGAAGGCATACTAAATGGAACAATAAGACCAGGAGGGAAAAACATACTTTCAATTACCTACTTTACACCCACAAGTCCTAAAGGACCTGACCAGTACTTTTTTTTTTAAAGCTGTGCTTGCCAGACTTTGTCCAATTGCTAAAACCAGTTTTTCTCTTCTTAAATAAATGATGTGTTTTTTCTCTCTGCTACATCAACTTTTCTATTACATTTTGCACAAGCACTTTGGATCTACATCCCAGAGGAGCTCTGGGAAGCCTTAGGGTATCAGATAAACTTGCACTGGAGGATCGCCAGGAGCATAAAAGCATCTCCAGCTAGGATAATATGAGTTGTAAATTCCTCCTTCCCAAGGAATCTGAATAGATAAAGGACAAGTTAGTTTTGTAACTTCCCTTTTCAATGATACAGATCTCTGTCTTTCAAAATAGCACTATTGTTTGCTAATCTTCCTGCAAAGTCAAGTGTAATTTTGGGGCTTTCTCCAGATCACTTGAATAAACAGCACATTGCAACATGTTTCTCTCAGAGAACAGTTAATGCATCACGGCACAGGCAAGGAAGAGACTGCTGGGAGCCTAAGATTGCCGTCAGAACCTAAAGAGGACAGATACTTTTTTTTATAAGACTCTTCCTGTTTATAGCTATCACTCAGTCAAGACTACTGTTTACACTAAGTACATAGCATAGGACTAGCTAAAATTGGGAAAGGTACAATGAGACAGAGCACTCAGGAAGGTGGGACATACACATTATGTGTTCATTACTGTGGGAACAGATTACAAATTTGGTGCTTAAAAGGAACACAACCGTATCAGCTTTAAAATTTTAGGGTTTTTTTTTTTAATTTTTTTCTCCTTTATTAATTTATTCGTGTTACATCTCAATGGTTATCCCATCCCTTGTATCCTCCCATTCTTCCCTCCCTCCCATTTTCCCCTTATTCCCCTCCCCTATGACTGTTCCTGAGGGGGATTACCTCCCCCTGTATATGTTCATAGGGTATCAAGTCTCTTCTTGGTAACCTGCTGTCCTTCCTCTGAGTGCCACCAGGTCTCCCCCTCCAGGGGACATGGTCAAAGGTGAGGCACCAGAGTATGGGAGAAAGTAATATCCCACTCTGCACTCTACTGTGGAGATTGTTCTGTCCATTGGCTAGATCTGGGTAGGGGTTTAAGGTTTACCGCCTATATTGTCCTTGGCTGGTGCCTTAGTTTGAGCGGGACCCCTGTGCCCAAATCTGCCTATCATAATGTTCTACTTGTAGGCTTCTAGGACCCTCTAGATCCTTCTACTTTGCCATTTTCCCATGATTCTCTCATCTAGAGTCCCACTAGAATGTCCTCCCCTCTGTCTCAGTTTCCTGGTAAGTGAAGGCTTTCGTGGGAAATGCCCCTTGGGCTAATATGCAGATATAAGTGAGTATATACCATTTGAGTCTTTCTGCTTCTAGGGTCTAATTTTAGGGTTTTCAACCTGACATTGGTCTTACCAAGATAAAGTCAAGGTGGCTTTAAGCCACCATTCATTCTTCAAGGCTCCGTAGGAGAGTTTCTTACTTGTTTTCAGGAATTATAATCCAACAACGTTTAGTCAGTGTCTACTTAAATCGGTCTTTATAGCCAGTGACTTTGTATGGATTCTTCAGCCATCATTCATTTCTCTGAACATGGCTGAGAACTTTTTTTTTCTCATTGAAATACCTAATGGGATGGGTTCATCTGGATATAAAGGTGCTGAAGTATATATACCCTTGAGTATATCCCAAAAGCCTTATACTAAAAATTGGATCCCCAGGTCAGTGCTTTTGGGAGACCATAGAATCTTCAGAAGAAGAGTTCTAGTCTTTAGGTCACTGGGAATGTGCCCTTTGCGGGAGGGGTCATGGGACCTGTACCCTCTTTGCTTTTGCCATGCTCTCTTCCTTGATGTGCCCCACCGCTTTCAGGCAAAAAGCAAAGATTCTAACCCTGTCAATGAACTGGAAGGTTCCAAATTGTCTGTCAAAATAAACCTGTTGTCTTTGTGAGTTGTTTATTTAAGGCGTTTTTGTTATGACAAACACGTCAGGATTGTTTCACAACCGAAAGCACCTCTTGTCCCAATTATGCAAAGTCATTTTTACTGTGTAGGTTGTCATGATTTGGGAGTTAAAGCATGGGTACATTGGGAGGCATCTTCTAATACAACATGCATAAATCCCTGTGTGATTACTGAAAGTTGGCAGGGTACTCCGTACATATTTTGAATCAATGAATGAATATAAAGATGTATGAAGGAATAAAGATATAAGGAGAGCACGCTTAGGTTCATGTACACTGCACCCTTGTAGAAAACTGTAATGATTTGTGTGTGGCTCCACACCATCAAACTATTTCAAGTCAAATAATGATTTCAATGTAGAATTTGTAAATGTATGCTTATTTATTCTATTGGATGTATTTGGAACTATAAAAATGAATTGTATGTCCAATACTAATACCTTGTAACTTTTGCTATTATAAACCACAGCCAGAGGAAAAATCAGTTTTCTCAGTGGTGTGTCACTGGGTGTACCAAGTACACTTCACGGTAGGCCTCGTGTCAAGGGGCAATTGGCTAACAACACAAAATGAACTCCATGGTTTTTATTGTGAACCTGAATCTTGGATTTTTGTTCAAAATCATATATAAAGATGAGTATCAGAGAACTGAAATCTTTTAGAGTTCTAGAAATCAAAACCTTTCTAGTCTCATTTATGTCATTTGTAAACTGACAGACCATAGATGACTTAAAGGCATAGTTGTCCATTCTGTGGTAGCAGGCTAGCCTTAGAGTCATTTATGATATCGTATAAACAGATTTTACATAAGCATTTGTGTGTGCATGCACACACGTGTGTGGGGTGTGTGTGTGTATGTGTGTGTGTATGTGTGTTTGCCTAAAACAAATTGGGAAATTTACTATTATTTAGTTTAATGCTTTGACCTGTTAGTACAATTCCTCATGTGGTGGTGATACAATCATAAAATTATTTCATTCCTGTGTCATAATTGTAATTTTGATACTGTTATGAAATCATAATGTAAATATTTTTGGAGATAGAAGATTGTCAAAGGGGCCATGACCATGACCCACAGGTTGACAGCCGCTGGTTTAAAGACAAACACAAAATACTGAATATGCTACATATAAATGAATAATGCCTACTTAGCATCTACCTAGTTGTCTTAGTGTTCTGCTGCTGTGAAGAGACACTCCAGCAATAGCAACTCTTATAAAAGAAAGCATTTCATTGGTCTTGCTTATAGTTTCAGAGGTTTAGCCCATCATTATTAGGCTAATTAGGAAGCATGGCAGCATGCAGGCAGACATGGTGCTGGAGAAGTAACTGGGATTTCTGTGTCCAGATCCGAAAGCAGCAGGAAGAAAGAGAGCCTTTGGGGCTGGCTTCGGCTTTCGAGAACCTAAAATCTTATTCTCACTGACCCGCTTCCTCCAAGAATGCTACACCTCCTAATCCTTTGAAATAATGCCACTTCCTGCTGACCAATCATTTGAATTTACTAGCCTTTGTGGGACATTCTCATTCAAATCAGAATAGTTTCTGGTAGTTGCTAAAATACATTAGACACTGTTATAGGATCCTACTTATGAGATTAAAGTACACCTATTCAATCATATATTCTATAGGCAGTAGTGAATGGCTATCTCAGTTCTTTAGAAATAAAAAAAAAAGTTAACATTTTAGCACTGAGATGTTTAATCAATATGAATGTTTTGGGCCAAGCATGTTATTGATATGACTGCTTATATGGAACAAATACAGACATCATTAATTTCTGAACACTCTATTTTCCTTGAATAACTTCAAGAAAAATCATTTTAAGTTCTGACATAGTGGCACACAGCTTTAATCCCAGCGCTCAAGAACCAGAGGCAGGTGGAACTCTGTGAGCTCACGGCAAGCCCAGGCTACACAGGGAGTTCCAGGGCAGCCAGGACTAATAGTGAGAACTTACGTCAGAATTTTTTTTTTTAGAGGAAAGAAGAAGAAGAAAACATGGTGACATTTATCCAGAAGAGTGACCAAAGCAAATTGGGCATGCTTAAAACTTGTTTACAATGTATAACTACATAATATTTTTTTCATTAGCTATATTTTATAAGATGGATTTCAGTTTTTTCTTCACCTCAACATGAGTTAATATATGGACACATATGGAAAACCTAATTTATATTTGGTTTCACATAAAATTTATTATAGTATTAGCAGACATTATGGATTAAATAACTGTAAAACACTAAGGGATTGCCTAACATCACTATGCCAAAATCATGTCTTCACTCTTTCTTTTAAATTAGGTGTTTTCCATTTGAGATATCTTAAATATTTTGGTATCAAAAATAATTTTAATAACTAAAACTGAGTGTATCCTAATGTGTGTCTCTTGTGTTTTATATGCCTATTCTCTGTAACAAAGAATTATGATTATATTTCTATAATATAAATGTAATTATGCATCTCTGTTGCAATTGCTCTTATTATAACTTTTCAATGATGTATAGTAAATTACTTTTTTAGCTTTTTCCAATTAGTAAATGGTATAACTATAATTATGACTTGAACCATTTAGTCTGGTCTTTACATTATCTCAGTATGTACTTTAACCTGGAAATAAATAAATCCATAAGAAGAACCATTAGCGGCCAGGTGTTGAAATACATCCAGGTATATCACGGAGAAATCCTTAATAAAAAATTAAACAAATAACTCTTTTTTTTTTGATAAGTAACACTCAGGACAATGCTCAGTTACAAGAAGTAATACTGTTGAAGAATTAAATACACATAAAAAAATGTTAGCACAGAAATGCCAGAGTGATGCATGGCTTCAAGCAATAGTTTGCTTGACTCCTCAAGGACAAAGCTGTAACTTCTCATATTTATATAAAAATGATAAATTATTTAATCAACCATGCAGAAGAAATTGCACAAACTCAATGAAACATTTTGTTTATCCAGGCAAAGAAAAGAGGTTATTTTTTTTAACCCTGTGTGTGTGTGTGTGTGTGTGTGTGTGTGTGTGTGTGTGTGTGTGTGTGTATGAGTGAATGCAGGTGTGTGTTGTCTGGAGGTGAAAACATTCAAAGCAGGCAGTCTACCACTGAGCCACATCTCCCACCTCAAGAAGGTTTTGTTTTGTTTTTTAAGAAAGTTATAATCTAGTGTTCTTCATAGTGGGTGTTCTGCTTAATGTCATCGCCTATTCAGTATACGAGGCGTGGTTCTGTTTTAGAGGTATGATGTGAGAACATTTGGCTCTTTTGCCTTTCCCCGTTCTTTCTGGATTAGATTAAAGCTTTGGGAAAGGTACTTCTTCTGTCCTTTATACATTTTTTAGAATTTTGATATTTCCCAATAGCTTTACTGTGACTTGTAAAGCCACACAAAAGGTTAAATTGTTTAACCACAGCAAAGTTAAATAATTAAAAGGCACAAGAGTTTTGGATACCATGCATTTCTTTTTCTCATCCAATGCTCCACAGCTAGAGAAAAGCAATGTTTCTGGTGGGTTTGATAGTCCCTCTGCTCTCTGTAGTCTCCACAGGTCCAAGGAAAGTCCATATTCTTGAACTCAAGAGAAAGGTAAGAAGTTTGCTAAGGACTCTAACACTTTCCATGAGGATCCTAAGGAGTATAGATTAAAGACTCCTATGTAAGCATTTTACAAACCTGCAGTACTTCCATGAATTATAAATCAGATACAAATTCAGCCATTGGAAAATGTACATATATTGATATGTTATAAAGGATCACACTACCATCACACTAAATAGGTAGTAGGTCATCAGTAATTATAAGTACAGCCAATATACCGGATGAATTGTGTACAGTATAGCATATGTGTGTATCTATATACACGTATAAATATGTATATGGATGTGTGTGGAGCCTTTTCTCCCAAGTTTGAAACATAACTCCTGGTGCCTAGTACCATCTGGCAACTTGAGTTGCCCTCAGATATCCCCAAGACCACAATAAACATGCAACATGTACATATAGTGAAAGAGAAACCTCAGTTTTATGGCATGGCTTTTAAGATGCAAGATGGATGGATTAAACAGTTGCTTTGAAAAATCATTCACTGTGAAGACTGCATTTTTTTTTTTGCACTGAGGTTTTTATCTTCAGTTGATTCTAAAGTCAGACAAAAGAAGGTGATTTCCCCCAATTCCTGAATTTTACTGATATGCCTGGGTTCACATGCCAGGTGTGGAGTGCTTAGGGTTTATAACATTTGGGTACTTCAGATTTAACAAAGCAACCAACACCTGGAAATACATAAAAGCTGGCCTCTAAGCTCAAGGTGATGAGTGTTAGTTAACTAGGCCCCCTGGATTCAGAGAACAGTCCCACGTGGCTCAGAACACAAAACGTAAGAGGAGGCAGGATCAGAGTTTAGTTTCAGCTCAGATTTCCTGGGGCTCTCAACGCCTGTCTTCTCTCCACTCCCAAAGGCAAGCGTGCCTCAAGTCATGCCTGTTTTAGAACAGTCTCTCCATATGCACTATAGTATTGTTGCTTCATAAATATTAGTCAGCTCTATGCATTTTTTCCTGCTAAAGTCTACCTAGCAAATTTCTAGAGAAGCAGTGACCCTTCTATTTTTATGACTATGATGATTTGTACCCATGACAATATGCTCTGACTCTTCCTGTCATTTTCCTGGATGCTGTACTGTGGTCTCACCACAAATTCTGCAACAGATTTCCTGGGGGGTGTGGCCAAGGTCATGGGGGAGGGGGTGAGTCTATGAGCTGATTGCTCCAACCAATAGAGTTCTTTGAAAGACTCATCAATATTGAAGAAGATCAACTTAGCCTTAAGTGTATAATGTGTCTGAAAAGTGTGTCACTTGTCCATGTACAGCACAAAGTCTTGCTATGCTTTCAACTCTCAGAGGCTGCTTGGCTCTGTAGATTGCATCACATTCCTTGGTAAACAGGTGTTTTGTGAAACAGCTATTTAAAAACATTTTTTCCCCCTTAAGACCATGTTCCCTAGGTTTGGGTCTCAAATGGAGAACTTGATATATCTTCTAAGCAATGAGTCCATTTCCATCATCCTTTCTTTGTGCTCAGTAAAATGCCTATCATTGTTCATAATGCCTAAAAATCTGACACTATGACTAGGGTATCACATTAGAATGATACCAGCAAACATTTTTTTAATATATCTAGGTTGTTTGTTATTGTTGTTGTTGTTGTTTTTATTTTTCATCATTCATTGTCATTGGCTGGTTCCACCTATCTGATTAAGCCCATAATCACAGTTACCGTATTTTTTTATACCATAAGAGACACTTTTCCCCCCAAAAGTGGGGGAAAATTAGGTGTGCTTTATGGTCCAGTGGCTGTTTTTACTGTTTTTCTTATTTTACTGCTTTAAAAACTGGGTGCGTCTTATGGTCAGGTGCATCTTATCATCTGAAAAATGTGGTAGATAGCATTTAATGAACCATCTTCGACTAATCAGTGTTATATCTAGGGATTTTATGGAATAGTGATTGTACTGGTTGTTTGATGTCAACATGATACAAATATAGACATATTTGGGAAGAGAAATCTGAAGTGAGAAACTGCCTCCACTAGATGGGCTTGTAGGGAAGCTTGTGGATCATTTTCTTAGCTAACGGTTGATGCAGGAGGGAGGACCCAGATCACTGTTGGCAATGACACCACTGGGCAAGTAGTCCTGTAGTCCTGGGTAGTATAAGAAAGCAGATTGTGCTAGCCATGGAGAGAAAAGCAGTCAACAGCACTCCTCCATGACTTCTGCTTTAGTTCCTGCCTTGAGTTCCTGCCCTGACCACCCTGGATCACAAACTATAAAATGTAAGCTGAGATAAACTCCTTCCTCCACAAGTTGCATTTGGTTATTATGCTTAGCATAGCAAAAGAAACTTAGCAGTGAAAATAGGAATAGCCATCCTATACAATGGAAGGATCTTTTTTTCTTTTTTTTTTCCTCAGTTGTTACTATTGAACTTAAAGTTAAATCCTCAAAATAGGTTGTGTAAGTCATGTAGGACAATCTATAGCTACAGAGCTACCCTTCAATAATTTCTGAATGAAGTAGCATTCCTCACGCATGCATCAAATTGTTTTCTCTTTCAGTTTAAAAACATTTTGTGGTTTCAGGTACTAATGGATTTTGTACCACTTCCTATAGTGAGGGGGAATCAATGTAAGTTAATGTAAGTTATCCAATAGCAAAGCATATGTGGAAAACAGTACAAAGAGGCAGAACAAAGGAAGGAATGATAAACCAAAGAAAAGGTAAGAGTTCAGTACGTAAAAATATGGAAGAATTCACATATATGAAATTTTAAGCCTGGAAGGAAGATTCAGAACGTCTTTTAAAAGATGTGCTGCTTCAAATCATACTTTCATAACTATTTAACCCAAACTGAGTTAATTTCTTAACTATCCCTTAGTTTCCTTACTTGTAAATCAGCGATACTATTAACATATGCTTCTTAAATACGCATAACATAGCACCTCCCCTTTCCCTCAAAAGAAGGAATAGTGAGATTATAAGCAGAAAGTGGTTAGTTAGCACCTAGAGTACAGTAGTACTATGTTTTAGTGATAGGGAGGCTTGAGTATTAGACTAATTATAACTATCCACTAATTGATTTAATAAGTGACACAACTAGAATTTGAAAGTCATGTTAATAACATGAATCTAAAGAGGGCTAATCAGAAAACAGAAGGGGGCACTCCTTAAGTTGAATGAGCTTGTTGATACGTAGGAAATTCAGTAGTTGTCTGATACCATGTCTGATACCACGTGTGGTGGTCTGCTAGATACCATGTGTGGTAGTCTGATACCACATGATCACCCCACAAGTTTAGCTTCTTGACGATCACCTGTAGGCACACATCACTTGTGACTGATAAGATGGGCTTTTGAAAAAGTTAGCAGCGTGTGTGTGATATTGTCACTCCCCGTGCTCCAGGAAATTGACTTAGGGCCTCACATATATGAGGCAAGAACTCTATCCCAGAGCTATATTCCTACCCCAGACACATGTTCTAAAGGCATAGAAAGCCTGTAAAATGTGCACTAGTATACGCTTTTTCTGTTCAATTCATCCAAATTACCTGATGCACAAGAGAACTCAATATCAGGACAGATTTAGAATGAGTTTTTATGACAGTGAATATCTATAATGTGTTTACTTTCATAAATTATGGCATGTAAAATATTTTCTTAGAAAACTCATTTTATAAAGATTTTCACAAATTTGAAGGGTTTATAAAAATACTGACACCTGATAATTAGCATGCAAAAGGGAAAGCTTTATGATTTAGAAAGAAGATAGACTGGCAGGCAAAACAATTGCAGTATTAGTAATTTATTAAATTTAGGTATTCCATTATAGATTTGGACACTTTTAAATTGTTTATATATGTATGGAAAGTGTTTGCAGAGATGGGATCTTACTATGTTAATAGGCTTGCCTTGGAGCTGGACTGTTAACGTGGCCTAAGATGGCTCCTATATGTACCTGACCCAACCCAAGACACCCCATGGGAGAGAAATAACCCTTGACATTATTTAAAGATACTCTGCACTGCTTGCAGAGACGAGTCAAACAGAGTTGTTCATTGAAGAGGCTCCACCCAGCAGCACTGGAAATAGATGCTGAGATTCACAGCCAAACATTGGGTGATGCTTAGGTAACCTTGTGGAAAAGTGGAGGGAAGGAAAAAAGGACCTGGAGGGGACAGGAGTTTCACAAGACCAATAAAGCCAACTAACCAGGGCCCAGAGGGGATTGCTGAGACTGAAGCAAACAACCAAGAAACTTGCATGGACTGGACCTAGGTGACCTACAAAGATATAGCTGATGGGCAGCTCAGGATTCATGTGGGTCCTCTAGTAAGGGGAATGGGGCCTCTCTCTGAGAAGGACTCTGTTGCTTGCTTTTCAGTTACTTACCCTTAGCAGGACTGCCTTGTCAGGCTGCAGGGGAAAAGGACACACTCAGTACTGATATGACTTCATGGGGCGGGGGTGTGAGGGGAAAGGTGAGGTGAGGAGGGATGGGGCTATGACCAAGGTGTAAAATGATTACATCAATACAAATTTAAAAATAAATTAATTATATATGTGTTGAACGTGTTTTTAGAGATGGAATCTTACTATGTTCACAGGCTTCTCAGGTAGCTGGGATATTAACATGGCCTAGAATGGCCCCCATATGTTCAAACATGTGTATGCCAAGTCCTTAGTTGGTAAACTGCTTGGAAAGGATTGGGAAGTGCCTCTTTGTTGGAGGTGTGTCACTAAGGATAGGCTCTGAGGTTTCAAAAGCATATTCCAGGCCCAGACTCTCTCTGCCTGTTGCCTGTACATCTGGATGTAAAGCTCTCAGCTACTGCTCCAGCAACATGCCTGTCTGCTTCCTGCTGTGATGGTCATGGACTAGCCCTCGGAAGCTGTTAGCAGGTCCTCAATTCAATGCTTCCCTTTATAAAAGTTGTCTTATAGAAGCAAAGTTGCCTCATATTAAAGGTATCACATACCTTTAATGCCAGCACTCGGGAGGCGGAGGCAGGTGGATCTCTGTGAGTTCAAGACCAGGCTGTCTACACAGTGAGTTCAAGGACATGCAGCATTACGTGGAGAAAGCCTGCCTTTAACTCCTACGGCTACAAAAAATTTGTCTTGGTCATGGTGCCTTTTCATGGCAATAGAATAGAAACTAAGACAGGCCTGTACCAATATGCCTTTGTATGTTATTAAACTGACTTTGGTCATTAGAATCTTGAACATGCAATTCTCACTACCCATAAGTCTTAAATAAACATATCCTTTCCTATAGAGTATGATCAATCTACTTGAAATTATCACCCAGGTATTTACTGTTTTGTGACCTTGGACAATTCAACTTTGTATAAATTTACTTAAGTTTTTTTAAACTATAATATAGGTACTATAATTGTCTTTCTTATGTTTATCCCAAGATTGAAATAAAACAATATGAAGACTTAAGCTGTTAAGCGTGTACTGAAAGGCCAGTGAATACTAGATAAGATTTCAATAAAAAGATAAAAAATAACTTGTCAGAATCAAATAAAAAAGAATGTATAATTTAAAATAGGTGAAGGATGTTTACTGTACTTACTAACATAATTCAATTTATGATAATATGCCCCTGTGATGTTCTGTTTTATCACAGATATATTAGGTCCTAATCTTTTAAAATGATTTTATTAGCAGATATTAATTACATATAATAATGGGATTCATGATGACATTTTGACATAAGGATATATTGATCAAATTTATCCCCCCCCCCCATTATCACCTTCCTGTGGCTGCCCTACTCAGCTGGTCTTCTCTCTCTTCCCAGTGAGGCTCCCTGCTACTTTATAAGTGTTGATTCTTTTGTGAGGGATGGAGTGACCTAATGAGTTTCATGAGGATTGTTCATAAGAGTGTGGCCAACCACAGAAGAAACTGTTATTCTTTCTGTAGTTATTAACTACCTATAGAGCTAACAAGATCCATAGGCTGGACAAGGTCCCCTCAGGCTTTCCCTAATCTATAAGCCCTGAAGACTCTACTCACTCTGAGAGAAGAGAGACAAGCAAAGAGAAAACCTGATTGCTTCATTCCATTCGTTCTATCTACAAAAAAAAAATCTACAGGGAAAATTGTTTTCTAAAAACTCCCTTTACTTTCCAACAAGGCACTAGAGATGTTGCGGGCAACTCGGAGTCATGGTCAGTAATACATTGACACTGACGTGTTTCTTAAAAGGTCACCGGACTCTGTAAAAAGTAAAACAGACAATTGCAACATGGGAACGGAACTGAAAAACGTGTGTTTGGATTAGTTTGTATACAGAACATTGAGGAAAGAAAAGAACAATAAGAAACAGGTTATATAAAGTAGCTCCTTTATGGGGGCAAGAGAAATGACTCAATAGCCAGGTTAGGACTACTGTTTGTACTTCCAGATTTCCTGGGTTCGAGGACAATCATCTGACGCCCTCTTTTGGTAACCTCAGGCAGCGGGCATGTAAATTGTACACAGGCGTACACGAAAGCAAAAAGCATTCATACACATAAAACCGAAGAATAAAGTCCATCAAAAGAGTTCTCCTTCATTGCTAGACATCCCTTAGCCCCAAGGACCTCCCAGCACAGCTCCCTTTCTTTCCTTCTTCTCCCTCTCATTGTAACCTCCTACTCCTTCTTCCTACCTACCTTCCTTCTTTCCCTCCTCTTCTCTTCTCTCGCCCTTCCCCAGCCTTTCCGTTTCTCTTGTCTCTGCAGGTGCCTGCAGCTGTGCGGGAGGATGGGGTTGAGAACTGCCTCAGCTGGTAGAGGTGGAGAAAGGCCATCCTGCAACTGACTTTAGTTCTGCCCGTGGCTACCTCTATAGGGCAGCAGGGCCACACTAGGGAAGGACTCACATTCTGTGGACCGTTCTCTTTCTTTGAAGAGGATCTAGTTCTTATGGGTATTCATCTCAGGAGTTCATCCAGGCAACTATTCCTTCAAACCCACTAGAAACACAGCACTCCGTCCTCTGACATATCAGAGCACCCTCCTGATGTTGTAATAAAAGGAGAAGTCTGGGCAATGATCTCACCAAAAAACGTGATACTCAGGGATCAGAGCCCCTCCACCCCCTGCAAGCATCGGTTCCTCCCTCCCCCGCCCCCAGACTGTGATACTGTGGGGGTGTAGGGGAGAAAAATAGACATTATTTAGGAATTAAAATAGCTCAAGGGAAGTCAAGTGAAAGTCTTACATACTTACTGATACGTGAATATATGCGACTGTGTGCAGGGTCAGAAAGATCAGCATCTATTTGCTTGTCAGGGACAAGCGATGGGCCATGTCTATCCCTTAGAGGTTTTAAGGGAAAGTATCACCAGATGTACCAGAAAAGACACAGTGGAAATATGTATTTGGGATCCATTTGTAGTGGTTTGGGGTAGCACACCTCCTCCTGAAGAGAGCTGTCTGTCCCAAGCCTGTCCTCCACACACCCCCCTACCCGGAGAGGGCAATTTTCTGGCCTGAAAACCTGAGTGCTTTGTTTCTACTGTTATTTCTTCTCATCCTTCAAGACCACACCCTTTTCTTACCTGCTTTCTTCCTACCTAGGATGTCCTAGGCTCTGCCCCACTGGCTCCCTCCCTCTGCCCGTACTGCCTTAAAAAAGAAAAAAAAAGAAAAGAAAAGAAAAGAAAACACAACAACAACAACAACAACAAATACAGGGATCTGGGGTCAGTGTTCATCCCTGGATCTCTCCAGCACTGTAAGCTCGCAGACTGGGAGCTGGGGCTCAGTTGGCAGAAGGGCTGCTCCGTTCTCTTCTTATGCTGCTTCCCCTTCCTCTTTTCCCAGATAGATATGTAAACACATGCATTTTCGTGTTCCAACGGGGCGAAGTGGTGTTCTGCCTGTGCCTTGACTTAGCGATTGGGCTGAGCCCTGCTCTTTCCTCCCTTCCCTACTCGGATAGGAGCCACAGGGATCTGGAGCTCAGGCTTCCAAATTGCAGCTGGCCTCGGGCCAGGTGACCTTTGCTTTGTAAGTTTCTTTCTGGTGGGGGGGGGTGGTGAGTGCGTGGAGGGGGGAGCTGGGATCTGTTGCTTGTTGGTGGGGGGGGGGGTGTGGTGAGGAAAGGAAGGGGCTGGAAGAGAGTAAAGGGCTGTTGTTAAAACAGTTTCTTACCGTAAGAGGGAGTTCAGACCTAGATCTTTCCAGTTAATCACACAACAAACTTAGCTCATCGCAGTAAAAGCAGCTCAGAACCGACCGGCTTGCAACAGGATTCTTTCAGCCCCGGCATCTCCTGCAGGGGGATCAGGCTGCTGCTCCGAACTGCAAGCATGATGTGGGGGACCAAACTTCTGCCGGTCCTGTTGCTGCAGCAAGTCCTTCTGCACCTCCTCCTGCTCCCTGTCGCCATGCCCTATGCAGGTAAGTTTACTTCTGCTTCATGGAGACGGTGATTCCTTTAAGTCTCCTGCTGACCTTGCTCTTTCCTTCCAAGAAGCTCTCTACCCTATTCCCAGCATCCTTTCTTAATTCCATGTGTGGTGTGGGGCTTCCAAACCTCTCATTATGCTCTCTTTTGACATTCCTTTTCTGCTTGGGAAAAAAACAACACACGTTTAAAATAATTAAGATCCTTCAGTGATACCCCTTCCCCCACCAGGTCCCACCTCATTTAGCCAGGCAGTCCGGAATTATGGGATAGGAATGAAGTGCTAACACCGGGCTGGAACTTTGCTGGTTTGGCCAAGTTTTAGAAAACGAAGACAGATTCTGGATTGAAGAGAGGAGAGTGATGGTCAATCTAACCAGGGATTCATGCTTTCCCAAAAGGAGGATTTCCTATAAGTGTCTGTTCAGTCAACCTTCAGGTCCAAATGATGACATTATGCAGGTCTTCATTTGAAGGAGGCAGATTAGTCTCTGAGTACATGAGTGTTATAAAATGAAAGAGAAAGCTTTCCCTTCAAGCTCCCCTCCTCTCTGGGGTATGGATGATTGCCCTTGATGCTGCAGTGCAGGGAGGGACACTTCTGTGACTTGGATGGATGCAGCAGAATTATTCCTGATCTGTTTTCCCCTGTTTTCCCCTGATCTGCAGATGGGGAGGAGACCCGTGGACTAGTTCAGATTTCCTGGGCATTTAGGGATCTCATCTGCTGGTATAGGACATTTTCTGTTATTATCAAGAGCAGAGGAAACATCTGTATTTAGTTGTGTTATTATTGTAGTGGCTGGCCTGGGGTGCCAGCTAAATGACATTCAGCATAGACACAGGGAAACAAAGACTGCAAATAATAAATAAATGCCCAGATAGTAAATAGGTGACCTTTTGAAACCAAAAAAAATCAAAGAAACGGCTTCAGGATTTGGGATAAGTTAACTACGGACACCTCTGGTCCAGTATCTGATGCAATACAAGAAATACCCAGTGCTAGTAAGAAATATTGAACCCACCTGTTTCTTCTGCATTGGGCAGTAATTCTTTGAGGGGGAAAAAGACACCATGGAAAGGATCCTTTGAAAGGGTGTTGATAAAGATTCCTGAAGAAGTGGAAAAGAACTGAGAGATGTGTCATAGTAAGGTGGATCTTTAAGGCTTTGCTGGTTTAGAGGTGTTAGCATAGGTTTTAATCTTGGTCCAGTTTGCTGGTTTCCCTTGTCGTCTGAAAGTACGGTTACCTGAGCTCAGCTGAGCTAATATAAGATCTCAGTTCGGAAAACCCAAACAGTAGATCGACCATAGACACTGTCTATTTGGTTTTTTGGCTTGCATTATGGAGTTTTGGCAGGAGATATACATTTGTAATTATATTTCACTTTGGCTAATGTTGAAATGACTGCGTTTCCTGAGTATACAGAGAGTAGCCTGAGAGTGTGCTGGCAGTCCAGGAGAGGTCCTTTGAGAATTACAGATATATGTTATGAATAATTCCTGAAGTGGATAATGCTAAAATTGTCATCAAAAGAGGGCCCACCTTTGTTGTGTTTGCAACCTTGTTTGAACAGCATCCTAGTTTTAAATGACTCCCATAATAGAGACAGGTAGCTTTCTTATAATATGTAATGAGAGTTTGTTTTTTTTTTTTAATTTTTGTTTAATCTTGAACATTTAGTTTGTTGTTACATGTGTGGCTTATTCTTCAAAAAGTAAGGGAATGCTCTAATATCTTGACAGGCAGGTGTTCACAGAGGGCATTATGTAGATACGTTATTAGGAAGTTTCTTGAGAAATATTTGATGTGTATGATTCAAGCAACTTTGATTGGAGTTGATGATCTATCACATAATATTACTGTCTATTCTCTCACACTAAATACTCTAAGCAAATATTGGATACTCTGTTTAAGAAAATTAAACATTAAATGAATACCCGATGTACAAGGGTCTTGAGGAACAGAAAGGTGAGAAAAAGAGAGAGGTGCCTACATTTGTTGAACTGTAGTGCTAAGGGAGAAGTTGTAAAGTAAAAGTCACTTAATTCTGATAAGACCTGTATTCTCTGATTTATTAGACACACGAAAATCAAAGCCTGAACATCTTATTTTATCTTTAAGACTGAACTGAATTTTCAGTTCAGTTAATTAAGGGATTGAATTGAAATTTCTGAAATCTAAGTGGAATGAAAGATGTAAGTTTTCCCTTATCCTAAAGCCGACAACACTGTAATCAGCTTAAGCGTACTTTTGAAAAATCATTTGGCTAGGTAATTAAACATTAGCCATAAACAAAACAAAACAAAATGTCTCCATTAGAAAAGACCATTACAGCATAGTTGAGAGTTTATTAGTTTAGTGTTCAAGCCGGGTCTAAGAGGTGAGTGGTACCCAAGTCAAGGATGAGAAGAGTCATAGCATGACGGCTACCCTAGTGAGGAGAGTCCAAGTGGCCTGAAATGCTGATGTAAGAAAGTGTAAGAGGTGCTCCAGAAAGATCTACAGACAGCAACTGAAGGGCACCGCTTAGGACTGGTGTGCTGGGTCCTGAGTGGGAGTGTAGCGTGTGGTTGAGAGAGTAAGATGGGATCAAATGGCAGCGCGGAATACCACACAAGGACTATTGGAAGCAGCAGGTGAAGGTTTTTTGCCTGAACAGAACAGGAGCAGTTGCATTTCCGTGTGCTTTCTTTACTTGCTGTGTGGCAGAGTTGCAGGCAAAGAAGGGCAGAGGAGGCAGAGAGCAGGGTGGGGCATCAACAGTAAGGAATTCCAGAAAAGGAACTAGAAGGGAGCGGGAGACTCATAACCTTACCATGATCACTTTACCCCACAAATCTCCTGGAAAGAGATTATTATGTTGCTTCTTAGCCACCAGTGTTTGGTCGAAATGTGCCCGGTCTCTTCCTTCTCACCATCTTCACTTAGCATGAGATTAGCATCTCTAAAAGCGGGGAGTGCATTACTGTCAAACAGTAAAGGCGCTGAGTCCTAGCTAATAGCGGTGGAAACAGGGGCTTCTTTAAGTGATCCTTGTCTTTAGGAGTTAAAAATGTCCAGTCACAACCATTGGCTTCCATCAATTATTTGTACACTTTCATCTTTACATCTTGCCAGTTCCAACTGTTAACCACTAATCGTGGGGGTAGGCTTTTTTTTTTTCAGTTACGGGGAGCCAGATTCCTGCTCTTTCCACACCCCGCAAATCCTTTCTTTGCATGACTTTCCTTTGAAGTCCATGGTTCTTCCACACAGAAGAAAATATATGAGGTACTGAGAGAAGTGAGTGTGAGACACAGGGACCAGTGGGAGAAATGTGTCTTTCTTCAAACACCTTGATATGCTTGACCCCGCTTTTTGTTTGCAGGTTTTCACCAGGATCCTGACCAGTTAAGTTCTAAAATAGAGACTTCATGTTGTTCAGGAAATGTACCTTCCAGAGTATTTTTCCTAAGCCGGCATAAGAGAAAGGACCATAACTGAAAATAAAGGAAAACTTGACAAATTTGCAATGCTCTCTTATCCTTTGGTTTCATTTCAGTATTTTGTTTATAAACTTTAACTACCAGTGACATTTAAAAAAAAATGGTAGAGAAAAATCTGACCCAAACATATTTTTGAGTTGTTTTCCTAAATTAAGCCTGACTTTTATTTGTTTTTAGCAAAAAACAAGCATCAGTTGATACATGTGGAAGACAGTGAAAGCTATTTTCATAAAAAAATTTCATTTTCAGATGCTAAGTTTGAATGACTTCTGTTTTGACTTTTTCTCTTGCTGAAGAAGTAATTAGCTTTATAGCTGCATAAATTAATTGATGTCTAAGTACTTTGAACTTCATAGTTTTGAGTAATTAGTTACTGATCCAGTATAGAGGACTGGGTTACGAAGGAAAGCTCGCATGTCCCAGTGCTGAGGGATTCTCAGTGTCTGGTTCTGATTGGTCCTTATTAACACTGAAGTACTGGCACCTCTACTTATTACGCAATAAAGGCAGATTAAGGACTTATTTATTTTTCAGAATGCTTTTTGATCTTTAGTCACGGAACTCTTACTAGTAAGCAAGAGTAGCTTGTTTTATGAGGCAAAACCCATACATTAACACATTTCAATAGGACAACTGAGGATCTGTAAAACTAATCAGAGCCAATAACTGCAGCGACCTCTTTCATTCAGAACAGTCTTCACCCTTTTATAGCATTGACCAGAGGCTCCGATTTGGTTGATAATTACTAAGATGCCTTAGGAACTTAATGCTTATCATCAGCTATTTTGAAATTACTTTTATGTTCTTATTTTGCTCTCAGACACATACGAAAGCACACTGTATATAAGACAAATGGCATATTCTTAGCTGGAAGAATTAATATTATACATTATATAATAAATACATATAGATACGTATGTACATGTATATAGTCAATTTTGGCTAAAGTTATTTTAAAAATAGATCTTTCTCAATGTATGCTCCTATCACTTATGGGAAACACCTAAATTTATAAGCAATTAAATTGTTTTCATACTGTGAAATATTTAGGAGTGTCAAAGAAGTAGTGAAATAAGGTCACAGAAAGAGAAACTTGTGATGGAGAATTATCTCTCGTTAACAAGATTCTGTGACAGAAATGTCAATCTGAAAAGTATCATGCTTTCCTTTCCTATAAGAATAATAGTTATATCAGAAATTAAGTGATGAGATTTCAAACACAATACCAAAACTCTAATCATTTTTATTTCAATCCCAATTATAATCCTAATATTTACTTAGTGATTATAGCTCAAGTAACATAATTCATTAATTTAACTTTTCTTCTATAGATTGAACAATCAGTATCGTATATTTTTATATAATTAAACAAAGTCATTTGGAAAGTCAATAAAAATGTTCGCTTTAGCTTACTGTCAATGTTATGCAAGGAATGTGGACCCTATACTCATTAAATAATAAGCTACTATTAACATTTAATAGCATACTAAGAACTATTAACAGCATACATTAAATAACATAAATAACAGATTGCTTGAATGTTTATAGAAGGTTTTTTTTTTCTCATTGTTGTTTAAACAGAATCTCTGACATTCTAGCAGTTGTGTCATATAGGCCAAGGAAAGGCATTGCTCTAGGGATTAGTACCAGTCTGTTGGAGACTGTGCTCTGGAGTTTTGCAAAGAACTAGGGATTTAGAGAACTGGATGTTTTCTCTTATTTACTGTGGACTTCAGATTCGAGTAGACATTAGTGAATAGGTCTGCATGCTTAGTAAACTCACTGGAGCCAGCGGTTGCAGGCAAACAGCTAGGATGCCATTCTTGGTACTTCGTTCTGGTAGCCGTCTTTCCAACTTGTCTGCAGAGAAAGCTTCATCCTCTTTTGCTGACACATTTTAGCACATTTGAAGACCAGGAATGCATTTCCTGCTGTGGCATCCAAGCTTCTTTTCACTGATAGCTCTGAAGCAAATCTTTGGGAAATGTTTATAAATGACATTTCCACATACATTCTTAGCAATTCTTAGATAAAAGATGGCAATGTGAGTGCTAACTGAGTGCGAGCTCCCAAGCTAGGTCTCTGGACTTCCAATCTGAACTCTTTAAAATGGTCAATTAATTTCTTCCCATGCCTTTAGATACCTCCAGTTAAAAATAGAAGTATTTAGCTGCCATTGTGATACGTTCTATTAAAATAATTGGCAGGCAGATTTGCATAGCTCCATACCGGCTACACAATAGTTGCAGTCTAATAGATAACTGATACTTATTTCTTTGCTTAGTATTAGATTGTGTACTTTTTAGGAAATTAAGAATAAAGTAGCAAGTTCTTGTTATGCATACGTTTAAGAACATTTGGATGTTTTGGTTCTGGTTGTTAGGTACATCTTAAGTTTCATGCTATCTATGGGTTTTGTTCATTCATGAAGAAAATGGTATTGCTACATCAAAAGATAAATCTTTATATACATCTGATTTGCAGTGATTGGCCTGATATCAACACAGTTTAATGAAATTGAGAAATAGTGTCCCAAACATGAAATACATTTTTTTCTGTATAAAAATAAGAAGAAAGTAGCTAAAATATATGTATAGTATGAAACACTTAAAGGGCAAGTACAAAGAATGTGTCTAGTGTAGAGCATTCAGTGGGAAGTTTCTCACTTGTCTTTGGATTGACAAGCCTACTTAGCTCTGTAACTTACACTGTGGGAGAGAATGATCAGTTTACTTACAAAGCATGGTACACTATGCTCCTGGCTCTGATACTTGAGTCTATGTTGTCTGGAGAACATCATTTCTTTAGGGCGAGTTTTGTCCTAATTTTGAAATAATTATTCTTTAGGGTTATTTATTCTTCGGGGGTAAATTTTGTCCTAATTTTTCAGTACATCCTTCATTTGAAATGGTGTAGATTAATGAGTTTACATAGCAACTATCTGTTTTTACATAATTATAATCTTCATCTCTCTCTTGCTCTTTACATCCTCACCCACTATCCTTCCCTAGAGGTATACTGTGATGCCCTATAAAATCATTATCTTGAGGATACTCTTTAAGGAATTTCCCCTTCTATAATCATTAGAAGCATTCCTTTCACATTGAATTGTTTGATTTTTGTATTGATAGAAGGACAGAAGAAAAGAAGAAATACACTCAATGAATTCAAAAAGTCACCAAAAACTACTCTGACCAAGGATGACCCACTAATGAAGATTAAAAGCAAAAAAATGAACTCGGCTGAGGACTGTGCCAACAGATGCAGCAGGAATAAGGGCTTACCATTCACTTGCAAGTGAGTCACTTCATTTTTTTATTGAATAACTTTCTAATAAAGCAAGAATGTAATAACCATAATTTATCTTCCCTTTTGGTAGTCAATGCAATTAGTCCTTTAGAATAAGTTCAACTCTAGCTGTAACTTATTACAACATCAGACAGAACTCTCAGCTGATGGAGACATTGAATGAGTGTGAGAGACTCTGAAAATTGTCCTCCAAAGTACACAGTTTCTTTGGCTATGGATTTTGAATAATTAACATTGACCCAAAATCCTAGACTGACTTTTATCTTTGCTTTGTTCTCATATGTAGTATTTTTGTTTTCTTCTCCTGCACAGCAGTGCAAGGATTTTCTGGGTAAGAACTGGGCAACAGCCAAAATCTACTGCAACTTATATCATCTCTGCAGGGATTTAAATAAAAGGTGTTGAAAGAATTATATAAAAACCTAGAGTGACTGGTGTCAGCAACAGAGACTGCTTCAAAGAAGTTAGAAGGGAGTGATGAGAAAGGTTTGTTGCAAAGTGAGAGAGCCTTTCAGAGGCCTGAGGTAGCTCCAAGTAGAGACGTTCTTATCTCTGAATGGTCCCCCTTATTACTTTTCCAGTGATCTCAGAGGTGAAAGCTTAAGATTTTGAAATAACAAGATGAACATTTCATCCCAGAATTCTTCCAAATAGCTATAAGAATATGTTTCTATACTCTATAATGCCGAAACATAGGAAACTACTTACTATGAGTTCAAGACAGGCCTGGGCCACAAGGCTACACACACACACTCTCTCTCTCTCTCTCTCTCTCTCTCTCTCTCTCTCTCTCTCTCTCTCTCTCTCTCTCTCTCTCTCTCTCCCTCAAATGCATGCTTTTTTTCTTGATTTATTTTGTATTCTCTTTTGTCCCTTAAAAAAAAAACATCATCTAGCTAGGTGCTGGAGAGATGGTTTGGTGGTTAAAAACACTGCTTTTGTACAGGATATGATTTGATTCCCAGAACGTACATCAGGAACCTCACCATCACCTACAGCCAGTTCCAGGGTCTCTAATGTCCTGTTCTGGTCTCCAAAGGCACCTGTACACATGTGATGCACACACACTCAGGCACACACACATACTCTTAAAATAAATTAACTCTTAACAAAAGATTGTGTGGCTGGGAGGTAGCTTAGTGTCAGAGTGCTTGTTTAGAATGCAAAGGGTCCTGGATTTTATTCATAGTATTAAAAATGAGGTTTGTTTTTTTTTTTTTTTTGCAAAAAATTCTATCGATGTTCAATCCTGATATATTCTATTTTCATGGTGGCTTTTTATGAGAATACAAAGGTCAGAGATCTCATGGTGAGGAGTTCTCATTTAATCTTTCCTGTCTCAAAGAAGTGAGGGTAGGGGTCTGTAGGAAAGGACGTTGTCACAGAAGGTCTTCAGTAGGCTTAGACAGAAGAAAGACAAGGTCTTTTCTATTTTTAAAGCCAAACTGCCATGCTCAGGAAGACATTTCCTGGCAACAGTAGTGGGACTGGATTTGTAAGCTTATCCCTAGGATAACTGTGTTTCGTTCTGACTTTTGCGCAGAAGGCTTGAGATTGAGGAAAGTAAAGCAGGAAAGATTACCCTCAATCAGCATCTGAGCTGTACACATTTATGGAGCGGTTCTATTGGCAACTGGGTTGAAGTTGAGTTTTCCCTCCTCAGGACTGAATGATACAGGAAAGGCAACAGGAGAAGCACATTTCGCTGTGGATTTTTAATGCTGAGTTTGAAAATCAGGCTAAAATAAATTTCGAGAAAAATTCAACACAGGGAATGTGATGGTCCCACACACTTCACATGGAAGTGTAAAATAACATAGAAAAGTACGGTTTTTTTTGAGAGACTGCTGTTGTAATAGAAGGAAAGAAAAGGTTCCATAGACTGAAAATCATACTCACTTTTCTGGTTGAAATTGCTTTAAAAATGTAAAGTATTTTTGGGCAGTTATCAGTTTGTTTTGGCAAATGCTTTTAGTAAGCAATGGGGAAAGCAGTATATTAGCTGCAGGATTTGGGGGTGGGCACCCCATGTTGACATCTCCTATAAGAACATGTATTAAAGGCATATTCTCTAGTGATAATAGTTTATGCAATAAAACGTGTATGCAGATAAACTTATTTAGGGAACGTTGACTTAGAAAAATAGCAGCCCTACAGTCGGATTCACATTCTCTTTAGAAACTCCACATTTTATGACTCATCAAACAAGGATATTATATGTGACAATTTCCAAACATTTCATTTCTGAATTTTCTTTCCTAAGATAATCTCTGGGGGTGGTGATTTGCCAAATATACTTTTTTTTCCATGAAAATTTCTTAAATGTTTACAATGTATCTTGGTCCTATCCTGGTCCTGAGCTTCCAATGCTACTCAGGGTCCCTAGTACATCTTCTTCCAAGAATTTCTTCCTTTAAAAAAAAAAAGAGAGAGAAAACCCACTACGTTTGATTAGTGTTACTTAACCTATGTGAATGGCTTTGGGCTGTCCACCAAGGATCATACTCCTGAAAGAAAAATGACCTTTACTCCTTTAGCAGCTCAAAGCTCTTCAGGTAGGGGTACACCATCAGGAGCCTGTCAGCATTCCATGCTGGACTTTTCAACTGGCTTTGTCTGGTAAAGGCAGCAAGAGTTGCAGTGAATTCCAGTGTGGAAGAGCCAGGTTTTGTCCAGTGAACAGACTTTGAGAGCCCTCCTCTCTGTCTTCCAGTTCTTAGTCTTCACCCTCCCCCCATCCCGTTTATGCCCCAGTTCCTTAGGCTTTGGCAGGGGCCTGGTTCCTGTGGTCACTTATTCTCAGTGCTTTGAACTGTTTGTGGATTAGCCACTGCCCAACTCAATAAGAAGCTTCTCTGCCTGAGAGTAAAAGCAGCACAAAGCTATCTGTGCCTGGAGCCTGAGTACCATGCATTGTTTTGTTTATTTGA
Organism: Acomys minous; assembly: GCF_964271855.1. Lineage (NCBI taxonomy): Eukaryota > Metazoa > Chordata > Mammalia > Rodentia > Muridae > Acomys > Acomys minous. The sequence continues at coordinate 32,218,599 of NC_140487.1, forward strand.
TTGTTGTTGTTGTTGTTGTTGTTTTGTTTTTGTTTTTGTTTTTCCTGATACAGGATTTCTCTGTGTAATAGCTAAACCTGGCTGTCCTGGAACTCTCTTTGTAGACCAGGCTGGCCTCAAGCTCAGAATGATCCTCCTGCCTCTGCCTCCCAAGTGCTGGGATTAAAGGCATGCACCACCATGCCCAAGTGGTTAGTTGTTTTATGTTTTTGAATTGATTTCTAAATTTATTATAATTTATTCACAATACATCTGGATTGTTATCCCTCACTCTTATCTTACCATTTCCACTCCATTCCCCTTCCCCAGACCTCTGAGGGGCGCCCTCTTCCTCCACCATTTGGCCATGGTCCATCAGGTCTCATCAGGACCTGCATTCCCTTCCTTTGTGTGCCACCCATCTAAGGGGCAATGATCAAATGGTAGGCACCAGAGTACATGGCAAAGGGTCTGAGGCAGTCCCCCCTCCCTCCCCCATCCCTACAGGGAGAATTAGCTGTCTGTTGGGTATATCTGAACAGGAGTTCTAGGTTCTCTGCTTGCATTGTTCTTGGTTGGTTTATCAGCTTGTGCAGGCCCCCCTGTGTCCAGATCTGCAGGCCTCGATGGGCTCTTTGTGGGGCTCCTGACCCCTCCTGGTCCTTCCATCCCCCACCCCCCGGTCTCCCATACAACTTTCAGCATAATGCCAAAGTCTGGGACTTTGAGTCCCAGTATCTGTCCTGATCCCCCACTGGGTGAAGTCTCTCAGAGGACATGTATGTTGGACTAATATCCACTTTTAAGTGAGTATATATTGTAATGCATCTTAAGGAATTCCATATGGGTCCTTTTATTTGAAGAATCCAAGGCATGCTGGGGGCATCCTTCCCACTGACCCATATTCCTGCCATTTTACATTTTGTTTTGTTTTGAGGTAGGGTCTTGCAAAGTTGTCCATGTCTGCCTTGAACTTACTATGTAGCCTACATAGGCTTAGAATATGTTTCTCCAATCTCAGCATCCCTATAGTTGCAATTACAGGGCTACATCACCAGGCCCATATGATATGCCATTTCAGAATATATTTGTGTACTTAAGAGCTTTGGAAACTAATTATGATAGCTTAAATATAATAATTTACATATAAATAACAAAAATAACTAACTGGGCACTTACAAAAATAGTAAAAAAGCCTGAATTAATCTGGGTAGTTGTTGTATGTAATGATTTACTTCTCAAACCCTTTAATTTTCCTTATAGATTATTGAGATTAATGTCAAAACTTCTCACAGAGTATTGATTTGGTTTTCTAATCTGTACCTACTAAAACATCATTTTGTTTTTGGTTTGTTTGTTCCATCAAAACAGAACATACATACACACACACACACACACACACACACACACACACATACCCCACAGTATTTTAATACACAATAATGCCTCATTCTATATGTCTTCCTTGGTAAACCATGTGCACATTTAAAAAACTGTTAAATTTTAATATTCCTTCTTTTCATTCGGCTATCTTTTTCAGGGCCTTTGTTTTTGATAAGGCAAGAAAGCGGTGCTACTGGTTCCCTTTCAATAGCATGTCAAGTGGAGTGAAGAAAGGGTTTGGCCATGAGTTTGACCTCTATGAAAACAAAGGTAACTGCATTTTTCCCTAAGCAATTACGTAACAAAATGAAGGATAACATCTCCTTGGCATTCCTTGCCACACAGGCCTTCCCTGCAGAGGTTTTGGTTGGTTCTGCTCTGTGCCACAGTCAATCATTGCTTACGATTGAAGACAGTGCAGACCTGACTACATGGTGGCTGTTAGCACATGGCTTCCGTGAAAGGCTGCGCATCTCAGACTTTCCTTAATTGAAATCCCTCTCCCCCCTCAGCTAGTCTACTCTGCATTCATCTTTTACACATCATTTGTGTTTTTAGATCAGGGCACCCTATACTGGGAAAAACTGTAAGATGAGGATAGTACTTTAAATTATAACAATTTTATGTAGCTCACGTTGTTGTACTGGTGGTTGGTGAGACAAAGCATAGAGATTTGGGGCAACTAAGTTGAATTCATATATACGTGCTTGAAAAGTTGTTTGAATTAGGAATTGAAGTTGTTAATTCATCTATCATGTGGTATCATATTATATACGATATGATATATAAAGTATTTTTACAGTTTAAAAGCAAAAAGTACCAGTGGGATAATTATAGAATATTAAATATACATCTTATTGAATAAATAGATTTAAAATATTAAAACCAAAACAAGTGACATATGAAATAAAATGTAAGAAAATAAAACTGATTTATCTAGCTCAGTAAAAATTGTATGGGTTTGTTTTGTCATCACCTAAAATAATTATGAGTGGAATGTATGAAAATAATCCTTTTTTATTTTTTTACAAAAAAATCTATTGTGTCCTATTGAATTAGAATATGGATGACAAATACAGACACCTTTATTATTGATTGAATGGATATTTAAATAAAAGTTAATAGTAGAAAATAAATCAATTTTTACATATACCAATAATTTTGCATATCTGAAATCTAATTATTGATAGAAGAGTCATTTTTATTCAGTCTTTCCCTAGTTGGCTAGGTGCACATCCAAATTGTCTGATAACTAATATTTCCTGTTTAGAACTCATCTCTCTAAATTAGAAGTTGAAATGTTAGCAAAAATAAGGGAGATAATAATTAACTAAATGTAGTATGTCATAAAAATACACACACACACAGAAGGAGAGAGGGACACAAAGAGAGGATAAAACAAGACAAAACAAACCTATACAATTTTTACTGAGCTAGATAAATCAATTTAATTTTCTTACATTTTATTTCATATGTCACTTGTTTTGTTCTTAATATTTTAGGTCTATTTATTCAATCAAATCACAGTGTCCTAACCATTTGAATATGAAAACTACTCCAAAAGAAAGATAAAGAATAATCTGTAGCTAGCCAGTATTTTATACTCAAAAATTAAATTAATGACTATTTGACTTATTTGTTTTGTGTTATTCTGAAGCGTGTTATGTTAAAAATACTAGTAGAAGTTTTAGGCAAGAACTTTCATTACATGCATTAATGACTTACAGGCTTATGTGGATTCTTATTTTTTCTCTCCAGTAAGTGCAGCACGTGTTTCACGTAGTTCTAACATTTGTTTCCATCTATGCTATTCAATAGACTATATTAGGAATTGCATCATTGGTAAAGGAGGCAGCTACAAAGGGACGGTCTCCATCACTAAGAGTGGCATCAAGTGCCAGGCTTGGAATTCCATGATCCCCCATGAGCACAGGTAAGAACAGCATGAAGAAAAGAGGGAGCACCCTCCGCTGTCTGCATGTGAACAATTGTTCAGTCATCCTCGGGCATAGCACCGCCCTGTCAGTGGCTGCTGGGCTGGGCAAGGACAAAGCTTAATTAGTATTATTTAAATGTCCTGGACTTTTTTTTATTTTTATTTTTATTTTTATTTTTTGCTTTACCTCAGTGTCTCAATTTGTTGATCTTATTGGAAAGGATTCTCTCTGCTTATAAACTGTGAGAGACTACCCCAGATTCATGGAGAAACCATGATTTAGACCTGTGATCTCACAACAGGTGTGCTTACACTTTGGGAAATCTCAGCTTTGTCTGCATGTTAAAAATGACCCACTGCAAACCTTGCAAAGTGTTACTACCCAAGGTACAAACAGACCAGTTTAATTAGAGCTTCCAGCACAGTAGTGAGGATAAGGCTCCAGGAGATTCTAGGATCCATTCTAAAGTGCCAATAAAGCTGAGATTCACTCCTCAAAGTGCCTTTACCTCAGGTTGACTAGCTTTCTCATCTTTATGTCATCTGTTGCCTAAAGCCCTGGAAAACATTTTTTTTCTTGAACACTAAATGTTTACACTGAAGAGAACTTTATTGACTATAGCAAAAGAATAGTATTTGAGGATCAAAAAGCGATAACAGTCATAGGCATAGGAGGTTTCAATCCTTTTGGAGGAAAAACATAAGCCTTTTATAGGCACTTGAGGACTTAATGGCTCCATGATCTTCAGACCTATTTCACAAATAATTTCAGTAAGAATCAAATAGTTTAAAACAGCTCTCCCTAGACAGACACTTCAGTACAAGGGTTAGTTTACCATGCCCACGTTCCTGGTAGACAGCTTGTTAACTGGACTATTTCATATATTCCTTGGACAAAGAGCAAAGTGAATTGTTTTCTGTTCTTAGTCATGCAGTGCAAATGTAGCCCAAAGAAACAGCATTTTCACAACAACCTTAGTGTTTTCGGGTTTTTACAGAGAAGGTAAGTGGAGTTACCAAGGTATAAGTCCTAGGAGTCTCATGCTGCATCCAGTATGCACAGCGACCCTCCAGCATGGGGCCCTGGGTCTATCTAAAGTAGACGTGCTTAGCTGCAGTAGTGAAATGTGATGTTCGTTTCTTCCTCCTTTTAAAAAAGCATACATTTGCAAGGTGATTTTATTTTAGGAAGTAGATATGAGTTAACCAACTGATTATAGAGTAAAAGTTCATTTGTTCCATGCTGTAACCAAAGCTTTGGGCATCGCCTTATAAACACTAGCTAGTGACTGTTCAAATTGATCAGTTCTGTAGTATTTCAGTAATAGGAAACAACACATTTTCCAAATTATCACAACAGTTATCAAGGAATACCTATGAAACATAGAATTACCACTAGGTTAGAAAGAAATAATGCAATTAGTTTTGTCTTCCTTAGGGGTTTGCATACTGAAGAAAACCTGTTGGTTGTATAGTTAAACCTGATTTTTCACAAACAAAGGAGTACCATCAGAATCAATCCTACCTTAGACCAGGAGAGTGTGCTAGGCTCCCTATAAGAGGTTTTTATTTCAACCCAAATTCTCTATGACTGTTATTCTTTTTTTCGAGGAGTAAATGTGAAATAGATCTTCCTGGGAACTGGCTTTCCTATCCAATCAGACATTTTGCCAAGGAACTTCTAAATCTTGTGATTTACAAGTATACATTTGAGGGGTACCTTGCATATTATTCAAATCCTTTTTCTTTAATGAGGGAAATATTTAATTTTCACCAACTAGCAGTTTTATTGGTATGTCTTCATGATAGCTTAACACTTTCAAATTAGGCATTAACTAAAGACAAATTTTATGGGCAATGGAAAAAGAAATATGTTTTTGTATAGCAGAGTGATTTATTGTTGACTTTCTAAACTGAAATATTTTACAAATGACTTAATGGAAAGATGATGATAGATGTTGAAATTAGTATAAAGCTTAACAGAAAATCAAGTGACCTGATATCTACATCTATACCCTTCACCAGGTTCTTAGCATTTATTAATGAAGCAGATGATGGAATAGATCACGTTTCCTATGAACACAGTTCATATTAAAAGAAAGAGCGAGAGAAAGGGGAGGCTAGTACCCAGAAGATCTGGTTTATGGTTTAGAGTATATTTGGGCATAACCCAGTTTTAAGTATTTCTTCACTTATCTCTCCCAAACTTTGCTAACAGCAAGGACAGAGATAAAAATAGTATCTATGTGAATAGAAGCGCAGTATAGGCCCCACGGGCTGGCACAGGCATTTTGGGTAAGAAGTGCTCATAAACATTTGTCTAATGAACACCTATAAGTGAAAGAGCGAGTGAGGCTTTGTGCTCTGGCCAAGGGTGGGATTTTGAAGGTAGTCAGAGAGAATACCTTATGATACAAAAGAAAGACAGCTGGTTTGTGAGGAAAGGTAAAAAAAAAAAAAAACACCAGATAAAGAAATGAGTACTCAGAGGAAGGATAGCAAGTTACCAAGAAGAGACTCGATATTCTAAGAGCATATATAGGGGGAGGAGGTCTCCCTCAATCACAGACATAGGGGAGGGGAGAAGGGGGGAAGTGGGAGGGAGGGAAGAATGGGAGGAAACAGAGGAAGGGCTAACAATCGAGATGTAATATTAATAAATTAATAAAAAAAGGTAATAAAAAACCAAAAAAAAATGAGAAGCTCTTTAACCTCTTTGTCCTAAGGAGGGATTTGATGTAAACTGATTCATAATTATAAGAACAAGCACATCTCTTCATTTCTTGATTTCAACTCCAGTGGGAATTTTTTCTTCTTTTGGTCATCCTTAATTTAAATTTCTACTTCTCTCTGTTTCTTTTTATTTGTATTTTTCTTTTTTTTAAAAAAAAGCAAAACAAACAAACAAGCAAACAAAATCTCCACCACTTCTTCTTTACAGCTTTTTAATTAAAAAAGAAATGTTGGCTCTACAAATAACCTGGATGCCCCACCTCCTATCCTTGATTTCTCTGGAACAATAATCTTCTGAAACTATAGATATTGAATAAGAATATACTGAACCTGTTCTATGTTGTTATTTTCTTACTTTTTTTGTATTACTGGGTGTTTTTATTTTATGACTTCAAACGTTTTCCCTTTTTTGAAAATAATTTTTTCCCTCATACATCATGCCCTGATTATTGTTCCTGATTCTCCCAGCTGCTCCCTACCACCTCTCCTAGCTGGATCCACACCCTCTTTGTCTCTCATTGGAAAACAAGCAGGCTTCTAGGAGATAATAATAAATATAACAAAATAAATTATAATAAGACAAAAACTACCACATCGGAGTTGGACAGGGAAAACAAAAAGAAGGAACAGATGCCAACGGAAGGCACAAGAACCAAAGACTCCCATGTTGGTATTCTAGGGAATCCCATGAAAACACAGAAGTGGAAGCCATTAGTATACGTGAGGAGGACCTAATCTGATTCATGCAGGTCTGGTGCATGCAGCCTCAGTCTCTGAAATCTAGTGTGTTAAGTAAAATATTGCACCTTTGAAGAACCTGAAACTAGATAAATAATTGTCAGGGGATCTTCATGCCCAGATGATAAGGACATAATATCATGGATTGCTAATAACTAGTATTACCACCACTTGTTCCTAATTTAGTTACAATGGAGTTTTCTTAAATGCATTTGGTTGATGAGTTACTTTATCAAATACATAAAGCAAATGACAGTTATATTTCTGGTAGAGAAATATTTTGCTACTAGTTTACTATGAACTTTTGAAGAAGCGTAAACAAAATGAAAATATATAAGACATAGACACAAAATTCTAGAGTGATGAGGCCACAACTAAGAAAAGACAAATGTCTTACTTTTTGAAAATCAATTCTTGTTAAGGTTTTAGAAATTATAATTGTGTTTAATTACATTGTAGCATCTGTCACTCACATGACCTAATGTTTTATTTCCATTTCCTATATTTAAAATGCTGGGGAAATAAGGATATAAATACTTTATTGAAATAAACCTTGCAGTTGCTTGATTCTTATAATGTTGGTGTGGCTCCTTGCACATGTTTTGTAATTTCTTAGAATGGAGTATTTATTTTGGTCACTGACTTCTGTCTTTGGAAGGCTTGAGTCTGGTGTCCCTTCCTGCTCAGACAGAAGCTTTACCTTGTAAAATGTTGCTTGGAGTATGATGCGTGCTAGTGTCTTTTCTGTAGCTGAACTACTTCATTTTTTTAAAAAAGAGATTTTTCCCTACAGCCTCCTTTTTGATTAGTATATAGTAACTTCAACTATAGCATGTTATATTTTGATGATGTGTATGACCAGCTCAGGATAATTAGCATATCCACTTCTCAATTAGAATGACGTTGAATAGAAAAGACATTTCAATCATATTTACTGAGAGACTTAAAATTTTCATCTTTGTATTCATGCAGAAATCTGAGGCCAATAAATGTAGAAATAGCTTTCAGCAAAAGCCCAGTTAACTACTAAACATGTGATTGAGTTAGAAAAATTTTTACTTATATTGCCTATAGAGGGATTTTCTATCTTAGGATGCTTTGTAGCAGACAAGTATAGGATCCAATACCATAAGCATTACGAACATAAAAGGTTTTCGCCTTTTCTCTTGTTGGAGGATATTTCTGGGTCACAGAATGCCAAGAATCTTTAGAAGTTTCAGGTGCAGTTATTACACTCAATGACACACACTTGTGGCCCAAAACTAAGAACGCCAAGCCTTAGTCTCAGCCATCATCTAAAAAAATTTGAAGACAACAAGCCATTTGATTACTTCTTATGACAGTGACAATGGGTAGTGTGTGACTAATTGTAGTGAATATGGTTGAAATTTGTTAAGTGTCAACTACTCATCATCTCCTGGAACTTCTATAAATTACCATACAAAGTCTAGATCGTTATCAAGCTCTGGGTTTTCTTAGGGAATGAGTAAGCTAATAGTTTGGAGGGGTTAAAGTATGTGCTGGGGCTTCGCAGTTGGCATGAACAGGAGGTAAAAGTGGTACCCAGGCTTATGTTGATCCTGTATTACTGGTTTACGCTATGTCAGCAATATTTTGGCAATTGTGAAGAAACAAAAGTGTGTGTGTGCCTGAGTGTGAGGAGGGGCACAATGGAAGGAGGGAGAGGGAGGGAGGGAGAGGGAGGCAGGGAGAAGGAGAGGGAAGGAGGGAGGGAGGGAGGGAGGAAAGGAGGGAGGGAAGGAGGGGCAGAGGGAGAAGGAGAAGGAGGAGAGGGAGTCCTCATGAAGAAAGTGGTGTATAAGCAGATAAGGACATAGGTAATGACCCTGGATCTGCAGCGTATAGGTGAGATCTGGAGAGTCAACTGCAGATGGAGTTGGTTCAGTTTGTCCTAAGTGGCCTTGTCTGATCATTTGTTAACTGTGATTGGTGTTTTGAACTTGTATTTTATAAAGCACAATTATATTTCAGGATATTTGGGCTTGAGGAAATTCATGGGCTAGTAATTATGAATTTGATGTGAGATACAGAATTTGTTAGGTAAATTTTAATAAAATTCCAGTATTTTTTTTAAGAATATTGGAAATGGCAAATGTACAAAGTCACGTAAGACAGACAAGTTTCTCTACTTTTGGGGAAAATGTACCTAGTAACTGATCATTAATAGCCCAACACTAAAGTTGCCTGCTCTTACACTGTGATGATTATCATTTTAAAACTAGCTTTTTGCCTTCGAGCTACCGTGGTAAAGACCTACAGGAAAACTACTGTCGAAATCCTCGAGGCGAAGAAGGGGGACCCTGGTGCTTCACAAGCAATCCAGAGGTACGCTACGAAGTCTGTGACATTCCCCAGTGTTCAGAAGGTAAATGAACCTGAATGTATCACGGGGTGCTGCCCCCGCATATAGAACTGTAACTCATATTAAAGGCTGCAATGAATATACGGCTCACTCAAGTGCAAGTATAGATAGTTATGGGAGCGTTCTCGCACAATGTGTCAACAAACCTGTGGTCAGCAGATTCTTGCAAGATAACAAAAGACAGTTAACAATGTGAATTTCAATGGCAGGAGGGGGGGACACTGTTCTGGGAGAGGAATTGTGGGCATTTACCTGTTCACTTGCCTACCTCTAATTCTATCCTCATAGACCATCAGAGAGGACCTACGATCTAGGTCAACCTTTGGGGTCACATATCATATGTCCTGAGTACCAACTCTTTGCACTAAAATTCATGACTGTGGCAAAATGGCAATTATAATGTAGCTACGAGAATAATTTCACAGTCGGGGGTCACCGCAGTGTGAGGAACCACTGACCGTGATTTAAAATATGTTTATTATTAATTGTTCTGGTGCTGTTCATCCAGGACCTGCTTCTGAAGAAATGTGCTTAAAACTACTCTGATGTATCTCAGTGCAGGTTGTGTAGAGTCAAGATGTGAAATGCCAGGGCTCACTGAAACTGAACATTTCCATGTGATTTCTGTCAAATGTGAATGCAACCAAATGTGAGACATGACTGGCACTCAGTGCCATTCAGAATAGTGTCTGAGGAGATTAAAAATTGTATCTCAAATTGCTCAGAAGGCCAGCACCTAAGCCAAGATGGTGGTAGAATGGCCATTTCAGCATTGTATATGGTTGATTTTTTTCAGATATTTGCCTAGAGAATAAACTGAAATTTTCTTCTTTAATTCTGTCAAAATCCCTATGATTTCACAAACCCAGAAGAAACACAGATTAAATCATTTTCAGATTCATTAAGATTTTGAAGTACTTGGGGAAGGGGAGAGGCTTCTGGAATGCTGTCCATTTTTATAGTTGGGTATCATACCTGTTTATGAATATCTTCCATGGATATCCATTTCATATTATGTTTCTATTAACCACCTAACAAGTAAAGGAATTGTTAGCTAATTGTCATGGAGAAGGGAAACATGTTTGTGATTGGTTACGTTAAAATCCTTGACCTCAATGTGCTGCAGACAGTGTGTCTCTGTAAATTCTTACTTTCCATTACTTGTCATATTCTGTTCGCTCCTACACCTTCATTGTTTTATTTACTTTTAAAAATAATAAACTTATCTGTGATAACATTATGAATAAGTCTGTTTTGTATGAATAAGTCTGTAATTTGTATTTGTCTCTAAATTATACATGGAAGAGAATAAACCCTTTACTCCTAGGAATTCTCCACTGTCACGATTTTCTGAGACTGAGAATCACTGGCAAATTTGATTTGTTGGTTTTGTTGGGTCTGAGAAAGTGTTTGGAGGGCAGGTAGTTTGTTCAAAGTGCTTAGCCTAACTCTTGCATTACCTTCCTTGTTCTTACTGGGATGTGAATTTCAACCCCCCCCCCTTTCTTATGAAATACATTGGCATTTATTCTCAGAGGGGATTTTTTTTAAGTTCTAGGAAAAAAGTACTTTAAAACATTCCCATTCTTAGGTATCCTTAGGGGCGTGTTGTTCCTCAATAATCTGAGTCCCTGGACATCTTATAGGGAAAAACCTCATTCATTTGTGTGAAAGACACTTGATACTGTTGGTCACCATGTCATTAAAGATTGCAGACAAACACAGAGACCTTACAATAGAATAAGCCTTTAAGAGAAGTGACTGAACACCTGCCCAATGGGTTACACACATTCTAGGCATCATGAGTTGAACAGTGAGATTTTTTAAATTTAAGCTAAAAAAGACTTAGGTTTTATATCTATTTTAGTGAATAAAATTCAAAATAAGCAGCATTGTCCGTACACCCGTGAACAATAGAGCTAATAATAAAAGGGATGTTACAAAAAAGCAAATCTACCTACATCTGATGTGAATGGAAATATGGAAAAGAACTCACAAAATCCACTGTACTTAAGCAAGCTGATGAGTTGGTTGTCTTTGTCATTAGGTTTCAGGAGCAAGTTACAAAGATTCCTTCGCTATGAATGAATCAGTAATTATCAAATAGCTTTATATAGTTGCAATTAAGGTAAAATTCTATGATCAAATTCTGTTTTGTAGTTTTTAAATGAGGGGCTGGCTTCCTAGGCCTCACAGAAGACCTGTTCATTTTCTACACCAACAGCAATGGCTTTGCCTTCTAAAACCTAACTTTTTTTTTTTTTTGCTAACTTATAGTTAATGTATTTTTATCACGTTATACCACATTTATTGCATATTGTTTCTGTATATTTTATCAACTGTTACCTAGATTTTAAAGACAAGGAAATTAGTCTCCTAAAAACTATTACCACATACGCTTAGAAGTTTAGAATACATCACACAGTGAGGCCCTGGGGCCAACAACAGCCATATCTTCTGGGACCTTATTACTGATTAACCTAGCCAAATCTGCTTAACAAGGATCTGAGTATTAAGGATATCCGAAGGTGACACGTATGCACATTAAATGTGGATGCACATTGATCTACCGTGTTTGTTCTGGAAAGTAGTCATGTTATGTAGTCATTAATTTCATCCATGTAATAATTTTTCCTAATGCTGTTAAAAATCTAAGTCTGAAAATATTTTAAAATAATTTCCATAGTAATGCTTCCCAGAAAATAATTATATTCAATTTGATTAGCAGATATACTATTACAAACTGTGAAAAACCAGTTATGAGTAGTACATTACAATGGAAATTGTATATTTGGAGGCTTATGTGTTATGTGAAACTGACCTCGGGTAATTCACTTTTTCACTGAATACAAAGGAGCAAGCAACAATAATAAATGTTGCAGTGTTTTCATGGAAAACATCAAACCTTATATCCTTTTAAAAATGGGGCTAACTAAATAAATTTGTTTCATTCAAATGGAAAACTGAACTGTGATGAGACATAACCCATGTGGAACATTTCAGTGTGGAATTGACTGTGGTTAAACTGATCTCCTTTCTTCCTGAGCTTTCACATCACCCTCCTTTACAGTTTAGGTGCCTATTGGTCATATCCTGGGCAATCGTCATATCACATGAAAGGCGCTGAACTGGTACCTTATCTTATTTCATAAATTATCCCATATGAAAAGAAAGTAGATGGGCCAATCCAATACGTGGGTCACATATTCCAGACAGTTAATAGTTAATGTCCTGTTGTCTTATAAATGTAAACATTTCAAAAGAAGAGATCACTCTTATGCCATAGACCAAGACACTCCCAATATTTATTAGGCAAGAATCCAGTGGATAAATTAATTTTAACATGAATATCTTTCCTCACTTCAGCTAAGGTTAGGTGATCAATGCTCACAAGATACAAATGATGTGTGTGGGGAAATTGGCCGGATTCGTAGGGGAGCCAAGCAATGATTTATTCCAGGATGCTTGCTGTGCTACAAATCAACCTTCTGTTTGAGAAATCTCATTTGCAGCTAGTTGATGTGACTCAGTTTTCAGTGTGACTTGAGACCAGCCAGAGGTGAACAATTAATTAACCCGCAGAGCCGTCAGTATGATCCTGCATAATTAGATCAGCTTATACATTTTTTTAAAGAGTGGGTGCGCGGAGTTCAGTAGCAGGTCATCTTCTGTCCTAAGGTAGGTAAGAACGCTAGCTTGCCCAGCTGCTCAGCATGAACATTTACTAACAGAAGGGAGCTGTGATTATATGATTATCTATAAAAGCTTTGTGTTATTTAACTTGCAGCAGACCAATTGTCTGATTGGTCTCTTAAGTATATTAATTTTTAATGGACTGTAGTAATGTACTCTGCACTCTGTTGGTGTCACCAGATCTTGTATATGTTTAGAGGGTAAGCTGAGAAAGAATTACTATTCTGCTTATGATACAAACACTGAGATCTTGAATAATAGCTAACTCGGGAATAATTTGCAGTTGTCTCTTATTTGTCCAATTTTGATGTAGTTTTGCATAATTATTGAAATTTAGGCAGCATTATGTCCTTATGCTAAATCTCTATGAAACAAACTTAAAACTATTTTAATTACATGATACATCCCAGAGGTATTATTTTATAGTGCTATTTATGGGCATAAGATCCCAATTTAAAATTAAGATGTACAGCAGTTTGATTTTGTAAGAAAAACTGATTAGTTTAATGTTCTTTAATGCTATTGGTTTTACTACCAGAAACAACTAACACAGCATACTTTAATTTTATTAGTTGAATGCATGACCTGCAATGGTGAAAGTTACCGAGGTCCTATGGATCACACAGAATCAGGCAAGACTTGTCAGCGCTGGGATCAACAGACACCTCACCGGCACAAATTCTTGCCAGAAAGGTACCATCTCAACAGATTTTGATGCCATTAATCCTTCTCCTTACAAACTGTTGTTCATGCTGTAATACAGCACCACAAAACAACTCCTGTGCTTTCCTCCTGGGATGCAGGCAGATACGTTGGAATTAGCCTTCCTATGGTGGCTTCTGCCACAGCTGCTGGAGGCTTTAGCTCTGCAGAAAATATACTTGGACTGATAGGATTTATGAGCAAACATTTGAGAACAGTAGCTTCACTTTCAATTGAGTTGCTTAAGTTAGAAAGATTTTGAGCAAACCTGACATGAGGTGCAGAATGGAGACAGTAGCGGAAGTCTCCTCTTGTTTCCCATAGCAGTAAACAGACAGAAACTAAACCAGACAAAACAAAAAGCAGTCTGATGTGGCTCATAAAAAAATAGCTGGTTTGGTAGGCCCAGCCTTCCTGCAGGTAGCAGAGCTAAATGCAACCTCGAGTACTTAGGGTCCATGTCAAATCCCTTAACATCACTCATGTCTGTAATAAATAGAAAGAGGACACAAAAAATAACTTGGATATTTTATCCTTATGTATTTTTAAATTTCTAATGTAAACATTCATTTCATGTCAAAATTTTGAGTTGAGAAAAGAAAGCAAAGTGTAATTAATTTTATAATAAGGAATTAAAATGCAAATATTAGAGTAATCTATTTCCACCTTCTTTTGGAAATTGCTGTAAATTGCTTTGAAATTTTTATTTATTTTTGTTTATCTCTTCTTTTTGTTATTGTAAATGGAATGAAAACTTTTTTTTAGTGCATGTTATTTCTTTTAAGTAAGAACAGAAAGTATATGGTAGCAATTAAATTCAAATCACCAGTTCAGGACGCTGCTAATTTAAAGGGAGGTGGGATGTGGAGAAAGTGGTGTGATGGAGTTTGTCTCTTTCTCCAGTGGAGGTGAGGGCATGACCTAGAAAGGCTCCATTTCGAACACTGAACTGTCATTAGTAGCAAAGCTATTGAAACCGGACTTCAGTCTGAAGTTTAAGCCTGCCCTAGAAAAGAAGCTGCTCCCTTAATGAGCATTCTACACAAGGTCATGTTTGTGGAATTTGTATTTAATTGGACTCTGTGAAAAAGAGATGCAGTTGGAGATCCTAATTGGGAGACAAGCTCCAAATGGACCTAACTTATTAACAAAGAGGATGATATTGTATCATTAATGGAATGTGTGCGTTAAATTGGATGGTTGGTGACTTGCAGGCCCTATAAAACAGAAAGGAGGGAAACTTGTTCTTTTCCTAACTCTAGCATCCAAGCTAAGTGGAAAACTATTCTGTGACTTGAGGGCTGTGTGGTATTTCTAGGCAGATTTACGTGACACTTTTCTTGGTGTGGTTTGCAGATATCCCGACAAAGGCTTTGATGATAATTATTGCCGCAATCCCGATGGCAAACCGAGGCCATGGTGCTACACTCTTGACCCTGACACCCCTTGGGAGTATTGTGCAATTAAAATGTGCGGTAAGCTAGGGTCAAATTTATTGCTTCCTTTTCCTCTAACAGACTGGATCTAAGCAGCAGTTATTAGGGAGATAGGTTAACAACTATTTTATTTGCTATCTTAGCATGCCTGAGTTTTAACATTTTAAGACTATGTTGTGTCATCCTACCCAACCCTTGCAATTTTCATATAGCAATTGTTTTAAAAGGGATACATGTATAAGCGTACACATATAAACATGTTTGTTTATATATGGTGGTATGATGTAAATATGGTGGTAAATACTTGCAGTTTAATGATACCAAGAGAAAATTTAAAAGCCCATAATTGGGGAATATGTACACAAGTATAAAGTTCTCCAACTTCTCCTGGATGCTTTTTCTGCCTATTCTCTGTGAGTTGGAGCTTAAGCTGTCATCAGATAGCAAACCTCTTTTGGATCGAGACAGACCCTGCAATGGGGAAAATTATGCTTCATAGAAGCTGTTTACTGGTGTCTTTAATGTCCAGTGGTCGATGCCCTCCCTCGGGCCTGCCTTGGACATGGTCCTTAGCTAAATGCTCAGGATGCAAGCTAAATATCTCATCTTCTTACTTGTGATATTGCTTTAAATTTGTGAGTGTAGTCCTCTGTTTTTCTTTTATTCTAACCCATGTCTTCTTTTCTCTTCTTTAGAGTTACATTATGTAATAATAATTAGATAGAGACATGCTTTTACAAGACAAAAGTTTTTATTTTTGCAACTGGAATCTAAAATGCTTAAAGATCAATAGAACTGCATAGATTTATGAGGATGTAATAATATTGTAAATTGACTGGTAGTTTAAAGCTATGTATTGGTATAGAGGTATACAAAGAAATGGTTTATATAAAATCGTGTGCCTGTACCCAGAATAAGACAATATCATGTGGCCACGGATAGATAGTTGGAGGTTTCCCTGTACCACCTAGATGAAGAATGTCTTCTGAACAAGCCTTACAACATTATTCAGAGTACTGAATTGTCACTGTAATTCTTAGACCCACTAATAAAAAGAAAGTGTTTGGGCAAGTCATAAGGACGTAGAGAAGGGACACAGCATATGTGAATTGGTCACAGAATCTGGAAGCATCTCAGCTAATACTCAATGTTCCAGGGAGATTGAATCATCTGTTTTGTCCTTTAAAATCTAAGATGACTCCTATGACAGTGTCACTCTGTTGAGACTGGATTAGTTCCACCCATTGACTTATTTAATCATACTCAACTTTCCATCTTTTTAGATCAGTCAGATACAATACACCAATTGTTTGTGATCTAGGCATTATTAAAACATTTTCCTGGAATAAGGAGTAGTGAACACACACACACACACACATGAATGCACAGTGAATTAACCCAGGAATGCATACTCATAGCACACGAACCCATGTTCACATGCATACTCACATACACACTCACCCTTTGACTGGTGTGTGTATACTGGGAAACTTGAGGGATCCTCTCCCCTGTGGTTCCAAACCAAATCATAAGGTTTTTAAAAATGTAGTTGTAAAAGGAAATAAAGAATGATACTTTCATTATTATTATCCTTTTCTACTCTTTGGAACAAAAGCACGTTATCTAATACCTCCTGATTTTTACTATAACACATTGCCTTGAGGTTTAAAAACAATAAAGACAACAATAAAAGAGATATTGAAAATATATTAAAGGTGGGCATGGTGGTGCACACCTTTAATCCCAGCACTTAGGGAGGCAGAGGCTGGTGGATTGCTGTGAGTTCAAGGCCAGCCTGATCTACAAAGTGAGTCCAGGACAGCCAAGGCTACACAGTGAAACACAGTCTGAAAAAACAAAACCAACCAATCAATCAAACAAACAAAAAATACATTAAACACTTACGGCATTTATCAATGTGGGTTATTAATAATTGCTTACTTCTAGATGTCATAATTCATATACATGTACACATATGCACTTCTGTATGTATCCTATAATCATAGGAAATTTATCAATTCAATTTCAGTATGTGAAGTTATTTCAGAGCAATATAATGAGATAAGAAATAAAAGACACCCCAAAACAGTATACAGAATACAGGCTATGAAGAAATAGGGTATAAATTAAAGGAACAAACAGTGAGAAGACAAAGTGCAGATGGATGTGAGTAGTCTTCAAGAGGTAGAATATAAAGCATATATGTCACATTGGGAGGAGTCAGAAATGGGATGAAGATGCTTATGTGAGAGGTGTGCATCTCATGGGAAGGACAGGAAGTGCCTACATTAGGTGAGTTGCATCTAAATCCACTCTTCTGTATGATGTTGGGGAGTGTCATTAGAAATTAAAAGCATGTGAATTCATTAGTAATAGTAAAAACATTGGATAGTAATACATTTAGTTTTAATAAGAATAACTATAGTTTCCAGATACAGGGAATTCTATGGTACTGTAGTAATGTGTGTGTTTCAAATATTTTAGTGCCCCCTTGATAGGAGGTAACCAAGCACTTTTTGCTTACTTTGGGCACAAATGATCTTAGAGTCCGGTTGTGAAGACAGTTTGATTCTGCAGGCCGCCGAGGTTCTCAGGAATGTTAGGTATACCTGAGAGCAACTTTGTAATATGCTAGATCACAGAATGTAGCTTTGGTCCTTTAGAGAACATGGATTAGAATACAGCTCTTGCCCAGTCTGGTTGATCTCAATCCATCACCACCAGTAACTTACCTATCTGTCAAGATCTTTCTCTGAATTTCTTCTTTAATCTTTCAGTAGGGTCTAAAATGCTAGAATAATCCCAGCCCTAGAACTCTGCTCTGTAGTTCCTGTTTTATACGTCATCCACAGCTGTTTGTCTAATCATATGTGAATTTTTTAATTGGCCATTTTTACTCTTCACTGTTTCCTTTATGCCATAAAGTATTATTTTTCACCATCAGTATTTGGATGAAAGCTTTTCTAAGAGGAGTTATCAATCTATTCACTGTTTTCCTCTTCCAATTTTCCTCAAACCACACTACAAAACCAATGACGTTTCAAAATTCTGGTGACATCATTTTTCATCCTTGAGCTGAACTGTAACACACACACACACACACACACACACACACACACACACACACACACACACACGGGGGCAGGAAGGGAGAAGAGAGAGAGAGAGAGAGAGAGAGAGAGAGAGAGAGAGAGAGAGAGAGAGACAGACAGACAGACAGACAGACAGACAGACAGACAGACAGACAGACATATTGAACGTTTTCCTTGATACCAAATAAAGATAAAACAAAGCATCTTTAATTCTTCTTCCACATTTTTAATGTCCTGAGTGACCTTACAATATACCATTTTTCTTTCTAGAAGTTGTTGTTTTCTGTTCCGGGTACATTTTTAAAAAATTCTTCATTTTCTTTTTGCTATCTCATGTATTTTGAATTTCCATGATAATTCCTTTCCCCATAATGTCCCTTCTGCCTTCACTACTGTTTTCTCTCCTACCTTGTCTAAAACCATACCTCATGTCAATTTTATCTTAGCCATCGTTTTGCCCATAGCTATTCTTTCCTCTTTCTCCTCCTTCTCCTTCTCCTCTGCCACCACCCCCTCTGCCTCCGCCTCTTTCTTTTTGAGGCATTTTGTAGCTCTTGCTGGCCTAAAGCTTATTGTATAGTTCCTGCTGGCTTAATCGTGGGGCATACTTCTGCCTTTGCTGCCCAACTGCTGAGGTTACAGGCGTATGCCATTAAGTACTATTTTCATTATCATTTCTAAATTATCCTTGAGTTGGTCAAATATCTACCTATCTATCTACCTACCTATCTATCTATCTATCTATCTATCTATCTATCTATCTATCTATCTACTTATTTTTTTTTGAATCAATATTTTACTATGTAGCCCTGGCTGCCTTAATACTTTCTATGTAGACCCAACTATTCAATTTGCTGAAATCTGTTTGCCTCTGCCTCCTGAGTACTGGGATTAAAGGCATGTGCCACAATGCCCAGCTAAATACCTTCTTCTACCTTTATTATGTATTTATATCATACAGATATTGCTTTTCATGTCCGTAACTGATCAGAATCTCTTAGGCACTTTTTAAAATTCATTTTTTATTTTTATTTGTTTGTTTCTCTACTCATATCCGGAGGCTCCAGTAAGCAGAGTGCTTGGATATTGTAGGAGTTTAATAAAAAGTTGTTTATGAATTAAGGTTGATTCTTAGAAACTTGGAATGTTTTCACTTTTCTTTTTTGTTTCTTTGTATTTGTTTCTATGATTCTTGATTTCCACATAAATGAGGTCTAATGTGTTGTTCCCCATTTTTCTACCATGGCCTAAGCTCATGCATAACTTAAAGGTTTCAAAATTTGCTGGGCTAATGTGATTTTTGCTGTTTACTGGCTTAGTAGATTTTTCTCTGGTCTTAGGTTATCTCACTTCTGTTATTCTATTTCTTCTCTTCTTTCTTATTTTTGAATTTATAGATGACTTTTATTTGACCAGAATTCTTTCACAACACAGGCATCTATTTGAGGCATTTTGATAGACTGAACTGTACAATCCCTAAATTTAAATATTATAGCCTTAAATCCCCACATCATTATATTTTGGCATATGTATTTTAAAAGGGATTTAACACTAAGTAGAGTTCTAAGAAAGGGCCAACAGCTAGTGGGAATGACGGACTTATAGCAAAAGGAAGAGAGGTTCTTCCTGTGCTCCTTTCTCATGAGAGGACAAGGCAAGCAGCCAGCCATCTGCCAGCCAAAAGAGCCCTCATTAGGACCCAGTGGACCAGGACGTTGGTCTAGGACTTCCCAGTCTCCAGCACTGTGAGATAATAAATCACCATTGCTTATAATACTGAGTACTTGGCACTTTGTTATGACAAAATAGCCATTAATAACAAATACAAAAGCCTTCCTTGTGGTAAAAAAGTCAATATAAGCCCATTTAAAAGAGAGTATCATTATGTTTAAAACTTCAGTGTAGTCAGAGATGCTGAGAAACTATTTATGACATTTTTTTCCTCTTAGAGGAAATCTGACTTTTTCACTGAGTTTTATTGGAAGTTCAAGGCCAAAGTAAAGACTCATAGAAATACAATTTGTATTATATTCTCAGTCAGGAAAAAAAATCACACTATCAATACTCTTCTCGAGGGAAAAGTCTTTCACTTGGATGGCTTTTTCAAGTCATCTTCTAAGAAATAATACTATAGCATTGAAGACCTTTCATGAAGGCCTTGTCCCCTGTGTATTTTGTACCAGAAAAGACTTGGACAAAGTCCAGGGAAATGTTTCAGTATGAGTACTGGCTTCACATGGAGAGCAAACGTGCAAGCAATTTGAGGTTTGTAGTTTGGAGGTCTTTACTACTTTCCCATGTCAACTTTAAAACAAGAAGCTCTTTAAATTTACAGTGGGTCTGATCCTGCCCTTTGTGGTCCAAGAAGCACAAGTACTGTTGACTGGAGTGAGGTTTTATATACTGTACTCAAGTCTCTGGGGCCCATCAGGAGGTGAATCTGGTGTTTCCTTGCCTTCAGTAGCTCTGTTACTGAAGGTATGAGGTGGGATGAACTCCAGGGGATAGTCAGGTGTTTGTCCACTGGCCTGCTAAGCAATTTCTTCTTCACCATTGAAAACATATTAGAAGTACAGGGCTAGGGAGCTGCATCCGGGTAAGAACGTACTCAGCAAGTGTGGGGACATGACTCAGTATCCTTAGCAGCCATGTGAGAATAGGGTATCTGCTCTTCCTATGAATTACCTTCTGTTCTCTTCTGGTCTCTGAATACATCACGGGGAGGATGTCGGGCTTCTTACCTCTGTTGGAAAAATCATTTATTTTTGGCCAGGATTGTAACTTGGGAAATTATTGTGAATGTAAGGGTTTACTTGCGTGTATAACACTTATTAAGCCCTGGGTGTGGCTCTTTAAGACTCTTATACTTTAGCTCCCACTCATAGACATTAATTAAAATAAAGTTTGTCTGCAAAAATCATGCAAGATCTCCACAGATCATTCATAAAATTTGTTTATAATAGCATCTTTTAAAAATTATATATTCCAAGCTGCCCTTGTTCTTATGAGCGACATTCCCCAGCCTGTCAAAGGCTAAGTTATAGGTGCATGTCTCCATGCTTTGTTTGGACTGTCTCTAGAGATTTGTTTCTACTAGGAAAAGATGCCTGCCCTAGAGTTAGATATATTAGTCCTCTTTATCACTTTATCTAAAGATATGTATTCAAACTCGCAAACTGCCTTCCAATGTTCTGGCACCCTGATCATCCTGCACTCAAGACAACAAGGTGAACAAGTGCTTCAAGAAACCCCCGTTGTGTTTGATGGTTTTGTAACAAGACAGTGGACATTTCTGTACTGAATATTGTGTTCCTTAAAATATTTCCAAACAGAAATGGTTGTGTCAATCATCAACGACGAACATTCCTCCACTCCTAGGCCACAGAGGAGCACTTATATATCTTTCCGTCTGTTTCCAAAGCCTGGCCACCACTGACACCCCTGGCAAGATATTTTATTTGTGAGGAACTCTCAAAAGAGTTCCTGGTATGTTCAGTGTGAACTTGGTAGACATACTTGAAAAAATATTTGTGTGTGTGGTGATGATGTATTTCAAAACTATGTTGTTTTATCTTGAGCCGATCAGCTTCAGCAGATACTTGGCTCTGATGCTCTTCTTCCTTAACTCTTAGAATGTCCATGAAAGCCTCTTTCAGACCTTACTCAATCCAAGTACCACACTGAAGGATTAATTACAAAGGAATGCCTTTCCCAACATTTGACAGCCCCTTCCAAATCAATTATCTTGAAACATTTGTTTTACTTTTGCTCCAGGTTTTGGTGTTTATACAGTAGGGCTGCAGAAATAGTTCTGAAATAAGTTATTTTATTTGAAGAATAAGTAAGTGAGCAGTGACATCAGACATTTAGACCACACTTAAATGATCTATGGACAAATCATGTATCATAGATAATATTTATCCTTCATCAGATAATTTTATTGAATAGCTTCAAAGAGTCTCACAATGTTTCGATGATTAAAATTATTTAGTTGCCCTAAGTAGTTGTACTAATAAATCTTCATTCATCCAAATTATTTATTATAGTAACTGCAGAATTATGTAGTTTTTATGAGGCCACTTTTAGCAGCTGAATATGAAGTGAAATAAACACAGACTTACTAACCTTGTATTTAGTGTTTACCAAAAATGAGTATTTTCTTTTGTAGTTAAAATTATGATACATTTACAATAAAATAAAATGAGAAAAGTAAAAACCAAGATATTTAAGACTCTATAGAGTTACAGATGCTTATTAAATTAATAGGTAAAAAAAGATGATCATTATTTTCATAGTTTGTGTCTTTATGAAGCCTAATAAAACATTATGTGTATATATATATAGAGAGAGGAATGTATAAGTTCATCAGTACATATATATATACATATACACATACACATACATATGAAATACATATATATATATATATCTTTGGGTGTGTTTGTACATATAGATATAATACATCTGTATACATGCATATGTTGTGGAGGCCAGAGTCTGATATCATATGGCCCACTCAGTTATTCTACATTTTAGTTTTTGAGACAGAATCTCTGAACCTGTAACCTATTGATTTGGTTATTGGCCACATAACCAACTGTCTCTATGGATTTGCCTGTCTCTGCCCACCTCCACCAACCATCCACTCTTTTTTGGGTCATAGACCCATTGAAAGACCCAGATTTTCTGTGGGTGCTCCAGATCTGAACTCAACTGCTCAAATGTGTGAGGAAGGTACTTTGTTGTCTAAACCATCTTCCTAGCCCCTCATAACATTTTTGTTAACATACTACTGTATTTTTCATCAAAGAATGACTTTTAAAAATATACAGGGGGAGAAGGTCCCCCTCAGTCACAGTCATAGGGGAGGGGAGTAAGGGGAAATGGAAGGGAGGGAGGAATGGGAAGATACAAGGGATGGAATAACAACTGAGATATAAATTAATAAATTATATTAAAAACACTCTAAAAATAATTTTCTATCAAAACCTTAAAAATATTCACCTGAAGTACTGAACATGGTGGTTTATGTCTATAATTCCACCCTTTGGATGGCTGGAAAAAAACTCAAATAATAATTATGGTAATAATAATGATGATGATGATATAAAATGAAGAAATATTTAAAAATTTCTGAGTGAAAGTGAGTGAAAGCCGAGATGAACAGTCAGTTTAATAGTTTAAATGGTGAATATTTTATAATTGTTTAAAAGTGGAAAGTTCTTTAATTATTTCTAGCTGGAAACTTCTTTAGCTGAGATTTATTCTAGCAACAGAGGCTTTCAGCTTGACCCTGGCATTATAGTCGCTAAAACATTAATAAGGTAGTTTCCTAATATTACTATACAATTAATTTTCTTTGTTTAAATTAACTTTTATAAACAATATATTTTAGCATATTTTTCTCTTCCCAAAGTCTTCCCTGATATTCCTACTTCCACATTTATCCAATTTCGTTTTTTTTTCTTTCTCTTTGATTTTATTAGAGTCAGATAATTTTTAAATGTTTACTGTGCCATTTTCTTTTTTATTCACTTTACATCCTGGTCATAGCCCCATCCCTCCTCACTTCCCAGTCTACCCTCCCCATCTCTTCCCTACATCCCTCCTCTTATTCCTCAGTAAAGGAGAGCACCCACTTCCTATCCACACCAGCTCAACAAGTCAATCTGGACTGAGTCCCACCAAGGGGAAGTGATCAAAAAGTTGGCTACAGAGTCCATGTCAGAGTCAGTCCTCACTCCCCTTCCTAGGGGATCCACATGAAGCTTGAGCTGCCCATCATCTACACCATTGTAGGGGGCCTAGGTTCAGTCCATGTACCCACAAAAGCTTCTACCCAAAAGTTACACTGTCTAAAAGTTGTGAAAGGATAAAGATAGAATAGATAAAGCAGAAATTGAGGGAATGTTCAATCAATGTCTGGCCCAACTCAAGACCCACCCCATGGTAGAGAACCCACTCCTGACACTATTAACAATACTCTGCTAACCTTGCAGGCGGAGCCTAGCAGAGCTGTCCTCTGAGAGGCTCCATCGAGAAGTGGATATGAAACAGATAGATGCTTAGCCTCACAGCCAAATATTGAATGATGTGTAGGTAGTCTCATGTAAAAGTGGGAAGAAAGAGAAAAGGACTTAAGTGACAGGAGCTCCATAAGAAGACAAACAGAACACCAACCAAGGACAATACGTGCAGTAAACATTGAACCCCTACCCAGATCTAGCCAAGGGACAGGCATTCTCTACAGATGAGTGATATGTGGGGACTGACTTTCACATGAATTCTGATGCCCCATATTTGACCATGTCCCCTTGATGGGGAGGCCCAGTGGCACTCAGGGGAAGGATAGCAGGCTACCAAGAGGAGACTTGATACCCTATAAGCAAATACAGGGGGAGGATGTCCCCCTCAGTCACAGTCATAGGGGAGGGGAACAGGGTAAAAGTGGGAGAGAGGGAGGGATGGGAGGAAAGAAGGGATAACAATTGAGATGTAATATGAATGAATGAATGAATGAATAAATAAATAAATAAGACAAACAGAGCCAACTAACCAGGGTCCAGAGGGGATTTCAATGGTGGCAGCATGTATAGAGTCAGAATTTTTATAATGTAGGCTTTCCTGAAACTTAAAAATGTGCTTATTCATGTGAAAATTGTGTATTTTATTGGTGTTTTAAATGTATATGCTCCTTGTATTTTTCTATTATGTTACTGCTTACAACTGTTCCTTGCATCTACCAGATATTGATTTCCTTATGAGTTATTGTCATCTTACTTATCTTAACAATCTTCTTCACTAAGTGGATTTCAACTTGTCTTTGAACTAACACATCTATCTAGTCTTCAGGTATTAACTGTCATGGGCTTTCATCAGTATATAAGGTCACACTGAATTGTGAATGATGAGTTGAGGTAGAATGTCTGCTTCCAGAAACCTGCACCCCCACCACGACATCTTTTTTTTTTTTTAATCTAAAAGAAGCTTACACAGTAGAAAAAGCAGTCTTTAAAATTTGTGTATAAGTGAATATATACCATGTGAGTCTTTTGACTTCTGGGTTAACTCACTCAGTATGATCATTTCTAGTTCTATACATTTGTTGCATGGTATATACTCACTTATAGTTGGGCACAAGTCCGAAAGGCATGTCCCACAAAAGTCTTGACTTACCAGGATATTGAGATAGATGTGAGGACATCCTACTGGGACTCTAGGTAAAAGAAATATAGGAGATAGGGAAATTGAAGAAGCCAGAGGGTCCTAGAAACCTACACAAAGAGCATCGTGATGGGTGGATTGGGGCCCAGGGGTATCTGCTCAAACTATTGCATTAACCAAGGACAATACAAGTAGTAAACATTGAACCTCTACTCTCATCGATCCAATGGACAGGACATTCTCCACAGTTATGTGGAGATTGGGGACTGACTCTGACATAAACTCTAGTGCCCCATATTTGACCACCTCCCCTTAGTGGGGAAGGCCTGATGGCACTCAAAGAAAGAATAAGCAGGCTACCAAGATGAGACTTGATAGCCTATGATCATTTAGTCGGGGAGGAGGTCTCCCTCAGTCATAGACCTAAGGGAGGGGAATAGGGTGAAAGCAGGAGATAGGGAGGAACGAGAAGATACAAGAGATGGGATAACAATTGAGTTATAATTGGAATAAATTAATTAAATGATAAAAAATAAAACCTGTTTATATATGAAAACATTCTATCAGGTTCCAAGTTTCCAACTATGACTATTTTATCCTTTTGTGTTTACTTTCTTGGTTCGTATCTGTCAATTCAAAGCATGCTCATTTCTTTGGAATTAGCTTTGTACTAATTTCTCAGAGATATTACAAGCCCATATCTAGACAATATGGCCCTGACTGTGACACTGAGCCACTGACAGACAGTGAGACTGATCTGTGGTGTGCAGGATAACAGGCACGGAACACTAAGCATAGTGCTTGAGAAGACCAGTAACCCAGTACACAGACAAGACAAACAGATAAGGAGGGGAGTAAAGAGGCCAAGTGATTAAAGCACGTGATAACACTGAAAATACCAATTGAAGTATAGTTTTTACTGGCATTCCTAACTGTGAACTCCATTGCATCTTCTGGACTCAAGTTCTTATTGCCATCACCAGTCTGCTAGGCAAGAATTTGTGCCTAAGAGCTAAGCTTAGTCTCTTTTATGTTTCTATGACAATATGGACAATAGTTATCTAAGCTTACAGTCCTGGACGCTGCAAGTCTAAGGCGGAGTCAGAGCAAAGGGCAAGGAACTGATATTGTGTTAAACATCTTGGAAGGGAGAAGAGCAAGAAGCCATATGAGGGGAAGAACAACATATTGAAATTAAGTTTAGGATCTTCAGTACAAACTTCTATCTAAGCCACTTAATAAGACAATATATATATTTATTACTTATGAAGCTGTTGTTTTTTCATCTATCTATTCATCCTTCCATCTATCATTCACCCACCTATCATTGATATCAATGATTTTACATAATACTCATCTCAAATGGCAATATAGAGGCCAATCATTGAACATGTTTATCTTCATTTGAATTTCTTTATAAATTAGAATATTTTTGAGCTAGAGTTCTATTTTCTAAAGGAAATGCATAAAATATGAACTATTTTAAATGAATTAGAACAAAGTTATTATTCTAATACGTTTTAAGGGAAATCAGAGGAAACCATTGTTTTACTGCAAGAGACTACCCCAACAAAAGCAGCTTAATGGAGAGAGAGTTCATTCTGTCTCCCAGTTTAAAGTCACAGTCCACAGGGTGGGAATGGCAAGATGGCCAAGGTCTGAAGTGCTGGTTCACATCACATCCATAGTCAGGAAGCAGAAGTGTGAGTGAGTGCTGCTCAGTCCCCTTCTCTACTTATGCCACCCAGGATGCAGGCCATGGAATTGCATCATTCCTACTCTGTAGGGCTTCCCACCTCCATTAACAAACTCAAGGCCATAGTCATGCTCTGATGCCCATCTCCCAGGAATCCTTGTCGCTGTCCAGCTGAAGTGCTCTTTTGTGTAACTGTCCCTTGTTTATCTTTATTGTTGTTTGTTTGTGTTTACAGAACTTTACAGCATAGGCAGTACTTAGCTTGCCTAAGGGTAAAGAAAATTGGCTCAAGAAAACTTAATGAAGTAAAACATCGGTCTACAAATAAAAGAAAAATTAACTTAGAAAAGTAAAAGGTTGTTTTTAATAATCTTATACTTCTACATATAGAAAGCATAAATAGACCATTCTGTGTTTGTAAAGGCAAGCCTTCTAGTTCTAGGATGTAACACCACAGAGAAATTTACTTAAGTCTAAAACAGTTCAAGATTGTGAAAAATGGCTTTTATCTAAAAATTGTTGCATAATCATTTGTCATAAAGAAGAACAGGGGAGTTTACTTCTTATTAAACAAATCAGGGTTTATGCATTTCTTCTGGGTTTGTTTTGAGGAAGGGTGTTAGCATAGTCCAGGCTGGTCTCAAATTGTGGTCTTCCCTCCTTGTCGGTTAAGTGCCCGGATTCCTTATGTACATCCTTACACTCACCTTCTAGATTGTTTCCCACTATATTTGATTGAGAATACATTCAACACCAAAAGACTGAGTCTGGCTTATAGTAAAAATTAATTTCATGTTTATTTTTATATAGTAAGTAAAATCAGTCTCTGTCTCTCGGTCTATCTCTGTCTCTCTCTCTCTCTGCATATGTGTGTGTGTGTGTTTGTGTGTGTGTGTGCGTGTATGTGTGTGTGTGATTGATAGAAGAAAAATATAGGAACAATTCAATTTTTTAAATCCCCAAAATTTGTTCGAAAAGAAAATAAAGTATCAACCTACAGAGCATTTACCATATAAAAATTTGTTGATGATTAAATTGTTCAATTGTATGTCCTGGAGACACTTGCCTTTAGGAATGACATTGTAGTCCTTTCAGAAAGAACTTATTTTAGCATGTGCATGATAGAGATATGTGGAAGCAAATTTATTTCAGAATTTCATGAAAAAATTAATCTAGGGTTAAGATGAAAGGAAAATTGGAATGATAATAGGGATATGTTAATTTAAAATTTTTTACTTCATTTAATTATCTTTTAAATTTTAGAAATGATAAAAAAAAAATCCCTGGTACCCTAAATAGAACACATACTGAATGGGTAATGGCGTGATGAAAGGTATTCTTTAAGTTCATATTTTTTTCTACCAATAGCTCATGGTGCTGTGAATGACACTGAGGTCCCCTTGGAAACAACTGAATGCATTCAAGGCCAAGGAGAAGGCTACAGGGGAACCAGCAATACCATTTGGAATGGAATTCCCTGTCAGCGCTGGGATTCGCAGTACCCTCACAAGCATGACATCACACCTGAGAACTTCAAGTGCAAGTGAGTCAATTCTGGGAAATGCTGCAAATGTCAGTGAATCCCAGGGAAATGGATAGCTTGCTTGTTACTCAGTCTGTACTACAGTTTAATGGCCTAGGTATATTTAAGAGCAAAACGGGAGATAATCTTTTCAGGCCTCATTAAACATTTTTAACAAGCATTCCAGGTAATGCTGATCTAGAGGGCTGATAAACCATATTTTATAAAACACATCTTTAGGTTCTTTTTCATTACAGTTTTTTCCCTGTATGATTTACTTAAGGAATTAATTTTTCGTGAAAGCTGTCTGGTTTCAGACTAGATCCTTTTCAATTTTTCTTATTTGCATGAAGGCAAGGATTGCATTTTATTCTTTTACAGTGATACACACTTTGATTTCTGTCAACAATTCAAATTATTAAGCTTTCAGCCTTAAAAGTCCATGAACAAAATTATTTTCAGTAGTGTAGGTGTTTTCAATTATTTCTGGATCTGTGAAAATAATGAGAATCAAAAATATGTAAATCAGCCAAATCAAAGAAACTGGCCTCCAGTATTAATTACATTGTGGTTATGAACTTTCCTCACAATTCCTTGCCCACTGATTGTCTTATTAGATAACTGCAATACTGCTTTCATGTGTTTTTAACTTGTCCACGTTGTTAGAAGGAGCATGAAAACATTAGTTTCTTTTGAAATTTATAACATACACGCCATGCATAGAGGCTTTTCTGCATTAGCATCAAAAAATAACATATATTGGCTTTATATAATTGGCTTTTAATAAGACAATCTGACAAAACAGGATGGAGAGTTCTGGAAAGGAGGTCTGTAGGTTGCGAGTGCACTTGCACGCGCATGCGTATGCTAGTTAAGTCATTAGTTTTTGTCCTGACTTTTTTCATTATTTTATAAGCACATAATTTATATTTGTCCTTCTGGTTTAACTTCTATCATGCCCATGACACAACCCTATACTCTACTTATGCAAAGGTCTAGTTTGACAAGATTGATTATTACTTGTTGCTTTTCTGACTAGATGCAAATCTACGCATCAGAACCTTGTGTGTTTCCTGTGTTCCATTTGGATATGTATGAAACTGAAAAGCTCTTAATTGTACTGACACAAGCACTGTCCCTTGCAGATGAGTACGCATGTGTGCTTCCACGATTTGTTTAATGTGAACCTTATAGTAAGAAATAAAGACATGGCTGGTGATGGAGATTAGGATAGAACTGTGAACACATTGTTTTGACTTTCAGCACCACAGTACATAGATAAATATGCCAGGAAAATAGTCTTAAATATAAAGAACTTTAATGGACACTGGAGACTAGGGAAACTGCATTTCCAGTGAAAAAACTGGCAAAAGATACGCATGCCTTTCACCGACATCTTCCTCTACAGTTAGGCATGCATATTATAATCACTTCTTAATTTTTTAGTAACATTTATAACAGTAATAAATAACTTCTCTAAACTGAAAAAAAAACCCTATTCATTTAGAAGAAATATGTGCACCAAATTACATCTATCAAAGAAATACTTATTCATATAAAGGAAGAAAATTACCTTTATTTGAGTGTTTGCATAGTTTCAATTTTCATTTAAGTAAGAGAAGTGGATATAAGAAATTTTTCTTCTTCAGAGGGAATGAGTTCTTCATTTATATATATGGAGCCAAACTTTGAGACTGAACGAGAAAAACTGAGAGCTGCTGCCTCTGTGGTCCCTCAGGCAGCAGTGTGCCTGGGGAACTCTGAAGTTTGGAGGACAGTGTTTATTTTACTACCCTGGGGAGTGTGTGTGGTGTATACGGAGCTCCAAGTTATTATCACTGCTCTAATCTAAACCATGCGTACATCTGGGATCCTAGAAACATAGTGGTGCTAGCTTCACCAGGCGATTTACCTTAACATGCTTCCTCTCAATAGGGACCTTAGAGAAAATTACTGCCGCAATCCAGATGGGGCTGAGTCACCATGGTGTTTTACCACTGATCCAAACATCCGAATTGGCTACTGCTCCCACATTCCCAAGTGTGACGTGTCAAGTGGACAAGGTAATAGCTGACATTTTGTAATACGGGCGTGAGTAAATCCACGGGAAATGTCTATAGAGAGGACATATTCTATTTCTTTTGTTTTTTCAAATTTATTTATTTATTATCATTTATTCACATTACATCCCAATTGTTATCTTCTCACTCTTATCTTCCAGTTCCCATCCTTCCTCCCTCTTCTGCCCTGTTACCGTCCCCCAGACTTCTGAGTTGGGGCTCCTTCCCCACTGTCTGACCACAGTCTATCAGGTCTCATCAGAGTAGCTTGCATCCTCTTCCTCTGTATGCCTGCAAGGCTGCCCTGCCAAGGGGACAGTGATCAAACTGCAGGCACTGGAGTTCATCTCAGAGGCAGTCCCCACCCTCCCCTCTGCAGACACACATGGAGAATGAGCTGTCCATCAGCTATATCTGAACGGGGGGGGGGGGGGTCTAGATATGTTGCATGTTGAACTGTTCTTGAGGCTCACAAGGAAGAGCACATGGAGTCCGAAAGGTATATTTTATATATTCATTCCTTTGTTAACTCATTTAATATTTATTTACTCATTTATTTAGTTAGCTATTATTCACGAGAGGGTGTAGTGCTATGTAGTGGCTACATAAAACCCGTACCATCACACAAAACTAAACACCCGGCTCTAGAGAACTACTTTTTTATATTTTGGTTGTGAGCCTAGCCTTTCATGGCTGAGCCATTTCTCCAGCCCAAAAATTCTTTTTTTTTTTTTAAATTATTTATTTTTAATTTATACATCCCGATTGTAGCCTGCTCCCTCATTCCCTCCTGGTCCCCACCCTTCCTCTGTCTTCCCACTTCTCCCTCTCCTGTAGTCCTCAGAAAGGGGGAGCCCTCCTACCCTACCTGCTGCTCCCAGCCTATCAAGTCTCATCTGGACTGCTTGCATTCTCTTCCTCTGTGGCCTGGCAAGGTTGCCTTGCCATGGGGAAGTGTTCAATGAGCAGGCAAGAGAGTCCGTGTCAGAGGTTAGCCCGTCCTCCACATATTATGGGACACACGTGGAGACTGTGCTGTCTGCCTATTGACTACATCTGAGCAGAGGGGCTAGGGTCTTCTCTATGCATGGTCCTTGGTTGGTGCAGCAATCTCTGCAGGCCTACCAGGACCCAGATTTGTTGGCTCTGTTGTTCTTTTTATGGAGCTCCTGTCCCCTCGAGGTCCTTCAATTCCCCCA
The DNA here is from genome assembly GCF_964271855.1 of Acomys minous. NCBI lineage: Eukaryota > Metazoa > Chordata > Mammalia > Rodentia > Muridae > Acomys > Acomys minous. The sequence goes on from NC_140487.1 coordinate 32,250,315, forward strand.
ACTCTTTCATAATACTCCCTGTCATCTGCCCCTAAATTTGGCTGTGAGTCTCAGCATCTGCGCTTTGATCCCCTGCTAGGAGGAGTCTTTCAAAGGACATCTATGGTAGGCTCTCATCTTGTCCCCTCTTTCTGACCACTCCTGTTTGCCCTTATGAATGAGAATCAAGAAACCTCCCTAAGGTCCCCTTTGTTATTTAGCTTCTCTTTAGTAAGCAGGAAACATGTAAAATGAAAATGCCAGTGGCTTGTTATGTAAATTTGTCGCTAAATACCAGAGAGAAAATGAGCTACAAATGAGAGGTGAGGGGTGTAGCAATGGCCATCTGTGTAAAGTATAAAATGATTTAAGGAGTCAGGAGGTCAGAGAGCTGTGCCCTCCATGCATACATGTGAAGAACATCCTGGGGAGATGTAAATTCAAGTAGTTCAAGAGGAAGGAGTACTTGAAAATTTGAACAGGAAATGAATTCTTTCACTCTGACTGTCACCAAATGAGCAAGATGGACCAGTAAACAAGGCTATATAAAGGCAATAGTGTTCAATTGTATTGGGCTCGCAGGAGCTCTCAGACTGATGCACGGGAAGTGTTGGTGTATTGCTATGAAGTTCTGTGATCTGATTGGAGCTTCAGCTGGATCACACTGGCTGCCTCAGAGAAATAGACTTCTTAGGGAGGGCTACAGATAAGCGGGCCAAGAAGCAGTGTTTCAGCAGATCCTGCCAAAGGAAGTGACTGTGACCTGGGTGTTAGTGAAAGTGACCTTTAGTGCTGTGTTTAGATAAAATGCAACTGACTTGGAAAGAAGAGCTGGTTCAGGGAGCAGTAGTAGATAGATTGAGTTTACTCTGTGGAAATAATTAATCAGTGGTGAATAATCACGTTGCACTCTGGACACATGTTGATGTGCAGTAAATTGAGAGCTATACTTTTAGTGATTATATTCTGGTTCACATAAACTTAAAAATCATGGCCATTGTCATGAAAGGTCCAATTTTACCCTAAAACTCCATTTCTTAGGCTCATGGCACTGTGTACACTTTTGTCCTTTAACATTTCCCCCAGTGGCACTGTTGTGGAGCAGCTCGGAAAACAGAGCTGTAGAACGAGCCACAGAAGAGTTCATTTAGTCAATCTCACTATTTGGTAGTCTTAAAGGTCAACTGGAAATAATGTTAAAACCAGTAATTAGGGAACATTTGTTGGCACGTGAGTCTTCTGCATCCTTGCTGAAATTATGGTAGAAGAAAATGAACACAGCTCTTTTTAGAGCTTCTGCTTTGAACTGAGTTACTTTTATACATACAGGCTTGCTTACATACAGAAAGAGCACATACACACACAGACACACACAGACACACACACACACACACACACACACACACACACACACACACATCAACACATGCCTCAGCATTTTGTGAAATTTGCTTAGAAATAGGATGGCTACACAGTTTCAAACCCAGGCAGGTTTAGGATCTGCTGTTATTGCTACATACAAAGAGAATTTTTTCCTTCCCATTTCTTAATTTACTGACCAGATGCATCAGTTATCATGCTCCCAAATTGACATCATGTGCCCAGGCGTCATACTCTGAAGAAAACAAACTATTACCTATGTGGTTTTCCTGTCAAGCATCTTTAAGTTGATCTCATGAGTGAGAAAATAATTAGACCAATTGAAACTTAAGAACATTTTTACAATGGCTGTCTTGTGTGACTCAGCATGCCAAGATCACAAGAAACCAAAATCTAAATACAAGGAACTGACTGGTGTAGATTTTTATTGTTATTTTTATACATTTTCTGTGCAGTGAAGAGCTTCAAAAGAAAATTCTTGGGAATACAAAGATCATTTTAAATGTTTTTGGTGTTCCAAAGAGCTGCCTGTCTGATTTTCTTCTTCTTCTTCTTCTTCTTCTTCTTCTTCTTCTTCTTCTTCTTCTTCTTCTTCTTCTTCTTCTTCTTCTTCTTCTTCTTCTTCTTCTTTGTAAATGTGAGAGATGTTATTATGTAAACATTTACAATGGGAATCAAAAGTGTAGTTTTTTTGTTTGGTTTTGTTTTTTTTGAGACAGGATTTCTCTGTGTAGCTTTGGCTGTCCTGGACTTGTAGATCAGGCTGGCCTTGAACTGACAATGATCCTCCTGTCTCTGCCTCCCAAGTACTAGGGTTAAAGGCATGTGCCACCGCGCCTGGCTGTGTAGAGATATTTTAATCTGAGATATTTCTCACTAATTCACATAGATGTTAGTTTCTGTTTTCATTGTTAAGTTGATTTTGATGGTTTCACATGCTTACAAAATATTTATGTTTTACCCTACACAAGAGTGTTGAGTCTTGTGTATTTTATGCCTAGATTGTTATCGTGGCAATGGGAAAAATTACATGGGCAACTTATCCAAAACAAGGTCTGGACTTACATGCTCAATGTGGGACAAGAATATGGAGGATTTGCACCGGTAAAAGATTTTTTTCTTTCACTTATAAATTGTGATGATAGTACCAATCAGGTATATTCAAATATACATAGTTATTTCCTTCCATTTTTTAATAGAGGAAGACAAAAGAAACTATGGAGTATTCTGTTTATATAATTTATGCTATTGTTCTTTCTCTACAGCAAATGTTTAAGTATATAATATAAGCAGTATGTATTTGTTGAACACTTCATATTAGATCTGAAATATAATAGATACTGTGAGGAACATGAAAATGTGGACATGTAGTTTGATCCCAAATTTCATCAAGGATCTAGTCACACAGACAGAAGCTTTACATAACTCAACAAGACAGTATGGCGGCCAGGTCAAAGGTGATAGTGTTAGTAAAAATAAGACTAATAATAGTGTGCAAAAGAAATCAACAATAATTTTTATATGCATATTTAAATTAAATATCCACTTGACACGTAAAATTTATGGAAACCGTGTCTCTCTAGCAGTTGTAATGTATAAAACTTTGAAGTCATTACAGAAATATACTTAGGAAAATATTTATATTTTCAAGAAATATACATATTCACATTGGATATTTTCTTAAAGAAGGTAACATTCACAAAACACTAGAAATAGTATCAGCACTTGCAAAATCATAAATGAAGACTGACATATAGTCTTTACTTAAAACAGATTCTCAGTAAATATGGCAGAATATACACACTAGAATAAGGGAAAAGTATGTAAGTTAGGATCCTTCAATTAAATGCCTGCCACACATCTTTTTACACCAGTTTTGTACTGCTTTATCATTATATTATTATATGGGAGATATTTCTCTGTGTGGATAAGAAATCAAGTATTCAGAGAGGTTGGATTACTTTACTTCAGGTCATGTCTTAAATATAAAATTCCCTTCTAAATAGTATGCTACAGTGGTTGATATTTTTTAAAATTTATTGACTTCAAAATCAAACAAGATAATGTATATAATATTTTTAGACAGGTTGCTTTTAGATCATGATCATTTACAACTCAATTTTGTAATTTGTTACTTAGCTGTCAGAAAACTCTATGTTGCCAGTATTAAGCCAAGAGAAATTTAGAATTTAATTGACAACTCATTTCTCGTTCGTTGTGATGATTGTATTGCTAGTGAAGATGCTTATTTGTGTGAAAGATTAAAAATTTTTTTACAGTAGCTTGTATTTTGTACGTATTTTATAATTTAATATTCAACATCTAACTGCTTTCGTTTAGATAATGTTTTCTATATTTTATGCATAAAATTGTTATTTTGCACTGTAAAATCTCTCACCACTCTATGCATACTATTTATTGAGCTTCATTCCGTATACTCTAAACGTGTAAGTTGAAAGTGTGCTTCGAAACTACAAGAAAGATAGCCAAGGCTTGTGTTGGGTATGTAATGAGGGAGGTGTGTTAAGATCATATCTCCTTGTGCCATTGTGTTTCTCTTGGCTGGAAGAGACACTTCCTAATGTTCAGCTTGTTTTCACAGTCATACCTTCTGGGAGCCAGATGCTAGCAAGCTGAATAAAAATTACTGCCGGAATCCGGATGATGATGCCCATGGACCTTGGTGCTACACGGGCAATCCTCTTATTCCTTGGGATTACTGCCCCATTTCCCGCTGTAAGTAGTACATGTCATGTTCTTCCTCAGTTGGAATGTTTCAAATGTACTGCATCTCCACTAAAACAACTTCTTAATCAGAGGTTACAATGATGTAGGACTCGGCAACTGATTCCAAACAAGCAGTTCTCCAGAGAGCAATGAACACAGCCTGTCTCCTCTGTCTGTTCTTCTCCCTTCCCTCCCACCAACCCTCCACTCACCTCCTCTTTCTACACTATTTTCCCCTCCCTTTCTCTCTCCTTTCCTCGTTCTTTATTTCTCCTTCTCTTCCATGATCTTTTTATTTATCACTTCTTTTCTAGAATAAAAGCAATTATGCAAAAAAAGCAATTATGCTTCTTTAAAAGTGTTCGTATCCTCAGAAACTTCAATTTAAAATTAAAAAGTAATAAACTGTCATGGTGTTACTATATTTGGGCCAAAAGACTCATCCCAGCACGAACACTGCCTATTCATCACTGAGTATAGTAGAGCTCCTGGTAAACTTTCTACTTCTGCAAAGTCTGTGAGAAGACTTGAAATCCTCTGTAGTAAAACACGAAAATGCATGGAGGTTCAATTATACTTTGTAAAATGTGTTTTAGTATTACTATTTAACATTAGTAATAAAAGTTAAGATAATTTTGTTTAAAACTATAATGTATAAGTGCTAGGTATAAATTTCATTTTACATATTTCATAAAAGTATGTGCTGTGTATTTCATATTTAATGAGATATAGTAATAAATAAAAATGTGACAATTCAGGAGAAATGACAAAAAGTTAGCCTTTTGGAATGAATATAGTTAATAAGCAAATGCAAATTAAAAATAAAAAAGAAGGCTGGATATCAAGAGAAATCATTTCAAAATGTCTGATGGCAAATGATAAAAATGATTGCTAGTATTCAGTACTGGTGAGCACATGTCACCCAGTGCAACACTACTTTGGGTAGTAGGAAATCCTGTCTATACGTCAATTTTGACAAATGTATCAAAAGAAACACATATGTGATTTCCCTATTTCTTCTGGTTATGTTGTTCTGGGATCTAACCCAAGGCTGAATCTTCTACCAAGATCTGGCTTGTGGCTCATTTCTGGGCACTCATATTGCATCGTTGTATCTTTAAGCAACATTCTATGATTAAGAATAATAAAGGCTTATATAGTATACAATCATAGAAGAATTTTTGAAAAGCTGGCCTTTAAAATAGATCATACTAATTTCCATGTTAAGTATTGCTCAACCTAGAACAAATGTATAGACCAGAGGGATTGAGGGCTTGTGTGTGGCTTGACTTATAAACTTAAGGCAGGCAGCACTCATGATTTTCAGGATTTCAAAAACAGATATACAACTGACTTCTGCAAACTAAAATCATCAAGATGCCGTTGAAAGATATCAGTATGTTACTAGTGTTTGATTAAATGCTCTTACCAATAACTCTTTTTTATTTCAGTGTATACTGGACGTTAATTGCAATAAATATTTTCACAATGTCATTTTTCCACTTATATTTATAGGCAGGGTTTATTTACATTTTCTCCTTGGTGAAAAGCTAATACAATTTATCTTTAGAAGATTGAGCTCTTATTATTTATTTAACCTCAGAGACAATATTCATCATTTTTCACTATATCTTTTTCTCACAAAACATGTGAAGATTTGAAATTGCCAAATAGTATCTAGCATATGTGGTGGTGTGGAGTTCATCAAATAGGTAATAATGAAGATATGGCTATATGAATTCTGTATGTACACTGACCCACACATACATACACTTTGTGTAGCTTAAGTAAATTGTAGTTATTGAGAGTGTAGTGGTTGATTTCAACTCAGATTTCCTAAGTAGAAAAAACAGTTCTATGGTTCTACAAGTATATATAAGTAAAAAAAAAAAAAGCTCCTTATCCTACTTATGACATGTATTCTGTATTTGCAAAATTCTATAATGGAAGTAATAATTGTACTGGGCTACTGTGAATAGAATCTATAAGTACAAAACTTTTTTATTTACCTGTTATTACAATATGATACTTATAGAAATTATTTATATATTATTTCTTAACCTCAAGCAATTTGCAGTATGGAGGAAACACTTATAAAATAACACAATCCTCCTCTAAGTATACATTAACATAAGAACAATGGGAAATAGATATTTTAGTGGAGAAATAAGTTATACTCATAATATTTTAAATTTTAATGCAAAAATTTAACTGTATGAATGAGGTTCTTCATGTTTTCAGGAAGATCCAAAATACTATAATGTGAGGCTCTCCAAATATGTGTACACACACACACACACACACACACACACACACACGCTTTCCAACCTTTCATAAGTAAAACTTTCATAACTGATACAATTATAAAGTTCTCAGATTAAAGTTGAATCATGGAAACAAGCTTCATTGCTCATTTGTCAGGTATGAGTAGCGGGGCAACAGAGGAAGGAAAGTGAAGGAAGGGATGCATGGCTAATGCTCAACAGTGAGGCAGAGACAGCACACTAAACAGTTCCATGGCGTTTTCCCTACAGCATGCACCAGAAGAACTTAGAATGTTCAGACAAACCCAGAAAACTACCGTCCCCAGAATCTGGTTGTACATGACATTTCAGCTTAGTTTTAAGTTCAAGAATAGTAAAATAGAAGAATCAAAATAACAGTTCATTATCCTTGAGTCATTAATTATTACAACTTCAGATATAAGATCCCTTTAAATGTGTTAAAGTAAATAAACACCTAAACACCAAGTAACCAGCCGTGGAACTGACTGTATTTAGTTTGGCCTTTACTATAGAACGCATATCTTAATCTCTGTTGTGACAATGTAAGGGATGAATACCACATTACTCAAACATTTCAAGTCATGAAATTGAATACACAGCAAATATTTTTGCTGAGTTAGTGGCTATCCATTGTCTTTCCTTGTACAATGACCTGAAGACCTACGCCTTGCAGGACTGTAAGGGAAGACCATCTGTAGGCTTTGTTTTTTGTTTTGTTTTTGTTTGTTTGTTTTTTACCAACCTACTTTATTTTGGAGTCTTTAATAGCTACACCTCCCTTCCAACCCACCTGTCTTAGACAGGAGAGAAAGGAGGTTAGTGGGGACAGGAGAAGTAGACCTTTTTAGACTTAGTTCCTTGGAGCAATTCCACTCTTTGTCCTCAGCTGGAAGGAGGAGCAGCAGCTGAACCCAGACCCTGGAAGCGGTCCCTGGAGTGTTTCTCTCTAGGAGGGTCTCAAAGTGGAGCGATGAACAGAGAAACAATGATATAAAGGGATGTCAAAACCAGAAACCCAAGCCTCGGAGTTGGGGATAGATATATATCTTCTCAGATTCTGTACTAAGATGTTTGTCAGCTGGCAAAGACCGTGCCCCCCTTCCCCCAGGAGGCAGTTCATTTTCTAGTGGACAAACAGCACGTGTCCTTTCACAAGTCTTTTTCACATCCCACACTTGCGATCAAGCAGAAACATGTTTATATCCACTACAACTGTCCACATAAAGTAAAAGAAAATGATGAAGAACATTTTTTTGCTGTACATTTATCCACCTATAATATCTCAACCTAGAGACATAAATCGAAACCCTTTTGTGTGAATTAAGCCTCCCAAGAACTCTCATAAATAACAACCACATTTGCATTCCAAAGGTGTCTATATGCCATTATTGTTTTGTTGCTGGATTATCTGAGCTCAGGGCATTTCCAGGGATTAATGGCCAGCTGGGTTTAGAGAGAGCCTGGCTGAACTCTAGGCCATCAATTCTGCAGTTAAGACCTTAAGCTTCAGGAAATGTCTTGTATCTCATTCATTACTATTCAAGTTCTTCCAAAATCCTAGCCTCTTTTAAGCTTTTCTTTATGCAGTAATTAAGCTCCAGTAGAGAGTTCATGGAAAAGGAATAAGTCATGAAAATTCAGGTATAGTTATGTGTAGTGGTGTTTTCTTTTTACTATACTCCCTCCCCAAACATCTGGAAAAGCTAACTTTTGGCACATTCTATCAACAAAAATAATTATTATCCTCGTTTCTGAAGAGATGACATTAATCTCTATTTTGCAAATTCTTGCAAAGATTTACAAAGCATGTGCATTTTCAATGATCTTCAATCATGTATAAATAAAAGTAGCTTTTAGAAAAAGCAAACAGTTCCAAATTCAGTGAAAATAAACCAGTTAGTCTATATGGAGTCTCCACTCAGACAGTAATGAATATGACTGCTTATATATGGAATGACTATGGTGTATTTCTCAGAAAGAGATAATCTCCAGCTATTGTATAGAATTCAGTGTGTCAGAAGCCAAGAAGCCACACACACCTGCAGCCTATATAGTCACAAAACAAGACTTTGCCCACATTATGTAGTACCAAGCACAATGTCAAACAGGACAGAATTACTCAGAAAAGTTATTATATTTAAATTTTATTTTAATATCAATAATGTTAATAAGTTGCTCATTTTTAAAGATATGAAATATTAATAATTTTAATAAGTTATAAATAATTAGATTCCAATGACATCATTTGGTTTTATATAGATGTATGTGTACAGGTTTATAATATTTATCATAATATTTATTTCTACAGGTGAAGGAGATACCACACCTACAATTGTCAATTTGGACCGTGAGTAGTATTCAAAATATTAAATATAATTGACTTTCTATATCTCAAAATCATTTCATGATTATCTTCATAAATAGAATAAGAATAGAAAAAAGTTATAAATAAGTATGGTTTATATGAAAATATTTAAAACCACAAAAATCTCTTCTAAAGTCAATGTGTTTCTTTTCATTTTATGGCTAAGTTATGTGCATGTGTGTGCCTGAATGGGGGTTTGTGCACATTGGTGCAATAAGTAGCCCAAGGAGAACAGAAGATGGTGTCAAATCCTCTGGAGCTGGTAGTGAGGCACCTGATGTAAGTGTTGGGAACTGAACTCAGGTCCTCTGCAAGAGCAGTGCTACTGAACCATTTCTCCAGCTTCTACTTGACTTTATTTTTAAAATATACACTTCCCTGAATATGGATGTGAAATAGTTATAAGACCTGAATTTGACTTTGAAAAGAGAATTTACACACTTTTAATTTGGGGGAATACCAATAGCAATTGACTGCACTTATATATACGACCCTCTAAAGGACATGAGAATACTAATGGCAGAAATGATCAGGACAGGTTTCGAACATTCGTATAGTATATATATTTTGTTCTGCTTTAAAGTTTTTTTTTTTTACCAGCCCTGTGGTCTGTTAATAGAGATGACAGCATCAGAGATAGTCACTTCATATTTACAGCCACAATCTAGCAGAAGCATTTGTTTCTATTTTTCGCATATTTTTTAGGCTGAAAGAAGTTATTTATATATTTTGTTATTTACAAACAACAAACAAATAAACAAGCACCCATTTTCTGTGCCCCATGCTGAGGAAGCAAATGAAAATCTAATCTAGACCATGGACAGAGTACAAGAGACCAGATAGAGAACACAGCACAGGGTGAAGAGAACACTAATTCAGCTCATTTGGACATGACAGTCTGGTTATAATAATGCCATTAGGCATAAACTTCATGAGTAGAATGCTAGTAATGAATTTCAAAACTCTTCCCTTTCAAATTAAGAATAAATGATTATAATTTTGTACTTTTCTCACTTTGGCTATTTCAGTGGTTCTCAACCTGTGGGTCGTGACTCCTACACAGGTTAACTGACCCCTTCATTGAGTTGCATATCCTGCATATTAGATAGTAACATTGTTCTCATAACAGTAGCATAATTAGCTAGGCAGTGGTGGTGCACACCTTTAACCCCAGCACTTAGCAGGCAGAGGCAGGTGAATCTCTGTGAGTTCGAGGCCAGCCTGGTCTACAAAGCGAGTCCAGAACAGCTAAGGCTACACAGAGAAACCATGTCTCAAAAAAACCAAAACAAACAAATAGAAAACCAAAACAAACAAACAAACAATAAAAAACAGTAGCATAATTACATTTATTGAATAGCAATGAAAATAATTTTGGTTATGGGTTCCCTAGAACACGAGGAATTATATTAAAGGGTCACAGCATTAGGAAGGTTGTGACGACTGGGATATTTCACTGTGTACTGAGATCAGTGAAAAAACACACTGGTGCTAGATTTGGAGAACTTTGTCTGGGTGCATTGTGAGCTAAGCTATTGTCATTCTCACTGTGGGCCTGTCTACTTTTGGTTTTTCTGTGTCACTCAATAGCAAAGATGAAGATGGTAAGTACCATGCACTTGATATACAGTTGTGGCCTAACCTTAAAAGATTGCTTTAAAAAAAATCACACTAGCCACACCTGTTTAGCTATCACTGAATAATAAAAGTAAAAGGCACTGTCTTGACAAATCTTTTATGTGGTCCTGTTTTTTAGATCCTGTAATATCCTGTGCCAAAACAAAACAACTGCGAGTTGTAAATGGCATTCCAACACAAACGAATGTAGGGTGGATGGTTAGTTTGAAATACAGGTAATTATTAATGATTACAAATCACAATATTCTGAAAATTTGCAAAACAGTATTCTCAGCTTAAGATTGCAAGAAGATTGTGTCCCATACAAGACACTAAGCTGAGGATTGAGGACTGACTGCTGTCCTTACCAAACTGCATACTCTAGATTATATAATATGTTCATGTGATAATAACTAAGTTTTAACAAAGTTTTCATTAATTCTGATTCTATATGACACTGGTTCTGATAAGCTAGAAGACAATGACACAAAATACCTATCTATACCTTCATGTTACCATGATAGCTATAGTACATATGTTAAATTTCTAATCCAGAATATTTTAAATATATGTTCTAAGGTGTTTATATAATCATGAAGTTATGTATTTGTTTTTAGCTTCCAACAGCATTGAAATTTAGAGAAGCAATTTTCACATGTTTCATTATAGAAATCAATAATCTATTATAATAATTGGGTGGTTTTTGATTTTTGTAATTAGCTTGGATGCAGAAATTTTAATCTATTTCTCAGAGCTCTTACAAAATAGTAATATGATCTATGTAATATCAATATGCAAATTATATAATAGCAAAGGTTAGAACCATGACTTAAAAGTTAGACTTACATTGTTTATATCCTATGCATATTAGTCCACAGAGTCTTTTCAATCCAAGTTCTTAGTAACCACAGCTGTTTGGTTATTTTTCCAAAACATACACTGAAGGGAATAGAAGTTAAGGCTCAGTATATACTGCATCCTCCTGTGTGGTAAGCCGTAAATAACTGTCTCCTCAGCTAAGAGTTTCTCATGTTGCCCTCTGAAGCCCCGAGCAGCTGTTCTCTTTGGAAATGTGAATTGTGAAATGCTGTAGTCTTTCTACATTTCTGCCAAAAAAGGAATGGATTTACAGATTTTTGGAAATCAAAAAATACATGCACTAGTTCTTATTCTTTTTTTTTTTTTCTTCAGTTTTTTGAGACAAGGTTTCTCTGTGTATCCTTGACTGTCCTGGACTCACTTTGTAGACCAGGCTGGCCTTGAACTTACAGAGATCTGCCTGCTTCTGCCTTCTGAGTGGTGAGGTTAAAGGTCTGTGCCACCACTGCCCAGCTTTAGTTCTTATTCTTATGAACAAATATTTTTAAATTTCCTAGATGATTTATCTTGAAAACATTATTTTACTTTCATAAGTAAGAACTGTGATACTGACATAACACTTGGCAAATTTATCAAAACCCAATTGTATCACATCAAAACTAAATGGTCAATGTAAAACATGTTGTTAGTGTATGCAAGGCATTTACCATATCCAGAGCTGCACAGAATGCAAAACCCAAAACTACTAAATAATGGCAGATGAAAAAGGTTAAATGGAAATGGAAAAAGGAATGATGTAAAGGTTAAAAATAATTGATACCCGTGGAAGGTTGTTCAGAATTGCTTAATGAAATTTCAAATTATTATTTTCATAATCAAATGATGAATTTTTAAACACTTCCACAATTTTATTCATTTGAATTGTCCTATATTTTCAGTGTGTATTGGAGATGGACATATGCATAAATGTATATGTTTCGAGTATATACTGATATGTAGTGAGTATATTTTCTATTTCTAACTTGATGTCCTACAATTGAGAAAAGATATTACTTGTTCTTTTCCCTCTTTTTCATAGAAATAAACATATCTGTGGAGGATCATTGATAAAAGAAAGTTGGGTTCTTACTGCAAGGCAATGTTTTCCAGCCAGGTAAGGTGATTTTTAAATCAGTCTTTGTTTGGGAGCATTTAAATACGTCTTCTATTTTGATTTCAATATTGAGCATGTATTTTTACAGGAACTTAATCAGAATAAGCGAAGCTATTTAGTTTACTATAAAATAAAAATAAATTGTGGCATGTGTGTGTGTGTGTGTGTGTGTGTGTGTGTGTGTGTGTGTGTGTGTATGTGTGTGTGTGTACTTGACATGGCCGGCATGCGGAGGTCAGGAGACAACTCATGGGAGCCAGTTCTCTGTGTCTATCATGTGGGTCTCAGGGATCAGGTTCACTTCATCAGGCTTGGCTTGCTTATCCACAGAGTCATCTTGTCACCCACTCCTCTTAAAATGTAATTACAAACATCGGCTTCCGTAATATTTTCATATTTAGTGCTAATTCGGTGTTTAGAATCCATTCAGCTGATTTTTTTTCATCAGTGAACTTCAACTCACTTGGGAAAAAATATTACTTTGAATTATGTAAATAAAGCCATGTCCGGACTTCCCACTTGCACTTTGTATTTCTAGATATAATTGCCAGCAGGCTTCCTTGAATCCTTGCATCTCTTTTCCTATGTAGAGACAGTGTTATGACCAATTTGGGAGTAATTTCAATGGGCATTACATCAGCAAAAATAAGGAGGCTATCCTTGGATCTTACTTCTTACTTCTCTTCATATCACTTGTTTGTTTTTTTTGTGTGTGTGTGTAAAAAATCTTCAATACATTTCCTAAACTTAATAATAGCCTTTTAGAATTTCTGTGCCTTCAAACCCTTCTGCTTCAGTACATCTGTGATGTTCAGAACTTCCCTGAACAAATGTGTTGGTCTATATTATGCTCTGAATCAAAATTTAAATGTGGGCATTTATCCTTATAAGTTAAAAAGAAAATGTAAATTAATAATAATCTATAACTATAAATTAGAGCTTACATACTTTTTTTTTTTTATCTAGAAACAAAGACTTGAAAGACTATGAAGCTTGGCTGGGAATTCATGATGTCCATGAGAGAGGCGAGGAGAAACGCAAACAGATCCTAAACATTTCCCAGCTGGTCTATGGACCTGAAGGGTCAGATTTGATTTTGCTGAAGCTGGCTCGGTGGGTTTAAATAAGATTTTGTATTTTAATGGAAACTAGGTTTACTGAAACTTTTTTCAGCTGTGCTTCTTTTTCTTTCACATGTAGATTTATTATTATCGCACATATCATGAGTATGTATTTATGTATGCATATATATATATATATATATATATATATATATATATATATATGGACACACATTAGAAAGAGGTATCAAAAGATTTTCAAATACTAAATAAATTTGGTGAAATATTCTTACAACTTTAAAACTGAGGTTTAATAAGCAATTATTTGACTCCTTAGAAAAATAAAGATAAAAATTTTATAGAATGAGAAATTATTATAGACTATTTTAGTAAAGGTCTCTTTCCTCTATGACTTATCCCAAGCCATATACTATAAATTAATTAGGTACATTTTCTTTGCTTTTGTTCTTATAACTCATATGTGTTAATGTTGTACACATACTGCATGTACATGTTTCTGTAGAGTTGTATACAACAGAGTACTCACACTATATTTTGTCTTTTCAGGCCTGCAGTCCTGGATAATTTTGTCAGTACAATTGATTTACCCAATTATGGCTGTACAATCCCTGAAAAGACCACTTGCAGTGTTTATGGCTGGGGTTATACTGGATGTAAGTTAATTTTTAAGACATGAGGCACTATAATAGTTATTTACCATATAAATGTTTTCTGTTTATTGTTTACCTTGCCTTTCCTCATGCTCATTAACTGCATGTTTTTAATGCCATTCCAGTGATCAACTCAGATGGTTTATTACGAGTAGCACATCTGTATATTATGGGAAATGAGAAATGCAGTCAGCACCATCAAGGGAAGGTGACCTTGAATGAGTCTGAATTATGTGCTGGGGCCGAAAAGATTGGATCAGGACCATGTGAGGTAAAAACACAAACCAAACTGTTTAATAAAGAGTATATCATTGAAGGCAGGCAGGTGGAGCATCCTATAACCCCTGAATTTGGGAGGCTGAGGCAGGAAGATGCTAAGTTATTGGCAAAAGTCTGTCATAAAAAAACAAACTAAAACAAAAATGTCTTAAAAGACAACAGAATACTTTCTTGGGTGTCTTCTGTTCATCTTTGTCAAATTGAAATATTTGCTTACTAGCCCATTCCTCAAGAGAAGAAGTGTATAGATAGCCCCCTGTAATTTTTGTTCATCTTTTTCAATTGACTAGCTAGCAAGCCCATGGTTCTTTCACATTTGCCTCTAAAAAGAATACTATAGAAAACTCTAGAAGCCTCAGAGGAGCCTGTGCTGGTTAGAAGTACACAGCTAGGTTTTCTACTTCTTTGTAAGTTTGTCTATATTCATGAGTCTCCCTCGATGAACCTTACTATTAATATTGAGAGATACATGCCTGATTTGAAGTTCTTAAGGGTGCTATGGGTAGGCTATGTATTTTTCTAAAGAAGTTTTTGTTTTTTGTTTTTTTTTTAAATCAAAGGTCAACATTAGTAACTGTAGTAGCTTGATTGGTTTCCTTTGTTAGGCAACTGCTCTTACAGTTTGGCAGGGTGACTTTCCTCGTTTTACAGAGACAAGCTGCTAAGGTATTATTTCAGATATACTTTGAGTGTGAGAATTATGTTCTCCAAGGCTCACAGTTGCAGCATACTGGAATACTGTGTGGAATAAATTAAATAATTTGAACATTATTGAATGAGATAACATCGTTGATATGTAAAAGAATGTATATCCTAAGCATAGACTATAAGTACACTGAAATGTATGCATGACATATGTGTCTTTCTCTGGAATTTTGTTCCTGAAAAGTATATGTTTATTGAGGCACAGAGTGCTTAGAGCTGCTTCAAGTAATAAAGTTAAAAATGGGTAGATTTCTTTCTAGCCGGTGAGCATTATTATGGCATATAGTGTATTATTATGGAAAGGAACATTTAATAAGGAGAAAAGGTACTTATTTAAACCCACAGTTCTGTGAATTCAGGAGTTTGGGCTCAGACCAGCCTGTGGGATTCTCTAGAGGAAAATACAGATGTCTCCTCCTGCTTCACTGTCCGTGACTTGGTAACTTCCTCCAATTTTCTTCTTTATTGCTATCCATGTGTATGGCTCAGTTTCCGGACTTTCCCCTTGAATTCTTTGTCCTTTCATTCCTTGTTTACAATTTCTAAATCTGTGGAGGAGAGTTAACTTCATATCGCTTTCATATCTTCCTCAGAAAACAATTGTCATTCCGAAGACTCACGTATTCGTGTGTGATCATTTTTTCCACTCTTCCTTCACTCCTTCTTCCTGCCCAGCCTCTTCCTATCTGTCATTTGGTTATCTCATCACTGAAGAATATTTGAAGACCCAGCTACACAACCGTTACATATGTGCACAGGGCTTAGGTTTGTTCTGTGCGTGCTCTCTTGTTTGCAGATCAGTCTCTATCAGCTCCTATGGGCCCAAGTTAGTTGATTCTTTGGGTTTTCTTGTGATGTCCTTGACCACTCTGTCTCCTTTGTTTCTGCCTCCCCATCTTCCATAGGATTCCCCAAGCTCTATCTAAACTTTGGCTGTGGGTCTCAGCATCTGTTTCCATCAGTTTCAGGATGAAGCCTCTCTGATGACGGTTACGCCAGGCTCTCGATTGCTAGTACAACAGACTATCATGGATAGTGTCAGGGGTAGGCTCCCTCTCATGGCATGAGTCTCAAGCTTGGTCAGTCACTGGTTGCTCCTTTCCTCTAATACTTCTCCATCTTTACCCCTTCACATCTTAGAGGCAGGACAATTTGTGGGTCTAATTTTTGTCTCTCTTTTGGGGTTCTAATGCCTTCACTCAAAGTCTTGGCTGAGAACAGGAGATGGTCCATTCAGGCTCCATATCCCTCGTTGCTAGGAGTCTTACCGAGGGACACCCTTATAGATTCCTAGGAGTTTCCCTTGTTTCTAGCTCATCCCAAAGATGCCTCCCCAATCGAGTTGTCTCTCCCTCTGTCCTAACCTCACCTGGAACTCCTAAAGCAGGAGCAAGGACTATCTGTGAATACATTTCCTGCCTTTGGCTCCCTTTCCCCTAACTCAGCTGCCTTGTCTCGCCTCAATAGAAGAAGATGTGCCTAGTCTTACGGCCAGCTTGATATGTCAAGGCTGTTTGATATCTATGAGAGTTCTCCATTTTTCTGAGAAGAAAGGGAGGAGGGGTAGATAAGGGGTAGGAGAGGTGAGAAGGAGGGACTGGAAGGAGAGGAGAGACCGGAAGCTGTGATCAGGATGTAAAATAAACTAATAATAATAATAATAATAATAATAATAATAATAATAATAATAATAGACTACTTGAAGAGAATGGTCCTAAATGTCTGTATGGAAGAAATGGTGTGGCATCTATTGAAAGCCCCCAAAGAAAGAAATTTTGAAAAGTGCCTGTCAGGCATCACTAGTGTAGTATTTCAACATCAATATTATAACCTTATGAAGTATGATATATAAAAGGTGTGTTAAAATAAAGGATTTCTGTACTGTTTGACATTTGACTTCGTGTCTACCTTAACATCCCTATTAAAAAAATATCAATGGCTCCTTCTTTTTGCTCACAATCCAGAAGTAACGTTTTTCAGAATTTATTTAATTTTTTAAAATCACATCACTTTTAGAGGAAAATGAAGATAATCTTAAACATTCTTCTTTATATAAGGATGCCCAAATCTACCCACTGTGTTCCTCTTATGTGTATGTAATAGAGCTTGAATGCATATATGTAAATCACATGCATACTCTGTACCCATGGAAGCCAGGATAGAGTGTCAGGTTTCCAGTAACTGGAGTTACAGGCACCTGTAAGTCACCCTGTATGTGTGCCCGGAGCCAAACCCGAATGCTCTGAAAGAGTCCTCTTAACAACTGAGCAATCTCTATCCCTGTCACTGTGGTCTTAAGAGGCTGCAGGGCACACAAAAGTGGTACTGCACTATTTTAACAGTTTATGGATAACAAGGTGTGTATATGCATATTCACATACTTAACCTTTATATATTCATGTATGTGCAATGTGTGTATATGCACAAGTTAATCTATATTCATTAGTCATATATCTTTACTTGATGACATAATATTGTTATCATTTAAAATTGCCATGGAATCATAGGTTTACCTTTTAAGGAAATATACATATCTAAACTACTAGCATCAACTGTGAGTAAATATTTCATGCCTGGAAAGTAATTGCCAAATTATATGGAATCGTTGTTTCAATTATAAGGATTTTCAATGTTGGAGGAAGGGAGAGTTTCAGAAAGGAGAGAAAGTTTAACGAAGCCAATCCTTAAATCATGTAATTAGAAGTGGATTTCTTTTATATTTTGTAATTATTTACATTTTCAAATGATATTAAACAGGTGGTGAATATCAACACCAAAATAAATATAAAATTGACAATGCTGAATGACTATACCCATTAGCTGCAACTCAACAGTGGATTTTACTACGAATTATTGCCATTTACTTTCAAAATAACTTTTTTTTTCTTCTTAGGGAGATTATGGCGGCCCCCTCATTTGTGAGCAACACAAGATGAGAATGGTCCTCGGTGTCATTGTCCCTGGCCGAGGCTGCGCTATCCCAAATCGTCCTGGTGTTTTTGTCCGAGTAGCATATTACGCGAAGTGGATACACAAAGTGATTTTGACATTCAAGTTGTAATCACCATTGAAGAAGCCAGTGTGCTCGCAGCATCCATCAGTACATGAGGATTTCAGAGACTGCAGGATTAAACTGTCACCTAAAACAGTTCTAAAACAGCTACTTGAGTATTCAAATGCTCATTAATATATATGGATGTTTTCTGTTGCTCTGTTTGTCAGTGTTATTTCACAAATGTTGAAGTGAATTAAGGTACCTGCAACTGCAGTAACACATCTCCTGAAGATACTTGAATGGATTTAAAAAAAAAAATGCAAACTTACAGTTGCTAGATCATAAAAGATTTAAAGGAAAAGGTTAGTTAATCATTCTGTGCTGCTTTCCAAGTTAATAGAGAAATGATGAAGTATTCATAAGTTAAACATTATTTTAACCCCATCAAAACAGTTTATATCTTGTCTTTTTAGCTTGTAACTCAATATTAAATTATATTACATTTCATATGCCATATGTTATAGCCGATTTATTTGTTTTACAACATATATCGTGACATAATGATATACAACCATTCTTTTACAAAAGCAGATACCCATAACACATGGCTGAGTACACAATACAGTTTCAACCATAATATATCTCGTGTAATCTCTAAATATTTTTGGATGTACACATCTATATTTCTTCTAAAATTAAAATGTTTTGAAAGATCAGTGGGAATATTCAGGAAAAGTGCAAAGTATAAGTGACGGGCCCTCTCTCTATATGGCGAATGACCTCCTCTGGGTGGTGTTTAAAGTGAGGACAGGACCCATAAGATAAAATAATGACTAGTTGATAGTTATTTACATTTATTATACTAGTTATTTTGTGTGCTATCTAATTCCTAAAACGTGGAAAGTAATATGTGTATTTGTATTATTTCTTTCCTCCAAATTTGGCCTACTTATTTATGCAGGTAGATCAATTTTCCTAAGACATTTATTCATTTTTCAAATGTGTGTCTTAGTGAAGAAATTTTAAAGTGTCTCTGTTTTAAAAATGCCTCTAAAAATGTCATTCTCCTTAAATTAAAAAGAAAAAGATTTAACATATAAGTTTCTATGTCTGCAAAGCTTCCTTTATTAAATTTTATTTTGAAATATTTTGGACAAAAAAATTGAAAATACTTTTCTCAACCTAAAAAGCCTTAGCCTGTGAGTAATAGAAAAAAATATGAAAGGAGGAACTAGTTCCTCTAAATTCTTTAATTCAATTACCTTAAAAATATAATTGATTCAAAAATTGAGTATGTTGTGAAGACATTGTCATATTATCTCATTTCTTTTAACAAAGGTCTTTTCTAATAACATGGAATATTCATTTAAATTTTATAATCTATATGATAGCATTCAAATTATACTTACTATTTTACTTTCCATGACCAGTTAAAAATTGCATATTTATCCAAAAGCAGGATATTAAAAAGTAATAAGGCAGCTGTTAAATTCTTACAGTCTTCATGTATAAATCGGAATATTAAAAGTTTGAAGTGTTTTGAATCCAGGATTAGCTTTTTCAGATTGAAGTCTCTTAAATTATCTACAGGCAAAAGATCTGAACATTATCCCAATGTATTTTCCTGTGTGTTCCTAGGGAAGGAATCCAAAAATTATCATACAAGGTATGACATATATGTGTGTGTATATCATATATATATACATACATATATATCATGCATACACATACATATGCAAATATGTTTCTGATCACGTAGGTACTGTGTTGAGAAATGGTGAATGCAGAGCGATGCAGTAAATCTCCAGCCCATATCATTTTAGATTCAGTACACTTTTATTTCCCTTTTGTAACTCATTGTTTGAACTAAACAGAAAGTTTAAAGATACATTATTAAAATATTAAAGTCATTTTCATAGCTTCATAACGGACTGTATAAATTTCAGTGCTATATGTAAATTATATTGATAATGCTATTATAATAAATGCAATATTTTAACATACTGACATTTTAGACTACTTCTTTTGGTGTATTTTTTGTAAGTACCCATGAAAAGAGAAACAGAAATGACCAAGAAACAATATGAAGTCAAGTTTTCAGCTACTTTGGAATCAGCATTTCTAACTTTTTTAAAGGCAAATAAATGTCAATAAATCACCAAATGAGGCTCATAAAGCAACTCTCCCATGAGGTTTCCTTTGCAAGAGGGCAAAATGGACAGCACTGATTCTGAACAAGATTCATAGTGTTTTACTTGGTAGGAGAGGGTATTTATCTTGTAAACAACACTATGCATGGGATAGTTTTCTATGAATAAAATTCAAAGGAAAAAGAAAGAAATTTTTCAGCTTATCTATAAATCTATATTATATTGTGTCATGGACAAGAGCGCCTTTTAAAATGTGAGCTTTCAAGGCTGGGTTGCTTTGACTAAGTAGCAGTTGCACACTGTTATAATTGTAGACATTTTTTTATGTCTGCAGGAATAGAAGCACAAAGCTAAAATATTAGTCATATGCCTCTGCTGTGCAGGGGATGAGAATTCTTTCGCATATTTGTTTAATGGTATTGTAAAATGTAAAGTAACTTTTACCTATTTGCTGTGGGCAGGTCCTCAGTATAATGGTTTATAGAGAGTCAGTCTCTAGAATTAACAGGCTCTTCCTTGCTGTCTAAGTGTTTCAAGATATGTGAATGTGAAACACTGGAAGGCAAGAAAAATAACAATAATGGCATGTGTGAGTAAAGCTCTTTCACATATTCCTGTGGCTATTTCTTGCTGGTACCAATGGTACTGTACAGGGTGAGTGTCCAAGATACAACACCCCCTGAAAAGAGCACTGTCAAGAATTGTGAGTCGCTGTTAGGCGTGTTCTTGTTTTTAAATATTTTCTCTTTTACAAAACAATTACTAGCTTTGTAACATAGAGGACAGGAAGGGGGAAATGTCAATACTATCTCATACTACGTAAAAGGAAGTCTTAAGTTGATTTACTGAAGTACGAAAATAACTACTCCATTCTCTGTGTGTATACACCCACACATTTATAGAAAACTCATAAAATAAAAGGAATTTGGATAAAGACAACATACTTGCATCTCTATACTAAATTATTTGCAATGAATTGCTCTTCAAGTTAAGTCCAAGAAAGATGTATCTTTCAAAATTCAATTGAATATTGTACCAAGAATTTATTAATAAGAACAAATGGACAAATCAAACAAGCAACAATATTAAACTATCCTGGACGTTTTGACAGTGCCACTTTCACATAGGTTCATTTCTCTTTGCACAGAAGGCTTCTGCCTCTTGGCAGTCAAAAACCGAATACTGTGGACATTGCAACTTGTCGGCCTGTGTAAACAGCACAATGATAAGCTGCCAGTTGAATAGAAAAGCTGGATACAACCCCCAAAAAGGGAACACTGTGGTTATAACTTGTATTATAAATTCTCTGTAGTTAATAAAGTTATTTTTATAACCATTATTATATTATTACTCTTAAAAATAATAAAATATTTTACCAAAATATCTCCTTTTTCTTTTATACTTATATATATATAGATAGATTTTAACTGTCCTAGGACTTTAAAGTAGAAACCAGCAACAACATGGACTTAATTGAAGCAATGATATACGTTTTGTTACAAGAAATATATAACTTCTTTATACAGCTAAGTAAAAACTGTAATTTTTTCCCTGGCATTGTCATGGGTCGGCAAAGAAAAGATTAATGTGAAATCTCAATTTTCAAATTTTGCTCATGAAAATCTCCAAGTGTTAGGATTATTTTTTCAGCATTCAGTTTTGCTAGGAAGCCACTATGGTGTATTTTGCAACTATAAGCAAAATATTTAAATGTTCCTTACCTTCTCATACAATCATATGATATAAAATTGTTTTAAATTTTAAATTAATTTGTGGTGTCCTTACAGGGTGCTCAATAATATCACAATACATATGAATCCAAAAAATTATTTACCTCAGCGTGGAAGAACTAATTACTAATGTTCTAACCAGGAGCTCTGTAATTTCATGGGTTATTTCTAACTTTGCTGTACTGACTTTCCTCCACCCAATCATTCATTCTCAAAATAATGATTCTTTTATAGAATCTGATTTCAAATGATGAGTCTTACATATAACTTGTTAGGCATAGTGAGACAGCTAATCATCGTTAGTAACTATGTTTAAAATAGAATATGTACATTTATTCGTTTGTCTTAATAAGAGAGCAAACTTCATAAGGAAACTCAGGAAAGTAGGGCTCCTAATACAGTATTGTTTACTCTTCTGTAGTGGGAAGCTCTAGCTAGTCTCTAGTTAATCATTAAGTCTTAAGGTTTTATAGTAATTGTTTATTTATATGTTTAAAGAGCAATAATCCTTCCGTGCTTTATTGTAGAAGTTCTTAGTGCTATTTTTATTGAGTGCTAGGTTTTGAAATACAGTTTTTAGTTGCCGAATTAAACTAATACTATAATAATATGTTTAAAATGTTTAATCTCGTATTTGAGAATTTCGTACACGCAGGCAGTATATTTTGATTATATGCACTATCCTCTCAGCTCCTCCTAAATCCCTTCCCATCCACCTTCTAACATCATGTCATTTATTATTATGACCCACTGAGGCCAATTAGTGCAGTCTGTGTATGCATGCATGTGGGGCAGTCCACTGGGGCAGAGTAATTAATCCCTATTTGTCGATGACCCTAAAGAATCACTTCACTCTGCATTTACCCTGTGCTCGGTCCAGGAGTTCTCTCATGGTTCTCTGTCATTAATCTCCCAACAACACCAACCTTCAACTAAACAGTTCCAAACTAGCTCTCCACACCCCTTTAATCAATGACAAGCTTGTCACGTAAAAGTAACAGCAGAAGTTTTACTCTAAAGAGCCTATGGTTATTTTTTTTTTTTTGCTATTTACGTTCACAGATATATGTGTTCTTTACGAAAGAAAAAACTCACTGCAAGCTAAAGGTGTATTTGGAGTAACTATGGAAATAATTTTGAGAGCTTAATAAATATGTTATTGTCCTAAAGTATGCTTAGTGAGATAGGAAAAAAAATACAGTTAATAAAACCTACCTTTATTTCATAAAACATAGAAGGATTGAGTAAAAGTTAGTTCTGTGCTAATTTATAGTTTAAAATAGAAGAAAAACATTAAAAAAAAACATATAGACACTATAGCAACAGAAACTGTGAATCTGTCATATAATGAATCTCCAGACTAGCATTGGACCTTTCTCTCTCTAATATGCTTGAATAATCAGAGTTTTACATTCACTATCCTCAGACATTTTCACAGGGAATCCTCATGGCCGTGTTCACCAGCTTTTCTCTAACCTCGCTAAGCTTTCACTTAGTCTCCTTTGTGTTTGCATCCTCATCACCCATCTATAAGTTCTCATCACCCACGGGTGTTTGCCCCTTCTCCTTTGTCCTTGGTAGTAGTTGACCTATGACTGTTCTTGGCCAAGCTTGCTTTACTGGGCATTAATTTTTGTCTTTATATGCAGTTATTATTTTTTACATATAAATTCATATAATTACACATATATACAATAAGCTATATATGGAGGGGGGACCATGAAACCACCAGGGATTATATAAATGTTTCATTCATAGTGTTTATTATCTAGAGTCATCTCATTGCCCACTTGCACACCAGAATGTTTTCCTTTGAACTAAATGTAAATTACTACCTATTGGTCAACTTATCTCCATCTTTCAATTTTATCCAGATTCTAGTATCTACCATTCTACTCTCACTGTCTAAGTTTTGAAAACTGCATCTGTGAATGAGACTGTGGCATTTGCCTTCCTGTTTCTGGCTTATTTCAAGCAATGTGGTCATCTCCAGTCCCATCCATGGTTTTGCAGAGCAGGGTTTAGTTCCTTCTTATGTCTTCCTAATATTCCACTCTGTCTGTCCACTCTGTCCACTAGGTTGCCTTCATATAACGGCTTGAATGAAAAAGTACTGCAATGATTTTGGGAGTGAGGATGCCTCATTAGCAGATAGATTTGATTAATAGTCTGGGGCTGGATTGTGTAGTAGCTTTAATTTAAATTTCTGAGTAATTTCCTTCTTGGTTTTCACAACGGCTGAGCTAATATACACCAGCACTCCCCTTTTCATACCCTTGTTTAGCTTTGCGGGTTTTTCTTAAAATAGCCATTCTTACGGTGAAACGATGGCTCATTGTGGCTGATCTGTTTCCACGAGGACGGGTGGTGGTGAGCATATTTTTGTATGTGTGCTGTCCATCTACATCTTCCCTTTCGACTGTCTGTTGACTCCTGCTTTTTGTTTTTTTAAAGGCTGAGCTTTTTTGTCTGTGCTTTCCCTTTTGCTGTAGTCAGCTGAGTTGTGCACACATTGTGTCAGCCTTAGGTCAGTTGTGCAGTTTGTACTTATTTTCCCTAGTACTGTGAGCTGTCTTTTCCATTTTGATGGTTTCCTTGGCAGTGCAGACGGTTTTTAGTTTGTCATCCTATTTTTATAACTTTGTTTTTGTTTCTGGTCCTCTTTTTTTTTTTTCTTAATTAAAAAAAAAAACACATTTCCACTTGTAATGTGTTGCAGTGTTTTTCTTATGTTTTATTATAATAGTTTCTTAGTTTCGGGTTTTTCATGTAAGTCTTCAATGCATTTAAGTTGAAATTGGTATAATAACCAACTAAATCCTAGTTGAATTTGACTTGATGTGCAGTTAGGGTATAATTTTGTTCTTCACATGAATATACAGTTTTTCCAGTATCAGTTAGTTAAGGGACTGTTTTCCAACACCTTTTCTTAGGACAGTTACAAAACAACTCAGTGTAGAATTGTGAGATGGATTCTAGGATCTCTATTCTGTGTCATTATTCAGTTTTTCACTGTATGCCAATATCATAATGTTTTAAATACTATATTACTGTGGTGTATTTCGAACTTAGGTAGTATAATACATTCAGCTTTGTTCCTTCATCCAGGATGAGTTTGGCAATTTAGTATTGTTTATAATTTAATACAATTTTTATAGATGTGTGAAGTGCCATTATTATATTTTAAAATAAATTTAAAATTGTATTTGTGTGTGTGAGTGAGTGAGAGAGAAAGAGAAGGAGAGAGACACACACACACACACACACACACACAGAGAGAGAGAGAGAGAGAGAGAGAGAGAGAGAGAGAGAGAGAGAGAGAGAGAGAGAGAATATGCCACATGAGAACCCATGGAGTCCAGAAGAAGACATCATATCTTCTGGAGCTGGAGTTACAGACATGAGCCACATGATATGGGTATTAGGGACTGAAATCTGGTTCTATAGATCAGGAAGCTCTCTTAACCACTAAGTCATTTTCCAAGCCCATGTCACTGGCATTTAAATAATACAACTTCATTCAAGTTGTAAACATGTGATGCCTTTTTTTTTGTTTCCTTTTCAATGTATTTTTCAGGGTTTACATTGTAGAATACTTATATTTTGGTTAAGTTTTTCTCTTTTTTGTTTTGTTGCTAATATAGGCAAACTTTTCCTTGAAAATCTTTATTTGATCATTTGCTACTGGTGTCTAGACACATTCAATTATCCATTGTAGGTTTTTTTTTCATTTTGAAACTTGGATGAAGTTTGCATTGGTTTTAATGTTTTGGTGATATCTTTTTGAATTTTCTCATACAAGTCCATGGCATCTGCAAAGAATGAAAATTTAACCTCCCTTTTCCAGTTCAGATGTCCTTTGCTTCTTACTCATGCCTAGTAAATCTGGTGGGATTTTCAGGACAATGGTGATAACAGAAGTGCTTCCTGGCATTGTTTCAGATCCTAATGGGAACACTCTCATCTTTGCTGTATTCAGTGTGAGGTTAACTGTGGGCTTGTTACATATGGCCTCTATTAAGATGGGATCCATTACTCCCATAACTAATTAAGAGCATTATCATGAAGGAACATTAAATGATATCAAATATTTTTTTGCATTTCATAATGATCATATTGATTGATCTCTTCATTCTGTTGACATGATGTATCATGTACATTGTTAGCATTTGTAAAAACACCCTTGCATCCTTGAAATAAAGCATTGATTATGGTCAGTAATTTGTTGGATTTGGTTTGCTCATGATTTGGATTTTTGCATTTATGTTAACCTGAAATATAGAGAATTCCAGGACAGCCAGGACTATACAGAGAGACTCTGTCTTTTTAAAAAATTATATTTTTCTATTTGTAGATTGATTTTAAAAATATAAATGGAAAATACATTTTGTACGATTTTTACTTTTCTTTTTTGAATTTATGATGGTTGCGCAGTTTTTACATTCCCAGTCTTCCCTCAAACCCTTTCCACACTTGCTCTCTTTTAAATTCATGCATGGCTTTTTTTTTTCTTTAGGTGTTATATATTATATACATAATTTCTCTCTGTATATTCCTAATGCAATTTGTTCAGTCTCTGTGTTACTATTGTGTATATATTTTCAGGGCTGATCATGTAGTCTCCCTCATATCAGTAGTCTTTATCTTTAGTATACACACACACACACACACACATACACACATACACACATACACACGCATGTGCATGAGAAAGAGAGAGACAGACAGAGAGAGACAGGGAGACAGAGAGATAGAGAGAAAGGCAGAGACAGAGACAGAGAGAGATAGAGACAGAGACACGAATACATCTAGGGAAACCATGCCTGGTCCTGGAACCCTAGCAAAGTATCCAGGCCTAGGGCAATTAGGTTTTTGTTCCTTAATAAGTAAAGGTGTTTTCTTGAGAAACTTAATAGAACTTAGATTATGTTAGGGTACATTTACCATCTGGTATTCCACATGAAGGTTGGATGTCATAACCTTGAAGGGGAAATTTATAGTAATTACTGCAAATATTCTTAGTCAAGATAGTCTACTCATTGCTTCTATGCAAAATTTTCATCTGAGAAGCATTATAAAGTTTCATAATACCAACACTATTACTTAATTAACAGAAGTTTTCCATTTCATGATTTTTGTTTAGCAGGGAGAAACCAAAATAGGTAGCATGATGAAATGAGGGAAAAGGAAGGATTTTGTATTGCTTTTTCCATATAGTTTGCAGCTTTTGAAATATCTCCTCAAGTTTTCAGATCTCTGAGTGTTATATAACATGAAATCTAAATATAATCATAGCTTAGAATATATAAAATGCATCCTGCATTTTCACAACGCATATATCTACCAGCCATAATATTTTGCTCCCTAAATACGCACATATATGCCAATTGTACCTCAAAACAACGGAAAACTATCACTGAGAAAATCAACAGGTAAAAATAATCACAAAATAAAAAGAGCAATTTTATGAACAAAAGACTTCAAGAAATAGGAAAAAGTAATTCAAGATCTCTAGACTGTGGAGATGAATGTGTAAGACCAGTATTTCATATTTTCCTTTGGTTGTTCAAAGAGCCATTCTAAGAAGAAATGCTCACATTCTTCTTGATTGATAAGGTAAGAATCTAGAAAAAGCAATTATGACACCTTAGTCAGAGAGTTTAGGTAATAATTCTTTTTTTTCTTTATTCATTTATTCTTGTTACATCTCAATGGTTATCCCATCCCTTGTATCCTCCCATTCTTCCCTCCCTCCCATTTTCACCTTATTTCCCTCCCCTATGACTGTTCCAGAGGGGGATTACCTCCCCCTGTATATGTTCATAGGGTATCAAGTCTCTTCTTGGTATAATTCTTAATTGTGAAGCCTAAACTTACATAACTGAACAGGAAAAAAAAATCATAGCGCCTCTGATCCTGAGCATTCCATATAAGGAAACAATTGTTCAATTACAGTCATGTTTTACTCAAACTGATCTTTCATGGAACACTTAAACCGCCCCCCCCCCGAGAAAGCCATGTGTTCGAGGCTTGAATAAGTGTGGAGATACACAGACACCTCATATTTTACTTCATTCTCTAGTAGTTGAGACACTCTGGATAGTGGCACATATTTTAAGGCTCCACGAGAGTGATTATGTATTTACTTCAGTAAAAAGGGTTTCTTACATATTCAAACCAAATTTTCTTTCATCTGTAAGTACTGATGTTTAGGTAACTGCCAAAGGGGAAAGATTCAACTTATGTATTTACTGCATGGCTTCTCTTTATAATCTTAAAAAAAATTTTTTTTTACAAAAATAGCTTCTAAGATATCTATTCGTTTGACTCAATTTCCCATATCTCTTTTCTAGGCAATGGGAAAAAGGTTTATATACTTAGCGATACTCGAATTGACTTTTCTGATATTTGTGACACCTGTTGGAACTCTCCTCACACTTATGTTGTTACAAAATTAGTTATGACAACAGTTTGAAAGTTTTCCTACTTTATTTCCATGGAAGCTTTGAAAAGGTAGCATAGCTTGTTTTCATTTCACTAGCACTTCCAAAGTTCCTGTATCTGTTAAATTTTCATTTTTGAAAATAGAGACACAAAAGAAAGAAAGAAAAGGGTTAGTATATAAAAAAAAGTGGAAGAAGGATTTTTTAAAACTACAAGTTATTTGAAAGAATATTTACAAAGATTTCTATATATTCCCAAAAGTGAGGTCAACCAAAATATCTAAAAAGCATTGCTCTCCTTTGCCAGACTTTATGCTTTCCCTAAATCAAGGTAACTTTTATTTTTTCAGTCTACTTATAAGACTAAGCATATAAGCGGAATAGAATGTGAGTGTAGTAATCTATCACAATGTTTTATTTTTATCATCATCTACTTTTTGGTGTTTTTAAAACCTGTTAACTTCCTCAGGGATATTTTTCCAACTTTATTGAGGTATGATTGACAAAACAGAATACATATTTAGATAGTAAAAATGAGGGCTGACATATGTATACACTGTGAAATGATTATAATAAACCATTAACATAGTTATCACCTTCCACTGTTAACATTTGGGAGGGTGTGGCGGATTGTACTGAGAGCTCTTGTTCTCTGTGCTCAACAAGAGTGTTTAAACTATAGGTGCCATGCTTCAATTAAGTCTCCAGTATTTATTCATCTTATGACTATTTGTATGCTTTGTGCAAAAATAGAGTAGAACATAACTTGTCCTTTAAAGGCTGTCTTACCTTCAGGAACTCAGCATCTTTCCATTGCCCTACCCGGAGGCATAAGATGCCGGGAACTTCATCAAGGCAGCCCAACTGTCTGTAGGAGCTTCCTTTTGGCATGCTCACTCAGTTTGTTAAGTGAATATTTCCAAACCTAAACCTCAATTACTACTTGTTTTCAACCTTCCCAATCAAAACTTTGTCCTTATGGTACTCAAAGCTGAATCCAGAAAACAACTTTTCCCCTATATATGTCCCCTTTCACATTCATGTGATCACCAAGACATCAATTACACCTCCTGCCTATGTCTTAAATCTTCCACGGGTTTTCATGGCCAATGAGTTCTCCTTTCTCAAGCCATGATTTTCTTTTTACTTTCATTAGAGCAATAATTCTGAGACTTGTTTCTGCACCTAAATATCATCTTTTACCAAATTTAATGTACAATTAAACATGTAACTATAATTCTCCAAGTAAAATTCCTTTAATAGGTACCCAGTGGTTGATCAGTAGTAAAATCAGTTGTCTCTGAATATCCAATTCAGTCAGCCACGTTCTTTCCTTTTGCCCACTGTGTTCCAGTTTCTATGAGAATTTTCAGTTTTGCAAATTGACTGAACTCTTTTCCTTAAAAACCTTTGCATCTGCTACTCTTTCTGCCTGGAATTATCTGTCCACCCACAGTTTTTGCCTGACTAATATTCAATTCATCCAGCTTAAAATGTCACCAATTCCCCCCACCCACCTTGGTAACCAAATCATACATTCCAATGTATGATGCATTTCTATTTTAGAACACTTACTTTGGTTAACTCGTCTATTATTTGCATATATACATTTTTTGTTATTTACACACACACACACACACACACACACACACACACACACACACATACACACACACATACACACACAATTTTTTTCTACTAGACTGTATGTTTCCCAGGAACAAGGAATAGGTCTATATTTGCCTGAACTTATTTTTCAGTGATTTTCACTCACTTCTAAAATGTAAGCATACAAATGTGTCTTAATTATATTTACTCTTTAAGAAAACCAGCATCTACAAATTCCTTTGGTGGTCCCTGGAGGGATGGTTTTCACTGGCTTCTGTCATATGCTTCTGCTTTAAATCAGCACATCAGTCTCCTACTGTGACAGTTTAAGGCACTGGGAACATAGCTGTAAGTAAACAAGTCTTGGCTCTTCTGAAAAGAAAAAGTCTGGGAGACAGAGATAGAGCAGGACCGTGTGGTCATTAACAGACAACTGCAGATAGCTGATGGAGCATGTTGGAAAATTTTAAACATTTATTTATTTTTGTTGATTATTTCTTAATCCTTGATTGCCAGAATCTCAAATCATGAAATTTTGGATTTTTGTTTTATGAATACTTCTATCGTCATCTCATTAATATCTTTTTAAACCTGTTCAGAGTCTCCCATCTTTAGTTCTTCATGTTTTCTCAAGCTTCCAAAAGTAAGATATATGTGAAACTAAAATATTTAGCATGGAGTGCTTTTACTTATACTTGAAGATGGCCTAATAACAACAAATGATCCTTTGTGCTGCCTAACTTTCCAGCGTTGTTTGATCTCTTTCAGTCATCATTACAACTTCACAAATGCAGATTCAACAATGGTATCTTCTTAATGAAAAGGAAGTGTCTAATTATTTGTAATAGGAACACTTAGGAGTGGGTTCTCAATATCAATTATGCTCGATCCCTTTATTTCTATCTTTGTTAACAGAACATTTGATTAATCACTTTTTTGGAAAAGGTGGAAGGAAGGAAATTTCTGTTATCATCTAGCAGATACAAACAAGAGCCTTTTGGAGCAAACCTTGCTCAGTGGTAGACAAAATGTCAGCCAAGGAGCTTGGCTTCCTCATCCTTAAATACAGCGAGTGGAAATAAATACAAGGCACCATGACAGTTATTACTGTGGAGGAGATAGGCAAACTCCACTTAGAAAAGGCACTTCCTCCTGCCTCTTTAATGGGGACGTAAAGGATAAACAGTTATTAACAAAAGTGACAACTTCGTAAGACTTAGTTAGAACTGTGAAAAGAAGAAAATAACATTCTTAATTGTCCCACCAGGAGCAAAGCTCAGAATTCTGGAACCATGTAAAGCAGGAATGATTCTTGTCTTCCCTACAGATACTATAAGATGTCACATAGAAAAGATCCTTCAGAAGATAATCAGATCTTTCATAAAGTCACCTCCCAGGGTATTGCCAGGAATCATAGATTTTTGACAACTGAAAATGCATGTGTTTTGTTTTTAACAAAGAAAAACCAAAGCAACTGGAGATTAGAACTTGGCCAGGATCATACAGCATACTGACATCATATGCGTAAAACGTAACCTACTGAAATGTAATTAAACTCTAAAGAACTTTTGTGTTTTATAAAAAATAAACAGTTAACACAATTATAAAACATTTCCTACAGGCGGGAGTAGGGGGGGCAATGAACAGAATGAATCTCTTGCAGAGTGGTGTTTTAACTACTTCCTCTAAAGTTTACTTCTTGCAAAAATTGTTTATTTATTTATTATTTTACAGGTCCCAATATTTAGTCTCTGCAAATCTTGAACTCAATATACTTTTATCTCCATCTCCTAAATGCTAGCATTAACAGGCGCATAACACTATGCTCACCTCTATTGGAGACTTACTCCTTAATGGAAAATTCTGGGATGTGGGAACTTTATGCAGTCAGTAGGTAATAAGTAATTCTCTACCTTTATGAAGTTATTAATGCGATGCTGATCTTATGCAGAGTTCGTCCCTATCTCCCTCTTCCTCTCTCTGTCTCTCTCTGTTCTTCTTTTCCCTTCTTTGTTCTCCCCTCTCACTCTCTGGGTGACTTCTGCCGTGTTTTAATAGGCAATGAAAGGCTCTCACCAGATGGGGTACCTCAATCTTAGTCAAACCTGTGTGGAAAGCCAACCCACGTGCAGTTCTAGCGAACTCCCACACCAGGAGCAAGCCCGTGCTCATCTGCATTTGGCTCCTTTCCTGGTTCAGTTTGCGATCTGTCTTCCTCTCTGACTGTGTGAAGGAGAACCTGGAAGACCGATTCCATAGCAGAAGTCGAGTTGAAATACAGAACAAAGAGTGTGGTAGAGCCCAAGCTAACAAGAAGACGCATAGAAAAGAGTAATGAGCGCAGGGCCTTCCTTTCCAATCCCCCAGGGAACACATCCTGCTTGGCTAATTGATTTAGAAATCTGCAGGAACACGTGATGATGGAGAGAGGGGTGATTTACATACTTCAAAGCTGCTTTAGGAAGCTGGTTGAGTCAGCAGAGTTAAGAGGCGCTTTTAAAACCTAGTCCTGGAGGATAATGGTCTGTTCAGAAAACAATCATTTGAACTGGGAATCTGCTTTTCACAAATGTAATGTTATATATTGTAAGTAAAGACAGGAAATAGTTCATACCTTTTACATTGTTATGCGTATGGTTTACACATTCCTCGTGCACCATAATGACCCAATCTGAATTCTCAAATTCTGTCTCCAGACACATCAGATACTCACATGCCTAAAAATCAAGGCTTCCCTTGGTCTGTCTTTCTCTGTCTCTCTCTGTCTTTACCCCTCACTCCATGAAAATAGATGTCCTTAATGACCATTTGAAGTCTGACTACTTCAATTTGTTGTCCAAAATAGAAGTTGCATTATCTTCTCTTTACTGGATTTTTGTTCCTGAATTAGTAAAGAGTGTAACATGGTTTTTATTTTTACTATAATAATAATTTGGACTTCATGTTATCCAGCTGAATTTTGGGACCCCTCTTAGTGTTATGCTTGGAATTTAGTGATATGGGGCCTCACATTCTTATAAATTTTTGTAGATAAAGTTTATGTAGAAAAATTGACTTCTGCATATCTCACCTCCTGGATGTTTGATAGATACTTCAAATAATGTATTCCAAAGGTAGAAAGGAAGTTTCTTTCCCTAACTTAAGTTGGTCCAGTTCTTTTCCATTTCCTATTTTTCAGAGCCTTATGGAAATCACCAAAACTAGGATTTGGATCTAAGCTCTTCGGTCTCCAACTCACTTACTTATTTTCTGACTGCCCCTTATTAGCTCACCTCTGCTGGCTCTTCCTAACTGAACCCAGAAAGCAACCATTTATTTGCTTCTCATTTTGGGTGAAATTTTCTTCATTTCCTCCATTGCCTTGGCATTCTAAAAGGCAGTTGTCTACATCACTTCTCCCCAAAGTCACCCTACGCCCTGCTGTATGAGAAGTTTATGTAAAGGGAGCATGGGAAAAGGCAGTCTCTATTTCTGCAGTCCCATGGTCTGGCTACAGGGTAATCTTAGAGAGCTCAGGGCTCACCCTGACCCCTGACCTCCTTCCTTCTTAGTTCATGTTGGGTGCTGAAGTGAGAGAGAATCTGGCATTTCCTTGAGAGAGCACGCATGGGTGTTGTTTGATGTTTGTTTTTACTTGCTCTTGGGATTTTTGCCTCAATAACTTTCCCAGTATTCTGTCTTCCCGAACCAGTTCTGCCTACCACCTCTTCCACTCACGGGTAAATCCAACTTGGGTTTTCAGTCTGATCCTGAGAATAGCCTTCGGTTGGCATTTACCCCAGCCAGCTGTCTGGCTGGGTCCAAACTTTCTTGCGGAGTTTTAACAACCCCCAGAAAGCCAAACATTGCCTAAAGCTAAAGTCCCATTGCTTTGGAAGTAGGTTCTTTAAAGATAGCCATGTACAAACAGATGAAAGAAACTTATTCTGCTTCACAGTCAGTAAATGGCCTTACCCTCTTTATGTTTGCACAGTAAAGGTATAAGGCTCTCACTAGAGGTTCAGCTTCTGCCTCATGGTTTGCCAAAGATGTTCATTAACTAGAAGGAAAGTAGGTGTTCCCGGTGAACAACAGGTTCTGATACCTTAGCTTTTCCTTCTATAACGTAAAGTTGAGGACAGCACACAAAATTAGTCATCAAATTAGTCATCAGTACTTGGGATAGGCACTATTTATGTGTTAACAGAATCCACATAGGTTTTTATATGTTTTTGCTATTTGAAAAGTTAAGCATTTCTATATTGGGCACTTTGCTTAGTAACAGAAAAGGAACCTTCATGTATGTGGATCTATCCATCTGAATTAGAGCTGGCTACAAGTGAAAAAAATTCAGAGCAATAGTTTTAACAGCAATTTGAAGGAGGTAGTCCAGAATTGGCATATATTACTTTAAGGAATCACAGGTACTTAGATCCTGCTATGTCACTGCACTATTGTAAGCATCCTACTTTATTACAGGCCCAAAATTCCTTCTCAAGTTCCCATCATAAGTCTGTATTCCAGACATGTAGGATTAGAAAAGAAGACAGAAAGTGGACCACCCTAAATCCCAATCTCCATCCTATCATGGTCAATTCTCCTTGTCTACTTGATTGAGTTTGGAATCAGCTAGAAAACCATGGCACACCTCTGTGTTTCTACGCTCATGCGCAAAGGGGATTGACTGATGGAGGAAGCCCCCTCCCATTCCCCAAGTGCTCCCACTGGGGGATATTATCTCAGAATAACAAGAGGAAGATGAGAAAACAAGCTCCCAGCACTTCTCACTCTCCACTCTGAGATAACCATAATGTGGGCTGTTATGTGAGCTGTTAGGCCTTGACTTCCCTGCCATGAAGAATAGAATCCTCACTTCCAAGGGTATTTCCTTCAGGTGTTTTCTCACAACAGCAAGAAAAAAAAAGAACATCTTTTCAGAACACACCCTAAGAGGTCACCCCTTGCTTTTAAATGCTTATGTTCTACTTAACAAAGATGATCCTCTTAGCCTCTTCCCTTGAGGAAGGACCCAGGAAATACAGTGGCATATAAAATCAAAGGCAGCAGTGGATTTAGGAGTATACTATAAAAGTCTGTGATTGAAATTTTTTTCTTCTTCTTAACTATATAGTCTTGTTTATAATTTTGAGTAGAAACCCTAGTGCATATGTTTCTCTCCTTGTCTAGCAACCTATGGGTGATTTGAATAGAAAGACAAGAAACTAGCACTCCATTATAGCATTGCAGCATAGGAATATTGCTGAACATAAGCAATTATTTAACTCATCCAATGACAAGAACACTTTATTTAAATGACAAAGTTAGTTTGTATAAAAGGACAAATAGACATTTGCAGTAGAAGTATCTTTATGTCCCAAAGTATGTGTGGATACACTTACCACCACCAACTTTTATTTAATAACAAATAAGATGATAAGATACCAGGCAACAGATATTATATTATATGAGGTTTATTAAGTGATCATGGGGACAGAAACGGGGGAGGGATGCCCCAAAGAGAAAGAGAGAGAGGTGGGAAGAGACAGAGACAGAGACAGAGGAGGAGAGAAAGGAGGTAGGTAAGAGCTCCGCAGAGATAGCCAGGAGGAGGATTTGGCCTTTTATAATCTTGGGTAGGGCCATGCCTTCATGGCAGGTAGGCAATGACATCACAGGTAGGTGGACTGAAACCGAATCCTAACATTCCTCCCTTTCCCTATAATTAAAAAATGAAGAATGTTGGATCGTTTTTATGTAAGGTATGTTAAAATATATAAAAATAGGTTTGTTGGAAGCAGCTTTTGGCTGCCATGTAAGGGGAAGAGAGAGAGAGAGAGAGAGAGAGAGAGAGAGAGAGAGAGAGAGAGAGAGAGAGAGAGAGACAGACAGACAGACAGACAGACAGACAGACAGACAGACAGAGACAGAGAGAGAGAGAGACAGACAGACAGACAGAGACAGAGACAGAGAAACAGAGACAGAGAAACAGAGACATACAGGGAGACAGAGACAGAGATGGAGAGAGAGACAGAGAGAGAAAAGAGGTAGGTAAGAGAGTAAGAGAGAGCAACGAGGAGGATTTGGACTCTTACAATCTCGGGTAGGTCTATGCCCCATGGCAGGGCAGGTACACAATTATATCACAGGTAGGCAGACTGAAGCAGAATCTTAACACCACCACCACCAATAACCTCACACCACCAAATCTCTCCTCTTATATTCATTTTCTATGGTCTTCATCTAACTACAGTCTTAACGTCAACACACACACACACACATACACACACACACACACACACACACATACCTTACAAATAACTCTGTTTAACTTCTACTTGAAAAATGCGCACCCAATTAATAATAATAATAAGAAAAATCAAACAAGAACAACAATGAGGAAAAAAAACTAAAACAATATCATGTAAAAGCAACAACAAAAATCATTCAGACAAAGATGTCCTCAGCGTCTGGTTATTAGTACTTCAAGCAGCACTCATGTGACAAGATGATGCACTGGAGAAAGAGCTGGCTTGGAACAGAGAGGAAGCTCAAAGTAATACTTTTTATGTGTTTCCTAGCAGTGACTTCAATTCACATTAATATATTTATATACCTGTCTCTTAAAAACAGGCTTAGAATAAACTACTAAGTCACATTGTTATCAATGTATAAAAATTATTAGAATTTAAAATATAGATTCCATATGTTCATGAAGAAAGAATTTCATTTGCCATGGCCAAATTCAATAAACAAACAAACAAACAAACAAAGCAGTTTGAGAAAAATGTCCACAAAAATACCATTGAATTAGGATTTTTTAAAATTTTTTTATTAATTTATTCTTGTTACATCTCAATGGTTATCTCATCCCTTGTATCCTCCCATTCTTCCCTCCCTCCCATTTTCCCCTTATTCCTCTCCCCTATGACTGTTCCTGAGGGGGATTTCCTCCTTCTGTATATGCTCATAAGGTATCAAGTCTCTTCTTGGTAACCTGCTAACCTTCCTCTGAGTGCCACCAGGTCTTCCCCTCCAGGGGACATGGCCAAATATTAGGCATCAAAGTACATGTGGAAGTCATACCCCACTCTCCACTCAACTGTGGAGAATGTTCTGCCCATTGGCTAGATCTGAGTTAGTTTTATACTGGGTTGGATTTCTACTACTAGTTAATATATCAAGTGAAGCTCTATTGGAAAAAACAGAATTTTCCTTTGCAAGCAGATGTCCATTATAG
Source organism: Acomys minous (assembly GCF_964271855.1). Classification (NCBI taxonomy): domain Eukaryota; kingdom Metazoa; phylum Chordata; class Mammalia; order Rodentia; family Muridae; genus Acomys; species Acomys minous. Next base: position 32,287,498 of record NC_140487.1, read on the forward strand.
ACAGCTCCATGGTTAGGGATGGGATCCTGTGTCCACTTCCCTTTTCAGTGAAGGGACCCTGACTTGCCACTACAGTTTTTCTGATTTTATATGTCTATCAACAGAGGAAACCTTCCTGGGGTTGGTTCTTCCTTTCCTCCTATGTCAGCTCTGGGGACAGACTTCATGCCATCAGTCTTGGGGGCAAATGCTTGTATCCGCTCAGACATCATATCTCTTAAACTCTGTACCTATTTATTTGTACTAAGTAATTGTTGAGATGTCATTATCCTCCTTTACCTTATACATAGTTTCTTACCCATTTAAATATAAATAAAACAGTTAACCTGTGTTCTTAATCTAGGCCATCCGACATCTGGACTTCATATGTATGGATCATATTTCATTTCTTTGGTATCCTATAATCTTTAGTAGAAAAATTTAAAAATATACCATGACATCTTGGGATCTCCTCATCAGAGTTTTTTGTTGCAGTTTGTTTTTGGTTACGTATGTGACCAATTCTATATGGCTTGTAGTTTTGTAATGTATAGCTACTAAAATCTTTACAAGACTAGATTAGTGATCAGTTAATGATTAGATGGACATTATAAAAACATTTGGAAGCAGCATTTGCTGAGAGCCTTCTTGTGTGTGTTGGAACATTCCTTTCAGCACTCAGCCAGGCTGTCAACACCTCTGTCTAATCCTCATGGTCTATTTTCAAAAAGCACCAAGACCAACCAGAGGTAAGAGAATCAGGGCTGGCTTGCATCTGAGTGTGTGCACAGGCCTCCATGTGGCCTTCTGGGTTCCCAGGAATATGAGGACTACTCCTTTAATAAAGTTTATTTTCAGCACAAAAGACATGCTGAACAGAATAGGCAGTAACATCAATAACTAATCAATGGGACCTCACGAGATGGAAAGGCTTCTTCATGGCAAAGGACACTCATTTCGACAAAGTGACAGCCTATGAAATGGAAAAAGATTTTTTTTTAACCAACTACACATCCGATAGAGGTCTATTAACCAAATATATAAAGAACTTTAAAAAACTAGATATCAAGAAAACAAATAACCAAATTTTAAAAGAAATAGAATACTGATATAAAAAGAGGAAATGCAAATTGCTGAAAAACACTTAAAGAATGTGGAACACCTGTTTAAAAAAACTGAAACCATGAAACTAGAAAAAATTCACCCTGAGTAAGGTGACTCAGATGTAGAAAGGCAAAGACAGTTATGTGTTTGTGTTTATGTGGATATTAATGCTAGGTCAAAGATGGCTAACTTATGATTCATAGAACCACAGAAGATATGTGTGTGTGTGTGTGTGTGTGTGTGTGTGCACATGTGCACGCGCATGTATATGTGTGTGTGTAAATTACTTTTGGGGGTGCACAAATCTCTCAGAGAATGTGAACTCTAATAGGAAGTTATGAATGGAGGGACCTGGAACAGGAAGATCATGTGGAGAGAAGGAGGGAAGAGAGAGACGGGAGGATAGAGACATCTAAAGTTAAAGGCCATTTGTGGGGTAGTATGGTGATCTAATATAGTAGAAGGCTCCTAAATTCCTGGACCATATGTACATAAAGTTTATATATACATATACATGTTTATATAGTTCATATATATACATATATATGTTTATATAGTTCATATATATACATATATATATGTTTATATAGTTCATATATATACATATATGTATATATAGTTCATATGTGCATACACATATATAATTATATAGTTACATACATATATATGTGTATAAAGTTTATACACACACAAGCACACACACATACATATACATATACATATGAAGGTGATTTAAATGAAATTGTCAAATAGTTGGAAGGGATCGAAAGATACCTTGCATGTATATTTTGGCTTCTGGTTTAGTGTATTTATGAGATTCCTGAGTGTGCAAATGAGTGGATCTGTTTCTTGTGCCTGCTCTTAGGCTGTTTTTCTGCTGTTTTGTTTGGTTTAATTGTACTATATTAGCTTATTTATTTATTTATATAATTTATTCAGATTACATCTCAATTGTTATCCTCCCCCACTTGTGTCTTTTTGTTCCTCCCTCCCTCCCTCTTTCACCCTATTCCCCTCTTCTAGACCTGTGACAGAAGGGAACCTCCTCCCCCATCATATGATCACAGCCTATCAGGTTTCATCCAGACAGTCTGCTTACCCTTCCTCTGAATGCCAACAGGCCTCCCCACCAAGGTGAAATGGTCAAATAGGGGATACCAGAGTTCATGTCAGAGTCAGTCCGGGCTCTCCACACAACTGGAAAATGCACTGTCCATTGGCTAGATGTGAATAGGAGGTCTAGGTTTACTGCATGCATTGTCCTTGGTTGGTACAGCAGTTTATACAGGCCCCCTGTGTCCAGATGCGCCAGCCTTGATGGTCTTCTTGTTGGGTCCCTTTATGACCTATCTCCCCACTCTCCCATACCACTCTAACTTGGAGTCCCAATAGCAAGTCACAGCATCTGTCCCAATCCCCTGCTGAATCAAGACTCTCAGAGGATATTCATGTGGGGCTAATATGCAATTATAAGTGAGTATATACCATGTGTAACTCTTTAGGTTTGGATCAACTTACTCAGGATGATCATTTCTAGTTCCATCCATTTGTCTGCAAATTTCAAGATTTCCTTGTTTTTAATAGCTGAGTAGTATTCCGAAGTATAAATGTACTACAGTTTATGCATTTTTCAACTGAGGGACATCTAGGTTGTTTCCAGATTCAGGCTTTGGAGATCCTGACCTCGGCCACTGGGAGCCTGGGGTCTTGGTTCAATCCACCAGAGAGTGCCCTGCAGTGCTGGTCTGCTTCCCTGTTTTTAAGTGTATATTTCTAGGACATAAGTCATGTTTTACTTCCTTATATTTATGGAAATTCCTTGTAGCAAAATAAAAAACCATTATTCACGAATGTAAAATCCAGCCTCTCTGTAAGCTACAATATTTGCTAACTTAACTCACATATTTACTAAGCAGCTGTTATGTGTCTGGTACTTTCGTAAGATTGAGACTGATGCAGGGACTCTGTTAGATGAGGCAGAAGTGAATCGACCAGAAAAGAGTAAAAGCCATGACTTTAGACCTGAGACCAAAAAAAAAAAAAAAAAAAAAGAATGCAATAAGGAAATAAGAAAGAAGGCCTGAGATAAGAGTTCTGTGATAAAGGATTTCCTCTGCAAAAGACCATGTCTGAAAAAGATCGGAACACTGGGAAAATATGCATTCCATACATGGTGGAAGGCAACGTGTTCCCGGACTTTTAGAGTAACATTAGTGGAAGCCAGCATGTGGATACTTAAAGAGATTTAGATTTGGTTTTAGAGGCAGACAGAGACCATATGACACATAGAGAGCTTTGCAGTCACAGTTGGTATGGAATTTTACAGCCTTCGTGGTGGTACATGGCCAGTTGACACAGAGGAGAGGGCTTAGAGAGACTGGCCAGTGTCAATTCATACCACTTTTATGTGCAGTCTATTGATGGGAATGATGCACATGGCCAAGCCTCCGCCAGGGAGCAGACAGTGTAATCGCTCCTCAGGGAGACCCAGGGAACATTCGCAAATAAGACACTGAAAGGTAATTCTAGTTGAAGGTTCATGTTTGTTTTTTATATATATACCAAAGTTTAAATGATATTAATTTCAAATATATTTTAGTTTAACCGAAGGTTTTCTTTTTCACTGAAAGATAAGCTAGAAATATAGAATGTCCTCTGACTTCACTCAGGCAAAAAAGAAATCACTGGATTAAAGTTAAGACCACAGCCAGTGTTTGAAGATCTTTGCACAGAACCAACAGACTTCACAGCAGGTTGCTTGACTCTAATTTCTGTCAGCACACAACGCGGACTAAAGTAGCCTTGCAGTGCTGATAGTCTTCTGGCGTCTTTCATTTTGGGTTCTTAACACAGTACAGCAGTGATAGTTTTTCTACATTACTTTTAAGCAGAGCTACAATTCAAGTGTGTCCAGCTCCCAAAAAATGGTTTCCTTCTTGTCATAACTACATAGAATCATTATGTCATATATGTGCTATACAAAGCCTTTGTATGAAGCTTCATGCAGCAACTGATAGAAGCAGATGCAGAGACCCACAGCCAAACTTGAGGCAGAGTTTGTGGGTATCCCAGGGAAGACAGAGGAAGTATTGTAGGAGGCAGAGGGGTCAAGGACATCACAAGAACATGGCAGCAACAGCAACCTTGGAGCCTGTGTGGGTCTGAGCTAGGTCTTCTGCATATATGTTAGAGCTCTGTAGCTTATTGTCCTTGTGAGACTCTTAACAGTGAAAGGAAAAGATGTCTCTGACTCCTTTGTCTGCTTTTAGGACCCCTTCCTGCTACTGGGCTGCCTTGCCCAGTGTTGATGTGAGTGCATGTGCCTAGTCTTCTTGTAACTTGTTATGCCACGTCTGGTTGTTCTCTGTGGGAGGAATACTCATTTAGGAAGAGAAAGGAGGAGGAGAGGATCTGAGAGAGAGGTGAGGTATGGGAGAGAGACTGGGAGAAGAGGAGGGAGGGGAAACTGTGGTTGTGGTATAATAGATGAGAGAAGTGGACCTAGGAGGTACAGACTTTACTAGCATATGCAGATTTGATCCTCATCCCATGTCCTGAGGGAAAAAAGGGAAAGAAAATGAAAGCCCAATACTGTGAGATTCATGCTATGTATCATTGAGGCAGCCTGTTTGATTGATGTATTTCCAAGGCACATGAGAACTCTTACGTGCCTAACAACCAGTCACAGCATACAATAGGCGTCAAGATGCTATGGACTGAATAAAATAGTATCTTTTGCATATGAAACTAAAACTAAAATTCAAGTAGGCAAAAACTCTAAAGGGTAAAAAAACAAACAAACAAACAACAACAACAACAAAAAACCCCAAAAACCCTGATTTTGAATTCTCCTGCCACTTCTCAGCAACTCTGACTTAGGCCAGGGTATGTAGTGAGAGGAATTTATGTAAAGGGTTATGATTTTGGATAGCAAGGCCAGAAACTAACTTCCGTAGACTAAGGAAATAAGCCCAGAAGAAAAGTATTCAAGCATGTTTATCATAACACATTTATAAAGCACAAACACAGAAATAGCTTAAGAATCCAACTTCAGAGTAGTTTAATAAATGGTAAAAACCCACAGATAAATTTTGTGCCATAAAAATATGTTATATTGCAGAGGTTACATGTGGAACTGTTTGGGATTATATATTTGGTATATTGTATATAAATGTACAAATACATAACATATGTATAAAACAGTACAATAAAAGTGAGCAAAAAAAACTGCTAGGTGGCATGAAACCAACACAGCATATATAGCCACAGGATGATGGGAAAAGTGGCGATTTAAAACCATTCCCGCCTTGCTGTACAAACATCACCTTAATACGAGGGCACACTCACAGTAGTGTAGAAACACAAAGTACCTCTACGGTTTGTCAGAAAGGATTTTATGGTCCCTTTTAGAAAAAGTAAGATTGAACTGAGAGAAAATAGAAATCGGACATAATGTATTGGATTAGCAGAAAATTTGAATTTGTGTTTTTCCAAAATTTTCCTCTCAGCGGTGTGGTTATCTAAGCAGAAAATATAATATAGACAAATACAGTGCTCATGACTTTGTAAAACAGAAAATGTGAGTTCTCACGTACAGGAGGAATGCATCTCTCCCTTAGTGCTACTACCAGTGCTTCTTCCCACAATCCAGACGGAGACACTCCACGACGCCATATTAATCCACCTCATAATCACGAACATTCAATTTATCATTTAAACAAGGCACAACATTTCTCCCCTATTTTTGAGGATTGAAAATAAATCCCATGGAGTTGTAGATGCGATAGACCGAGCTTAATTTAATGCCATTTATCAGCACAGCTCCGGAACCCCTTTGCTTCTAATTCTGTGTGGAATAAAGGGAGACATTTATCTTCATTTACCTAACTTTAAGGCCCACAGATTGCCTCTGTTGTTCATGGACAGCAGCAGAAATGGAGTCAGGAAGCATAAGTGAGTAGAGCCGCAGTTCCACCTGACTCTTTCAATTACCCTCCTTGGACTTTCTCACTATCAACTTTGTCTTCATTAAGGCAAAGCCAGCACTTATGCTTTGCATGTCTATATGCTAATATCCTCTGTATGAGGATTTTTATTGTTTTCTAGAGCTGTGGTTTCTCATGTCTGTATGCTAATGTCCTCTGCATGAGGATTTGTATTGTTTTCTAGAGCTCTGGTTTCTGTGGTTTGTGTCTCATCGGTGTAAGATAAATGTGTATCTTGGTACGAGGTGTGCATGTATGTGTTAGCATTTTGTATTTATAATAAAATATGATACATGCTCATGACTATGAAAAATGTAAAGGACATAGAACAACTAAAAGGATTTCATCTTCATCGTCACAGAGATAAACTAAGAATTTTCTGTCTAGCTTTTACATAGGGCTCTATTAATATAATAACTTATGTTTTCTTTTCTAAAATGTGATTGGCCTACACATGAGTGCTGCAAATTTTTCAGACTCCCAACACTATCAAGACCAAGTTCCACTGATAACATTTGTGGAACATTTCATCAGTTATATCTGAAATACTTGTAAAGGTTCACTGACATTATCTTCAGTACTATAATTTTTGTGCAGGTTGGTATAGCATGCCTTGCTACTGCCACTGGGGAAAAATCATTACTTAATTCCCAAGACGTCTTTGTGTCACTTTCAAAATAAGTATTCTTTTGATAGTTTCTTATTTTTAAAAAAAACTCAAAAACAGAAAACAAGCAAACATTCACTCCTTCTCTTATTTGCAATTAAAAGTCAAAAGAAGGAGAAACTAACAATGTTATTCTGTGCCTTTTCAAGTGTATGTTATTTTCTTTTTCATAACTCATGAGTGGTAAAATATTTTTTGAACACCTATCATGTGCTCCAACTATGGTAACTTTATCCAGCTGTCATGAAAGCTTATATATTGTAAAATTTTTACAAAAAGAAATAGAAAACCGATTCCCAAGGATTAAAACTAAAAGCAATAACAAATCATGCAGATTGAAAATATTTATATTTATTATATAGAGCCTTCACTTTTTACACCAATCTGTTTCTTAGGAATATTACTTGCTTCTCTTTGGTCAACCCTTTGCCTTTCTGAATATAAAATTTAAGTATTACCTTTAAGTATGTAACAGCTTCCAGGTCTCTAAAGTAAGATTAAGTCTTAAATCCCCAACATTGTTTAGAAACTGTGCAACTGATTTGCCCTCTGGGCTCGAATGTCATCATGCAGAAGTCATTTTCATTCCTCAAACATGACCCACTTTCACAACTCTGCATATGCTTTCTCAAATGCCAGTCTGCTTCTCTTCACATGTGATGAGCTTGTAATAATATAATACATCTAATTAAATTGTCATCACCTTTGTGAATCTCTTCTAGACCTCCTCAGAGAGAATAATATTTTCTTCTTTGATCCATGATAGATGTTTAAGCATCCATTTACAATTTTACATATCATAATGGGCTGTAATTATACCTGTGTCAAGCAGAATACTAGAATCTGGAAAGGAGGATTCTTGGATTAGGTTTCTGCCAATCATTTTGTTTGTCCTGAAAATCATCAATATATGAAAGTTGAGTTAATACAGTGGAATGATTGTATTACAGCTACTTTCTGAATCAGATAAAAGAGTAAGGTGTTGCTGCATCTAGAAATAGAACAGTGATTGGATTTAATCTAAATTTGTCTTTAGGAAAGATGTTTTTGTACCTATGGACAATACCAACCCTATGCCTTATCTACTAACTGCCTATTTTGAATCACAGGATTTATTTGGACAATGAGACATCTCTGGATAGTGTCTCTATCTCCTAAAGAACAATTTAGAGAATTCAACATAGACGGACAGAGTTTACCATGACCTTAGCTTCAAATCAAGCATGGTGTTTTACTGGGTTCAAATAGACCCAGGCAAATATCTTTTAAGGACCTGGTGCCTGGTATAACTTCATGCATGTTTATTGGCTCCATTTTCCCTCCAGTTAAGGCAAATATGAGATTAGAAATTTTCCAGTGTCTCTCTTACTGGATTTTCCTGTTACTTAAGTTGGTTTTGGTTCATACTATTTTTCTTTATGATTTTTGAAATGGAATCTTTCCAGTAGGAGAAATTAAAAATCCATTGCAGAAACAACCTAGATTTGTAAGTTGCTTTCCTCTTACAAGTAAGTCCTCTGGTTGACACATAGTTACACTGTCATGAAATACCATCCAAAGGAGGCATTGATTCCTATAAGCTGAAGCTTAATAATTGATTAAAAATAAGATTATGTTTAAGTGAGAGAATTCTAACATCATCACAAATTGATTAGTAAAGTGTTTAAGCTTTCTAAGTTCGCTTCTTCAATAATGTAATAGAAACTAACCACTGTATGTAAGCATAGTATGGGCTTCAGAAATAAATGCATCAACATGGAAGCATAAAGAAATTAGCCCTTAATTTGCCTCTGTTTTGAGAAGAATGATCCCACAAGGAAATTCATGTATTATCTAGAGAAGGAAGTTAGTTTTGACTTGTGTGTAGTTAATTGAAAAAAGATGTGATTATTTTTCTCTCCCTTGACTTATTGTTATCCAACTCTAAGAATATTTTATGCCAAATTAATGTTATCTTATTCATGAAGATGTTGAGGCTTTTTTTAATCCACCCATCTCAGGCTTTAGATAACACGCCTGATGCAGCACCTCACCTTGTGAGCTGTGGAATTTACTGTCATTAAGGCTGGAACAATAGCAGGAGCCAGGAGGTCATGCATGGATAGTGTTAAGCTTTCCTTCCACATCAAAATCAGCTGCTGAAATCTCTTTGACCACATGCCACAGAATCTTACAAATCCATTCATTTCAGAAAATCATTTCTTGAAAGAAAGAAAGAAAGGGAGAGAGAGAGGAAGGAAGGAAGGAAGAAGGAAGGAAGGAAGGAAGGAAGGAAGGAAGAAAATCTTTTATTTTTTTGGATAGCTAAACATTTGTTTATTGAAATGAAGAATTTAGGCTCATGCTTAAAAACAAAAATCATGATATCTCTCAGGAAGCTTTATGAAGTATAGAGCTGACTATTTCTCTAAAATAATTACTATCTCTAATGAATCATTTTGCTGAATAAAACATCCATAATGCTATCCTAGATCTAACAGGTGGGGAAGACACCCATTGAAAGGAAATATTCAAATCTCATAGACTACAACAGGCCAGGAACTGGGGTTATTGTCACATTCACATTATTTTAACCACAGAAAATGAATTTTGAAATTAGATCCAGATCATTTAATAGGAAGACACAATTTTCTTAGAAATCTGTCTTTTTTCTTAATTACAATCTGTACATCTTGGATTGGTATTCTACCAACATTCTACTGATGTGAATGTTATAAGTGGTACTGACTTTCAATAGAAATAAGCTCTTCCTTAGCAGTTATGCTTTTAGAAAAGTGAGAAAAACTTAATGTTTTTCTTTCAGGTACACATATATACCTCTGGTCATTTCAATGTTATCAGAGATTGGTTGATAATATCATAATTTAATAGACAACTGTCTTAGTTCATTTCTCTTTCTGTAACACACTGCCCAAGGATGAATAGTTTATAAAGAATGACATTTATTTAGTCCACAGTTCTGAAGGCCAAAAGACTGTGGTTAAGTGACTTTATATGTTGGCTTCACTCTACATTGGAAACACAGAAAAGAAAAGGACCACTTATGTAAGTGGACAAGATGAAGAGGTAAAAAATGTTAACAACCCACTCATATAAGAACAAACCCATTCCTATGAGTTCTAATCCAGTTTCCTGAGGAAGAGATGAATCTCACTCAAATGGCCCACCTTCCAGTAATGCTATTTAGTAACTAGCTGAAAAGTGTGCTTTTTCCAGGTCACATTGCATCAAAACACCAGCAACAAGTTAGTCCACATGTGATGCCCTTGCTTCAAGACTGGTAATGTAAGGAATGTGCTCCTCTACTGGATGGGAGAGAAAACTGATGGGAAGGTAAGAGCAACCCACCCAGGCCTTGGATGCTTCAGATCCTTGAGATTCCAGCCATGATCACTGAAGTTACTCCAGATAACAGAATCCATCATAACACCAGCAGGTAAAAGCCTTCAGTGTTCCCTCATGGGCTGTAGTTAAAAACATATGGAGGTATCGCGTGTGCGCACACACTCACCCCCCCCCACACACACCCTCAAGATTCTTCTCAATATGTTACATATATGTAAATATGTCTTTCCAATTTTTAATATATTTCTTTTTTCCTTGATTATCCAAAGTAAACCACATATTTTGACCATAGTTAGCTATTTGTTTGGAATGCACATGTCCTTGCAACTTTTTACTAAAACTCCAATAAAGTTTTCTGTATTAATCTGACTTAAACTCTATCAGCCTTGCTAGTTTATAGACCTTTCTGACAACTAATAACAAGTGGCCAAGTCACACTGTATAGCATTCCTAAGTCCTAATGCTATTTTAGATTAAGTACCCTCGATCAAATCTTTTAATACAATGTTTTTTTCCATTTTCATTTTTGCCTACAGAGACTGAGACTTGGTTCCTAGTTACTTTTCAGGTAACTTGTGTGTTATTCTTACCATAATAAATCGAGCTTTCTTCAAATTTTCTGTGCTCGTCTCTCTTCCCTGTGATCCCTACCACAGCTGCATTCAGATTCCTATAATTTTGCATAACTGTCCCTCTGGAAGGCTTTCTTTTTCTGTCCTTTAACCATCTGAGCCATCAATACGCACCATGCCTATAAAGCTTCTGTACAATCCAGTTCTCATTTCCCTTATCAAACTGAGATACTAATTCTGAATGTTTTTACCAAAGAAAGATGGTAAATGCAATACTATTTGGATGTGGCACACTGGCTATCTGCAGTCACAAAATATGCATTATTTTATGGCAATTTTTATAAAAAAATTTTCATATCTTAGTACAAAAATCACTATTTCAATCATAAACGGTAGGATAATGGTGCCTGAACATTTTAAATTATCCAACCTTTATGTAAAAATCTTTAAAATACTCAAATCTTGTGAAGTGCGAAGCTAATTTATGAAGTGAATTTCAAATGGCAACATTGACTTCCTTGTGAATTATGCATTCCTTTTGGGAAGCTGTGCCACTCTCTATGAAATGAAGCATCAGGTGCCTCCTCTTGTGTCGTCAGCAGAGACAAAGCTCTGTCTTTTTCTTCTGTACCACTATCCACTCTGTGGTACATGAGTCCAGTCTGCTGCTACAGTTGCTCTTATCTCTCTTGAAGCAAAATATCTGGCAGTGTCTTATCTAAACTTTAACAAGTGGAGATAAACCCTGACAGAAATGTTTCTGGGCTACAAGGCTTGAACAACAGTAAACTATTTAAACTAAAAGCAGCTGTCTGATATTTTTTTCCTCCTAAAAAAAAAAACCTAAAAGTATAATTCTCCCTAAAGCACGACAATATAGTTTTCCATCAATTGCAAAGGTAACTATCCTGGAGTTTTATCTGTGATGGAGGCAGGCCTAAGGGCATCAGACAGTGGTGCTAATGTAGCTCAGCTATTTCCCTTGGAGATGTCTCTGTTGTTTTTGTTAATACGTCAATTTGAGAGATTTACACTTATGTCCTAGCATTCAGTTTGCTCTCGAAAGATCTCAGGGAAGATTCTTGCTCCTGAATAGAAAACGGCAATTCCAGAATCCCCACTCCCCTTTAGAGGAGACTGTATGAAAATAAATCATTAAAGGAAGGAAAGGACTAAATACTATCAGTGAAAAGGTCAGCTAACAAATGTTTCCATATTATGAAGGAAGAGTCTGTATTTTACTTCTGGTTGTGAGCCTAGTCTTTAAGGGATGAGCCATCTCTCCAGCCCAAGTCTGTATTTTAAATTTTTTAAATTGGAAGGCCATCTCCTTGAAAGGAGCCTGCTTACTTCTCTTAGCTCAGTGTTATGATTTACTAGGAAAATGCTCATGCAGAATGCAACACCCCCATTGGGGATGTTGCTAACATTTTCATTCCCACAAACATTGTGTTGATAAATATTAAAATTTATACCAATTTGAAGTTGTTCCCCTCCCTTTCCTTTCTTTTCTCTTTCCTTTTCTTCTCTTTTTTTTTTGATATTATAATATACTTACATCCTCAGAGGAAGGATAGCAGGCTACCAAGAAGAGACTTGATACACTATGAGCACATATAGGGGGAGGAGGTCCCTCTCAGTCACAGTCATAGGAGAGGGGAGTAAGGGGAAATTGCAACTGAGGGAGGAATGGGAGGATACAAGGGATGGGATACCAATTGAGATGCAATATGAATAAATTAATAAGACATATTAAAAAATAATATACTTATAAAATTTACTCCTTCCCTTTTCCCCATCCAAACCTTCCCATGTACCCAGCTACTTGCTCTCCTTTAAATTTGTCATCTTTTTATTGTTTATGAAATTGTTGTTATGCATACATGTTTGTGTGTTTGTGATGTGTGTGTGTTCCTTAACACATAAATACAACCTGTTTAGTCTGTCTAATGCTATTTGTATGACCTTTCTCAGGGATGACCATTTGACATTAGATTATTAATGTGCTCTTCCCTGGGGAAGATGGTTCTTTTTGTTCTTTTCATTCCTTAGTTGCCTGCAGTTCTTTGTCTAGTGCAGAGGCCTCATGATCGTACATGTTAGCATGTCTATTGGTGTTATCCTTGTTCTGGTCATGTTTAGGCAGCCATGCTGGTGAGACTTCATAGGTGTAGCTTCTCTGACATTTCTAGGATTATGTCCATTTCTAGGACATAATCTTAGAGCAAACTCCCTGTCCCCTGGCTCTTATAATCTTTCTGTTCCCTTTTCCACAGTGAGCAGAGGTGCAGGAGTTGTGTTGTAAATGAGTGGGAATTTAAAAAGCCAATCTTAATTCAGACCTCAGAGACTTAAACTATGACATACACTTCTGTGAATCTAAGTCTGAAGGAATCTTTTAGAGAAAAGAAGGTACATATCTCAAGCTACCTTCCTATGCTTTCCAACTTTTTAATGCTCACTTTAAGACACATATTTAATCTCAAGTTAACAACAAACTTAGTTTATTATCAAAGGTTTTATTCAGCCTTTGGAATGTGGCAAGTGTGTACTGTACATGTAAACAAGAAACTCTTACACTGGATTTTCTAGGATAAATTAATTCAGTGTCTCTCCTTAGTTAATCTTCATATTTGTATGTTATGATTAAGAGTGTCACTGAATTTTATATTTCTCTTTCATAACACTGTAAGCGGTGAGTAAGTGTGTTGTGCCTAGTATTGTATTTTAGTTGTGGCTTCAGCTTGGATAGTAAAGGAACTTAGAAAAGATAAATTTAAGTAATTATAGTAATTAAAATTACAAAGTATTTTCCTTTGTTTGCCAAGCACTTAATAGCTACGGCTTTGCTGAGAGACATTTCAGTGCAATAGATCATGATTGAGGAGTAGCAAACCTTTGATTCATATTCCTGGGCAGAAGTAAGCGAAAGATGGCTATAAGGGAATCAAATTTATGTGATAGAATGAAAACCAGAATCATTCCTCAAAGACATTAGGATTTATTATCTCCACATTGAAATTGTTTAAGGAATTCTCTTAAATAACGCTATGATAAATGCAAACCGCACTTTTTTCTTAACGTCCCACTTCCATTCTCTGAATTACTGAATGTTCTCAGTAGCTGTGTGTAAGTGGCTTCATGATGAGATAAGAGCAATATTGCAAACAAACAAAGAATTGAAAACCATTTTATGCAACCAAATTGATCCATCTGCTTTTTTACTGTTCTTCAAAAACAGTTGAATGAAGTTTGAACAGAACAAGACGCTTATGGTACTTAGGAGCCAAGCCCTAAATGAAACTAAAATTACACCTAAAAGTATCACAAATTAGCTATTGTTGTCTGCTTTCATAAGATAATATGAAATTCTTTGAACTAATCAGCTCCCGGACGACAGCCCATCGAGAAGCATACTTAAGTATTGATTTTAATCTTTTCATGCATTTTCCCCTGCAAATTTGAATTGATTTTATCGTTGCTGATAATTTTTAGTTATCATTTCCTTGTATCAGACATATTAAGATATAATGCCAATCTTTAAGTTTTTCAAATGCCCCTCTCAACTCCTTTAACTCTTTAATTTATGACTAATAGTTTACATCTTTGTAGATTGCTTAAATGTACAGAGTCTGAGTATCGCCGTTTGTTCCTGGCTATTATTTGGTCATGGACTGACGGTGAGGCCAGGCTTGGTGACTGACATTACATTGTTCACTTTATATATGTATTCTCAAATGATTAACTACATTCAAGGGACGATATTATATATTTTAGAAAATTTTAGTGAACTATTACCAGAACAATTAAAGTAGTTTCAAGGTAAACTTTTTGTGGTGAATGATATTATGTGTGCTCTATCGTTTCATTACATAAAGAATAAATTTGATGCTAAATTTTAGGGGAATGTATCTTTTTCCAGCCAAATTGGTATACCTATGGCTTCATATAACATACTGATTTGCCTTTGGGTCTAGATTTTACAGAATCACCATATTTTCAACTTATTATTAGCAACCCGTTTTTGAAGGGAGTCTTTAATTGAAAGCATTTTTATAGCAAATACTCTCCTTTTAAAAATTCTTCTTGTGTCTGTGTGTGGGTTACACATGTGTCATAGAGGATATGTGAGGTCAGAAGACAGTGATAAACGTGAGTTCTAAATTTCTTTCTTATTTGTGACAGGATGTCTGTTGTTGACCATTGGGTGTGCCAGGATACACTTCTCAGAATTCTACTGCCTCCACTTTCATTCTGATGCACAAGTGCTGATATTATAGATACGTGCTAGCGTATCTGGCTTTATGTGGGCTCTGAACTCTGGATTCAGGCCGTTAGGCATGCAAAGCAAGCACTTCACACATTGATCCATTGCTGCAGGCCCTAACATTAAATTTTATAACATTTTCACCCTTTTTGTATGTTTAATTTCATTCTACCCAAACCATTTTGAGAAGAGAATTTAAGATAAGAGAAGTTAGTGAATCATGAAACAAGAGAGAAATGTTATAATATTTATAATTATTAACAGTAAATACAACTACCAAACAGTGATGCCATTTGCCCCCTTTTTTTAGAAAAAAAAGAGAGTCCTTGACTCAAAAATTTGAAATTACAGTTAGTACTAGTTATTGTTTTTAATTTTTACAATATTTGACAAATGGAAAATAGATGTGTTACCCAATATATTTGTTGAGTAAGGATTTGCTAAAGTTCATGTGAAGAAAAAAAAAAAAGTTTTTCCTATCTTGTTTTTCTTTTGTGGTGTACAAGGGACATAAATATTTAGGAACAGGAAACCAAGGGTCTCTGCAGAACATACATCTGCTACTGGGGAGCTCCAGCGACGTGTCACAGGTCTTTCCCTGACATATGCACATTAGGAAGGAATGTTTAAAACAAGAAAAAACAAGAAAATGCAAACTCCTAACAAACATTAAAATGGTGTCTATATAATAATACAAGAATGTCCCATTAAAGGACGCTGGAAACATATCTGGAAGACATATGTGGTCTGCCAGCTGCCAGCTTGTACAAGAAGTTCAGCAGATTTATAGTATCTCCTGTGTACTCCCCACATGTTAATAGTAGGTCTTCTAGGAGGGATTAATATTAATGCTATTAAAAAGAAAAAATAGGTGCCTATCTTTGAAAAAAAAGTTAGTGTTGGCACATAATGTCTAAATTGACTCAAACTTGATAAAAGTGTGTAAGTAAGAAATACTATTTTAAGCAGTACTAAATAATGCCTTGAAATAAACTCAAATAAGAAAATATAAAGTATTAAACGATAGTGGGGACTTTTATGACCATGGAGACCTAATCATTACTTCTATTCATAAACTTGGTTGCTTAACATTCCTTCACAACTACCTGATAAGGAATATGATAAAAGAAAAATGAATTTTATATGTGAACGAAACTCAAATGGTGTAGGAAATGCAATTCTGAAGGCTATAAAACTTTAGTCACATATTTATGACCATCATAATCTTAGTTCATTTACAGTCTTTTGCTGTCTTGTGTGTGTGTGTGTGTGTGTGTGCGTGTGTGTGTGTGTGTGTGTGTGTGTGTGTGTGTGTGTGTGTGTGTGTGTTAATTTCTCTCTTTCTGTCTTCCTCTCAACTGCAAAAGGAATTCAGACATTTTACATGCACACAGTCTTACATTTAGCAGGAATATTGTCTGGGCCCAATGAGTAAAACTGAAACTGCCCCGATCATGTTTAAAAAGACAAAGTAGAAAACTCTGGTTTCACAGGCTAAAGAAAGCCATCAAGATCACAGAAGCAGCATTAGGAGACAGCTGCCATCCTGGAACAGAAGTGACAGCATTCTGGGGCCATGAGAATACAGTAAGTGTCTAGGAGTATAGAGGCAGAATCTGCAATAAGATGCAGATGCTGACTGCATCTCTAGACTGGACCCCACGCTAGCAACAGAACCTCTTGCTGCTTGAACACAGAAGAAAACCTGCTGCAGAGTGGTGGGAAATGAGCACAGATGGGTCAGTCATTCTGTGAAGCTTCATGGGAGAAGGATAAGAGAAGTATCATAAGAGAAATTAGAGGTGGGTAAGAAAGAATTCCAGAGGAAAATAAAGATAAGAATGGTGGTAAAAAGCTGCACGTGGTTTCACTGGCTTGCAAAATTTTAATAAGAATAAAAGATTTTGGAAAATACAAAAGACCAAAGCCTAGTTCAACATCAAGAATGGAATGGACCTGGTTCATTTCTAACAATGGTCACCTGTGTGGCATCATGAATGTTTAATGAGGACTTCATACTAAACTCCATATGTGACACCACACTGTCTGAAACACTTCAGCTCAGAGACCATCATGTGTTCAGAACTGCTGTGATTTCTATTGGAAATACAGAAACATAATGGTTTTACTATGGAAAACAAAGGCTTTTAACACAGTTCTACCACCAGTCCTTCATATACATCAAGTTACTATATCTTCCAATTATACTGTGATGTTTTTCTTGGCTTTAAACAATACTGTTTCAGTTACTGATTTGAGTTTTATATAAAAAATAGCCCATGAATTTTGGTTTAGGATAAGGACATAATTTGTCACAATTTCAAAATTCGTTTTAAACATACTTCTGAATGAGAAAACATAATGAAAAGGAAAGGAAAGGTAAGGAAAGGTCATATCTGTCCCTACGTATGCCAGAGGAAAAAGTTTACTGTAGATAAAGGAAAAACTTAGTCAGAGGCAAAGACATCTGGGAAAGTCCAGGTTGGACATGACCAGACTGAGCTGGCTAGACAATGTGGAAAGAGCAGAGAGGGAAGAGAGAGGAAAGAGGGGAACCATGAAACCAAAGACTCAAAAAAGGGCAGGACCAGGTATTGTGATGTAAGAGTGTAATCCCAGCACTCAGGAGGCAGAGGCAGGCAGATCTCTGTGAGTTTGAGGCCATCCTGGTCTACAAAGTAATTTCCAGGATAGCTAAGGCTACACACACACAAACACACACACACAAAACCCTGTCTCAAAAACCAAAGAAAGAAAGAAAGAAAGAAAGAAAGAAAGAAAGAAAGAAAGAAAGAAAAGACAAAAAAAAAAGGGGGGGTGTAACTAAAGTGTTTGGATAATATAGGGAAGAGCCTCTGGGGGAAGGGCAGTGTAGCCCCTGGGTTGAAAAGTTCAGTGTAGAAGGCAGGGCATTTGAGCCATGCTAGGTGACAGGTAGGGACTGAGAGACACTGGGAGAATCTGGAAGCCGGGTCCACTTTGATATGTTAAAGATGAACCTCGGCTATTTGTGCTGGGTTTGAAACTTAACATCCTAGCCTTTTTTGTTGATAATAAGTGGATGATAAGAGGTGATATAATTGTCTATGACTACCTTCTGCTGGCTCTGGGGCATCCTTGTTGGAGACACAAAAGCTGGAATGTTGGTCAAGTGCAGGAAGAGCAGGCTCTTTCTCTTAGTGTCCAGCCTCTGCAGGACCATCTGAGGTGAGGGATGTGAAGACAGCAGTTGGAGCAGTTTGAAGTCTTTAATTATTGAAAAATATGTTGGAATCCCAGGACCAGGAAAAGGAAAGAGACTCCACCCACATGAGTAGGCAGGTAGGGGAAGAGACTATTGATTGACAGTACTTATCTGGAGTCCATTTAGCCTGTGAGAGGTAAATCCAAGTTGATTCCCTGCAGCTTGCAAGAATTTTTGTAAGTTGTAAAAAAGATGTTTTAGATATGTTAACCTTACCACTGTCTTGTAAGCTGTCCTGAAATCTACATTGTAGAAAGAGCAGTAGACTCATACCTTTGGTTAAAAGCATTAAAACTCTACCCTCTATCTAGAAGACTGGGTGTATATAGATTAAACAGAAGTTTTTAGCACTGTGAGAAGCACTTTTAAGTCTTTATTTAGAAAGCAATCAAAGAAAGTTTAAAATATTGACCTTGTGACTGTGATAATTGTAAGTGTAAATGTTTTTATTTTCTCTGAGCAAGGGATGAGGGCAATATCCAAACTTTAGTAATACATGGCTTGGGCTGAGCCTAGAGTATTTCTTTTCCTCTCCTCTCAAGCTGACTCATTCAAACTGGCTTATCTTGCCTTCTGACAGAATTGCTCTACTTGGAAAATCTGCTTCTGAACTCCAGGAACTGAACTGCATGAACTCAACTGCACTCAGCTGAACTGCACTGAATTGCACTGTACTCCCAAACTCTACTGTACTGTATTTTCCTTACTGTACATTCATCCACTATACTGTACTGTACTGTACTGCCTAACTCTCTCTTTCCCTCTCTCCCTCCCTTCTCTCCCCTCTGCTCTTAAGTAGAGTAGTTGGTCATATCCTATCTCTGACTCAGTCTATCAAATCTTTTCCTGATTTGTCACTTTGTCAGTCCCCAAATTAGACATCATTGTTTGGGGATTGAAGTTATGTACTAAGGGTGTGTCTATATTCCAACCAGATAAAACGGACCTAGGTCTTTGGATGTGATCCCTTCCAAGAGTAGGGATCCATGTTGCTGGGTTAAAATTCCTCTGCAGATAATAGCAGTTAGTGATTACCAGTGCGAGAATAATAATTCAACAGAACGCCACTGATTCATGTTAAAACTTTTGACGTCTTAACACAGTAATAGCATACAGAGGCAAAGAAAGCTTAGGCATTTTTCACTTTTTATATACCTTGAATCACTTTGTAAAATCCAATTATTTATCCAGAAGTCATTGTAAAGCAAATTACTTTAGGTACATAAATAATAAAAAGGTATTTTGAAAAGTGCTTTGTAAGTTTAGCTCTTTTTAGACTCTGCTTCTTTCTCGTCCGGAGGCCTAGGAAATTGAGGCCGGTTTTTTATATATAAGGAGAATTGAGAAGGCCTCTATAACCTTGGTTGCTGCTGTTAAACTGACAGATCAATCATCAACTCCATTACAGATTTGAGAAGAATAAATTTCACCCGAGTAAGCAGGAAGAACTGATCAAGCAGCTTCCAGAGCTATAAAAATGACCGAGACTTTCTGGCTACCTGGACTTTCATCCTAGGGCTCTCTGTGATCCTTGGGGTCAAAGATCCCAGGGTAGCATCAGTCTTCTGCTGTCAGGCCTAGAAGATCCAACAGGCTTGTCTGTGGAGTAGAAACTTGGGTGGACAGGCCTATCTTGTCTAAGCAAAGCAGGACAAGCAACTCCCAAGAGTCCTGCCGGGTTACGGTTTGGAAAGGATTCTGGTATCAGATGAAATGAAGGGCAGTTTTTTTACCCAGTGCCTGGCTTTGTCACATTTAAAACAAGCTCCAGGTGGAGTTCTTCTGTGTTCCATCATCTTCTTTGGAAGAGATCCTAGGGGTGCTGCCAGGAGCTAGCACTTACTGTTTTATTAAGCATTTTAAATGCCACATTCAGTAAATCTCTAAAGAGTGTGAGGACCATCTGTCTATTAAGTATACCTGATTTAGTTACTTCCTTTAGGCTTAACTTTGAAAACATGTACAGGAGGCTAAATAAAGCTTATTCCTGTAATTGATTACATTAGTGCTTAGCATGACCATAAATACTGTTCTGAACATATCAATAAATTTGATCATTGAAAAGATTACTTGTAACTCTCATGTCATCTTTAATGGTTTATAATAAGTTAGTATTGTTTATAAGAGTAGGATTTTGCACTTTACCTCTGTTAGGTTTACCCTTAAAAAATAACAATTTACTAACTTAAGCTCTTTTAGTACTAAAATAAAACTTTTAATTATTGACAGTTCCTGGAGAGTCTGGCAACTTAACTGGTCTATTTGTAGAGTACCATTATAGAATATGGCAGGTTTTTTTGTATGGCTTAGTTTATCCAAATATCTAAAACTTAAGTGAGAAAGAGACTGAGTAGCCAGGCAAATATTACTATGAACCTGAGTAGACCATAGGAATATATAAATAATGATTATTACATATACCTTATCAAACATATGCTTGGTGTTGAACAAATTGCAAAGACATAAGCATTTATGTGTAAAGTCAGCTTCTATTAGTTTGAATAGACTTTTATAACCTTAGATTTTTAGCACTATATAGGGGATATTGTAAACCAGAATTGAGTCACATACATAGTATGTTGTAGCAAATATAACCTTAAAATTTTATCATCATACAGAAATCCATACTTATCCAAAATATTTGGGAGACATGTGGCTTCCTTAGCCTAAAAGAGATATAACACTAAACTAAGGGTTTAGTAGGACTGAGGAGTTTTATAGTTGTTGCTTTATGCAATGTGGTCATCTTAAGATGGTTAAGTTACAAGGAAAGTACCCTTTAATCTTAGTAAAGATGGCTGCCAGTGATGTACCTGCTTACATCTTATAGGTCATTGACCAATTCAGAGATGAGCCACATGGTTTCTATTTAAAACATGTTTTCCTAAATAAGAGTTGAATTTAGGTTACTTATACAGTATATTTTACATAAGAGTTGAATCACATATATAGAATGTTGTAGCAAATTAAAATATCTATGTATAGTTTATAGTTATAAGCCTTTTGTTATAAGTTTAAAACCATTTTTTAAGAGATTTTTTACAGATTCTTTAATCACACCCAGTGAATTTACAAATCAATTCTGGGATAAAGACTGTTTACATAATAGTCTTAAAGGATTTCTTAGAAGCAGAACACAAAGAGATCATAGAGATAAAGGACTTAAGAGAAGAAAGGTGTAAAATCTTAGAGATAAGAGAATTTGGGATTCTTTGCTTGCGAAGTGGAAGAAGTTGTTAGAATCTGTGAGATTTTGGAAATTGAGTGTACTGTCTTTGGCCAGCTAGCTATTCTGAGATCAAGACATTTGCAGTAAGAGAGGGAAGCATTAAGAAAACTCCGAGTCTGAGAAAGGAATTGAATCCAGGGAAAACAGAAGATACAGTCAGAATAGTCAGGAAAAAAACTTCTGACATAGGGAGGGTTAGTCAATTAAGAGACAGAGAACAGTGTAGCCATAAGGGACAAGGAGGCATAGGCAGGAACTCCAATGAGGGTGCCAGTTTCACAGAAGCCACAAAGGCATACAGAAGCTGCAGGAGTTATCAGGTAGTTCCTAGGGGGAGTCAAGGAAATTCCCAAGGTGTGGACTCTGTAGGGCACAGGGAGAGATATAGCAGATATCTCCACGGGGAGAGGGTAAGAAAAGGGGCTCAGACCCAGGAGTGTGTAGGCAAACCCCTAGCAGGGAGTGGAGAAGTCGAAGGAAGAAGTTGAGAGAAACCATGAGGAACCAGAGGGGACAAGTGTCCTGGTAACAAGAACTTCAATCTGGCATGTACCTAAGTGGACTGAGACTTGTCAGAGGGAACGTCCCAAATCACAGAGAGTGTGGAATGTCCCAGATCACATGATGGCAGGGCAAGAGGAAGCTTCCTGCCACACTTGTGAGGCTTTCCTAGTAAAAGTGGAAATGGAAGAGAAGTCCATAGTGACATAGTGACCTGTCTCTCCCAGTAGAAGGGAGAGAGACAAGTGGTTAGAACAGACAGAGAAGAAAACAGCTGGAGAAGTGCAAGTGTCTTAGGAAGTAGATTTGCCCACCTGGTGGGGCCCTTAAGGGCATACCCACATGGTTGGTACTCCCAAAAGCCATAGTAAAGAGATGCCTAAGGGATGGAGTTGAAAGAGGCTCAGATGGTAGATTACCAAAATGGGCGTAGAAGGGAGACGCTCATGCTGTGGGAAGCCCAAAAAGTCATAGTAAGGAGTGAGGGTACATACTGAGTTGGTGAGGAAAGATGGATGGTGAGCTGAAGAGGCAGACTCTAGAATCAAATTTGGTGGGTAGAAATGGCAGCAGACTCAAATGGTCCACATATGCCTTAGGAGAGTCAGCTCAGCATCTTGGTGGAAAGCAGCAAACTTCTGTGCAAGCGAACTCATTTAAGCCACTCCTGGATTTCAGCACCAAATTAATGAAAAATCAGCAAAAGCAAGGGAAGGAAGGGATACGGTGGAGGAGAAATTTGGTTGTAGATAAAGGGAAGGATAGGTAGAGGCAGGGACATCTGAGAGAGTCCAGAGTGGATGTGAGCCTACTGAGCTAGGTAATATGAAAAGAGCAGGAGGGGAAGGGAAACAGGAGAGAGGGGAACCAGTTGCAGCAGCCAGGAGGCTCAATGTACAAAATGGGAGTAGGGAAACAAAATATCTGGGATATAGATGGAAGAGCCACTGGAGGCAGAGCTGCCAAGCTCATAGGCTGGAGAGTTCAGGGTAGAAGGAAGGGTACACCAGCCATCTCCTTAACAGGAAAGGACCAAGGGATGCTGAGAGAACCTGGCGACCAGGTCTGTTTTGATGTGTTAAATAGGCACCTCAACTGTTTGTCTTGGGTTTGAAATGTAAAGGCTTCTGCTTTTTGCCATATACTCTATAAACTAACAGGATTATATCTTTTGCTTCCTAGAAATATCACTTCATCCCTTTCACCAGCACCATGATGAGTTTGGTAACTTGGTGAATGAAATGACAGTCACTGGAAAATAAGTCGTCTCAGAGTAGGTTAATGACTGTTAGAAGTAGCCATTTTGAAAATATCAAGGATGCATAAAAAATAGCTACAAGTGATGGGATAACAATTTAGTTGTAATCTGAATAAATTAATTAAATAATAAAAAATCAATTAAAAAACAGCTTTGATTTCACTATTACTACCCACAGTTTCTCTGGTCAACAAGGAGAGAAAATTAGATGCTTGAGAATTCACACTCGCTGTGTGTTAGCTGCTGTTCCATCTTATTGTAACAACTCACAAGCTAAGGGATCCGGGGGAAATTTGCAGTTTTTCTGGCCTTACTGCCCTTATATACAAACATAAGACCTTCTTTAGAAGACTTTTCAGTATTATTTTATAGCTTATTAATAAATTAATATTTTAAAATATCTTGAAAGAAGGCACACACTAAGAACTGAACTATTAAAAAACTTTCAGCTGCTTGTTTAAAATTACCTGCTTGCTTACTTATTATGTTTAAAAGTACAGTACTTTATGCTTCTGGTCAGCAGAATGTCCCTAGAGGTATATTTCTTCATTTTTTTTTTATGCGTTTGTATTTGTAATAAGCCAACCCTTGACCTACAGGTAGCTCCATGTGAGCACCGTCATTTATCATGTCAGATTAAAGCAAAATTTATTGCGTTTTCTTTACTCTGCTTTAACTGCGTACACTCTTACTACTGAATTCTATTTGAGCCAAAAAAGAAATAGTCAGAGTTGATGTTTGAAGCTCTCTGTATTCATGAGGTTAGAGAAAATATGTGTCTTGAGATAAAAACACAGCTGAGGCTTGGTTACGGCTAGCTGCCTGGAATATAAACTTGCTGTTAAGTAGTTAAATAAGACCAACATCTGGCTGGCCATTTATTATTCATTCTGCTTCCTAGGGGGAAATACTGCAAATGAGAAAGCATATGTTGACTTGGGATCATTTCAATAAAAACTCTTTCTTATGCAAATATTTATCTTAAATTCCTAAAAGCTACTAATGAAGGCAAATATTTCTGAGCAGACAATGGAATACTGTTGACACTGGGGATATGGGACATGGGACATGGAGAGAGCTACATTTTCAAGGGTAAACCAAGATTCTCCTTTTGGAATGCTTAGAAGAGTCTCTTGGGTTTTTTAAGTCTTACTAAAATAAGCATGTATTGTTTACAAACATGAAAAAAGAAACAACAAACAACAAAACTACATAAAGGTCCAAACAAAACATATAATTTCATTGTAACTACAAGAAAGCCGCATTTTTAAAAATTAAATGCTCTCTGCCATTATCTTGTTGAATTTTAGCAGATACCATGAAGTACTGTTTTCTTCATTCATAGGAAGAAAACTGAGCCTAAAGACTGTTGCACAGCTGAAATGGTCTTATACAGTTTTGTTTTTGTTATTTTTCATTGCCTTGGCTAGAATGTAGCTTCTAAGAGTTGAAGACATGAACCCATGACATCTTAACAATATGGTTGTCTAAATAAGACTTGCATAATAAGGAAGGCAGTTGATATGACTGTGTGGTTGAAGCATAGTGTATAAGGGCCCTATAAGGGGCTACAGGCAACTAGTGGCTCATTAGCTGCTGCAACTGGAAGGATCATTTTTCTGCAAGGCCAAGCTCCCTAATAAGTAACTAAATACCAAGAGGTCAGCTGGAAACACAGGTACTATATGGACTCAGTAGAGCAGAAATCTCTCTCTCCCCCCCCCCCTCTCCCTCCTGTGTGTGTGTGTATGTGTGTGTGTGTCTGTGCCTCTCTGTGTGTGTGTCCATGTGTGAGTGTAAAAGAGTAATTATTAAAAAAGGAAGGTCTTAAAACAAAACTTTATCTTTTCTCTCATTTGCATGTCTCCTGGCTCCGAATCTATAAAACAGAAAGAGACCATGGTGTAGATAGCAGGGGTTGGAAACTCATTTCTGATTAGTGTACTGATGCTATCAGGTGATTCCCTACTTAGTATAGTCTGTTCTATGAGTTTGTCATATGCCCCTTTTATTATGTGGGTGTATGGGGGGCAATATTTCTATCATTCCTAGTTTCTTTGAGGCTTTTGTCATGGAGGTATGCTGAGTTTTCCAGGAGCCCCTTATCCTTCTGTTGAGATGATCATGAGATTTTTTTGTCCTCAATCTACTGTATTTGCTGATTTTCATATGTTGAGAAAAGCTTGATTTTCTGAAACAAGATAAATAAATAAATAAGAAAGCTAGGAAGGAAGGAAGGAAGGAAGAAAGAAAGAAAGAAAGAAAGAAAGAAAGAAAGAAAGAAAGAAAGAAAGAAAGAAATCTTGAATTGACAGAATGAGGGAGGGACCAGGAAAAGAACTGGAGGGGAAAACAGAAGAAGATGAAAAAGATGTAAACACAATACTTTCATTTGAAATTTCCAAAAAGTTAAAAAAAAATGACTTAGTAGCATTTTTTTAAGTTAAAAAGTAAAAGAAGTATCACTTAGCATCCACTACCAAAACAAAAGAATGAAAACTTTTTTCTACTGTTTCACAATCATGGTGGTTAATCTTGTATAGTAACTGCTAGATCTGCAATCAACTCAAAGCATGCTGCTGGATGAAACTGGGAGGGATTTCCTTCCTTAGGTTATTTGAAGAGGAAGTGGCAGCTGGAGTAAAGTGATGTTAAAGAAAGACCCTTTGCTTTTGTCTCCCTCCCTTTATTTTAAGTTCTCCCTGTTGAGTGCAACCACTGATGCTGCTGCTGCAGCATTCCTCTGCTATTAGTGACAAACCTGCCTGTCTACATCTTGGGCTTGAATGCCATCTCATAATAAAGACAAACTAGATTCATTCCAGTTCACGATTAAACCTGTTTCTCAAGGATTGGACTATGCCCCACCTATAACCTTAACTACAAGTGATTCTGTACTGCCTGTTCCAGGAAATGGCAACCATGCCTTTGTTTCAAAAGGTTATTATGACCATCAGTTGTTATGACTCCATTTTTAATGACTACCTTCTTATAGGTACTTTACAACTCTGTTTCATAAGAGGTTGCTATGACCAATGTGTTATGCTTATGTTCTGCTTCTATCACCCCATCCATGATCCTGCCAAACCTTCTATTTGGAACTCTGATCTACATCCCTTATCTTGCCCACGTTCAATGCCGACCTCTTAAACCCCTTCCATAGGGAAGGCAGCCCATGTACATGAATAAAAAGGCTTAATTGCTTGCTTTAATTAATTTGGCCAAGATGACTTGGTCTTCTCTTCACATCATTAGGATTAACAATTAGACCCAGTATATCTGAGCTTCCATTGTGGAGTGAAATTCTTCAGGAATTCTCAGGGCCTTCATGGGATGGCTGGTATTCTAGCTTCATGGACTGACTGAGTACCAGGTTTTCTCCCCCTCCAGTATGAGGCAGTCATTGTTGGACCACTCAAATCATACTGTGTAAGCCAATTTAATAAACCACATTCCTTCACAAGGTTCCATTTGTAAAGATCCAAGTCCATTGAAAGAGAGAAAGCCTAAGATGAAGAGGCTCCCCAAAAGTAACTGACTGGAAAAGAGTTTCTCTGGGGCTGGCATACAGAAGCAGATACAGCTATTCGTAAATGTGGTGGGACAGTGAGCAAGTTCCATTTCAAGCTACTGGCATTTTGCCAATGGTTTTTGAAGTCATGAAAGATGCCATACCAAGAGTCATAGAAAGTAGATGAGGCAAGGCAATATGTGGTTGGAGTTCTTGTTGAGAGACAGTTAGAGGCTCTTCATCAAGTTGCAAAAGTAAAACCTAGTTTGCTATAGAGACTTAAAGACAGTGGAGATGCCAGGCACATGGGATATCTGCTATGAAAAGCCATCTCCAGGAATTGGAGCTGATTCAACAGAGAGCTTATATGCACTATAAACAGTACACTTGGAGGAGTAGAAATACTCTAGCCTTTTGGCACCCAGTAGATTATATAATAGTCCCCAAATGATGGGTATGATTCTGTAGTTTAGTATTTGTCTTGCAGGATTTTGGTCTTTAGATTGATCATTTCTTGCTATGTACTATTTCTTTTAATTAAAATGAGAAGGTCAGTATAAGTTGCAAGTATGTAACTTGGTTTTGATTTTTATAAGATATTGTAATTAAAAGACTTTGGGTGCTGGCTGATGGTAGCACATGCCATTAATTAATATCAGCACTGAGGAGGCAGAGGCACGCAGATCTCTATGAGTTCATGGCCAACCTGGTATACAAAGCAAGTTCTAGGACAGCCAAGGGTACAACAGAGAAACCATGTCTGAGGAATTAAAAAAAAAAAGATTTTGGATTTTTATTGTCAGAATTGTTGATTGCCACATCAACTTTTAAAACTGGACTGAATATAGTTTGGAATTGTAAAGTGATCAAGTGATTACAGGGAAAAGAGAATGACTATGCTTTAAAGTAATATGTTTATATATCAAACTGACAAATGATGGAATCATTATGTTTATTTTTAACATCAACTTGACATAGCCCAGCATTAGCTATGAGAAGGGTCTGAGAAAAAGTAAAGGATTATCTTAATTATACTGATCAATTACCGAGGACAAATTCAATGAGGATAGCATTATTTTTTGGAGTGGGTTTAGACTAAATAAAAAGAGAAAGGTAGCAGAACACCAAAATGTTTTAATCCACCATTCTATGTTCTTTGCAGTGGATCAATTGTGACCAGTTCTCTCAAATCTTGCCACCATGACTTTATTGCCATGAAAGACAGTAACTTGACTAAGCTCCTTTTCCTTTGTTATACTTTTGTCAGAATATTTTATTACAGGAAAGAAAGTAGGATACAATCAAACTCTCAATGTCTACACTATGCTTATGCATACAACCAATCATCGGTCAATTTATAAACTTAAGTTGCTGCTGTACATAGTTTGTTTGATGATATATAATTCAGATCACCCTGGATTCTTCTTTCTTTGTGACAAGACACTAAAGGGTAAAACAAACAAAAAAGAAGCCATAGAACAACCATTGTTGGTCAGGTTCTGAAAAGTACAATGCCTTTTATCAAGTTCGGCACAAAGAAACAAGGCTGTCTCAACATCATTATTTTCTCAGAAACAGCTGCATGGCCTTGGGCAAGGTGCTTACCTCATACTGGTGAGATGAGGATTACATAGAATCTGAAAGTTCTTAGAATAACATGTGGATTTTAATAAGTCAGTGTTATTAAAATGCTGCCTACTATTATTAGCATTTTCTTAAATTATTTTTCAGTCGATTTCTTTTCCAATTTCTGTTAAGGAAATTCTGGATAAACAAATGTGTCCAGCTGGTAATCTTTGGAAGAGAAAATTTTTTATTTATCTTGTTCATCTATATATAAAATAGAAAATAAGAAAAAGAGAATAACAAGAAGCAATTTTAGATGTTTGTTTTAGTAGCAAAAATGATTACATTATTCCAAAGAATAATGTCTCAGTCTTTGATCCTGTTTCTTTATATATTGAGTTATCATAATATAAACAAAACATTCACAATTTATATGAGTAATATTTGTTTCTTGGGGATAAATTCTATAAGCACACTATAATATAATCACCAAGCTATGTATGATATTTATTCATACAGGTTTGGATCTATATGAGGCTGCATAGGCAGGGAATAATGCATGAGGTAACTAAGGAAAATTACATCTAAATTGTGGTAGTTTATTTCCTAAGTATGTGGAGGATGTGAGGAGACAATGAAAACTGAGATGAACCCTGGTAGTTGTGTCTTCAGATAGAATATCCCTTTAACTTTAAACATCCCTGAGATGTAGTTGGGTTTTTCTGACAGTATCAGAAAATAAGATAACAGAAGACTTTACGAATTGCCATACATGCACACCAATTAAGAACATGCATCCTCAAAAGACCACAGGTTCAGTATCACCACTTACCCCTCTTATGGTCTTTTCAAGAGGATTGTCTTAGTTAGGATTATTATAAACTAGGGTTATTATAAGGGTCATGAAATATGACCAAAGAAACTTTGGGAGTCAAGGGTTTATCCAGTGTATACTTCTTTGCTTCTGTATCATTCTTCATCATCAAAGGAAGTCAGGATAGGAACTCAAACAGGGTAGGATACTCAAGGCAGGGGCTGATGCAGGGACCATGAAAGAAGCTGCTTACTGTTTTGCTTCTCATGGCTTGCTCATTCTGCTTTCTTATAGAATCCAGGCCTATGAGCCCAGGATGGCATCACCCACATTGGGCTGGGGCCTCCTCATCAATTAATAATCAAGAAAATGCTCTATAGGCTTGCCCACAACCCAATACTATAGAGACATTTTCTTAATTGAGGTTCCCTTCTCTCAGATGACTTTAGCTTATGTCATGTTGTCACAAAACTACCCAGCACAAAGATTATAGGAAGAAATATCCTGAAAGGAAGATCTGATCTACCAAGACTTATGATGAGAATAAGTTAACCCCATTACATGTCACTCATTATACACACACACACACACACACACACACACACACACACACACACACACATGTGTTTGTGTGTGTGTATGTGTGTAATAGTAATTAATGAAAAAAAAAAGAGGCCATAGACTTGAAGGATAGCAGAGAGGGGCATTTGGGACAATTTGGAGGAAGCAAAAGGAATGGAGAAATGATGTAATTAATTGTGGTCTCAAAAAAAAAAAAAACAACAACAACAAAAACAAAACAAAACAAAACAAAAAAACTTCTTAAAACCCACAATTCAGAAACCAATGGGATGCCACCATGTAGCCTCAGCTTTGAGTCAGACCCTCCAATCTCTATTCATGGTCTTATTTTGTTTGGTAAAATGTGTTTCACTGAAACTGTCTGTTTCTTAACTAAATTCTTTCTTTTCAAAAGACAAGGCCTGAGAATAAACCTTCACACAGTAATAGGGATCTTCTTTATAAAATACATTATGAGTGTAATTATACATAAAATGTGTGATAAACTCTTCAGTATTTTAAAACTAACATCCTATAGCTGATTACTAGGGCTTTGACATATTATCTGGGTCAAATATTTATACAGCTTTTCCTGAATGGCTTTGTCTAAAAGTCCATTTGCTATTTCAAAGAGTACCAATAACCAAAAGTAGAAATAAATTTCTCAGGGCCATCCAGAATAAAGTTCAGAGGTTAAAATTTAAAACATATTTTTCTCATTTTGCACAATGTCAGCCAAAGGCACTTTCAATGCCTATGTATATATGAACACACAAGAAAAAATAAATGTTAATATGTATTGATTATGTAAAAGAATAACGAACAGCATGGCAAGTCTAGTTCATCAAGTAAAGGCACTTGCCATCAAGGCTGATGATCTAAATTCAATGCCTGAGATTCAAGGAAAGAAATACACACTTCCACAAATGCCTTCGATCTCCACACCTGTGTTGTGCATGAGCACATCCTGTCCAGTTGGGGGCACAAGGATGCTATTGCCCACAGGTGATCACAGAAACCAGGAATGTTAAACACAAAGGGGCTTCTTCTCGATGGAGGAGATACCTGCTTTCCTGCCCATAAGGCTGGGAGTTGATCTTAACAATCTGGTGATCCTTTTGCTATCTGTGGAGGCAGACCTCACCCACCCACAATTTGCTATAGAAGCAGACCTCACCCAAATACCCCAGAATAACTATCTGAGACTCTCCTTCCTAGTCCATTACCTTTTGCTCCTAGCTTAACCCATCCTTAGGAGAGATGTCACATGTGTTTTATTGCCTGGTTATCTCTATGGTATTGGCCAGAGGCCACAGTGGAATCTAGTCCCTTCAGCTATAGAAGCCACCTTCATGATTACATGTACATTACAAATGGGGTTTCTAGGTAGTCACCCCTGAAGCTTTAGTGTGCAGCTGGAATTAGAATGATTGTTGCCTGGAAACCAGGAATGAGAATTATTGTTGCCTGGAACCTTTTTTCAAAATTGCACCATGTTTTTAATGTGCTGCCAATGAACCCCCTGGCATAAGACTCTTTAAAGTGTGACCCAGGGTGATGGAGTCAGTCTTCACTAGGAGTTTTCATTCTTATTTCTTTATCACTGTCAGAAATGATGCCTGAAGAGAAGGCTCTCTGATACTCTCCACACCTACACTAAATAAGCAAGTAAAGGAATAAACACAGACTTTATGAGAATGGTAATCAAGTTGTAAATGTGTCTAATAAAAAGGTACAAATGGCAATTGAAAAGCAATTAAAAGAATATACACCTTAGGTGCAACAGACAGATATGATTCCATAAAAAGATAAGGTAAAATAGTTAGATAAGGTCTTAAAAAAACTTTGGAGACATATAGAACCTGGGATTTAAAAATATTCTTATTATTTTAAAGATTCACTGACAATGAGACAGGTTAACTCCTGGCAACACCCAGCCTACCTCAAAGAAGATGATGAGCATCAAAGAACCTCCTTATGGAGTTGGCTTCAATTGCGGTAAACAAGCCACTGGGCAAAATGTCCTTCTTTCAGTCACAGACAGAATTCTGCCTAAAATTGTCAAGCTTATATGCAGGCAGAGTCAACAGCCAAACTCTGCCAAGACAGGGTAAGCAAGTTCTTAATAGTTCCTGCCTCACAGATATATCTGTCAGATATATTGGGCCAGAAGGCTAAAGATGATGCTCCAACATTATAGAGAGTTTTGTGTGACTATTTAGATAGAAAATAGTCTCTGTCATATTCTCATTTGGGAAGCTGCTAACCTGCACTCTGGTATACTCAGGTAATCAAATTTATTCCTTCTCAAGTCTTTGATGGGGTTGAAGACCAGAGAGTTTAGTTTTACAATTAAGCTTAGTTGTTTAGGGGTTAAGATGCTTTTAGGTTTAGATAGATGTTTTAAGTTGATAATGATGAGATATGATAGATATTGATTTACATTCAGAATTTTAGATGCACCAAGATGGCAAAGATGTTTTCTTCAAGGCTGCCAAATACAAAATTCAAAACACTAAGAATGTAACATTTATATAATTCCTGATTGTGTTGTGGTTTTTCTTGCTAAAGGTAGTTTATTTTATATAGCTTTACTAATATAAAAATATATGTAAAAATTAAAAATATTTAATAAAAAGTAAAAAAAGGAAAAAAGAAAAGCAATTAAAAGATCTGAGTTAGGTTTTGTTTTGTGTTTAAAATAATGTAAATATTTTACATATATGATATATAGATAAAGATAGATGTAAGTATCCTGAATGTTATATTTCAACCATAGTCATTTTTGTCTTTAGAAGATGTTTGCTTAATTAAACAGTGTATTTGGGCATTTCTTCATGAAAATATCTTTATTTTATCTTTACTTTTTAGTCACAAGGGTAATTGTCTAATATGAAAAATTCAATGAAAAATTCATTCCAAAAATAAGCAAATATTCATTTACTTGTATGTATTTTCTTTAAAAACAAGTACCAGTAACTCCCTTTAAAAATCACTCTACCTTCTTTGTAAGCTCTATGCTTACTGAAACAGTTCCATGAAGTCCCAAATATTTAACTGCTAAAAGGACATATCCTATTGCTATAACTCCCTACCACTGGCTGTTTATTACATCATTTCTTTTTTTTTTCCTAAATATGGAAAAGAAAACTTGGTCTCAGGATAGACAGTGATTGTCTGTTATGTTACATATGAGTGTTTTCATCATATTCCTTTGGAACACCCTAGCATCACATTCCTGTCAACACATTCAACTTTACACAGGGCTATGCTATGTACTTGCACAAAAGGCTCAAATGAACATAGCAGCATGCTTCATGTATGGCACAATTTAAAATATACATAGCCTTCCTTTTCTCTGCGCGCGCGCACACACACACACACACACTCAAAAATATACACACACTCACAAACACACACCACACAGATGTCCTTTAAAATTTTATTTATTTATGTATTCACTTTGTATCCCTGCGTTAGCTTCTTCCTCCTCTCCTCCCAGTACAACCCTTCCACCACCATTTTCCCTCCCCTTTCCTTAGAAAAGGAGGACCCTCATACCTGCCCACCCAGCTCATCAAATTGCAGCAGGAATGAGTTCTTCCTCTGTGGTCCAGCAAGGCAGTCCTCATCAGGAGGAAGTGATCGAACAGTAGGCAACATTGTCCTCTCAGTCCTCCCCTACCTCCCCTTTCCCCAAGATCTACTGGTCCCCCATTTCTTTTCAGAAAAGAGTAGACCTCTTAGGATATCAACTGAACATGGTATAATAAGATGCAATAGACTAGGCCCAAACCCTCATATCATAGTTGCATGGGGCTTCTCAGGAGGAGGAAATGTGTCCTAAGAGCAAGTAAGAGTTAGAGAATCCCACTGTGACTGTTAGGAATCTTACAAAACTACAAGCTGGGCTCACTGTCATAAGTTCCAGAAAGTTTCCACCGCACTTGGTTTCTACTTTGCCTGGCAAAGGACCCACCAAGTAATCTATCCACATATTCTATCCCTCTACTTCTCCCTTCCCCATTTGCTCCCTCCTGTTCCCTCCCATCAGGACCACATGAAGCATCTATTCTATTTTCCTTTCCAGGGAGATCCATGTATTTCTCTAGAGCCCTCCTTGTTACTCAGCCTTTCTGGGTCTGTGGATTATAGCGTGGTTATCCTGTACTTAACAGCTAATATCCACTTACAAATGAGCACATGCCATGTTTGTCTTTCTGGGTCTGGGTTGCAGCAATGCAGTATGATTTTCTTCTAGTTCCATCTATTTGCCTGCAAATTTCATGATGTCATTTTAAAAAAGAAAAAAAGAAACAGCTGAGTAATACTCCATTATGTAAAGATAGATTTTCTTTATCCATTCTTCAGTTGAAGGTCATCTAGATTATTTTCATTTCTGTCTATTACGAATAAAGCCACTATTAGCATAGTAAAGCAAGTGTCCTTGTGGTAGGATAGACCATCTTTTTGGTATATGCCCAATTGTGGGCATATACTGGCCCACCTGGGTTCTTGAGGTAGACTGAATCTCAATTTTCTGAGGCATTACCATATTGATCTTCATAGTGTATGTACAACTTTGCATTCCCACCCATAATAGAGAAGTGTTCCCTTTGCTCAATATTCTTGTCAGTATGAGCTGTCACTTGTATTTTTTATCTTAGCCATTCTGACAGGTATAAGGTAGAGTATCAGAGTCATTTTGATTTGCATTTCTCTGATGACTTAGGACACTGAATATTTCTTTGTTTCTCAGCCATTGGAATTTCTCTACTGAGAATTCTCTGTTTAAGTCTACACCTTGTTTTTAAAATTAGATTATTTGCTTTCTTGAGTTCTTTATATATTTTTGAGGTTAGCCTGTTATCAGATGTAGAGTTGGTGGAAATCTTTGTCCGTTCTGTGGGCTGACGCTTTGTCATATTGCTGGTGTCCTTTGCCTTACAGAAGAATCTTTCAAGTTTCATGAGGTCCCATTTATCAATTGTTGATCATAGTAGCTGTGTTATTGGCATTCTGTTTAGGAAGGCATCTTCCATGCCAGTGCATTCAAGGGTATTTACTACCATCTCTTCTGTCAGGTTCAGTGTGTCCGGCTTTATGTTGAGGTCTTTGATCCATGAGGACTTGAGTTTTTTGCAGGCTGATATATATATATAAATCTATTTGCATTCTTCCTAATGCAGACATTCAGCTAGACCACTGATGCTTTCTCTTTTTCATTGTATATTTCTTGTTTCTTTATTAAAAAAAAAAACCAAAAAACAAAAACAAGAAACAAAACAAAACATAACAAAAACCAAAAGCCAAAAACCAGGTGTCCATAGGTGTGTGGATTTATGCCTGGGTTCTTGATTCTATTCTATTGATCAATGTATCTATTTTTATGGAACTAGATTGTGGTTTTTCTTACTAGAGCTCTGTAGTAGAGCTTGAGATCAAGTACTGTAATCCTTCTGGAAGTTCTTTTATTGTATAGGATTGTCTTAGCTATCCTGAGTTTCTTTTTTTTCTTTCTATATAAAATTACTTATTGTCCCTTCAAGGTCTATAAAGAATTATATTAGAATTTTGATGGGGATTGTGGAGAATCTGTAAATTGTTTTTGGTAAGATGGCATTTTTACTATGTTAATCCTACAATTCCATGAGCATAGGAAGTCTTTCAATCTTTTGATGTATTTTTTCTATTTCATTCTTCAAAGACTTGAAATTTTTGTCATAAGTTTTTCACTTCCTTGGTTAGAGTTATACCAAGATATTTTGTATTGATTGTAGCTACTGTGAAGGATGTTGTCTCCATGATTTCTTCTTTCATCTGTTTATCATTTGTATGTAGGATGGCTACTGATTTTTTTTTCTTTTTAATCTTGTATCAAGTCACTTGCTGAAGGTGTTTATCAGCTATAGGAGTTCCCTGGTAGCATTTTGGGGTTGTTTATACTATCATATCATCTGCAAATATGGAAACTTACTTCTTCCTTTCCAATTTGTATTCCCTTGATCTCCTTTAGACGTCTGACTGCACCAGCTGGAACTTCAAGTCTTATAATGAATAGATTTGGAGAGATCGGGCAGTCTTGCCTTATTCCTGAGTTCAGTGGAATTGGTTGGCATTTCTCTCTGTTTAATTAGATGTTAGTTATGGGCTTGCTATCCTTTGCCTTTATTATATTTGTCCCTTGTGTCCCCACCCTCTCCAATTCTTTTATTATGAAGGGGTGCTGTATTTTAACAAAAACATTTTTGGCGTCTTAGGAGATGATCACATGGTCTTTTTTTTTTTTTCAGTTTGTTTCTATGGTGGATTACATTGCAGATTTTTATATGTTGTATCATCTCTGCATCTCTGGCATGAAGAATACTTGATCATAGTAGATGAGCTTTTTGATGTGTTCTTGTATTCCATTTGTGAGAATGTATTGAGCATTTTTAATCAATGTTCCTAAGGGAAATTGGTCTGTAATTCTCTTTCTTTGTTGGGTCTTTGTGAGGTTTGTGTGTCAGGGTGACTGTGACCTCATAAAATAAATATGGCAATATTCTGCTTTTATTTTGTGGAATAATTTGAGGAGTATTGGTATTAGCTCTTCCTTGAAGTCTGGCCTTGGAATCCATTGTTGGTGTCTCTTCCCAGAATTCCATCCTGCACCTCACCTCTTGGTTTTTTGAGACAGGGTTTCTCCATGTAGCCTTGGCTGTCCTGATTTGTAGACCAGGCTGGCCTCAAAAATACACTGATCCACCTGCCTCTCCCTCTCTCAATGCTGGGATTAAAGGCATCTGCTAGCATGCCTGGCTCCCAGAATCATCTTTATTTTTCCAGACAGTGGTACATTTTTGTAGACCACAGTATACTTACACATTTTATGATGCTCCACTGAGGTCATTTGTCCTCTCAAACATTTTTCATTTATTTGTGATGAAGAAACTTTTGAATCTATTTTGTAGCAACAATGACTTACAAAACATATTGTTGGCTAAGATTGCCCTGTATGCACCAGGTCACAGGATCTTTCTCCTGCTTCCTGCCTGTAACATTGGACCATTGACCAGCCTCTCATGGTTCTCTCCGCAGTCATTTCTTCATATTAATCTCAAATTCCCAGGTGAAACTTTAACATTTTCCCACATACCGCTTTAAACAGATTTTGTTTTTCTCAAAATTGCTAAAAAAAAAAAAATGGGAACATATGGTTTCCTTTCTGATGACTTCTATTTTCAGTCCTGTTACTTGGGCTCTGGTTGATTCACCCTCACAATGTGTCTGTAAATTGTTCATGTAATGATGACTACCTATAAAATTACTTACTCTGGCTCATGTTATCTCTCACTGCAGGGCAAGTTCATGTGCTTTGGCATTCAGTTAGAGAAGGAGCAAATTCCTGTCAAGTGAATCAGGTGCTGGATTTACAACTGTGAAATCTGAGCCTTTTCTGCCTTTGCTCTTGTGGTGACTGTCTGAAGAAGTCTTGCCTGAGGACAGGGGCTTGGTTTAGTCATCCTCCTTCTATTTTTCACCATGCCTCAGCGCTACGATTTGTTTCCTCAACACTGTGCTGCTGCTGAGGTTCTCTTTGCTCTTTAGGTTTGACTTCCTGACCTTGTCACATATAGGGCCTGGGAACTAGAAAGTTCTTCCAGAAACAGGCATCTCAACTGACACACTGACCTTTTTCTTCTTCTGTGATCTTTGTCCTTTAATTCCTGGATACTTGCTTTCATCAACAAGTACTTTTCCTAATTAGCCTTTTCAGGCTACCAAAATCATTTTAGTGATGATGATGCCACACCATAAGTAACACATACACACGTATTTTTTGGTTGAAAATCATGCAGAATTTGGGCCTGACCATAATGTGTCTGTGCTGTCTTCATAACTCATTCTTTCTAGTATTAGCTGCCGTTCAGTTCTCCTAGTGCCTCCCAACTGCTATTATTTTTCTGTTTTATAAAGTGGATTGTGCCTCTCTTCTCCTCATCTTCTGCTCTCTTGCTCTATGCTTGATGGTGCTAAGGACTGAGTCCAGAGCCTCATGCTTGATTTGCAAGCACTCTACCCATTTCGGGAGACTTCCTGCCATTCTATTTATAGACCCACAGCTGGGAAAGGACAAACACACAGACACACACACACACACACACAGAGAGAGAGAGAGAGAGAGAGAGAGAGAGAGAGAGAGAGAGAGAGAGAGAATGATCCAGCTTCACAGTCCTTTTATAGTATAGAAAGTGAATGCAATTCTGCTTTTTAAAAATTTGTAGACAAAAAGGCCGAAGGTTTATGAAGACTTTCAATAAGAAACTCACTGGAAGACTACTATAGACTGAATTCTCTACTAAATTCTAGAGATATAGAGGAGAGAAAACACAAGAATTTCGTTTCTGACATAAACTTTCAAATGTAGTGACCTAAGAAAGACATGATAGAACTAACAGAGATAGATTTCTAGTAACATATGTACATTGTGTAAACTGATTCAAAATTGTAGGCTAAATATATGTAACTTATCAGAAAATGAAAAGAACTCTATGAACATTCATTTTGCTTATACTTTCATGTTCCCTGCAACAGTAACACACTTATACCATCATTGGTATTTGAGTTTTTTGGGGGTATAGGCATTGTTTGCTACTTTAATTATGGAGAAATTTCTTTCCAGTTCCATGATTATGATACATCCGTGGTTATTGTTGTTGGACATGAACTGCATCTCTGCAGTCTTTAATTTTGCTTTAACTGTCAGACTTTTGCTTGTTTGTTTGTTTTTTATGTGATCCATGTATATTCTTAAACACGGAATCTCACTTATGCTGTCACCTCTAGTAGTCTGCAGCCATGATATAGTCTGGGGGTGTTCAGGATAAATAGCAACACTCTAAAGACGGGACTCATAAAGCTGTTTGTTGATTACATGACTTATGTGCGTTGGGGCCCCATGAATTATTATAGGCTATTAATCATTATATACATGCCAGTATATTGACTTTTGTAGGTAACAGATGTGTTTTTTTCCAAAATACACAAGCTAAAGCTGTTTATAAAAGTCATTAGAATGATTTCCTTCCTTCCTCCTTTCTTTCTTTTCATTTTTATATTTCCCCTCCTTCCCTTTCCTTCCTTTTTCTCTACCTTTCTCTCCTCTCCTCTCCTCTCCCTTCCCCTCCCCTCTCCTGCCCTCTTCTTTTCTGTTCTTTCCTCTGTTTTGTTCTCCTCCACTACTGTCTTGTCTCCTCTGTTCTCCTCCCCTCTCCCCTCCTCCCTCCCCCTCCCCTCTCCCCTCCTCCCTTCCCCTCCCCTCCCCTCCCCTCTCCTCTCCCGTCCTCCCTTCCCCTCCCCTCTCCCCTCCTCCCTTCCCCTCCCCTCTCCTCCCCTCTCCTCTCCTCTGTTTTTTTCTCCTCTGCTCTCCTCTCTTTCCCTCCATTCTTTCTTTCTTCTTTTTTCTCCTTTCCATTCTTTCCTTTTTCTTTTTCACTGTTTTAGTAATGGATTATCAACCTAGGACCTTTAACATGGAGAGCATGTACTATACCACTGAACTACTGAAGACTAAGGTCTTCAACTATTTTTCAAAATTGTAAATCCCATGGGCCCTCTTATCTATACAGCTTTTCATGTGTTTGCAACAACCACTGAATGTAAGCCACCATCATCTTCCTTTCAAAAATGCAATCAAGCCGGGCGGTGGTGGCGCACACCTTTAATCCCAGCACTCAGGAGGCAGAGGCAGGTGGATCGCTGTAAGTTCGAGTCTAGCCTGGTCTACAGAGTGAGTCTAGGACAGCCAAGGCTACACAGAGAAACCTTGTCTCGAAAAGCCAAAAACAAACAAACAAACAAACAAACAACAAAAATGCAATCAATGTCCATATCAAATCCCTGCATCTATTCAACAATGCACAATTTAGTCTCAACATATATGCATAGACATACTATATACAATATATATGGCTGTCTTAGACTCGCTTTGTAGACCAGGCTAGCCTCAAACTCACAGCAATCTGCCTGACTCTGCCTCCCTGAGTGCTGGGATTACAGGTGTGTGCCACCACAACTAGCTTTGAGTATAAATGTAGTTTTAAAACAAAATTATCATGGTGCTTGCTTCTCTCTTCTTAAGTTTTCATAAACTCTCATGCAAATTTTGAAAATGTCTTAAGAATAAAGAAAGCTTAAAATAATATTAAATCTTTAGCATAGCTCAGCAGTCTAGTCAGTGAGGCTGTAAAGCGCTTTGGCTAAGAAAATACCCTCTGGAGCCACTTCAGTTCCTAGCTCTCCTGATTGCTAACTATGTAATGCTGGAAAAGTGTTTAAACTCTCCATGCCAAGGACTTTCTTCTATACGATGCAGATAAAAACGTGCATTATACTGTTACTTGGAAAATTAGATACTTTAGTAATGGATTTACTATAGTGCATGAAAGCACTCAACAAACAGCTAATGAGTGGTAACTTCTCAATACACAGCTCCTGATTTTATCTTCATGGTTGCACTAACATACCCACCATCCTCCCACACACTAGGCATGCTTTAACTGTAGCCTAGCTGACCTGGCTATGGCTGCATGAACACCCTGAAGCCAACGTTCCTTAATGTCTTTACATCCACTGTTTCTGTTTTTTACTTTCAGAACTTAGCATTATTGTCTGATATTTTGACATCAGACTGATATATGATTTATTCTAATTATGTTTCATTAGGGAGATGTGATTGTGATCATTTCAAGTAGTAATTTTTGGTTGGTCTCCATTCTAGGTTGGATATCCCGTAGTGGAATGCTGGAACAAATTCAGCTCATTTCTCAGTCACGGAAATCTATAAAATGTATAATACACACTAGCTTCCCATTAATTTTGTTTAATTATTATCCTGTAAAATAAAGGGTATCCTGGAAACCTTATTAATAGAAATCAATGTCTTGAGGTGGGCATGGAAGGGCAAGCGCGATCTGATAGCTGAGCATTTTGGAAAGCTTAGCTTAAGGTTCTTGTAGCACAACTGTGGGTTGCTTAGGAGAAATTTTTTTTTTTAATGTAAAGACAAGTCGAACAGTAAGTTCCAGAAATAGAAAGCTTGAATAGTTTGGATTAATACCAAGCAAAATCTAGCTAAAATAAATATCAAGTACAATTGTCAAGTATGAACTGTACCTAATATGGGTATTTTGTTTAACACAGTTAAAAGGATGACTTCTTTCCCTCCTGGGACATCCTTGGGGTATCCTTTGTTTAGTCATTCTTTTCTTGTCTGTTTCCATTTCTACCTGCCAGCATCCCACACAGATACTTTTCGCCATATTAAGCCAATCTCGCCTCCCCCCAAAGAGGCTCAGAGCCACAAGAAACCACAAATAGGCATGCATGTCTTTGAAGCTGAAGGTTTGCCAAGGAGAAATATCCATACCAAATCAACCTCGAAAGCCTCGCGCTTTCACACTTAAAACATTGCAGTTTCACGGTACCATAGCATCCAAAACCCACAATATTTAAAGAGGCTCAACACTTCATGATGCTGAAGGATAAATAACTGGAACATAACATTTTGATTAAATGGAAAGCAAATAAAGTAATGGTGTAAGTTATCATCTTACTATCTTTTATCTTAGGAAATTTAAAGCCTATTGAGTAAAAACTAAGGTGAGATGTCTCATAATGTGTGACATGAAAGTAACTTACAATAATAATATTAGAGTTGATTATGTCCAAAAAAAATACTATGAAAGTTATCTGGAGAAAATCTGATTTCAAAGTTTAAAAACATTGGTTATGTGGGATTGCAGTAAAACAATGCAATACTCTGCTGTCTCTTTTTATACAAGAACTACTGTGCCTTTTAATTTTTACAGTATTATTCACTGCTTATTTTTAGTTTTTATTAATTAAATTTAGTGTTTGCTAATTTTACACATTTAGATATTTCATCCTACTTTCTCCCTGTCTCAGACACTCCCACCCAAGTCAGAATCTCTCTTCTCAACATGTCCTTTTCCCACCTTCATTTCATTTTGTTCTATGACACATTGAATTGAATAAGGGCAAAAAGACAACCATTCCACCCTTTCTCTGTGTCTGACTCATATCTTTTACCCTCTTCACTGTTACTTCCTTAGCCTTAGAGGGGTGATATTAGTGTTCTGTTTATTGCTTAATATTTAACCATTACTTGTTCTCAGAACATTGACCATAAGTCTGCTTTCATTTTAGGTTC
Organism: Acomys minous; assembly: GCF_964271855.1. Classification (NCBI taxonomy): domain Eukaryota; kingdom Metazoa; phylum Chordata; class Mammalia; order Rodentia; family Muridae; genus Acomys; species Acomys minous. The sequence continues at coordinate 32,329,315 of NC_140487.1, forward strand.
ATAGTTAAATTTATGCGACAACAAAGAGGTATGCTGTATATTTTCCAGTTTTTCCCCAACACAGAAACAACCTCCAATTAGCAGTTCTTCCTACCAGAGAATAACTTTTCATAATCATTTAATCTCTACTGACAGTTTGGAATCATTCCAAAGTCTACAGTGGATATATTAGAGTGTCTACACCCTATGGCTCTGGGCAAATGCAAAATGACATATCTAGTGTGCTATTATACAGAGTATGTGGGGTACCTGAAGAATTCAGCTTGTACCTCTATCTACCCCCAACCCAAACAGGCATCAACTAATCCTTTCAGAATCTTTATAGCTTTCAGTTTCCTAACTAATCATTAGAAGCGTGGAGTAGAAACACTGCCAAATTGGCTTATTTTGCTTACTATTCCGGATATTCAGCTTGATACAAGCTAGAGTCATTTTAGAAGTACCTCAGCTGAGAAAATGCTCCCACAAGACTGGGTCATGGACCCAGTTACGCATTTATTTACCTAAGGATATCTTGATTGTTTTTAAGTATGAATGAAGTTGTTAATCCGCCTATTGATTAAAAAGGCAAGTGTTTTTGTTGTTTTTTTTTTTTTCTTTTTTACCTTTTAGGAGTAAATTGCAAGAAGGATGATTACTAAGTCATATGGCAAAAGCATGTATAGAAGTTTCTAAGAAGTGAATAAACTATTTTCTAAAGTGGTTGCACCATGTTGCAACCCTATCAATGAGAGTGCAACATCAGCGACAGCATTTGGTTATATCTGTGCTCTCTGTATGTCTATGGCAATAGCTACGTATTGGAAGCAGCCAAAAACACATTGAGATGGTACAACTTTCTTATCTAGGAAGTGCACTTAATACTATGCATGCACTCTCTTTTATATCTGTGCTTCATATAGCAGAATTCTTGTCATAAAAATACATCAGAGTTTATCTCTTGATGTGGATAGTAAGTGCTTATCAGTTCCAGGTAATGCTCTCGTCATTTTCCATGTATTATCTCAGTTCTTCTTCATAAGCCTCACATACATTATTTAAGAGCTATTATCAAAAACCATTTTACAGTTGATGAGATAAAACATAGAGGCAGTGACTAAATATCATTCCACTGACAGAACTGAAATCTGAAAGCTGACAAATACAAACTTTTGTGCAGCATTACAGTGGCCTGTGTAGGCTTCCTTACCATCTAACTTTCTTTCTTTGTACACTAACCTGGCCTTCATTACAGTGAAACTCAGCTCGGCACCCAATGCTTAGCTGCCATTCTAACTTAGAGTGCTGCAAAGCTTTGCCACAGTTCAGATAAATACTGATTTCTTCCATATTGAAGAATGGCTTCTTCTGTTTAGCTTCTATGGAACATTGTCTTTTCTTGGTATTGTCATGGTTAATTTTAAAACACTTTATTTCACTTATTCTTCTAGCCCTGTCAAGCTCTTTGTATGTTTTGTTTTGTGATGTTTTAACTCAGTTATTAACCCTTTCTTCATTATCTAAATGTTATTTATTTATTTATTTGTAGTAGTATACAACTAAATATATTATAAGTAATTTTAACAATCTTGCTAAATTCTTTAGCATTTTTTTTCCTTAATGAAACTTGTTCTATCTTATCTAACTCTTGTCTCAGGACAGGACCCTTCTATTATGGAGAGAGCCAGCTTAGTTCCTGTCCCTGTGTTCTTCACAGGGGAGCCTGGGCAGTTCACATCACACCCCTTTCTACTTCCTTAGTAGAGGGCTCAGCAGTTCTAATAGGGATTATTTCTGCTGCATTGGTTTGCCTCAACTCCTCTCTCACCATCTTCTCCTACAAGACTCAAAGTGATCATTACATAGCAGAAACACACTCTTACCATTCAGATGAAAACCCTTTAGTCCCTCATTTTATGTCCACATTCCTCTACATAAGTCCTATCCTGAGAAATCAACTTTCCACAGCACTCACCCCATTCCAGAGTCATCTGTTCCTCTATATATGTAACCATCAATCATTCACAGACAGCCAATATACATTATTTGTAGATTCCACTTCTGAGAATCTGTCTATTTATAAAAGTTGTTTGTAACTTTTGTTGTTGTAACGGAAAACCCATGAGCCTTTGCAGAGGCTAGGGCACATTAATGGAGTGCTGACGACTCGGTTTCCTTGAGATACTCATTCCCACCAAAGATCTCACAAGGAGTCCCTGGCTTTCCTGTTTCCTCTCTCTTACTGTAAACAACCACATTTGTGATCTGTTTAATGCCACATTTCCCACATTTTTATGTATTTGCTAGTGATTTGACTGTTTATAATAGTTCCAAGAATTATGCTGAAATGCAATCTAGTTTCCTAGTAGGGCAGTGATATGCTTTCTTTTAAAAATGTATACATTAGATAAGCGCTTTTTAAAAACAAGGAATTGCAGTACTGTTGGCCAGGAGTTCAATGCTAAAAAAATTATAATAAACATCACATAATGAGCATTTGAATATAACATTGAATAAAATGTGTTTATGCAATAGTAAATCATTAAACTTGATTTATTAATATTACTTGTTTTACTATTAAAGAGCAAAACAAATGAGGAATTTATTCCTTGTGAGATTCAGTATAGGAGGACAGAAATGTAGTATCAGATGAGTCAAGAGATACATCTTAATCTCAAGTTTGGTTCTGTCATACCAACAAGATTTAACAGTGTAGTTGCAGGTTTTTTGATACAGGGTTTCTGTGTGTAGTCCTACTTGTCCTGGAACTCACTCTGTAGACCAGGCTAGCCTTGAACTCACAGAGCTGAGAGTGTCTGCCTCCTAAATGCTGGGAATAAAGGTATGTGCCACAGCTGCCCAGTTTTCTCTAAACTATTTTTCATGACAAGACTAATCTGAAATGATAGTAACTTAGGATAATCTTGAAGATAAGTACAGGAGCACAAAAACAAAACATGGCAGGAGTGAGCATTCTGCCAATAAGAAAATACCACAGGTGACTCCATTTCCCCCGACATTTTGAAATTTGTGTGTGTGTGTGTGTGTGTGTGTGTGTGTGTGTGTGTGTGTGTGTGTGTTGAGATAGGGTGGCTATTCTGGACTTGTTTGGTAGACCAGGTTGACCTTGAATTCACAGAGATTTGCCTGTCTTTACCTCCCTAAATGCTGGAATTTAAGGAGTAGGCTACCATGACCAGCTCATTTTGAAATTTTAAAATATTCCATAGTATCCCAAAATATTGCATTTAACAGATTAATATTATTGTAATTGGTATTATTTTTAGTATTTTGTTTATTGGAGTGCCTAGAAGCACATGAATTTATTCACTTAACTATATTCCCCAGCAAGCTTTTTACCTTCTCATATTTCGTTCTCGCTAATGTCTCATTAGCTTTGTTTGAAGGTCTGCTTGGACATTCTCTCAGATTTTCTTCTATCTAGGATCTCTCAAGTGTAATTTTTCTGGACGAGTATTCTTTGTAGACAGGGTCTCCAATGCTGTGATCACCTCATGCCACTTCTTGGTGGGAAGGTCTCTGTGGAATTGTGCAGCCTTGTCTGTTGGGTCTCATCCCTGGCAGCTTAGTGGATCTTCTCTTTGCCCTCACCTGTGACAGCTTGAATGTAAGATGCTTGGTTAAGTTATATATGACTGGTGATTGTTAATTCTTTTACCTGAATATTCCTATTTTCTTCTTAGTTTATGAGTTCTTTGTTTATGATGGTTAAACTGACTTGTCAACTCCAGTTCATCTGGAATTAGCTGAGAGACAGGCCTGTGAGTGGTTTTTTAAAGGTATTTCAGATTTCAAGATGGTGGTGCCTATCATGCACTGTATTTGATCTATCACAAAGAGACTAGGGACCTGACTGGGATCTTCAGAGCACAAGAAAGAAATTAAGATCTTCCTGAAATTCAACAAAAATTAAAGAAGAACATACCCAGATTTGTGGGACACATTGAAAGCAGTGCTAAGAGGAAAATGCGTAGCACTAAGTGCCTTTATAAGGAAATTGGAAACATCCCATATAAGTAACTTAACACATATGGAAGCCCTAGAAAGAAAAGAAGCAGAAATACCCAAGAGTAGTAGACATCTGGAAATAATCAAATGCAGGGCTGATATGAATAAATAGAAACAAAGAGAACAATTCACAGAATCAACAAAACCAGGAGCTGGTTCTTTGAGAAAACCAACAAGATAGACAAACCATTAGCCAAGCAAAGTAAAAGGCAGAGAGACAATATCCAAACTAACAAAACCAGAAATGTAAAGGGAGACATAACAACAGACACTGAAGAAATACAAACAATCATAAGATCCCACTTAAAGGCATATATGCCACAAAGTTTGAAAATATAAGGGAAATGGACAATTCTTTGATCGATTCTACTTGACAAAATTGAATCAAGATCATATAAACATAAAGAAATAGAAGCAATCATTAATAGTCTCCCAAATAAAAAACCCAGGGCCAGGTGGTTTCAGCGCAGAATTCTACCAGATCTTCAAAGAGGAACTAATTCTGATACTCCTCAAGCTACTCCAAAAGATAGAAATGGACGAAACATTACAAAATACATTCTGCAAGGTCTAAGTAACTTTGATACCTAAATCTCACAAAGAAAGAGAATTTCAGACCTACTTCTCTTATGAACATTGATGCAAAAATACTCAATAATATACTTGCAAACTGAATACAAGTGAAGGAGAGATAAACTTGTTTTTGTTATGATCCCAAGTGTGGGATGGGGAACAGTCTTGTGAGAGAACAGGTGATGTTAATCCACTAGAGGGCAAACCATCTCATGTGGGAGGAGATATATAAGTGAGCCAAAAGCAAGAGGAGGGGCCTTTGGAGACTTGGGATTGTTTTGGCTGTTCATTTCTCCACTCTGAGACACTCCTAGAGAGATCTACTCAAGAGAAGGCTTCGGGGCTCCAGACTCCTGCTGAAGTTCTGGGGTCTGGTTACTCCAGGTTCCAGCAGAAATAATCCTGCTGATTATGCCAGGAGAATTGTTCCTTGGAACTGATATCCTTATGTTTTTGTTATTGTATTCTTTAGTCTTCTTTTCCTATTGTTTAGGTTAGTCGGGTTATAAGTGAAGTAATCCAGGTTGTTAAGTTCGTAATAAAATATATTTAAGAAAATTGAGCCAACATCAAAGATATCATTCACCATGACCAGGTAGGCTTCATTTCAGGAATACAGGGATGGGTCAATATATGGAAGTCCCTCAATGCAATCCACCATATAAACAAACAGAAAAAAAAAACCCAAACAAACCACATGATCATCTCCTTAGATGCTGAAAAACCCTTTCATGTTTAAAGATTTGAAGAGATCAGGATACAAGGCGTATACCTATAAACATAATAAAGGCTATATACAGCAAGCCAATAGCCAATATGAAATTAAATGGAGATATACTCAAGAAAATTCTGCTAAAATCAGGGACCAGGCAAGGCTGCCCACTTTCTCCATATCTCTTCAATATAGTTCTTGAAGTTCTAGCCAGAATAATAAGAAAATTAAAGGAGATCAAGAGGATCCAAATGAAAAAGGAGAAAGTCAAATTATACCTATTCACAGATGATATGATAGTGTACATAAGTGACATCCAAAATTCAACCAGAGAATTCCTATAGCTGGCAAACACCTTCAGCAAAATGGCTGGTTACAAAATTAACTCAAAAAAGTCAGTGGCCTTCCTATATACAAATGACAATCATGCAGAGGAAGAAATTAGGAAAACTACACCCTTCACGATAGCTGCAAGGAATATAAAATATCTAGGAGTAACTCCAACAAAGCAAATGAAGGACTTGTTTGAAAAAAATTCCAATCTCTGAAGAAGGCGATTGAAGATGACATCAGAACATGGAAAGATCTCCCTTGTTTGTGGATTGGGAGAATTAACATAGTAAAAATGGTCATCTTACAAAAAGCAATTTACAGATTCAATGCAATACCTATCAAAATACCTACACAATTTTTTAAAGATGTTGAAAGATCAATTCTCAACTTCATATGGAAAAGAAAAAAACAGAATAGCTAAAGGAATCCTGTACAATAAAAGGTGCTCAGGAGGAATCTCCATACCTGATGCCAAGCTGTACTATAGAGGAGCAGTAATTAAAACAGCATGGTACTGGCACAACGATTGGCTGGTTGATTAATGGAATTGAATCAACGGCCAGAAATGAATCCACATACATATGGCCACTTGATTTTTGACAAAGAAGCCAAATCTATTCAATAGAAGAAGGATAGCATCTTCAACAAATGGTGCTGGTGTAACTGGATGTCTATATGGTGAAAAATGCAATTAGATCCATATTTACCACCACAAACAAAACTCAAGTCTAAGTGGATTAAAGACCTCAACATAAAACCAGAGACACTAAATCTGTTAGAAGAATAAGTGAGGAAGAGTCTTGAACACATTGGCACAGGAAACAACTTCCTGAACTGAACTCCAATAGCCCAGGCCTTAAGGTCAAGAATTATTAAATGGGACTTCATGAGGCTAATAAGCATCTGTAAGGCAGGAGACACTGTCAACAAAACAAAGCATCAGCCTACAGACTGGGAAAAGATCTTCACCAACTCTACATCTGACAAAGTTCTAATATCTAAAATATATATAGAATTCAAGAAATTAAATACCACCAAATCAAATAACAAAAATAAGAAGTGGGGCTCAGAATTAAAGAGAGAATTCTCAATAGAGAATATCGAATGGCTGAGAAACACATAATGAAATGCTCAACGTCCTTAGTCATCAGAGATATGCAAATCACAACTCTGAGATTCCATCTTACACCCATCAGAATGGCTAAGATCAAAAACTCAAATGACAACACATGCTGACAAGGATGTGGAGAAATGGGATCACTGATTCACTGCTGGTGGGAGTACAAACTTCTACAACCCCTTTGGAAATCAATCTGATGCTTTCTCAGAATACTGGAAATAGGGCTACGTCAAGACCCACCTATTCCACTCCTTGGAATATTCCCAGAAGATGCTTCACCACAGAACAAGGACATATGCTCAACCATGTTCATAGCAGCCTTTTCTTAATAGCCAGATCCTGGAAACAACTTAAATGTCCTTCAGCTGAAGAATGGATAAAGAAACTGTGGTACATTTACACTATGGAATACTACTCTCTATTTAAAACAAGGAAATACCGAAATGCTGACAAATAGATGGAACTAGAAATGACCATACTGAGTGAGTTAACCCAGAAACACAAAGACTCACATGGTATATACTCACTTATAATTGGACTCTAGCCCAAAAGGAATGTCCTGTGAAAATCTTTACTTACCAGTATAGATGTGAGAACTTCCTATTGGGACTCTAGGTGAAAGAAGTATGGGAGAACGGGGAAATAGAAAGATCGGGAGGGCCCTAGAAACCTACAAAAAGAACATCATGATGGGTGGATCTGGACCCAGGGGGGTCTGCACACCCTACTGCACCAACTAATGACAATACTTGCAGTAAACATTGAACCCCTTCTCAGATCTAAGCAATGGACAGGCCATTCTCCACAGCTGTGAGGAGAGAGGGGACTGACCAAGGAATTAGACAATGCTTCCTAATAATTACAATACCAAAGTTAGGCCTGTAATCAGCTCTTTGTTGGTACAGAAATCAGCATCTGAATACACAGTACATTAAGGCATCACTCCAATAGGTGTTAAGGCAGTGTGGAGAAATATTGTCATCCAACTTGTATCTGTCAGGAAATAATCCTTTCCAGGAGGATCTTACTCATTGGTTATTTTGGGTTCTCTGGAGAAACAGAACCAATACAAGAAATATAGAAAGATTTATTGCATTGGTTCACAGCATACAGTCTTATAACCAAGGCTATCTCACACTGGGGAGGCCAAGAATTTGAGAGTCTCAGTCCATAGGCTAGGTGGCCCAGCAGTCTTCATCTGGGTCTAAAGGCATAAAGGATTTCTGGAGAGCTACTGTTTTCCAAGCAACGCAAAAGAAGCTTGGTTCATCACAGGAATGCAGCAGGAACAGAGTAGACAAACTTACCAGCCAGGATGAAGGCAACAGAAGAAGAACAAAACAAAACAAAACAAAACAAAACAGTCCATTTTCTCAACTCTTTTAGGGAGGGTCATAAAGAATATGACCAAGAAAACCCCTCACAGGAGTGTCCAGCTGCTTGCCTTTCAGTGTATCCTAGAGACAGTCAAATTCACAACCAAGGCTATCTATGGAGTGGCCATCTTCCTTCACTTTTACTCTAGTGTGCTTCACTGACAATTTCCATAACCTCTGAAGAAAAATCATAGGATTGTGAAACTACCTTTATATATATTAAACTATTATAATCTTTTGTTAATTAAGATTATGACATTAAAATCACAGATACACACACAAACTCACACTAACAGACTCATGCTTTGGAAGAAAATTAAAAGAAAAAGAAAAGCACTTCTAGGGACGCCTTCCTGGGCGGACATTTACAGTCAGTCTTAGCTGGTGGTATTTCCTTGAAGATTAATGTCTTCGCCTTATCTCTGCCTTGCTGGCCAGATTCCCACAGCTGTAGTTTATGCTTTTATATCTGATTCATGAGGATTTGTTGATACCTTCTTCTGGATAACCAGACCAGGACAATTCTGCTGTACAGTCAATCGTTATCTCTACTGATTTTTAACAGCAGTCATAGTTGAAATTTTTAGGAATATCTCCAGTTGCTTGTTATATTGGTTTCTCATAGCACCCTGTCTTATAAAATAATGAATGTGAAATTAATATCATCTAGGAACCCAACTTATAAAGTAATTTGTGTATAGATTTATATTCTGAAATATGCTAAGCCTTGTATCAAATGATAATAATAATTGAGCCTGAAAACACCTTTAAAGGGTCCGGAGCTAAATATGAGTCAGCATGGCCCATTCTTTAAATTCTAGTTTTCAATCTGGAATCAGTTTCATAAATGTTTTATATATATGATGAAAAGTATATATGATCATATATATGATGAAAAAAGTAGGTATGGAGTCTCCTTTTGCTTTTCTCTCTTAGGCTTTCATGATACAAGGATCGAAACAAGGCAAACACATTTTAAATAATGTCTTGATTATGGATGCAAATTTTATGCTTGAAAAATTATGGATGTTTCTGTTCTGTGGTTATATTGAATATAAAATGTTTACTTTAGCAACCTATACAAAGTAAAGGCATTTAGAGACATAGAAATAAATAGCAACAAAATCAATAGGCATAGCAAATGGAAAAATTCTGAGCATGTCTAAAGTGGACAAGGCTAAACTATCTTGTCAAAGTCCTTTAATTTTTTTCACAATGGCATTATCATGATATGAAACCATTTGCACACTAATATTTATAGTTGTCATGTTGCACAGAACTTTTGAAATTGTCCCTTCAATCTAACTGAAACTGTAGTCTTTGACCAGTATCTCAAAGCCTGTCTTGCATGCTTTCATAATCTTCTTTTTATTCCGCTTCTCTTAGGACTTTTGAGAAAAACAATTCCATGCATGCATAGATAAATTTGTATGAAATACCAGCAAAGCAAAGCCCCTTTCGGTTGTGTGGAGGGAGCCACAAAGTTATCACAGTGAACGTTTCTAGGGATTACCAGTTTGATAGATGTGATGGTGGACAAAAACAATATAATGTATGCCTTTGAAGCCACTGTGATGAACATTTCAGAGTTTATCCTATCTACTATCATTATGCCTCTAAAACTTAACTCTACTCACCAACTTACTGATGTTTCCATGTTTATTTCCATGAACAAGATGAAATAGTTCACGTACTCTTAAACCTTACTTTCTTCATTAAGTAATATATTGAAGTAAAATTTATAATTAAAAACATGAAAAGTCTGTCTGACTTTAAACATCTTTTTGTGAACACTGTTCAGAAGACGTATTATTTTCTCTATTACAAAGGTTTTTATGATGGGAAAAGTAATTCTGTTGGCATAGATTAAAAAAAATCTAATTCAAGATGTGAATATACTTTTTCAAGTTGACTATATAAAGATTGTTGGTATGTCACATAACCACACACAAGATACGACTTTCAGCAAACTTCATTGTTTTTAATTGTAGTTTTTATATTGTAGGAAAACATTTGTGTTAATGGTATTTCCATCATGTAGTTGTATATATGTATGAATATGTAAAGTATACTCACATTGTCGACCATAGTCTTTCATCATATACTATTGACTCATTTTAGTATATACATGCCATGGAATTCTAAGTAAGTTCTGGAGTTTTCTTTCATTTTTATTTCAATGTTAATTAATTTTACTTTATGAATATATGACCATATATAGTATATCTTAAATATATTTCAGAAAATATTGCTCTTTAGTGATATTATGGATGATTTACTGTTTTTAATCATCTTTTCTAATTTCTAAATCAAAGCATGTAAGCCAGATTGCTTTCATATATTCTTTTCTCTTGCATATGTTACATGTTCAACAGTCTTTATTGTTATGACATAACGATGATTAATATTACCAAGACATTGACTTTTAAATGATGTGATACAATGTCTTTATTTGACAACTGAAGGACTAGGGGTAAGTGTTGGAGCACAATTGAGGAATGGAGTCCTGCAAGAAGAATATCGAAAGCCTGCGGAGCTACTCTAAGAAGACAGGGCAGTAGACTTGAGACTTTCTTCAAAACACACAATTGTTCTTGGAAAGCACTTTCATGTTCCTCCCAGGGTGGGAGTAGTTAAAGGAATATTTTTATGCATTAATGCGTAGAAGTCATTTACCACAGTAAGCTAGCAATTAATACTGAGTAATATTCAAAGTATGTCAGTAAATAAAAATTTAAGTATATTCTTTTCTTCTTTAAATGTTTTTTTCTGGTTCATACACACTAGAAAATGCTAGGACCACACGCGGCATATTTTCCTCCCTCTCGGTTCCGTTCCTACTGCCTCATATCACTGCAAAGAACTTCTCTTTTTCTTCTTGTTGATTACTGAATGTATTCAGGCATGATTATCGCTCCCACGGGGAAGCATGAAGTGAATTTCCTTAAACATTTAAAAATATAATTACTTAGCGCATGTTTCTCCTACCTAAAATTAGTGTAGTAAAACTAAACTGTTTTTGTTGACCCATTTCTTTGTGAAACCATAAATTTTCTTTAAGTAGAGATGTTTTCTTTTTCTCTTTTGAGTGCATAGCGGTGCGCATTTCAGTATTTTTTGAGTCATAGGCTACTAATAAGAGTTCATATCTTAAATTGAAGATACATATAAAATAAATGTTGCCTTAGGAAAGATACATCACTAAATTGTTAAGTTTAATTTTAAAAACTCTGATAAATGTATCAAATATAACCAAACAGCCTCACTTTGTCAGAAAAAAATATACTTTGATGCTAGTATGCCATTTTTCTTCTGTCTGTATAGGGAAAATATAATTTCAAAATAAAACCTCATTAGTATAATTTATCTGGGTACAGACACAAGATTTAGAGTTGATTTCACATTTAACTTTTTAAAATAGAGAACACATTAACATATAAAGCAATACTTTTGCTGAACTCAGTTAGCTTGGGTCTTGACCTAGCAGAGCAGCATTATGTGAGAAGTCCGAGCTCATTTTCCTATTGCTTTCAGTTTCAGAAATTGGCCTTTGAATGCTTGAAAGTTTTTCAAACATACAATATTTGGGGATCTTTAATGCTTATACCTCCATTCCAACCCACCTACCTTAAATAGGAGAGGAAAGAGGTTAATGGGGGCCGGCAAAGTAGACATTCATAGACTCAGCTCCTGGGAAAAATTCCATTGGCTTAGTCAGCAGGATTCCAGCAGATCTGAAAAACAGCGAACCGGCAATTCAGCGGCAATTCGGCGGCAATTCAGCAGCGCGAACCCAGCGCGGCAGCGGGAACCTAGAAGCGTTCGCTGGAATGGTTTTCTCTAGGAGCGTCTCAAAGTGGAGCGGTGAACAGCCAAATCATGGGAAAAGAGGCCAAGACCAAAAGGACTCGCCTCATGATTGAGGCATATATTATGTGTGTGTGTCCTCTCCCTAGTCCGAGTTCGTATTCAGATGTTTTTCAGCTGGCAAAGGCCAAGCCCTCAAAAGGGGCGGTTCCTCTTCTAGTGGATAAACACCCCTGGTTCTCTCACAAGTTTGTTTCCCATCCCACACTTGGGATCAAAACAAAAACATATTTACATCCATTACTTACCGTTTTTCTGTCTTTCTCGCCTTTCTTCATAATCAATAATTTAGTTTTTACTTAAGTGGATGCTCTAATAGAGGTGCTGTTTAAAGTCTGAGCATTGCAGCTTTCCTGAAGACTAACACCTATGATTCAGGGCAACTTAGAGAGGAAGAGATTATTGTAGATTCTAGTTTGAGAGAGAGAGAGAGAGAGAGACCATGTGGGGGAAGTCATGACCAAGCCAAGCAGAAGATACGATAGCACATCTTAGTGAAAAATAGAAAGCAGAAGGAAGCAAATGGAAGTGGGGAAAGGATATCCATTATCACTTCTTCCCCCAATGCTATGCTTCTTCCAGTAAGATTTGCCCACATACAGATTTTATAACCTCCCGTAGTATCACCAGAAATCGACAGACCAGGTATTCATATACATAAGCAATGGAGGCTATTTCTCATCCAAACCACCACAGAATGAGTGTAAGGTCTATGTCTGGGGGGGTTAATTTATCATGTAGAAGTTAGAGGACAGCTCTTCGTGATAACTTTTCTCCTTCCATGTGGGATCCTAAAACAGATATTGAGGCCAGATCCTCAAGCAGGTCTACCACCTTGGCTGTGTTCACTGGCTCTACTATTAATTTTTTACTGTTTGGTCTTCAATTTCCTTACCCATTTTAATGATTTCGTATAGATTTTATTTTTTCTCAGCAAAGTTCAGATTATCTGGAATAATAACTTATACTCTATATCTTATCAGGTCTTTGGATTGTTTAAAAATTTAGAAAAGGGCTAAAACGCAAAATTTTAACAGAAGCGATATTATAAGGCTTCATTGCCCAAGTTGATAATGACAAGATGTGATGGGGACTGATATACATTCAGAATGTTAGACACAACAAGATAGGAAAGATGTTTTCTTCAAGGCTATCAAATATAAAATAGCCAAAGCACTTAGAATGTAACATTAATATAATTAGTAATTGTGCCATGGTTCTCCTTACTATAGATAGTTTTTTGTGTAATATTACAAATGTATATGTAATACACACACACACACACACACACACACACACACACACACACACACACATATATATATATATATATATATATATATATATATATAGAGAGAGAGAGAGAGACAGAGAGACAGAGACAGAGAGAGAGAGACAGAGAGAAAGAGAGAGAGAGGGGGGGGGGAGAGAGAGAGAAACAGTTTTCTACCAGGAGTTTATGTATGACAAAGATACTTTTAGAAATCTCATGGTACTCCTGGTTACATTGGCTGTTATGTCATGAGGATTGATTTTATCAAATTATTTTTAACAGCTTAACTGCTCATCTTCTTTTACATTCTCTCCTACAGTGCATAATGTGATACAATTTCTTTATTTGACAACTGAAGGATTGGGGGTAAGTGTTGGAGCACAATTTAGAAATGGAGTCCTGTGAGAAGAATATTGAAAGACTGCGGAGCTACTCTAAGAAGACAGGGCAGTCGACTGAGACCTCACTTTCTTCAAAACACACAATTGTTCATGTTCCTCCCAGGGTAGGAGTAGTTAAAGGAATATTTTTATGCATTAATGCACAGATGTCATTTACCACAGTAAGCTAGCAACTAATATTGAATAATATTCAAAGTATGTCAGTAAATAAAAATTTAAGTATATTCTTTTCTTCCTTAAATGTTTTTTTCTGGTTCATACACACTAGAAAATGCTAGGACCACACGCGGCATATTTTCCTCCCTCTCGGTTCCGTTCCTACTGCCTCATATCACTGCAAAGAACTTCTCTTTTTCTTCTTGTTGATTATTGAATGTATTCAGGCATGATTATTATTCCCACAGGGAAGCATGAAGTGGATTTCCTTAAACATTAAAAATATAATTCCTTAGCGCATGTTTCTCCTACCTAAAATTAGTGTAGTAAAACTAAACTGTTTTTGTTGACCCATTTCTTTGTGAACCCATAAATTTTCTTTAAGTAGAGATGTTCTTCCTCTCTTGAGTGCAAAGTGGTGTCCAAGTCAGTATTTTGTGAGTCATAGGCTACTAATAAGAGGTTATATCTTAAATTGAAGAGACATATAAAACAATTGTTGCCACAGAAAAGATACATCACTAAATTGTTAAGTTTAATTTTAAAAAACACTCTGATAAATGTATCAATATAACCAAACGGCCTTACTTTGTCAGAAAAATATATACTTTATTGCTAGTATGCCATTTTTCTTCTGTATGTATAGGGAAAATATAATTTCAAAATAAAACCTCATTAGTATTGTTTATCTGGGTACAGACACAAGATTTAGAGTTGATTTCACATTTAACTTTTTAAAATAGAGAACACATTTAACATATAAAGCAGTACTTTTGCTGAACTCAGTTAGCTTGGGTCTTGACCTAGCAGAACAGCATTATGTGAGAAGTCCGAGCTCATTTTCTTATTGCTTTCAGTTTCAAAAATTGGCCTTTTTAGGCTTGAAAGATTTTCAAACATACATTATGTGGGGATCTTTAATGCTTATACCTCCATTCCAACCCACCTACCTTAAATAGGAGAGGAAAGAGGTTAATGGGGGCCGGCATAGTAGACATTCATAGACTCAGTCCTGGGAGCAATTCCATTGGCTTAGTCAGCAGGATTCCAGCAGATCTGAAAAACAGCGAACCGGCAATTCAGCGGCAATTCGGCGGCAATTCAGCAGCGCGAACCCAGCGCGGCAGCGGGAACCTAGAAGCGTTCGCTGGAATGGTTTTCTCTAGGAGCGTCTCAAAGTGGAGCGGTGAACAGCCAAATAAATCATGGGAAAAGAGGCCAAGACCAAAAGGACTCGCCTCATGTTTGCGGCATATATTATGTGTGTGTGTCCTCTCCGAGTCCGAGTCCGTATTAAGATGTTTTTCAACTGGTAAAGGCCAAGCCCTCAAAAGGGGCGGTTCCTCTTCTAGTGGATAAACACCCCTGGTTCTCTCACAAGTTTGTTTCCCATCCCACACTTGGGATCAAAACAAAAACATATTTACATCCATTACTTACCTTTTTCTATCTTTCTCGCCTTTCTTCATAATCAATAATTTAGTTTTTACTTAAGTGGATGCTCTAATAGAGGTGCTGTTTAAAGTCTGAGCATTGCAGCTTTCCTGAAGACTAACACCTATGATTCAGGGCAACTTAGAGAGGAAGAGATTATTGTAGATTCTAGTTTCAAAGGGAGAGAGAGGGAATCATAACCACAGCCAGAGGAGAAACTAAGATCGCACATCTCAGTGAAACACAGAAAACAGAAGGAAGCAAACGGAAGTGGGGACAGGCTACACATGATCAAATCTCTTCCCTCCAATGCTGTACTTCCTCCAGCAGAGTTGAGCCACATAAAGATTTTATAACCTCCCCAAATATCACCAGCAATTGGGAGACCACGTATTCATATACATAAGCCTATGGAGGATATTTCTCATCCAAACACCACAGATTGAGTATAATTTGTATGTTTGGGTGGGTGTAATTTTTCATGTGGAGGTTAGAGGACAGCTCCTTAGGGTAACTTTTCCCCTTCCATGTGGGATCATACAGCAGACATTGTGGGCAGTTCCTCAAGCAGGTCTACCACCTTGGTTGTGTTCACTGGCTCTACTATTAATTTTCTATTGTATGGTCATCAATTTCCTCACCCATGTTAGTGCTTTCGTATAGATTTTGATTTAAGTTGCTCAGGAAAGTTTAGATTATCTGGAATAATAACTTCCATTCTATATTTTATCAGGTCTTTGGATTGTTTCAAAATTGAGAAAAGGACTGAAACACAAAATTTTAACAGAAGCAATATTATGAGGCTTCATTGCCCAAGTTGATAATAACAAGATGTGATGGGGCTGGATTTACATTATGAATGTTAGACACACCAAGATAGGAAAGATGTTTTCTTCAAGGCTGTCAAATCCAAAATAGGCAATGCACTTACAATGTAACATTAATATAAGTCCTAATTGTGTCATGGTTTTTCTAACTATAGATAGATTTTTGTGTAATTTTACAAAGATTATTTGTATATATATCTCTCATTATATATATGAGAGAGAGAGAGAGAGAGAGAGAGAGAGAGAGAGAGAGAGAGAGAGAGAGAGAGAGAAACAGTATTCTTCCATGAGTTTATGTATGACAAAGATACTTTTAGAAATCTCATGGTACTCCTGGTTACATTGGCTGTTATGTCATGAGGATTGATTTTATCAAATTATTTTTAACAGCTTAACTGCTCATCTTCTTTTACATTCTCTTCTACAGTGCATAATGTGATACAATGTCTTTATTTGACAACTGAAGGATTGAAGGTAAGTGTTGGAACACAATTTAGGAATGGAGTCCTGGGAGGAGAATATTGAAAGCTTGTGGAGCAACTCTAAGAAGACAGGGCAGTTGACTGAGACCTCACTTTCTTCACAACACACAATTGTTCATGGAAAGCGCCTTCATGTTCCTCCCAGGTTGGGAGTAGTTAAAGGAATATTTTTATGCATTCATGCGTAGAAGTCATTTACCACAGTAAGCTAGCAATTAATACTGAGTAATATTCAAAGTATGTCTGTGAATATATATTAAAGCATATTCTTTTCTTCTTTAAATGTTTTTTTCTGGTTCATATACACTAGCAGATGCCCGGACCACACGCGGCATATTTTCCTCCCTCTCTGTTCCGTTCCTACAGCCTCATATCACGGCAAAGAACTTCTCTTTTTCTTCTTGTTGATTACTGAATGTATTCAGGTATCATTATTGCTCCCACAGGGAAGCATGAAGTGGATTTCCCTAAACATTTAAAAATATAATTCCTTAGCGTATGTTTCTCCTACCTAAAATTAGTATAGTAAAACTAAACTGTTTTTGTTGACCCATTTCTTTGTGAAATCATAAATTTTCTTCAAGTAGAGATTTTTTTTTCTGTCTTGAGTGTATAGCGGTGTGGATTTCAGTATTTTGTGAGTCATAGGCTACTAATAAGAGTTTATATCTTAAACTGAAGAGACATATAAAATAATTGTTGCCACAAGAAAGATATATCACTAAATTGTTAAGTTTAATTAAAAAAACACTCTAATACATGTATCAGAATGTAACCAAACAGCCTCACTTTGTCAGAAAAAAAATATACTTTAATGCTAGTATGTCATTTTTATTCTGTATGTGTAGGGAAATACTGTTTATCCGTGTACAGACACAAGATTTAGAGTTGATTTCACATTTAACTTTTTAAAATAGAGAACACATTTAACATATAAAGCCGTACTTTTGCTGAACTCAGTTAGCTTAGGACTTGACCTATCAGAACAGCATTATGTGAGAAGTCCAAGCTCATTTTCCTATTGCTTTCAGTTTCAAAAATTGGCCTTTGTAGGCTTGAAAGATTTTCAAACATACATTATTTGGGGATCTTTAATGCTTATACCTCCATTCCAACCCACCTACCTTAAATAGGAGAGGAAAGAGGTTAATGGGGGCCCGGCAAAGTAGACATTCATAGACTCAGTTCCTGGGAGCAATTCCATTGGCTTAGTCAGCAGGATTCCAGCAGATCTGAAAAACAGCGAACCGGCAATTCAGCGGCAATTCGGCGGCAATTCAGCAGCGCGAACCCAGCGCGGCAGCGGGAACCTAGAGGCGTTCGCTGGAATGGTTCTCTCTAGGAGCGTCTCAAAGTGGAGCGGTGAACACCCAAATAAATCGTGGGAAAAGAGGCCAAGACCAAAAGGACTCGCCTCATGATTGGGGCATATATTATGTGTGTGTGTCCTCTCCGAGTCCGAGTTCCTATTCGGATATTTTTCAGCTGGCAAAGGCCAAGCCCTCAAAAGGGGCGGTTCCTCTTCTAGTGGATAAACACCCCTGGTTCTCTCACAAGTTTGTTTCCCATCCCACACTTGGGATCAAAACAAAAACATATTTACATCCATTACTTACCTTTTTCTATCTTTCTCGCCTTTCTTCATAATCAATAATTTAGTTTTTACTTAAGTGGATGCTCTAATAGAGGTGCTGTTTAAAGTCTGAGCATTGCAGCTTTCCTGAAGACTAACACCTATGATTCAGGGCAACTGAGAGAGGAAGAGATTATTGTAGATTCTAGTTTCAAAGGGAGAGAGAGGGAATCATAACCACAGCCAGAGGAGAAACTAAGATCGCATATCTCAGTGAAACACAGAAAATAGAAGGTAGCAAATGGAAGTGGGGACAGGCTATACATTATCAAATCTCTTCCCCCCAATGCTGTACTTCCTCCAGCAGAGTTGAGCCACATAAAGATTTTATAACCTCCCCAAATATCACCAGCAATTGGGAAACCACGTATTCATATACATAAGCCTATGGATGATATTTCTCATCCAAACACCACAGATTGAGTATAATTTGTATGTTTGGGTGGGTGTAATTTTTCATGTGGAGGTTAGAGGACAGCTCTTCAGGGTAACTTTTCTCCTTCCATGTGGGATCATACAACAGACATTGTGGGCAGTTCCTCAAGCAGGTCTACCACCTTGGTTGTGTTCACTGGCTCTACTATTAATTTTCTATTGTATGGTCATCAATTTCCTTAACCATTTTAGTGCTTTCATATTGATTTTGATTTAAGTTTCTCAGGAAAGTTTAGATTATCTGGAATAATAACTTCCATTCTATATTTTATCAGGTCTTTGGATTGTTTCAAAATTTAGAATAGGGCTAAAACACAAAATTATAACAGAAGCAATATTATAAGGCTTCAATGCCCAAGTTGATAATGACAAGATATGATGGGGATGGATTTACATTATGAATGTTAAACACACCATGTAGGGAAGACCTTTTCTTCAAGGCTGTCAAATACATAATATGCAAAACACTTACAATGTAACATTAATATAATTCCTAATTGTGTCATGGTTCTCATTACTATATATAGTGTTTTTTGTAATGTTTAAAATGTAGATGTAACATAAATAAATACATATATATATATATATATATATATATATATACACACACACACACACACACAGAGAGAGTGAGAGAGTGAGAGAGAGAGAGAAAGAGGAGAGAGAGAAACAGTATTCTTCCATGAGTTTATGTATGCCAAAGATTCTTTTAGAAATCTGATTGTACTCCTGGTTACATTGGCTGTTATGTCATAAGGATTGATTTTATCAAATTATTTTTAACACTTTAACTGCTCATCTTCTTTTACATTCTCTTCTGCAGTGCCAATGTGATACAATGTCTTTATTTGACAACTGAAAGATTGAAGGTAAGTGTTGGAACACAATTTGGGAATGGAGCCCTGTGAGGAGAATATTGAAAGCCTGTGGAACTACTCTAAGGAGCCAGGGCAGTCGACTAAGACCTCACTTTCTTCAAAACACACAATTGTTCTTGGAAAGCACTTTCAAGTTCCTCCCAGGGTAGGAGTAGTTAAAGGAATATTTTTATGCACTAATGCATAGATGTTATTTACCACATAAGCCAATAATTAATATTGAATAGTATTCAAAGTATGTCTGTAAATATATATTAAAGTCTATTCTTTTCTTCTTTAAATTTTTTTTCTAGTTCATATACACTAGCAGATGCCCGGACCATAAGCGGCATATTTTCCTCCCTCTCTGTTCCATTCCTACAGCCTCATATCACTGCAAAGAACTTCTCTTTTTCTTCTTGTTGATTATTGAATGTATTCAGGCATGATTATTGCTCCCACGGGGAAGCATGAAGTGGATTTCCTTAAACATTTAAAAATATAATTCCTTAGCGCCTGTTTCTCCACCTAAAATTAGTGTAGTAAAACTAAACTGTTTTTGTTGACCCATTTTTTTGTGAAACCATAAATTTTCTTTAAGTAGAGATTTTTTTTTCTCTCTTGTGTGCATAGCGGTGTGCATTTCAGTATTTTGGCAGTCATAGACTACTAATAAGAGTTTATATCTTAAATTGAAGATACATATAAAACAATTGCTGCTTCAAGAAAGATACATCACTAAATTGTTAAGTTTAATTTTAAAAACTCTGATAAATGTATCAAAATATAACCAAACTGCCTTACTTTGTCAGAAAAATATATACTTTATTGCTAGTATGCCATTTTTCTTCTGTATGTGTAGGGAAAATATAATTTCAAAATAAAACCTCATTAGTATTGTTTATCTGGGTAGAGACACAAGACTTAGAGGTGATTTCACATTTAACTTTTTAAAATAGAGAACACATTTAACATATAAAGCCGTACTTTTGCTGAACTCAGTTAGCTTAGGTCTTGACTTAGCAGAACAGCATTATGTGAGAAGTCCGAGCTCATTTTCTTATTGCTTTCTGTTTCAAAAATTGGCCTTGGTAGGCTTGAAAGATTTTCAAACATACATTATTTGGGGATCTTTAATGCTTATACCTCCATTCCAACCCACCTACCTTAAATAGGAGAGGAAAGAGGTTAATGGGGGCCGGCAAAGTAGACATTCATAGACTCAGCTCCTGGGAGCAATTCCATTGGCTTAGTCAGCAGGATTCCAGCAGATCTGAAAAACAGCGAACCGGCAATTCAGCGGCAATTCGGCGGCAATTCAGCAGCGCGAACCCAGCGCGGCAGCGGGAACCTAGAAGCGTTTGCTGGAATGGTTTTCTCTAGGAGCGTCTCAAAGTGGAGCGGTGAACAGCCAAATCATGGGAAAAGAGGCCAAGACCAAAAGGACTCGCCTCATGATTGAGGCATATATTATGTGTGTGTGTCCTCTCTGAGTCCGAGTTCGTATTCAGATGTTTTTCAGCTGGCAAAGGCCAAGCCCTCAAAAGGGGCGGTTCCTCTTCTAGTGGATAAACACCCCTGGTTCTCTCACAAGTTTGTTTCCCATCCCACACTTGGGATCAAAACAAAAACATATTTACGTCCATTACTTACCTTTTTCTGTCCCTCTCTTCTTTCTTTCATAATCAATAATTTAGTTTTTACTTAAGTGGATGCTCTAATAGTGGTGCTTTTTAAAGTCTGAACATTGTAGCTTTCCCAAAGACTTACATCTATGATTCAGGGCAACTTAGAGAGGAAAAGATTATTGTAGATTCTACTTTCAGAGAGAGAGAGAGAGAGAGAGAGAGAGAGAGAGAGAGAGAGAGAGAGAGAGAGAGAGAACAGAGTCAGAGACACAGAGAGAGAGATAGTGAGAGACTGAGAGGGCTACAGAGAGAGAGATAGGGAGAGAGAGACACACAGAGAAAGAGACAGATAGAGAGAGAAAGAGAGAGAGACCATGTAGGGGAAGTCATGACTGCACCCAGAGGAGAAACTAAGATAGCACATCTCAATGAAACACAGAAAACAGAAGGAAAGAAATGGAAGTGGGGAAAGGCTATACATTATCAATTCTTCCCCCAATGCTGTACTTCCTCCAGCAAGGTTTGGCCACAGAAAGATATTATAGCCTCCCCAAATATCACCAGTAATCGAGAGACCAGGTATTCATATACATAAGCTTATGGAGGGCATTTCTCATCCAAACCACCACAGAGTGAGTATAAGGTCTGGGTGGGTGTAATTCATCATGTGTAGGTTAGAGGACAGCTCTTGATGTTAACTTTTCTCCTTCCATGTGGGATCCTAAAATAGACATTGAGGCCAGATCCTCAAGCAGGTCTACCAGCTTGGCAGTGTTCACTGGCTCTACTATTTTATTTTCTATTGTATGGTCATCAATTTCCTTACCCATTTTAGTGCTTTCCTATAGATTTTTTTTTTTTGAGTTTACCAGAAACCTTTAGATTATCTGGAATAATAACTTATACTCTGTATTTTATCAGGTCTCTGGATTGTTTAAAAATTTAGAAGAGGACTGAAATGCAAAATTTTAACAGAAGCGATATTATGAGGCTTCATTGTCCAAGTTGATATTGACAAGATGTGATGCAGATGGATTTACATTCAGAATGTTAGACGCACTAAGATAGGAAAGATGTTTTCTTTGAGGCTGTCAAATACAAAATAGCCAAAGCACTTAGAAAACTTGAGGAGTGTTACTTTTATAGTTTTATATGTATAAAGTGCAGTACTCTTAGTTGCAGAATTATGGTTAGATGAATAATTTAGCCAATTTCTTTAATGATTAAAGAGTAAGACTTTTTAAAAAACACTTTTGTTCATTACTTTATAATATATTTAGACCAAAATGAGTATTTATTAAGTAGAAAATTATTTACTGAGCTCTATAGTCTTGGCCACCCCTCCCCATCTCATAGATTTAATAATATTTTATTTCCATAGTCTTAAAGATATTTCCACATGTGTGTGGATTTTATATAACTGAAATCATTCACTAAGTACTTTTGAACTTGGCTCTTTGTCTCTTTTTTTTTTACATTTTATTTTAATTTCATTAATTTATTCAGATTACAACTCAATTGTTATCCCATCACTTTTATCCTCCCATTCCTCCCTCCCTCCTGCTTTCATTCTATTCCCCTCCTCTAGTCTATGACTGAGGGGGACCTCCTCCCCTACTATGTGGTCCTAGGCTATCATGTCTCATATTTGTAGCCTGCTTATTCTTTCTTTGAGTGCCATCAGGCCTCCCCACCATGAGGAGTTGTTAAATATGGAGCACTACAGCTCATGTCAAAGTCAGTCCCCACTCTCCACATACCTGTGAAGAATGTTCTGTCCATTGGGTAGATAAAAGTAGGGGTTCCATGTTTACTATTGTATTCTTCTTGGTTAGTGCAATAGTTTGAGCACACCCCCTAGGCCCCGATCCACTCATCACAATGTTCTTCTCATAGGTTTCTAGTATCCTCTGGTTCCTTCTATTTCTCCATCTCCTACATTTCTCTCACGTAGAGTCTCAGTAGGTTGTGCTCACATCTATCCCAATCTCCTGGTAAGTGAAGACTTTCATTGAACGGGACTCCTCATCTCTTAAGATGGGTGAAATGTACATTCATAGTGTTGCAGATTTGAGTGCATTGTTTCTTGTAATTAATGTTATTCTTTTAAATAGGCAGATCACAATATATCAATTTCTGTTAGTAAAGATTGGGTTGTTAGTTTATAAATATGCTAGATAAAAATGCTAAGACATATTTTGTATAGAAATTTGTGTAAATGTTTGTATTGAGCAAATATCTAGAAATTAATTGTTGATAACATTAAATGCATGTTTAACTTCAAACAAAATTCTAATCAATGTTTCAAAACAAAGTTAAATTATATGTTTTTCAGCAATTTTCATGTCAGGTTCATTTTTTTAAAGCTCCAGCTGTGGCAAAAATAGAATTTTTCTGTGATTTTAATTTACAACCATATACAGCCTAATGATATTAATACACTTTTATAATCTGTTTGCCATCAGCAGTGGGTGTTTTTTATGAATAAGTTTGGATATCATTTAACCATTACTTTGTGTTGATTGTTTATTCTTTCTTTAACGAGTTTTTCATGGATTTCATATTGTGATTTATAAAATGTGATTTATGAAGCATTCAAAGTGAGTAGGGCTCCTTTGCGGATTTCAAATAAGTTATTTTATTATTCTGAGGTGTTACTTGCCTTTCCAATAATCAGCATTTGTGTTAATAGTACAGATGTTACATTACTAGTAATTAAGTTATTATCACCAATGCACAAATAATCAAATTTTTAGTATGGTGTTTGTAGTATTAGCTACAAGTGAGGGAGATAAAGAGGATACAAGTATAAGAGGAAGAAGTCAGCATGTCCTTATTTGTAGATAGTATACTCCTATGTATAAAAGTCCCTACAGACCCACAAGAATACTCTTAAACTAATAAATATTCATCAAAGTTGCACGGAACAAGTAACATGGGAAAATCAGTAGCCTTGGTGTAAATGAAAGACAGATACACTGAGAACAAAATTAGCAAGAAAAATATCTCTCACAGTAACTCTATGATTCAAATACCTAGGAATAAATCTAACCATGGAAGAAAAGCAAAACAGAACAACAAACAAACAAAACAAAACAAACAAACAAACAAACAAAAAACCACCCTTGTACAATGAAAGTTTAAGACACTGAAAAATGTATTAAAGAAGATACCAAAAAATAGAAAGGCTTCTCCTACTCATGGACTGTAGGTTTAATATTGTGAATATGGCCATCCTTCCCCAAAGCCATCTACATATTCAACTAATCCTCATAAAAATTTCAACGCAGTTGTTCACAGAAGCTAAAAAGGCAATCTTAAATTTCATATGGAAACAGGAAAGACCCAGGACAGACTAAATAATCCTGGACAATTAAAGTCTGAGAGGTATTACCAGCCCAGATTTCCAGTTATGCTATGGAGTTATAGTAAAGAAAACAACATGACACTGTCATAAGCACAGACAATGATTATTAAAATAAAACTAAGGAACAACATATTAGCCAACACTCCTACAGCCACCTGATTCTTGGAGGGCAAAAGTACTTACTGTAGAAAAGAGCATCTTCAACAAACGTTGCAGGTAGAACTGGATAGCCTAATGTAGAAAACGGAAGTAGATCTTTGAATGCATCAAGGATCTCTACATTAACTCGGATACTCTGAACCTGGTGGAGGAGAAAGTAAAAAATAAACTCCACTTCATTGGTATAGGCTTTCTGAAGAGGACACCTATGTTACAGGAATTAAGAACAGCAATTAACTGGCTGTGACCCAAGTTGTTACAGAATTATTTTAGGGAATCATGGCTGTTCAATTGTATTTTAAGAAACAAGCCCATGGACATAGTCTCACCCCTGAGAACTGTAAACCCAGTAAGGTCAACTGTAGCCACTTGAACTGTCTCAGCTATACTGAGACCAAGTGACTCTGGTGTGAGCTTACTTGACTTTCAGTGCTACTGAACACATGGGTAAAATTGAAAGATAAACCTTATTTACCACTGCATTTAGATTGATTTGGTGTAGACTCTTTAACCAGAAACGTCTTATGATTACCACAAGCTTGCATTGTTTGGAGCTAAATCTAACTGTAAATCTAAAACTTATTTACAACCTGAAATAAAGTAATTCAAATGGCAGTTATTTAATTTGATACACTTCAAAACAAACAAACAAACAACAACAGCGATCAAAGCATGAGCTTCCCATACTTTGTGATTATTTCTAGCAATCATTTTCTTTGATGACTTTGCCACATGTAGGGCAAGAGGTCAAGTTAATTACATTTCATTTATCTACTCTGGTTATGGTTTGTGACTTCTTTCTTTCCTCACTGTAAACCGCATCATGGTATTATAATCCTTACAATACCAAATTAAGAACTTTTGAGACATAATTCTTTTTACTGAGAAAATTTTTTCATTTTTTTATATTTAGAAAAACACATGCAAGTCTAATAACATGTGTGGGATAATTGTTTTCAAGCTTATTACCATGTTGAATACTGTGTTTAGTTTATAAGAGAACACTAACAAGGTTATGAGCCCATATGTAAACAGTCTATGTTGATTGCTTTTATAAGTGGTCATTCAATATCTATGACAAGCCAATATCTATGAACATAGTAAGTATGACATAAACGCAAAAATATGTGGAGTTACTGCATCTGGGTGCTCTATATTTTTGTGGCATTGTGGCACAGTGCACAGCATGTGTTCAAAATTGAAAAAGTATTTCTCATAATTGTGAAAAGGATTTAGCCTTTGTTAAATATTTGCTATGTCATTGGATAAATTACATGAATTTTGCATAAATTCTCACACTTAATTCATATAATGTTACCAGCCCTACTCTATAGAAGAAGAAACTAAGACTTAAGTATTAAAATAATTTACTCTAAATACAGAAACTATAAGGTCATGAACAATTCCATCTGCTTTTAAGACACACCTCATTAATTTGGCATTAAATTTTCCCTTCTCACAATTTGCACTGATTTTAAGTGTGAAATATTTTCATTTACAGAAACTGTCCATTAAGTTCTATTTGATCTTCAGGTCCAAGGCCAAGATGTTGGGGTTTGCTTCATAAACCATTTTAATTATTAACTAGTACCCTGCTTGTCTTGAACCTAGTAGTTCTGTAGGGTTTTTTTTGTTGTTGTTGTTGTTTTTGTTTTTGTGTTTTTTTTTAGTTTCTCCATTTTAATCCATTATAACCAGTGCCTTCACAGTAAACTTTACAGCAATTTTCAAGTGATTGAAATGGATATTTATTCAACGAAAGTGTTGAATAAACACAACTTTTTCCAGCTTTTGAATTGCAGTTGCCATCACATGCTTAAAACAAAATTTGTGTTCAGTTTGATATTACACTGAGATTGTAATACTTACATTGTCGTGATTATACAGTCTAGAGGTTGTTATTTTTATTAAAATGATAAAATTCTTACTTGTATTAATTTACAGAAAGATTCTGGGCTATTACCTGTGGACATAATGAGTACTTCAATTAACAGAAGGGAGAGGTGCACTGTGAATCTTCTGTTCAGGTTCATTGCCCAAATAAATAAAAGGAAATTTACATTCTGTGAAAATTTGGGCAATGAACCTGAACCTAGTAGTTCTGAATCTCTTTCCTAACTGATATAGATTCATAATATAATCATTTTCACCAATGTTGAAAGCAACCAGTAGAAATGAAATAAGCCTAATAAACACAGACTTTCTGAGGGTTCCATTTGGATGGGAAGGGTACTACAGAACAGAACCACAATAAAAATCTCAAGGCATATTTACTTCTGGATAACTGACTGTAATATTACTTTTTCCTATTTTCTCCAACATTGATAAAAATGACTGCTATATTACACACAAACAAATTATTTCTATCTCAAATTTCTACTCTTCCTGTGCCCTCTTGAGTCTTTATTCTGATCTCATTCTGTACCTCTTGGCTAATACATATCTATATGTTAAATTTTAAATAATTCTTTATGGTGAGAATGACAAAAACATTAATTTCTCTGTAGGCTTAAATTAATTGTTCTAAGTATTTATTAATGAATTTAAAGGGCAAATATTCTAGATTGAAAATCATGACTTTCATTCACTTAGCATGGCCATCCTGGGTGTCCTGGAACTTGCTCTGTAGACCAACCTGGCATTGAACTCAGATATCAGCTTTTCTCTGCCTCCTCGAGTCCTGGGATAAAAGGTATGTGCCTCCACCACTATCCAGCATTCTAGGAATTTTTTGTTTGTTTGTTTCGTTTTGTTTTGTTTTCTTATTTTTGTTTTTTGAGACAGGGTTTCTCTGTGTAACCCTAGCGGGTCTGGACTCACTTTGTATACTAGGCTGGTCTCAAACTCACAGAAATCCTCCTGCCTCAGCCACCGAAATGCTGGGATTACAGGCATGCAATACCACGCCCAGATTGGTTTTTTTTTTTTAATTTTAATTTTTAATTTGCTCACTTTACATCCCAATGGTAGCCCCTCCCTCACCGCCTCCCAGTCCCGCCCCTCTCCCTCTTCACACCTCTCCCCCTCCTCTAATCCTCAAAAAGAAGGCTCCCTCCTCCCCCATCATCTGACGTCAGCCTATCAAGTCTCACCTTGACTGCCCGGTTCCTCTTCTGTGGCCTGGCAAGGCCGCGCCGCCAGGGGGAGGTGTTCCACAAGTGGGTACCAGAGTCCATGTCAGTAGTCCCTATTCCCCATATTATGGGACCCACAAGGAGACTGCTGCCTATCTACTACATCTAAGCAAAGGGTCTAGGTCCTCACCATGCATGGTCCTTGGCTGGTGCATCAGTCTCTGCAGCATCCACCCCCCTCCAGACACACACAGTGCCTGGATTTGTTGGATCCATTGGTTTCCTTGTTGAGCTCATTGGTCTTCTTGTGGAGCTCCTGTCTCCTCTGTCCCCTCCAGCTCCTTCTATCCTACAATTCTTCTATAAGACTCCCTGCCCACCACTCTTTAGTCTCGTTTGGCTCTGAGTCTCAGCATCCACTTGGATCCCTGCCTAGGTGGAGTCTTTTAGAGAAACTGTGGTATATTTACACAATAGAATACTACTCAGCTATTAAAAGCAAGGAAAGCTTGAAATTTGCAGGCAAATGGATGGAGCTAGAAACGGTTATCCTGAGTGACATAACCCAAACCCAGAAAAACAGGCATGAGATATACTCACTTATAAGCGGATATTAGCCACATAATACAGGATAACCACATTATATTACACAGACTTAAAGAAGCTAAATAAGAAGGAGGACTTTAGGGAGGATGCTTAATTCTCATCCAGAATAGACACCGGAAGTGGTGGAAGAGAAGGAACAGGATAGCACCTACCATTCTAGGATGTTTTAACTTTTGTAGTGATTCAGTTTTCCCTAATCAAGGTCTTCCAATCTGGTTGTTCACGGTTATTGAACAAGTACTAGATGCCTAGCCTAGGAATCCCCATAGGTCCACGATGTCATTTCTGAAAGAAAACTCTTGTTTGTTACATGCATCATCTCAGTCTTTTTGCACCATATATTTCAGCAACAACTTTCTCAATTCAATATAAAGAGAATGATATTACCACCATACTGTTAGTTAAAATTCATAAAGCTAAGAGTCCCCTCCCAAGCTCTCACAAAAGCATCGCACCTTAGTTTTCAGTGTCTGTGCTTTAGACAGTTATGAAGTGCCATTTCTGAACTATAGGGAGTTATAATATCAAATGAATCCTTCTGAATTTCAAGTTTTAAGAACATGTGTGCACTTAAGAAAGCAGGTTAACACTGTATGAATAAGTACAGAAAGCTTAATACCCACCTCAATTTGAGTACAAGTGACATGGTGAATGTAATCCTAAGAAAAAGTTACTGATAGGCTAGTAACTTTATGAATATTTCACTTTTAGAAACCTACCTACCTAAAGTACTTAAACCAAAGGATACAAAGTATATTGTCAGGATAAATTAACAATAGCATTAACAGAGGAGGTACCAGAGCAAACTAAAGCTGTTCTGGAAATTTGTCCATTAGCAAAGGCAGGAAATGAGATAACTATATTGTCTCATTTAAAATTTTAATTATTAGTTGGAAAAAAGTAGAAATGCTTGTTTGGTTGGGTTTTTTTTTTTTTTTTTTAGAAATTTTATTTATTTTAAAATAATGAAAAAACAGTTATCTAGTGACTATTTGGGTACTGTATTGACATTTTTTCACATTAAAAATGGAAAAAGTAAAGATGAACTCTGTTATATGGAAGAAGTCCTTCTGTTTTTCTCTATTAACAACAGATATTTTAATAACTATTGACAGACTTTTTTCAAGGAGAAATTATACTTTTTGATAACAACGGAAGTGGAAGAGTTTTATTCCCTTATTGGAAACTCCCAGAATGCATACTACATTAAACTGAAGTAGTAGTAAATTAAGAATATTTGCAACTTTTCACTATCATTCACAAATTTAAAGGAAACAGAATTTGAGGAAAATATAAAAGTTGGAGAAATAATGTCTTTGCATTTTCCAAAAAACACCAGAGAAAATGTGAAAGCCCATTTCACAATGTCAATACAAAATGCCCCTTAATTCATATTTCTCTGAGCCAACAGCTGGTTCCAATGGGTCATCTAAACAATCTATGACTGTACAACATTGGCAGAATGTTGTCCAACTCTGTGGTCTGGCAAAAATTAACCTTTTGCTAGTGGTATCAGGCTGGGAAAGCCACTGGGAAGACAACCACAGGGTCAGGATCGCAGTGTTCTCTTTAACTGGGATCTAAGAGAAGTCTAAATTTGTCCCCGCAGGTATTGCTGACCAAGTCCAACCATCTGAATACTTCTCTTAAAAATGGTAAAATGTTTGGATGGCAAAGCTAAGTAGCTAACAGAGATGGGAATGTGTGGAGGAGCAGTTTTTAGAAAAAGGACTTTTGTTTTAATTATTGAGAATGAGATTGGAAATTCATGACCAAATAGGATAATCAGAAGATAGCCGGTGATGGTAGAATGAAAAACTGAATAGCCATTGGTATGAAAACTTGCCAAAGAGAATGACAAATAAATGAAAGGCTTTTAGTAGGAAAATGGGGTGGGGAAAATATAATGGTTTTGTGCTTCAGTCCAGTAACAAAAATAATAAGCATTGTAGTATTTAAAGCTCCTTTTATAGGCTATGCAGTTGAAAAACTAACTACTGTGTGTTCCAGACCGTGGAAGCATTACACACTGACTGATAGAGAGCAGTCTTCCAAGGAAAAAATAATAACAATGCTGCTGTCAGTATAGCACTGGGACTTTTTATTCATTTAAGTATCCTTAGGCAAAGAATAAAAAATATAAACATCTTTTTCAGAAGTGTCTTCCAAATCATAGATTTAAACTAAAAAAAAGTGAAAAATCAAAGAAAATTTCATTAAAGAAAACTATGTGTTTTATGAGTTAAAATATGACTCCTGGGTTCCTAAAACAAAAATGTAAACTCCTGCCAAGCCCCTGCTAGACTTTGTCCTGTACACAGTGTTTTATTCCCATAGCAGGGAGAAAACGCTTTCTCTGTTATTTTCAAAATGTTATTTAAATTCTTGTTAGTTTCATCTTGCCGTTTGCAAGGATATTTGATAAAACATTTATAATATACTCTTGATAAAATCTTGAGTATCTATTTGTAGTAGCTATTGATGCTCTACCCAGAAGCTGTGCTGTCATTCTGAATAGATCCATCAGACTTTATCACTAAAGAGTGAGATAGTTCCCTAGGATCAAACACATACAGATGTTTAAGACTTATGGTACAAATTAAAGGGAAGAAATTGTTTTAAAAGAGCCAACCTACTTAACATGCAAAGTCGTCTTTAAAAAATTCTCCTTATGGAAATGCAGCTTTCACTGAAGTTTTGCCTAGGCGGGTAATCATTCTCTATGAGAGTTGCCAACGTTCACTGTCTATCCCCACTGGAAAGAAAGAAAATGGATGTTTTCCATCTGCAGAAAAATAGAGTCAAAACAAATGTATTTAAATTGGAAACACTTGTGGCCGAAAGAACTGTTCTCCATGAAAACATCTGGTTGTACTTTTAAGTCATTGCCAAATAAACGCATGCTGGAAAGTCTATTTTATGCCACACATGGTCACCCGTGTAGATGTGGCCTAAACCTGCTTTCCTTTGAGGTCAGCACCCTGTTTTAGGAAGAAAAGGACAGACTGGTGAGTGTGTAGTGATTTTTTAACAGTACTGCTGCAGTGGAAGTTACAGCAGGTCGACCTTCTTGCAGATGGAGAGCAGACAGAGACAGGCCTGGCCTGGTCTCAGGTAGACGACGCAAAGACTGAAGTAATGACTGTTGCGAGACAGCTCAAGTAACTACTTACTTGTGAACAAAGTATGCTGTGGTGTCTGGTTTCAGCTAGCTCTGGCTGTTTCTCTCCCACCCACCCCCGCCCCCGCCCCCCGCCCCAACCCCTTCCATCTCTTATTTTCACGGATCCAGAGACATAGATCATTTGCTGAAAAGGTGTGAGCAGATGGCATTTCGGGATATTTGGTGTGTACACTAGTTATGCGACGTAAGCGCCAAATACCTGTAATATGACATTCGTTTTATTTTAACTCAAGTTTGGAGCAGCTTTCCGTGTTGTCATCCAGAGACCCAGGCTTGTAAGATCCTGTGACTGTCTCAGTCTGGTGGTGGGCCTTGAGGTCTCTGGGGGTTCCTCTGCGTTTGGTCATCACAAAGTTTGTAGGTTCATGTGGGGATTTTCTTATGTACTAGGCTTGGAATTGTATGCAGTAATCTCTTCCACATATCATCGGGCACACCTTGTGAAAAATAATACAAAGCAAAACAAGGCGGTGGGGAGGGGGGCGCAGACCCAAATAACAAAACAAAAGGACCCAAATGTATCTCCTAGTTGTGCATGACGGAAAACAGGATTTTATGGGTGAATACAAAGTTGCTTTTGTTTTAATGAGGAGAGTCACAAGAGCTGGTAGAGAGAGATCTCCAAATAGAAAACATTGATATAAATGCATATATTGAACACATGTACATATGTATATTGGAGGGCTTTCCCTCTTTCTCATGTGTGTGTATATGTGTGTGTCCAACATAATCACAATCATCATAATTGACATGCTCCTGGCCTTTTCCTCTCCTTATCACTAAGCTACCTGTATGGTAAGCTCCAAGAATCCTTCTGAAAGGAAATCTCTTACTGGTACTTAAACACACAGCAACTATAATGTACTGCTATCTTCTCTCACTATATACTGCTCCCTACTATAAATGCCTTCACTGCCTTGGGAATCATCTATGGTGCTCTGCTGTGACCATTTCAAGGCAAGACAAAGTATGCCTTTGAGATACCTAATTCATGAAAAGTAGTGCTGCCAAAGTGGGACAAGCCCATGAGCGCTGATTTAGGCAATGCTACTCTTGTGTTCCTTTGTGTATCTCAAAGACTCTCTTAAAATGTCTTCACCCTCTCTCTGACTTTAGCCTCCTTTTGCTGTGGTCCCAGAAATGGGTCTTGGGCTATTATGAATGCCCATGCCTATGGAGACATGCCCAAATCCTTTCTATTCTACTCAGCATCGTTATGAATTGTATATACATATGGTGTGCAATGTGTACAATAAATGTCTGAGTGGATCCATAGCAGTATAACAGTTATTGCTCCCACTTCTCTAGTAGGAAGACTTAGCCCTGTGTTTCAGAGGTTTCTACAGCCTAGTGAGAGATTCTGCCTCAGATATCTGAATCCAGCGTTCACATGCATGCACACTCAGTATTCTTCACAACTTCATTTGTTCCATAAAAGAACAACTGTACTCTTACTTTTCTAAATATGTCTTATTTTTACATAATTCCCCATTTCTTCCCTTCATATTGCAATGTCCAGATTTTTTTCTACTAAGAGTTTTAATTTAGCACAGGTAAATGTAGGCTCTCATAAAACTTCTTGAATCCTATTTTCAGATTCATGCACTGGAAATGCATAGTACATTGTACATATAAGAAAATAGGGCCAAGACTGTGGCATTTTAACTAGATGTTATTGACCTGACTTAGTGACCATCCTGTAAGGATGCAAACTGCCTTGCCGCATCTAAGGACTTTTGTAAGCGAGGTTGTGGTTTTGCACTGGTATGTGCAATTGACTATCATCATTTAATTGACTTTTCTTTAAGAAAGTGGGTTTCTTACCTGAATGTGATCCCTTTGACCACTTAACACTTTTATGGCAGAAAATAACGGACTGCTTTACGTATGGTGAGTTATATTAAGATTTAATAAGCATAGTTGGGCAGTGATGGCATATACCTTTAATCTTACCGTTTGGGAGGCAGAAGCAGCTGCATCTCTATGGGGTCAAGACCACCTTGTTCTACAGAGTGAGTTCTAGGACATCCATGGCTGTTGGACAGATAAACCCCGCCTAACAAACAAAACAAACAAATAAACAAAAAAACACTCCAAAAATAGTTTAGTAACTATCATTAGTTTCCTTAAGTCACTCATTCATTCCTATAATTTATAACCCATTAGTTATTCTATTATCCACCAAACTGTAAATTTATGTACAAGGCACCAAACCCAGAAAATGAAAATAAAATTGTTCTCACTTTTAGGGCATTTGCAATTATGGACAGAAAAGAAAATATTGAATTTTTGATAAGTGTAACATACTAGTCATGTAAATGGCAAAATTATAATGAACTGATGTGTGATGCATGTTCCTTTTCAAATTCACAAAATGACATACACTTGAAATGAGGCTCTACACAAAGCTGAGGACAAGTATAGCAGCCTTGACTTTTTTTCATAAATGTCTGTATCATTCTTTATCCCAGCCAAATCTTCCTTTTTCTCTTTTGAGATATAGTAGTTAGGTATAATCCATAAAGGATTCATGATCTGAATGTTGAGTTTTTTTAAAGAGCATCTAAGAAAAATGGAGAGAAGAAAAATATCATTTGCCCCAGTTTTCCCTCTTAATTCATACTTGCCAACATAAGGAATATTAAGGAAAAATAAAGTCAGAGTGCCTTAGAGTGTATTCTCTTTCGATCAAAGCTAAATTAGCAGGGTTTTTATTGTATGGGCTTCTTAAAGTAATTTTTCACATTTCAGAATAAAGGGTAATTAATTAAAAACACTCTGAAAAACTAAATAACATTTAAATATCAGTCAGATCTCATAATCCTCCTCAAGTAAATTGTGTGGTCCTAAATAAACACATCCGGCAGGAAATGGAATGCTTCTTATTAAACATATCTTTTAGTTGGATATCCTATATGAGAACATTCCTATGATGGATGGGAATTTGTCTCCGTTGTGATATTAAATAATATTTCAAAACCAATTATAAACTGCCATTTCCTCCAAAGGTTACCAAAGCCCTTGGTTCAAAAGGGCTCATGTTCTTCACTGAGCTCTCTATTTTTCCAAGCACGCACGCAGTGACTCATAGGACACACAGCAGAGCCAGGCCTCGTCTCCTTCCCTACTTTTCCCTGCTCTTCTTGGCTTCTAGAACACAGATTAATTGGCTGGTTTTTTTTGCATGCCCTTCTGTTGCTTATCTCAGTTTTTGATTTTAAAATCTAAATTAAAACTGGTACATTCCAAAGGAACTAACATACTACTGAAAAGAGAAAAGATGTTTATTTGTGCTGTTGGTATAATTTATTTACTTACCAATGTTTCATATTCAAAATAATAGGGAGTTCATATACTTCTCCACTTGGTACAAATGTTCAGCATTTGTACAATAATTGTTTTCTTTAAAAAATTTAACTCATCATTTCATGAGATGTACAAGTCGATTGACACAACTCTAGGCTGCACCTCTGAGTTATCTGAGGAAGTATCTTACAGAACATTTATGCTGTAGCAAATGTTTTCTAAGTGCTTTTCAGACACCCACACATGTGTAAACCCTATGTGTTTGCTGTGGTTTGGGTATGAAATGTGTACCCTACACTCACATATTGAAATTTTTTTTATCCCCAGCACTATTTTAGGAACTCTGGGAAACTTCAGGAGATGGGTTCTTATCCACAGAGGGGAGAGGGAAGACCATGGTAGCAAGACTGTAAGGACAACTTGTGTTTTGTCCTTTTTGAACCAGTCTTCTTGCTTGCTGTGAGAACCCTGATCTACCACATACTCCCTTGGTCATGACATTCATAAGTGCTTGGGGCCACATGCTCATGGACTGAGCCATCTGACACTGTGAGACAGTTGAATGTGTTGCTTTGAAGCTATTCTTCTAAGTGTGTTGTTCATGGTGACACAAAGTAACTATATTTATTAATGTAATATAAAGATAAAATATCTGTGATATAAACCTACAATCAACCTACCAGTCTACTCCTTGTAGCACCTGTCATCTAGTTAGGTGCAGTATATATTCAATACATTACAGTACCATGCATCAGTTTCTTTCACATTTTCCTGAACCAATTTTTATATATGACACTGAATGCAAAACAATACAGTTTGGCAATCTTTGCTATAGTTGTTTCCCCAGTAGTTATTTTGGATGGATTTTCCAGCATACGGTTCTTCCAGATCCTAAAGATACCTTCTTGAAGAAAAAAAAATCCTTTATTTCACATAGTTTACACACTAGTGATTGCTAACAGAACACAGATGCCATACTTTAAACAACTGCAGAGGATGTTAAAAGACAATGAGCAATATTAAAAAAAAAAATTAAAGGGCAAAAGAAACATAGGGAGAAGGAATCGTATGGTCTAGGTAACCTTAAGGAAGAAATAAATGATCAAACCTTGAAGGAGTTCAGGAAGTAAGAGTTGTGAATACACACATTCAAAAGGTTCTATGAAGAGGAAATGTTCAGTTTCAAATAGCTTAGGCAGTACTGTGTTTGATGAGATTTCCAGCAGTTGGAAATTTAATGTAAGATTCTATGAGACTATATTTATGTATAATCCAAAGTGAGAAATTTATTTTTTAATTGAAAAAATGTTTTTGTTCACTTTACAGCCTTATTGCAGCCACCTCCTTCAAGTCTCACCTTCACAACCCCTCCGCCATTTCTCCATCCCCTTATCCTCAGAGAAGGGGAACCCCACCCCCATTGGGACCAACTTATCTTGACACATCAAGTCATAGAAGGACTAGGCACAACCTCTTCCACTGAGGCCAGACAAGGCAGTCTAGCTCGGAGAAAGGAATTGAAAGGCAGGCAACAGAGCCAGAGGTAGTTCATGCTCTAATTGTTAGGACACTCACATGAAGAATTAAGTGGCCCATCTGATACATATATGTACGGTATCTAAGTCAAGCCTATGCATGTTCTTTGGTTGGTGGTTCAATCTCTGTGTGCTTCCGTGGGCCCAGGTTAGTTTACTCTGTAGGTCTTCTTGTGGTAGCATTGACTGCCCCAATTCCCTGAATCCTTTCCCCCACTCTAACACAAAACTGCCAGAGCTTTAACTATTCTTTGGCTGATCTGCTTCCATCAACTGCTGGGTGAAGCCTCTCAGGGGACAGTTAAGCTAGGTTTCTGTCTGCAAGCACAGCAGATTATTATTAATAGTGCCAGGGCCACCCAGCAGCAGTTTGAAACAGATGCAGAGACTCACAGCCCAACATTGGGTGAACACATAGGGAGTCTAGAGAAAAGTAGAGGGAAGGATAAAAGGACCGAGAGGCAATAAGTGCTCTACAAGAAGACCAACAGAACCAATTAACCAGGGCCCAGAGGAGAGTGTGGAGTCTGAAGCACCAACCAAGGACCATTGCAGGGACTGGACGTAGGTTCTCTACATAGATGCAGCTGATGGGCAGCTCAGGCTTCATGTGGGTCCACTAGTCTGTAGTGGAGGCTCTCTCTGACATGGACTTCACTGTCTGCTTTCTGATCACTTCTCACTGATAGAACTGCCTTGCCAGGACACAGGGGAAGAGGATGCATTCAGTCCTGATGCAACTTGATGAGCTGGGGTGGGTGGGTGGGACTCCTCTTTTCAGAGAAATAGGGGAGGGGAAAAGGGAGCAAGGGTGAGACTTTGAGTTGAGGAAGGAGGGGTCTATGACCTGGACAAAAAGTGAATAAATAAATATATTACAAAATAACCCAGAAGCAGAAAGACTCAAATGGTATATACTCACTTATATCTGCATATTAGCCCAATGGGCATGTCCCACGAAAGCCTTCACTTACCAGGAAACTGCGACAGAGGAGAGGACATTATAGTGGGACTCTAGATGAGAGAATCATGGGAGAAAGGCAAAGTAGAAGGACCCAGAGGGTCCTAGAAGCCTACAAGTCGAACATTATGATAGGCAGATTTGGGCACAGGGGTCCCGCTCAAACTAAGGCACCAGCCAAGGACAATACAGGCGGTAAACCTAAACCCCCTACCCAGATCTAGCCAATGGACAGAACACTCTCCACAGTAGAGTGGAGAGTGGGATATGACTTTCTCACATACTCTGGTGCCTCACCTTTGACCATGTCCCCTGGACGGGGAGACCTGGTGGCAATCAGAGGAAGGACAGCAGGTTACCAAGAAGAGACTTGATACCCTATGATCATATACAGGGGGAGGAATTCCCCTCAGGAACAGTCATAGGGGAGGGGAATAAGGGGAAATTGGGAGGGAGGGAAGAATGGGAGGATACAAGGGATGGGATAACCATTGAGATGTAACAAGAATAAATTAATAAAGGAGGAAAAAATATATTACAAAAAAAAAAATGTCAGGAGTCGGCTTACTCCTAAGGAGTGCATCTCAAGTTGGACCAGACATTTGTTGGCTATTCCCTTGATCATTGCTCTACTTGTAGGCAGGATATATACTACTCAGCTATTGAAAACAGAGACATCATGAAATTTAGAGGCAAATGGATGGGAAAAAAATGCCATCCCAAGTGAGGTAACTCAGACCCAGAAAGGCACACACGGTATGTACTCACTTATAAGTGGATATTAGCCATAAAGTACAGGATAACCAGGCTATGATCCATAGACATAAACATGTCAAATAACAAGGGGAGACCAAGAGAGGATGCTTGAATCAGATCTTGAATCTCAGAAAGGTAAACACAGTAGACATCTGAAGTAGATGGAAGGAGGGAAGTGGATGGGGAGGAGGTGGGAAGGGGAAGAGAAATGGAAAGGGAGAAAAGCTGAGAGAAAGAATGGAAATCAGTGGGGGGGGGCGTCTCTGGGACAGGGTAGGCGTCCAGGAATCTATGGGTGTGACCCATGCTGAGACTTCCACCAGAGGGGGATATCAAACCTGAAGAGGTCACCTCCTGTATGTAGCCAGGCAGGACTTCCAGTAGAGGGAGGAAAAATTTAACATGGTGGAATTTAATCCACAGTATTATACGACAGGCAGCTTTGTTATTATTCATTAGAGATGAAACAAAAAGAAAGTAAGCCTTTTCCTTTAGAGAGATGTGGGGAAATGCTAATTAGACAATAAAGACTCAAGTACATTCCTCCTACCACTCTACCTACATGTGCTCTCCTGTATGATAGAAGGGAGGCACTGTGACTGCTGGGGAAATCATAAATAACCTCACAGTTAAAGTAATGTTTGATTTTCTTCCTAAAACAATGAGTAAATTTTACAGGAAGTAAGTGAAAGTGAAGAGAAGCATTATTGGGAAATGAACTGTATTTTTGATTGACCGGAAGAAAATCTGCAAAGGTTCTGATTTCATTGCACGCATTTTACATGATAATGGAAAAGAAGAAATGAGTGAAGAGCAGAATTCTACATTTTGAGTAGTTAGGAATGAATGTTTTGTGGGAAGAATAGGTTTAATGGAAAAATAACGTAGTCAGGCTTTCAAAGTAGAACAGTTTGATGGTGGGTTGCATCATGCAGGCCATATTCTACAGTTACTAGTTGTCCATAAGAGGTCCCTGTAGACACACACATAAAAAGCTTTTCATTCCTCAAAGAAGTTTTATGGCATTACGTAGCAATCTCATTGCTATTATTGATATAGAACAGAGCTCGGAATAGGATAGGTTGCTTCCGAAAATATTTAAATCAGAATCCCAGGGGCTATACAACATGAAGGACGACAGAATCCCACTGTAGAATGTGGGTTATTTAATAAGGTATCCCAAGTAACTCCAAAGCAATAGCAAATGGTTTTGGAATGATTCTTGGATACCCTGTACTGTGCTAGCTTCTTTTATGCATGGCCTCATAACAGCTCTGGGGGCATTGTTTTAACTTTGCATACATTATAAATGAAGAAATTAATGTCTAGAGAGATTAATCAATAAACTTATCTAGGTATTTTCAGTTACATATATACTGCTATGCGATTTCCTGGAAAATTTGGCACATACTGGGGTTCATAGTATTTCACTATAAAGGCTTCCTTCCTACAATTAAAATAAAAACTTTTGGAGGTGTTTTTTTTTTTTTTTTAGATTATAATATAATTACTTCTCTTCCCCTTCTCTTTCCTTCCTCCAAAATCTCCCATATATGCACCAGGCTGTCTTTCAAATTCATAGATATTTTACTCATTAATTGTGGTTACATAATACATACATACATTCATAAATACATACATACATAATATTCCTAAAGATATATGCACAACCTACTCATTCTATATAATGTTATTTGTATATATGTTTCAGAAATGACCCTTAGGTAGTGAATAACCAGTTGTTCACCATAAGCTCAGTAATTGGAATTATGGCTTGTTGAATAAGAGGAAAGTTATGCCTGGCACTGGGCATCCAGGCAACTACCTCTGACTATTGAAGGATCTTGAAAGAAATCCTACTGCTTTCACTTTAATGAACTACTAGCATGATTTTTAAATAAATTCTAAATATTTCTACAAGTTCACACTTGGCTTTGTGATACCTACTGAAGTAATAGGATCTTGTAACTAGAAACATATATTGAAATTTTCTATTTTTTTTAATAATCAAAGATTTTTAAATAAAGTTAGTGGAACCTTACAGTGTTTGACTTGAAAATACACCACAGAGCTATAATATCATTCCTCTTCTTTGTTTATTATTTTTCTTTTTTACATATACATATATATATGTATATATATACATATATATACACACACCACAATAAACTACCTACAACAAGAAGAACCATGAAACAATCAGGAATTATAAAAATGTTACATTCACAGTGTTTTTGCTATTTGTATTTGGCAACCTTGAAGAAAACATCTTTCCTATCTTGGTGTGTCTAAACTTCTGAATGTAAATCAATATCTATCATATCACATCATTATTATCTTAAAACATCTATCTAGACCTAAAAACATCTGAACCCCCTAAACTTCTAAGCTTAATTGTAAAACTATACTATCTGGTCTTCAACTTCATCAGGGACTTGAGAAGGAATAAAATTAATATTCTGAGGAGACAGGAAATGTAGGTTAGCAGCTTACAAAATGAAAACATGACAATGACAGTTTGTTGCCTCAACAGTCACCCAAAACTCCCTATAATGTTGGAGCACCATCTTCAGCCTTCTGGCCAAATATATCTGACAGACATATCTGTGAGGCATGAACTCTGTCTTGGTAGAGTTTGGCCGTCAATTCCATGTGCATCTAATCTTGCCTATTTTTAGGCAAATTGTGTCTGTGGCAGAAACAAGGACATTTTGCTCAGTGGCTTGTTTGCTATATTTAAAACCATCTCCATAAGGTGGTTTACTGATGTTCATCATCTTCTTTGAGGTAGGCTGGGTGTTGCCAGGAGTTAACCTCTCTTGTTGTCAAAGAATGTTTAAAATAATAAAAATAATTAAATGCCATATTCTGTAGGACTCTGAGGTTTCTGAAGACCTTATCTAATTATTTTACCTCATCTTTCTATAGAATCATATCTATCTGTTACACTAGGATGTATATTCTTATGATAAAAATAGACTAGCAATCAACATGACCATGATCTAATCAACTAACAATTAACTTGTATTATCCAACCATGCTAAGCAGTCTGCAATAGCACTTTCAAAGTAGTGGAAGTAAACTTTGTATTTTACTTGAATTGTATGGATACAATACTTCATATTAGGGTAGAAATATATATACTGTGTGTGACTAATAATCTTAAATTTGAATTCTATACCAATGTATCAAAATTAAACTTATTTTGCATCAATATACAAAATTTTATACCACTGAATTAAAAATAACCTGGTGAGTAACAATTAAGGCATTAAGTTGAGGGGTAGATTCAATAATATACTTTTTGTCCTATCATCCCTATATATTTCTATATTTCCCCCTTCTTTCTTTTCAACCTTTATCTCCAAACTTAAGAAAGAAAGATAAAAGAAAATAGAGATATCCCTGAGTTGAACTTGTTTTCTCTTTGGATAAGATCAATAAAAACTTTAAACCAATTCCCAATGAAAATAAACATCTATAGCCCAAGAAAGCAACCAAAAACCCTACCCAAACCCCCATGGGGAAATGCAGCATTGTTCTCTTAAGGTTTCTTCCAGCTAATTTGGGATGAATAATACCTTTGTAGGGGCCCAGTAAAATTGGG
Organism: Acomys minous; assembly: GCF_964271855.1. NCBI lineage: Eukaryota > Metazoa > Chordata > Mammalia > Rodentia > Muridae > Acomys > Acomys minous. The sequence continues at coordinate 32,370,985 of NC_140487.1, forward strand.
GAAAACTGTTAAACAAACTAGGAATAGCATTTGTGGTTCAGTTTCTAAATGTTGAGAAATTCCAGGCTTAATTAAAGTCCTGTGTGGGACAGTCTGAATTGCTGGACTAATTGGGTTTGGAACCTTTCTTTGAAGCTGTCCTGGGAGCTGTCCTGTTCTGATGAGGAACAGCAACTGAACTTGGTGCTGGAGCATGAAGGATGCAGGATGTTAGTGTCCAGCATGCTAAGAGGAGTGAAATCTTGTTATATCTGATATAGTGTCAGTGTTCAGTTCTTTTGTTCTGAAAACATATAATTTCTCCGAAGCATTATACAATTTTAAAATTATAAATATACGAGGTGGTCATGATGCACATAACAATTAAGGCTGGTTCTCCGCTCTTTGTATGAGCAGAAGACATCTGTAAATCTTCATCCATGCCATAAGAATAATGGCATCTAATAATAAGTCACAGGGATTCGGTAGCCAAGAAGAATCTTTGTCTATGCATAGACATTCTTGTTGCAGCCAGTCTCAGAGCTGTTCCCATGTAGTGGGATTAACAATATATGCTATCTGCTTGCTCTCCAGTTTGAATTTTTCACATCCTTATTGGAACCCCCTCCCTCATCACCTCCTGATTCCCATGCCCTTCCTTACTCCCTCTTACTCTGTGGGGAGCCATGCCAAATTCTGCCATGTTAGAAATCCTGTGCTTAGGCTGTATGCTGTGACCTTCGAGTTGCTGACCTTTCCTCACCACGTGATCTTGTGTTCTAGGCTATCCTTGGACTATTTACCTTTGAAAGAAGTAGAGAAGTCTCAATTTGGAACCACCCAGAGGATCTAGGAAGTTCTTACAAGGAACTACTCAGAGAACTAGGAAGTTCTACAGGGAGCGATTTAGGCTATTGCATTCTTGCCGGGGGCTAGGGTGAGTGAGATAAGAATAGATCTTATTGACCTTGCCCTATATATGTTCCTGCTAGTCGGCAATAAAGTGAATCTTGATCTGAAATGTCCTGACTTGTTCGTTATTTCTCGTGTCTCTGTATCCTACTTTCAATCCCCACTCCCTCTTTCAGGTGAACCCTGATTCAATTTTTCCTGCGGGCTGGGACCTGGCATTTGGTGCCTGAGCAGGGGACTGAAAACGAGGGTTTAAGTGAGGGACGTTGCGTGGAAAGAAGAATGAACGACAAGCGGACGTTTTTGCTCCGAAGCCATCAGCTTCGCAGAGAAACGGCAAGGTAAGCAACGCAAATATGGGACAGAGCAGTAGTAAAGACATTTATTCAGAGAGACATTGGAAAAGAAGTTTCAAATGTGAGGAATAAGGGTAAATAAAGGACAGTTGGATGAATTTTTAGATTTTGTCAGTGAAGTATGTCCATGGTTTCTTGAGGAAGAAGTGGTTAGCTTAAAAACTTGGTAAAGTTTTTAAAGTTGGTAAAAGATTACAGTGTCACTATGTTACTGATGGATCTGAAGCGATAACCTGCCGTGTTTTTTTTCCCCCTTTGGGTTTTGATCAGGTATGTTCTTGATCCCAGACATGAGAGGGACAAATTGAGAGATTTATTTATCACAAGCTGAAGATGTCTTGGAAGGAGATAAAAGAGAATCCAGAAATAGTGATAAGGAAGATATAGAAAGGGAAGCTGTTCGCTCTAAAGAGCATGACTGGCATCCCCCATCTACAGCACCCCCAGAGCAACAAGATCCCATTGAAAAACTTCAGGAATGGGTTCAGGCCCTGGAGGAAGAAGTTAACTTAGCTGAGAGACGGAAAAAAATTAGAGAGAGAATTAGAAAGAACAAGGATTGATGTTGATGTTGAGAAAAGTCAGTTTCAGCCAGTGAGAGATGGTTTGCTGATTTTTACGGACAGGTCTTCTAATAGAAGAGCTCGTTATGTGGTAGAACAACAGGCATATGTTATTCCTACTACTGCTAAGTCTGCTCAAATCGCTGAGCTATAGGCAGTGGCTACTGTTTTCCAACGCTATGCCTTCTGTTCATTTAATTTATATTCAGATCGTGGCTATGTGACAGAGGCAGTTCCTCGCCTAGAAACTGCAGGACAAATCCAATACCAATCACAGGCTAGCAGATTATTTTCTCAAATTCAGACAGCTATTCAAAAGAGAAGACATCTTTTTCTTATAGGACGTTTAAGAGCTCCCACTAATCTACCTGGACCTTTGGCTGCAGGTAATGCATTAGCAGATGCAGGTACCAAAAATTTGGTATGCCTTACAAATGTAGAAAAGGCTCAAAAGGCTCATGATTTACATCATATTAATAGCTGAAGTCGAAGACTTCAATATAGGATTACTAAAGAGCAAGCTCGAGCCATTGTGAAGGCATGCTCCACATGTCCTCAGTTCCTTCCTGTACCACATCTGGGAGATAATCCCAGAGGACTGGTCCCTAACCAACTTTGGCAAATGGATGTTACTCATGTACCTGAATTTGGTGAGGTAAAGGTCAGCAACTCGAAGGTCACAGCACACAGCCTAAGCACAGGATTTCTGACATGGCAGAATTTATCATGCGTCCCCACATTACTCACTCCCCTAGTCCTCAGAAAGGGGAGCCCTCCTACACTACTATCTCACCTCATCCTATCAAGTCTCATCTGTACTACCTGTTTCCTTTTCCTCTGTGGTCTGGCAAGGCCGCTTTGCTCAGGGAAAGTTACTAATATTGGGGGAACCAGAGTCCATGTCAGAAGTATTTCCTACTCCCCATATTGCGGGACTCACAAGAAAATTGTGGGGCCTATCTACTACATCTAATAAGATGGTCTAGTTCCATATCATACATGGTCCTTGGTTGGTGCATCAGTTTCTGTATTGTAGTGTGGTTATCCTGTGCTATGTGGCTAATATCTGCTCATGAGTTAGCATATACCGTACGTTTCTTTCTGGGCCTGGATTACTTCACTCAGGATGATCTTTTCTAGTTTAATACATTTGCCTGCAAATTTCAAGATTTCCTTGCGTTTGATCGCTGATTAGTATTTCATTGTGTAAATGTACCACAGTTTCATTATCCGTTCTTTAGTTTAGGGATATCTAGGTTGTTTCCAGATTCTTGTTATTATGAATAATGCTACTATGAACATAGTTGAGCAAATGTCCTGTTGTCTGGTGGAGCATCTTTTGGGTATATGCCCAGCAATGGTATAGCTGGGTCTTGAGGTAGAAATTATTCCTAATTCTGGAGAAAGCACCATATTGATTTTCAAAGTGGTTGTACAAGTTTGTACTCCCACTAGCAATGGAGGATTGCTCCTCTCTCTCCACATCCTCACCACCATGTGCTGTCCCCTCAGTTTTTCTTGTAGCCATTCTAATAGAGGTAATATGGAATCTCAAGAGCTGTTTTGATTTCCATTTCCCTGATGACTGGTGATGTTGTGCATTTCTTTAAGTGTTTTCAGCCATTTGCTATTCCTCTGTTGAGAATTCTTTGTTTAGCTTTTTACCCCATTTTTAAATTGGGTTATTTGGCTTGGTAGTGTTTAATTTCTTGAGTTCTTTATATATTTTGGATATTAGCCTTTTGTTGGATGTACGATTGCCTCAGATTGCACTTTCTTTGTTGCTTCTAATTCCCTTTTTTTTAGGTCTTGAGTAGTTTTATTCCTTTCTTTCATTTCTCTCTCCCATTTGTCTGTGCTCTGTGAGGAGTTGAAGTTATCAGTGTGCAGACACTTGGCTTGCCATGTGCATAGGTATCCAGGCTCTAGTACTTATTATCGCATAGCGAGCATTCTTCTTCTTTTTTTCTTTTTATAGTCAAAAAGTCAATTGTGACTCAGAAAAATCACTTTATATTTTTATTTTTAAATTAAACATTTTATTTAGTTTGATATGTATATTCATTTTTTCTTTCTTTTTAAAAGTTGATTCTCTTTTATTATTATTCACTTTACATCCCCTCTCTCCTCTCCTCCTGGTCCCATCCTCCTCACTCTTCCTCCACCCCCCCCCCCTTCTCCTACTCCTCAGAAAAGGGGAGCCACTCCCAACCCACCCTGGCACATCAAGTTGCATCAGGACGAAGCACATCCTCTTCCACTGTGGCCAGGCAGGTCAGCCAGAGGGAAGTGATAAAAGGCAGACAACAGAGTCCATGTAAAACACAGCCTCTGGTCTCCTTATTAGGGGACCAACATGAGGACTAGGCTTTCTATCCAGTTCAGTTTTGTATAGGGCCTAGGTTCAGTCCATGCATGGTCCTTGATTGGGGTTTCAGTCTCCATAAACCCTGCCCCTCACCCTACCCTGGTTAATTGACTCTGTTGGTCTTGTGAAGTTCCTGTCCCCTCCAGGTCCTTCTATCTACCCCAACTCTTCCACAAGGCTCCCTCTGCTCTGCTTAATGTTTGGCTGTGAATTTCAGTATCTGCTTCTGTCTGCTGCTGCATGGAGCTTCTCACAGGACAAAATGCTAGGCTCCTGTTTGCAAGCACAGCAGAGTATCTTAATAGTATTAGGAATTGGCTCTCTTCCATGGGGTGGGTATTGGGGTGGACCAGGCATTGCCTGGACATCCACTCAGTTTCTGTTCTATCTTTATTCCTGCATATCTTGTAGGCAGGTTAAATTTTAAGTCTATACCATCTCTCTATCTGCATTCAATGAGGTTTAGCTTCAAATATGAATATGTAAAAATATTAAACAATTAATTAAAATAACACCTTTATGCAGAGAATAAATGACTATTCTGTATTCAGCTCTAAATGGATCATTGGTATTATTATCCTCACCTTAACACTAGGCTCAGGGAAAACCATGGAAGAATGAACGAAAATAATGTTAAGAACTGGATGACAGCAAAGAGTGCTAAGAAATGTTGCTGTGGTGACCTGCACAAGATCAAGCCAACAAGTACAGTCAGCAATCCAACAGGCAGCATTAAGTAATCTCAGTGAGTTATGGAGAGAGAGAGAGAGAGAGAGAGAGAGAGAGAGAGAGAGAGAGAGAGAGAGAGAGAGAGAGGCCATGAAGAAAAGGAGTTATACGGGATGTGTTTGGGGCAAGATAGAGTAGGCATTGGAGAACAGAATATTCATATGACAAAAGTAAACTGTTTATATATATCAAATTATTAAAATAAAATTTACTATATTAAATACAAAATCATCCTTTTAATAGCATTGTTTATTAATTTTTAATCTAAGTACTTTAAGGAGTATAATGAATTATATTATCTTTGTACTTTATATAACTTAAATATACACATCTAATAAAATGTTTAGTAAATAAAATTCTCCTTGAACAGTTAGTGGGCAAAATGGGAACGAGTTTTGAAAGAAATATTATTTATTTTTTATTTACTTCACTCTTCATCTCATTAATATTACAAAATAATAATAATTCACATTATGAAATAAATCATTTGCAATAGTTAAGAGACAGAAAACATTGTAGTATGCCATATTTACATTGCTTTCAGTGTATTAATGATCATAAATGTGTAACAATGTAATATGATACTTCAATCATTACATCATTCTTTTAATTTTATTCTAGTTCTTGCAGATAATTCTAAATTTTGACAAATTACATATGAATAATTTATAAATATGTAAACATGTAAATATTGAGAACAACAAATAAACCTTTTTATAATGAGATGGCTGTAAAGCCTGCACATAAGGCCACCTCTCTGAGGATTTTTGTCCTTTCAGAAGTGTTTCTTTCAGACCCAGCTATTCCATTCCTTGGAGTATACCCAGAAAATGCTCCACCACACAACAGGGACATATGTTCAATCATGTTCATAGCTGTCTTATTCATAGGAAACAGCCTAACCCTCAGTAAAAGAATGGATGAAGAAACTGTGGTACATTTACACTATGGAATACTACTAAGCTATTAAAAACAAGGAATTCCCAAAATTTGTGGACAAATAAGTTGAACTAGAAATGATCATAATGAGTGAGTTCACCCAGAAGCAAAAAGAGTCAAATGGTATATACTCACTTATATTGAGACACTAGGCCAAGGGGCATGTCCCATGAAAGTCTTCATGTACCAGGGAAGTGGGTCAGAGGGGAGGACATACTATTGGGACTTTAGGTGAGAGAAGCATGGGAGAATGGGGAAATAGAAGGATTCAGAGGGTCCTAGAAACCTACAAGAAGAACATTATGGCGTGCGGGTCTGGGTCCAGGGGTCCTGCTCAAACTATGGCACCAGCCAAGGACAATATAGGCAGTAAACTTCGAACCCCTACCTAGATCTAGCCGATGGACAGGACATTCTCCACCATTGAGTGGAGAGTTGGGTCTGACTTTGGTGCGAACTCTGGTGCCCCATTTTTGACCATGTCCCCTTGATGGGGATGCCTGGTGGCACTCAGAGGAAGGATAGCAGTTTACCAAGAAGAGACTTGATACCCTCTGAGCATATACAAGGGGAGGAAGTCCCCCTCAGGCACAGTCATAGGGGAGGAGAGTAAGGGGAAAATGGGAGGGAGGGAAGAATGGGAGGATAAGAGGGATGGGATAATCATTGAGATGTAACAAGAATAAATTAATAAAAAAAAAAGTTTAAAAAAAGGTACACTGAAACTGAAGTAAAGTTGTTTACAGCAAATATACATACATACATATATATATATATATATATATATATAATTATATATATATAATTTTTTTAAAGGAGTGTTTCTTTCTGACCCAAGCATTCATGAACCTTTATTGACGCCCAAATTCCCTCCTGAGAAGTATAGTTATTTTATCCATTCTTTATGTGTTCTAGGTTATGCACCATCTATGTGTGGGTATTGATTCTCCTTGCATCTCCTCAGCAGCTGTAAGTACGGAGGTGACTACAGCCAGTGCCCCTCAAGTGCATGTCCAGGGAGGGTTTGCAAGAAGGATTAAAGAAGAGATCACCTGGCTTCTAGCCAGAAATGCCCCATAGGAAACCAGCCATTAACTGAAAGGTGTAAATTGAATAGGTGGCATATAACGATCCCAACATTGCTGGTAATCTCACCGGATTTGTGTAGGAACAAACACCGGGGCCGAAACATGACCTGTGCACATAATCACTCAGCTAAGCAGAGTAAACCCACTGTCATCACGGTTGAGTAACAGCTTATTGACCTGCTGGCTTAACTTGTGTGAAGACTGAATTTGTATAAATAGCCAGAGTTGTTCATTCGTTGGGGGGCCTTGGTGTGGGTATCGGAGAAGCCAGCCTGAGCATGAATATCTTCAAGATACTGTTAATATGCAGAGGTGAGTTAAAGTAAGAGACTGGGGCATTGAGGAATTGGATCTGTGCTGGGATCCTTTCAGTTTGAGTTAATATTCTTCAGCTTCCCACTTACCCTCATGTGCATGTACGTGTGTATGTAGGGAAAGAACCTTGATATGGCCTTGGGTTGTTTCATGTAGGACTCCACTTGATATCTTACAGAGTCTTCCTTTCTGTAGCACTATTTGCCTTGAACATCTTTTCTTCTATATAACAGCATCATATGATGCATTTATTAAGTTTATGACTAATTTCACACTATGCTATTTCTCTGGGTACTGCATATGCTCATTTATTATCTCATGAGTTGTATTTCACACTCTGAGAGTGAGTTTAGCAACATTTAATTTTTGATTTTTGCTGTGGAGGTCTGGAGTTGTATAGTGTGCCACATCTAAAGTGAAAATGAGTTCTTTTCCATGATGATGAATAACAATGAAAATAATTAAGTGAATTAAAATTATAATAGACAGTATACTGATGTTTTGAAGTGGTGTTTTGAAAAAATGCAGTAAAGTTTCTATTAAAATGTAGTTTAAGTGAACACACAAAATTGCTTGACTGATCAATAACACAGAGGGAATTTGTGAAATTTCCTTTGGACAGGAATAATCATTGTTCTTGGTAATAGTTTAGCAGTGAAATTGAATGAAGAAATAAATTAAAGATAAAAAGGATTGGATCATTGGACTGTTCTTTAGTCCAATTTTATAGTGCATGGCCTAACAGAAAATGCATATAAAAATGTCATTCAAAGGGAAAAATCAATGCTGGTTTGGCTTTAAATGTACCCTTTAGCCAACTTGAATCACAAATAAACACAAACCTATGGAATGATCATGGGGAATATGTTTTATTTTTGTATTGCTCTTTCTTGGTTTTACTTACGTCTTTCCATATTACTGCTTTAGTGTTTTCCTATGCTGGGGCAGAAATTCAGATATTAATCAACCCTGTGAATCTGCCTGAAAATAAGCTTCCTGGAACAGAACTAAGCCGTGCTTATGACAAGGACGTGGCTGGAAAACCAAATGCCTACCGCTTTTTGAACAAAACAAAAGATTTTGTCATCGATGCAAGTAAATTAAATTTAGGATTTATATATTTTCATTTATTTTATAACTGCTACTTTAAAGCGAGGTTCTGAAGATAATTATTTAGTTATACTCCAATAGTATATTAGAATGTTTGCTCAAACTTTGCTTCAGATAATTACAGTTTCTGAAATTTTCCCCTCTGTCTTGCTCCACATTCAGAATAAGCCTGATACTACCCCCAAGGGTTCTTTCCTGAGTAAAATAAGTTTTGTCTATTAATTAGCTTGAGAGTTGCTTCTTCCTTTTCAGACCAAAATATAGCTCTTGAATAATAGATGACTTTTGAACCAATTTCAAGAAAAAGAATTTGAAAATATTTTGATGGTGTCTTTGTGATGTCTCCATGAGATTTACTCCAGCATCAGTTAAAGTAGGGAGCACACGTGTTTTTTACTGTTCTGACAGCATCCAGCTCCTAGACAGGCAGTTTGCACTGTTCAGTGCTCAGTAACTTGGTAGGAACAGGCTCCCAGTTGAAACACTGAAGAAACAAGCAAAATTCACTTCCACCTCCAATTATCCTGTGATCCAGGTCCACTTGAAAGTACAGGCGACACTCAGGAAGATTGCTGAAAGACCATCAGCTGGATTTTATCTATTTTTTTTTGTTGTTCAAAACATGAGCTTTATAATTATACATGAAATGAGCTAATTATTATTTATAAACAGAGCATAGCTATTTATTTATATTTCAGACAGCTGTTAAAAGGCATGCACACGTATACTTGTCTATTATATTCAAGACTATGAAAACATTGCATGCTATAATTTTTATAAATGTAAGAAAATAGGCTTTAAAATTAGAAATAGCTTTGTGTCTCAGTTTCCAGCCATGTGTTTTCTTCGGAATGCTCTATCAACAGCAGTGCAAGCTCCGCACTCTACAAAAGCTCCATTTCCAACTCCTGCTCATCAGACCCTCCCCTTCTACTCAATCGCTGAGACTCTGCATTAACCTCATATTTACGATTATTTTATTCTAACTACAGTGTAATACTAGGAACCTTCCTGTGGCTATCAGGCTTCTGATTTATCCCTTTACTCTTTCTTTCTTTCTTTCTTTTCTTTTTTTTTTTTTTGTGGATATAAACATTTTTACTTTTATTTTTTAATTTTAATTTATTATAATTTATTCAGATTACAACCTGACTGTTATCCTCTTGCTTGTGTCAACCCATTCCCACCCTCCCTCCCAATTTCCTCCCCTGGACCTCTGACTAAAGGGGACCTCTTCTCCCACCACATGACCACAGTCTATCAGGTCTCATCCAGAGAGCCTGCTTCCCCTTCCTTTGTGTGCCACCGGGCCTCCCCAACAAGGGGAAGTGATCAGAGGCCGTTGTTGCTCTCCCCATAACCATAGAGAGTAAGTTATCCACTGACTAGATCTGTCCAGGGGGTCTAGGTTCACTGCATGCGTTGTCTTTGGTTGGTGCAACAGTTTGTGTAGGCCCCAAGGTTCCAGATCCAGTGACCTTGATGGTCTCCTTGTGGGGCTCCTGAACCCTCCGGTCCTTCTATCCTTCCATTCTTCCATTCAATTTGCATAGCTCCATCATAGCCTAGATCCCAGTATCTGTTCGAATCCCTTGTGGGGGAAGTCTTTCAAAGGACATCTATGTTGGGCAAATATCTACTTTTTTATTAAATATTTTTTACATATACATTTATATTATTACACACATATACAATAAACCACCTACACCAAGAAGAATCATGAGACAATCAGGTCTAATATCTGCTTTAAAGTGAGTATATACAATGTGTGTCTTTCTGGGTCTTAGTTATCTCACTCAGGATGATCATTTCCAGTTTTGTCCATTTGCCTACAAATTTCAAGATTTCCTTGTTTTAAATAGCTCAGTAATATTACATTGTGTAAATGTAACACAGTTTTCTCCATTTGGACATCCAGTTAGACCAGCATCATTTGTTGAAGTTGCCAACTTTTTTTCCATGCATGTGTAGGTCAAGAGACTGCCATGGGGGTCTTTTTCAATTGCTTTCTTTTTGACGTAGGATCTCTCAATATATCTGAAGCCCACCAATTTGGCTAGGTTGTCTAGCCAGAAAGATCCAGGAATCCTCCTGTCTCTGCTACTCCTGTTCTGGGATTACACAACATGCTACTGTGCCCAGATTTTATGTGGCTCTGAGTACAGAGCCTCATGCTCGCTCAAGAAACTCTGCCAACTGAACCATTTTCCCAGACACAGGGTCTTTGATTTTTCCTAGACCCTCTAGTAAGATTCTTTAACTGCCTGCTATTTGGACCCAACACTTATTTTTTCCTATTTGACCTCTGCTAGAGTGACAGTGTAGATCTTGCTTGAATCCCTGATGAACCCCTATGAAACCCTTCATATCCCTTGCTCACCATTTTTGTTTACAACAAGACTATATCTGCATCTAATTATGGAAAGCATATGAACATTCAATCTCCTGTGGTCCTTGGTATTGACTAAGGTGGAAGCATATCCTTTCCTCTCGCTCACCAGCATCCTCCTCAGCCTCTTCACTGAGCCAATCACAAGCAGTCTTGTTTGCTCAGTCCTTCAGTTCTGCTCCCAATGTATGCTCCTTAAGCAAAATTGATTTTCTAAAAGAACCCTTTCTTTAGCAACCTATCTTGTGACATTTTTCTACATCTTGGATTTTACCAAAATGTTTCATTTTCATGGAAAACCATAGCATGTCTCCTGCTGATATTACTCACACTCCCACACATCTCATATCTCTGGGTCAGGAAGTGAGGCGTCAGCATACTTCTCAGTCTGTATAACTGATTCCTGAATGTGGCTTTGGTCCTCTTTGGAATTTTCTCTGCTTATTTTCAGCTCCGGATATTTCACTCCTTCCCACACTCTCATAGTCATTTCCCTGGGGTGCTTGCTTATGTCATTCATACTATTTATTTCTACTTCTTGTTCTGCTGCAGTGTTTCTTCTGTTTCTTCGATCTTCACACCGCCTTTTATCCAGTGTCCCAGAAGCTCAATCTCTTTTGTGAGTCAATGTAAAACCCTGTACTCAAATGTCTATAACATTAAAGTAAGTTGCACATCCAGAACAATTTTGCTTCAGAATTCAGTTTCTTTGTATGTGTGTAGCATGTTTACATATATGTTTATATGTGCTTATATGTTTGGAGCTGTGTATATTTGTATAGATGCTCATACACATATACTGGGGGGTGGCAAGGATTGACCTTGAGTATCTTCCTTCCTTTCATTGCTTTTGAGCTCTGCATTGAGGGAAGGTCGTTCACTTGAACTCAGAGCTAACCAGTTTCACAAATCCAGCTAAGCTGGTTTCTGCCAGGAAACCTTTTCAAGACTGGGAATATAAGTGGTCTTCGTCTACCCAGATTTTGTGTGGGTACTGGGGATCTGAATCCTGTCTTTGAACTTGGACATGTTCTTTCACCACTGAGTAAATTCCCAGTCCCTATTGTTTTCCCCTAGTTTCATAATCTCAAACTCAAGCTATTTTCCAAACTATTTAAACAGAATAACTAATCATTTCAGTAATCATTTAAGTCCTTCTTATTTTAATATAACTTACATGTCTCCATAAAACATGGATTTCTCTTTAAATTGTTCAATGTTTGTAATGAACTGTCTTCAGCATTGTTTTTAAGTCTGACCTCTGTCATACAGTCTTGAGTAAAGTTCGGTATGAAGTCTGATTTCAGTGAAACATACTACTCTGCTTTAGTGGTAGATCTAAGGTTTTAGTTTGGTCTTTGCCCTATAAAATTTTATTTTTGTTGTGTTTTTGCAAGTAGAAGTTATCCTTTGCTTTTTAAAACACACTCATTTTTTTTGAGACAGAATTTATCTGTGTAGCCTTGGCTGTCCTGGACTCACTTTGTAGACCAGGTTGGCTTTGAACTCACAGTGATCCGCCTGCCTCTGCCTCCCAAGTGCTGTGATTAAGGCGTGCACCACCGCTGCCCAGCCACACTCATTTTTTTTGAGGTTGTATTCATTTTTAATTTATGTCTATGGTACTTTGCTTACATGTATGTCTGTGTACCATATGTGTACAATGGTTCCTACAACCCAGAAGAAGGTTTTAGATCCTCTGGAACTGGAGATGCAGATGGCTAGCACGTAGGATGGGCTAGAACTTGGGTCTTTGGGATGAGCAGTCGGTACTCTTAACAAGTGAGCTAGCTCTTCAGCCACCACATTCATCCTTGGATTTCTATGATACTTAAGTCTACTGAGTTCCCCCAACTATACTTGTCTTCCACCTCTTCTCCAAAATCCTGTTCTTCAGGGCTATATTTGTTTCCCTTCACTTATTCAACCTCTTGACTAAAACCGTGTATCTATCCCTTTACTGCAGTTACAAAGTATATTTGCATGATCTCAAATTACACACACAAAGCCCAAATGTTATGACTGGACTCTAGTTAAGGACATACCTTCCTTCTGCAAAGAGATACCCAGAAGCACCTAATGTTTAGTTATTTACATCTGGCTTGATTAGCTTTTCCTATAGCTTTTACTTTAACTGATGTGGGAGTCCTGTATATAATACTTGACTCTCTGAAGACAAAGCAGCCCTGTACAAGAACATACAGCCTTCAAGTACCCCATGGCTTGCATCATCTACCACTTCTTAGAGCATCACACACATGATATATATTAGACTTACTACTGTGTGCCCATTAGAAAATGTGTGACAAATGTGGATTGCAGACTTTCCCCACAGCTTCTGTCTGATTAAATCCATCTCAAACTATTTGGATTCTAATTCTGTGTCTTTAAAATCGCTCTCTCAACCATTTCACATCACATCTCATCCATGTTACCACATTCCCCACAACAGTTTCCTTATTTCTAGATTTCTTTCATTTTTTTAAAAAATCTTTATTAACAGGCCTTTTGTTAAAGAGGAAATATGGTCACTCACTACAACACTCTGATAGCCGTCTATGTTATGTCACATAATTATATAGTTTTTCTTATTTTCTCAAGATAAAAGACAAACTCTTTAAACCAATTCATGAGTGACTTTAAAATGTGGCTCCTTTTTATACTTCTATTTTCCTTTTTTTTCAAATGTTTTTTGTTTTATTTTATTTTATTAATTTATTCTTATTACATCTCAGTGGTTATCCCATCCCTTGTATCCTCCCATTCCTCCCTCCCTCTCATTTTCCCCTTACTCCCCTCCCCTATGACTGTTAACTGAGGGGGACTTCCTCCCCCTCTATATACTCATAGGGTATCAAGTCTTACTTCTATTTTCAAAGGTAGCACCGTTGGTTCCATGTTTGATGTATTAGTGAAAATCTCCTATGCACAGCTTTCTTTCTTGGGCCTTGGCACATATCATGTTATCTGTCTTTATTCTTCTCCTAAATATTAACCCCTTCCTAGCTTTGATTTGTCAGTTGGAAATATGTTAAAAAAAACAAAACAAAACATCATTTTAGAATGCACCCTGGTCGCAACTTAAGATTAAAATACTCCCTTATCTGTTAATTCCTCTTCACCCATCTCTTTCCTTCCATTCCATTCCTTTCTTCATGTTTTGTTGCTTTTTGTTGTTATTTGTTTTTGTGTTTTGAGATTCTAAGTGTTCTGAGCTAGTCTTAAGTTAGTAAACTTCCTGCCTTCATTTCTTGAGTATTAACATTATGGCGTTGTGGCACCATGCTTATCTCCCTTTATGTACTGTAAGTCTTTATCATCTTCTGTATCTGATTTTATTTATTGACAGATAAATGGATAAGTCCGATGCCTTTGACTCTTTAGTGTATGTCCCTATACTATTAAAGTCATGTCTTTGCTCCTAATACTTAATCTACTTCTTCAGATCTGTGTGCTTCTTCTATTTTGTTGTGTTCATAACAAATCACATCTATTTAGTAGCCTCAAGCTATGCTGCCTCATTTCTTATGTTCTGTAAGTTGGCTAAATGACTTTTCCTATATTCCTGTATTTCTTCCTAAGCATAAATTCTGAAAATGTGTTCAAATATGTCTCAAAGAAATGGTTTGATCAGTCCTTGAAATGAGCCTGTCAATATTATCTAAACATTCTTTCTTAATTAAAGTTCTACTGCTGTGAAGAGACATCATGACCTCAGCAACTCTTATAAAATAAGCATTTAAATGGGGCTGGCTTACAGGTCCAGAGGTTTTTGTCTATTATCATCATGATAGGCCGCATGGCCATATGCAAGCAGATATGGTGCTCAAGAACGAGCCAAGGGTTCTATATCTGGATAGGTAGGCAGCAGGAAGAGAATGTTACTGGGCCTGGATTGAGCATTGGAAACCTTGAAACACACCCCAAGTGACATACTTCCTCCAACCAGGCCACACTTAGTTCAGTTAAGTCATACCTCCTAACAGTGCCAATCCCTAGTGACCAAGCGCTGAAGTCTTGAGCATACAGGGGCCATTTCTCTGTAACCCACCATACATTCTTTGTTTTCTCTAACATGCTCAGGGTTTGGAAGGTTATGGTTTCTGTTTGGTTGCTTCTTTGCTGTTTGGTCTGAAATGTTCTTAGACAATGTACAGATGAATGGCAAGGAAAAGCATCTCACTTCATGGACAGAGAGAAAAAGAGGATGGTGGTGAGAGAACAGAGGAGAGAGTAAAGAAGAAAAGGAAGGCTGATCTCACAAAATTCTACTTTAAGACACTCCTTAATAACCTGAAGACCTGCCACTAGTTCCCACATCCAATATCACAAAGTTTGAACTCAGCGTTTAGCACATAAAACTATATAAAACATTATGGATTCAAAGATTCAAACTAGAACAGATTCTAAAGCCTTTTTAAAATTACACCCTGTCATCACCAAACATCTTGGACTACATTGTTACCAGTATATGAACTATTATGAATCTACTTCTTTTGATAGTTGAGCCTTCACATGCCAAATGCAAACAGTATTTTATATGTTATCTATATAATACAAAAAAATTGTATTATATCTTTTTTTAACTTTAGCTTTAAGTCTATGGTTTATATGACATACACCAAAATCCCTCTCCTCCTCCTAGAAAAATAAACAAACAGACAAACAAATTTCTTGTCACAAAAGCTATAGTGTATCATTAGTATAGTTTTTTGTCCACATAGGTTTACTTTCAAATGATCATTGCTATGAGTCATGTGTTTGGTTTGAGGCCTACAGTAGCATTACCAGATGCTCACTGGGACTGCTGTTGGATATCCTGTTATTGCCATGTGTCAAGGAGATTTTTAATCTTTGAATCTGCAGGTCTGCCCCATTCATGTGTTCCAGCAGGTCATACAAGGAGTAGATGTTGGGGTAAGGTCTACTCAGAGCCCTGGAACAGGGCCTGTCCCGTTGTCCTCAGGGCAGGGCCCACTCTCCCACTCCCTTTTCCTCAGGGCAGGGCCGGCTCACTGGCTCCTTGGTCCTCAGGGCAGAGCCAGCTCACCTGCTCCCACGTCATTATGGCAGGGCTGGCTCACCTGGTCCTGTGTGCTCTGGGAAGAGCCTATTCTCCTGCTCCAGAAAAAAATTTTGTATTATATCTTTAACACCAATTTTTTTTTGTGGGAGAGTTAGGGAAGACTCATAGGGTCATTCAGCCTAAGAAGATGAGACCCATTAGGAGACACCATGGTAAATAAGTCCTGTCATTGATCTTATTGATATTCCCTCAAGGTTGAATCTAGCACTATAATTTGAAATTACCTCTTATAAACTCCATTTTAGTGTGAGTCAAGTTCAAGTAGTATTATGTTTTGCTTTTGCTGTGACTTGAGTTTATCTGGCACTTGCCATTCCATAAAATTGAAAAGGAAATCTGTAAGAACTTACAGGAAGTTTGTTTCTGGAAAACTTACTAGTTGGCCATTTTTAACTGATAAGAGAATATCAGTAAGTCTATATGGTTTAAAAAATGATATCTCCTGATAATAGTGAATGTCTCCAAAGTTATAATAGTTTTCTCTGTATTCAGTAAGTTTATATTTGCTTTTAAGCAACTTATTTACTAAAACATGATTATAACACATTTATAGATATCTTAAGTATTTTATAGACAGAAAGATAGCTAGATAGCACAGTAACTAGATTAGTAGACAGTATTTATGATTTTAATTATCTCTTTATTAGATTCTGGTATCATCACATCTACGAAAATCTTTAATTATGAAACAGACCCAACCAGGTTTCTACTTATAGTAGATACTGGAGGGGTCATGAGACATGTTTTGACCATTAATATAATCGATGTTCCTGAAACTCCAGACTGTACTGTTGACCCCCTCTTTTCTTCAGGCTCAGGTACGATTCTTATTTTTTCTATTGTTTAGTTTCAGTAGAAATCTACAGTGAAAGAGATAAAATATACTGTTTAATATGAAAATATTCAGGATTATTTTATTAGACAAATAATGTATACATACGTACATACATAAATACATATGTATACATACATGCACACAAACATATGACAATATGCATGTGTCTCAGAAAACACACAAATCCTCACTAGAATAGACTGAAAATATGTTTCCTAGGTAGACATTTTCACTTACACTTGTGAGCTTAGAAAACAAACTCATCCTTCTGGCACATTATATGTGACAGACGTTTATATAAAGCAGGAACTGTTAAGGACTTGCTTACCATGTCTTTGCAGAGTTTGGCTCCTGACTCTGCCTATGTCTAAGGTTACCCACTTTTAGGCAACTTTCTGTTTATAGCAAAAAAGAGGACATTTTCCCCAGTGACTGGTTTGTCACATTTGAAGCCATCTCCATAAGGAGGTTCTTTGATGCTTATCATCTTTTCTGAGGTAGGCTGGGTGTTGCCAGGAGTTAATGTGTCTTATTGTTAAAGGATCCTTAAAATCATTAAACTATCTTTAAATGCCATAATCTGTAGGTCTCTGAGGTTCTGAAGACCTTATCTAACTATCTTACCTTATCTATCTATAGAATCTTATTGTTTTAGAGTATTTCGGGTGACTGTCTAGACAGAGAACTATCTCTGTCACTTTCTCATTTTGGAACCTCTTAACTTGCACTTCCTGTTTACTCACAAAATTAATTTTAATCCTTCTCAAGACTCTTGTGGTGTTGAAGACCAGATAGTTTAGTTTTACAATTGAGTAATTGTTTGGGGGTTAAGGTGGTTTAGGCCTAGATAGAAGTTTTTCAGTTGATAGAGATGAGATATACTAGATATTGATTTACATTCAGAGTTGTAGACTCATCAAGATAGAAAAGATGCTTTCTCCAAGGTGGCTACATTCAAATAGGTAAAACACTATTAATGTAACATTTATATAATTCCTAATTGTTTTGTGGTTCTTTTTGCTACAGGTAGTTTATTGTATATATGTGTGATAATATAAATGTGTATGTAAAATTAAAAAAATAAAATTAAAAAAATAGAAAGCAAACATCAAAATTAAGTATTTTTAAAAGAGGGTTATAAAAGAAGACAGAAAGTAGGTGAGATATATAAGCAAATGTATTAGGAAATAAATGGCTCTACCTTCTTGACTAACAAGTGAGACTTTAAGAATCTATTTTCATTATATTAACTTTTTTTTTGTTTTTGTAACTAAACTTTGTCATCATAAAATGTTTCTTCTAAAGTATTCATTTTTTCTAACAGTTATTTTCCAATTAAGTTATTATGGTCAGTGCTTAATCTGTGCTCTTTGTCATGCATCATAAATTTAACTGTGGAGATATTGTCTAATAAATACAATTTTCCCCAACAAAAAAGTCAATGACAAAATAGTTCACATACCTTAAAATTGTGTCAGTTACCCTACCTTCTTCTTTTCTAATCATAGAGAGTCAGTGTGATTATTAACAACAGTAATTTGTTGAGTATTGGATGCCTGATGCTCACAACTTAAACTAATGGTTTCCATTACTCAACTTTGCTCCTGTATAGCAGAAATTCAACAATGTATAAATGACAACAAGCAGGTGTATAAATGTTATTTATAAACATTGAAATTTCAGCTTCATATATCTTTTTGTGTCGCAAATGTTTGTTCTTTGTATTTTAGTTCACTTTATTTTGGAGAAACTACTATAATTTACAGCTCATAGAAACACTGACAGAGTTCTAGATGTAACTCTTGAATATGTTTAAAGATATATAGAACAGACAGAGAAAAAACAGCCCGCAGTTTGTTTCAGTAATCCAGGAAGGGTATGGTACAATTTTGCCTAGAAATGCGGTAGAAATAAATAAAAACAATTGTCCTGATATTCTTAAATATTAAATTAACTTGATAGCAAACTGAATACAAAGGAAGAAGAAAAGCTCTCTGATTGGTAAAACTGAAGTAGAGATCCTCAGCACAAAAGGGAGACTGAGGAACAGACATTTTAAGAGAATTGTATCTCAGTATGAACTTGATTTGTTTGTTAAGAGGTTAGGTGATTAAATAAGAACCCTAAACAGGATGGCAAGCAACCTTCCACTGAATGACATCCTCAGTGAAACATATCATATTTGATGTGCCTTTGTGACATATATTAGAGGAGGGATTTAAGTTAGCAGTTGAGCACAGAGGTCTCATACAGGGTTTTGTAATTGAAACCACGTATTTGGATGAAATCACTCAATCACAGTGGGGACCTAGAGCAAAGCAAGGCACAGGGCCAAACCCTGAAGAAATACATTTAATGACATGGAGAAGAAAGTTAGCCTGCCAAGAAAAGAAAGAACACTCAAAATGGTGGTATTAAAAGGAGAGAGTTATGCTGTGAATAGCAAAGGAAAAGAACATTCCGGGAGAATTTCAGGTGCTTTCTTAGTAGAAGTGTTTTCTAGAGCTAACTCAAATGGTTACAATTCCCATTGCTTCCCACAAACAATATAAAGAAACATAACTAATGAGCCTAGGAACTATATTTTACCATGCCATAGGCATAGAAGCCAGAGGGCTGCAGGTTGATTAGTGAGTTTGAGGAAAGAGAACATTTCTCTAGACATCTCAGTATGAAACTGGAGAGAAGGCAGTGACTGGGTTATATGGCATTGCAAAATCTTGCCTGTTTATCTCTTTTTAAAAGAAGACACTGGGTAGTTTCATAAACAAAAGAAAAGACTCATTTGACTGGGAGGTTGAGCTACCCAAAGGAAAGTTGAAGTGGGTAGCATAAAAGCACAGCTGGAATTAATGGAACATCTATCACTGAGTGCATCTCTCTCCTAAACAGTTACATGCCTTTATCGTTTTAATTTATTTTCTGTGTTTATCAAATTAAAGAATGCCTTGAAATTTTATATTTTCTCCTTACAAATTATACTTGTATTCTACATTCTGAAGACGTACTAGTGACCTGAGTGTCTCACTTGTGTATTGCTTCAAAGACATCTTTATCACTGCAATTAAAGTGTAGTTCCATGAAAATATGATGTATTATATCACAATTTTGAAGATCATGAATTTGAACTGTAAATTTCTTTTGGAAACATGAAATAATTTTTAAAATATATCATTTTAAAGTTTGAAACGTATGAAGCAAAATAAAATATTCAATTTACTAAATGATCCATATTAAATATTGTAAAAATGATCATTCAAGTAAATTAGGAATTTGTATTCGGAAGTATACAAAATTTGTACTGTATTTTGCTCAACCAACTATTGCATTTACTTACAAATGTCAGTTGCATTTGGAAATGGAATGTATATTCCGTAATGTCAATGCAAAATAGTCTTTACTTGCTTTGACCTCTACGAAAAAAAAATGCTCCCTAAGAATTATGTACAGTTAGTCTTCAAAGGGAAAGAAAATATGAATACCCACTTTCAATAGTATTTACTGTAGATTTAACTAAGTAAGTGGGTTCTGTTTGTGTTTGTTTTTCTTTCCTATCATGGTCAAAAAGTGAGGTGACAGATTTTCTCTCTTGGTCTTCTCTGTGCTCTTGAGTCTTTCTGGATCTCAAACTCCTATGATTCTTGAGTCTGGAGACTACCCACTTCTTAATTTTGGAATCCACTCTTGTATATGAGATGATAATAAATGTGTGCTCAAGAGTGACAGAATAAGAGAGGGTAGTCCCTGGAGACTGTGGGTTGTTACCAGTCTGCTGGGCATGACTTGAAAATCTGTATCAGACTTTGTCTAATTAAAGAACTTCACAGCTACTCTGGAGACTGCCAACTTTGAGTTTCCCGATAGATAATTTCCACAGGTGCTGGGAGATTTAGAGGAAAACCTTTCTAGTGGTGCTCTTTCATCTGCCAAGTGAAGAAAGAAGAATCACATGTATGAATGTTGATGAGAGACAAACAACATGGACACTACATGTGGTCCATTTGGCTAGCAAGCATGGTTTTACAAATAAGTTTGGGGAAACTACTTTTGCTATGGAATGGGTTTAAGATAATTTAAACCATGGCAATGATATAGGAGAAACTGGGGCCATGGGTAAACACTGCTTGCACAGGTGTGATGTCTTAAAGAAATGGAAGTGTTGACATCCAAAGGAGCAGTGGGCAGAAGTGCAGGGGAGACTGACAGGAGAGGAAAGGTCAGAGCAACAAAAGAGCAAAGGAGACACCGCACAGTGAGCAGGTTTGCAGAACCCTTGGGATAAGTTAACATTTTTCTAGCCTAATTGGTTGTTTATTCTGTGATATTTTAGCTCTTCTATGGACTTCCAAGGTGGATGAGAAGGGGTTAAATGTTTAGGGGGGAAAAAACAAACTGAAATGATGTAGAAAGTTAAAGAGGACACTAATGGAGATTGCTTCAGAGCACAGAGGGTCCAGTACAGTTAAACCTTTAATGATTCTCTTTGTAGATAATAGCTTGGCCTCATAAAGACTCAAAAACAGTCTGACAATTGGCCAGCAGTTGGACAATTCAAAAAGCTCTTAAATCTAGTATTCTGATCATTTGATCCAAGCCTGTGTCTGTCTACCTAGGCTTCGTTTCAATCATTCATGTTAAATTTCAACTTAAAATTAACTAAAAGTAATTTTTTTTATTACTTTTTAAGAAGAAAAAAATTTGAGATATGTTTGTAAGTCTTTCTGTCCTTCCCTCACTACACTACAGTATACTCAGGATGCTTTGAACAGAATTTTCTGGTTTTGCACCTTGAATACATTTAACTTTTCTTGTAACAATTCACAGCACAATTAGGCCTGCATTTTTCTTGCAGTTTGTCTTGGTTATTTTTCAATTGACATGTGATATCATAATAAAAACTTAATTCAGTGATTACCAAGTTTATTAAGATTTATTCTTCATATTATTAAATCACCTAAGTTACTTTAAAATTTGGTGATGATCCATCTTTAAATTATGCTCAGGATTTGTGTGTGTGTGTGTGTGTGTGTGTGTGTGTGTTTCTTCTTCCTCTTTATCTTCCTCTTCCTTTTCTCCTCCTCTTTTCCATATTGTTTCTGGGGAAAATATGGGAGGCATGTTCCCACATAGCAGCATTACCACAGCTACACCAAAATCTCTTAGAGATTTCCTTTAACAATAAAAAAATGTACATTTAGTTGAGCAGTCCGGTAAATTTTGATTCTATTATAATTTTAATTTAGTCTACTTCTTCGATTAAAAAAAAATAGGAATTTGAAAAGCCTTGTCCCTGAACTTGATATCATGTTTCAATAAGGTCTAATGGGTCAGTACAGAGGCACACAGACCCACACACGTACACACACTATGTGTGTGTGTCTGTGTGCACGCACATATGTGTGGTGTGTAGATGTACTCATTTCAGAAGTCAAGAAAATATTTCATTTATCCTGTCTTACCCTGAGCCCACTCCATCCATCCATGCCTTTTTTGTTATAGGTTATATATATATGTAAAACATATATATAATGTTGTAAGAGATATTAGGAGGTTTGTGTGAGTTGGAAATTAACTCTCATCTACTCAAATATTTCTGTGAGAAATGACTCCAGTAGATATAGATATAATTTATGGCCCCTTACTGCATCCTCATTGTCAGTTCTTTCTCACTAAGCTACAGTTGCTGCCAATAACACTATGGAGTAAAGAAAAGCAGTAGGTGGGACAGGAGTCAATCAGTGAGTGGGAGAGAGGAATTGCTGTCCTAAATTGTTATCTCAGTCTCACAATGATCTAAAATTCACATTAACATTATTGGTATTTTGTTTTGATGCAATGTTTTTCACTTTTGCTTCACAGCTACCTTTGAAATTTCTGAGGACTATCCACTCTTTCAACCCATTTATAAAGTGAATGTCACAGATGAAGACATTGTACATGGTGACAGGCTAACAGTAGGTGGACATCATTGTGGGAGATGCATGTATTTCTGCAGCAGGCATACAGGACAAAGTATCTGAGACAGTTTAAAAGAATACAGAATGTATCTTGCTAAATGAATGTGTGTATATATGTATGTATGTGTGTGTGTGTATGTGTGTATGTCTATGTGTGTGTGTGTGTGTCTGTATGTGTGTTATGTGTATTTATGTGTGTCATTATATGCGTATGTGTCTATGTGTGTATATGTGTGTCTGTATGTGTTTATGTGACTTTGGTACTTTGATTTATTAATTTATAAATATCTATTCTAAAGAAATTTCATTTCTCATAGTTGACTTATGGTTATACAGTTTCTCATAGGCTTGGAAACAACAACCAAAAACTACTAAAGTGAAATTTTTACTACCAAGCCAGTAACATTCACAGTGATGTACTGGAGCACCAACTGATGCTGGGCTGTTTGCTGACCTGGGCTGGTTTGGATTTACCCTAGGCTACTGGGATGGCATAGGGAAAGTCACATAATCTCCATCTCCCTTGATTTTCACCATTAAAAGATATTTTTTTTCTTTCCCTAATCTTCAATGATATGTGTTGTTATCAGTCAAGGTAGTAAAATTCTCTGTGGAATAGCCAAAGTTATATTTTTGAAGACTAGCCAATGTAAAATTGTTAAGAAATCTGAGATCTTTCCTATTAGATAATGTCTTTTCAGTATATTGAAGAAAAATAATCTCTGGTACAGCTGAAAATAGTTATTACCAGGCAAATATTTCTAGGAACATGAGAGAGACCAGCAGGTGATAGTTTCAAAATACAGTATTTTGAGAATTGGTTATATTTCTGGAATATATGATTTATACCAGTTTAAAAATGAATTCACAACAGTAATTGGACCTTTCTCTAATAAATTATTATCTCTTTTAACTTTCTAGAAAAATAGCTCTGTGAATAGATTTATCTACTTTACCTTCTCCTTAAATCATTGGAGAACTTTTAGTACAATTTTAAAACCTGCATATCCAGCTATATTAATACTTGAAAATTTTAAATGTGTGTAAATTTTGAATGTTTTGAAATGTACATAGTGACAATAAATTTTTCCTGTATGTATATCCTTTCATATATAAAATCATTTGTAGAATCAGAAAAAAAGCATTTTAAAAATTATTTTAGGAAAATGTGGTGTGTAGCTCTATTAAATATTAGCAAAGGGAGTATAAAATATGGTAAGTAAAAGAGATGATTTTTCTGGCAAATGACAATATGCCAGTGATTTCCTGCCAACTAGACGATAGGAGTGACAAGTGTAAAAATGCTAAGGAATTCTCTATATGTTCATCGTATTATTGTGTACTAACATATTTCCTGTGCCTTTTGATTCATTTCCAAGTGAATAATACACATCTTATTTTCCAGTACAACCTTGAGACAGAGTTATCTGGACCAAAGAGAGGGGCAAACTCCTTTGGAGTGGATCCTGTAAATGGTGTTGTTAGCTTAAGAGGCGACAATGTCTTAGACTTTGATGCTGGCTATCACGTAATTTAATTTTATTTCTTCCTCAATTAAGAATGAAAGTGAACTGAAAACACTTTGAATGCTTTATGCATAAATTAAAGACATAGTGACATTGCACAGGGTAATACTTTGTGAGATTCATTTGCAAGGATTTGCATAGTTAACCAAAGGTCTAGATGTGTAAGTCTTACAGCTAACAGAGTGTAGGGATTGTACCTTAACTATATAAAACTTTCTAAAGACATTTAAATCAAAATGATCACAGATGTCCTAGCTAAATGGCCATTGGGATCAGTGTGAAAGGAAGATGAATATAAGTTATGGCAGGTGTTACTATTATTATAAAACTATTTCTGCTTTAGAAATGCCTCCATATATGCTAACCTATAATGCAGTTGAGAAAATATTGAGAAACAGAGCACATAAGACTCTTCAACAGTGGGTCTCAACCTTCCTGATGCTGTGACCTCTTAATGTAGTTCCTCATGCAGTGGTGACTCACAACAGTCAAGCTATTTCATTGCTACTTCATAACTGTAACTTTGTTATTGTTATGAACCATAATGTAAATATCTGATATGCCGGATATCCGATACGTGACCCCCCAAACAGGTTGTGACCCACAAGTTGAGAACCAGTGCTCTAGAACAAAAGTGAAGAAGCTGCTGCTGATATTGCGTGAAGGTGAAGAAGACTTCAACTTTCTAACCTGAGGAAAAATAAGAGGCCGAGGGAGGGATGCACATGAATCTTATTTAAACCTCAGTTTGGAAACACTTAAGTGTTGCAGGTCTGCTTTATGACGTTAAGTTAGGAGGGATGCGGAAGACCTCGCTGTGAGTGGGAGCAGTTCAGAGCCACCCTTCTGGGCCTGCCCTGCCTCCCTTCTGTCTCTGCTCACACATTCACACCAGTATGTGCAGTCTACTAAAATTTCTTTCTGTTTTATCCCCACTACACACTTCAGCAACTAATTGTACATGGTGGCGCATAGTGTCACCCACATGATGACTGTCTTTCATTCAGCATGGAAGCGTGTAGTTGTGGGCATTTATTAACGTTTGTTAAAGACCTTTTACTAGGAGTCCTTTGCTTGTGTTGCCAAAGTGGCACTTGATAGGAATGTATGATATCTAAGTGGGGGGTGGAGGGACAGGCTGACAAGGAGTGCACTCTTGACATTCTTAGCCCTTTGAAAACTGCTTCATGTGCTTACCCTAAAGAATAGCTTGATGTCCCACATCTTGGGATCTGCCCCAAGCAGTCTGCTTTGTTAAGATCTTTAGTTTACTATATTCTGGGCTTTTGGTTAAATACAGAATTCATTCATGTTTTTGTTTCAATTGCTTCTATATTTAGGCCAGCAGCCAAGCTTTAAAGACTTCTGAATGAAACGTTATAGGATATAAAATTAAGCTTTTTGGAAATTTATTGTGTGTAGTTAAAGAATTATTTATGCTTATTAAGACTTCAGGATATATATATATATATATATATATATATATATATGTGTGTGTGTGTGTGTGTGTGTGTGTGTGTGTGTGTGTGTGTGTAATATGTATGTAGCAAGAGACATATTGCCAGTTATCAAATAGTGTATTATTATTTTTCAAAACCTCTTTTCCAGACTTTCCAGCTTTCAGTGAGAGTTACAGATACAACGGGTTTGTTCTGCCAAGGGACAATAATTATTAATATTAGAAACATAAATGATGAGGCACCTCAATTTGAGTAAGCATATTCATTTCAAAGAGTTTATATATATATATACTATAAATGACAATAAAGATATGTGGTAATAGAGAAAATAATATCATGTCTTGCTCTGTCAAAACCATATTAGAATATACCTACACCTGGTGCATGCACAAAACGTATTAGAATATCCTCAAAATAAGTTTAGAAGTGATCAACCTATAATGCGGTGGAAGTACTTGGTTCTGGTTCTGTTTTCATTCCCTCAAATTTTTAAAGCTATTACACTGATATCTAATGACTACATTGACATTAAGGAGTTTAAAATATTTAAATGTTTTATTTTAATATTTCCACATACAACTTGAAATTAAGGAAATATTTGAAGATTGTGAATTGGTGTTTTCCATACTTCAAAATGCAGTAATTAAATTTTAATCTAAAATGGAAGAGTAATCAAATACTTGTTAGATTACTAAAGACAGAAATGTGATAGTATTAAGGTTACTTTCCTTACGTTACTAAGTTGTGTCTCCAGAGATAACCTGAGGGAATAATTTTTTGTGTTCCTGAACTCACCTGATTACACTATCTGAAAAACTGAAGCAAATTTAGAGATTCCATAATCCATTATTTCTGAAAATAGTCAATCTGCAGGTCTAACTTTGTTTACAGTAAAAGCACCACCATAATTTAAAAATAATATTTTGTTGCTTTCATTACTTAATAAACATAAATGTATTACTCATTTAACAGAATCTATTACTAAGTATATATGAGCCATGGCCAAATTACTAAATAGTTTCTAATTGTTTTTGATTTATGAAGAGACACAGAACCTTAACATAATAGGGTAACAGAGAAGAAAGTGATTTAAAGTGTCCTAGAAGGTGATTATTATGGGAATTATACTTATTATAGTAGTTGTGAAAGAGGAGCCAAGTGTGACATGATCAAGAATGCTGCTGTAGCCTTAATATCACACAGTCAGCTCCCTTGTCCTTGGACCTCACTGGACACATAGGTCATCAGTTAACTATGATGTCTGAAAAAATTGCCAAATAAAGAAACTTACATTTAAGAAATATCCTAAAGGTTATCAGGAACATTTTATGCAATGCAGACAGCTAGTAAATAGTGTTACAGGAATTGATCTACTACCTTGTTCTAAGTGATAGCTATTGAAAGCAACTCATCTTCCCAGATTACAAGATGAAAATGAATATACTTAGTGTCTTGTATTCATTTTCTATCTGGAACAATGGAGATTTTTGGTTCCATTCAGTTTTTTTTTTTTACTTTCTATCTCTTGTATTCTATGATAAGATAGAATACAATAATATTGCTTAATAGCAGAGATGATATACAATAAAAATCATATTAAAAATCCCAACACTTGAATATGTTTGGAGCTTTTAACTACTGAAAAGAGGAAATGGCATCATAAACCTAGAAGATTCATTAAGCTATATATTGACAATTAGATAATAAGAGTTGTTGTTTCTAAATTTTTTCTTGACAATTTTATTCTTAGGCGATTTCCTATGGATTCAATTAATGTGACTGAAAAGAAACCCATTGGAGATTTTGTAGCAAGAGTAAAGGCCACAGACCGTGATGAAGACAACAGCATCATGTACTCCTTTAAAACCCGGCAGGAAATGTTTGGTTTAGACCCTTGTACGTTTTAGATAAATACTTCTAGACTACTTTAGCTAAACATACACCAATCTCTATACCCCTCTTGGGAGTTTGGACTGGTAAAATTACTGTTTCAAATTTAAACAGAGTCGGAAACATAGCAGAAACATGTGACATTTATACTTACAGCTTTCCTAATGTTAAAACAATCTCATAAAATAGAGAATGATATAAAACTTTGACACTCTTATATACCATTCTCCTTCAGAGATATTAAGCACGGATATATATATGAAAAAACAGTTACTCTGAAATATTGTTTTTGTGGATTTTTTCATACCTGGTATTATGAAATATGAGAACCAAACAGAAAAATATAATCATCAAACATATGTTGTGGAAAGCTGCCTATGTAGTTCAAGATAGGCTATGGTCTCCATCTAATTCTATAGCTTGAAATCAGGAAAGGAAGGTAGACATAAAGTGGAAAAACTTAGGGTAGATTAGAATACAAAAAGGTGAGGGGGATTTCATCGCTGTGACTTGACCCCTGAGAGTTCTTGCCTCTCATTTGATGGTGGTGATTTCCTGCAGAGCCTAGATCTTTCTGTCTCAGAGCTTAGTATGCACATCTATCCTAGCAGTCAGAATAATGGAAGAATCGCACAGATGTGCTGAATCTGAGGTTCAGTATAGCTATAGATGTGGGTGTGTTTCAATTTTAGTGTAACTCAACTGCATTGTTCCTGAGCATGAACGTTGAAGAATACTGCGTGTTGGGACAATGTCCAAAGGTTGAAAAGGCTGGCGGGAGGATAAGAGAGTTACGAATTTATTTGTAGCCACTTCAGTTTAGCAGCAATACAGCTGATCAAACAAAGTACACTTAAAAACTAAATTACAATATAATAGGCTGCTGTTACCTTTCTAACCTCCAAGTTCACCAGGTATCTCCCTGTTTGCCACCAAAATCAAAAACAAATAAAAATAGAGTTGTCAAGTTGGCACATTATAATGCCATCATACTGATCAGTCAATATTTGAAATTTTTTATTGAATCCATTCAATTTGCTTATAAATCTTCAAATTCAAGTATCAGTGCAAGAAGAAAGTAAGGAAATTTTAGAGGCATCCCAAAGCCTTGTAAAGGTTATGAAGACATATGGGATAATGTCAAAGTAGATCATTTCAAAGAAAAAAGAACAAATTCTTAGAGGAAATGTAGGTTATAATACCAGGGATGAACAGTCACCTCATTTTAACAAACTTTTCTTATTTTAGGTCAAAACTAGTGTGCATCTTCCTTCTACCATTTTGTGTAACAAAATGGCCAAAGCCTTTTATGAGAAGCAATGAATGACTGGGTTGAGTCTTTACACTCACTACTATGATACATTATAATCAATGTCAAATGAGACCTCTTACGTTTGGTATTTTAGGATAGGACTGTTACTTCCTTATTTGGTAAACAAATAGATAGTAATTTAAAAAGATTTATAAGCCTGTAATTAAAAAAAAAAGGTTTAAATATTTTCAATGAATATATACTTGGTAAACATCACTTTCTTATAAATAAAATTATATGTTTATATAAATGTAAACAGCATTAGTATAAACTAACATAGGAATAATTATTTGAGTTTAGTCATTTTTATTTATCTCCTTCCTTAGTCACAGGTATAATCACTGTCCTTCAGCCTCTGAGTCTTGACAATCCAAGTAACTCCAGACTCTACACGTTGGAAGTTGAAGCCAGAGATGACGGCAATAACACTAGCTCGTACATGTTCACAGTCTTTGTGGAGAATGTTGATGACCCTATTTCCTGTGATCCAAGTTTTTCAACAGGGGCAGGTATATTACAAGGCAATAACATCTCAAAGATCCAAAAAGCACCATCGTAGAAGAAGCACCTTGGACATAAATGAGCTTACTTGGTGACTTGATTCAGGGTGCAGGGCACTAAGGGTTGAAGCGTTGGCCTTATGTACTTAGAGCCATGCTCCGTCCTTGAGCTAGAGTTCTAGTTCTCGGGTGTTTTTGAAACAAAGGTTCACTTCGTAGCTCAAGCTGGGCTTGAATTTCTGATGCCTTTGTGTCCTTCTCCCATTGTATGACACTAAGCTTGAAAAGGATTACTAACAACAATCAACAAAAAAGTCATGAATTTGAAAATGAGCAAGGACCGGTATATGGAAGAGTTTAAAGAGTAAAAGGAATATTAAAAAATTTCTGCCTTAAAAGCTAGATATGTTGAGAGATAGACTAAAAAGTAGAGAAAAATGTATCTGTATAGTTCAAATTCCAATTATAATTATTAGTTTGTGTGGTAGACAGAGGAGAAGAATAATGGAAATAGTATTCTATATACATCTGTAACATATGGCTTGATATGTCCCACATAACTTGTCAAATGTAGAAAAATCTAAACAGTAAAGTATAACTTATGTGGAGAAATTGTGATCACTAAGGTGAGTGTTGCAAGCATGAGGGCCTGTGTGAAAGTGCCCAAAACTGTTTAAACATAAACAAGCTAACAAATAAATGGACAAACTATACTAACTAACTAACTAACTAACTAACTAACTAACTAACTAGCTAACTAACTAACTAACTAACTAACTAACTAACCAAGAAGCCAGCCAGCCTGCCAGCCCACCTGCTAACCAACCAACCAACCAACCACCGAAAAACTACCTACCTACCTACCTACTACTTAACTAACAAACTAACTACCTAACCAAAATACAGCTGGCATTATGTGCTCATAATCCTAATGCTAGTGAGTCAGAGATTGTTGGGTCTCTGGAGTACCTTGGCCAGTCAGCCTTGTCAGTTGGAAAGCTCAGATTTAGACATTGAGCTACTGGCAACTGAGGAATACTGAGAGCAGGAGAAATAGTCTTTCCAAAGGAAAAAGGACAGGAATTGTTTACCCCATGCTACATCGTCATCCCTGAAAACACACGTACAAGTAACACTACATAGGTGATGAAGGCAGAATTTATATATTTGGGAACATACACACACACACACACACACACACACACACACACACACACCAGCAATGAAATAAAAAGAGGTCATAAATTTGAAGAACCTAATGGATAGGGCGACATAGTAGTAGTTGGAAGGAGTAAAGGGTAAAAGGAAAATGATGTTATAATATCATAATCTCAATTTTTAAAAAATAGTAAAAAAAAATATAGCAAATCTTACAAGGATCTTGGTGTAGACTTGTTTTCTGTCTTAGTGTTCATGAAGATATTATCTTTTTGGATGACTATGAAACAATTTGATGTTCTTGGTAATTTCATTTTAGTGTCTCCACATTATAGTAAACTTGTAAAAGCTGCACATGGATCTCAAGGTCATTCTGACCTGATTTCTACCATAGACTTGGCTGAGCTGCTGAGGCACACTTGAGATCAGGAAGCCTTCGTCACATCCTATCAGTGGTTGCTTGCAACTAAGGCAAGGCATGAAGAACTCACTTTCAGTTCAACAATGGGCCAACTTCTGTGAATTTTTCCAAAAAGACATTATGACTATTTGCATGTTGCTGATTTGACATCCATATGATCAATGCACTTCCTGCTTTTAGTTGCCCAGAGGCAACAACTACCCAGAGTGAATCGCAAAATGAGATGTCCATGTACAACCAGTGTGAGGCAAAGTTTCAAAGTAAACTAACTTTAATTCATACAAAAGTGTGTTCAGTAAATATTCTTAGAAATATCAAAGAACATAAGGATTCTGTGGGCCTTAAAAAGTAGATTATAAACAATAGGCAAACACCTGAAGGGACTGCTCAGTGGTTAGAGTACTTGCTGCTCTAGCAGAGGTTCTGGGTTTGCTTCCTAGAATCAGCATGATGGCTCATAACCACCTGTAACTTCTGTTCCAAAGGATCCAGCCCTTCTTCTGGCATCTTCGGGTCCAGTAAAACAACATGGTACACACATATAAGCATGAAATAAAAATAAATAAATCTTTTAAAACAATCCATAAGACTTGATTCTAAACTCATGTGCACAGTAAGCAAGAATCATCAAGTGTAAATTCTAAAAATATTTGAACATATTAAGTCCTTGCAGATAATTAACTCTTAGCTCTTTCATTTAATTCTACCGGATGCCAGCATTTATATATGCTCTGCTTTTCTTCTTCTTCTTCTTCTTCTTCTTCTTCTTCTTCTTCTTCTTCTTCTTCTTCTTCTTCTTCTTCTTCTTCTTCCTCCTCCTCCTCCTCCTCCTCCTCCTCCTCCTTCTTCTTCTTTCCTCCCCATGTACTTCCTTTTGTTCCTTCTTTTTATGTTTATATTTGTGTGGTGTGACTATGCATATGCATTAATGCATGAGTGTATCATATGTTGTTAAAGATGAATTGGTTTTTAATCAGATGAAGAACCCCTCAATGCCTTATATACCCATGTGTACATTTGTCTTATTTTATTTTGGAATAAGACAGAGACAAAAGTACACTTGATTACATCAGAACCAAGATAAAGTGCAGTGTTTGCAGAGCGTAGCATTTGTTAAGATGTGTGAGATATTTACATATTACACTAACTTCCTAGAACCACACTAACATTGAAATGTACTTTATCTCTGTTGTACAAATAAGAATGGGGATGCAGTATGAATTAAAACCTATTTTTATTTCACTGCATCTATTTTTATACATTACTATGGAAAAGAATAGACAATTCAAAAATTTTGCATTTGTGAATCGTAGTACCTATCGATGTTGCAGACACTGAACAGTTACATCTCATTCCCTACATCGACCAAATGCATAAATTTAAAAATAAAAACATGAATTGTATTGATTCTTTTAAATGTCAAAAGTTAAAAGTAGTTATCTGGGCCTGTGCTTTCAGGTTAGAGCTCCAGTTATTTGAGAAGTTGAGACAGGATTGCTTCTGCTCACTCATAGGAGACCAGCCTGGAAAGCTTAGTTAACTCTTATGTCCTTCTATGTACATAGGGTGTAAAAAGTGACCCAGTGCTTAAGTACTGGTATGCGAGCATGAAGCCTTGGGTTATTTCCCCAGAACATACACAGAAGTTGGGTGTGATGGTGCCCATCAGTAAGCCCTTTACTGGAAAGATGAAATTCATTTTTAGGGGCTCACTGCTCAGGGAGTACAGCTGAAGGTGAGAGCTCCCGTTAGGAAACTTGCCTCAAAGAATAAAGTAAGGCATCAATATACAACATTCTATACCAATGATTTAAAAATAACCTTGTGAGTAATAACTAAGGCATTAAGTTGAGGACTAGACTCAGTAGTCTACTTTTTGTCCTATCATACCTATATATTTCTATATTCCCCCTTCTTTCTTTTCAACCCCTGTCTCCAAATCTAATAATGAAAAATAAAGAAAAGAGAGACATCCCTGAGTCCAGCCTAGCTTTCTTTCTGAATAAGACCAATAGTTAGTCATAACTAACTCCCAATGAAAATAAACATCTATTGCCTAAGAAAGTAAGCAAAAACCTACCCAACTTTGCTTAAGGGAAATGGGTCATCATTTTCTTAAGGTTCCTTCTGCCTGATGGGATGAATAATACCTTAGTAGGGGCCCAAATAAAATTGGGGAAATAGTTAAATAAGCTAGGAATAGCATTTGTGGTCCAGTTTCTAAATATTGAGAAATTCCAGGCTAAATTTTGATACATAGGTATAGAATTGAAATTTGTTTATTCTTCACACCCATTATATATATATTTTATATATATATAATATATATATTACTCTCTCTATATTCTCCCTCTATATGTAATTTATTATATATAATATATATTATATAATAATATAGTTAATATATTAATATATATTGTACATATATAATATCTATATATTACTCTAAATATGAGGTATTGTACCCATACAACGCAAGTAGAATACAAGTGCTATTGCAGGCTGTTTAAAGTAAGTAAGTTAAACAAGTTAGTTGTTAGTTGATAAAATCATGGTCATGTCAATTACTAGTCTATTTATATTACAAGAATATATATCCTAGGTTTACCAGATAGATATTAATCTATAGGTAGATAAGGTAAAATAGATAAGATCTTCAAAAACCACAGAGATCTATAGAATATACCATTCAAAGATATTTTTATTATTTTAACAATT
Source organism: Acomys minous (assembly GCF_964271855.1). Lineage (NCBI taxonomy): Eukaryota > Metazoa > Chordata > Mammalia > Rodentia > Muridae > Acomys > Acomys minous. The sequence continues at coordinate 32,404,596 of NC_140487.1, forward strand.
CATTGACAATAAGATATGTTAACTCCTGGCAATACCCAGCCTACTTCAAAGAAGATGATAAGCGTAAAAGAACCTCCTTATGGAGATGGCTTCAAATGTGGCAAACAAGCCACTGGACAAAATGTCCTCTTTTTGGCCACAGACAGAATTCTGCCTAAAATTGTCATGTTTAGACTCAGGCAGAGTCAACGTTCAAGCTCTGCTAAGACAGGTTAAGCAAATCCTCAATAGTTTCTGCCTCACAAATATGTCTGTCAGATATAATGGTCCAGAAAGCTGAAGATGATGCTCCAACATTATAAAGAGTTTTGGATGACTATCCAGGCAGAAAATTGTCTCTGTTATCTTCTCATTTGGGAAGCTGTTAACCAGTATACTTCTGGTATACTCAGGTAATTAATTTTATTCCTTCTCAAGTCTCTGATGGGGTATAAGATCAGGTAGTTTAGTTTTACAATCAAGCTTAGTTGTTTAGGGGTTAAGATGTTTTTAAGCCTAGATAGATGTTTTAAGTTGATACAGATGAGATATGATAGACATATATTTACATTCAGAATTTTAGACTTACCTAGATAGGAAAGATGTTTTCTTCAAGGCTACCAAATATAAATGGCCAAAACATTATGAATTAATCTTTATATAATTCCTGATAGTTTTGTGGTTCTTCTTGCTATATGTAGTTTATTATATATGTGTGTGTTTAATAATATAAATGTATATGTTTAAAAAATAAAAAATAAGGTAAAGCAATGATAGAATAAGACACCAACATCAATCTCTTGTCCTCACATGTGCCTGTGTGGGCAACTGTACCGGTAAACATACGTACGCCCTTCACCCCCAAGATGTAAATAAAGTTAAAGTGAAAGATCAACATTAATGTTTATCTGAACAAACATTTGTAGTGTGTTCTAGAGCAAATATCCTTAAAGAAATTACTCAATAGAGATTTTTATTGCCTGATGACTTAGAGCAGCCATGTGAAGCAAGAAGGGGTGGGAGGCATGTGTCATTTAATTACTGTTAATATCTTGCGTGGTTGTGTAGGTGTTTCAGTGTCTGTTGCTGAAAATATCCCCTCATCTGCTTTTATATATGCAATCCTTTCAAGAGATCCAGATCTGGGACAAGAAGTTGAAGTGAGTTTATAATTATCATTTAAGTTTCCCCCAATATTTAAAAAGTGGAACGCGTGGCTTAAGTTTTAATGAGCAATTTTTTTCCCTCAGATTTTAATTAAGCTAGTCGGTGTGTCATATGATGCTTACTAAAATGAGAGAGGGAATTAAGATTTTTAATATAATAGCAAAATAAAAATGATAAGACACAAAATGGAAGTCATAGGCCTAAAATGCTTTGAAAACATAGTAAGTAAAGTCTCTCATCGCTACCAATTATCTGACACTGATTATACACTCTAGGATGATCTCTTCTGTTTATTTTCATTCATTCATATTTTATTTATTAGATTCTGAATTTAGATAAATGATATTTTCAATCTTCATATTATTTTGGTTTCAGCAATAATTTTTAAATAATCAAGAATAAGTAAGTAATAGATTATGAAATAGCTACAGTTTAATGGGGGAATGAAGAAATTTATTACTGTGTTTTCTTCAAATTTTTATGGTTTAATACAACCCATAATCTAATTATATTTCTAAGAAACAAATTTAGTTACTCGATAATATAGTAAATCATATTAATACATTGGAATATCCTTTCCTAATTTTAAAATTTTAGTTAATTTCTTGATAGAATGGGCAAGATGTTTTGTTTGCTCTTGTTTATAACAACAGACTTATAAATAATCTTGGGAATATGGCTAATGCTGAAGTTTGAGATTTAGCTCTCAGGAGACTTCAGCCTTTGTAGACTGACAAAACCACACAGGAAAATATAATTCCTTCTTTTTGGTTGCAAAGGTCCCATTTGTGAGAGTGTATTGTGTAGGTGGAGAGGAGAATGTAAGAATATAACTTGTGCACTAGAGGCTGTGAGGGATATTCATTTATGGGGGTGTGTATAGATCATATGTATGTGTAAACATCTGTATTTTCTCTAAGTGAAATCATTATAATGTTTGCGCTACAAGTCACTCAAATGAGAAGCAACATAAAGGTTTCAAAAATAACATTTTTAGGCAATCCAAATCATCATAAAAACTGAAGAAATAAAATATTTTTTCACAAAAAATGTTTCACAAAAATGTCTAGTCTAAAGTAAGACAACTTTGGCTGTTCAGAAACAACCACGTAAAGTAAGTCAATATGTCGATGAGCATGACTGTCCTATGTATTCCTGAGTCTTAATCATCTCATCTCCCAGGTTTTGTTTTTTCTTTGAATCAAAAGTGGGATGTGATTTTTCATCTTTTTACAGCTTAGCATTTTAATAATTTTTTTATATCCTACACTATTTATCTTAAGTCTGGGCCTCATTATCCAACTAGAAGTCTGGATAATAATGACGGAGAATACTATGTCATTGCTCATTAAAAAAACTATTTGTTTAAAGTATTATTTTAATTTATTTTTAATGCCTAAAATCAACACTGGGATGAGATTGAATGCTTTCTTCCAAATAGTTTGTGTGTGTGCCTCTTTGGATACACATCATCAGTGTACAAGAGTGTCAACGTAACACTAGGAAGTAAACTAATTGTGAAACGAACGGCAGCCCTGGTTCTTAAGTACAAAACAAACTATGGAGAAAGTACAGCTGAGAACGTGAAGGAATGTTTGCATTGTTTTTGAAGTCTGGGTATAAAAGCAAGTTCAGATTTTATTTATGGGTACTGTCTTCACACAATGAAGCTGAGGGTAGCTTTTGCCAAATAATCGCATCAAAAATGTCAGTACAAAATTCATGCTTTTACAATAATATATCAGCCATATTTTTGGGTTTTGTTCCAGTTTGTAATATTAAATTCTTCAACCAATGCCACTGTTTACTTCGCTTTGGATTCACATAGTGGTGTCGTTTCTAAATCCACGGAACCTCTTTTGGATTATGAAACAGATCCTAAGGTGAGAACAACCAGCACTTTAAAATAACCAATGCCTTTATGTTACCCCTTTAATCAAAATCTTTTAAATGTGCTTATATTGAAATAAAATGCTATCCAGTTAATTCTGGTCTATAGAAATTCATTTAAACACATATTGAGTAGCGCATCTGATGATCTTGGGATGCGAGTTGTACTGTTTTGTAGAATGGACAAAGAGATAAAGAAGGCCAACGCTGAGAAAGTAAAAGTGACAGAAGAATGGGAAAGGTGCAGATGCCAGGAAAGTGAGAGTGACGAATGCACCTTGAGGGCCTTAAGGATGGTACCAGAAAAACAGCACAGAAAGAGAAGGGAAACACAAACTTCGTTAAAGCAGCCGGCCAGCACTCATCCTAGCGTTGGGAGTTTGGTGGGGCTCTGGGTCAAACTTCTATAGGAATCCTGGTCTTTCATCTTTCAGAACTTTCCCTTTCTGCAATCATTGGTTCTGCACAGGAATGTGCTGTCTTATGGCACGTGAAAGTTCCTCTAATCCTTCTTCATATTGATATATCTGCATTAATTTTAAATTAAATAGAAAATAATTGACATCTTATAAACCTTTCTGCTCTGCAAAATGAATTCCAGGAATAAATGCTACACAGAGTAACCCTGTCTCAAAACAAAACAAAACAAAACAAAAACAAAAACAAAAAAATCAAAACAAAAAAATCAACACCAAGCATCTAACAACTTGCCTACCTACTCTTAATATCCTTTGCAGACCAAGTACTGTTTTCACTCTTGTTCTTATTTCTAAGGTAACACATGTTGTATTTTCTTCTGGCATTTCCTAAAGAAATCATGTTCTCCTCTCTGCTTTACATACTTTCTGGTTTTATATATACATATATATGTATATGTGTGTGTGTGTGTGTGTGTGTGTGTGTGTGTGTGTGTGTGTGTGTACGTGTTTGTGTGTATGTCTATAGTAACAATTTACTTTAATGACAATATGTTGTTAATGACTAATTGTAGTGTTGTGTGAGATCTAATTTCTTTCTTTTTTTTAAATATGATTTTGAGTTTTTGAGGACTTCATGAAATGTATTTGGATATTTTGATCACATTCAAACTTCCTCCACCACCTCCTACCTATCTACCCATATTTATGTTTTCTTTTCCTCTTGTTTTTAAAACAAACAAGTCCATATATGTCCAGTATGCTGCCCAATTTCCCTTGGGTGTACAGCCTGCCTCGGAATGTGGTCCAGCTAACAGGGGCTATATCCTTGGGAAAAAAAAAAAACCCTGACTTTCCTTACCCAGAAGTTATCAGTTGCTAAGCTCTTCAACTATGGTGTGGGACTGAATGCTCACTTACAGCCCTATTATGAGTTATTTTCCTGGGCTTGAGCTTGCTCAGGTCTATTTTATATCATCGCAGTTTTTGTGAATTCATGTCTGTAACTGCCTATTGTGTCTGAAAACACTTTTCTTGTATTCATCCTCTATCTCTGGCTCTAGGAATTTTCTTTCTGTCCCTCATTCCAACTTATTGCTAAGATTTAGGAGGAGGTGGTTGATATAGATGCCCCATTTAAGGCTGAGTACACCACACTCTATTGTTCTCTGTATGTTGACCAGTTGTGGCTCTCTCTGTCTACTGAAAGAAGAATCTTCTTTTATGATAGTTGAGAGATGTATTGATGTGCATCTATTGATGTAGCAGTAAATCATTAGGACCCATTTCAATTCTATGTCTTCTGAGCAGAATAATAATATTTTGTTCTTCTAGGTCTGATGATGTATCTAGCTATCCATTCTTTGCATTGATAATAGTATCATGTATGCTTTTCCTCTTGTGGATCTGACCTTAAATCCAACTAGCATTTGTATGGTTATTTCCATAACATTGGTGCCACTATGTTTGCATTTCTTGCCACAGCCATTATTACTGTAGATAAGATATTTTACAGCTGAATGAGACTAGTGATTACTTTCATCCTCTGGTAGGACACAAAAAGAGCTTCTAACACTATGAAAAAAAAAGGCAGTAATGATACAAGTTCAATGTCAGTACTTGTTTGATTTATTCATGTTTCATGTATGATCCAATTATATGATGTCTTCAGCAATAAGGCCACGGTATCAAATCTGTCAGGTAATCTATTGAAATGGCAATTCCCATAATGTTTGAAAGTCTATGAAGCCCTTCTTGACTAAAAAGAAGGTAATCCTTTGTTTGCCTGTGCTTCAATTAAAGGCTTTTGCCAACACACCAAGTAGAAGCATCCTTTGTAGGTTTCCAGATAGCTGTCTCAGAAGGCCCTTAGTTTTAGTTATCCTTCCAAGTATTTCCTCTTTTACTCAGCCCATTCGTCACTCAGTTCATTTAGCCTTTCAAGACAGAGAAGATAGACAATAATTTAAAGAAGAAAGGGAAAATGGTCAAACAGGAATTTAATGGGATCATCTTTAATTCCTGCTCACTCATGGTAGAATTCCTGCTCACTGAAGTAGAAGGTTCAATAAGGGAGGCTATTATCAGAATTTAGTGCATTTTAATAAGATTTTTGCATACATATTCAGTCTTAATGATTATAGAATTAACTTAAATATCTAAAACTAGACTTTATCAGACTTATTATTATCTTGTAATATTTTATTTCATAATTGTTTGGTTGTGCAAGAAATCATATTTTAAAAGAAAATTTACATATTTTAAATTGGCAAAAAAATCTATGAGATATCAATATTTTCTAAAAGTACAATGTCCTCCAGATTTTTCTCTAATCATTGAGAATTAATTTACTATTTCATTTGGATATTGCAAGATTTTTTTTATATGTTACTACAACATAATAAAATTAACACTTAAAAATACAAACTAATAACTAATGGTAATTGGAAGTTAACATTTATTGCAGTAATACATATATAAAAGTAGGAGATAATCTTTTCAATGAATGTTAAGGAATTAAGAATGATAAAACTTTTTTCCAGTATATTTTTCATTTCATTTAAAAATATTTATTTTAATGTAAAAGAAGATTGTATGTACTAAGCACTCAAAGTAAAAAAAAAAAAAGAAAAAGACCTAAAACATTCTGTCTTTTGTTCTTAGGTTTTCCAGTTAGTAATTGCTGTGAGAAGTAGGGACAGCTTGTCTCTGGAGTCATGTGTTGGCACCATCACTATAAACATCCAAAATGTTAATGATGAGAGTCCTGTTCTGATGTAAGCAATGCTTAATCTAAATATTTAAATGGCTCAATTTAACCACTGGAACTTTTTTTTTATAGCAGGATAAGTATCAGCATGTTACCATTATTTTCATTGCATAATTCTTTGTAATATTCAAAATGATTTAGAAAACAAACTTCTACAGTCTTTGGAGCATTGTTCCTTGCTTTTCTCATGAGCACTAAATACAATAAATTGCATTTATACTTTTCTTTTGAAGTACAGAAAATGATCATTTTTTGATGGAATATAAGCTTCTTATTTTTTGCTATTCATCATTAATAAGAAAAGTGTTATGAAAATGAACAGTGATATGTTCATATTGTTAGATCAATGTATACTCAGGGGAACTGGGACAAAAATAGTTTGTGACATGGGTCTGTAATCTATAAAATAAAAAGTCATTGCTGAAGTGTTTGTAGTATTTTCTTGTCTAGTATAATTAATAATCAGCTTAAAGACTAAAGAAATAGAATGGATAAGATATTGTTTAAATTCATTTTTAAATATACCAACAATGGCTAAGATATATTTATAGAAATTTATAAATTATTTTAATTCAAAGGCTGTAAACTGTCACAAAGGATGGACAACATGAAATTTCAAATGTTTGCTATGTGACATAGATGGGAAGTGACATTTGTTTACACTGAGTGATAAAACTTCTGGTTTGTCCTATAGATACAGACCAGATGCACCTATAACTATTAATGAAAATCTGCCTGTTGGAACCAAGTTGGCCAAGTTCACAGCAACAGATAGAGATATAGAGGATGCAGTACATTATGAATTTATAGGAACACAGAAAGAGTTTGCTATACATGAAGGTATAATAATTTTTATGGTTAATCATTTCAGAAAGCCTACTATAAAGTATTTTTATTCATTAAGCTAAGCTCTCAAGCCATGATGTTAGAATGAAATGCTATTTTAAATATGTGGGCGAGCACTTAACATATATTTTATGAGGGAAATGGTAATCCTTCCTTCCTTGTTAGAAGTGTGGAAGTGTTCTCAGTGTTGGTCTGCTCTGGCAGACTTTTCAACAATTCAGATGTGTAAGGTTGCACTGGAAACTTGTTTTATGAGCTTTCTCTGAGAAACCAATTTTCCCATGGAAACCAGAATATTAGTTATCATAAACTAAATATTCATTTTATGTCATAAATTCTTGTAAGGACATTACATATGTAAAAGCCAATTTGAATTTTTACTGGACCAATCCACATCTGAACTATAGTCTACAGGAGGAGTTTTTGTTCCCTTCTCCCACCACCATGGAGGGGAGCAGAGGTGGAGCCTTGTAATGCTAAGCAAGTGGAGTGCTACAACTCTTTGCTACTCAGATCCCCAGCCTATAATGCATGGGATGAAATTCCATGGCATAGATACAATTGGATTCAGCCTGTTTGACTATGACACTCGTAACTTTGGGTACGCATCTCACATGCTCAGAGAGCAAGGGGTTCTGTGCTTCTAACAACTTAGGAATGAAATTAGAATACAGAAGAAATAAATATTTCTCCCTCTCTTAGGAGAGAACATACTCTTTCACACATAAGTAGGGTAAGATTAAGCAAACATACACTGCCCATCACGTAAATACAAAGATTTCCAAGGAAGGAATCTTGCACTTACAAGCACTTCACCTCTACTTCCACTTCTGCAACTTTTTATAATTGTAAGCGAACAAACAAATCTTTAACCACATTTTTATTCAGAAAAATAATGACTCCACAGAGGAGAGCAGACATGAGGGAGAGGGAGCTGATAAAGAAGTGATCCTGCCGGGGATTTACCAACATAATGGCGCACATCAGTTATTTATATACCTATAGTTGGTAAAGCAGTGCACATACTTTGAGCTTGCACGCTCTGAAAGTGCAGATGCAATCCAAATATTTAGGAAGTCCTCCCCACCTAAAATATCCCTTTTACTTCTTGTTGTTTTCTGATGGATGCCATCCACAGCTCCCTCTTCTAGAACCACTATGTTTCTATCTGCCTGTCCTGCGTTCACTATTTCACATCCACCCTAAGCTTCATTGTGTGTTTCCCACTGCGGTTGCTATGACTTTCCCATGAGGGCACCTATGTAACCCAGGAAGCTCTGTCTTCTGTCACACGTTCAACCTCCATTTCTCATATGTGTGCAATTGTCATTTGTTTGTGACTTCCTTAGGTCAGCAGCTGACCTTTATTTTATCACTAGGGCTTCTCTAATCATGTCATGATTTTAATGCACATATTCTTTGTGTTGTGGATGCTATCTGCCTGCCACTTAGATTTTGGAGAAGTCACTGTTGCCTATCCATTGGACTATGAAGATGACACAATCCCAAAATCTTGGGTCTTATATGTTAGAGCTTATGACAATGAGCGAACACATTCAACCACTGGGACACTCACAGTGATTCTGGAGGACGCAAATGACCACCATCCCCGGTGCTCACAGGATATTTATGTGTAAGTAATGTCAGCAATTGTTGGGTCTTCAGACATTTGGAGAAACCATAACATGAATGCATGAGTGGGCATCACATACCCTCGAATCAAGGCAGGATCTTTTCATCATTGTCTTCATTCTCACACATGAACAGCTTCTTCTTTCAACTGCCTGACACAAGTTGACTTGCTCTATTTGTTGTCACAAAAGATAAAAATCAATGCTGAAGTGCTCCAAATTCTGGAATGTCTAGCAAGTCACCATAATGGCAGATAAGGAGTTTTCCATCTGTACACAGAAAACCTAAGGGAAAGTTAGAAATGTGTACTCTTAGCATCCAAATATCAAGTAGAGGAAAATAATGCCAGCTACTTACAATGGAGAGCAAATAGTATTGTAGTCTAAACCATGAGCACTCCCGATTGCTGGAAATTTTCACTTTGGTGGCACAAACAATGTTTTAATACCTAGGGTACTCTTCCTTGAATAACTTTTCGCTCACTTAGCAGAACACCTTCTGTATATATAGTGCAGGCATGTCTAGATTACTTAAGAATAATAGGACACAGGACAAGTCTCCACATAAAACTAACACCGCTGCTCTGTTAAGTTTTTTAAACCAACCTCTACGGTCTGACAGATAGGAATAATTGATTGTTGCTAGAGGCCTGGGAGAGTGGCAGGACGGAAGCAGAGGTTCTGAGATGCTAACGTGGAGTGGGGCGATTACAGATAACCATAGTGCTCTGTATTTTTCCACAACTTAAAGAATGTAATTTAAATGTCATCACCTTAAATATATGGTAAATGTTTAACAAGGCAGATGTGTTCAGACCAATAAAAGAACAACTTTCTAGAACATTCTTAATCTTAGCAAAACAGACAATTTATCTTTCATTTCATTATTTTTCATGCTAAAATGATTGTTTTACCTTTCTTTAATTTAGAGATCATAGTTAAAACATTTCTCCCTTCCACTTCCTCCTTCCTAACCCTCCAACTCAACTTGCTCTTTTCAAAATTCATGGCTTCGTTTTCATTGTTATTACACACATCAGTATATATATACATATATATTCCTAATTACAATCTACTCAGTCTATTTCCGGTTACTTGCTTCTATGTTTGTCAGGGATGACACTTGGTATTGGGTAACTAGTAGGTGGACTGTTTCCTGGGGAGTATTATTTCTCTCATTCACAGCATTCCTTAGTTGACTGTATGTTTTTGTGTATGGCTGAGGTCTTAAGGTATATTGAGAGCTTTGGCATAGGGACTGGTGTCATCCTAATTCAGATCATGTCTGAGCTTCATGCAAAAGTATAATGTAAAGTTAAGTTGTAAACATTCCCTCCAAACTGATGGGAAACACCATCGTAGTTGCTTGCAATGGCCAAACAAATGACCACTGAGTTACTGTCAACAATGTATCTTCAACCCAATCAGCATTTCTTTGCATTGATGAAAAGTATAGTAAAAATCTATTGACTCTCCTGTGGTCCATGACTCAAGGATGTGTCTGACGTTTTGTTACATTCTGCTTCTAACCACAAGTAGTGAAAGGAGATGCAGATGTAGACGCCCTTCCACATTCTAATCATCTACTAGGAACTGTGGTAGTTGGACCTGTCAATAGCCATACCATTTTCCAGTAGACCTATCACAAGCCATTTGCAAAGGTTACAGGGAAACTGAGATCTATGTGAAAATGTGATTACTTTTGGTATGAAATTTACGTCAGTCGAATAGTTATACTGGCTATCACCCTTAGTGGGTTTAGAATCACCTTGGAAACAGGTACTGAGCATACCTGACAACGAGTTTTTATAATAGATCAATAAATGTGACCATATATGTTTCCTTCATCCTTAAAAAAAAAAGTAAAAATTGGGCTTCTGGACTGAAAAGGAAAAAGAAAATGTGCTGGGCCTCAAAACTCTCTGAGACTCACCACAAATAAGATAGGACCACATGCCTCACATTCCTGTTTTCATGCCTGCAGTGTCATGACTTATGCCAAAATGCATCCTTCCTCATTAGTGATTCTTAGTATTTTGTCTTAGTAAACAGGAAAATATTTAATATATAATCACTTCTCTCAGCTCACTGATAACTAAATGTAAATAGTCAGCAATTCTTAGATTCTTTATTTTTTAAGGCGAGGAGAATGGTATTGTACCAGTTTTAAGAAAAAGCATGTCCATTTCATAAGATCACAGAGAACTTTATCATCTGCAAATATAAAAGTATCAACCTGAGGAGGGACAAATTGTCATTTGTTTGGTAATATTTATTACTTCTTAAGTGTGCTGTTCAGGGATCTAGCATAAGAGTAACACCATTTCCCTTAGCTTTATCACAACTGCTATATCGTGTATTATGCAATTTTTCACGGGTACTGTGAAAGACTTATAGTCAAAGGGGCTATTTAAATTATAAGCACATTTCAAGTCATCTATTATATTAAACTGAAATCATCTGACTAAATCAAGTCCAATATGTAACTTTTTCTTCTCATTGCGCAGAATTGAACTTCCTGAGAACATCCCAGTTGATACCCCTGTAGTCTCCCTAACTTGTACAGATCAGGATGGAACTACTCCAAATAACAATATAACTTACCACTTGATTGAAGACACTTTTTCAAACAGAACCTTTACTCTTACAAACAGTGAACTGAAAGTGAGTATTGTAAAGTCACTCCTGTCTGTGGCCCTGCGATTAGCCTGAGCTGTTAAAAATACCCTTATTTTTATTATTATAAAATTGTTAATGAACTGCAGTAGTTCAAATAGCTGATGGCAGAACTTCTTCCTGGATTTTCAACTGAACCTTAAATTGCTGAAAGCCTGGCTTGCTTCAGGATGAATGATGGAATGCAATTTTGATCTTGACAACTGAACTATGAAGGTTATGAATTTCTTAGAACAATAGTTTTGGGATAAAACTCTGTGTATTCGATTGGAATGTGTTGAAATATGTTTGGTAAATATGTTAATTTTGAACTAAGTAGAACAAACATGCATACTTTACTACTGCATCCTGTAGTGTTCAGCAGCTCAAAAAATTGTGACTAATTTAATGTGGTGTGTGTGTGTGTGTGTGTGTGTGTGTGTGTTTGTGTGTGTGTATAGATAGGTAGGCAGATAGATACTCAGATAGACCAACAGATAGGTAAAAATAGATCGATATTTACTTCAAGTACATTTTGAAGTCTGAGTCAGGTTAAATGTAGGTACATTCATACATTTTGAAAATTGATTATGCACAGTGAGATTAGGCATTGTGTGAAAATTAAATGCAGCACATCTAAATAACTGTTTACGAACAACCCAATATTCTCTGCATGTGCAGGATGGTAGTAAGATGTACATTTGTATTTTATTTTGGTATGGATTCCACTGCACTGAACTTCTATCCAAGACACAGTTCATACAAACTCTCCATATGCTTGCTACCTCATGTTGTGTGAAAGAAATGCAGAAAATCACATCCATGGTCTTAAAAATGGATGCCTTTCAGCTTTGAAATTTGCACTGCTCATCTTGTTAGAAATCTTCTTAGTTTTTAATGTCTCCACTACTCAGGTGCTTTTGTATAGCTTAGTAGTTTTTGTATACATTTCTCATACGAATCTGACCCTGACATTTCTTTTGCCTTGTGTCTGCGTCATAGGTTTGTCCTTGAGTTCTCTCAATATTTTGTCTCTGTTCCTCTGTCAACCAATTAAACATTTCAATGGTCCCTAGTTAGAAAATGAAAGAAAAAAGTTCAATACCAAATGAATGTCTGGAATATGTATAGTGCTGATTGGGATTCTACTAATTATTGACTTAATTCATGAGGGATAACCAGGTGAAACTGGCTGGTTGGAGTGTATAGCAAGACATTACTTCTAAAAGCCACAATGCGACAAATTCGTAGTTGCATATATTGTTGGGATTGAAATATAAAAAGAGATCTTTGTAATCTAAGTGTAACTATAATCTGATAATGATGGAAAAATATAATACTAATATGCCTGAAGTAGTAAATATAAAAATAGTGGAAGTTTTTATAATTCTTTGAATTATTTATATTCAAGGAGTTCTAACACGGAGTGTGAAATAGCTGAACAACCAGCAAACTTATTGATTTGTAGCAATTCTAATTTTTACTAATTCTCTGACGCTAAACACACTGATACATTACACAATTTACTTTTTATTTTTCCTCCATTTGCTAAAGGATTGTAATAAAAAGATGTTATTTTACTCAAAGGGTAATTAGGTGTGAAAGGTTATTATTGTGCCTAAATTCTTATCTTTCTCCAAAGCAAGGAAGAGAAGACACTTAAATAAAATGACACAATTTTAACATTTAACGAATTTAATATTTATTATAGAAATATTGAAAAAATAATATTTATGGCTTTCCAACCATATCAACTATTTAACTACAACAGGATCATAATTTACATACAAAGTTTTTAATGTAAAACTATAATTCATTAACTCTTTGATAACCCAAAATTAGTATATATGTTACAGAGAGATGCGGACAAAGTTTTATGTTATTCAAAGCTCAGATTGAGAGTATGCACTAAAAGTTTATGTTAAAATAATGAATAAGGTTTTAATAGGAGCCAGAGGCATGGAGGACACCAAAAGAAAGTCCACAGAATCAGTGTATCAGGGCTCATAGAAGCACACACTTACTGAAGTGGCAATCAAGGAGCCTGTGAGGTTCTGACCTAGGCCTTCTGCATATAATCTGTGGTTGTTTACATCAGAGTTTTTGTTGGACTCCTAGTAGTGGTGGTAGGATTGTCACTCACTCTTTTGTCTGCTCATGGGACCCTTTTTCTACTACTGTGGTGCCTTTTCCAGCCTTCAGATGAGGGTTGTACCTAGTTTTACAGCATCTTGTTATATAGTGTTCTGTTGATATCACTATTCTTTTCTAAAGGGAAATGTAGAAAGAATGGATCTGGGGGAGAGGAGAAGAGGGAGTGCTGGGAGAAGAGGATGGAGGAAAGGCCATGGCCAGCATGTACTGTATGAGAAGAGAATAAAGAAAAAAAAGAGAATTTCATACAATATTTTTTGATCAAATCAGTTCCCTTCTTCTAACTCTTTCAAAAGCCCCCCCTCCCACCTTCCTGTTCAGCCAATTTCACGGTCTTTCCCATTCTTGAAAAAAAAAAAAACCCTAAAACCAAAAAACCAAAAAACCAAAAAACCAAAGCAAAGGCCAGGCGGTGGTGGCACACTTCTTTAACCTCAGCATTTTCGAGGGAGAGGCAAGTGGATCTCTGTGAGTTCTAGGCCAGCCTGGACTACAAAGTGAGTACAGGACAGTAAGGCTACACAGAGAAACCCTGTCTCAAAAAACCAAAAGAAAAAAGAAAAAAAAGAAAAAAAATAAAAACAAAACAAATAAAAGCAATAACAAAAAAATCATATTAAACAAAGATCTGATAAGACTAAAAAACACGAAACAAAACTAACAAAAAAACTCCAAACAACAATAGCAACAACATCATCATCAAAATCAAACTCAGCCCAAATAAAACTAAAACTAAAAATTTATGTATTCACCTTCAAATTTCATTTTTCTCGGCAGGTTGATAATATTACACAGTATAAATGTACCAGGTTTTTCTTATCTATCCACCAGTCTTTGGACATGTAGACTGTTTCCAAGTTCTGAGAATTATAAAAAGAACATCAACAAACATGATGGCCAAGTGTCTCTATTAGTATGTACAATCCTTTAACATATACCCAAGAATGATATAGCAGGATCTTGTGGCTGATCAATTTACAGTTTTTTGAAGAGCCTCCACACTTACTTTCATAGTGATGTATGAGTGTGCACTCCCACCAAAAATGACTAACTGTTACACTTTGCTTGCATCTTTCTCAGCATGAGCTATCATTTGTTTTATTATTTTTGGCCATTCTGACTGAGGAAGGATAAAATCTCAAAGCAGTTTTAATTTGTATTTTTATTATGGATAAAAATACTGAACATTTAAAAAAATATGTCTCAGTAATTTGTATTTCAAAGATCTTGTGAAAACTCTTGTTTTAGTTCAATACCTCAATTTTAATTGGATTGCTTTTTGATGTTCAGTTTTTATTTTTTATTAATTAATTTATTTAACCACTTTACAGCCCAGTTGTGGCTCTCTCCCTCCTTTTCTTCCAGTTCTACCTTCATATCCCTTCCCCTCACTTTCTCCTCAGATGTATGCCCCAGTCTGGTGCAGCAAGTTGCAACAGGACTAAATGTATCCTCTCCCACTGAGGCGGTACAAGGCAGCCAGGCTAGGGGAAAGGGATCCAAAGGCAGGCAACAGAGTCAGATACAATATCTACTCCAATTGTTAGGGGACCCACATAAAGAACAATATGTTCATCTGCTACCTTATGTGTAGGGTACTTAGGCTTAGCCAATTCATGCTCTTTGGTTGGTGGTTCAGTCTCTGTAAGCACCCATGGGCCTAGGCCAGTTGACTCTGTCAGTCTTCTTGTCTTGTTCTTGATCCCTCTGACTCTATCAATCAACCCTTCTATCCAATCTTTCACAAGGCTCCTCGGCTTGGTCTATTGTTTGGTTGTGGGTCTCTACACTTGTTTCCATAACTGCTGGATGAAGCCTCTCAGAAGATAGTTATGCTAGGCTCCTCTATGCAAGCATAGCAGGGTATTATTAATAGTGTCAGTTGTGGCTCTTTCCCATGGGATGGGTCTCATTGGACCAGTCATTGGTTGGCCATTCCCTCAGTTTCTGCTCCACCTTAATTCCTACACTTCTTGTAAGCAGGGCAAATTTTGGGTATCCCCTTTTCCTCTCCGGTAGTCCCACCTGGCTACGGGAGATGGCCACTTCAGGGTGCATATCACCATCTGTAAGGAGTTCTGCCTAAGTTCACTCCCACAGACTGCCAGGAGCTTCCCCAATCCAAGAGATGGCCCTCACTGACTTTCATTCTTTCGCCCAGTCCTCCTATTCCCACACTCTCCCCACGTCCATTCCCTGTTGCCCTCCCCACCTCTTCTCTCACCAAGTTCCCTCCCGCCATCTACTTCTGATATCTGTTTTATTTCTTCTTCCTTAGGCTCTTCTAGTTAGTTAGCTTCTTTAGATCTGTAGATTTTAGAGTGGTTATCCTCTACTTTATGGCTAATAATCACTTATAAGTAAGTATGTACCATGCATGTCTCTCTAGGTCTGGGTTACCTCCCTCAGGAAGATATTTTCTAACTCCATCCACTTGCCTGCAAGTTGCATGATGTCTTTGTTTTTAATTGCTGAATTTCATTATATACATGTACGACATTTTGTTTATCCATTCTTTGGTTGAGGGACATCTAGGTTGCTTGCAGTTTCTGGCTGTTAAATAAGGCTGTTATGAACATAGTTGATCAAGTGTGCTTGTGGTATGGTAGAGCAACCTTTGCGTATGTGCCCAGGAGAGGTATAGCTGGACCTTGATGTAGAACTATTCCAGATTTTCTGGGAAACAGCCAGACTGATTACCACAGTGGTTATACAAGATTGTGCATCCACTGGTAATGGATAGAACCTCAGAGTTGTTTTCATTTGCATTTTCCTGATGACTAAGGACATTGGATATTTACTTAAGAGCTTCTGTGCTATTTTCAATTCCTGAGTTGAGAATTCTCTGAATAATTGTGTACCACATTTTAAAATTGGGTTATTTGGTTTGTTGGTGCTTACTTTTTTTAATTCTTTACATATTTTGGATATTAGCTTTCTATAGGATCTAAGGTTGGTGAAGACCTTTTCTTATTTTGTAGGCTGCTGGTTTTTGGTCCTATTGATGGCACTCTTTGCCTTGTAAACATTTTTCAATTTCATGAAGTTTTACTTATTGATCTTTTAAAAAAAATTTTTTTAGAGATGTATTTATTTATTGTGTATACAATGCTCTACCTACATGTACACCTGCAGGACAGAAGAAGGCATCATACTGGATTGTAGATGGTTGTGAGCCACCATGTGGTTGCTGGGAATTGAACTCAGGACCTTTGGAAGAACAGTCAGTGTTCTTAACCGCTGAGCCATCTCTCCAGCCCTTGATTATTGATCTTAATGTGTTCTGTTCAGGAAGTTGTCTCCTATACCAATTAGTTCTCCACTTTCTTTTGTATTAGATTTACTGTATCATGTTTTGTGTTTGGTTCTTGGATCCATTTAGAGTTGAGATTTCTGCAGCATGATAAATATGGATCTATTTGCCATCTTTTACCTGTAGACATGTAGTTAGACCAGCACCATTTGTTAAAGCTTCTTTCTTTTGTATTGTACAATTCTGGCTTCTTTATCAAAATCAAGTGTTTATAGAGGGGTGTGTGTGTGTGTGTGTGTGTGTGTGTGTTTTATCTTTGATTCAATTCCATTGAACAACCTGTCTGTTTTTATGCCAAGATCATGCAGTTTTTTTCAACTATTGCTTTGTAGTACTGCTTGAAATCAGGAAAGGTGATGCCACCGAAAGGTCTTTTATTGTACAAACTTGTTCTAGCTTGTGGGGTTTTAATTTTTCCATATAAGGTTAAGAATTGTTCTTTCAAGGTCTATGAAGAATTGTATTGGAATTTTGATGGGAATTGTGCTGGATCTGTAGGTTGCTTTTAGTAAGATGGCCACATTTACGATATTAATCCTATTGATTTATGAGCATGGGAGATTTCTCCATCATGTGATATCTTCTTTAAATACTTGAAATTCTTGTCATATAGGTCTTTTACTTTCTTGGTAGATTTGTACCAAGATATTTTATATTATTTGTGGCTAGTTTGAAGAGTGTTCTTTCCTTGATTTTTTTTTCTCAGCCTGTTTATCACCTGTATAAAGATTTTTTTGGTTATTTTTTTCACCCAGCCACATTGATGAAGGTGTCTGAGTTCTCTAGTAGAATTTTGGGGGTCACTTTTGTATAGTGTCATGTCATTTGTGAACAGTGATATTTTGACTTCTTCTTTTCCATTTGTATCGTCTTAATCTCATTTAGGTGTCTTACTACTCTAACTAGATGTTCAAGTACTATACTGAACAGATAAAGAGAGTGGGAAGCCTTGTCTTGTTTTTTTATTTTAGTTGAATTGTTTTAAATTTCTCTCCATTTATTTTGATGTTGGCTATTGGCTTGCTATATATTGCCTTTATTGTGTTTAGGTATGTGCCTTGTTTCCCTGATCTCTCCTAGCCTTTTTTTTTTTTTTACAGTTTTTTTTTTGTTAAATATTTTACATATACATTTATATCATTGCAATAAGTTATCTACAGCAATAAGAACCACAAAACAGTCAAATTATATATAGAGTCATAGAGTCTGCGGGACAGGAAGAATTTAAACTGTCCCGTGGAAGCCTGTAGCTAAACACACCTTTGACCACCAGAAAAGCAACTTTTCTCAGTTACCCTGAAACTGTGAAACAAGCAAGATTCTCCACCAGATTATTATAAATAAAAAGTGTAGGCATGTCCTGTATTTTCCCTCTTTGTTACATTTTGAAACAATAGCACTTAAATATGTTTTCCTGAATAGTGTACTTCATTAAAATTAATTACATATGTTTTAAATTTTTCCTGTGTTTACTATTTAAGTTAAAATTGATACATGGCTTGTGTTTGTGGTTCATAGAACATTCAACTAAACAATAATAGTATTGTAAGATGACACATTTATTTATTTACTTATTTACTATCTTCACTTTGGTTACCCAATTGGCAAAGTGGGTATACAATCAAAACAAAACTAATAATTTATTATTTTTCACGTGCAGATTGGACCTATGCATCTAGATTATGATAATATAATTTTTTCAGGAATGGACTTTAAACACACATTGTTTGTAAGAGTGTCTGATGAGGGAACTCCTGCACTCTCAAGTAAGATGCTATTAAATCAATACATTAACATAGTTTAAATTAAGTAAGATACTATGTATCTTAAATATTATTCCTTAGATTTTTCATAAAGATGTTTCAATTATAAGTTATAATACAGCATATGAATAGTTATAATTAAATTAATTCATTTAGTTCATGTATATTACTGTTTAAACACTGAAAGCCAAAATAAAAGTAGAATTAGTTTGAGATAATACTCTCAAATGCATAATACAGCTCTTTGCAGTCCCTTGAAGACAGTTTTAATATAGTCTTTCTGTAAAATTTGCATGTTTAAGATATTCAACAATGAATCAATTTCTTCTACATTGGAGACTACTTAAAATCAGTAATAAAGCATTTTATGCTAAACTTAGTTTTAAGGACGCTATAACTAAAAGTTAATAATTTACTAATAATGCATCAATATGAACATATCTGTGAAATATTTGCATATAAAATCTAATAGGTGAGTGCCTGGTATAAAGGAAAAATTAGAGTTGTTGAAGAGGACATATCATTGTTTTATATATATTTTGTAATTTTTTTTCTCCATAGCCATCATTAGAATCATATTAAGGGTGAGCCGTATAAATGAACTGAATCCAATTGGATCTGTGATGGCTTTTACCTTCAACATATATGAAAACAGTCCAATTGATACACTAGTTGGAAAAATTGCATTTACAGATGGAGACTGGCCTTTTAACAATATGCAGTACACCATTGTTGGAGGCAACTTTGGAATACCTCCAAAATTCTACATTGAATCAGATACAGGTAATGTAAAAGCACTGATGTCAGTTAACAATAAAAGGGAGACTAGGATTCCTCTAGCGGCAATTTAAGCTCACGGGTAGGCTTCTCAATCCTAAATTGTTAGCTTTAAGCTTGCTAGTTACATCCCAGTAGCTCTAACTGAATTGGGTAGATTGTATATGTAATATACAATATTCCATATATGTATGCATATATGTGCAGCAATAATAGTTATAAAAGAAGAGGTAATGAGTTCAAGATGGTTGTGGAATGAGATAGAGGAGAAATAGGGAAGGGTTTAAATTATGCTAAAACACTATATTCATGCATGAAATTCTCAAAATTTAAAATAAAATATACAGATCTCATTTTAAATATATTTTAGCTGGTATTCGTGGGAATGAAAACTTCTTATCAGAGGCCTTCCCTTGAGTTACATACTGTTCACCGTGGTTTGTTAGCTGTACCCATAATTCTTAGCAACCACAGAGTAAACCCTGGAGCTTTGATCTTTGATATATTGAGGTTCAGAAAGCCTTTGCACACATGTGTTCTTCCAAATGCCTAGAAATGTACAGTAGGTGACTAATATATGGATTAACATCTGCCATGGTTTAGCTGTGGAAATAATTATATAAAAATGTAACGAAAATGATTATGTCATGTAATTTCTATTTGGTCCTGTCACAAAGACTTCATTTATACAGGCTTGGGGGGTTATTTGCATTGATTGAATCTACTTAGTAACACTGAGATAACACCTTTTGTATTGTTTTTGTGCTAGGAACAATAAGGCTGCTGAGTTCTCTGGACAGGGAAGTAGCTTCTCAGTATAAGATGGCCGTGAGAGTCACAGATGTGGCAAATGATGCTCTCCCTGACCCTCTCAGGCAGAGAAGTGCTACTGCTCAGGTGACCATCCATGTTCTGGTAAGAATGCATCAATGCGTGAGGGATTGTTATTTCTTCACAATCAATCAAACAAACAAACAAACAAATTAAACAATGAAAACAGAGGACAGTTGGGAATGGTTAGTACAATCTCTCAGCAATGACCTAAGATCAGATTGAGATGTATGGTCCAAAATCTGTAATGATCAATGACAAAATCATTAATACATACAAAATACTCTGCGATTTCTGAATCACATAATCAGAGTTTGCATGAAGAGATGTCCTGGTATTACAAATTGCACTGAATTTATTAGAAGTACTACTTAACAATTAAGCGTATTTTTGCAAACAAACAACCATACTTTAAAGATTTTGGCAGCTACTCTGATTCATTTTAATCTGCCTATTTGTTCATTTTAATATTTTCCCCATCTCACTTTCACTGAGGGAATACCTTCATATTTTAAGTGGTAAAGACTAACATCCCAGTCAGCGTCTCATACCATGAGACAAAGACTTTAAAATATTCAACATGAGAATATATCTGACCTTGCTTGTTTGAGCTTTACATCAATGTAATCAAATGTGCCATTGTCATTGGTGGAACTGTGCAAACCTATTTTTATTTTTATAGATAGAGCCAAACTCTCTTAATCAAATGATTGAGTTCCTCTCTGTGCTTGAGGACTGTAAGGTTTTCAACCCTGGATCCCAGAGAAAGGCAATGATTTCTAAACAAATGATGATTTAAAGCTGCAGACACTGAGTAGAGCCATTGCGTAATGCTTTGAGGTGAACATTTTCACATGTGCTATGGTGAGCTGAACCTCTCAGCGGTGTCCATGGCTCAGTGCTGTAATCCCCTCTACAGCCTCGTTACGTCTGGAAAATACAATAAACCAGGCCAAAATCTTTTTAGAGAGCAATTTAATGAAGTGACTTGAATGGTTTCAACCATGACTCAAGGATGTCAATTTGCTAATGAAACTTCTTTACTATGCAAGCTTTCAGTAATCCACCTAGACACACTCAATACTTTAGTTGCTCTGTTTGGAGAAGGTCTGATTGCTAGGACTTCTAAACCTACTATTGACATTTCACTCTGCTTGTGAATGTCTACTATTCAGTAGGTAGGATGAGAAGAGTTTGATGTATTCCTCATTGATGAAGCATTCATCTCTTTTCTATTTTGGTATCTTGACATCAGGCAAAGTATGTACATTTTTTTTTAGAACTATACACTCTTTACTCTGAAAATATTCCAGATAAAACCTTTGGTGAAAGTTACTAATACTTTTTCAGAAAGTAAGTCAATGCTCAAATATATAAAACTGCAGGTTTTCTAAAATAGAACCTCATTGTAACAGAGACTGGGGCCTGTAATGAAGATAAATATAGCAGAGTTCTATTACTTAAATCAGAAGTGTAAGAATGCAACAATGCTTTATCTGTCAAAATGATCTAACCAAGTGTGTTATTTACATTGAAAGCTAATGTCCTTTTGGGAACAATGATCATACACACCCAAGTTTCTGTGTTGAATCTTCATCTCCAGTGTGATTTGTTTGGAGTCATTTGCAGTCATGTTAGAAGGTAATTAGATACATGATATCAGGAAGGTGGGTCCCAGTCTGATGGGATTAGGATAGTAAGAGAAAAATAAAGACACACACACACACACACAAAAAAAAAAAACTCAAGGCAGTAATTTCTCACCACCATTTAGAGCTTCTGAGAGACACTGGCTGTAGCAAACCACTCAGGAGAGAGTCCAAAAGTCTCAACAAATTGTGACTTTCACCCTCTAAAACTGCGAGAAACAAACTTTCTGTTATTTAGTCCCTGTAACTTTTTTTTTTTTTTTTGGTTTTTCAAGACAAGGTCTCTCTGTGTAGCCTTGGCTGTCCTGGAGTCACTTTGTAGACCAGGCTGGCCTCGAACTCACAGCTATCCGCCTGCCTCTGCCTCCTGAGTGCTGGGATTACAGGCGTGCACCACCACGCCTGGTTAAATCCCTGCAACTTTTTGTATTTCTCTATGGCAGCCCACAAAAACTTCAGGAAAATATTTGAAAGATACATTATTAAATCTATATACTTAGCAAACATGTGGATAGATAAATGGAACAAGGTTAAATGATAAATAGGTACATAAATGGGGAGAATAACTCAAAGTCTCATTTTGGAAAACAATAAGCATAGCTAATCAGCACTGTGCTCCTGTCCAGCCAGACACCAAACCTTTGTCTCCATAACATTCAAGGTATGTGGATCACTCTTTATCCCAATGGTGTGCCTGCCAGGGTCTGAAGCAAAACAAAGGCAGATGCTCTTACTCAAATAAAAACAAAACAAAGTTGAAAAAAAATCCCCAAGCAAAAAATCATTTCATAGCATGATCATATATTGTGTATTACACCATAGTGCACTTGCTGACAAGAATTTGCATACAAAACTGAAGGCTGTTTTGTCTCCTGCAAAGAGCATGCTCAATTTCCTCAGAGGACAGTTTCTAAATCATCGCTGTCTCTTTTGTGGATCTTTTTGAAGAAATTGTTACCAAGCATGTACCCTTTCTTTCCAGACTAAAGTACTGTGGCTCTCCCGTGCCAGATGCATGCTCTGATTCTGAAACATGTAAAGATTTGCCCTTCCTCTATACATCTCCACTAATAATTGAATAATGGCTAAAAAGTGAACGTCTGCCCTTCCTTGAAAGTGCCTTGAAGAGTGGTCACGGTCTGAAAAATTCATTCCTGTAGGCACCATTTGGTCTGGAAGAATGCAGAGTCCATGCAGAATAAATCTGGTTGTAGGTGGGAACTACCTATGTAGAAAGGGCATTTTAATAACTGTCCTTTTTTAAAGGAAATGACCCTTTGAAGTATGAAGGTTTACACGTGGGTTGTACCTTCCTGCCAGTGCAATACATGCAAAGATATTAATCCTGGATCTGTTAGCTACAGAAGCTGTGAACCAAAATGATGTGGAGCTATGTGCACATGTTCAGTGTCAATATGTCATTTAATTTCACTTATACTTGTCCCAGAAGGAAGTACCTATTTCAAAGTCTTAACTTGAATTAGAATCTCAGCCTCTCCACTTACTATTATGGATGTAGCACAGGTTATTGAAACATTTTAAATTGTTTCCTCATCATAAAATGCTGATGGCACCACATGATGTCATCCTGTAGTCTACCCAAATTTAAAATGTAGCTTTGTATAAAGCACTCAGAGGTTCATACTGAATACTGTACCCATCTGTCGTAAGCAAGTAAATAAAGTAGGACCACTCAGAGATGGAAGAGAATATGATTGACATGGTCCTTCTGTTGGCTCAAAACCTTTTATTATGATGGAGTTTCCATCATTTCTTCCACCAAACAAAAGCTAGAGTCGACTTAGCTGTGACTGATAAACATGTTTAAAATGTTCTTGCTTTTATAGATTATGGAATTAAAGCTAGAACATAAATATTCCTCGTCTTGGATATTTTTAAAAACACAATGTTCCTTGAATTGTTTATGCTAATATGAAACTGAAACTGTAAAAACTGTAAATCAATTTCTTTCATGCACTAAACATGGCAGAGTTTAGGAAATTTTAAAATATAGCATAAAGAGCTAACCTACTACAGATTTTATTTATTGGTTGTGTAAGATCACATTTGGAGGGGAAAAGAATGCAAGCTGGGAAACAAAAGAAATATCAAACACTCTTTTGATAGATGCCGAGAGCTGGATATTAACCATTCTTTTCACTGGCCCCTGGATTCTTCATATATATATATATATATTTCATCATTTAAATCCTTCTGAAATAAATTATAAAATAATATATTTAATTTATAACATTGTTCAGCCCTTGATGGCACAATTCTTTCTCATGTATCTTTTTCCTTTATCTAATAATAAAACGATTCATTTAAATATTTTTAGCAGATTATATATTGGAAACGTGGCTAGAAAGTCTGAGTAGAGAAAATGCACTAATTCTTAAATTAATTCCAAAAGAAGGAGAATTTTAGAGCTTGAGGAAATTTAAGGGAAACATATTTTTTCTTCCTTTTACACAATAGAGACCTAGATACCCCTCATCACTACTCAAAGTTAATGTGGTTTTTTAAATGTTTTTCTGGATTTTTACTGTTATGTAGGACCCATGACTGTTTTGTGCTCAAGGGATATTTTATTTTCTACATGAAGAAGCTTGTAATATTTTCTGGCTACTTTTCAGTAAGACCATGGCCATGTCAATAGCTAATGGAATGAAGAGCTTTGACGAGCATCAAAAACTTTGCCCAGTCTGCCTGTTTGAATGGCTGCTTTGAAGACAAAAGTGTGTGTGTGTGTGTGTGTGTGTGTGTGTGTGTGTGTGTGTGTGTGTGTGTGTGTCTGCATGAATGTCCTGATGTATCTGCTTGTGTGTGTACCTCTGTGTAAAGACCAGAGGTCAACACTGTGTCATTCCTCAGGAACTGTCTATTTTCTATTTTAAGATAGTTTCACAGGCCTGGAATTGTCTTTGTAATTGTGAAGTTCCTGGTCATCCTGTCCCAGGGTCCTAGCTTTCTCACTCAGTGCTGAAACAACCAACATAAACCCTCAAACATGGCTATTTGGAGATTGAACTTGTTCTTACTTTTACATGGTGGCAAGCACTTTACCAGTTGAATGACCTTTCCAATCTCTGAAACAAAGCCATTAAAAGTGGAAAAGGTATACAATGAAGAATATGAATCTCTAAGTCAATGCATAAAAATCAGCTTTTAAAAACATCAAACATATCTGATTGTGACATAGTCGAAATTAGTCTCATTTCAAGTATAGTGAGTCATGCTTCATGCTTATTTTTGACTCTACATGATCCACTACATTTTACATACTGAAGACTTTCCCTGTTTTCTAGAAGGATCCCACCAATGGTTAGAATTCTCACAAACTTATTCCTGCCTTTCTATTCTCATGCTTTAAGAGTCAACAACCATTGTTTTATGTAGCTTACATAAAAACGCACACATTCACTTAAGAAACTTGTTTTCAAAGAAAACCATTGTTATCACTTTTTAATCACCAAACTTTAACCAGGTCACTCATGTGGGCATGAGTACAAATGTATCTACTGGATCACGAGTCACACAGCCGTGGCTACATCACTGATGACAATGATGTCCTTTCCTCTAGTAGCCCTCTACTACTATTCATTCATGCCTCTGGGCAGAGCAGGGCCCTATGATCCCTTCTCCTATCTAGGACTGAACTGTTGCTGTCTCAGTCTTGTGAAGGCTGTATGTGGGCAACTGCAATTGTTGTTAGTTCTGCATGCCTGGCCATTATCATACTCATAGAACATAATTTGGTAGCTATCCTCCCTATCATTTTTTCTCTCCATTCCTTCTGTGTACTTTTGTATGATGCTCCCTTTGCCATGGAGAAGGCTATATGGATCTCCTCTAGAGCTCACAATAGTCACATGGTCTCCATACTTGGGCAACCAGAAGCCTTTGCATAAATGGCATACTCTGAAAGGGAAAATTTCCTTGGTCAAAGCTAAGGAAAGCACTAGTTTATAGATACTAGGAAATAAATACTAGGAAGCGGCTTGACAACATGCCCACTTTTCATTTTGTCTTCTCCTCATCAGGCAATATTTTGACATGTAGAATTCACTTAGTGATAGGTGAATAATTCAGTTTTGATTGTAAGTGAAAACCAGTATCTCCCAATGTTGAAAGCATATGTTCAAAGTATCATACTCTTAGTCAATTGTCATTTTTTTTTTTAAGAAAACAGGTTTCTGCGTCTTCTTGTAACCTACTAGCTCAAAAATGGCAGAAAGAAACGCTGTCCAACCATGAAACCACTGCTTTCTTTGTATCCAGGGCATGCAGAGGCCCCTGTCTTGTTTGTGATTGAAAATATTATCAGCATGCTTGTCTCATTTTTGGCTAATAGTGTCAGAAGCACATAATAAGAATTACTTCTGTTTGTGAGGAAAAATTGAACATTAATAATATATTAATAACTTCCATCATTCTTTCATGTTAAAGAAGAAAATTGGGACACTTACACTGATAGATGGAAAAACTTTTGATAGAATCAAATACTACTTCATGATAAATATTCTAATAAAGTAGGAATAAAGAGATACCTTGACTGATAGAAGAAATAAAAAAGCAGAACTCTTCAAACTAATATTTGACTTAATGTACCTTCTCATTGGCATTTTGACATTATGGCAGAACCCTAGTTAGTGCAAGGACAGATAATATATCTCAATGGCTCAAGGATGTCCCTTCTCACTATTGTTTTGACATTAAAGCAGAAATTCTAGTTAGTGCAAGGATGGATAACATATTTATTTATTTGAAATAAATAAATAATTAATTATTGTCCATGTAAGATATTTTTGTTTTTGAAAATTAGGAAAGAATAATTTAAGAGTGCTAGAATTAAGAACCTATTATAAAAAGCTTATCAAATATTAGCACAATATTCTGAAACTTATTATTTAATAACCCACAATGAACAAGTAGAACTTAAAATCATAAATGGATTCACATAAAAAGTCTAAAGAATGAAAGAGTAGTTATAAAGCTAACAAATAGGACTATATAAAGAAAGCTATAAAATTCAAATGAAGAAAATAAAAAGAACTACACAGATAGCTTTTTCATTTCCTCAGACAGATGGCTCAATATTGTTAACATTTCACTTACTTGCAACTTGCTATAGAGATTCAATGCAGTGCAATCCAAATTCCACATATTCACTTTATGGATATTGACAAGCAATTTGGAAGAACCAAAAACTCTACCTGAAATATTGAAAGATATGAAAAATATCTTTAAGAAAATGTAACAGGGTGTGGTGGCTTGTGTCTCTAATTCCATCACCTGGGAGGCCCAGATAGGAGGATTGGCTTGGTTTACAGAGCTACAATGTGAAGTGCCAATTCCACAAAGGATAAGTCCACAGTAATTAAGACAATTTCGTATTAGGGAAAGTACAGGGAAATAAACTGATAACAGACATGGGGGCAAAACCCAAAGCACTCAGTAAAGATAGTGTCTCCAGTGAATAGTGCTGGAGTGGAAGAACTCGTGGCCTTTACAGACTTCACTCCAAGTAATTTTAGATTTCAGTATGAAATGTGAACTGTAAAACTTCTAGAAGATTTGGGGAGTGTTTTTAGAAGCCCATCTTAAAGGTATAGCATGGAAAGAGGACACATGAAAGTTGTGGCCAACTAGACGTCATAAAATTCAATGTTTTTTGTTTCTGACAAAATGACGCCTAAAAATTTAAAGACAAGCTACAGTGTGAGAGTAAATATGTGCAAAAGATCTGCCTGTTTTATGACTATTGTCAAAAGTATTCCAAGGATGCAAAAAAAAAGTCAAGGGTAAGAAAAGAAACTCTATTAAGGCATGAACAATAACAACAAAGATCCTGAGTAGATATTTTACTAACAATTTGTAGGTGGAAGCAAGCATAAGAAAATGTGCTCAATGGCATTGTCTTACAGACATAAATAGTAAAACTACAAAGAAAGACTAGTAGACATGCAATTAAATGGTGGGGAAAACCCACTGAAACCACCAAATGTTGTCAAGGCTGTGGGAGAACAGGCACATGTGTTTCTTACCAACAATATTAAAAACAATGTGTCTAGTTTACAAAAAAAAATTCAACTTTGCCATCTAGAAATTATGCTCCATAACATTTAGTTTTGTTAGGTGAAAACCGCATGTCTACTTCAAAGCCGGTATTTGTATATTTATTGCATCTTTCTTTATAACTACTCAAGTTTAGAAACAAGTAGGATGCTCTTTAGTGAATGGATAAGACCTGTTTGAGAAATCATGTTTTAAATAAAGAAAGATGTAATACATACATATCATTGAAATTTTATTTTAAGGGTTATAATACAAGAAACATTGTTAAAAGCCCCAAATGACTTCAATAAAATAGATGGGGCCATATTCTAAAAATGTTGAAAAACAAATCTATTGGAAGCTATAAAGGGAGCTGGAAAAGATTGGGACAAATGACTGCTGAAGAATCCCCAGTAGTGATGCTATTTTTAATCTAGTTTGATCACTGGAAGTCTGCCAGACCATAACAAAGCAAGTTCCAGATTATGATTAGCAGATACTCTTGTGTTGGCTGCAGTGCCATTTTGCTGTTGTCAACAACCACACCATCTTGTATTAGAGTAGCGTGTCAGACATAGGACTGCACTTGCCATGGAAACCAAGATTCCTCATGAGATTCTGAACATTGGAACAACAACAGCATTGGATAGTCTAGCCACATGAGTGCTTCTCTTTCTTTTGTCTTCTCTTTCTTCTTTGGCCAAAAGAGGAAAATGCAGAAACAGACCCATGAGCTGGTTTGATTTTTGTCATTTTTTTTTTTACCTTGTATATGAGTTTGATTTCATTCTCAATGTTGCTGTTGTTTAATACAACCTACTTTCTTGGTCATTTTCCCAACAGAGCAAATAACCAAAGCAACAATAAGTGGAAGAACAGGGAGTATTATTAATATTTTTTTCTTGTTATTTGGATCAAGGATGGTTAGTGTAAGTTAAAAAAAAAAAAAGGCAAGCAGAAAATGATGTCTGTGCCCACCCAGAATTGGAAGGCCTTGCTAAGATGGTAATTAAAGCGCAGCCTGAGGCTAGAGTCTGTGTGAGCTTAAGCCCTAGAGATAACATGAAAATGCCTCTGGTGTCCTCTGAGACAGAAGATGCTCACTCAGAGTCCAAGAACTCAAGAACATATGTTTTACAAGGGAAAAAGCCAACATACAAAGTTTCCTTTAAGTACTACAAATACCATATGGAAAACTGATCCCGTAAACCAAGAAGAAAAACATATTAAAGGAATGAGTTTTGAATCCCACTATGCCAGTTAAAGGATATATTCCAGTCTTTTATCCTAACTTCCAGAAAATAGGACTAAATTGTGAAGTGGGGGAATCTGACAAGTGTTTCCAAGACCTTGTTTGAGTTTCTTTGCAAATCTTACACAACTGACTACATTGTCCTGTTGCTTGAAAAACGAAACAAACAACTTGAGAAGAGAAAGAGAGGGAGGCGGAGTCAGATAAAGACAACAATAGAAGAAAGACAAGGCAGACATTATTGATTTTCTGTGTTATATAAAAGTTTAGGTACGTGTTTTATTTTTTTTTCCCAGAAACTGTTGGATTATAGTAAATTTATTTTAAGTTGTAGATAGTTCCAATAGAAACGCCAAAGGGAACATTCCTTCTTTTTGGGAAATGATACACTTACAGTGCTATCTATTTGTTTGTGTGTTTGTTTATTATGTATGTGTGCATTTGTGTGTAGGACCACACGTGTGTATGCCTGAGCACAACACATGCCATCATTTCTGTGTCAAGGTTAGAGGAGAACTTGTGAGATTTGTTTCTCTTCTACCATGTGTTTCTGGGGTGGAGGCAAGTATTCCTTCCCACTGAACCATCCTCCTGGGTACATCATTTAGAATTATTAAAGAAGAGTAGATATCAGTTATTTAATTAAAAAAAAAACTACAAGTAACATAAGCACATATAAAACTGGCAGCTTGTTTCTTACTCTTATTTCCAAATTATGAAATAGTTGTATTTTAATAAAATGTTCAATTATTGATTTAATGTTTAAAATAGTACTCCAATTCAAGTATATTTTTGGTCCATTTCTGATAATTCTGTCATTTTATAGAGGACTGTTTGTGATTTACAATTTTGTGTACATACTCTTTTCAGATTTTCCTCATTGTAATGGAAAAGCAACTATCTGGATCATAAAATTATGTCCATGTATCTAGTTTCATTCTGCTCTTCATTTTTTAAATATAATGTGTTGTGGATCAAACTTTATATTACATTTCTTATTGAGGTTCCCAAAGTATAAGAATTAGATAAATCTTAACCCAGGGAGGAAAAATAACTGTGCTATCTTGAGCAGAAGTTCTCAAAAGCTTGCAGAAACTGTGCTTCATATTTAATTTATTCCTGGAAACTTAAGACTGTGGAGGAAAAGCTAGAACTATCAGAACCACTGTCCCATTTAGTCCTAGAGGACTGATAGCCAATATTAGGGATGGGGACATTCAGATAAGTTCTCAAGTATCAAAGCGAAATAGCCTGGATCTCCCATGCCCAAAAGAAGTAGATGAGACTCTTGGCTTTTCTAGTCTGATTCCTCAGTGTACTGAAAAATGTCTTCCCACATGGTTGGAGTATTCGTTATTATATAATCTTATGTTGCAGGTGTTAAACTCTCAGAGACCTTCAGAGACACATCTAGAAATGTGTTCTCATGTGTCTGGAAACTTTTAACAAGTTTTTCAAGGTGACTTGACTGCTGTATACCAATCCACGTGGTGCAAGAAATTTAATTAGCCTTCTTCTTCCCTTGGTGCTGTCACCATTTTATTCTAACCACTGTGATGTAGCTAGCATCTCTCCACTGCATTGTGATGGTGACTGACAAGTTGTAGTGATGTTCACTTAAATGACAAAATGAATGCTAGTCACAAATACAGTAAAATGCTTTATGTTCAATTTTGATATGTCATTTCTATGTATTTCTTTATTTGTACTGTTTAACACATTCTTATACTTTTGATTTTAAATATTTTTATATAATCTTATGGCTTATGATTGACTATTATAGTTGCGTTTTTATATAGTTGCATTTTAATGGCAAAGCTAGTGCCTTTACATTCATTATGGTTGTTAATGTATTTATTTATTATTTTGTTTTACATGTTAACAGATGTGTTTATATTTCCTTTTCTACATTTTTCTCTTTTTCTGTTGACTGTTTTCTTTTCCCTGTTTGTTTTGAGTTACACAGTACACTTTTGTCAGTGGCTAAAAATTCCCCAGGAATAAATCAAGAAGGCATGAAGCAAATGAAAGCCCCATTCATAAAATTAAACAGCATCTCATATAGAGGACTGTATTGTTATACTTTATACAAATCAGTCAGAATATATTATATCATTACTCATATTGCTACCTAAACAGAGATCACACTATTAAATAGAAGACAGTAGTGAGTTAAGAAGTAAAAATGAAGAAGATCATGGAAAACTAAAATGGTGCTAAAAGGAGGTGTCAAGTGTTTCCAAGGTAGTAGGGGTAAAAGTAGCCACCACCTCAAAGCACAGGAAGAAAGGATAACACCAGCACGATGGGACGATGACAGGACCTCCTTCTTGGCTGGAGAACATCTCAGAGGGAAGGGTGTCTGTCTTCCCTGCAGCCTACAGCCTGCCACAGCAAACAGAAGGAGAAGACCTGGAGCGTACCTGCTACCCAAGCACTGGAGAGAGTTAGACAGGCTGAACTGGTCTATAGAAGAGGAGAACTTGCTGGGACAGCTGGCTTGTCCATAGTTTATTGAGGCTGCTCAGAGCGCAGGGGGCACCTATGACACGTCCTGTGCTGGGAACCACTTGCTGAGGAGTGTTACCTAGGAGTGAGGAGAGGTTCAGATGAGAGGTTATTGGAGTCTATGCAAGAAAAATGTTAAAGGTACGTTAAACTAATCTCTCTCTCTCTCTCTCTCTCTCTCTCTCTCTCTCTCTCTCTATCTCTCTCTCTGTCACACACACACACACACACACACACACACACACACACACACACACACACACACTACAGTAGTAAATAGAGGACTAAAACTTGAGAGAGAGGGTTCTTGCTCTGGATATTTTTGCTTAGTAGTGTTATTCTAAGACTTTTCTATGTTAAAACCCTTAAGAATGTCAGGTAGGAGAGTTACTTCTGTGAAAGAGGGCTCCAGCTCTCGCTTCACAAAACAGGAGCAAAAATCATGGGTAAAGATAGAAAAGCTTAATAAAGACTTGCATTAGCGTCACTACTGAAAACTTGTCATTATCAACTTCGGTCTATAAAATGTGAGTTCATTTTATTTACCTCTTTTATAGGCGTGCTACCTGTACACATTTTAGCATTAGGCATTATAATCACACTGTGCATTTACTTTTCTTATTATTGTCTTTAAATAAAAATGGACATTGGGTTCTCACTTTCACATTATTTCTTTATCTTATTTTTAAATTTAATTAAATGTCCTTTATTTTATGTATTTTATAAGTAATTGCAAAAAAGAGATTGGGATGTAGGATGTGAAATTCACACGAATCAATTAAAAACTTTTTAAAATAGAGAATTATAATGATGGTGAGATAAAGACACTGTCATTTTAATTTTGGCCATTCTTATTCTTCCTTTCTAGAACATTGTATAAAATAAAGACCGTTTTAAAATGAAAAAAAAAATAAGTAATTGCAGAGTTGTGAGGACAACTTGCAGGAGTTGACGTCTCCTTCCTTAGTGAGCATCCCAGGGACAGAACTCAGCTTGTGACATGTGATGGCCATTACGCTCTATGCCATCTTGTCAGACCTGTTTTATTTTATTTAAAAATAATGTTTTAAAAAGGTGTCTGCATCGCTTTTATCTTTTGCTCTGATAAGACACTCTGACAAAAGCAACTGTAGAGAAAAGGGCGTCATTTGGGCTTCCAGCTCCAGATAAAGTCTCTGATGGTGGGGAAGTCAGAGCAGGGGCTGGCTACGTTTTATCCAGTGTCACATAGCACAGAGATGAGTCTCTATCACATTGGAAATTAACAATACCCACTAAGGTAGCAGACAAAAATGGTTTCAATAGCAATTTGTTTATATTCCACCATTTCATATTACAGAAGTTTACATGGGCTAGTTTCTTCTCTCTTGAAATGCATACATATGTTTTAACTCAAGAAGAGCAATAGCAAACATTTTTCTCTCCTTAATTATTGAAGATCATGCACGTATAAAGCGACTAAAGATCATTAAGGATACTAATTATTTTCAACATGCCACATCTGCACCAACTGTGACAATTTTGTCATTTATTTTACCCTTTTCTTCTTTTTAAATTGCTTTTTAAATTTAATATTGTGCGCGCACATACACACACACAAAACAGAGAGAGAGAGAGAGAGAGAGAGAGAGAGAGAGAGAGAGAGAGAGAGGAAGAAAGAGAACAAAATCACGTGTTGGTTTTCTGGTGATATTACTCCTGGGCATAGGGTCTCTGGTGGAGTGACCTTGGTACACTAAGTTTCCTCCATTGGAGAAACAAATTTTCCTTTTCCCAGGAGCTATAGTTGCAAATAGCTTCTTGTTTAAAGTTGGGACACTACATCCATTCCCCTTTTTTTTTTTTTTTTTTTTTTTTTTTAAGATTTATTTATTTATTATTATGTATATGTATACAGAGCTCTGCCTGCATGTACACCTGCAGGCCAGAAGAGGGCATCAGATCACATTATAGATGGTTGTGAGCCACCATGTGGTTGCTGGGAATTGAACTCATGACCTCTGGAAGAGCAGTCAGTGCTCTTAACCGCTGAGCCACCTCTCCATTCCCCTTTTCAGTGCTGGGACTGACAAAATAACTTCCAACCAGCACTTATCAGAAGAGGTAGGGAAGGATATTGCATTGTCATTCCAGGAAATCCACAAAGAGAACATTATAATTCTAAACACCCATGAACCCCAAACAAGGGCACCCCAATTATACAAGTAATCTACTTAATATTTTTGTTTTGTTTTAGAATGTATAGTATAAATCATATTAAACAAATGATCCAGAGCTTCCCAAGTTTTCCAAGTTTACCCCATTTGTATTTAAAACACAAAAATTGCTTATTTATGTATTCTAGTTTATGTTTAGTCATACTTTCCTCTCTGTACACACCAGGACATCAGATGAATGTGTTTGAACTCCAGTTATAGATGGTTGTGATCTGTGATATAGGTACAGGGAACAAAACCTGGGTCTTCTGCAGAAAGAGTGAATGCTCTTAACTGCTGAGCCATTCACCAGTTTCTGCAGTTAAGAACTTGTTGGATTTCTGTATGTAAAGGCAGTCTATTTTATTCAAAATATAATACAAATATAAATATGGCTAAATTATAATTTATATATTGAGACTACATTTTATTTTTTAGAAATCAAGAAAATTTAAATAGTCTGTTTTATTTAATAACCACCTTAGGTAATTGCATAACAACACAGAGATCGAAAATGCCTTTCCAGATTACTTAAAGATAATTGCAACTCAATTTATTTCTCTTTAATTGGAAACAGGTTTTAAAGAATTTACCAAATGCACTGGCTAAGTTTGTTTTTATTTATTGAAATTTAGTCAATAAATACATGTAATAACATTTCAGAGTATGTTTGTTCCAGAATTATGGTGATTCTAATTTTTAAAGTGTATGAACAACTAAAACCGTAGTTTTTGCTTTCTTGTATATTTCTTATTGGTCAATTTTCCATAAAGAATAATAATTTACTAACATGAATATGCTATGTTCTAATGTAATCGGAGATCCAGTTATTTAAGAAAATGATGGTCTTTTGCCAAAATTAATTCTGGCAAGCAAGATTGGAATGATATATTAAATTCCAAGCCATAGAAACAGCACCTCAAAATAAGAAACTGATGATTCAAGGTTGGCAGCGTCCCCTCTGTTTAATTTAAGAACAAGCTTAAAAGCTGGCCATAATAATGTTGGAGAACTAAGAATTCCTTCTTCCAAAATGTTCCCAGAGCTTCAAGATGTAATAGGAATATCAAAACCACTGTAGAGAATATCAGTCCTGGGAGTTTATTTAGAGAGGTGCGCTTGGAGTCCACCAACAAACATCAACCACATATAATCATAAGAACAATTGTTAAAGTGTTTAGAGAATTTCTTTCTGAGAATGTTTTTCTTGGCTCTTTCCTTATTTTCTAAGATGATGTGTTTATTTTTTTATACTTGTTAATCTGCATTAAGACCGTAGATTAATTTTTAAAGGTAACCACGATCCTTCAAAATTTGTGAGTTTAAACTGATTAATTGACTCCTGTCCTTATCATGCCAGTCTTTCCCTTATAACTTTGATGATCCTGGTTATCAGTTCATAACTTGACATCAGAAGCCTCCTTTGAAAAGTCAGCAGAGCTCCTCTGCACGGTTCTCAGGATATTTAGCATGGGGTGTGGGAAGAACTGTAAGCTTTGTCACAGGTGAAAGTAGTCTTGGCGGGCTTTACCCTTGGACACACCATGAATAGCTTGAGATAGACTGGGTTGAGCCATCCTGGGCGTGGAATTCAGGAAGCGGCTCTGGGGACTCCACCTGGACTATTGTTTTTCTAATCAACCCTCAATGGGAGAAGGAGACCGCCCTTCCCACGTGAGACAGGCAGGCGAAGAGGAGAGAGCAGCAGCAGGTTCAGACCTGCTTGAGCACATGTGGATCAGAAGGAGGGTCAGCAAACAGGCTGGACCACCACGCAGGCCAGAGACACCTAGGGACCCATCACTTGGAACGGATACCTGAAGGTTCACTCTTTTTTCCCTTTAACCTTTTTTCCCTCTTGTGTGAGCTAGTTGGGCTGTATAATAAAGTTTAATTGTTAAAAAACAAAACCTACAATGGGGCTCGTGAAAATTTAAATCGTAGTGTTTCCTATGTGTGGTTCAAGAAGAAGCTATTCTAGGCTCAAACCAATTGTATCATCTGTCTACTATACCTGTTTGAGTTCACAAGTTAGTAATTTGAGGAAAAAGAAAAAGGTGACTGCATAAGTCAGTAGAAAAAAATATATGTGATGAAATAAGTTTTTCATGAAGGAGTATATTGGGACACATTGTAAAAGTGAGGAATTTCTCTCCCCCACTCTGAGTGTGTTTGTGTGTGTGTGTGTGTGTGTGTGTGTGTGTGTGTGTGTGTGTGTGATGTATTTCTATAGTTTACTTGAAATTATCTAGGTCAACAAATACAGGCAATGAAAGTTGAAAAGCAGTTAATTGTCTGTGGCAAGATGTCTTGGAAGGGGATTTAACCTTGGAATATATCCTTTTGTTGTAGAATGTGAATGACAGGCCTCCTGTATGCACACCACCACATTTAGAAACTCAGATTTATGCC
Organism: Acomys minous; assembly: GCF_964271855.1. Taxonomy (NCBI): domain Eukaryota; kingdom Metazoa; phylum Chordata; class Mammalia; order Rodentia; family Muridae; genus Acomys; species Acomys minous. Next base: position 32,440,861 of record NC_140487.1, read on the forward strand.
ACCTTTCGGGGTCCTTTCATTCGCCTCAATTGTGCAGACCAGGATTCTCCACAGGATCAACTAAGCTATTCAATCACGGAAGGTAAAGCAAGTGAATTCACACTGGCCTCGTCCACGCTGTTTTATATGATTCTCATGTCAGGCATTTTGTAACTGGTGGGAACATATCATAAAATATATCTTAAATGAAAACTTAAGCACGGAAATGAAAATAACCATTCATAATACAGTTTCCATTGTTGCATTACCTCATCTTTCTTAGGAAACACAAACAATCACTTCACGCTTTGGAGAGAAGGTGCTGAGTCACCATTCCTGGCCACCAGGCAGGATTTCCAGAACGATCTATTTCAAGGAATTCAAGATGTGGTGACTTTCCAGTTACTTATTGAAGTCACTGATGAATTGGGTGGGAATGAAGCTAGTCAGCTGACAGGCACTACTACAGTCATTATTCATGTGCTTCCCTGGACCACAACACAGCCAACTTCTTCCACAAGAACAGCTACAACTACGGTGAGTAACAGCGCTGGCCTGGGATTCTGAAGTAGTTTGAATTGGTCTCATAGAAAGGTCCTGAGAACTCTCATGGCAGTTTTTTTTTTTATTGTTTTGGGATTGAAAGACATTAGAAGGAGCAATTACTTCAATGTAGTAGAATTCTAATCTTCCAATAAGGAGAAGCTATTGTGTTGGTTAGTCAGTGCTGAAGTGAGGTGAATATATCACACATAGCCATTTTCACGTTCTTAGCTATTTAGAATGTCTAATAGCTATGTTGATTCTTGTCAAAGTATGTTTTTCTCTGTTTAAGTTAGTAGTCAAGAATAATTTATTATGGTAAAAGCATCATTTTGTGCTTAGAAATAATATTTAGCATCTTTCTCTTTTAAGAAGCATACAGCCTCATGAGAAGTTAGGCTGTGTGTTGTGTTGGTCAGTTCAAGTGACAATTCCACGTAACTAGTGACTGACAGCACAAGCACTTAGACTTGACATGTGTAAGCATTGAGTCGTAGAAGGTTAATGCAGTAGCTGAGCTAGATAGATGCACTCTTATTTCCAGATCCAAGATTCCCATGTAGGAGGACTTGGTGGCTCATGCTCCTCTGTGAGTTGGAAGCCAGCTGGAACTACAAAGGAAGTTCCGGGCTAGCCAGATCTTCACTGTGAGGCCCTGTCATAAACAGAACAAAGTAAAAAAAGATTTCCTCCTCTGTATCGTGTCCCCATATGGTAGAAGGAGCTCTCTCTGGTTTTCAGGGAGGGTACCAATCCCACTCATGGAGGCTCCCCACTCAAGACTTAATCACCCACTAGGAAGGCTCTGCCTCTTAGCACCATTCTGTTGTTGCTTAGGATTTTAACTTATGCATTTTGAAGAAGTACAAGTGTTCAGCCCTTAACACACTGAACTTAATAACTTTAGGATAGTTTACAAATACTACCCAGTGTCGAAATTACTATTTCAATATTTGAGGTTGAAAATAAGGTATGTTTGGGCGGGAAGTCTTTAGTTCTCCATTGTAGAGGAAGACAAGAATGTTGGTTTTTTTAAAAAAGATATTAATATTTTCATGCCAACAGAGAAAAATATTTCAAGGAATAGGCCTCAGTTATCCAAGGAAGAATATAATACATGCTAAGAAAGTGATGCCACAAGGTATTTTTTCCTTTTGGGACAAAGAGTGTTGACGGTGTAGCTTACTGATGAAGAAGAACGTGCCTGGCAAATAAGTAAGCTGTAGGAGCATGGGATGTCTTGAATCTGAAGGTTTGGGTATTAGGAAAGACCTGAAATTACAGTCATTTCACAGCAGAGAAGATAACCCATAGTGTTTGGAAGACTTTACTAATATTCAAATAAAGAGCAAATTCTGGTGTGGTAGACAATCGATTTGTGGATGACTTCAGACAAGTAAAGTTTAAATAGCCAACTCTCACAGCATATCCGTGAGCTCACTGATCTGTCTTTGATGCTCTCTGTGTAACAATGCTAACCCCAAGAGGCACACTTGAAGCCAAATAGTCACTTGTTGAATAAGTTACAGAAAACGTCTCATTTCTTGACTTTATAGTTAAGCTTTGTTTTAGCAATCAAAAACATAATGCCAAATTTAATAGTTCTAAAGCTAAAGAAAATACACTGACTTATGTTATGATGACACAATACTGCTTAATAAAGCGATGCACTTTATCAAACCATTAGCATGTAACAACTTGGATTTTCCTTCTCATACAGCCTTCATAAATAAAATAGTTTCACTCTCTTTGGCACTTTGTCTTCTGCTTAGGAGATTCTAGTCATACATTTTATTCAGTCATACTCCACCATTTACAATTTTAAATAGTCATCAGCAATTCATTTTAGGCCTCTCTCCTCACTGCAGAGTATATACTCATCAAACTTTCACATTCCACGAACATGTATTGAGCTATTTCATAAGTCAGGTAAACATCGCAATGGGCTTACATTTTTGGAAATGTCCTCAGATTAAGTTAGAGTAGCATTCCAAAGAGTTAAAATGCATCGTCCCTCCTTTCTGGGACAATGTGTACCTCACCTTCTTGTTCTCAGGCATTCTACTCTCCTGGATCCTGTTCTTCGTGAGAGATTATTTTAGCCTACATTGGTATTGTGGGGTGGTAACTACATCCCTCACAACTTATGCTTACATCCAAATTTCTGCCAAACAAAAGTTTGATTAAGAAGGTCTAGCAAAGCAGAAGCCATTACACTAAAATGGTAGGCAAAATAAACAAGTTCCATAGCAAAATATACACAGATTTTTTTTTTAAATTGTGGGAGAGCTAAGTGGTATTATAATCCATACAGTTCCCTTGGTGATGCACATTAGGATTTCTAACAGAGGCAGGACAATTAAAACTATCTGGAAATGATTACTAACGTGTGATTTACAAAATTATTTCCATGAAACAAGTGATTTTTTCCCTTAGAAGCCAAATCAACGTTACTGCTTGTTTGCATACTCACACAACACATAGATTTCTATAGGGAGGTACATATGTATACTTCTTACAGAAAAATGTTACTAAACTGGAAATCATCTTACAATCTCTGCATTTCACTCAAACATTTCTAACTTCAATGTGCTTGCTTGAGAGTTAGCAGTCATATATACAAAAGTAACTACATGTTATAAAATAGTTCCTAAAAATAGAATTTTAAAAAATGTTTTGTTAAAAGAATCACTGACCAGATGCTATTTAATTTAAGGATACTATAAAAATATCAGATAAAATTCATCCGTGTCTTTATTTGTCTCTTTACAAACCTCCTGAGAAAACTTTCGGCTAACTGTTGGCATACAATATTTAAGAAAGTTAAGGAAAAATAGATAATGAAGAAATTGATAAAAAATGGCTTCCGTGACAAAAAGTTGTTTTGAGAATTCTCTCAGACTCCTACTGAAAGATTTTAAAAGGTCTAATGGCTTACTTAAGGAATAGAGGCTTTGTTTTTCATTGTGGAGGCTCTACAGAGGGGTGATGAGATACTTGTATCAGACACAATGTTTCTAAGTTTGATAGTGGTTAATAACAGCAAAAAGAATACTAAGTGAATATTGTGGAATAAATGCACACAGTAGAAATTAGCCATTTATTGTAATGATTGAGATGAAGGAGGCCAGAAAATAAGGACTTTGTATAGAAATATGGCTGCATAAAAATTATATATATACATGAAATAGTTCATATATACACTATGATATAAAAATTTCTGTACATTTTGCTCAAAAGGAAATGAATATCATACATCATTGGAATAAGATTTTTTTCTTTAGCCTTAGCAGTTATTATTATAAAGTATTATTATTATAAAGCAATCTTCTACTTAGAATGTCAGACTATATATGAAAACTTAAAAATATTTTAAATGGTCAAAGTACACTGCCAGAATTTTATCTGATTCTAAAATACAATTATGAATCCCATTATAAAAACAGAACATTCTTAAAAGCAGACTGCTCACAATATTTGCTTGTGAGTTTTACAGAAATGAAGTCTTAATGATAAAAAGCTTAAAAAGTTAAGTTTTTATTCAATTATGGCATAAATTCTATAGAATACATTGTCATTCTGAAATTCATTATAAATTCAAAGAGAGAAAGATTATATAATGTACACATATATACATGTTTATATACATGTATACACACACACATATACAGAGAGAGGAGAGAGAGAAATATCAACATAAGTTTCTTGTAGTTTTGGGAAAAATACATAGGCTATCTCAGAAATTACAATCTATATAAAATATTCCACAAATTTCTGCATATTTTATAATGGCAATTATAATGCAAGTATGGTCAGAGGAAAAATATCACATGTCATAAAAAAGTTATGTGACACTTTTTAATTGGAGAAGGTGGGAGTTCACGAGCTATAGAATCTGAGGAAGTCTATCTTCCCTCAATCCAGAACAATACATGCATGTGCATAATTTTGTATTCCATTTCAGAGACTACTAAGAAAAAAATAAGGAACTGAAATTACAAAACCTTGACTAAAACAATACTATATAATTGCCTCTGACTTTGTAAAAAAAAAAAAAATGCTTCCGTGAATAAATATGTTCCCCTTGGTACAAAGTAAACAAAGAAGTCAGACTACCTAGCCACTGAGAGCACTATAAAATACTCCTTAAACATGGTGACACTTGGCAAGATCGTCATTAGAATAAATAACATAATCCCTAAAGGGGCAGAAACAAGATGGAATCATTTTAACTACAGAATGACTTAGTTAAAAGGCTAGCAACAAGTAAGCCCAACCACAGACTGATGAAAATAAACAGAAGCACTGTAAAGTGTCTCCTGGTCACCTCATACCTCCTCATTCAGAGCCTTTTTCCTCAAGACAGGTAGGGAAGAGAGACACTAAGTCATCTTTCATGAGCTGAATTAAATTCTTCAGCTTAAATGTATGTTGTCTAAAGAGACAATGAGGTAACTGGCTAGACACTGTTTCCTGCAAATACAATTCCCCAAAGGAATCATGAATCAAAATTCCAGAGACTGTGTGCAGCAAATTGAGCCCATAATAAAAATTCCAGGCCTAATGTCTATTTTGACAGAAGGGAAGATGGTAGAAACTTTAAATCATCTTAATTTGTAACTATGGTTTTTATTCTTATTTCAACATAGAGCATAGGAAGGAGAGAGTCTGTAAATAACTCTGCTCAGCCTTTTCATCAGGTCTTCTGGGTAACACATCCATACCTCATGATGCATATCAGTACAATGAAAAGGCTTTTATCCTGTCAGTGAAGAGCTGAGAAGACATTAGTGCACGGTGTGGCAGAACTCGTAATTCTTTATCGCCTGTACTGAATCTAAACTTTAGAAGTGAATTCTAAGGCTGTCTTGGATACTTCCAGCTCTGTTTGCTTGCTCCCTTACTGTACTCAAGGACATATTACTTTCCCAAGCCTACTTCTGTCATGCCAAAAAAAAAAAAAAAACCAAAACTTGTTAATATGTATCCCATGAAATATTTTACAATTGATAATGTAACTAATTAGAGCCCACTATAGTTTTCAGAAAGTCCTTTTTTTTTTCTGATAAGCCTCCCATAGAATTGAAGTTGATCACCATGGGGACGATTATAGCATAGAGGTACACAAAGGCCCCATCCCAGAATTCCGTTTTGTTTTGTCTTTTTAGAGTTGGTATATCAGCATGCTCTCAGACCTGCCTATCTTATTCCTTATGGAACTTAAAGCATAGAAAACCTTTCAAAGCGAGTGGGATTCATTCTTACATGTAATAACAAAATACTATTAAGTGATCAAAATGGATGAAAGCATGTATTTTTTTTTTTTTTTTACAAACTTAGCCCTTTTAAATAATAACACATCACCAAAGCCATTTTTAAAAGAGAGCGTACCCATAAAAGCAACTGGTAACCTGACTCTAATCATTTTCCTTTTATGGTTTTTGGTTTGGTTTAGTCTGATTTTTTAATAGACCTCATGTAAATACTTGGCTTGACCTCCATATGTAGCTAAAGCTTGCCTGACACTTATCATCTTCCGGCATTTACTTCATAAATGCTGGAATTAGAGAAATGTGCCACTGTGTCTGGCCTTTTTGCTTTTATTTTGAAACTGGGTCTTACTGTATGTCACAAGACAGTTTCAAATTGATGATGCCTTTGCTTTAGAAGATGAACTACTGAGATTACCAGTGTGTGCTCAAGGATAAATGTAATCTTTGCTTTTATAAAGCAAGAGCAGAGATAAGATAAATGTATGCATTGCTGTGAGCTACGTCTAAACACACTCTGCATTAGCTTAGAAAGTAGAGCTCTCTGGAATTTATTTGATCATTGCCTATCTTTATCTGTTGAACTGAATTTTTTTTTTTGATATTTCTATTTTCCTATTATGAAATCTGAATTCTGAGAAAAAGAGCCATAGTAGTAATAAATGATCATACACTGGTTAGCCAGGGAATGCTATGAATTCATGCAAAATTCTTATAGTCTTTACTATAATCTTTTTAACTATGCATCCTTGTCCCAAACAGAGACTGTTTACCCAAATAAAGAGACAGTCATAACTACAGTTTCTAGCTAGAGTCAGAGTCCTTTTCTGTCCACTTTTTCTGCCAATTTTGCATTTTGAAACATGTTCATGCACATTTAACTCTTTCTAGACACCAAAGATTGACTATCATTTTTATGAAGGATAAAGAAAAATATATTAAATAATTTATTTTTGTGGCATGGAAAATTAACCTTGGGCATCACACATACCAGCCAATCACTCTGCCAATAAGCAACACCCATAGATTTCCTTTTACAAAGTGGGTTTTTTTTTTGTTTTTTTTTTTTTGTGTGTCAGAGTCTCACTAACATGATAAAGCTGGCCTTGAACTTGTGGTCTTCCTGCCTAGCCTTCTGAGTATCTGGGACTAATGGGCTGCAACCAAGAGACATGAAAACATGTAACTTCTTAGTAAAGTGAAAGAATTTCATAGCATGTCAAATTACTTCTAAAACAGACCATTAAATGTTGAAACAGTGAACTGATAACAATAAATATAGAACCTTCATCATTGGGTAGAAATCAAAGAGCCTGTGAAGTGTAACTTTGAAGTGAATTGTGTCTGTCTTACTGGCTGTAACAGGATGTAGGACACATGCAAAATGTGGAAGAGATAAGGAAAAGATGAAATGATTCAATTATATTATAATCTCAAAAAATAATTAAAAGTAAAATAATTTATTATAGAAAGTAAAAGAAACAATAGCATCCTCACTGAGTAAGACTGTGTCTGGTTGCACCCACTGAGGTCAATAGTTTTTAATCTTGTACAAAATGCATAGAGCAAAGTCCAATGGTTTCAGTGGTGATAATGTAACTACGGTGGTTTGAATAAGAATGACCCCTATATTTGAATACTTAGTCATCAAAAAAAGTGGCGCTATTTGAGGATTAGAAAGTATTCCTTTGTTGGACAAACTGTGTCTCCAGAAATGAAGTGGGCTTTGAGGTTTCAAAAGCCCCATACCAGGTCCAGCCTGCCCCCTCTTCTTGAAGATCAGGATATAGCTCACAATTACTTCTCCTGCATCATACCTGTCTTACTCTCCACCATGATGAGAGTGGACTAAGCCTCTGAAACTGTAATCAGACCTAAAATGATGTCAGGTCATGTAGAGTCGGCTAACACAGTTTTCATACTGGTAGAAAACAATCTTAGGTCCAGACGGAGTGGCAGAGTCCAGCCTTAGTGATGAGGCAGGTCCTGGCTTGACTCTTTGTCTTTCCTCTCCATCACTAGGTAAATCTGTGCTGAGTCATTTACTACACTGAGCCTCACCTTCCAGTCTGTCAATAAGGATTACTAACAGAGGTTTCATCAACACTTCCTAACACAGTGGCCAGAACAGAAGATGTAATTAATATATAACATGCTTCATAAATGTTTTCTAATTGACTGAAAACATAGAAATAGATGTTTCTTGTTATGAAGTTTTCAGCACAAACAACTTAGTTCTCATTTACAGTTCTCATGAAGAAAGGAGAAAATTTTCCATGTTTTCTTTATAACATTCAAGTTTTCTAATGTTAGTTTTGTAGCTTTTACTATCTATAGTAAGCGTCTATGGAAGTGGAAAAAAAAACATCATTTTTGCTTAAGTCAGAAATTAAAGTTATTTGACACTTTCATTAGACCTCTTTTCTGTATTTAATAAAATATTTGAGAATAAATGTTAAATGAAGATTCTCACTGACAATCTTTTTTTAAAAGTCTCAGTGACAGGGAAATGGAATAATACAAAAGGTAGAAGAACTCATCTAAATTGAGCTGTACAACTACATAGCCTGGGACACCTGTGTGCGTCTGATTACAAACACTAGTGAAATATTCCATGACAAGAAATAGTATTATTGTCTTTTCCGTAAAGTATAACAAGTTAAGTAATCAAGGTTATGAATCAAAATAAATTAGCTGCATATAGCAGTAAAAAGTTTAGTACAGGACCAAATGACAGATGGGAAATTCTTCTGTTTTCACCAGTGATTTACCTAAGGGTGAGATAAATGTCTGATGACATACAGAGTTGGCCAGTCCAGAGCAGTGTGTCTCATCGCTCCTCATGTTCTTCACTGTAGGAGACACCACTTCGGTGTCTGAGTCCGCTAGTCCGCTTAGGTAAATGTGAAAGCATTTGAAAAATGTATCACCCTATATTTCAAAGCAAACATTAAAATTATACATTTTGCATGACAATGAACGCACAATTTAAAATGAATTCTGTGACATTTAGTATTTAATAATTAAAGTCAATTTCCTTGGGAACATTGTACAACTAACATTTGAGCAAGATTTCTTACCTAGCAGTGGAATTTTTTTTGTCTTTAAATGCATCGATACTTGAGCTTTCCCATTTAAAAAGTGATGTCATCTAATCAAATTCAAAGATTTGACTGTTTTTGTCACATTACAGAGTTAAAACCTGAAATACTGAGAGTCCAAGTTCTTTTCTCAAGTTTAAATTATTATCTCAAGCCCACAGACTTACTAAATGATATAGTCATAAAGATCATAAAAAATCAGCAAGGCTTGAAGCTTGAGGAATCATGTGAGTAGTGTAGCAACTGAAACATGAAATAGAAGAAAAGGTCCATAGCACACAAAGCCTGCGAAGTCCCAGTAAGCACAGAGGTTGGTTTCCAGCAAATTAAGTTACAAGTCATTTTGACAAGTGCTGTAAAGAATAAACAAATGTGGGGGGCAGATGTCATATCAAATTCTGGCGTGAAGCACGTGAGAAAGTCCCAGAAGAGTTGGTGGAATTTTAGGTGGGTTCTCATGGCTGGAATGAGGAGTATGGACATTACGCAACGGCCACAGTTGAGAAAATGTAGATTCGAGAGCACACGGCTTTTTTTTTTCTCTATAAAATCAATGTGTCCTTAGACAGAAAGGGAGGTTGGCCTGAGGTAGGGATAGTGACTAAATTAGGCAGACTGACAAAACTTGGAGAGTAGGAAAACAAAAACAAAAACAAAAACAAAAACAAACCAAAACGAACCAAAACAACAACAACAACAACAAAACAAACCCACAGGCAAGTAAGTTAGACAGACCGGTGCTATAACAAACGCTATAACAAACGGTCAGGCAGGCGCTGCTGACTGTGACTCCTGTGAGCTGGGGTCTCCAACAGACTTGAAGACAATGAAACATAAACTTTAACAAGCCTTGTGAGCAGTGAGACAATAAAATCCCACATCTAGGACTTTCAAGTTGTTTTGAATCACAAGTGAGAGTTGTGTAGCTCGAGGGAGTCCAACCTACACTAAATCCACATTTAAATATTTACTCAGGGCACAGGATTACTAGACGGATTAGAATAGTTCAATGTGCTGAACAAAAGTTTTTATTAGGATAAAATGAAACAAGAGACAGAGAAGGCCTTGTACTAAACACCCTGTACAAATACAAGCCATTTATATTGTATTAATACCTGGAGAAAGATTTTGCTCTTTTTATATCACTTCTCAAGGTATTATCCTGACTTCTCTAAGGAAACTGACATAATTGACATTTAAGTTTGGGTTTTTAAGAAATGAAAAGTGTTAGATAAATTTTAGGTGAGCACATGAGAAAACAAAAGAGGAAGAGCCTCAAAAACAAGTCTTTTCCTGTTGTCAGGGAGAGAAGCACAAACAGCAGGTGAGCATCAAGCGCTGTCAAGTCAGTGTCCTAGAGCGGGATAGTTGTGTGTGGGAGCGACAGTGGCTGTTTGCAAGACTGTGCCTCGCTTTTTAAACTTAAAATTGTCACAGTGCTTGAAGTCTGAGAGTATGAAGCGTAGCACAGGACACTGAAAGGAGCGCGGTCTTTGAAGGCACACAGAGATGCCTGTGAACTCCTTTTCTGCCATTTGGACTTGGCACCCTATAGGAGGCTCTGAGGTACCACCCATCTCCACTTCTTCCTTGACCACGGTGAGGCCCTCTCCCCTGAGATGGGAATTAAGAGCCATAAATAATTAAGGTAGTTTGACATTAGGGTCCCCAGTAGTTAGGAAATAAATCTTGTGCCTGAGATTCGAGATTCTGTATTATCTTTATATGTTGAGCCCCAGAGTACTAAAAATAGTCAATAAACACTTGATAGAAGGAAGAAAGAAAGGAAGATAAGCAAGTGCAGTTCAGCCTTTGTCTTTGTATATTGTGGCAAATGTACTCGAAAGGGCATTTTATTATTATAGTAGTAGTTTAGTTTTTGAGAAGGAGTCTTAAGATGTTGCACAGACTGAACTCCAACTCCTTAGCTTTGGTAATCCTCCAGTCTCAACCTCCACAGTAGTTGGAACTCTAAGGGCGTTCCACCACACCCAGCTATGTCTTAATGATCTGAACATAATGCTATGCTTAAAAGTGACACCTTGTCAACCTTTGGGTCTATCTATCATTTAGAAATACGGTACAACAATATTTATTTATGAGAATTAGATCACAGCAGTTAAACAGGCATTGCTTAAGCTTAATCTGATTTCCTCCTCTTTCTTTGTTCGGACCTGTCCACACTCGTGTGCTGTCATTCAGAATGGTTGTCATACAATGCTTAATCTTAACAGCCACCCAGGTTCAACACAGCTAGCTTCCCTTTCACTGAATTGCATAAGTAGTGAGATTACATCCACCTCCCCTGCTCACTGATCCTTTTCGCAAACGTCTCCCTTTGCAGCCATTTTCCGTGCTTCCCACTCCCATGCCATTTCTGTGAAACTAGCTTTATAGAGTACATTACCTTAAATGTCACACCAGATGCATGCATTTACAAACTTATCCTATCTTATGCTGCCATCTGCTGGATGCCACTGGTCCTCAGGCAAGGACTTTGGTCACAATCTGCTGAAAACCTTATTTGCTTAGTAGTTTCTTAACGGGCACAGTTGGGATAGTAATCGAAATTTATATGCAGGGGGAAGAGGGAATGTTGTGTTTCTTGGTAGGAAACAGAAAAGTCCAGTAATGCTGTGATTCATTTTCGAATAATACTTTGTCCTTTAAAGAATTTGCTGGCTCACCCTTTATGCCATTTTGCCAGTATTAATTAATTTGTGTCCAGCAAGATCTTCACAGAATCCACAAAGATACATCAGAAATAGTCCTTGCTCAGTAATAGTTTATTTTCTATCAGGAACAGTCACAAAGAAAATAAATATGAAGAAATTCTCTCAGTATATACTGTATTTCATATTTTTTTTTGTCGATTGCTCTGTTAATGCTTAAGAAGTATTTATTACATTTTTTCTCAGATTACTACCTCTGTCTTAAGGAAGATCTCATACTACTGGATGCCTGACAGCTGGTTCCCAGCAGTCCTCACTCTAACAGGAGCTCTCTGTGTGACATGTCTCTACGCAGTTGCATGGTGTCTCTTCAGAGAGTAAGATTTTAGTTGCTCCTTCCTTTTGAACTTGTTAATAAGGAACTCAATCAGAGGAACCTTCAAAATGAGGACAACAGTGGAAACAAGGACTTTGAGAAAATCTTTCTGTTATTTTTCATGCTTTATCATGATTACTGTTTTACACGGGGACTTTGAGTCAATGCTGGTATGGTTGATTGGAAGACACTGGGTTTTTTTTTTTTAAATGACCACAAATAATATTTTAAACTATCCATATGTGTAATCAAGGTCAAGATCCATGATTATATTTGCTTATTAAAAGGGAGGCAGAAGTCACAAAGTAAGAGACCAAAGAGCCTCAAGAGTAATTAGAGGAGGGCTGGAACAATCTGGTAATTATCTTCATAGTTGGGCTATTGTGACAGGTGAGGACCTGAGCACAGGCATGGTAATGGACAGTGTGTTCTTCAGGAACACATCCTTCAGCAGAAAAGGAATTATATCACAGAGCAGGGTGATAAGGGGCTGACTGAAATGCCAGCATCTTTCTATGCCTTGGTGGTGCATGTCTTTAATCCCAGCACTCGGGAGGCAGAGGCAGGTGGATCGCTGTGAGTTCGAGGCCAGCCTGGTCTACAAAGCGAGTCCAGGACAGCCAAGGCTAACACAGAGAGACCCTGTCTCAAAAAACAAAAACAAAAACAAAACAAAACAAAAAGAACTCTTTCTTGTCCAGAGACACTGGCAAGAGAAAGTTTTATTGAGAAAGTGCCACTGCAATAGGCTTTGGAAGAGTAAATGGGAGCAAAAATAAAAGAAAGATGTGGAAAATACTTTATTTATATCAAGGGTGATTCATTCTCCTTTTTATATGCATAACAATGGAAGTGGGCTCAAATGAAGCTATTATCCTTCTAACCTTGGCTCTTATCTTGAAAGATGGACTTCAGATTCTGAAAGGTAAAATGGCATGATCCAAAGGCAAAGGAAAAGCTAGCAAGAAAGTTTAAGAAAACAAAAAGAAGACAGCTGAAAGGATTGTCAGAGCCGTTTGCTGGGCATGGCATGACCACATGGGCTCACAGCATTAGAGGTTGCATGCACAAGATCTGCACAAGACCAAGTCTGCCAAAATTCCAGCAGGGCCAAGGGGCAAGGGGGATCATGATTTCTTACTCCTAGCTGTGGAGATATTGGCATTGACTGCTGCTGGGGTTGGAGCAGGGTGTCTATGCCTTCAGGGATGCAGCCTTTGAAAGGCTACACAGGTTTCAGCAGATTTTCCTTCATTCTTATACAAACAACTGACACTAAGTGGACTGGATGTGTCTAAAACCAAGAGCACTTGGAATTAGGAAGGAAAGAAGTAGGCAATAGGGAAGAATAGTGGTCACTGTTTCCTTTGCAAACACACTCCTGTATTTGATTCCTTCCAGGGTTCCTGCCTGCTCAAGACTATTTCCTCCCTGTCACAGGCAACAGAGTCAAGCAAGTCTCATGGAAAAGGATGCTGTACAGGCACCCAGGTAAAGAAGATGTGATGCTTTCAAGAGAGAAGTCTGAGACTCTACAAGTGATTCAGTGTATTGAAAATTTAGATATTTGTAATGTCAGTGTTCGAAAGGTTAAACCTTACCTTTAAATTCTACATCAATTTTAAAAGTAGCCTTATTCATCAATGTTTATTGACCACACAATACATTTCTAGGCCTGAGATCATAACAGAGAGCAAAGTCAGACTTGAAGTTAGAATTGTAATCTATAACATTAAGGCACTGTTAAACTCAAGCTGTTTCTTTAATGAGGAGAGACATACAGAAGAACAAGAACCAATAGAATACTCTGCAGAAATTTTACTTAGCATTGCATCAAAACACATTACTTATTTCTAGAAGATTTAATATTAAACACTAGTAATATACACTATTAATCTGAACTTTAAAATTAACTAGCTATATGTTATAACAAGTTCAAGGTTATTCAAGCTACTTTGAGCACTGTCCTAACTATGGCATTGTGTAGGAAAGGTAGACATATTGATTTATAAAAGTTAACTTATATCATTTATCATTTGCTTATATTAGCACTGAAATATATTTTTTGTATTAAAGATTAAAATTAATATGTCAAATATGTTCTATAATAGGTATGAAAGTTCACTGAGTGTTGGCACCAAACAAAGCACAAGACCAAACTTGCTGCCTGGAAATGATAAAGTAAGGACAAAGAGAAGAAAACAAACTGTAGAGTCCAGAATGCCTATCTTTTTGCCATTTCACAGAATCTAGACAACAAAAAGCATGTGAGAATACGTGATAGTTAATCGTACCTCATAAATGTAAATGAGAGTTTATTCAATTTAATTCAAAGTGGAAGCAAACTTGAAGCAGGTAGAGGTCCCATGACATTTTCAGGATTTGATGCTCAGATCACTAAGGAGGCAAGAGACAGGGCTGTTATATTTGTAGAGGTCAAATTGGTAGCAGATATTGCAGACATAGCTTTCAAGTATCCTTTGTTCAGTCTTTAGGTGTCATAAAACTACATGGAAATTTGATGGGGCTGTTGCTAAGGGTAATTTTGATGTTTGTTTATCTTTATCAACTCAGTTACTCAGTGGAAACTTGCCTTGTGTCAAACTGTCTCAAGAGACGGTTTCAATTGGTGTATTCATTGAGTATATGTTGTTTTTTAATGTATTTGTTACTGTTTAAGAATTTTATACACAATAGGGTGTGGTGGCACACACCTGTAATCCCAGCACTCAAAAGAGACAGGCAGATCTCTGTGAGTTTGAGGCCAGCATGGTCTACAAAGTGAGTTCAAGACAGCCAAGTTTATACAGAGAAACCATGTCTCAAACAACAACAACAAAACAAAAACAAAAAACAAAAAGAAAGAAAGAAAAAAAGATAATTTTATACACACATGCAATGTGGTTTTGTCAAGTCCATCCTTTCCATGTCCTCTGCTATAAATCCTCCTATAGTTACTTTATTCCTGAGCCTGACTATTTTCTCTCAGTCTAAGGTGATAAGGCGATTTCCCCCCCTTACTGATTCCACATAATGCTGCCAGTATGTGTATGGGTGAAGGGTCATCTACCAAAGCCTGATTATCTGCCACAAGAGCTGCATCTTTAAGGAACACTAACTTTCTTCCTAATGAATTTTGTTTTGTTTGTTGCCAGCACTCAGTGAACTTTCATACCTATGACAGAACATATCTGAAATATGAGCATTTTCAGAAGAACAGATATTTTTTTTCTCTTCCAACAACTGTTGATTGCCAATGGCTCCTCAGCTAGAGGTGGGACTGTATGACCACCTTCCCTTGCCATGCTGGAATTTTGTCTGGCTTCATTTTATGCAGGTCTTGTGAGTGCTTTTCTCAATTGCTGTGATTTTTATATGTGAAGCTGTGCTCCCATAAAAACCATCTTGTTCTTGTCATCCTCTGGCTCTTACAAACTTTCCACCCTTCTTCTGCAATGATCCCCCAAACTTTGGAGGATTGCAAATAAAACAATGACTTCAAACCATGATGCTTTTGAACAACAGAAACAGATTGTTTTTCTAAAACTACACGTGACTTGGCATCTTTGACAAGTAAAATAGTTTTGAGTCAACACCGTGGCAACTAGAGCTTATATAATGTTAACCAATACTATTAGCCCAAAAGTTATTTATTCAATACCCAACTATAAAGATTGTTTTGCAGAGTACTTGAAAGTATTTAAGGAGATATTAACATGAGTTTCACTATTCATATACCCATATTTCATCTTGGAGAAATACAAATAAAGCATTGTAAGAAATAATGATAGTAATTGATAGATTCTTAAAATGTGCATCTCATGTATGTAAGTGCCACAAGATTTCAGAGTCCTACAATGTCCCTGGGCGGTAGAACAACCAGAGAAAGAACAGAAGAATGAATGTGGGATGGCATGTGAAGAAGTTGCATTGTTTTATCATGGGAAATGTAGAAAGATCATACATGTTTATCTTGGCACTGAGCATGATTTACAAACTCCATGACATTTCACAACCTTTCCTTTCATTTGGACCAGTATTCATCTTTCTTTTGCCTTCCTCACGCTCTAGGACTCTGCTTGCCTGGTCACAGTGCCTTGGTGCCACCTTCTCTTATTTTCCTTACTAATCTAAGTTAAATGCATCCACAGAAGCCTGCACATACTTCATCCTTGCCCTATCATGCAGTATGAATGCGTATGCATGCATTTTCCACAACATGATATCTTTTATGTTCCTCGTTGATACAATTTTTTGTTCATTTCACGCGAAGAATGTCATCATTGAAGTTATGTTTGAACACAAGTCCCATCATCTCAAAGATTGTGGCGGCAATAAGAAACTTACTTTTAAATCCCTTTTCATCTCTCTGTGTACATTGCTTTCATATTCCGAATTACTACAATTTGATACTGGTACCATCATATGTTTTACAAACACTATGCATATTAATCTTACCACTGAACTAATTCCTAAGGACTCTTTTCCAGTATGTCTTCCGGTATCTACCATGGAATTTTGAACTCTCTCCAACATGGCCAACATATATCATCACCAGTCAGTTCTTTAATTCCTTCATTCCTGCTCTCCCATTCCACTCATTCTAGACATACTTTCCCGTGGCAACCCTCAAGACTTTAATGTCATGAAAATTTTAACACTTTCAAAACTCTAGATTACAAACATACTCCTTTTGGTTATTTTTCAATTTGGTTCAAAATATTCAATATTTATCAATTTACCTAAACACATTTATGATGATTGCCATGCTTCTATTTTTTTCATTGCCGTGTACAGTGCATTTTCTCTCTCTCTCTCTCTCTCTCTCTCTCTCTCTCTCTCTCTCTCTCTCTCTCTCTCTCTCTCAGTGTGTTTGTGTGTGTGTGTATGTGCGTGTGTGTGTGTCTGCATATCTGTGTGTGTATGTGAATATATACTTGTGGGTATATGAAAGACAGAGATCAATGTTAGATATCTTTCTAAATCACTTTTCATGTTTTTTGTAGACCAACACTCACTGATTGGCTAGACTGGCTGGCTAGTAAACTCTGTGGTTCTGTTGATCTATTGTTCCCTGCCCATGGTTAGGATGATAGACTTGGTTGACCAGGTCCAGAATTTGACAGGATCCTCGTGCTTGTGCAGCAGGCCCTTACCCACAATGCTATCTCCAGAGCCCTGTGTATTTTCTTTCCCCATTATTCATCTAATGCTGCACCTTGCTTCTATCTGTCTTGGTAATCCAAAGATGAGGCTCCACTCACAAACATTTCACTTCTTCCTCCTACTATCTCCATTAAAGTCATTTAGGGGAACTATCCAATCCCAATTAAATCCACATATCACTATTGTATGACATTAAGCCACACTGTGTTTCCTAGGAAAATAACATAATTCTGTCTTTTGGACTCACTATGACAATGTTTTCAAATGGCAGCTCTACATAACCAGCCTGACTACAGATTTATAATCAATTAGCTTTCCCACTTTGGATGAGGATACTTGACAGCTCTTCCATTTCCCCCTAATTTCTAATACATTTCTGTCTTTTCAGTTTGAACTGTGATATCTCTGCACACTTCACAAACAAAAAGATGAGATTAAATTTCAAATTCTGTCAGACATGCTTGAGAGAAGCCTCAGTAGTTCGCAGCATATGCTGCTCCCAATGTTGGCTCCCAATGCTTAAAACCATTAGCTTACAACTGCCTGTAACTCCAGCCCTAGGGAATCAGGTGCCTCTGGTCTTTATGAAAACCCCACATAAAAATACATACACCTACATGCATGCACATACGTGTGTATGCATGCACATGCACGTAAATGCACGATTTTAAATAAATAAATATTTTAACTGCTTTCTTGGTCCCTTAAAAACCCACTCAGAAATCCTCTTCTATTGAATCTGCCAAGTACCATGATGTCTCTGTGTTTGTTATGTACAAAGTAACCCTCTCTGATAGTTTCATCAAAAATATTTGTCTGTTCTGTTTCTGCTAATTTGCATGGCCTGAGGTAGGGAGTCACTGTTATTTTGATTTTCTCAGATCCTCACTATTCTGTTTTAAAGGTATTTTTAGTGATGCCATTCACCTTTTAGGAACCACTTCAGTTTTTCTTAGGAAAATTGACTAGCTGTATATAGCTGCTAACCTCCAAATCTACAGTCAATTCAAAAGAGGGTCCTCAGAAAACCAATATTCATATATCCCCTTCCCAGGTCCCTATGATGTACAATTTAGGAGAGAATTGTGATTTCACTAAACCTATTGCTATAAATCCAATAGGAAAGTCACACTAAATGTTCCCTGTTGGTATCAAACAAGATGATTACTCCGTTGTCAGATTTCTTGTGTATAAAGGACTCTAGGATAATAGGACATAATTGTAAAACATTATTCTTATTAATATTTATAAGATAATTAATATTGCCAGCATCTGCATATAGGGATAAAAACTTGTAATAAAATAATAAATGTAAATTTGTTTTTTTCCAGCCATCAGTAGTTTAAGATGGACGTGCAATTGATTCTGGTAAGAAGTATATCATGTCAACTCTCCTGCTTCTAACACATGGAAAGCTTGCATAACACTGAAGAGACACATTGTGATATAATTTATATTACACTGTAAAGGTTTTATCACATTAAAAATACATATGCTTAAAGATACATATGCATTATACATTATTGTACTCTTAGAATAACTATTGTTTCTTTTTCTGATCAAATGATTGATTCACAAACTTTGGGGTTAATATTTTTGAAATGTATATTACAAAAACTCATAGACCTTATTCTTCATTTAACTAGTTTCAAGTACTTCTAATAAATCCCATTAATCTCAACTGTTTCCTAAGCAGCTTTAAGTAATAGTTTGTTTTCTGAGGCCAGGCAATTGCTTCCTATTTTGCCTTACTCTTTGTTTTCTGTATTTCTCAGAAACTGAAGTACTGTATTCATTGCGGTTGTATAATGACACAAACTATTTATGAATGACATTGCAGAAATCTGTTCAAGTCCAGGCCAATATGAATAAAATGTATTCCTCATGACTTTATAAAGACAGAAATAATTACATTCCAATTTTACCACAGAAAATAATTGTTTGTGTATGTGGGGATATCAAATTGCCAAGACTTGCAGTCATTAGCTGACCAAAATGAACATGTTTTTACTCTCCTTAAATGTAAACTCCAAATATATTTTATTGTTTCTGATACTGTATTCCTATTTATAGTTTGTAACTCTGGCACAATGTGCCAGGTCTTTGTTCTTTTGTAAAGGACATCTTTATATATATATGCTGGTTATGTTGATTTTTAAATTTTAGGTGACTTCAACACATTTAACTCTTTCTCAACTAGCTAACCATTGTTTGAAAAGAGGATAGAATTCATATCCTCTGCATAAACTCAGTTGAATGTCAATATCTATTGTGCTAAGAAACTAACAACATATAGAATAATGCTGATCTCTGCTATCCTTAGAAGGCAGTATGATATGCCAGTTAAATTATATGCCTCCAGCTAAGTAAACACCAGCCATTCTAGCTGTGTTTGACTAAAGGGGGATTTTGTATTCAAGATATTGCAAGTAATCATTAAGAAGACAAATATCATTAATAACCATAATGTGTGCAATCAGGCATGATCTGTTTTTTTTCTAGAGGTTTGTTTTGTTTTGTTTTTAGCAGAACTGAGGAAAGAGGACAGTAGCACAACATAGAAGACTTCATGTGATAACTTAGCTTTGTGCAACTATACTATAAAGCTCTGTATCTGGACATTATCTGTCTCTGTCTCTGTCTCTGTCTTGGATATATAAAGATAGGCTATGGGGATATTTTACTGAAATTGTAAATGAGGTAAACAATATATATCGTAGATTCAGATGTGAAAAGTATAAGAAGACAAATTGAAGCTTGGCAATATTTTGGAGTTATAATTTCATTTTTTCCTTTCCATATACCACTAGCCTGTTCCTTTTTCTATACTCTGTTACTGTCATTGTTAGGACTTACTGACATCTGTACCAAAAACAAGGACGACTAGGGATAGAATACAGGAACCACTAGTTTATGCCTCAAAATTCAAATGTGCACATAAGCGTTATACTCTGTCTCTAGCGGCAACCATGATTTTATCGTACAAGTTAATAAATTAACATACAAATATCTCATTATGATTATATAAGTATGCTATGAGAGAAATAAGGCCTGAGTAAATGCATAAGGAACAGATGAAATCCTGAGTGCATCTGTACTTTTGACAAGGGCCTGAAGTCTTTACAGCATGGGAAATTGTAAAGCCTTTCCAGGGCCCAGTATCAGGACTTGTCAACGGTGTGCTCTGCTCAAAATACAAAGGTTTACCAATGATTGACCACTGTTACAAACACTAGAAGCACAGCTTCTTCCTCCCTGGTGACTGAAACGTGAGCCTGTGCCCCATGGAGACTAGCTAACTCTTCTTCTCTGGGCTGTACATAAGAAACATGCTACACTATCAGTTTGTTACATGGTTGGTGTTGCTCCTTCAAGAGTCAGATGGCCCATCTGTCTGAAAACAGCCCAGTTTCTCTGTATGCATGCCTGTGGGCCTGTCATTTCTTCATTCCTGTATCACCTTAGTCAGGTTTTCAGGACCAAGCCATGAAGCATGTGACATGAATACACCTCACTGAATAACACACAAGCGTGATATTTTGTTTGCTCTCTTGTTATGTTCTACACATTTCCCATTTTATCATGAAATATATACATTTCCAGGAAGAAATCTAGTGCCTCTTTGCATTACACATGAATGTTTATGTGTGAACTATTATGATATTTTAACTTGAACATCAAAAGATTAGACAAGATACGAACATTAAAATTGTGAGAGAAAAAAAGTTCCTAACAAACTTCCTATAGCTGCTGACCTGTCATGTGTGTTCAGCTTTGGAGCCACTTTTCTAGAGATCCAGTGTAATAGACCTCAAGATGGAGAAAATGGTGATTATCTGCATCAAATTACTTATCTCATGCATTTTTACTCATTTTTGTACTTAAGGAATGGTTTGATATGCTTTATATTTGAAATATAGTATTAGTTTAGCTAATTTCCTTATGGACTGAAAAATATAAATTTGTCAATTTCTCAAATTAACTTTCTTTCTATATGTTTCTGTTGCATAGAATCCAAATTCCATGACATTTCCATTTTTTTCATCAAAGATTTTTCCTTCCAAAGCTCTTCCCTATCACTCCATGCAACTTGGTAAAAGAGCTACAACAATGTCTTCTTCACCATACATTCCCTATGAAGTGTTACTGTCCCATTAAATATCAGTGATTTATTTTATGTGTGTTTGCACATACATGCATGTGGTTACACATTAAAACCTGACCAAATGTTTACATTGAGTTTGTTTCTTTTATATCCATTCTTGAGTTTTCTCAGCCAGTTGGAGTCAAGTACATGGTGTCTTTTCCATAATTACAAAACAACTTACTCATAAATATTTATGCACTATTGTCTTCCTTTCATTTTTTCATGATTTTTTATATGATTAGGATATTTATCTTGAAAATACAATGATATGAAGCAAAGTAATATTAGACAGCTGATTTTGCTACCAAAATGTATCACAAGCTCTTATTTCAAGAAAAGGAATGAAAGAAAAGCCTAATAATGAATCCCAAAGAATATTCCTTATGCTAACTGAGTCACCTCAGTCTCAGTTCATATAGTGATTATTCAATAACTACATAAATATCTTTGATTCCAGGACTGCATCTCCTATACTATATCCCATACACAAAGAGAGAATTTCTCTTCTATGAGGAATGAAAAAAATCCCTAAATGTTTCAGCAATTTTTTTTTTATAAAAGGCATACACACATACATTCATTTAAGGTTTATAGCTACCCTAGGAGATAAGTCCTGTTTCACCTGTGCCACTTGAAAGAGATGATACAGAGGAAAGTAAAAAACCTGTATTCCTAGCTAACAAATATAAAACCCAATCCCAACTGACCCAGATAATAAATACATCTATCAACCAACAGCCCATAAATGGTTGCTTTCAACCATTTTATAATTGTTTTAGGGAAGTTGTTTTAAATTTCTGTATCACACCAGATTATATGATTTAAGATTGCAGCTCTAAATTAGCTCAGGTTGTGAAGTTGATTACATGCATGTCCAAACCAAGTAAAGTTGGTTGCTACAATGTTCTCTAAAAGGCATCTCAAACAGACAGTTTGAGTATGCATTAACCTGGCAGTCTTAAGTCTCAAGTGACCTAAAGTTGTATTTTAATTCTGGCAACTAGCTCCAGGAAAAGTTCTAGTCTCTTAGAACGGAAGAGAGGTTTTCAGAATATCACATTGTCACAATTCTCATTACTAATCTCTCAATGAGAATGTTCCCTAGGGCCTAGGAAAGTCAAGTCAGCAGATGTTAGTGACAATGGAGATGATACCTTCAAGAGCACAAGTGGCTCCATGCAGCTTCCTAAGAAAGTGGAGAGATTTCATTGGCAGGATGCAATAAGGAGAAACCAATATATGCTTATTGTAAGTTCATAAAGCAATTAAACTTAACCTAAATCTCTGATCTCTATTCTTTTCTCATACATTATACATAATCTAATGAACATACACTTGAGATTTTTGGTTATCATGGAGTACATAATTGTTTTCACTAAAATCAGCAAGTTTGGAAACATATGTGGCAACAGAAGCAATAATAATTACCTTAACAGTGTACAATAGTTGCATTGGTATTATCTTTATTAATTAAATGACATTTTAGTACTAGTATTGAAATTTTAAAGATTTTAATCCAGTATTTTTTCTTTTCTCAATGACAAAAACACAATATCTATTTAACAGCCAGACAGGGGGTGTGAAGATGTTGAACTATTAAGAAAAGAACAATATTTTAAAGGAAAACATTTTGACTTTAACCAGAAGTAAGGTTACTATATCTTGATGTCACTTGCTTTATTTGAAAAGGTCTTTGAAAACACATTTTTAACAATAAAAGAGATTCAAAGTTCTGCAACATAGCCTTGTAATCTTGTGTGACATGTCAAAATTTTGATGTGCCTGAATTCTACTGCTGCATTTGTCCATAGATTTATATGCCATAAAGATGGGCATGTGGACAGTTAAGGATCAACTGTGACATACCAATCACGAATCAAAAGTAAACAGATCTAAATTAAGATGAGATTGTGCTGATATCTCAATAAGTAGTTGTATTTAAGATTTGTGGTGATTATATAAATTAACTCAACATACAATACATGCTAGAAGATTAAATTATTCATTAGGTTATGAAAGAACTTTATTTGTTAAAGATAATGTTCATTGTGTATGACAATTTCATATCCTAGAAACAATGAGTTTTTCTGACTAATTTGCTTTTATGTGTGTGTATGGGTGTTTCCACTTGTCTGTATGTCCACCTTGTGTGTTTAAGTCTTTTCAAAGGACTAAAGAAAATGTTATATCCCCTGGAATAGGAGTTACAGGCAGTTGTGAGACACCTCATTTGGGTGCTGGGAAGAAAATCTGGGTCTTCTACAAGATCACCAAACATTCATCACTCTTAGCCATCTTTCCCACTCTTACTTTGGAACTCTTCCATGGGTCCTATTTAACCTTGCATACCAACAAACCTCAAAATATTTGGTATTCTGAAAATTAGTGGTATTTTATCAGATGCAATTGAAAGAGAGAGAGAGAGAGCTTACTTCATTTACTTGGATTTGGTATAAACAAATGCAAAAATTAAAGCTTTTTAAATGTAAAAATAAAAAATTAAATATTACATTCTGATCATGGTTTCTCCGTATCCACATTCTTCATACTTTTCAACTCTCTGAACGTTATATTCTCTGTCTCTCTCTCTCTCTCTCTCTCTCTCTCTCTCTCTCTCTCTCTCTTCACAAATAAGAACCCATACTGAACACTGCTCAGATGTCCATGAACCTTAGACAAGATAGGCCATGGGCTAGGAGAAAACCAAGTACTATTGTTCTGCTATACCAATAATTGAGTGTTTGGCTCAGCCAGCATCAGAGAAGCTTCCTTTGCTTGCAAATGGGGAACTACAATTCTTTTTTTTTTCTTTTTTTCTCCTTTATTAATTTATTCTTGTTACGTCTCAATGGTTATCCCATCCCTTGTATCCTCCCATTCTTCCCTCCCTCCCATTTTCCCCTTATTCCCCTCCCCTATGATTGTTCCTGAGGGGGATTACCTCCCCCTGTATAGGAACTGCAATTCTTTAGCACACATTCATCTGTTTACTCTGTGGTGCTTTGGGGATAAATATCAAGGGCAGTGAGTGATACAATGGTTGAATGGAAATAGAACTTTCAAAACTATGCAATAGAGCTTCTATCCCAGAGGAAAAATAATGTAAAATGGATACCAAGAAAGAGAAATACCAAATGGTAGTTGAGGGTCTCTAACCAGCTGTGCCAGCAGTGGTCAATTGTCTGCAGGCATCCACATACCACAAAAGTTCAGTGGATAAACACACAAGATTTTCTCTCTTCTAATAATGGGGACATATCATGTAACTGAAGACAGACTATGAGTGCATAGTATACAGGCTTGCATCATCATAAAACTGAGCTAACTTTGGGCCTCCAACATTAGCCTGGCTGATTTGGATATATTGATACTCTAGTTTTACCTTATATTGTGGTTTGTTTCACCCGGTTTTTGCCTCAGTTGGTTTTTTTTTTAGAAACAACATGATGTGGCCACATAGTCATTTAATCAATTTGATTAGTCACTTTGACTACTCTTCAATTAGACTTCACTTTCAAACATGGCTGCTTCCTTCTATTAACTAACCTTATCTTCATTGTTTGGGATTAAAGACGTACATTAAGAGCATATCTGTATGCTATCCTGATTATACTGTAATCCAGAACAAGTCTTCATTCTGGTGGATGGTCTTTGAATGTGATCTCTTGCTAGATCAGACATGTTGTTAGATCAAAATTCTCTACAGAAAAGATATGATTGAAGTATGTCTTCTCCAATTAAGAACTAAGATGCTTTTATAGTAAATTAATTATACAAATTACTGCAGTTTCTGAGTCTTGAGCATGAAAGGATGATTTCTTCCTCTTTTTTTTTCCCAGTTTTTTGAGACAGGGTTTCTCTGTGTAGCCTTGGTTGTCCTAGATTTGCTTTGTAGACCAAGCTGGCCTTGAACTCACAGCGATGCAGCTGCTTCTGCCTCCCGAGTGCTGGGATTAAAAGCATTTACCTCGACACAAGGCTCCAAAACGATAACTCCTTATTGGAGTAACTGACTTAAACTTTAGGTTGAGAGATCCACAATTTACTTAGTTGTAGAAATACCCCACCGGATAAGTAAAAATGTTTTGTGTGTAACAATACATTCCATCCTGAATTGGGACAGATACTTCCAAGTGTCACTATAACCAAGCTACTCATGGTGGTGTTTCTAAATCTTGACCCTTTAAGTAGATATTTTCTTTTTTATTAGTATGCTCTTATCTCCACTGCAATTGTAGCACAATGTAGTCTAATGATAACTATTTCTCCCTTCCCCTTAATCCTGATTTTCTCTCCTGTCTAGTGTTAGGAAGTCTAAAGGGATGAAGTAAAGGGTCTAGAAGGTTAAAAGAGATAAAGGAACCCACAAAGCAGCAAACACCAGCTGCATCTATTAGTAAATCACTGGTTACTGTGATTTGTGATAGGTTATTAGTTTCTAATATTACGCAGATGAATTCTGTCATCAGTTTTAGGTCACAGAACTCTTGATCTGTCAAGTTCAAGTTCAGCATTCTTAGGAGTTAATGCAATGTGTCCTCTTAGTTATTATCCAGTCCTTTTTCCAAAGCAAACAAATTTACCCCTTTAGAATATATGTTGACTTGAGCTTAGTTAAAAATCTGGTAGTCAGGATGGAAAGTTAAAGTCAGTCATGACCTTCTTGTAAAATAAGTTTCAAGGGTATTCAGTTACAAGGTGAGATGAGCCACTTCTATGGGGCCAAGGAGCTCAGAAAATCAGAAAAGAGTGATTTAAAGCTGAGTTTCTTCTTGTAGATGATTTGATTTTAAGTTTCATTTCCCTTCCATCAAGGTCTTGACCTTGGTAGAAGAGATTTGCCAAAGCTGAGAACTGAGGGTTTTTTTTTTTTAAAAAAGATTTATTTATTTACTATTATGTATATAATGCTCTGCCTGCATGTACACCTGCAGGCCAGAGGAGGGCACCAGATCACATTATAGATGGTTGTGAGCCACTATGTGGTTGCTGGGAATTGAACTCATGACCTCTGGAAGAGGCCTTAACCAGTCAGTGCTCTTAATCACTGAACAATCTCTCCAGCCCCAAGAACTGAGGTTTTACTGGAGTCTACACCCCACGGAGTTACGTTCTGGTCTTGGGCCTGTTGTTTTGCTTTGTTTTCTGACTATTGGAGGCTAGAGATGAGAGCTCACGTCACTTAGAAATGTATTTCCCTGACTTACATCCTTTTGTTTTTCCTCTTTCTCTTGGTACACATCTCAGGCTCTCAGTGTAAAGGAGAATGCCTTCTTGCTTCATGCATGTGTGCTAGTATTCATTAGAGAGAAAGTCTCCCCTGAGATAATTGACTTTTCAATTGTACTGTCCCATAGAAAATAAGTTCACTGAAAGTCAATATTCATGAAGATTACTCGTTGATTATTACCCACATGATTGTCTCTCTTCATGTATTTCCATTATCTTTTGGAGGAAATATTATGAAAGTCATTAGCCTATGTTTTAGTTGTGCTATTCATTGTTTTTTATTCTGGACTCTAGGTACTTCTTGATTGTTTTAGGGATTAGCAAGTTACTCCCCCCATTCCCAATCTGTAAATTGACTTTTTACTCTGTTCATTGCTGTATAGAAATTTTAAAATTATGTGTGTGTGTGTGTGTGTGTGTGTGTGTGTGTGTGTGTGTGTTTGCATTATTGTTGTTGTTGTAATTGACAGAATCTCACTGTATATCACTGGCTGGCTTGGAAATAGTTATGTAGATCAGGGTGGCTTTCAACTTAGAAAGTTCCACCTGAATCTTACTTCAAAGTGTTGGAGTTAAAAATGTGTGTCCAAAAGTCTGGTCCTATTTCTTGATATAAACACATATACTTTTGGTACAAATTTTGGGGAGTTTGAGCAGAGTTGCCATACAATTCCAGAAAAAGTGGAATCCACTCATGTTATTAGTCTCATATGTTCCATCATGTTCATAGCAGCCCTACTCATAATAGCCAAAACATGGAAACAGTCTAAGTGCCCCCCAGTAGAATATTTGATAAAGAAACCGTGGTACATTAGTCTCATTAAGAAAAAGAACTTAAGGAGCTAGAGAGGCAGCTCAGTGATTAAGAACACTTGCTGATCTTCCAAAGAACCCAGGTTCAATTCTCAACCCCTACACAGTGGCTAACATTCTTTTCTAACTCCAGTTCCAGGAGATCCAACCTCCTCATCTGGCCTCTCTGGACACCAGACATACACAGCAAAACACCCATCTACATAACATAAAAATAAATAAATCCCAAAAAATGTAAAAGAATTTAAGAATGGACACAGAAACTCAAAGGCAATTTCATTAGTGTTCAAAAGAAACATCTTAGGGAAGATAAATTGTATGTTTTAGCAGCCACCTGGAGGAGAGTAGAGAAAAGAAAAGAAAAATTAGCTGTTTGAGTTAAGTCAGCATGGAGTCAGTCACATGCAGAGAAACAGTAAAGACGCCTAGAGACTAGGGAGATCACACACAGGCTCTAGTCACCTTCTGAAAGAAGAGGTCAGGGAGAAAATAAAGAGTAGGTATACCTTTGTGAGTCAGAACTCAGGAAGGCAGTCAAAGATAGCTGACCCTCAGGGTGGCTTTCCAGAACAGTGCAAAAGGAGGGACAGTAATTCTAGGGAGAAAAAGTCAATTACCTCAAGGATGAACTTGCCTTCCGAGGGATGGCTCCACCTTCTTGTGGGAGAGTACTTAAGCCGGGTCCTTGATCAGCCAGACTGGCTTACACAGAGGTCTAAGAAGGGGCATGTTTCCACATAGATAGATTTTATTCTTTACTATAACTGTGTTACATTCCTACCCAGAGAAATAATGTTAAAAAAAAAAGATATAATAATCAGAGTGGAAGAAAATATGTTAAATGAAGAAAAAATTTTAAATTCACTCTTTCTTTTATTATTAGTGTCCTTATTTTTTTCTTATTTGGTAGATGTGTATGTTCAGAAATGTCACTGATTTTTGTCCTAATTTTTATCCTGCAATTTCATTAAACTGATATACTTTTAATAACAGTATTGTGGAGTTTGTTTTCTTTAGGACTTGTTATTAGCAATCACACCATTTGAAATCACTACACAAATAACACTGATAAACAAGGGCTGGAGAGATGGCTCTGAGGTTAAGAGCACTGACTGCTCTTCTAGAGGCCTTAAGTTCAATTCCCAGCAACCACATGGTAGTTCACAAACACCTATAATGTGATATGATGCCCTCATCTGGCCTGGAGGTGTACATGCAGGCAGAATATTGTATACATAATAAAAAAAATAAAATAAAATGAAAAGAAAGATAAACAAAATTGTCAAATTTTTAGTCTGATAAAGATAATTGGGGGTGAAAAACTCATGTAAACTCAAATATGAAAGGGAAATATTGTAACTGATAAAAATTAAAAATATCATAAGAACCTATTATCACAGATTATAATAGTAATGGGTAAGTTCCTAGAAAGAAAAACAAAGATATTTAATTCCAAAGAGAAAACCTGTTCAGCAATAAGTAGAAGACTGGATTAAAAGAGAAAAAGCTTTTCTTATCAAAGAACAAGAACAGCTGGGGATCAATGGCCTATGCTGAATTCTACAAATGTTTAAAGAATTAATAACAATAATTTTCAAACTCTTCCAAAAGTCTGATGAGGAAATAATGCTCCTCAGAGCTTTGACGGGAGCATTGCATTGATTCTGAAGCTACACAAAGACAAGGTGAGATGTGCAAACCCCAGGCCAATCCATGAATACATTTATGCAGAATTTCTCAGTAGGACCTAGATTGATGTTTCCATGATTAAGAGAAGTTAATGTATATTCATGAGAAGTAGAATTCACAGCCCTGCACTTGTATAATAAGCCTGGTACCCAGTACACAGTGTTTCTTGTTCTAAGAGAGACAGAGGCAGGAATGTAAGCTGAGGCTTACTGGTTCCCAGCTTAGCCTAGTAAATTTGAGCCCTTATTTCAGTGAGAGACCTTATCTCAAAGGAATAGAGGGAAAATGATGAAAGAGGATACCAAATTCCCCCTTCTGTCCCCAAAACCTACCTGCATATAAATATACACACAAGTCTCTCTCTCTCTCTCTCTCTCTCTCTCTCTCTCTCTCTCTCTCTCTCTCTCTCTCTCACACACACACACACACACACATACACACACACACTCAGTCATTCTCACACACACATCAGTAGCATATAAAAATGACTAATTGGAGTTTACCATGATTACAAGGAATGTTCAACATAGGATGAACCACACTAACAAAAGTGAGGATGAAAACTGAAGGTTCATCTGAAGAGATACAGAAAAAGAAGATAATCTATATTTTGAAATAAACTGTTTTTTACAGAGTAAATGCACAAGAAATTGGCCTCAATATAATAAAGAGTGTAGATAGCATAGTATTTGAAGGTTGAAATCCAAAGTTTTTCTTCTAAGATTTGGAGTAAAACAAGCACATACTGATAGTATTGCTTCTATCCATTGTAGAGCTGGAAATGATATCCAGAGAAATCAGATAAGAAAGCCATATAAAAGGAGCCCAAATTAAAAGAGAGGATGGAAGATTTTTATTTTTGAGTAAAACAAATCCTCCTTATTTTAAGTCAATATAGAAATAATCTATATTATTATTATGTAATTTTATTTCATTTAAAAAGTAACTGTAGCCTATTCTGCCATCTTTTATAAACTGTTTAAATTCCATTAATATTTAAAACAAAGGCACAACTATGAAATGTAAGCTCATGAGGAAATAAATGTAGGAGAAACAGTGCATCTTTTCCTCTCATTTATTACTATAGGTTTATTAAGCTCCATGTTGTGAAGCCACTGAATATACAAGAAATAATATTATAGAGAGAATCAGATCACAGTACTAAATTATTTTGTCACTTTTTATTTTCTCAATTTAAAATATTTATTTTTAAGTTATAGAAATGTGTGTACCATTTAAATTAGTATAATTTTGAGATTTTTGAAATGGAATATTTGAACAAAGAGCATTGGTCAATAAGAGCACCAGCTCATGTCTACCACCTAGTGGCAGTGGACAATGCTTCATGTACAAATTTAAAATATGTGTGTATTTTATACCTACACTATAATTAAACAATTTTTCCCTTTCTTTAATCCAAAGCCTCTCATACACACACTTTATCTCTTTAATGTTCATTTTATGTTTTATCAAGAATTGTTGTGATACACACACACACACACACACACACACACACACACATATACATACATATTCCCAAAGTCTCACCAACATGACTACCTAAATATGAACCTGATGGGGACAATACCAATAGACATTCTAATGTAAAAGTTCCGAATGTACATTTTCCCTTGTAGTATGCTACTTATCAGTTTATATGTATATAAACAAGCATGTATGTATACATATCCATACACACACTTGTATATATATATACACACACACACACATAAGTACATAAGTACAACCTGCTCAATCTGTATGTTACATATCTATATATGTCAAGGCTGACCAATTGGTAATTGGACACTAATCTGTGTGCTTTTCCCTATAATAGACTATTTTTTACTCCTCTCAGCATTCCTTAGAGACTGTAGTTGTGTAACATTAAAGCCTTCTGGACTCACCCTATCTGTTTCAACACATATAATCACTTATTACATCCTAAATATTTGCCATTATATCCATGTGTATGCATGGAGTCCTCACCAAGAACTTTTCCAACAAAGACCATTACAGAAAACCACAACTAATCAAAATGCATAGTAATGTCAGACCCAATGGATACATCTGCAAAACACACCCGCGCCTAAGGCTCAGTGATCAGTGAAGAAGAGATGTCTGAGAGATGGTAAGAACCAGAGGATTAGGGAGTTTACTAGCATACTGTGTCTCCTAGGAATGTCAGTAGTTATACCCATAAAGCCTCACCAACATGAGTACCTAAACATGAGCTGAACAAGAACAATACCAATAGATAGGCTAATGTATCAAGTTCTGAATGTACATTCTCCCTTGTAGTATGACATGAACCAGTTTATTCTTGTGACTCTTCACATTGCTCATTCCTGGGGTTTAAGATATTTTATCTAAATATACATAAAGATAAATGATTTGTCATTGTCGTCATCTTCTTCTCTTCTCTCCTCCTCCTTTCTTCTTCTTCTTCTTCTTCTTCTTCTTCTTCTTCTTCTTCTTCTTCTTCTTCTTCTTCTTCTTCTTCTTCTTCTTCCTCTTCTTCTTCTGTTAGCATAGGCTCTGGGCACCAGTGTTAAAGTAAGAATAGAGATGCATTCATAGTCTAGAGGGTATTTTTCCTGCATTTGTATCTGTGGACCTCAGCCAGCAAAGGCCAGAAGAATGTGTTGGGTCCCCTAGAACTGGAATTTCAGATAATTGTGACCCACCAGTTAAATGCTCTGAATTAAACCTGGGTCCTCTAGAAGAGCAGCCAGTGCTTTTAATGCAGAGCCACCTTGTACTTGTACTAAACCAGCCCATTTTACTAATATCCAAATGAGGCTGTCACATACCTCACTGGTTAGGTAGCTCAGCCAGTTTGTCTTCTTTAGAAATCTCACAACTACATTTTTTTCTTGTTTTGAAAGAACTGTAAGAATATTAATTGTTGTTATCAAATTACAATATAATCTGCTTCACTCCAACATTGGGGGCCTATGCCCTAGATTACTGATTTTAGTATCTGCTCTAATGTAGGGGAATCTAGGAGATAAAACTGTCTATGAATATATATAATCAAAATAAAAATATATAGCTGTACTTCAAAAGTAAAGTTAGAGAGAAATGCCATTTCAAATTGTGTTTTAATTCTTATAGCCAGTAGTAAAATCTATTACTAAAAAAATTATGAAATACTTTTGAATGAATATTTAAAAGTATGTTACTCCTTTTTTGCTGAAAAGTATTACAAATTATCACCTCATCCAGTTGAAGCTATAATCCCCTTTAAAATTCCTGTCTGAGAAGCTAGTAATAGACTAGCTGTGAATTCAGAAAGCACACACTTCAGCAGTTCTTGCTATAGTACCAGACAGAAACAACAGCACCAGAGAGCTCTACATCTGGAGCAAATTAGAACACATTCTCTGCAGCTTTAACATTGTCTACAAACAATAGCATCAATGAAACACCGCTGGAAATTGTAACAGGGCCCCACATATTAATAGGCCCCCAGACCTTAGCACAACTGACTCCATGATGGAAGTACCATTCATGCTGTAAAACTCAGCTCATAGACAGCACCACCTGTCAAAACTAAAACAAAGGCCTAGTCCATCAAAGTCTATAGAGTTCTGGGAAAGTTTTAAAATGTACTAACTTTGCTTTTTAGCTTCTGTAGTTCCACTTCTGGATGACTGTTCTTGTTAACTGAAGTATGTTGATCCAGATCATCATTTTTGTGCTTAAAAGGTCACCCTGATAAAGGCTCAGTGCTACACAGGGATCCAAAACACCTAGTATATCTGTCTGCTGGCTGCTGACATCTTTCCTATCTTGGTGCATCTAAATTTTTGAATGTAAATCAATTTACATCACATATTGTCATTATTATGTCATTACTTAGAACACCTATCCAGACCTAAAAATATCTTAACCCCTAAACAATTAAGCTCTATTGCAAAACTAAGTTACCTAGTCTTGAACTAAATCAGAGACTTGAGAAGGAATAAACTTGATTATCTGAGTATGCTAGTAGTGCAGGTTAGTAACTTTCCAAAAGAAAAGAGGACAGACACAGTTTGCTACCTGAATAGTCACCCAATATTCTCTATAATGTTGGAGCATCTTCTTCAGCCTTCAGGTGCAATATATCTGACAGATATATTTGTGAGGCAAAAAAAATGATTAATCTTAAGAACTTGCAGAGTTTGGGCATCGATTCAGCCTGCATACAAGCTTGCTGTTTTTAAGGCCGAATTCTGTTAGGTACTAGAATAGCTACTCTAGCTTGCTTCTTGGGTCTGTTTGCTTGGAACACAGTTTTCCAACCCTTTACTCTAAGGTAGTGCCTATCTTTATTGCTAAGGTGTGCTTCTTGTCTACAGCGGAATGAATGATCCTGTTTTGGCATCCATTCTGCCACCCTGTGTCATGTTACTGGGGAGTTGAGGCCATTGATATTTACAGATATTAATGACCAGTGGTTGTTAGTTCCTTTTGTCTTGATGTTGGTGGTGGTAGAGTGTGTATGTTTCTGTGTTTTGGATTTTTGGATGTGGAGTTTTTAATTTCCTGTGTTTCTTGGGTGTAGTTAGCCTTCTTGAGTTGGAGCTTTCCAGCTAGAAAGTCCCTTCTGTAGGGCTGGATTTGTGGTTAGATGCTGATTAAACTTGGTTCTGTCATGGAATATCTTGCTTTCTCCATCTATGTTGGGTGTAGTAGTCTAGGTTGGCATCTGTGGTCTCTTAATGTTTGCATGACTTCTGTCCAGGCCCTTCTAGCTTTCATAGTTTCTTTTGAGAAGTCAGGTGTAATTATGATGGGTTTTCCTTTATATGTGACTTGACTCTTTTTTCTTGCAACTTTTAATATTCTTTCTTTGGTCCATACATTTAATGTTTTAATTATTATGTGGCAGGAGGATTTTCTTTTCTGGTCAAATCTATTTGGAGTTCTGTAGGCTTCTTGTATGTTTATGAGCACTTCTTTCTTTAGATTGGGGAAGTTTTCTTCTATGATTTTGTTGAAAATGTTTTCTGGGCCTTGATGCTTGGTGTTTTCACCTTCATCTATTTCTATTATTCTTAGATTTGGTCTTTACACAGTGTCCCATATTTCTTGGGTGTTATATGTCAGGAACCTTTTAGTTTTAACATTTTCTTTGATTGGTCTATCGATAATTTAGATCATATCTTTTACACTTGAGATTCTTCCATCTCATGTAATCAGTTGGCATGGCTTGTGCCCTTCATTCCTGTTCTCTTCCCTATGTCCTCCAAAGCTAAGATTGCCTCAGCTTGTGTTTTCTTTGTTGCTTCTACTTCCCTCGTTAGGTCTTGAATAGTCTTATTCATTTCTTTCTCCTGTTTGATTGAATTTTCCTGTAATTCTTTACAGGATTCATCCAATTCCTTCATCTGTTTGAAAGTATTTTCCGGTGTTTCTTTGAGCGATTTATTTTACTCTTTCAAAGCTCCTATCATTTTCATCACCTCAGATTTAAAGTCTTATTGTGCTTCGTGGGTGTTCATACCTTCAGGGCTTGCTGTGTTAGACACTGGTTTCCAGTATTGTCATATGGATCTAAGCTTTGTTTATAGTCTTTTTGCACTGTCCTCTAGGCATCTGGTTGTGTCTGGTGGTAGCAGGCCTAGAGGTTCCTCCAATGAGGTCACTGTCGTTGTCCTACATTGTCATGGCAGGTTGGGAGCAAATAAAGAGAGCTCCAATACTAAGGTTGTTTTCTAGGGCTCCCCATAGGCCTCCTCAGGAGGTTGGACAGTGGAGTTAGAACCTACACCCAGCTCAGGTCAGCTGGGTCTCCTGACTGTATCCAAGTTGAGTCAAGCAGAAGAGGAGTGGCTGGTAGACTTCAAAGCCCAAAGTTGATCAGGTGCCCTACAGTCCTTTTTGAGATGGCAGGGCTCTGTCTACCTGCTGTGTTCCAGATGGTCTAGGGGAGACTGTGAGAGACTCAAGCTTGAAACTGCTCGTGTGCCCCACAGACCTTTTTTGAAATGGCAGCCAATATGAATCTTGGTCTGCGCCAAGCTCAACTCAGTCTATCTGATCTGTATCCCAGATGGGTCAGTATGGTAAGCGGTAGGGGAGCTGAGGGGAACCAGAACCCAAAGCTGCTGGTGTGTTCTACAGGCCTTCTTGATATGATAGGGCTTTACTTATCTTCTCTGTGCCTTAGTTTGGGTAGGCTGGTAAGCCTCAAGCATGTGGAGAGAGATTGGAGCTCAAAGCTGCTCATGAAATAGCAGCTAATGTGGGGTGTGGCCTGCGTAGGTCTCTGCTCTGTGACCTAGGTGGATCAGGCCAATAGGCTGTAGATGAGATGAGCAGGATAGCAGCTGATGAGGGTTGTGGACTGAGCAGGTCTCTTCTCAAGCTGTTTGCTTTGTATCTTAGCTGTATCAGAGCAATATGCTTCAGGTGGGAGGGCAGAGATCGACCTAGGCCTGAAGTTGCTCACAGGATAGCACCCACTTCGGACTGTGGCCCATTGCAGGTCTCTGCTCAGCCTGTTTCCTTTATGTCTTAGTTGTGTCTGAGCTGTATGCTTCAGGCAGGTGGACAAACACAGACTATGTCCCAAAGTTGTTTGTAGGCAGTTAATGCGGATTGTGGCTAGTACCTGGATTCATCTCTGCCCACCACAGGTCCTCTTAAGACAGCAGGGCTGTGCTTATCTGTTCTGTAACCCAGCTAGGCTAGGTTGGCAAGCAGCTGGGGGTCTGAGAGAGATCAGAGCTCAAAGGTGCTTGAGTGCACTGCACTCTTTCTTGGGATGCAGCTAATGTGGATTATGTCCTGTGCCGGGACACTACCTGTCCACCACTCCCTGTCCCGAATTCAGCAAGCAATAGGAGGGCAGTGAGAGCCCGAAGCTGCAGGGATATCCTGCAGTCCTTCCCAAAATGGCAGCTTTTGTGGGCCGTCCCACGGGATATTTCTGTGGGTTAGCTGGGTGGCCAGGGCTTAGATCCACCCATGCTCCACACAATGTGGATTCCTCTCAGCTGGGAATCAGCAGCACTGGTGTTTTGTAGCTATCAGTTTAGACTTTAGGTTGCTGTGAAGTCCTGGTTTTCCTGCTAATCAGACACAATGTGAGATTGGTGCAGCCATCTTGGATGCTGCTGCTACAATGTAATTTTTTTTTAACCAAAATAATAAGTAGTATTTTATATTGTAATAAAACAATATTTCTGAAAAGACAATTTACTAAAGAACCCAGACGACCATTCAGTAGAGTTTTGCAGTATTTACAAAAGTAAATTAAGGAAATATCACTGACAAAAAAAAATGGCAAAAATATTGGGAGCAATGTAAGCACGAAGTCTAACACCTGTCTAGAGAATGCTTCCACGCCATCTAAAAGCAGCATGAAGCCTCAACATTTTGTGGAATGTAAATAGGTTATGAGGTTACATCATGAACAACATAATAGGATGAAAATGTCAAGGTAAATTTCAAATGCATGCTTAAATATGTTTAGATAATAATTAAAATACTTTTTGCTTATATGTTTTTTCAATTATGCAGTAGATGTAAATTATTTGTTAAATGCCTCTGAAACTTACCTTTTTGTAGGTTAAATTTTGTCGAGTAAAGGAAACTTCAAAGGATTCAAACTGATGTTTTATCATTTTTAATTCAAAAGCAGTCATACCTATGTAGTTTTTTATATACAAGCATAGAAGTGATATTACAAAAACAGAAAGAAACTAGTAGCTAAAGAATATTTTATCTGGAGCAGTGGACCTGTTTAGAAGCCAAATGATGTATACTCCCTAATAATAGATTCTACAGGGACTCTTCTATTATCCACAAACTCACCTTTACTATTTGAAGCTTCTAAGACTGGCTTTTCATGTGAAGAAGTGATCAACATGAATTTTATTTATCTTGACTTCTCTCCCACTCATGGGATATTCACTATCATCTTCTTTCAACAACAGATTTTAATTATTGTAAGTTCTGTGAATTAAGCTACTTATCACCTTAACATAAAAATAATTGAAAAGAGACATGAATAATTTCTAAAAGGCTCAAGATTAGGGCAGAGTTATGGCAGAGTATGTTTCCATGAGATATCATAAAGGTTAAAAAATTTTAATAATATTATTTCACTAGATGTTTAAGTATCTGTAAAGCAATATCTGAATCATATAGTGAATGTTATAATGTTTAACTTTAGATCAATTTAATGAATTGCTAAAGTAAATTCAAAATTGGCTAATGTGACTCTGATGTTACATACTATTAAAGTTTATGTGTCAGTGTTTATTGATTTTTTCCAGCTAATAGTCACTGAATATGCGCTTATATGTCATTTTACATAGAAAGCCTTGCTAAATATGAATAAATGGATCAAGGTTTTTCTTTCAGGAATCATGCATCTTTTCTTTCAATGTGGTTTCACTACACCATGGAGTAATGGAAACTGAGAAATCTTGAAGACACTGAGGATAAAAACATCTATCAGTTATTGTCAGATATAATTAAGATGATTTCAATTCCCTTGAAATCATTTGTGGCTTTATGATGGTGATAGTTCATAGGTGTGCATACTTACCACAAAACTCAGGGGAAAATGTATGCTTTCAGTATACAGCTTTGTGTGTTAGCCATACCTCAGTAAAGTAGCTTAATGTTTTTTCAGTACTTTAAGTATGAATACCCTAACTCAGCATTTCTTTCATTACAGAAGCATTCAAAAGAGCTGAGATGAAACAAATGTCTATCAGCAATTTAGGGGATAAAACATACGCTGTAGTGTGCACATACAATGGAATATTATCCTTACAAGTGAAGAAATTTCTACCATGTAGTCCAGAATGAATTGAATGTATCGTGATGGAATTATGTTTAATGACACAGAGAGATTTATAAACCATATTTCTCTGATGTGTGGAGTCAAATGTAGTCAAAATAGAGAAAAACAGTGAAGTAAAGTAGGATACAATAATAACAACTGCAGTATTATTGTCAAATTATTGAATTCCCAGTATCTGAAATTCTCTTGCATAGGAGAGGCAAATACAGGGAATGGGTGTAAGACATAATAAAAGAGACACAGCTAATGGAAAAATGAAAATAGCTGTTTAATAAAGATTCTTCAGGATTTTCTTGCGTTTTATAGTAGCTGTTTCTAGGTTTGAAATTATACCAGAAAAATAATTCACCAGAAAATGAAAGACCGCATTTTCAAAAGTGTTTATTTCTATAAATGATCCCAATTATCATTTTGGATTAAAATTGCTATTACCTCCATTTAATAACAATGTGAAAATGAAACAAAGAAGAAAACTCAGAACTCACTCTTTTCAGTTCTAGAAAATAAAATTTTACTGCAGATTAAGAGAATATATTGTTAAAAACCACTTAAAAAGCAATTTGATAATAAATAAATCAAGTAGAGATTAGAGATTTATAAATGAGAGATAGATACAAAGATAAATGATGGATACTGATAGATATTACCTAGATGATAATTAACACATGGTGATAAAGACAAGATAGATAGAGATTGATAGATGATAGATATGATTATAAATAGATTAATATAGAAGATAGGTGCTGAGAGATTATGAATAGGTGATTGAAAGAAGATAGAATTATGATAGATTTTATGGAAATAAAAATAAATAGTAGATAAGATAGATAGCATCTAGATAGAGAAATAATAGACAATAAGGAGATAAATTATAGATAAATAGATGATAGGTGGATAATTATGAACTAATAATTTGACTTCAAATTCTGTTTTTATAAGACACATCTAAACCCTGGATACACACGACAGTTGATTGCAACACTTTTTACCGTTTATAAAATGCTGATGATTTATCCTTCTTCAAGAAAATGATGTAGAAAATAAATGTTATTACCCTATAGGGGTTTTTCTGCTTTATATATATGCACATATATGCATAATTTAAATATATGTTTATCTTTGCCTTTATATATGTATATTGCTTATATAATATTATATATATTATTTTAGATATATATTTAGTGTATATGTATCTTTGCTTTGATATATATTAAATTTACATGTTATGTATGAAATAAAAAATCACTAGCTTATAAAAATTAGGTTTCATACAGTATTTTTCAACGTGATATAATATTTTTCAGAAAGCAACACCTTTAGGCAAGGTTATATGAAAGAATAAATTTTATGGATGGGAAGAAAAGGCTTAGACAAAATATACTCAGACATATGTAATTAAACAAATTCAAGAAGATAACCAATATTTACAAGAAATTTTGAATATTTAAGAAGCCTTATAGTCTATGTAGTAAAAGAAGGAGCTAAGAAATACTTAAAGATAGACAAACAAATTAATAAAATTTTAATAATTTCCTTCTAAACTGAAAGAAATCAATTGAAATTGAAATATAAGAGGCATTTAGGATACCAACTACACAACAATCTAAGATGAACATCAAAACCCACATCATAGTCAAAGTGTCAATAATAGAAAGTAAGAATTCTGCAAGGGAAAATGCTGACTGATATACAAAGGCAGAGATTGCTGAATGACTTCAGATCTTTTCCCAGCAATTCAAAGTAATAGGACAAAAAAGAATTGCATATTTCATATTCCCAAGCAAATGACAACAAACTAAAGATGGTGTAGCCCAGCAAAATTATCCTGAAAAACTGATGAAGAAGATGGGAATATTTAATACAGAGTATATGTACGCAAAAGAATCATACTCTGATGTAGAGAAAATGAAGTTATGAAATCATAAGAAAGTGAATGTAATTTAAAGAATTATATCAAGTAAGGTGATGATATCTTAGGAAGACCAAAAATACTATGTCCTCTTCATTTTTAATAATTTATTTATTTATTATAATTTATTCATATTACATCTAATTTGTTATCCCTTCCCTTGTATCATCCCACTCCCATCTTTCCTCTCTCTTCTGACCAGTTCCCCTCCCCTAAACCCCTGACAGGGGCATTCTCCTCCCCTATCATGTGACAGCCTATGAGGTCTCATCAGGACAGCCTGCATCCCCTTCCTCTGTGTGCTGGCATGGTCACCCTACAAAGGAGAGGTGATCAAATCAGAAGCACCAGAGTTCATGTCAGATGCAGTTCTGGTCCTCCCACAACAATGGAGAATGAGCTGTCCACTGGCTAAATCTGAACAGGAGGTCTAGGTTTACTGAATGCATTGTCCTTGGTTGGTGCAACAGATTGTGCAGCACCCCCTGCACCATGCGGTGTCCAGATCTGCCTATTTTGAGGTTCCTGAATTTCCTGGGGCCTTCCATCCCCCCCATTCTTCCATTCCTGTCTCAGCACTCTGCCCATAGTCCAGCAGCAGTCCCAGCATCTGTCCCTATTCCCCTATGAGGTGGAGTCTCTCAGAAGACATCTATGCTGGGCTAATTTCCACTTATAATTGAGTACATGCCATGAGTGTCTTTCTGGTCTGCATTACCTCACTCAGGATGATCATTTCTAGTTCCATCAAGAATTCCTTGTTTGTAATGTTTGTGTAAGTAATCCATTGTGTCAATGCACCAAAGTTTCTTTATCCATTCTTCAGTTGAGGGACATCTAGATTGTTTCCAGTTTCTGGCTATTACGAATAAAGCTCTTATGAACATAGATGAGCAAATGCCCTTGTTGTATGTGGAACATCTTTCAAGTTATGATCAGTAGTGGTATAGCTGAATTTTGCAATAGGTCTATTCCCACTTTTTGGAGGAAGCGCCAGATTGATTTCCAAAGTGGATGGACAAGTTTGCACTCCCAACAGCAATGAAGGAGTGTTCTCCTTTTCCCACATCCTCCTCAGCATGTGCTGTCACTTCAGTTTTTGATCTTAGCATTTTGATATATGTAAGATGGAACCTCAGTGTCGTTTTGATTTGCATTTCCCTGATGACTGAAGACTTTGAGAATTTCTTTAAGTGTTTCTTGCCATTTGAAATTCCTCTGTTATGACTTCTCTGTTTAGCTCCGGACCCCAGTTTTTAAATGGATAATTTGGTTTGGTGGCATATAATTTCTTGAGTTCTTTCCATAAATAGGATATTAGCCCTCTTTCAGATATAGGGTTGGTGAAGATCTTGTCCCTGTCTGTAGGCTGTCATTTTGTTCTGTTGATAGTATCCCTTGCTTTACAGAAGCTTTTCAGTTAGATGAGGTCCCATTTATTAGTTGTTAATCTTAGAGCCTGAACTGTTGGTGTTCTGTTCAGAAAGTTGTCTCGTATGTCAATGAGCTCATGGCTTTCCTCTACTTTTTCTTCTAACAGATTTATTGTCTGGTTTTGTGTTGAGGTCTTTAATCCACCTGGATTTTAGTTTTGTGAAGTTTGATAAATAAGAATCTATTCACATTTTTCTAAATGTAGGCATGCAGTTAGAATGGCACCATTTGTTGAACATGCTATCTTTTTTCCATAGTATGGTTTTGGCTTCTTTTTAAAAAATCAAGCATCCATAGGTATGTGGGTTTATTTCTGGGTCTTCAATTTGATTCCATTGATCAATCAGTCTATTTCTAGGCCAGTACCATCTTGTTTTTATTACTGTTGCTCTATAGTACAGTTTGAGATTCAGGATAGAGTTTCCTCTGGATGATATTTTATTGTACAGGATTGTTTTTGCTATTTTGGGTTTTTTGTTTTTCCATATGACATTGAGAATTGATCTTTCAAGGTCTGTAAATAATTCTGTAGAGATTTTAACAGGAATTGCATTAAATCTGTACATTGCTTGTGGTAAGATGGCCATTTTAACTATATTGACCCAGGAACATGGGAGATCTTTCAATCTTCTGATATCATCTTAATTTTTTTTTCATTCTCTAGAAGCTTGAAGTTTTTTTTTTCATGTAAGTCTTTCTCCTGCTTGGTTAAAATTACACCAAGATACTAAATATTATTCACAGCTATTGTGAAGAGTGTAGTTTCGCTAATTTCTTCACCCACTTGTCTGTCATTTGTGTACAGGAGGGCCACTGATATTTTTCTGACTTAATCTTGTATCTGGCCACTTTGCTGAAGGCATTTTTCAGATGTAGGAGTTCTCTGGTAGAAATTTGGGGGTCATTTATGTACACTATCATATCATCTAAGAGTGATTATACTTTGATTTCTTCCTTTCAGATGTAGATCCCCTGGATCTCCTTTTTTTTTTTTTTTGTCTTATTGCTCTTGCTAGAACTTCAACTACTATTTTGAAGTGACACGGAGAGATTGACCAGCTTTGTCTAGTCCCTGATTTTAGTGAAATTTCTTTGAGTGTCTCTCCATTTAATTTGATGTTGGCTATTGGCTTTCAATATATAGCCTTTATTATGCCTAGGTATGTGCCCTGTATTCCTGGTCATTCCAAGACTTTAAACATGAATGATGTTAGATTTGTAAAATGCTTTTCTGCATCTAAAGAAATGTTTTTCTTCCAGTTTGTTTATATGGTTGATTATATTGATGGATTCCCATATACTGAACCATCCCTGCATGTCTTGGATGAAGGTTAAGTAAGCTTCATGGCAAATGATATTTTTGATGTGTTCTTGGATTCAGTTTTTGAGTGTCTTTTTAAAAGTTTTTGCATCAAAGTTCATAAGGCAATTGGTCTGAAATTCTGTTTGTTGGGGCTTTGTGTGTTTTAGGGATCAAGGTGATTTTTGCCTCATAGAATGAGTTTGGTAATATTCCATTTCTATTTTGTGGAATATTGGTATTAGCTTCTTTGAAGATCTGGTAGAGTTCTGCACTGAGAGCATTTGGACCTGGGTTTTTGTTTGTTTGTTTGTTTGTTTGTTTTTTTGGATGGGAGACTTTTGATGACTGATTCTATTTCCTTAGGAGACATAGGACTATTTAATTTGTTTACCTGATCTTGATTCAACTTTGGTAAGTGGAATCTATCAATAAAATTGTCCATTTCATTTAGATTTGCAAATTTTGTGCCATATAGGCTTTTGAAGTAAAACTTGATGATTCTTTGTATTTCCTCAGTGTCTGTTGTTATATCTCCCTTTTCATTTCTTATTTTGTAGATTTATAGTGTTTCTCTGCCTTTTAGTTGGTTTGGCTAAGCGTTTGTCTATCTTGTTGATTTTCTCAAAGAACCAGCTCTTGGTTCTGTTGATTCTTTGAACTTTTCTCTTTGTTTCTAATTTATTGATTTCAACCCTGATTTTGATTCTTTCCAGCTATCTACTCCTCTTTGGTGTGTATGATATTTTCCCCCTTAGGGCTTCCAGATCTTTCACTAAGTTGCTTGTATGAGATGTTTCCAATCTCTATATGAAGGTGCTTAGTGCTATGAACTTTTCTCTTAGCATGGCTCTAATTGTGTTCTATATGTTTGGGTATATTGTACCTT
This sequence comes from Acomys minous, assembly GCF_964271855.1. NCBI lineage: Eukaryota > Metazoa > Chordata > Mammalia > Rodentia > Muridae > Acomys > Acomys minous. Next base: position 32,484,187 of record NC_140487.1, read on the forward strand.
AATTTTCATTGAATTTTAGGAAGTCACTAATTTCTTTTTTTTTTCTTCCCTGACCCAGTTGTCTTTAAGTCAAAAGTTGTTTAGTTTCCATGTGTGTCTAGGCTTTTTGTTATTTCTGTTGTTGAAGTCCAGCTTTAATCCATGGTGATCTGATAGGACACAAGGTACTATTTCAATCTTCTTGTATCTATTGAGGCTTTCTTTGTGACATACTACATGGTCAATTTTGGAGAAAGTTCTGTGAGTTGCTGAGAAAAGGGTATAATCTTTTCTGTTTGGGTGGAAAGTTCTGTAGATATCTGTTAGATTCACTTGATTCACAACATCTGTTAGTGTCATTATTTCTTGGTTTAGCTTCTGTTTCAATGAAAGCAGCTCATAGGTGAGTGGATATAGGTTGAGACCCCTCACATGTTGGGATCAGGGAACTTTCCAGGGACCAGCTGGGTGACCTGAAGTCAGATGCACTTCTGTTCCAGTTCATGAGGTCTCCTCTGAGATAGAAGACCCAGACCCTGGTGTTTTATAGCCTACAGTTTAGTATGGAACACAGTGCATAGGTGCTGCTCACAGGTGAACCCTTCTCACCTGGGAAATACCAGCACTTGTGTTTTGTAGCTCTCAGTTTTGTCCTTAAGTAACTGTAGTCACTGCTGTCCCACTGATTCATACGGTGTATGATTGGTCCTGCCATCTTGGACCACCCAGTTTTAATGTCTGTATGCATATAAACTAGGCATACAGATATTGAAACTAGAAAGGTGGCTATGAGGAGAACAGGAAGCATTGAGAGAAGAAGTTGAAGAAATAAAGTACATAATGCATGAACTGTAGACAAGAAGATATTGGGGTAGGGAATGGAAAAGGAAGTAGAGCAATTGAGAAGAAACAAATGAGTGTGGAACCCAGGTATTAAGGTTGAACTCTGGCATTTCTACATAGCCTCTCAGTGGAGTTCCCTCTTTGCCTCATCTGGGGAAATTCAGATCCCCTAAGGAACTCACATAGGTCTCAGGGGTATTATAAGCCCAACTCTCTTCTGATAAGAAACACCTTCAACAAGCACCTGGGATTTCCTGGAAACACCCGGCCTATACAAGGAAGATGTCTTGGCTCTCATCTAATGACCTTTAACTGTGGTCAGCCCTGTGATTGCCACAGTTCTCTGTGTAGTGATCCAGTATTTATTGCAGAGAGGTGGAATCCAAATCATCCAGTCAAATGACTGAGTCACAGAAGGGACAAAGCTGAGATCTGAGAGAGTCAAATGGTTAGATTTCACAGGCCAGAGAAGCAGAGATGAGTGAAGCAGGGAAAAGGTGGAAGAAAGCAGTACAACACCCTATGCTTGCTTTAGGTGGTTTTTAGAATTATGGTAAATTGTTGTGTATTTTGTTATGGTGAGATAATACATTAGTAAATGAGATATTATTTTAATTAGTCAGTTAACTAATTAACTTCCTATCCTTTATGCAACAACACATACCACATAAAATTTAAATGCTTTGCCATAAAAAGAAACATCATAATGGGCATATTGATGCTTGAATCTTTCTTTCAATTCTGATTTGTTTTTGTCCTGAGGATTGGACAGTGGACTCTAGTGGGATGGCAGCCACCAAGGGCAGTGATTATATTTTCTGAGAGGTTAAACATGTAGTTATGACCAATAAGGAGAAAAAGAAGGAGGGGCATTCCAGCTCCAGATGGCTATACATGGGTATCCTGTGGTAGCAAAGCATTACTTTAATATGAAAAGTTTTATTTCAAGCATTGTCTTAGGTTCAGTTATATAGGTCAGTTTTCATTGAAAGATATAAAGCCAATGAAAACCTATGTATAACAACTTCACATTTTGTCTTCTCTCGGCATCAACAACAGAAGGGGGCTGGTTCATGTAGAAGCCGACTACAGTTCTTGTCAATATGTGAGATCACTTTAAAAGAAAGAATTTTAGTCACATTAATCTCACTTGGAGATTTCTTGAGACAAAAATTCTTCAAATGAGGTAATTACTGGAAATGATACATTCAATAGTCAGGTAATGGAAGTTCAACAATCAAAATATTGGTGCATTCCTTACATCTGATGGAAATTTGTAAAATATTCTATCATGATTAGCTTAATGTATCTGTCAAACTTGCAATAATAAAAAACAGAACTGTGACAGACCAGACAGGAGACCTAAGCTGGGAGAATTACAAAGCTGACAATGGAATGGCATCCTCCTCCTTAGAACATCCAAATCCTTGGTAAAGGCCAAAGAAGTGACTGTATCATTCATTTGTAAACAGAAATGGAGGAGGAAATAAAGAGAGGAACCTGAGACTGCTGCTTTTAAAGGATGAATAAAACCAAGGTGAGGTTGCTACCTTAAAAGGATGTGTAGAAAACAGGAGGGAAAGCTAAAGCTGGCAAGCTGATTTGCAGTAAAGTGGGTCCATTTGGTGGTAGAAATGACTCAGGCAGGATAGACTTACATATGGTTGCACATCTTCAAAAGAATCTAAGCACCGTGGAGAGTCGTCTGAGCCTGGGGAGAAGGAGCCTGGAATCGCAACTCCTCTGCTGATTGAAGCAGAAGAATCGTAAGCGCCAAGATGACCAGGGCTATAAAATGAGTTCAAGACAATCTGGACAGCATAGAGAGACCTTATCTGAAAAGTAAAATTGGAAAACATTACGGATATGGATATAAAATTACCTAGCCTCAAGTACAACCCCTAGTACCAAAGACAAAAGAAAGAAAGGGGAAAAAAGAAAGAAAGAAAGGCGATGAAGAGAAAAAGGGAAAATGAGTTAAGGAAAGGCTCACAGGCAAATTTCTGCATCACGAAAAGCTTCTTATGATATAGGATTTGAATTTTATATGACATTTGTACCTATTATAACACAGTGCTCAGGCCATTTGTAATACAAGTTGGATATTCATGTTATGAGAAACTGTATTTATTCTAATCATAAGTTCACAAATATAAGTCAGAGTAAAATGTATGTGCGCAAGGCAAGCATTGGAATAGGCCAAGGGACAGACTTCTGAGAGCAGTTTCCATGAAAAAAATGCAGATTATAGCCTTGTTACAAAACACAGTGAAGGTGCGGCTGGGGAGCGGGTAGTGACAGGCTGGGTCCAGCTGCTCTGGGTCAGGGGAGTGATGTATAGGGACAAAGAACGGCAACTCTTCTGGGCATAATGCGCTAACTCTCAGCAAAATACTTGACCAGGTGTGCTAAGCGAGGCTTGAAATTCAGGTCTTCTCCATCCCCGTGAGCCTCTCACTTCTGCTTAGATGCTCATGAAGGTGAGAGACACCATACTTCACACTCATGGCCTAATCAGTGCCTCAATCACATTGCTGTACTCACTGCAACAACCACATTGGAAACTAAGTCTCTTGTGGGAAGAAGAAAGAATAAGTAACAGACTGCTTGAGAAAGTGAAGTTATTGTGCCAAATGTCACAGGAAACATCCCAAATTCAGGAACAATCTTTACATTGACATCATCCTTTTTGGACCATTGTCACCTGTACCCATTCAGATCTTAAAATTTACTTTTATTCCATCAATAGCCTATAAAGCCTGATGTACTCTTCCCAGAGACCCTGCTTTCAATAGTGTTGCATGCCCCAGCTGAAGACAATGATGCACATATGGTTAGAAACACGGCTCCTCTCATGTTGGCTGTCTCTCATGCTCCTCTCTTGTGACAACGTGCTCTTGCTTTGATGTTCTAAACTACTTGCTGAGATATCTTCTAGAACACTCTTATCAGTTTTGACCTAATAACATTTCACCTACATTGTGCTTTGAACATACCTGTTCTTTTAAAAAGTTTTTTCCTTTTTTACTATTTTTTCTTTTATACATATACATTGATATCATTGCACATATATTCAATGAACTGCCTAAAGCAAGAATAACTGGAAAACAATCAGGAATTATATACATGAAAATTTATAGTGTTTTGGCTATTTCTGTTTGGCAACCTTGAAGAACACATTCTTTCTCTCTTGGTGCATCTAAAATTCTGAATGTAAATCAATATCTATCAAATTTCATATTTATCAACCTAAAACATCTATCTAGACCTAAAAATATCTTAAACACTAAACAACTAGGCTTAATTATGAAACTAAACTATCTGGTATTCAGCACCATCAGAGACTTAATAAGGAATAAAATCAATTATCTGAATAGACAAGAAGTACAGGTTAGGAGCTTCCTAAATTAGAAAATGACAGAGACAGCTGCCCAAAACATTGGAGCATCATTTTTAGTATTTTGGTTCAAAAATATGACAGGAATATTTATAAGGTATGGCTTATTGAGAACCGCTTAACCTGACTTGCAGAGTTTGGCTGTCAACTCTGCCTGCATCCAAGCTTGCCCAATTTTATTTTTTTCAAAGATATATATTATTTTATTAATTTGTTCTTGTTACATCTCAATGGTTATCCCATCCCTTGTCTCCTCCCATTCTTCTCTCCCTCCCATTTTCCCCTTATTCCCCTCCCTTATGACTGTTCCTGAGGGGGGTTTCCTCCCCCTGTATATGCTCATAGGATATCAAGTCTCTTCTTGGTAACCTGCTGTCCTTCCTCTGAGTGCCACCAGGTCTCCCCCTTCAGGGAAAATGGTCAAATATGAGGCACCAGAGTACGTGAGAAAGTCATATCCCACTCTCCACTCTACTGTGGAGAATGTTCTGACCATTGGCTAGATCTGGGTAGGGGTTTAAAGTTTACAGCCTGTATTGTCCTTGATTGGTGCCTTAGTTTGAGTGGGACCCTGGGCCCAAATCTGCCTATCATAATGTTCTACTTGTAGGTTTCTAGGACCCTCTGGATCCTTCTACTTTGCCATTCTCCCATGCTTGTCTCATCTAGAGTCCCAATAGGATGTCCTCCCCACTGTCCTATACTCACTTATATCTGCATATTAGCCCAAGGGGCATGTCCCATGAAAGCCTTCAAGTACCAGGAAGCTTGCCCAATTTTAGGCAGAATTTTGTCTGTACAAGACTATTTATTCTTTGAGTTATTATGACTAATCTTTACTTGAGATTAAAAAGTGTTTTAAAAAATAAAGAGAAACTCTATATGCATTTGACAATGTTAATTTAACAGTCATGCTATTAAACTTACCATGAAGTGTTTACAAAATTAAGTTTTGAAATATTGGCATTTTATTAAAATCAGTGTTTACTAAAACATTGTGCAATAATACAATAAATCGGCAGGTGGCGCTGAAGAACTTATTACTACTTATTCTTCTCCAGTCCTTTCTGCTTGCTGTCTGAAATGACTGTCTAGATTCCAGACAGAGAAGCTGTTTCTGCTGTCTATATAGCTGTCTTATGCATTCACTATGGGATTCTGAAATTTCCAAAATGGATAGATACAAATCCAGCACTTCAAATGCTGTGTATAGTAATGCAGATTGTTAAGTAGTTATATTTTATTGGAAAACATTAAATGACAATTATTTAAACAAAGGAAGTACCATTTTATTCAGGACTATTTTAATAGCTATGAAGATTACAACAATAAGACTTGTGGGGAGAGAGAGAGGGAGAGGGAGAGGGAGAGGGAGAGGGAGAGGTTGGGCACAATTACAAATTACAAATATAGTATGGCCAGGGATTCACAGACAAAGGAGGAATGTAGGGTGGATGAAGACTGCTACAAGGAGACATCAAGAGAAAGAGCAATTTTACTAAACAATCCTCACAGGTTCTTGATGAACCCAAACTAGAACATTTTCACATTGCCTCAATGATGAGGAATCTGATAAGACAGTGATGACAATTGGATATGGAATAAGAAGAGGATTCTCACTGAGCTAATGTAGGGAGTTCCCACTAAAGGTAGGTTTACAAGAAATCACATGGAAAGACTAAGTGAATTAAAGACTCAAGAGTCTGGCTGTTTGTTGAAAGAATATTAATGTCAGGATGTTGCATTGTATATATCTGCAATAAAGCACATTGAAAATATGCCCAATTTGGCTTCATCTTCACAGTTTTATTTGTAAGCCACACTTAATATTTACTTGAGTAGTTATCATCCAAGTGGCCAGTACACATATTATGAGCATAGTGAGTTCACATTCCAGCTTATTGTCAATATCTCAAATTATTTTGTATTCCCCCCTTTTGGTTTACACTCTTCAAGCAAAGTTCTTTGGGTTTCCTAACTAACATATTCCCAACAATAATACCAATTGCCTTGTAATTAGTAATTTAATTTCCTCTGTGTTGGACTATACGCAGAGATCCACAGATCCTGGTAAAACGTGCTGGCATGGGTCTATGTGACAGGAGGTATTCATCCAGAGTCTAGAGAAGAACAATGGAAGAAAGAACTTTAGATAAAGCACAGACCATCCAAGAGAACAATGTCGAGAGAGGAAGAGAGGCAGTGTTGCTGGCTCACTAATGCCGAGGAGTGACTCGACTGTCGTTTGTTCCTATGAATAGGATTGGAGGACGGGAGTGGGTCCAGACCATTTCAGAGGTCATCATAATACTTTAAAGAGATGTATCAATATCAATAGTCAGGCTGTCAACTTAAATGGCTGAAGCAGTGCTGAAGAAGTACAGCACACCGAGAGCATGGCCAGGCTAGAGGAAATGACGTCTATCCATTTCCTAGATAGAGCTAATTCCATGCAGAAATGTAGACTCCATATTCTAAAGCTCCTAATTATGTGAGGGAAGCCAAAACAATAAATCTCACAATGATGAATTGGAAGGTAGTTTCAAACATGAAACATTATATAGTTTAAACAAATTGTGTGTGTGCATGTGTGTGTGTGTGTGTGTGTGTGTGTGTGTGTGTGTGTGTGTGCGCGCGCATTGGAAACACCCTAAAGACAACGAGATTATTTCTCCTTGACTCAGAAGGATCAATTACAGCTATGGTGGAGAGGCTCCAGTGGTTTCCAGAAACTACTGGAAAGGGTAGGAATCAGTAACTCATATTCCTTCATTTATATAAATTAAGATATACATTTACTGTAGCTTTAGCTATGCAATATTTGAGTTCAGTTATTTGTTTGATCTATGGAATTTTTTCTGTCCTCTTATTTCACCTTTCACCTTCTTCCTAGTTGGATTTAAACCATACATTTTAAAACCACATTTAAAATTTTACTTTGTTAGTTCCTTGCTACATCTCATTTACTTAACAAATATACTCTATAGTCACAACATGTGCACATGCCCTTTGAATATCCAAAAACATTCTCATTATACAAATGTACCCTTAAACATAACTACAATTAATAAGTTGCATTGGTATCCTTGAAGTGGTGTCTCACTAAGTTGTCCAGCTTGGTCTGGAATTCTTGAACTCAGTCAAACCTTCTCCGTCAGCTTAAGAAGAGGTCAGGACTATAGGAAAGTGTCACTAAGCGAAGCTATGAATTTGATTTAATTACCTAATTAATAACCTTTAATGATATAACCAGGCAAGTAAACAGATAATAAGACAATTTTAAAATGTGGCTGAATATCATAGAAAAGCAGATTCTTGACGTGATTCGAAAACTCCACTCAAGAAAAGTACACATAATGTGTTCTCCTAAATTGAAATTCTAAATAGGGCTAGTTGACCCTACCATTTTAAAGCCAGTCTCCTATCTCAGTTCCCACAAGAGATCAGGCATTCCATACCCTCATTGGAACGCTAAACATATATGGGCCACTAGAGGGCGCATGAAGCTTTCGTATTGAAGAGCCTGCCTTCTTTTCGCCCTTACAGTAAGCGGCCTTTGTTGAAAGGTGAGGAATTTCCTTAACTCTCAGTAGGACTTTTAATTGTACTAGCAGTCTCACCTTTTGCATACAGATCCTGCCGCACTGACATAGCATGTAAGGGTACACATATAACCAAGAGGCTGTCTCATGCTCTGGATCTTTGGCACTAGCTTTTTTTTTTAGCCCTGATCATCCCTCTTCTGAAGGACGCACTTCTTTTTTTTTTTTTTTAAGATCCCAAGCCATCAATCATATCTTTTTTTTAATTTAATTTAATTTAATTTTTTTTGACCATTCAAATTTTTTTCCTTTCTCCATTGGACTTTTTGACAGAGAAAGAAAGAAAGAAAGAAAGAAGAAAAAGAGAGAAAGAGAGAGAGAGAAGGAAAGAAGGAAAAAGAAAGAAGAAACTGGAGTGGTCAGGCTTGTGTCCCCAAGCCCCTAAAAACAGTTAGAGTGACCTCTGAGAGAGGGAATGAGTGACTAAGAGTTAGATTCCCTCGTAGGCAGACAGGTAGCAAGGGGCAATTATGAAAATGTCATCAAGATGGAGAGCTTCCAATGTCTTCACCTTCCTGACCGAGACAAACTGCTGACAGTTTTAAAAAGCTATCTTGGGACTTTTCTCCTCCTAACAGGGCCCCTTGCTGATGGACTGGCTTAACAAGTTCAAAGTTGGTCAGAGCAGGTTTGCTCAAGAGTGGTGGGCCAATCAGCCATCCTGTCTTTCTTCAAAATGATCAATACAAAATTAGGGGAGCAAGACCCTTTTAAGACTCTAAAAACCCCTCACCCCTTAAGGAGAGGCCTGAGAGCATCTTTCTGAATCTTCTCCTCGCCCTCTGCTTTACAGAATGTCTTTCTCTGCGTGTGTTTGATTTATGTGTGTGCTTCCTCGCCCAAATAAAGGCATTTCATTTTTAAACTAAAAAAACAAACAAACAAACAAACAAAAACAAACCTTATTAAAAGATTTAGTATAAAATAGTGACAAGACAAAGTAATAAACCCCAAATCAGTATTTATATCAGTATTTGGCTCATACAAAATTCTTTGCATGAAATATTTCAAGTGTATAATCATATATTAAATTTATATGAAATAATTTCCATAGTGCTAAGGCATCTTAGTAAACCAAATAGATTTCTTTCTTAGAGTCCACTTAAGAGATATTGGGTGTTTAATTAAACCAGTATTATTGGACTTTCAAGGTAGCTGCTGAGTGGGAATGGTAGGTGTGCAGGAAAACCTAGATGTGTGCTCCTGTTGGACCAGTTACCATTTGAGTTTAGGTTAGTTATCAACATCGGTAGTCATTAGAAAATCATCATCCTTAAACTGTTAGTAAATACATTCTGAATGTCCATTAATCTGAAGACTACGAAAGCTAACACAGAATGATAGAGCAAGGCATATGTTAACTACAAGGTCTCTGCTGTCATGGCCCCCTGAGAACATCAGTACGATCCTGAATTTCAAATCACTTCTGTAAACTAAATTTCTGAGGCTGCTGTGTTCACTGAAAAGTTGTTTACCTCATTTCCAAGCTGTTTTCCACAGTAGTTGATTTAATTTGGAAACATTAAAGTGCTTTTGAGTGTTACATTTCTTCATTGATGTGGGAACAGATGATAACTCTACCCCATGGAGAACAATTGCATGTTATATGATCATTGGGAGTGTATTGCCTAGCAATAAGGAATCAGATGCACGTTGCCTCTGTTTTTCTAACCAGATAATCTGAGCTTTGTGTGAACAGGGAAGACAATGCTTTTGTCAAATTTCAGAAAATGCGTGTCTAAGAAAAGATAAGAGCTCCAAGTATAAACTCAGGCTTCCTAAAACTCAAGACCTCTTAGTGATCTTAAAGAGCTGCACATCTATCTTGTTTTTTGAGCCAGGATATACAGACAGAGTAAACACATATTGTTTGTATCCAAGGTATTTTGTTCATCATCATCATCATCATCATCATCGTCATTATGCAGGAACTACTATGTAGCTCTTGCTGGTCTGGAACTTACTGTATATATAGGCTGGTCTCTAATGCACAGAAGTTTGCCTGCTCCTACTCTTGAGTGTTGGAATTAAAGGAGTGAGCCATAATTAAGGATAAAAACTCAAAGATTTAAACCACCTGAGTGAGATGCTATGAAAAACTGTATCACTATTTTGAGGTCTATATCAAATTACTTTCAGACATTAAAATAACTTTCAGCTATTTACTACTGACTTATATGTATCTAGTTTAACAAATAAAATGCTTTATTTATTCTTGTTAGGAATGTTTCTAATATTCTGTCTAATTCCCTTACAAGATACACTAAATACCTAACAAAATGGCATCCATTTATTGTACCCCTTTGAAAGGGTTTTTGCAAACAGATAACCAAGTACTAATTATTTTTGGTTCCATATAGTTATTAGTTTCACTTTTCAATATAACAATAAGTCTATAAAGAAAAGAATGCCTTGGGTGGTCATTCTATTTTGAACGTGTAGATAGTAGAATGTAAATAAAAACACAAAAATAAGTAATCAAAATTTAGTGTCATAATATATAAAGATGCCATGCAACAAATCTGGTATTAAAGGACATTTATTGTGGGGGAAGGCAGAAGTATAAAGAAAGTGGAGGGTGACCAAGACAGAGAGAGAGAGAGGGAGAGAGAGAGAGAGAGAGAGAGAGAGAGAGAGAGAGAGAGAGAGAGACAGAAAGAGAGAGAAAGAATAGAAGAGACCAGAAGAGAGTGCACAGGATGGCTAGTGGGTCTTTTTAAAAATTATTTTTAATTTTTTACATATATATTTATATTATTACACATATATAAAATAAACTACACACAGCAACAAGAACCATAAAGCAATTGAAGAAAACATATTTCCTATCTTGGTGAGTCTAAAATTCTGACTGTAAACCAATATCTATCATATCTCATCTTTATCAATTTAAAAAGGTCTATCTAGACGTAAAAACATCTTAACCCCTAAACAACTAAGCTTAACTGTAAAACTAAACTACCTGGGCTTCAACCCATCAGAGACTGAGGCTGGTGGGTCTCTTATTGCCTCTGGAACCTGGCAGCAGCAGTGATGATGTCACAGGTTGCTAGGCAACCTAGAAGCAGGCTGGTGGGAATGCATAACACTTTGGCCTTGATGGAAAAACAAGAAGTGTTAGCAGGTTTGTTTTGGCTTATTGACTTAAAACCCTTAAGAGACCAGCTACTTGTAAAATAACATTAACATTCACTGTCCCAGGAGATTTCTAGATTTTAGGTAAGAAACTTGGTTGCTTATGAAAAGATCAGATTGAAAGTAAATAATACAAAGAGCTACTACAAAGTAAGCTACAGGATGCTCATGCTGTTCTTATCCCTTTTGGCTTTGAGTGGGGCACCTATGCCTTTGATATGAGAAAGTAGACCCCTTTCTATTACATTTGGAGTTCTTGCCAAAATTAACAACTGCTTTCTAATCTCATTTACTGAAGGTATAAATGGAGTCTAACAACCATATGTGAAAAGCCAAGCATGTTTTGGGACACTAGAATAAGAAAACAAATATCCAAAGCTCCTATTTTCCACGGATGTTAGAGTCATGAACTAATAGGACCACAGTCATTTCCATGATGTCACCAAGATGCACCAAGATGCTTTCTTCCACCAGTGCAAGGCGTGGGACAAATACTCTCCTCTCCTGGAGAGGCTCAACAGTGAATCTCAGCTTAGAAATTGGACAGAATTTGGACTTTAAAAAGTTGAAAATTTCTTTTCATGGCAGCTTATTTCCCCAGGAAAACTTAATTTAGATAAAATCGTTTGTCACATTGTTAGGAAAATCTGCGGTATGACATTAGCTTACATTTTAAATACCATTGTCTCTTTCCATGGATAAGGAGGACACTCTCCTATGTGGTGGGCTCATCATGGTCAGACACTACCCTTATCATGACCCATGTTCTAGGAGATGAATGCAGGTGGAGATGAAAAACCTTCTATTCAGATTTCCTCACAACATCTTCTGTCTTGCATATTATTTCCTAACAAATTATCCATTTGCTAATGAGCAGAACTTAACCCAGAATCTTAGAAATGAACATCTTAAATGTGAGCAATAATTTTCATAAGATGTTATTTTTAACCTAGACTATAGCAGTCCTATAGTCTAAACATTGTAGGCATGAGAGCCACAGCTGTCCTGCTTATTTTACTCTCAGTGTTCAGCCTACTTAATGAATATTTATCAAATGAATGTATGTTCAAAAATACAAACAGAATAGATCACGGCTAAGTTGAGTAACCTCCTCTCCTAACTCTAATTTCTTGTATGCTGCACAGGCTTGCTTCATTCAGTGATTCTTGACAAGAGTGCGTGCTTCTGTGGTTTTAAATCTTCATAACTGCAAAATGATGAAGCACATTTTCTCTTCCTTGCTTAGCTCTGAAGTAATATTTGTACAATTTCCGTCTTTCAACTGATAGCACTCAAAAGCTAGGTAATATTTCAAGACAGTTTTTCAAAATTGGCTTGGTTTTTTCTTCTTCAGAACAGTGTCTTAAACATTTATTCCTTTCCCTCAGCCTACTATGTCTTCAAACATAGGGAAAACACAGGTTGGCACATTTGCATGCATATGGAGTCAAGCCTTTCTAGTCAGTTCTGATTGATTCAATTAGATTCAGGTTTTCTAAGGTTTCCCCAATTGATCCAGGAAGACTCCAATGAGATGAGGCGGTCCCATGCTGGCTCACAGAGAGCTTTCCTATATGCCGCCTGCTTCTCTGTTTCCCCTCCCCAAAAGACAAGAAGCTGAGCATTGTATAGAATGGGGACTGGCTGAGAATTAGAGGAAAGGAGTTGAACTAACCCCCATGTATTTAAAGAAGGCAGATTAGGTGATAACAGCAGTAAAGAATCCTTAGTCTCCCCTCATAGTTTGTGAAACAAAGTGGAAAGCAGAATTACAGCTTTCAGAATGATTACTCCGAATTGAAAGTTTAAGCACAGAACAGTAATAAGCCATTTTAAACTCACTACATAAATGTATTAAGAAGCGTTCTAAATCAGTTATGAGTTTCAGCAATTCACAAGGTTTTTTTCCATGACTTTAAAATAGAATTGCATTTACAGTTTATCTTATCAGTCATGGTTGGATGTCAAGGTCTAATTCTATATCTTAAAAAAAAAAATTAAAGCTTTGGAGTTGTAAAGGCCTGAGAGACTTATTGTTTTAACAGAAGCCAGATCTACTGCATTTTTTATTGGAACAATCTTGAGTTTCATTTGATTACCCATCATTAACGTCACACTATCTCCATGAAGTCTTCATAATGCACTTTCACACATTCCAGAGGGAATTAATGTTGGTAGGGAGCTTTCTGTTCTTTGGGGACTTAGTCATGAAATGAATTGATTTTAAAAAAAGTGCTTGTCACTGTTCCATGAACCTCTACATTCTGAATTTGCCCTCCTGTTAGATTGCATTTTAAAATATCATTAAATTAACAAATAGATAGAGGCCTTTATTATGTTAAGTAAAATATTAAAAATGTGTATGTCCCTTTAAAAGAAGATGTTTAAAAAGTATTTTTTGAGAGCTTCATCCATTATTGACATCACTCCTGGTCTATCCTTCCCAACCCTGATACCTCAGACATCCCTCCCAAATTCAGGATCTCTTCTTTAATTTTCATTTTTGGTGTTGGTGTTGTGTGTGTATAGGGGGATGTACAACCTGTTGATATTCCTTGGCATTGCTCACATGTATAGGTATACATAACGGATGTGACAACCTATAGGGGAGAGACATCACTGGAGAAAATTGATTGCCCTGCTCACAGCAGGCATTTGCCAATTGTAGCTATTCAGCAAGGGGTAGGACCATATGGATGTTTTATTCTGTCAGTATTGGCATGGCAACTGGTGCCATTATGTAGGTCTTGTTCAGGCAACCATATAGTTGAGATTTTATGGATGTAACTTCCCAATCACATGTAGAGGACAGCAGGAAGACTGATCTTCTGTCTTTTAATCTTTTTTTTTCCTGCTTTCTATTCTGCAATTTTCCTTGAGCCTTGAGTGAAGGGATTGTGTGGCAGTTGTAACAATTGGGACAGGCTGCCCATAGTCAATCTCAGCATTTAAGCTAGCTGTGGGTATCTGCAGTAGTCTCTATTTGCTGCAAAAAAAAAATCATATTTTAACTGTAGAGATGCCATCCCCCAGCCGAAGAACAGGCTGAGCTTGAGAAAGTCTTGTGAAATGGTGAGAGGAAAGATGGAGCTGGAGATTTCAAAAACACCGCAAGAAGACCCACAGAATAAACTAACCTGGCCCCATGGGGACTCACAGGGACTGACCCAACAACCAAAGAGCAGGTATGAGTTGGACCTAGACCCCTTGCACTGTAGTGAACATGTGAGTCCCCCAATGATGGGAGTAGAGGCTGTCTCTGACTCTGCCGCCTGCTTTTGAATTCTTTTCCCCTAGATGGGCTGTCTTGTCAGGCCTCGTTTGGAGGGGATGCTTAGTCCTGCTGTGACTTTAGATGCCAGGGTGGACCTTCCATTCTCTGAGAAGGATGAGGGAGGAACAGGGGTAGAGGACATGCTGTTTGGACTGGTTAGAGAGGAAGACGGGGCTAGGATTAGACTGCAAAGCGGTTCAATAAATAAATAAATGAATAAATAAATAAATGGAAAAAACATCTTTGATGAGGGATGAGAACACCACTTACATGTGGGTAGAAAGGTAACTATTTTTTTTTTATTTATACCTTTTCATAACAAAGTTAAGGACACACATGACTGGCCTTCCCCATTATCAGCATTCCCATCCTAATGGTAATATTTGTGACAATTGATGAGGTTGCTTTAACAGTTCTTTATCATACAAAATCCACAATAACTTTCAATTTTACACATCGTGTAGGCTTAAGGAAATGTAAAATGACATGTATCGTTAGAATGTCATACAGCACACTTTTATGTACTAAAATCCCCCTTTTTCTTCTTATCACCCAAAGTTTTTCAATAGACCCTACTGAGGAGTAATATTTTTCATACATCCTAGAGCTGAAATCATATACGTCCTATGTCACATAGCAAGATGTATTTAAGATTCTTTCATGTTTTTCCATGGTAATTGCTAATAATTGTTTAGATGAAATGACATTTTCTTTTTGGTTTGGATCTATTATAGTTTATTCAGACAGTCACTTTCTGAAGGCTATCATGGTTACTATTAAGTTTTGGTAGTTATTACAAAGATGTGACAAACATCCAGAGTAAGGTTCTGTTCCTTGGCATTTTCATTGTTTATAATGTATTTGTATTTTTAAAAATATGACAAATCAATTCAGAATTAGGTAGTGTGTTCCAAAGAGAAACACTTTATACTCATTAAATTAAAAAAATCCAGCAACAGGATATAACAATTCCAAACATATATGCACTTGACACAGGATCATCCAAAAAACAAACAAAGGAAACACACAAACGAAAAACCAAAAGGGGAAAAAAAAAGCTGAAAAGCACTAACAGACTTAAGGTCATAGATCAACTGTAAAAGACAGAGTGAGTACTTTCAATCCTGCACTCTCATCAATAGACAGGTCATCTGGGAAGAAATAAACTAATTAGGAAACGCTGGAATTAAATGACATCATAAATCTAATGGCCCTAACAGGCTTCTGTAGACATTCTACCCAAACACTAAGGAATACCCATTCTTTTCAACAGCCCATGGACTGTTACCTAAAACAGACCACGTTTTAGGAAATAAAGCAAGTTTCAACAAACAAGAAAATAGCAATCACATGCTGATTTCTATCTGACCATTATGTATTCAATCTGAATATCAAAAAAACAAGAGAGTGGCAGAAAGTATACAAGCTCATGGATACTAAACAACTCATTACTCAATCAAGCTTGAGAAAAGGAAGAAAACAGGAAGGAAACTTAAACATTCCTAGAATTGAATGAAAATAAAAATACAATGTTCTATTTTATATCGGTTTGTATTTAGACAAATGTGTGGAGTGCTGAGATATATTGTCTTAATATAAGTAGCTTGTCTACTATAATTTCAAAGTTATACCTACACAAACCACTAACTTTATGAAAGTTTTAAGAGTAGAAAGTTTTATATGTTTATTGTTATTAGCAAATTTTTAATTTACCATTTTTACTTTTAACAAAATTATTGATTTGAAATATATTGACAGTAGCATATGTCTCTCTTTTTAAAATTCCTGTTCATGTTATTCTTTTGAAATTACTGTTTTATAGGCCAAGATACTATTCCTAGAAAATAAATGAATATCAAGAAAACATTTTAAACATTTGATTATCTTGTATAACTTAATATTATTGAAGGCTAAAGGGCATTTGTAAACTTATTTCTAAATGTATAATTTGAGTTATACTTTAAAAGAGCAAAGAACTCCGTCTGGTTCTGATATTCAAAGACGGAATAGATTCACAATTTCTCTTTTCTCTTGAAACCTATTTATTTTACTTAAACTTAAACATTCCCTCCCTGATTTATCAGTTTGTGGGTCTCAACTTCAACAACTTTCCATGTCCAAAGAGAATTCTCAGTGCTCTTTCTGCAGTTGGCCTCATCATTTGTTAACCGTGTTTCAACAAGCTACTGTGTTTACCTTTCATCTCTTGCTTCAAAAATTTCTGTGGTTTTCCTTCCTTCCTTGTAGAACTTTTACAAATAAATATTCAAGGCATACAAGAATAATGTCTTCTTTGGAAAGCTCAGCAAAAAAACAAATAGTTACATACAGTAGAGGATTGGCTTTCTCACCACATTTGACTAAAAAATATCAAATAAGGGAGAACATTTTAGCCCCAGGAAAGTAAATCTAGCTTAAGATTAGAAAAAAAAAAGTTGAAAGAGTCCATTTTATGTCAGAAATGAATAAAAACATATGTTAAAATAAAAGTCTTAAATAGAAATCATTATGCCTTGCCTTTATAGTGACTACAAGTGCAGTTTTAAAATATATAGTCACCCAAATAAAGTATTTTTGCGTTGCTTTTTTTCTCCTTCATGCAAAACAAAAATTCCCAAACAATTATCTGAATAGAAGAAGATGCAGAGACCTGCTCAACCCCCCCTCCATGCTCCTCACTGTAGCCTCTGGAGTTCCCTTCTGGTACGTCATAGAGGCTAAGCTGTCCTCAGATGCTGTGTACCTGTCCTCTCTTCCTGCTGCAATGCTCTGAGTACTGGCTACAGCTTCACTGTCTTAGAATACAGTCAGATTTTGTTCCTTGATCACACCATCCAACTAGCTGTGCTAATGTTGGTGTGCTTCTCATTACTTTACACTTTCACTCTTTCAGTAGAGATTTTTCTCTCTCTCCCTGCCATGATCATGGTCTTTTATTTACCTACTGCTTGCTTGTCCCAGGATTCAACTTGGCATAAATATAACTCCCTTGCCTCTTTTTTCTTTCCACAGCTTAAATCATCAGTTCTGAATGGCACACAGTAACTACTGAATACGTGTCTTTTAGTATGGTTTTATTCTGTTGATGATATTGTGATTTTTCACTGTATTGACTGATAGAACATCAGGATCACAACAGTTTACAAATGGGAAGATTTTAGAGTAGAAAGCCGATTATATATTTAATGAAAATCTCACCACCACTTCGTGTCTTACTTAAACAAGCAGCATGCTGAACTGTGTATATGGAAAATAAAATATTTCGCAAAGATGCAGTTTTCAATAGTATTGCAAAGTTATCCACATGATACATATAAACTACTTTATTAATTCAACAAATGTTTATTAATCTCAGACCTCTAATGAGAATGCTTGTTGGGGCATATTAAAGAATAGTACAAAGACAACACAGAAACTGTGTTATCATGGGCCTGACATTCTAGAGGGACTATGTAAACACACACCATAAGTTTGTACTCATCCCAGTGCATTAGAATGTGACATGGAGAACAAGAAAGTGCTCAACTAAAACTTCATAAAGATATGGAAAGTAGGTGAGATATATATGAAGTCACTCATGCAAGGAAAACTCACAGCATAAATGGCTCTGGTATCACACCTATAGGGAACTGAAGAATTGGGGAGAAAGGGGTAAGATGTATACGTTCTTATACCTCCCCATTTTTCGGTACCACTCTCACCTGGAGTCCAGCAGGGAGTCCCAGCATCTGTCCTGATCCCCCACTGGGTAAAGTCTCCCAGAGGACATCTGTGTTGGGCTAATATCCACTTATAAGTGAGTATATATGATGAATGTCTTTCTGGGTCACTTCAGGATGATCATTTTTAGTTCCATCCATTTGCCTGAAATTTTCAAGATTTAATTGTTTTTAATAGCTGAGTAGTATCCCATGTGTAAATGTACCCCAGTTTCTTAATCCATTCTTCAGTGAGGGACATCTAGGTTGTTTCCAGATTCTGGCTATTACAAATAAGGCTACTATGAACATAGTTGAGCAAAAGTTCTTGCTGTATGGTGGAGAATTTTCAGGTATATGGCCTCGATTGGTATAGCTTGGTCTTGAGGTAACATTATTCCCAATTTTTTGAGAACATGCCAGATTGACTTCCAAAGAGGTTGTACAAGATTGAGAGAGGGGACTGCCTCTGATATGAACTCTGGTGTCCTAGATTTGATTGCTTCTCATCAGTGGGGAGGGCTGGCAGCACACAAAGTAAGGGAAAGCAGGCTATCAAATGAGACCCAAGAGGCTGTGGTCATATGGTGAGGGAAGAGGTCCCCTTTTCTCCAAGGTCTAGGGAAGGGAAATAGGGTAGGAGAGGAAAGGAGGGTGGGAATGGAAAGATGCAAATGAGGGGATACCAATTTTTATGTAATCTTAATAAATTATAAAAAATGAAAATAAAAAAGAAGTGTGTAAGTGTACGTGCTTATGCCTGCGTGCCTGCAAGAGTGTGTGTGTGTGTGTGTGTGTGTGTGTGTGTATCCACATGTCTAGGGGAACAAACATCTACACTATGCCTAGAAGGTACCAACAACAAATCAAAGTTGGGTTAGAACCCAAGTCCAGTCTGGAAAACAAATGTTTTTATTGAGATTATATACAAAAATTAAGAAAACGGTTCCTTATAGGACTGTGGGTGACCCCTAAGCAACTATACAACAAAACATTCCCATCTCTGTGTGAATGATGACTTCCTTATAGCTGCATTGAATGATTTGTCCTTTCCATTAATGTTCATGCTCCTGTGTAAACAGTGAGATTCACTGTGAGGAGACTTGTGGGGACTGGTATGGATTGTAGGCTTCTGGGATTATCTCCAGCAGCAAATTATTGTTGTGTAATAATATTAAGAGTTTATTCATTGCATTTTTAAAAACATAATGAATCAATGTTTATATATGAAGAATAGAGTTTGACTACATTGTAAAATTACCATATGAACGAGGTGTGCTTTTGATAACATAATACGTTACTCATGCTCATATTCTTCTATAATAAAACACCAAGTATCTACTTTGACTTTGAAAATAAATTAGTAAGTTGTGTGTATGAAATCCAGAGTACATGGAGCATAGGAAATAAATGGTTGGCTTTAGAGTCTAAGGGGAATAGAGGAGAATAACAATAGGTACAAGGAAGAGGACCAGACTCTCTCATATCCTAGAGCTACATATAATCCAACTTTCCAATTAGGTGGTCCAAGGTAAAAGGAAGTCAGGAGTTGAAGAAAAGATGTTAAAGAGTATTAACATCCTGTTTCTGTATTAGGATAATTTGGAAGGAAAATGCCCAAATCATGAAAGCATAGGTTAATGAATAAAGATGAAATTTTACTTTAGGAAATATTGTATGAGAATTTTTATGTATTATGAATAGTTTTTATATGTATGTGTTTCTTGTGTTAAGAATCTTATTTTCAGGCTTAAATATTCTCTTTCTTCTAATAGCTATCTAACAGACACTCCTGAATTTATTTATTAAATATTCTGTTTTTCATAATATATGACATTCTGAGCATTTTCTAATTGAGTGTTTGCAATTTTTGTTGTTTTTCTGTTCTCATTTTTTTAAAAAAGTTTCTATATATTGAGTGCAACAGTTCTGAATTATTATAGAAATGATAAACAAAAACACCCAGTATTTCACTTTAACAGAAAGTCTAAAATCTCATGGAAAATCGAGCCTAAAGCAAAGTCTCCATCATTGGCCATAGTCAACTCAAGAAGGGGATTAAGAGTGAAGAAGAAAAACCCAGAATAGCTAAAACAATCCTGTACAATAAAATATTCTCCAGAGGAATCTCCATTCCTGATCTCAAGCTATACTATAGACCAACAGTAATTAAAACAGCATGGTATTGACATAGCAATAGGATGGTTGATCAACGGAACAAAAATGAAGACCCAGAAATAAATCCACACACATATGGACACTTGATTTTTGACAAAGATGCCAAATCTATTCAATGGACAAAGGATAGCATCTTCAACAAATGGTGCTGGTCTAACTGGATGTCTACATGTAGAAACGTGCAAGTAGATCTATATTTAGCACAATGCACAATACTCAAGTCCAAGTGGATTAAAGACCTCAACATAAAACCAGAGACACTAAATCTTTTAGAAGAAAAAGTAAGGGAGAGCCTGGAACACATTGGCACAGGAGACAACTTCCTGAAAAAAAAAAAAACTCCAACAGCCCAGGCCATAAGGTCAACAATTAGTAAATGAGACCTCATGAGGCTGAGAGCTTCTGTAAGCCAGAAGACACTGTCAACAGAATAAAATGACAGCCTACAGACTGGGAAAAGATCTTCATCAACCCTACATTTGACAAAGGTCTAATATCTAAAATATATAAAGAGCTCAAGAAATTAAACACCATCAAATCAAATAACCCAACTAAGAAATGGGGCTCAAAATTAAACAGAGAATTTTCAACAGAGGAATATTGAATGGCTGAGAAAAAATTAACAAAATGCTCAACATCCTTAGTCATCAGAGAAATGACTCAGAGATTCCATCTTATACCCATCAGAATGGCTAAGGTCAAAAACTCAAATGCCAGCACACGCTAGTGAGGATGTGGAGAAAGGGGAACACTCCTTCACTGCTGGTGGGAGTGCAAACTGGTACAACCATTTTGAAAATCATTTTGGCACTTTCTCAGAAAACTGGGAATAGGGTTACCTCAAGACCCAGCTATCCCACTCCTTGGAATATACCCAAAAGATGCTCCACCACACAACAAGGACATATGCTCAACCATGTTCATCATAGCCTTACTCATAATAGCCAGAACCTGGAAACAATCTAAATGTCCCTTAGTTGAAAAATGGATAAAGAAAACTGGTACATTTACACTATGGAATACTCTTCAGCTATTAAAAACAAGGAAAATTTCAAATTTTTGGGCTAATGAATGGAACTAGAAATGATCACCCTGAGTGAAATAACCCAGACCCAGAAAGACTCACATGGTACTCACTTATAATTGGACACTAACCCAAAAGGAATGTTGCATGAACGTGTTCCCTTACCAGGAGACTGGGATAGATGCAGGGACTTCTTATTGGGACTCTAGGTCAGAGAAGTATGAGATAATTAAGAATAGTAGGATCCAGAGGGTCCTAGAAACTTACAAGAAGAACTTCATGATGGGTGGATCTGGACCCAGGGGCGTCTCCTCAAACTACTGCACCAACCAAGGACAACACATGCAGTAAACACTGAAGTCTTATACAGATCCAGACAATGGACATGACATTCTCCACAGTTGCATGGAGAGCAGGAGCTGACTCCGACATGAACTCTGGTGCCCCATATTTAACCATTTCCCCTTGGTGGGGAAGCCTGGTGGCACTCAGAGAAAGGATAAGCAGGCTATCTGGATGAGACTTGATAGGCTGTGACCATATGGTGGGGGAGGAGGTCCCCTTCTGTCACAGACCTAGGGGAGGGGAATAGGGTGAAAGCGGGAGGGAGGGAGGAATGGGAAGATACAAGTGATCGGATAACAATTAAGATGTAATCTGAATAAATTAATTTTAAAAAAATGAAGAGGAAAGGCCATGGGAACATCCAGAGCAAAACACTTCCTTCTGGCTTCCTGGCATCTAATCTGTGGCTGCTGGATATTAGCAGGGTATTGAAAAATGTTCTCTTGAAGATGTTGGACTAAAGCTGCTGCTACTGTGCATGCTGAATCCTCTGGTACTGGTGTAAAAGCTGGAGCTGCAGAGGAGTAAGCTCTTGCTGCTGGGTCAAGGTTGCTGTTGTTATGATTGTTGCACCGACTGGTGGAGTCATCCTATCTCTTATGGGTGTTTGTTGTTTTGTCACGTGTGCTAACTTTTGAGTAGAGGGCAGTCCCGGTACATAAATTAGAGGCTACTGGTTCACATGGTCAGTAGGCTATGTTGCAGGTAACAAGTTGAATACTACAAGAGAGAAATTTGTGGAAAATTACGAGATTCAGTGAGTCTGGTTGAAGCAGTTGTGTGCGGATAGCCTCATGAAATCTGTAAGCCCTGTGTATTAGTTATATCACTGATACTGGCTTGGCCTTGGCTTTAAATTCTATGAATCAACAGAGAATTACAAAACTTCATTTGCGAATGAAGTTTAGCATTAAGTAATAACATTAATGGTGAGACTAGCAAGTAATTCTCATGCATTGTAAGTATCCATCCATTGAGGATATGATATACATGCTCTGTATTCATTCCTAAAATCACTTTATAGAGGAAACAATCCGATGTGAAGGGTTAGAATTCATCGAAGTTACTAACTTAAAGAATGGTTAATTGGAGTTTTGTATTTGAAAAACATGGCTGACAGCTCTTTCTTAAACTGAAGCATACAACAAAGAACATAAAAAAAAAGAGCTGTAATACTATTAAGCCAATGGGAAATAGCATAAATAATAATTAAATCAATGGATTGAGATAGACTGAAGACAGCCTAGGTAGGCTTTGATTTTGTTACGTAATGGACAATTTTTTATATAATTTAGCAGTCTTGAGACTGCATTTAAAAGTGAATAAAAACATAGCAAAAATAACAAAAGACAAATGTCAAAGTCACTCAGAAAGAAAGGATAGAGTTTGTTGTTGTTGTTGTTGTTGACACGTGCAATCTGCTTGGCATTAGTTGGACATAAGTTGTTACAAGTAGCTTTAGGCCAATAATAAACAGGTTTGTATTTCACATAAGAGACAGGATTTATTCTGTCAGCACACTACAAAATGATGAAAGGCTTAGTAAGTGGTATGAAAAGTTGATGCAGTATTGGGAAAGCTGCCAACAATGAAAGGCATGATGGGACAGGATGGAGGTTTGTTATGACCAAGAGGAAAGGTTTTTCCAACTGAAATGGAGTTTTATTGGTTACAGACATAATACCAGTACACAAGGGAAAGAAACAATGCATAAGAACAGTCAGTGAGACTGGCAACTTCATGAATGGAGGGGGTGTGCATGGCAAGTAGACTCAACATTGAAATTAGTGAAAATCCTAAGAGAAAGGAAACACAACTTGCAACCCCTTAATTACTATTAACAAAAAAAAAAGATGGGGAAGAGTGAAGTGAGTACTGCTTGAAGTAAAGGATGAAATTTGATAAGATTATACATAAATTACAGATGATGAAAATCCATTCGAGGGTGTACACTGTACCTTAGCTCCTCCCACCCCAGGTCTCAGTGCATTCCAATAACAGTGGCAACTTAATTTGGAGCTCATGGGTCCTGAGAAGAAGCCTGTGAGTATGCTAACACCAGTTTTCCTCACAGATGCTTTTGACATAGCCCTAATGTTTGACTAATTGCTTCTCTTCTTTACCTACAGCTTAGGCACAGCGTTCTCATTTCTCCACTTTCTTTCTTGGGCTCCTAGGCTCTTTTCTCTCTGGGGTTTTAATTTTCTCCTGTTCTCTGGATGCTTCTCAGAAGTTGTGGGAAGGCACAGACTTCTTATTCAGATGGAAGTTACAAACCAAATCCCATACCCTAAATCTGATCCTAGTGAAATCCTTTTACTTCCAGCCACTGACCTTTTACTAATTAAGGAATTATATGTTGAAATAGTTCCTACCCCGGGTGAACACATTCAACTCAACCTCAGCCCACTGCTATCAGCATTCCTGTTGTTGTTGTTGTTGTCATTGTTGTTGTTGTTGTCACTTTACACCCCAAGCGTAGTCCCCTCCCTTGGTGCCTCCCAGTCTTACCCTTCGTCCCTCATACCTCTTCCCTCAGTCCCCTACTCCTGAGAAGGGGGGAGCCCTCCTCCCCTAACATCTGACCTCAGCCTATAAAGTCATTTGCACTGCCTGCATCTGTATTCCGTTGTGGCCTGGCAAGGCTGCCCTACCAGTGGTAAGGGATCAGTGTGTAAGGACCAGAGTCCACGTCAGAAATAATCCCTTCTACCCATATTACGGGACCCATAAGGAGACTGTGCTGCGTATCTACTACATATGAGCTGTTGGTCTAGGTTCTCACCATACATGGTCATCTGAGACAATCATGGAGTTGGAAAACAGAGAAGAGAACAGAAACTGCAGACACAAGCCACATTAACAGAAAGTAAGAGATGAGAGTATCGTTTTTAAAATTTATCTGTATTACCTGTATAATCTATAGGCCTGGCTAGCAATCAATCAAGACTCAGACACTTGTTATATTTTTAAAAATTCTTCATTAACCTGCGGCGGGGCAGATATCTATCCTCTAAACTACTTTCCATAGTAGGACAATCCCATGCCATCTGCTTCTAATAACTTCTATCAAGCTACCTCCCATTCATAATCCCAAATACTTACTAATGTACTTCATCGGGATTCTCCGTCCACACTGCCAGCTATGTGCTTGTCCTCCAGCTAACCCATGGCAGCCTCCCTCTCTTCGCCTTAGGTCTCTCTCTTTCTCCTGCCAGTCCTTCTTCCCAGAATTCCTCTCTCCAAGCCCCACCTATCTCCTTTGCCCTGCCCAGGTAGGATGGCTTTTTATTAAGCAAAAGGTAGGGCAGGCAACAAGCAGTAATTAACATCAGAA
Organism: Acomys minous; assembly: GCF_964271855.1. Taxonomy (NCBI): domain Eukaryota; kingdom Metazoa; phylum Chordata; class Mammalia; order Rodentia; family Muridae; genus Acomys; species Acomys minous. Next base: position 32,508,999 of record NC_140487.1, read on the forward strand.
TACATCAGATTATCCCAACAGAAGAGAGAATATAAAGTACACAGTTGAAGTTATTGATACATCAGTCAAATAAAATGTTAAAACTAAAAAGTTCCTGACGCAAAACATCCAAGAAATCTGGGACACTATAAAAAGACCAAACCTAAGAATAATAGGAATAGAAGAAGGAGAAGACTCCAAGCTTCACATCCCAGAAAACATTTTGAAAAAAATCATAGAATAAAACTTCCCCAATCTAAATAAAGAATTTCCCATAAACATACAAGAGACCTATAGAACTCCAAATAGACAAGGTTGGCATTGCTTCCTATCTCTCCAATGAAGCTGCTCTTCTTTCAACACTTCTTTGTCGCTATTGTCATTGCTGCTGTTGCAGGTGACACCTATTCACTGTAAGAGCAGAACTGGGGAAGCTGGCACTTGTGACCAGCACTAGAACATGAGTGTTAAGGGGACTCCATGGTACCTATGACCACTGGTAGTTGCTACAATCCCTGTCTGGCTTTTCTCCAATATTGGATTCTGTGAGTCTATAGAAAATTATCATGTTTCATTTGAGAAGAAAGTAAAATGTTAAACAACAGGATAATGTAAATGCTGAGTATAATGAACAATAAATACACAGGACTCTCTTGCTCTAAATTTTAATGACAACTGAGTTCAAATCTCATTTGATACCGCTTTATATTTGGCACTGTGGGCCTACCTCTCCTTGTTGAATAACTTTATTTTTATTCTCTGAAACTATGCCTTCCTTCTTGTATGACATCTTGTTTGTGCTCCCTATGCCTTCTCTATCTCTATATTGCAAATAGTCTTCACCTTGTTTTGGCCACACCCTTAGCACTTACCTTTTACCATTTACCAGTTATCCTGTCCTTTGGTTTTGGTTACCATCACTACATTGATAAATTCAACATTATTTCTTCTACCTAATAGCTATATCTGAACTTCCAAACATTGATCATTCAGTGATTTTTTGGTAATAAATTCTAATTTGCTCACAGACATCATATTGCTTTTCATTGGCTAATACCCCATATTATATCCAACATCAATTAAACATACATTGTTGCTTTTAAAACATAATTAGAAAGTAGCTGGTTAACATTACATCAGAGGTCTCATCTTGCCTAAAAAGGCATTAGCATACAGGGTCCCTTGGAAAGATCATTGATTGATTTTTCTCCCCCAGGAGGAGGATAAAGTCTTTACATTTTATGAAAGCTACCCAGCAAAGAGAGTTTCCTGGTCAGGTAAGGAGTCATCTTGTGAAATTCTGTCTTCTGGGAATGCCCTGCCACAAAAGCATGTAGTAGTTTCTTCAGAAATGGGTCTCAAGGTGGGCAACTAAGACCACTAGTAGCAGACTGCTGTTTTAGGCACCTAATTGACCTCCTGGACTAAATACTTTGACTGGCACAGAGGTTTTCATTTAATAAACCATGTGATTGTGAAGCCACATTTTAAAAACTCAAGATATCGCTCTTAAAACTTTTAATTAAATATATGTTTTTATTTGTCTTTCAAGATAGTGGGTTCTCATAAGACTTCTTTATATTTTGGGGGGGGGTTGGTTTTTGTTAGCCCGCCCTTATTGTCTTCTTTCCACTGTTCCCATCCTCAAGTAAACTTTTAGATCCTAGTACTTCCCCCTGTTCTTTCATGTCACATGTGCTTTTCTGTACCCTCTTATTGTTTTACTTGAATACAAGTTCACAGGTTTTAATGTAGTTTTTAAATACACCTTCATTTTAATTATTCCTTTCTGATTTGATTGATGTGATTTGAGTATCCCTTTCTGATTGAACAGGCCCCATTTGAGGCCTGTTCCAGAGGAGAAAAATTCAAGCCTGGTACTATAAAGCTCACCAGAAACCAAACTCTGGGTGCGAGAGGGGGCCCATGCAGTCTAGGAAAAGAATCTACTTTGCTATTTTCTTAAATGTGCATATTTTCAAATCTATCCTAAGCAGTTGTACTTATACACATAGATTTATATTGCTCCCAACCTTGGTCAGAGATGCCTTTTCTGGGAATGGGTAATGACTAATGCAGAGACTCATAATTATTCAATCTGCTGTGAATAAGTGACCACGAGTTGCTCATCCATAGATAGGACATATGAATCAACCTTCTCAGGCTGGGTCTCATGAAACATCACAGGATGGTAGAGGGAAAAAATTAAGGAAGATAAGGAGTAGTGGTGTGAAATGTCTTCTGGGAACAACATGGCGGTTGCACATATGAATTCACAGCATCTGATGTTACCTGCAGGGGACCTGAACAAACTCAGTAGAGTAGACATTCCAACACAAATGCAGAAGAAGATCTCAAGACTCCGCCCCTAGTTGAGTAGCTATTGGCAGTCGACAGCTAATGGGAGCAGCAGAGTCACTTTCTTCTGGAATGGAGAGTGCCTTTGTTCCAGTAGACAGACAAAATAACCATGTGCTTATGAGCAGCACCAATGAGGCTCAATGGAATATAGAAAGTAACAAGACAAAAACATCAGAGAGAAATCCGTTGATGTTTCTAAAGGGAGTTGGAAATAACATATGGGGTGTGTATATAGTCAAGATGCATTGCATACATGTATAAAATTTCAGAGAATAAAAATAACTCATTGTTTCATAAAATAAATAAAAATTTAAAACCATCCACATTTCCACATAACTTGCAACCTAGCTGAAATACATAAAACATATTTGAAATTTTCGTGGGGTCTGACAATTGATATAACAACCAAACATTGGAAGTTTGCCTTGGGAAAATCCCAGACTAACTTTCCTACACGAACGGAAAGCAATTTCTCATTCTAAATCCATTGAGAAAACTGTGAAGTTTCAATTAATCTTAAATTAAATTAGTGAGTAGGACTTAAGACATATTGAATCAGTAATTAGTTACTAACATTTGATGCTTACTTAGCAGAATTACTTCCTTGCAGAGTGAAAGAAACAATTATTCCTTTAGAATGCAATTATTTTTCTCCCTCTTACTTTGAAATGTTTATTTTGCTGAACTCATCTCTGAGACACATTATTCATAAAGATGTGAAAAAGATGATTGGTTGTGCATGTGTATATGTGTGTGTGCTTGTGTGTGCATATTCACACGTACCTCAATGCTAGGTCACATCTATTACATGTAAGAGTTACCTAGCTGTGACAGTAAGCAGATATGTGATGGTAGAATACGAAGAAATAGCTTTTCTCCATGTTAAAGGTCTACACTTGGTTTTAAGAGATGTATTCTTTCCCATATGTCTACTCCTCAGGTCTCACTCAAAGGAGTTGAGATCAAGTCCCTTCAGAGGGCCCTCACACTTTTTGAATTTACCAATAAATACTATCTCTACTTTTAAAAAGCAAGTTTGGGCTGTTTAAAAAAAAATAAAACAGACCCAATGACTTAAGTGACAGACATTAACTTCTCCTATTTCTTGAGACTTCGTATTAAGGGTCAGGTACCAGCACAGCTAAGGTCAGAGTGAGGGCTTTCATTTTGAGTAAGACAACAGTCTCCACTCTGTCAAACATGCCAGAAATTAAATACAATTGTCCCTTCATCTTTCTTTCTTCCATATAAATATTTGAATTATTTAAAAGATGTCAATATGTAAATCCTTAGATAGATTAACCCTTTATACTTGTTCTTACAGTATTTCAATGGTTGAAGCAAATCTTTTCTGTAAAACAAATCTAGTTTACATTTTAAAATCTAAACTTAAAAAACAATTCCTAAATGTGCGTTCTATATCATTCCTACCCCTCTCTCCCACTCCGATTGCTACTCACCCCATTCTCCTCATGCTCTCTCAAATTCTTGCCCTATTCTTAACTATTGTTTTACACACACACACACACACACACACACACACACACACACATTAATGAACTTACATTGCCTACGGTGATGGTGCTCACACAAAAACTATAGATAACTGAACAAAAACTAAATACCAGCCATGGGAAGAAAACTCATGGGACCATCAAATTGTTGTTCAGGTGGATGCAAGAGATGCTGAAAACAATATAGGCTATTGTGACTGCCCTTTGGTGCATTCCAGAACTTGGTGAGATGATCCCTAGAGACACCACACACTTAAGGAAAAAGACTTGGACAATGGAGCTAGAACTTAACAGGAAGCCTCCATCCAAGGGCTGCCTTCCATAGTGTCTGAAAGTGGGGTGCAGGCTGCCTATGGATAGAAGCAATCAGTAGTACTCCCCAGCTATAAAGCCTGTGAACCACAGCAATAATCAGCATACTAAGTTGTCTCCAAGAGTGCAATGATGGAATTTATATCTTGGGGACAAGTGACATCTCTCTTACTGGACTCAAAGCTTGCAGAATAGGTGAGAACTCCCATTGGCTACTGTAAACATGGCCTTCTTCAAGTGGCTGGTGACATCACTAAACCTAGAAGAGAATATATCACTGCCAATTCCCTAAACTAGTTATAATTTCTAGCATTATTCTAAATATCCATCCTTATACCTGCAGATAAATGCAGCTCTCCTCACTTATAAAGAAAGCTTACTTTTGCAGTAGATAGATATTATTAATAAATCCACAACTGTTCAAAAATGCAGAGAACAGCAGATATGGGTTGCTCAGCCCTAACTGATGCATCTAGATTGCAACCTCTATATCCACGGTTTAGGGAACACCACAGAAGAGTAGGCAGGAAGATAGTAGGAACCAGAGTACAAGAACCTCTCCTATGTGATCGTGTCTACTACATGTAACAGGAAAGCTGAACTTGTGAAAACTAAACATATGTTAATAACCTACACCTGACATGAGAAATGACTCCACTGGGCATGCCAAGTCCAGTAAGGGATATCTCATAATGCCCCACGTTTACATGGAAAACTATAGTGTTTTCCTCAATTGTAAAAGAATGAAATTAGAGATGTCTTTATCCCTATGCACAAATGTTAACTACAAATGGACTGAAGACCAAAATGTAAACTCTGTATTACTGAAATTACTAGAACCTCATTTGCTGAAGAATAAAGACCCACTGTTGATATGTCAGACCTCCTAAAACTTAAAAGCTTCTGTACAGCAAAAAAAAAGTCATCCATTCATTTTTACCCTAATATCTTAATCCCACATCAAAGCTCACATTATAGCCTAGTTTTATTTTAATCATGTGTGAAATGTCTTATATCTTCACTCCAGGGGTTAAAGTATATAGATTTGGAAGCAGGGTTCATAGAATATTCAGCACCTACCATACCTACACATTTCTTTACAGACCTTGAAAAAACAATTCTCAACTTCATATGGAAAAACAAAGAAACCCAGAATAACTTTAAAAAATCATCTACAATAAAAGGTCTTCCAGAGTAATCTCCATCCCTAATCTCAAGCTGTACAATAGAATAACAGTAATTTAAAAAATGGCATGATACTACTATAGAAAAATGCTGGTTGATGAATAGAATGGAATCAAAGACCCAGAAATAAACCCACACACCTATGGTCAATTGATTTTTGACAATAAAAAGTCAAAAACCATACAATGGAAAAAAAAGATAACATCTTCAACAAATGATGCTGGTCTACCTGAATGTCTACATGTAGAAAAATGCAAATAGACCACTACTTATCACCCTGCCCAGAACTAAAGCCCAAGTGGATTAAAGACCTCAACATAAAACCAGACACAATAAAACTGTTAGAAGAAAAAGTGGGGAAAATCCTTGAGCTCATTAGCACAAGAGACAACTTCCTGAACAGAACACCAACAGCTCAGGCTCTAAGATCACCAATTAATAATTGGGACCTCATGAATCTGAAAAGCTTCTGTAAGACAAAGAGCACTGTCAACCGAACAAAATGACATCCTACAGACTGGGGAAAGATCTTCTCCAACCCTACATCCAAAAAAGGGCCAATAAACAAAATATATTAAGAACTCAAGAAATTAAACACCAAATTATCCAATTAAAAAATGTGTTACAGAGCTAAAAAGAGAATTCTCAACAAAGGAACATCGAATGGCCAAGAAACACTAAAAGAAATGCTCAATGTCCTTAGTTATTGGGGGAAAGGCAAATCGAAATGACTCTGAAGTTTCATTTAACACCTACCAGAATGGCTAAGATCAAAAATTCAAGTGACAGCACATGCTGGCGAAGATGTGGAAAAAGGGGAACACTCCTCCATTGCTGGTGGGAGTGCAAACTTTACAACAACTCTGGAAAGCAATTTGTCACTTTCTTAGAAAATTGGGAATAGTGCTATCTCAAGACCTAAATATACCACTATTAGGCATATACCTGAAAGATGTTCTACCATACAACTATGTTCATAGCAGCTTTATCCATAATAGCCAGAATCTGAATACAACCTAGATGTCCCTCAACCAAAGAATGGATAAAGAAACTGTGGTATGTTTACACAATAGAATACTACTCAGTTATTAAAAAACAAGGAAAATTTGAAATTTGCAGGCAAATGGATGGAACTAGAAATGATCATCCTGAGTGAGGTAACCCAGACCCCAAAACACATGCGTGGTATATACTCACTTACAAGTGGATATTAGCCCAACATAGATGTCCTCTATGAGACTCCACCCAAAGGGAGATCAGGATAGATTCTGGGATCCCCAACTGGGCTTTGGCTGGAGCGTTGAGAGTAGTGTGGAAGAAGGGGAAATCAAGGACCCAGAGTGTTCAGGAGCCCCACGGTGATACCATCAATGACTGCTCATCTCAACCCAGGTCTGGGGCTGCACAAATTGATGCACCAACCAAGGAACCTAGACTCCCCATTCAGATATAGCTAATGAACAGCTTATTCTCCAAGGTTGTGGGGGGAGCGGGACTGCCTCTGACGGGAACTCTGGTGCCCCTGATTTGATCACTTCTCCTGGGCGGGGAGGCCCTGCGGGCACACAGAGGAAGAGGATTCAGGAAGGTAGGAGTGAGAGTTAACAACCGGGATGTAAGGTGAATGAATTACAATAAATCAACAAATTTAAAAATTGTGCTGTAGCTGGGAAAAGAAACTTTTCTGGATTAGAGGACCCCTGCAGGTGCCTCATCTTATGTGATAGAAATTCTCTCTGCATTAGTTTGGAAAATTAATCCTTGCACTTTCCCGTGGCAGAAAAGAAATCCCAAGATTGAACCAACATCGGTTCTGTCACCATGTGATCAGAGCTATGGAGCGAGTCATTTCCAGTCTTAATGCGTTCCAGTCTTCCTTTACAAACTGAGATTTGCTAAACGGAGGAGTCTTAGGAAATCCTACATGTTTAAAGCTTTGATTGTATAAATAAAACATGGAGAGTATAATTCCAAATGGCGGGCCAAATTGTCTGCGAAACCGCTTTCTATGAAAGGGCTGCGGAACGGCGCTTCAGTAAGTGCTTTCAGAACAACGCCACTTCTAAGACAGCATTTTAATGGAAATTTTTAGGAGGAAATTACCTTAACATGTAGATGTGTGATGAAGGTTTCCCATTTCTACTCATTGCTCTGTAAAATATTGGAAATTTCCTCTTGCAAAAGAGCCAGGGCTCCTGCAGGCTGCTCCATTAGCCAGTCTGTGCTGTGAAAAGCCCCAGTCAGCACTGTTCCAGTAGGAGGCTTGTGATCCTCTTTGTGGTGTGGCTCAGAAACCTTATAGTATTCTAACACTGAGAAATAATTGCCTTTTAACGCCAGTGCCGTCTTTGGCAGGAATGCCAAGGAGAAAAATAGCACAAGCAATTTGATGAGGATGAATATCCTCTCAGACAGGGACATATGATCACTTGAGCCTTTCTTTTCCATAAATGACTCCCAGCCAAAGCACGGAAACCTTCTACATATTAATGGAACCTGGTAAACGCGTCGTTCCAATGCACATGAAAGGCAAGTGGATCTGCTCGTCTCAATTGTACTTACAGCAATAAAGCTGTGCATCAAAAATTAAATATGTATACAGATATATATTTAATACAACCTATCAACTTATCAGCAAACAAAGCTATACATCTTCTGCTCACAGGCTCTACCATTCCTCAATCAGTACTGCAGTCATGCTTTCCAAAGCACACTATATAGACATTTCACATCAACACTGACGAAGATATTAAGATGTCTTAGTGACTTTATTAAAAGCTTTCACATCACTCAGTGAGCTACATAAACTTCAGATACCACCATCAAGTTAACAGTAGTCCAAACCCCACCATGTCAGTAAATTCAGTAAATATCTATTGAGGCTGGATATGACGTAGTGCTTCATTAAACAAAAAGAAAAATAAAATTCTTGGCTCCATATGCAAAATGAAAACACAAAGAGAATTTTAGCATTTTTAATGAGCAAATCTCTATTCCAACATGAAGTATTCAGAGAAAAGGATATTTACTATAAATACCTAGCTTTGGGACTGAGGAAGTAGGTAGTTAGCTTGGATGCATAATTTAACAGAGGTACAAAAAAAACCTCCCAGGTTATATTAAAATCAAAATTATTGACATGATTAAATCTGAGAAAATTAAATAAAGACTGGATCAATGTTTTTTTTTTTTCCTTAGCTTCAGGCTCCAGTCTGTTGCAGGATATTTAATAACACTATGAGCTCCTGAGATTGTATTATTTACTGGAAACAAAAGCTGTTTCTAGTTGTGGTGTGGCTCAGGCCTAGCACCCACCTTTAATTCTACCCACCCGTCCCCCCAAAATAGGATTGAATAAAGTTAACCCTAGGTCAAGCAAGCCAGTTGACAGAAAGTGAATATAGAAATAAACCATAGAGAAGATGAAGAGCTCAAAAGGGTATATAGAGAGACACACAGGAAGTCAAAGAGAACACTCAGTTTAGGGGTTTTTGAGATGCTGTGGAGACGGAGCGCTAGCTTTTTTCTTCTGAAATGTTGGCTGAGGTCCTTTCACTGCCTCTCTGAGTTAGCAGGTTTTCACTTCAACAATATTTATTGGTAAAATTAAATGATTGACATTTTGTTAAAAACAACAATACTATGGCTTGACTTGGAATTATAAGTACTTGTAGCTTTTTAAGTCTTATTATACTTAAGAGGAGATGTTTCAGTTCAAGAGCCTAACTTCAATTTAGCTTTTTAATTCCATTTGTTTTTGTCAACACATGAGCTTTGTAGGTATAGACTACAATCCTTAGAATTTATATTCTAAACAAATTAACTGTCTGTCTTAAAGCATGCTAAGATATAAAAAGGGGAGAGTTTAGTTCATATTGCCTCACAGGATGACATATGTTATGATTACTTGATCTTACTTGTTAAATGGCGGATGGTAATGAGCAGCTTCCCTACAAATTCTTAAACACTTGGTAAGCATGATAGAACAATGAGAAATATATTAAGAGACAGAAAATACTTAATTTTTAAAGGGTGAATTTTTATTTTTATTTACACATGGGTGTGAATCAGTTTGAGTACATGTAGTATGTGTGGAAGGGTCATAAATGGTGTAAGAGGACATCAGATGGCCTGGAATTGGACAGGTGATTGTGCACATGAGTGTGGGACACTAAATTCTAGTCCTGAGGAGAGCAGCAGGAGTTCTTAACCATTGAGACATCACTCTGCCCCAAGAACTTATTTGATACATTCTTTGAATATATTAAAATTAATACTTTTTATCTTTCTTGTAAAGAAATACTTCGGTTGGTTGTCAAGTTATGTGCAGTATTTTCTCAGAAATAAAAAAATATTTTTACTTCACATATATCAGGAAACCATGCTAATATGTATGATATTATATAATTATATAGTATAATAGTATACACATACAAATAGTCTGATTTGAAATATGGCAGAAAAAGAACAGAGAGAAAAGAGGAAATTAAATGATGGGATATTTCACTTAATGGAGTTATTTCTAATTAACAGAAAATAAAAATATGAATAACACATGCATATAAAAGAGTATATCAGTTAATTTTGTCAAATACATATCAATATGAGAATATGGTTATATTTCTAAACCGTAGATAGGGACCATGTTAGCCAGCCAGTCTATCTTTGATGTCTTTTATCTACTTGCTTTCTTTTTCTTTTGTTCATTGTTATTTCTCATGCTTATACTATTGAGAAGTGAGGATTTTAAATAATTTTGAAGACTTCAAATAGTTTGCAACATATCTAATGTTTTTGCATTATTCAGGAAGAAATGAATGTTCTTCGGTTTTGTGCTATTGGACATATATTTGAGTCTTACATAACTTTCTTCTTTTAAATAAGTATACCATTTTCCTGTAATCATAAATTTTATTACCTTTCTTTTAGTTTGCTGAGAATTCAAACAATAAGTTTCCAGCATTTTCATCTCCTCCCCAACTTCTCCCAGATCTACATCTCTTCCCCACTCACCTAGCAATGTGCATTCTTTTTTATTTAATCCATCAAGTTCAATTTGGGTTATTCATATGGTCAAAGTTCTATATCCTTCCACTGGATTGTGGTCAAACCACCAGTAGCCGTACGTTTAAAGAAAACTGAAGCTCACTTTCCCAGCAGTTGAATGAAAACAAGAAAACAGGGTCCTATGTATATTATAGGCCAGCTGCATAAATAAACTCACAGCAGTTATGACAGCAGGCAAAAAAAATTCATGTAAACTAAAGCCAGATGCATCACCACATGGAGAGGGGAAGTAGACACCTAGCCAAGGAAACACTGACGATATATTACAATCTTAAGTTCATTGTTATAGATTGAAAATGCTTTGCCCTTCAACACCATGTAATTTAAATTTCAATATACAGTGTTGTCCTCTGGTTGTTTATCTATCTATCTATCTATCTATCTATGTATCCATCTATCTATCCATCTTTCTGTCTGTCTATAAATCATCTATTTATATGTCCACTTGGGAAACTAGAGTCATTTGGGAAGAAAGAAACTCAAGTGAGGAAATACCCCTCCCAGATTGGCTTGTGGGATATTTTCTTGACTGAAGATTGGTATAGAAGAGCCAAGCTTATAAGTTGTGGTAGACACCCTGGGCAGCTGCTCCAGCATGGCATAGAAACTCAGGCTGAGGAAGCCTATGAGCAGTGTTTATTCATGGTCTCTACTTCCAGGTTCCTGTCTTCCTGCCTTGAATGTCTTCAGTGATAGGCTAAAATGTAGAAGTAGAAGTGAAATGAGCCCTTTCCTCTGCAGTCTGATTTTGGTCATAATGTTTTATCATAGCAATGGAAACACTAAGGCAATAGTGATAGTGATATGGAGATGGAAGCATGGTGTTTAAAAGTTTGGCATATGGGAAGTTATAGATCAAATTTCAGTAGGTAATTAGGATGTAATTATGCAGGCTTCATAAGGAAAAGGAGAGAAAGAGAGAGAGAACATGACGGGTGTAGATATACTTCTGTTACCGTATAATGCAGTATAAAGGCATTGCAAGAGTCTGTTAAAATTCTTTGAATTTGTGCTCAATAAGTATAAACCAAAGCAAGCCTTTTTTTCTTTTTTACTTTACAATGTAGCCTGCCTCAGATATTTACAACTCTAATAGAAAACTGAACAAATTATAGGAGGTTAGTCTACCTCATCAATTTTTATTTTGCTGTATGGAGACATATGTGTTGAAATGGGTCTATACAGATCACTGTGGGTTGAATGTACCAAAAAAACTCATGTGTGGATTTTCTATAGCATATGTCTTTATTTAGAGGTAAGACTGTCTCAGAAGTAATTAAGTTAAAATGTAAAAAAAAAATTGGTGGGCTCTCAAACAGTAGAACAGTCAGATTAAATTTATTGGCAGATTGATGATACACACAACAAGAATCAAGAGAAGCTGAATTTATAGATTAAGATGATGCTTTTCTCGACAAAGACACATCACAGATATTCAGTAAGCCAACAGAAATTAGGGGAGGCATGGAACAGGTTCTGTGTCATAGGTCCGAAACAGACCTTTGATCTTGGGCATTGACCCCCCCCCAGAACTGTAAAACGATAATTACGCTCTGTTAAGATATCCAGTTGAGGTGCTTTCTTTTGAAAACCATAACAAATTAAGACATACTTTAATTTGTCTTAATATATGTGAATTGTTAAAATACATGAAAATATAAGAACTCTCTTAATCCTGAAATGAAGTGAGTATTTGTTGTGGGTGGGCAATACTGGGACTGACATTTATTACACCTATGCTCAACAGAAGCAAGAATCATAGCTCATTTGGCAGACTCTATAAACATATGGGTAGTAGAGTTTAACATGTTTTCAAGGCATGGACATGGACAGTAAATAGGTGGTGCTATGGATTATCTTGTCTAAAATAGCACTGACAGCTTTATGTTAGAGGAATGATATGTCCAATTTTTCTTTACAATAAACTTAAAGGGGTGAATAGATGGCTCTGTGATAAAGAACATTTGCCACTCTGGCAGGGGAGCCAGTTTGGATTTGCAGTACCCACATGACGGCTCAGAACACTCCAGTTTTGGGGACTCAGATGACCTCTCATGACCTCTGAGGGCACATTTATGCCAATGTACACTCAAGCACATAAACACATAGAAAGTAAAACCAACCATTCTTTAAAAATACCATAAACCGAAGCTCATTGTGCAGTGAGGCCAGAATTCTCCCTCCAAGGAGGGAGCCTGGGCCAAGGAAATCAGTCTGAAGCCTGAGTGGGCTACAGACTACAGTCAAAGCATTCTCATCAACTTAATGAGACCTTGCAACAAAACAAAATCAAACCACTGCGGCAGAGAATTAAAAAAGAGGCATTGCTGCTGTTGTTATTATCTTCCTTCTTGACTGCTCAGGTTGGGCTGCTCACTTTGAGGATAATGCTTCTATGGATTCCACAGAGGTTTGGTCCTGCCCCACTGGAGTTGCAGAGCAGTGTGAACTGCCATGTGCGTGCTGGAAACCTAACCTGGCTCTGCTGGCAGAGCAGGGAGTGCAGTGTTTATGAAATAAATCTGTCAAAAGAATGTGCTACAAGTGAATAATGTAAATAGAATAAAGAGCTACCGATTGCTTAGAGGTTAAGAAGAAAGTTGGCGTGGTATTTGGATTTTCACAAGTTTATCTTTGACCACTAGGAAAGTCCTACCAAAAGAGGAAGTAGAGTAGAAACAGTAGTTTGGGTGGGAGGCTGGAGGAAAAAGAAAAAAATTTATTCTAATTTAGTGGCTTTGTTCCTCAGAACTCAAATGCTAATACTTAAATGGCCTAGTAAGTCTGTTTGCACACGCAGAATATTGACTGGTTCTGGATGGAAAGAGAGCTGCATTTGTGGGAGGCTCTTGATATGAGAGACAACTGTTAGGAATAAAATGTTTTCATCACTCCCTCTTGTCTCTTTCCCAAATTGTGGAGTTTATTGCTGTTTAGAACAAAGAAAAACAGAGTCTTAATGCCTTCATCTTCATTTTTGATTTGCAATGTTGTTTAAACCTAAATTAATGCCTTTCACAGTAGAGAGTGTTTCTGTGACACTTGTATGGTCATGTATTATTGAAGAAAATTTATCTACATACCTTTTTTGTTCTTCAAATCATTTTCAATGAGCATATGTCAGGTATCATTTTAACTAATATAAAGAAATGTTGAGCAAAGGAATATTTGGATGTATGGCAGAATAACATTTACAAATAAATGCAAATTTCATAACCAAAGATTTCTATGAAACAAAGCTTCTATGGGCTAAGTAGTGAAACTAAATTCTCTGGCCATTTCGTAAAGGCGACATTGAAAGCATTCCGATTAAGGTAGAACTTTTCCTGAATGAATTATCTAAGGCGTTTTCGCAGAGGGGTTGAAGTACTCATAGAAAAGCAGGCAGGGAGAAAAGGTTTCGCAGAATGGACAAAAGGAAAGTTATCCTGCCAACAACAACAACAAAAATACTTAACAGCAGGATCAGGGGCAGTCCCTGACTCTGTAGTCTGCCTTTGGATTCCTTTCCCCTAGCTGGGCTGCCTAGTCTATCCTAATTGTAGAAGATGTACCTAGTCCTACTGCAAGGAGAGTTGATATCCATGGGAGGCCTCCCCTTCTCTGAGGAAAAAGTGGATATTGAGGGAGGGGAGGAAAAGGGAGGAGAGGAAGCTGCTATTGGGATGTAAGGTAAATAAGTTAATGAATTAATGAAATGAAAAAAAAAGATACCTATCTGGTCCTTTGCGTCCATGAGAACCTGTGTCCAAAGTGCAATTTTTGTGCAGTCTTGCTAGGTGGGTGAAGTGGAGTGCTGCATTTGGAACAGTACCCTGAATGCAGTGCCAGAGGAGAAAATGGCCCTGGGTTTCAGGGAAGCTATCCAGCTTGGTGGTAATCCTATTCAAGCTTAACATAAACCACTTTCCTCGGTTTTGTTTTTACCTAAGCATACTTGAATGAGCTTACTTTTGTTGTCTTACTCAGTTGGTTGGACTTCTGTTGATGTGGCACATAAACAAAATCTTGTTCCCTTGTCTAGGAAACCAAATGAGAAGGCGCCTCTAATTGGAAAAACAGGCTAGCTGTTGTTACTACTTCTTTCCTTTAAAATATATATATATGAAAATAAACACCTTTTTTTGAGGTTGGAATTTAGTCCAAGGTTGCCATTATTTACATGGGAAACACATTCATAAATGTCATCTGGACACACTATTATGGTATATTTTTAGTTTATGGCTTCAGAAAAACTCATTTAGATTCTTATTAGATTTCTACATTGAAATTGCAGTTGACACCCACCGTTATGGTTTGGATTTTAAGTGTTTCCCCAAATACATGTGTTGAAGACTTAGTCCTCAATAAAGCAGTGTTTACAAGCAGGGCTTTTAGGAAGTGTTTGAATCATGAGGATTCAGGCCAACCCATCTGTGGACTTCATTACTCACTGGGCTCAGCAGGTGATGGAAACGAGGTAGTCTAGTCAGACTTCCCTGAAGGTGTGCTCTTGCACAGTACTTTCCCTCCCTGGCTTCTTTCTTTCACTCTGCCTGCTTCCCAGCCAACATTGTTTCACCATCCATCCATCACCATTGTGTTCTTTCTCACCACAGGACCAGAAATACTGTGGCCAAATGGCCATTGGCTACAACCTCACAGTGAATTGAAATGGACTTTTCTTCTTTGCAAAATATATCTAAGGTATGTTGTTATAGATACTAACATTATTCTGATGATGACTCAGTTTGAACATAACAGTTTTAAAATTTTCTAAAATCCTTTAAAATGAAATGATCTCTTAGGCTTTTGGAACATTTTTCACAGCTATTTGACCAATACTGGCTTGAGAATTTAAAACACCGACAAAATATTTTTTTCACAGACCTGCATTAGTGAAAGATAATGTTCCACATATAGTGACTTTAGTTCTGTGTCTTTTTAATAGTTCTGGCTTCATGTTAGAAATACAAGATTAAGCCAAATGAATTATCTATGCACTATGTGTTCTGCCCACCTCATTGCTATGTTTAGGTGAGGGCATTCTCTTTTATGGGTTATGAGTTTGAGACTCATGGTAAATCAAATGAAAGACACACACCTCATGCCACCTTTTAATGTCTTATTGTTAATTCCAATAAGATATTCAATGATATAAAACTCATAATGTAATAAAACATTGGTCTTTCTCAGAGTCTGAAATAAGATATAATTGTTAAATTTCAAGTGTTAATACATAATATTGGCTCTACTACTCTTTGGCCTAAAGACATATTGCCACTCCAAGAGCATGTGGTTGACAATGTTGCATAGCAGCTGGTGCAAGAAGAAAGCTGGCAGTGTGTATCGAGAATGACAATAACACAAGCCATTTGTAGGTGCCATTTTCTTATCTTGCATTAAAGTATTTTGCAGATTTGTCTCATTAGCTGTAATCTATAGTGCAATATTATGGATATTGATATTTTATGTAAAATGTGAATACTCTAAGATGTGTATGCATTTGAACTTCATTTACCTACTGTTTATTAATGGGCAGAGTGAGCTTATTTATATTCCTGGTACACTACGTGTTGCTTGGCTACACCTGTGCAGGGTAAAGTAAAATGAGTCAACATGGTCATCACCTCATATACATCTCACTGTTAATGGAAAGAAGAGTTAAGCTCCATCCTCATTTGTTTTCAAAGGCACTCTATGCTGCCACAGGAAATGGAGTTGGATTTCATATGTGAATGACAATAAGGCCAGTCTCACTTTTCTGCATGTAAATGATGTCTCTTCCCAGAGACATTTACTAATGAGATTCACTTCTCCTCACACTGTGTTCTGGAAACCATGATCAGTGGTTGGTGGAAACAATACGTGAATCCAAGTATTTATCTGGCTTCTCTTTTCTGTCCACAGATTTATATATCTGTTTGTATACAAGTATCATACTGTTTAAATTTTGGGGATGAATTTTAAGGAGGGGGATGTGTTAGGCCTCATAAATGGTGCACAAAAATCCAAGTAAATACATTTAGATATAAAATATAATAAATCTAGAAATTATTTCATAAGAAATACCATGTTTTAAAACACTTCCTACCATGTTACATATTGAATAATTGTTACTGAATAATCACTAATTTATATACTGCTTCTATCTGAAAAAATATTTAGTGATATTCTTGTTCACTGACCAAGTACCAGGGACAGAAATTGATCCACATGTGAAATAAAAAGTCAAGTGTATCTTTAATTTTAGCACTTATCTGTATGGCACCAAGTAATTTTAAATTCTAGTTTTCTGATTTGTTAGAGTCCCTATAATACTAATATTTCTTTATTTCACATATGACTTCTTTAGTTTCTCTGTATTTACCTATCCAACTAGTGCTTTTTATTAGAATTTCCTGAACTTATTCCTCTTATGGATAACTACTTTTTTTCTAATCTTCTCATTGTGGTCATAGTTTTATGTTTATTTAAATATTTTTATACAGTATAACTTTATCATATTCTTCTCCCTCCCACTAATTATTGCAACTATTGTTGGTATTCTCTAAATCTTACACTAAACAAACTCCTGGCTCTTGTTCTTACTTTACATAGAAAATTAGAATGAACAGAAAGAATCTTAGTGTCTTGCTTCTAAACTACAAATCTCCTCCTGCATTTTGTTATTACTGTTAATAAGGAAGTTGGCCTTTCGGACTATAACTAAAACTCCAAAATTATGAAGGGATACCTATTTTAAGTTTTCTTTACAGCAATCTTAAAATGTATCTCCTTTTGTCATGTATGAATTCCCTTATCTGGCAACAATTCAAGATTTCCTGCCCTCTAATTGCCTTTGTTACAGAAAACATAAAAAACTATGAGTGCATAATTTCTGTATAATTGAGTTGCATTTTTAATTCAGTAACTTACTTAATACATATTGGCTTTCAAACATAGTTTATAGAAAATACATCAGTGCAAGCAGACACAAAGCCTACTTTTTCTAGGTGTACATTCTAGTAAGTGATAAGAAACTGAGAAATATCATTACAGTGTTTAAGCTATTGAACGAAGATAGCTAAGCAGAAAAATAGCAAAGTAGAAAGGTGGGTGTCACTACAGAAGTGAGTTAATGTGGCTTCAAACAGCCACAACTGAGGGTCATATTAAAAGGAGAATTTTGAAGTTGGCAAAGGAGAAAGTTAACACAGAACAGATAGATATTCACAAACACATTCCAGAATCATAGGGCTGCTTAAGGTTCTTTTAAACAACAAAATACATGGGAGTACATGACAATCTGACATTATGAACAACCACAACAAATAAGATAGAGCTGAGCGTTGTGGGGCTTAGTTGTAATCCCAGTACACAAGAGGACTGTGAGGTCAAGGCCAGCCTAACCTAGAGAGATAATGATAATAGTGTGGCTGGAGAATCAATAAAGCATTTTAGGTAGTTATGGTACAATCTAAAAATTGTGCTAAGAATCCTCAAAGATTTGCATATTATAAGACTTTTTGTAAAAAAAAAAAAAATAACGACACAGAATAATCCTAGAATCAAAATGGATGGTCGGAAGGCTCAGATAGAAGTCTAAAAGCAGTCAATGGCTAATAATGTGAGGTCAGTACTGAAGGTAAATTGGTGCACATGAAGGAATGTTAGAGAGCTTTCGACGCTGAAAAAATTAGTAGATATTTGAGTCCATTTGTTGGTGAAGAGTAAGGAAGAATGAAGATATTCACCAAAATGTCTGACCAGGACAAGTTGCTGTGTGGTTGCATTTATCCAGATGGCGCATAAAGGATGAGGACACCACCAGGCAAGGTGTTTTTAAGAATATCATGTAGTGCTTGTGTGCCATGTCTAGAAATTGAAAGAGTTGTTTAGGGAAATTTTATGAACGGTTAAGCCTATGAAAAATACTAACTAGACTATGGAATATTTAAAGTAAAAGAGTAGGAGGATTAAAATAGAAAACAGAAGAAATCTGATATTAAATGGTGTTTAGAGGATTCGGCGCATGAAAATGAGATGTGGGTGGAAATGAATAAAGTAAGGAGCAGTGCTGATAGAGAATCTGGAAAGAAGCGAACAGAGGAAAGCAGGATCCAGCAGGTTCAAATGTACTGAGGAGAAACATCATTCACAATGAAGCTGTCCTTAGCACCATGGTTCTGAGAGGCAGTGGGTCATTTTGTTAACCCTGTTTCTCATAGAATGGTTGGTATGCCAAATTATTCCTACACAGGTGGAGACCTAAGAGAAAAGAGTAAACTCACATTTCCCAAGATGTTAGCATTATGTGTATGTTCTTGGATATTATCCAAAAGACATGAGTTGAGAGGGAAAACTTGCAAATACGTAATAGAAAAGAATGTAGTATATATATAATTATTTTGTGAACAGTTCAGAATTTTAAAAAGACTTATTTGTTTTTAAAAATAGGTTTATGGGGTTTCATGTAAATCATGTCAGGGTATGGGGAAGTTGAACAGGAATGCAACTTCAGAGACCTCCATCACTTAAAGGACAGCTAGAGAGAAAGGAGAAATCCACTGTGACAAACACAACTCAGGCAAATGGCTACCATTATATGGGATGTGTATAATATATGACGTCATTTTTAAGAGCACATAGAGGTATGTGAAATTGTGTATTTAATTGGGTAAAAAATAAGTCTTAAACCATAAAAAATAGTTTTATGGGTGTTGAAACTATGGGGGTACAATTCCATCTTTTTTCCTTTTCCTTTGGTCCTTCTAAACCCTATATATTTCCCTTTCTCTTTTATGGCTTTTTGCCTTTAATTGTTAAATATTGTTTTACACATGCACACACAGAGATACATACATATGTGCATTCATGTATACAAACATTCATGCATACATACGTGCATGCATATATACATACATTCTTAAATGTATAAATGCAGCCTTTTAAGTCTGCAAAATGATACTTGTATATATCTTTTTGTAAGGCTTAACACTTGGTATTGGAAAAGCGATTGGTGTACTCCTCCCTGTGGAAGATTTTTTTCTCCCACTCTCAGCGTACATTAGTAGCCTATAACCCTTTGTGGAGGAGTGATATATTCTGAGCTCTATGCTCTTTCCATATTGGCATGTGTATTGGTCTAGTCTTTATTCAGGATATGATTAGGAAGTCATGTTGGTGAGACTACATGTGTATAGCTTCAATGAATTCAATGAAAAGAAGTGAAAAACGTGAGATGTGAGGATAAAAGAATGATCAATTTTGATAGCTGAAGATTCAAGGAGGAAAGAAGGAAATGGGTGGGCTCCAAGTCCTGTGCAACAGAGCAGAAGTCCTGTAACAGAAGGAAATCGCTGGCTTTTCATTTTGTAAGGAGAACATGTTCTCAGTCTTTCTCTCTCTGTCTGTCATTTCTCTGTCTCTAACTCTCTCTCCCTCCCCCTCTCTCTATTTGTCTTTCTCTGAGTATCTTTCTTCCCTCCCCTCTTCTTCCTTCTCTGTCTTGCTCCCATTTGAGAACATATCAGGAATGTATTGTGCTGTGAGAAGATGCTCCCAAGAACTCAAAGGTGCCTGCACCCTGATCTTCCCTTCCCAACTCTTAGAACTTTGAGAGATAAGCATGGTGTTATAAGCCAAATTTGACTTCAGCAATATGTTAAATACAGAGAGAGAGAGATAGATAGATAGATAGAGAGAGAGAGAGAAAGAGAGAGACAGAGAGAGAGAGAGAGAGACAGAGAGAGAGAGAGACAGAGACAGAGACAGAGACACAGAGACAGAGAGACAGACAGAGACAGAGACAGAGAGAGAGAGAGAGAGAGAAGGAGGAGGAGGAGGAGGAGGAGGAGGGGAAGGAGAAGGAGGAAAAGGAGAGAATAAAATACATTGTGGAATTCTTGTCCATGTTCAGTGCCTAGCTGAGATCAGTAATTAAGAGTCGCTACGGGTTTATTTTTAATTGACAACATTAAGACTTTTTTTTTTTTTAGTATTTATGAGAAAAATACAGTTCTTGTTGAGTTAGGAATATGGTCAGTTATTCATAGCAGAGCTCTTTTTATAATTGCTATTCTGGAGGTTGTATTTCTGAATGTAAGTACTGTTCACCTGTATAATAAAAAAATTATATTTTGAATTGTTTGACTCCTATCCATCATCTTGGATAGAAACAAGTCTATATGTTTGATGTTATTATTGTCTGTAGAAAGTTTTAAGATATTTTATACACAGAAACACATGTATACACACACAAACTATATAAAATCATGAATCATATAAATTAATGTGAAATACATATACTCTAGTATAAATATTATGTAATATTACTTATTTCTTACAATATAAAAGCAAAGTACTTATAATTGGATTATATCTTAGCTTGTAAAATATTATACATACTGTTCATATCATTAAAACAGAGAAAATCTCATAAAAACTTTGAAGTATTTTTCCCATTTAAATAAAAAAAACATAATATCCAGTACCAGTGTCTATATTTCCTGAAATTATGGGTGGTGTTGTATTTGTATTACAATATGTTTAAATGGTAGCATTCCATAGTTGTTATTGCTTTCCTTAGGAAAGCTATTAGTACTGAAATAAAAGGAACAGTCCACTGAACCATAAATAAATTATTCTTAAGAAAAGAAAGAGCAGTAAAATATTTATTCTGAGTATCATTATATTTTATTTGTTTTATTAAAGTTAGCTTCTTTTGTATGTAAAAGGTAAAAATAACAGTACACTTGTGTCAGATGCAAAAATGAAAATGATCTTTAAAAATATAACAGTGGCCTAGAAATAACAGGTTTAAAGAAACACATCCATGAGAGTTTCAACAGTGCTCTGCCATGAAACTCCTGTACCATCATCTTATTTTACAAATGATTGTAAATTATTTTTAGGCAAAAGTTATTTTTACATAAAGAGTCAGGCAAGTGTTTACGTAAAATGATGTTGAATATAACAAACTGTCATTGAGTAGAAGGATTGCTTTCTATGCTTCACTCTCACTATTCTCTGTTTTTAACACTGAGTGAAATGAGATAAATTGCCTCCAATTAATGCTGCCATGACGTCCTCTGCACAGTGGACTGTACTCCCACACTGCGAGCAAAATTGAACCCTTTCTTCTCTAATTAACTTTTCTCCAACATTTTATCAGAACAATGAAATTAGTAACTGAGGAAAAAAGGTACAAGGAGTGGGGTTGTTATTTTGTTAAGCCTATGTGATTTTTTTAAGGTTTAAGAACTGGATTTTGAGAATATGGAAGTGTTTGAAACTTTGGACTTGAGAATTCTTTGGAAGTTGTGATCAAATCCTGAGATTTGTCTTAGAAGACAAGAAACCTGAGAATAATGCAAACTCTGGAGGTTCATGAATATGTGGGAATAAGGACTGTATTGAGAGCTCGGCTAGAGTCAATTTATGCCTTATTCTAGTAAGGCATCTCATTGTGTTTTTCCCTTCTGAGAACTTGCATGAGGCTGAATGTAAAAGTATGGAGGTAACGCATGTGCTGGTGGAAGTTTCATGGCAGGATAGAATTTTTGATTTGGCATGATTATATCTCTCCATTCTTTCCAGCCTCGTAGTGAAAAAGAGCAACAAATGAAGCACAAAGAGACAATAAAAACATATGTAGCATTTTGAATATAAGAGCTTTAGCATGTTTAGCATTAAAACCTAGCTATATGTTAAAAGAGGTTGCGATTAATATAGAGAAAACCCCAGATATGTACTGAGAAAATAGGAAAGATTACCTGAAGGCAAAAAGACAGTCGTCTAAAATCTACAATACCTATGTGAAATGTAAAAATATTGGAAGGAGAGAGCCCAACTGAGAAGGGCGCTGAAGCAGTTCCATGCTTCTGAAAAAGCAACTGCTTATGGAAGAATTTTCCTAAGGTCAGCACACAGAGGCTGCTACAACGCTAGTACTAAGATTCATTCTAATTAGGCAGCACAAATTGGCAGTGTCATCAACATGACACTAGTTTGCAGGCATGAGGGATGTAAGACTATAGGGGGCAATGGAGTCTTGAGCCCTGATTCCATAAAGCTGCCAAGGCCAGGCAATTAGTGGCAGTATCAAAGTTCTTGTGAAGAGATCCTGAGAGATGGCCAGGTGTGGTGCTGCATGCTTTAATTTCAGCAGGCCACTGGATTGCTGTGAGTTCAAGGCCAGCCTGGTCTAGAAAATGAGTCCAGGATAGCCAAGGCTACCCAGATAAAGCCTGTCTCAAAAAACAAACAACAAAAACAAACAAAGAGAGAAAGAAAGAGAGAGAGAGAGAGAGAGAGAGAGAGAGAGAGAGAGAGAGAGAGAGAGAGAGATCCAGAGAAACCACTTCATGAGCTGTGATGTTAAAGCTAAAGTCCCCATCCACCTATAAAGTCACAGAATATTGCAAATTTGTAGAACAAAGGACATTTGCTGAGGAAAGCTGCAGACATGGGATGGGTTCAAAATGAGAGAACTGTTGTCTATAGTTTTGGATGAGAGAGCTGAAGGGGTGATGCTTCTCTAGACTTCGAGCCCAGAAGATTGTTCTACAGGCCTTGTGAAGCTTCTGGATATGCTGTGTGTCATAGTGACTTGCGGTCTTGCCTCAAACCAATCATTCTTCCTTATGCCCCTTGGAATGGGAATGTTTATTCTGTGCCATTGTTTATTAGAGACATACAATCTGTCTTTTGTTTTATTGAAGCTCACAGATAAGTGATTTCCGGGATCTCAAAAATAAAAAAAAAGAGAGCCAGAATTTACAGTTTAAAACATTATCACTGCTACTAAGTTCTATGGAATATTTTTTTAACACATTTAATTTTAATTTTTATTAGAAAAAAAATCTCTAATTTTAGCTTCTAGCAAGAAGGCTAAATAAATATTTTCCATAAGGACCAGGTGGGTATGATTACAGATGTAATTAGAATGTAAGAAAAATGAGAAAGAGGAAACATATTTAACCCGTAACACAGCGGTTCTTAACCTGTGGGTCGACATCTTTGGGGGTAGAATGACCGCCTCACAGGGGACACCACACACCATCGGAAAACACATACATTTACATATTCACATCACGACTCATAACAGTAGCAGCATTTTGAAGTAGCCACAATAATGATTTTAAGTTTGGGGGTCGCCACAACACAAGAAGCTGTATTAAGGGGTCGCAACCCAAGGAAGGTTGAGAACTCCTGCTGTGATACATAAGCAAATGTATGTCCAGAGATTTCCAATCAGTGACTGAGTTGGGCTCCGCCCAGTCTATGGAATATTTTGATGTTTGATTGAATGGATTTTTTCATTATGAAATGACCATGCACAGATGGAATCAAGATTGAAAGTTATATGTCTAGGTGTCATGTTGATAAAGAGTGGTGCGGTGGCTGATACGGATTGTCAGCTTGACAGCACCTGGAACCACCTAGGAGATGATCCTTGTTGTGCCTATGAAGGATTATTTAGGCTCAGTTAACAACAAATGGAACATTATACTTTAAGTGCAGGTGGCTCCATTCCATGAAGTCCTAGAATAAATATAAGGCAGAGAGTGAGCTGAATACTAATAGTTCATCTTTCTCAGCATCTCTTTTTTCATCACACTTTGTAGGTCTAGTTAGCTTTGAAGTTACTCTATAAGCCAGGCTGGCCTTGAACTCACAGAGATCTACCTGCCATTTTCCCCACAGTGCTAGGGCTAAAAGCGTGTGCCACTTTCTCTGTATCTTGAGTTGCAGATACAATGTACCTTTAAGCTCCTGCACCTATGATTTTCATGCTGTGATGCACTATACTCTTGAACCAAAATGAACTCTATCTGACTAATGTTGCTTTTGTCAGTTAACCTATAGGTAATCCCCCTCAGGAACAGTCATAGCGGAGGAGAATAAGGGGAAAACGGGAGGGAGGGAAGAATGGGAGGATATAAGGGATGGGATAACCATTGAGATGTAACAAGAATAAATTAATAAAAAAAGTCAACCTATTTGAGCAATGAGACCACTAACACCTTATTGTTACAAGTACCTCTATTTTTCATGAGAAACATGAGATATTGTATAATATCTAATGGTATGCCATAATAAATGTTAGACATAACTCAAAGACACAAACTGTAAATTACTTTCTTTCAGTTGTGAAAAATTGAAAAGACATGAAATCAGGAAAACTACACTCTTCACGTTAGCCACAAGCAGTTAAAATATCTAGGAGTTACTCTAATCATAGTAAGTGACGGACTTGTTTGAAAAAAAAAACTTTAAATATCTGAAGGAAGAGATTGAAGATGTCATGAGAAGATGGAAGGATCTCTCATGTTCATGGATCAAGAGAATTAATATAGTAAAAATGGCCATCTTACCAAAAGCAATTTACAGATTCAATGCAATCCCTATCAGAATACATACACAAACTTGTAAAAGACATTGAAAGATCAATTTTCAATTTCATATGGAAAAATAAAAAAACCCCATACAATAAAAGATCCTCGAGAGGAATCTCCATTCCTGATCTCAAACTGTACTATAGAGCAACAGTAATTAAAACAGCATGATACTGGCACAGCAATAGGCTGGTTGATCAATCGAATCGAAGACCCAGAAATGAATCCACACATATATAGCCACTTGATTTTTGACAAAGAAGCCAAATATATTCAATGGAAAAAGGATAACATCTTCAACAAATGGTGCTGGTCAAACTGGATGTTTACATGTAGAAACAATTAGACCCATATTTGTAACCATGCACAAAACTCAAGTCCAGGTGGATTAAAGTAACAAATGGGACCTCATGGGGCTGAGAAGCTTCTGTAAGTCAGGGGACACTGTCAAAACAACAAAGCAACAGCCTACAGACTGGGAAAAGATCTTCACCAACCATACATCTGGCAAAGGTCTAATATCCAAAATATATAAAGAACTCAAGAAATTAAACAACAACAAACCAAATAACCCAGTTAAGAAATCGGGCTCTGAACTAAACAGAATAATCAACAGAGGAATATCGAATGACTGAGAAACACTTAAAGAATTGCTCAACATCTTTAGTCATCAGAGAAATGCAAATCAAAACAACTCTGAGATTCCATCTTACACCCATCAGAATGGCTAAGATAAAAAATTCAAGTGACACCACATGCTGGCAAGGATGTAGAGAGAGAGGAACACTCCTTCATTGCTGGTGGGAGTGCAAACTAGTACAGCCAGTTTGGAAATCTCTCTGGCGCTTTCTCAGAAAACTGGGAATACGGCTTCCGCAAGACCCAGCTATTCCACTCCTTGGAATATACTCAAAAATCTCCACTACACAACAGGCACATATGTTCAACCGTGTTCACAGCAGCCTTTTTCAAAACAGCCAAAACCTGGAAACAACCTAAATGGCCCTCAGTTGAAGAATGGATAAAGAAATTGTGGTACATTTACACTATGGAATACTACTCAGATTAAAAAAAAAAAAAAAAAGAAAAGAAAGAAAAAAAATCCAGAAATGTATGGACAAATGGGTGGAATTAGAAACAATCATATTGAGTGAGTTAACCCAGAAGCAGAAGGACTCACATGGTATATACTCACTTAAACTAGACTCTAGCCCAAAAAACATGTCCCATGAAAGTATTCACTTACCAGGAGATTGGGACAGACGTGAGGACATCCCACTGCAACTCTATGTAAGACAAATATAGGAGATGGGGAAATAGAAGGATCCAGAGGATCTTAGAAACCTACAAGAACACTGTAGTGGGTGGATCAAGGCCCAGGGGAGTATTAACCAAGGACAATACACGTAGTAAAGACTGATCCCCTACTCTGGTCTAGCCAACAGACAGGACATTCTCCACAGTTTTGTGGAGAGCAGGGTCTCACTCTGACACGAACTCTGGTGCCTCATATTTGATGACCTTCATTGATGAGGAGGCCTGGTTGCACTCAAAGAAAGAGTAGGCAGGCTACCAAGATGAGATTTGATAGCCTGTGACCATAAAGTGGGGAAGAAAATCCCCCTCGATCATGGACCTAGGAGAGGGGAATCGGGGTGTATCGGAGACAGGGAGGAATGGGCAGATACAAGTGTTGGGAAAACAATTAAGTTGTAATCAGAATAAATTAATTAATAAAAATAAAGACAAAGAATAATTTATTAAAAGTCTATCAAAGAAAAAACTTAAGACATATTTTTAAATTATATACTTTATCCCTTGATGGTAAAGTGAGCAAAAGTAAATTTATAAATCCTTTTTGACTTCTATAAGCTAATAGTGCCATTATATTCTGCACCATATATTTCTTCTTTATTGAAAATAGATTTTTCCCTCATACAATACATTCCACCCACAGTTTCTCCTCCATCCACTCCTCCTAGTTTCTCTCTACCCTCCTTCTCTGCCAGACCCATTTCCCTTTATTTTATAGAAAAGATCAAGCCTTCAAAAGATGACAGCCTAACAGTGCAAAACAAGAAACAGTAAGTCTCTTCTTGGTAGCCTGCTATCCTTCCTCTGAGTGCCACCAGGCCTCCCCATCCAGGGGACATGGTCAAATATGGGGCACCAGAAATCACAGTCATAGTGGAGGGGAGTAAGGGGAAAACGGGAGGGAGGGAGGAATGGGAGGATACAAGGGATGGGATAACAATTGAGATGTAATTGAATAAATTAATAAAATATGTTTAAAAAAAGAAAAAAAAAGAAATAATAAGAAAGCCTTCATATCAAGGCTGGGTAAAACAAGCCAATCAGAGTTAAAACATCTGAAGGGCAGACAAAAGAGACAGATATATAGCTGCTCTCACTGTTAGGAGTCTGTCAAAACACCAAGGTATCCCTCATATATATATACTAAGGACCTGCTGCCATCTCTTGCAGAGCTGTGCTTGCTGCTTCATTCTCGGAAAGCCTTCATGAGCCCTGTCTAGTTGAGTTAGTGGGACATGTTTTCTTGGTGTCTTCTATCCTTCAGTATTTCCTCCCCCTCATCCACAGGGTTCCCCCATTTTCAAGGGGAGGGACCTGATGGAAGCCTCCAGTTTAGACTCTCTCCCCTCATTATATCTGGCTGTGGTTCTCTGTACCCATTTCCATCTGCCTCTCTGATGATTACCAGACAAGGCACCAACCTATGATTATAGCAGAATATCATTAAAGATCATTTCATTGATTTGTAAGACAAGTAGTATTTGGTTCTACCCTAGGTCTCTGGACTATCCAGGCTTTTGTTCCTGGCCATCAAAACAGTGTAGTTCATGGGTTTCTTCTTGTGGAATGGACCTCAGGTTAAATCACTTGGTTGGGCACTCTCACATGTTCAGCGTCACCATTGCCCTAGCAGGACAGACCGTAGGTAGAGGGTGTTGTGGCTAGGCTGGTGTCCAGGTCTCTCTTCCCTGGATCATACATGTCTTATTTTTAAATATCTATTTATGCTTTTTGATGGTAATATTTATAACCACATTAACAATAAACCTGAAGAATAACCAACTGTTTCCTAGAGGCACGATGACAATTATATATTCAAAAGTTAAACTTAGAGAAACAACTTTTAAATCCTGTTAACATATGTTTTCTTAGTTTACACAAATAGATTTTTCTTTATAAAAAGTTACTATTTTTTTGATATTTGTGTGTGCATGCATGTGCACTACAGAGAACAATTGGGTGGCAGTCTTTACCTTCCTCTTTGTTTGGGATCTGATCTCGTGTTGTTTTTTGTTAAATGTGCCAAGGTAACTTACCTAAAAGATTCTCTTACCTCCATTTCCCATCTGACCATCTGATTGTTGGGATTACAGATGCATCCTACTATGTCTGGCTTTATGTGGGTTCTGGGCATCGAAACTCAGCCTCTCATAGCTAAGAAGCAAACATTTTGCCTGCTGTACTGCTTTTCCAGTTCCAGTTAACTTTTATAACACTAGAAGTGGTTTGCTAAAGAATTAAATTAAGTATAATATGTTATTTAACAAGGATAATCAGTAAAATAATTTAGTGTCACACTGCCACATTTATAGGAATAAATGTTTTCATGAAAAATTTTTACTTTGAGGGAATAAATTCCAAGTACTGAAGTAAAGGCCTGTGGATAAATGTATACAATGAAAGTGTTGCACTAATATCACCTGGAGAGATACCAGAAAATATCAATTCATATCAACTCAATTACCAAGGACGGCAATTGAAAATGAAAACTTCCTCTCCTCTACTTGGGGATTCTTCATCCCACTGACCAGCTATCGCTGTATTGTTTTGCTCATTAGTGGTCTTTGCTGCCAGGCCAAGTTAATCTCTAGTCCACGTGTTATCATGCTATGTTGGCAGACAGGATGCAAATTTTGTTACATGTATGTAATTCATTGAAGAAATCAAAAAGGAAAATAAAGTTTTTCATGCAACTCATACAACCCATAAACGCTTATTAAGCCACCTTGCTGTGTCCCCAAAACAGTTAAGGGGTAGAAAAATATATTTACTATCGTACTTCCAGATTTGAAGCCAAGAGGGAAACTGGGCAGTCATTTAAAACAGTATGTCCAAAAAAAATGGAAACAACACGCATGAAATGGAGGAGGCTTCTCATTTGGGATTAAGATATGAAAAAGAAATATTGAAGATGTAGGAAAGTAATGATGCATGAAATGTGGAGTAATCTGGGGCTTGAGTCTCTGTGGAATTTGAGATGAGAATCAAGTCCTAGGAACAGAGATAACACTCTGAAAGAAGAGCTAAACCTACATAGAGAGCATAAACAATTATGTAAATGAAACCACTTCTAAATTGAAGTTTAAATAAAGTGACGTGTGTTATAGCTTAAAAGGAGGAAGTGACAGTGGTTTATAGAAAGGAGATGATATGGTTCCAAAAAGCTTGGTTAGGAGACAGGGCCTCATATTTTAGGGACACAAAAAGCTTTAGGCAGAGATAGCTCCCACAGACAATATGATAGAGGTACTGGGGATAGGGAGGCAGACTCTTCAGTCTCAATTGGTACAAACAGATACAGTATCAGGTGTGTGTGTGTGTGTGTGTGTGTGTGTGTGTGTGTGTGTGTGTGTGTGTGATGAAGAAAGGAAGGGAGGGAGTGAGGGAAGGGAAGGGACAGAGAAGAAGGATAAAGAGAGCAAGAGAGCAAGAAAGAGAAGGAGAGAGAAGCAGGGAGAGAGAGATGCTTAGAGGATCTAGGTGAGAGTTAAGGTAGCTTGACGTGCATGGCCTCGCAGTCCCTTCCTTTGTAGCTTCAGGGCAGGATTGTGGTCTAAGCTAGATGATGTGGTAGGAAACTTTCCAATGAGAAGCTGTGAGCCAGAAGCCACCTTTGTTCTTGAGGTTGAAGAGAAGGCTTCTCTGTTCAAGGTCCTGCTATCGTCATCTGAGGCCCTGCTGTTCTATCTCTTCTAGTATTTGGGACTGAAGGACTTTGCTCTTTTCTCAGTGGCCCTGTCACACTATATATTCATATGCTTGATCTCCCCCCTGCCCCAAGGATGTGCATCTTAGGGTCTGAAAGGATCATGTCCTTCCTCAAGGCTCTTATAGGAAGGCTCATCTGAAAGGTAACTTTGGTCAGCTCTTTTCCACAAAGCTGCTGAATTTCTCTTTAAAGAATAACAGCTGGAGCAGGTTACCAAGAAGATACTTGATACCCTATGATCATATGCAGGAGGAGGTAATCCCCCTCAGGAACAGTCATAGGGGAGGGGAATAAGGGGAAAATGGGAGGGAGGGAAGAATGAGAGGATACAAGGGATGGGATAACCATTGACATGTAACAAGAATAAATTAATAAAGGAGAAAAAAAAGTAAAAAAAATAAACAAAAAAAATTAAAAAAAAAAGAAGTTCAAGAAGAAAAAAAAAGAATAACAGCTGGGTTTGGAACTTTATTTTCCCATCGAGCTTCTCTCAAAAGATAATTTATACAAAGAATAAGTTTGATCATAGTTTGTGTTAGTATGTGTGCAGCAGGTCCGCAGTGGTACAGAAATCAGATCAAACTGGTTTGACTGAAATTCCATGGGACAAAATATGATTTACTAATGTTTTGATTTAACAAGGTCTGATCACAAAGCCCTGCAACATACTATATAGACCATACTGGCTTTGAACTCACAGAGACTGGCCTGGCTTAGCCTTCGAAGTGCTGGGATTAAAAGTGTGTGATTTATATACCCAGCACAAAGAATGCTTTATTATGTCCCACTTCCCAAATGTTGGAACTTACAGATCAAATTCTGCCTGTTTCCCAGGAAACTCAGATATCGATACTCTACAGTAAAAATAGGCTCATCAGAAGACCAGAGTCCAGATAGAGGGAGACATGGGATACAAATTAGGTCAAAGGATATGTTTATTAAACCATTTGTTCATTGGAAATAGGGCAATTAGAAAAAAACTAATTTTCCTAAAATGGCAATTCTCTTACCATGTGATTGTTGGCGTGGTGGGGGTGGGGGTGTCAGACTGGTTAAACATCAGGAGCAAAGCATGGGCTTCCTTTAGCGGTTCTGTCATGAAGAGTCCGAAGGACCAAATGAGGGACTGAGGGTAGGCAAACCTCCTCAGGCTGGCAAAGGGCTAAGTTCCTGGGGACATTGCTTCTTCTTTCAGGGTTGAGCCTGTGCAGCCTAGTGCATGTTTCACATGTGTGTGTTCTGCTTCATCTAAATCTGATGAGTGCTCCCTTTAAGTGAAAATTCAAGTAAGCATATTTCCTCAGGATGATATTTAGACAACTAAAAATGAATATTTTTCTTTTAATTTTATAATGTTTTTTTTTCTTCTCATTCTTCTACCTGTTCTTCTGTTCTTTTTATTTTTTTTTTATCTTTTGAGATTCAAATGTTGAATGGAATATGGAACCAAACTGGATCATAAAATCTTGGTGTCAGTGGTGAGGAAATACAAACAGACAGCACCCTAGTGTCGTGTTCAGCAGCCTGAGGCACTCCCCTAATCTTTTAGGGCCCTAGACTTAGCCTAAGCTGGTATTTATGACTTTAACCCTCAACACAGTGAAGAAGAGTCAGAGACCTGACCATAAAGTTTAAGAGGAAGAAACACACTCAGAAGGAAGCTGACCTTGGATGCGGTCTTCCAGAGAGAACAGCACAAAGTAGGATGTACTGTATTTTTTAGACTATAAGACACATCTGATCATAAGATGCACCCAGTTTTTAGAGCATTAAAATAGTAATAACAGTAAAAACAGCAACCAGACCATAAAATTCTCCCTAATTCCACTTCCCCCACACATTTGGGGGGCGGGAAGGTGCATTTTATGGTCTGAAAAATGTGGTACCAAGTGTGAGCATAGTCTCCTCAAGGCTGAGCTGACGTTTTCTCTCTTAGCGTTAGCCATATGTGCCATTTTAAGTACTCAAATTATATTGTTAAAAGTTGCTAAGCACCACTCTCTCTTCTCTCTGTTTTTTTTTTTTTTTTTTGGAAAGAAAATAACTGATGTAGCCATAGCATGGGACAAAGGGTTCCGAATGCATGTTTCTCTGCAAATGGGGATTCTGAAGAGGCTCCTAGAACATTTCAGGTTTTCAGGGGATAAGTCAGAAAGGCCTTAAGGATTTGGTGATTGTCCTGGAATTATTACTGCTCTGTTAACAAGAGGTTTCAACCACATTCCTAAACGAGGGGCCCTTTTCCCTTCGCATGTCCCTTCATATTTTGTCTGCTTTTCTATCTTGTCTCATTGGGAGTGTTGTAAGCAGATAACTCATCAGAGGCAAAAATTCCTTCATTGAATCTCTCGCCTACTGACTGCTGCTCCTGTGCTAGTCCGGGTACTGGGAATCACCCAGAAGGAAATTTTCCCACAAAGCAAAAACGCACATAGAAACTGAACACAGGCAAAATGTTTGTTATTTACATTGGTAGTTTTGTCTCCTGAGAGCCATTTAGATTTAAAGCTTAGTTTCCTGGTGTTTTCAGTTAAGGTTATTAAGATTATGATAGAAGTTTGAATACACAAAGAAAATTAACCTGAAAGTGCACCTGGTAAACACCCCCTTTTATTTCTTTTGGAGAATGAAACACAAGACAAAATATTTATGAATGATTTTCAAAAATCCAAAATAGAAACTCAAAAGCTTTCTTTATTAGAGTCCCAGTATCTCTTGCTGATGAAAATGTTTTTCTCTTATTTATTTATTTTTGTGCTAAGGTCGCAAGTAGCTCATGCTAGCTTCCAACTCCCTCTCCTGCCATGTCTGGCACTGAACTCTGATCCTCCTGCTTCAGGTTCCAAGGAGCTAAGATTAGAAGATCACAATGGCAGGCCCGGATCAGGACTCATTATGGAATATTTAGACCAAACTGAGTTACTGATAAAAAAAATAACCTACAAAATTAGAAAAATTTAATTATAACTAACAAAGATCTTATAGAGTAAGCATGGGCACAAAAAGAAATATTCCATTTCATGGCAGAAACCACTAACTAGGAGTTATTACAAAAAAGTAGGCAAATATTATTTTAGGCTACTATGGATTAACCAACTATGTTATTAGGATTTAGAAACTGTAGAGGGACCCTTAACATCAACAAATTCTGTCAGTTATCAACTTTCATATCTGAAATATGTTTAGTAATTGTTTCATTTAAAATATCACACAGAAAAAACTGAAGTGTATTTTAACAGATGGAAACTTTTCCTAATTCACAACCAAGCTCTCCTCTGGTTTAGCAAATGGGCTTAGTGTTTTCACCCCTGTTAAACTTCTAGTTCCTTAAACATGAAGGTATGCTTTTATATTATGAGTTTTCACTTTGGGCTTTTAAATAAAATAATAACTACAACGTGTTTTTCTTGCTACCTTTATGGATTTTGCTATAATGGGAAGGGTGTAATAGGTGAATAAATCTATATTTGATATGTGTCTATTATAGACCAATGACATATACATACATACATACATACATACATACATACATACATGGTATATGTATGATGCTCATCTAAAGGCCTCGTATTCAGGAGGCAGAGGAAGCAACGTGATGCCTGGGTCAGCTTAAGATACAAGTGAGACCTCATCTGACCACACATACACATACCTCTGTATTTTCTTTTCATTGACATCCTCTCTCTCTCTCTCTCTCTCTCTCTCTCTCTCTCTCTCTCTCTCTCTCTCTCTCTCTCTCAGTTTTTCGAGACAGGGTTTTTCTATGTAGCCTTGGCTGTCCTGGACTCACTCTCACTCTGTAGACCAGGCTGGCCTCTAACTCACAGCGATATGCCTGCCTCTGCCTCCCGAGTGCTGGGATTAAAGGTGTGTGCCACCATGCCCGGCTCAATGCTATATTAGAATAATGAGAAAAGCTTATCTCACAGAGCAATGGGCAGCTACAGCAAGCATCACTTGTCAGAGGCTCTAAGCATATTACATATATTTTGGGACTAAGTACCAAGTGAATTAAGTAAGCCTCTCCGAAGTCCATTTTAAAATAACAGCATACATGTTTTTAGTCCCTAGAGGTGAACAGACATCTGCTTTGCCTTCATTTTCATTTCGTTGTTTTTATTTTAATAAGTACATATTAAAGATGAAATAATGGCAGAATTACCTTGAGGATGTTCAATTGACACTGAGTGGACTGAAAAAATGTATATTTCCAGAGAATCATGCTCAAGAAAGCTATATGTGTGTGTATATATATATAATTTCAAACATCTAGGACTATACAAAAGATATTTTCTTCATTTCAAAAGGAGAGGAGAAAGAATTTCCTGAGGACAGTAGTTTGAATTGTTATTTTCATATACAAATGTTTTACAATAATTGAGAGTAACGTGAAACTCCCATATCAGCAGTCCAGTGTTTTCTGTTTCCTGAAACCATTGGAAGCAAAATCATAAACAGCCTTTCGCCTCTCTCCTGGCTGCCTTCCACTTGGAGACACAGACAGGTATTCATCAGCCGCTGAGAACTGGAAGGCAAAACAGCAAACCTGCTTGGCAGAAGCTCTCATTCCCCTCTTACTGTTTTTTTTTCCTAAGAACTAGATCTTGATTCTTAAAGTCATAGTTGTGGCTAGAAGAATCTAATGTATACCATGCAGAACGGTTTATTCCAGTCCCAACCAAATATCACTTTATAGTAAAATTTTATGTTCAAAATGTCAAACATTTCATTTTCATGAAACTTTTATGTTTGTGAATACAAAGATGATTCCCTTATTATTTGGCAAGAACTTTTGAAATTGGAATTTTTGGAAACAAAACAAATGTTTTTGAAAGGAAAGAGTTAGGATGTTCCTCGTAGTCATATGTTAAAATATATAAATGTCGAAAACTTTGCTATATGATTTCAAGAACCCATTGTTACATAGTGAGCTTTTAGTTTTAAAAATAATATTATTCAGCAATGTCAAAAGCAATAAACTTGTTAAATTATATGTAGGAAAATTTTTTTGTAATTAAATTTAAGATGAACAAAGTGTTTTATACAACATTTTTCTTTTTTTCCAATATGTTGTAAAGCAAAATAAATTAAATTTTTTTGAAAACATGTATCATCTTACAAAATACCCTCAGAAAAATGTAATTGAGGGACAGCTTAGCAGTTTCTTCTCTTGCAGAAGAACTGGGTTCAGTTCTCAGAACTCACATCTGAGAGCTCACAGATGCCAGTAATCCCACTTCCAGCAGATAGGGTGACACAGTACATGGTGAACAGACATACGCTCAGGCACACTCACATTCCTGTAACACATAGACATCATATGTAACAAATACATTCATCTATAAAACTCTCTTAAAGGAAAATAGAACTGAAGTTAGGGTTTTTTTGTTGTTTGCTTGTTTCTGTTTTGTTTTGTTGTTTTGTTGTGCTTTTTTAGTTTCCTTCCTGGTAGCTTTGAGAAGGCAACTTCTGCCATGTACTTCAACTGCACACAGTAACCTAGGCTTCTGGTCCGAGTCTTGCATCCCTTTTCCCGGGTCAGCATTGTGAATCACTGAAGCCACTAGCTTTGTTTTAATCTTGCCCTTTTCTTTGTGTAAGATACTTAAAAGATGTTTTTTATGTTTCGTCACTTTCTTGGCTTTGACTTTTCCATTCCTCTCCAACCCTTTTTATTTTACAAGTGTTAAGAGGCCATTTTACATGGTAAGGAACCACTAAATTTCGGCAGGCTCTTTTTAGCCAAACTCATCCCAGCCATTCTACAGTGCTTGGAAATGTTATTGCCTCAAATCAAATTAGTTGGGAAATGTTGTGTCATTGAAGGTCACTTGAAACGTTCCAGGTTTCAAACACTCACCACAAACAAATAGTTGCTAAAAAGTGAAGCAATAAGAGAATATGAAAAAAAAGTAGAAGGCATCTGATGACCATGTGAGATAATTTACTTTTTATATTGCATAACTATCCAATTGAGGCTTGAACACTGAGGTTCCACTCTCTGGGAAGAGCAATAAATATCTTATTTAAAATGAATTATATTGGCACCATAGTTCACCATAGACATCTATGTAATTCATTTGGTTTTTAGAAGAGCTCTTAGAAAAGAGTTCCATAATTGTTCTCCTTAGATTTTTTGTTTTGTTTTGGTTTTTTTTTTCTGTCAAATTGACACAAGATAACATCATCTAGAAAAGTCCTTCATTCTACTGGTCTGAGTAGGCAAGTCTGTAGGGCATTTCCTTTTCTAAATATAATTTTAAAAAATGTTCAGAGGAAGGATAGCAGGTTACCAAGAAGAGACTTGATACCCTATGAGCATATACAGGGGGAGGTAATCCCGCTCAGGCACAGTCATAGGGGAGGGGAATAAGGGGGAAAATGGGAGGGAGGGAAGAACAGGAGGATACAAGGGATGGGATAACCATTGAGATGTAACAAGAATAAATTAATAAAAAAATTTAAAAAATGTTTTCACTTTACATCTGAAAGTAGCCCCATCTCTCTTCTCTTCCCAGCCCCACTCTTCCTCCCTCCTCCCCTTCTTCCCCTCCCCTAGTCCTCACAAAAGGAGAGCTCTCATCCCCCCAAAATCTGAGCCCAGCCTATCAAATATATCCTCTTCCTCTGTGGCCTGACAAGGCCATAGCAGCAGGGAGAAATGATCAACAAAGTACATGTCAGAGGCAGCCCCTGCTCCCTCTATTGAGGAAACTGCATGGAGACTGAGTGGCCTGTGCACTATATCTGAGCAGGCTGTCTAGGTTCTCTCCTTGCATGGTTCTTGGTTAATGCTTCCGTCTCTGCAATCCTGCCCTGGCCCATATTTATTGGTTCTGTTTTTCTACTCATGGAGCTCCTGTATGCTCTGGGTCCTTCTATTCCCCAACTCTTCCTACAAGTTGATGGACAGTACGATACAGTCACAGAAAGTCTTGGTATTTTAATATAAAATCTACTAATAGAAGTATTATAATTAAAATAATAAAGAAATAAAAACATACTTAAGATTAAGGCAGTGACAATTTTATGATGGTAGCAATTAAAATGTTTGATTTATATGTTCTCTTTAAAATTTGGTTATTTTTAGTTTGTTCACTTTACCTTCCAATTATAGCATCCTCCCTGGTCTCCTGCAGGTCCCACACTCTCTCCTTCTTCCCCCCACTTCCCTAGTCCTCAGAAAGAGAGAGAGCCCTCCTCACCTGCCATCGGACCCTAAGCTATCAGGTCTTATCTGGACTGCCTGCATCCTCATCCTTTGTGGCCTCGCAAGGCTATTCCACAAAGGGAAGGGATCAATGAGTGGGCAACAGAATCCATGTTAAAGGCAGCCCCTACTCCTTACATTATGATACTCACATGGAAACTGTGTTGTCTATTGACTACATCTGAGCAAGGGGGCTAAGTCATTTCCATGCTTGGTCCTTAGTTGATGCATCAGTCTCTGCACGTACCCCTGGGACCAGATTTGTTGGTCTTGTGGGCTCCTGTCCCCTCCATGTCCTTCTATCCTCAAACTCTTCCATAAGACACCAGGAACTCTACCCCAAATGTGGCTGTGAGTCTCAGCGTCTGCTTTGATTGCCTGCAAGGTGGAATCTTTCTGAAGACCTCTATGGTAAGCTCACATCCTGTTCTATCTCGTCAAGCACTTCCAGTGTCTGTTCTATTTGCCCTTCTGAATGAGAATTAAGCATCCTCCCTATTGTCCTCCTTGTTATTTAGCTTCTTTAAGTCTCTGATTGTAGTATGGTTATCCTGTAATATATGACTAATATTATATGTTCTAAAAATGATTGATGTAAATATATATGAAGACACTAATGAGTTATAAAAATATGTATTTTATTTCAGTTTTATATATAAACAAAGTGATTCATATGTTAATTTATCTATATATTATAAATTTATTTTTATTAGATCTAATTTGCATGTTAAAATAAAATAATGGTTCTTATAAGCATAGAATTTGCTATAATGAAGATTATTTTATAAATATGAACCATTACATTAGCCCTTTTTGGATATGTCTTATCCTGGTTATCTTTTTTTACATATACATTTATATTATTACACGTAAATTCAATAACCACATATATACAAAACAATCAAAAATTATAAAAACGTTACATTCATAATGTTTTGGCTACTTGAATTTGTCAACCTTGAGGAAACCATCTTTCCTATGTTGGTGAGTCTAAAATTCTGAATGTTAATCAACATCTGTCATATCTCATCTCTATTAACTTAAATCATCCATCTAGACCTAAAAACATCTTAACCCCCTAAAAAACTAAACTTAGTTGTAAAACTAAACTATCTGGTCTTCAATCCCATTAGAGTCTTGAGAAGGAATAAAAATTAATTAGCTGAGTAAACATGAAGTGTAGGTTAACAGTTTCCAAAATGAAAAAAGATGACACAGTTTGCTGCCTTAACAGTCACTCAAAACTTCCTATAACATTGGAGCATCATCTTCAGTCTTCTGGCCCAATATATCTGACAGACATATTTGTGAGGCAGGAACCATTGAGGATTTGATTACCCAGTCTTGGCAGAATTCTGCTGTTGACTCTGCCTGCATCTAAACTTGCTCGGTTTTAGGCAGAATTTTGTCTGTGGCAGAAATGAGGACATTTTGCCCAGTGAATTGTTTGCCACATTTGAAGCTAACTCCATAAGAAGGTTCTTTGATGTTGATCATCTTCTTTGAAGTAGGCTGGATGTTGCCAGGAGCTAACTTTTTTTGTTGTCAAAGAAACTTTAGAACAATAAAAACATCTTTAAATGTCATATTCTGTAGGTCTTTGAGGCATTTGAAGATGTTATTTAGCTATTTGACATTTTTGTATCTATAAAATCATATCTACCTGTTAGACCTAGGCTATATATTCTTATGGCAAAATTAGACTAGTTTTTTACATAACCATGATTTGCATCAATATGCAAAATTTATACCAATGAATTAAAAATATCCTTATTTGTGAGCAAAAATTAAGAGCTTGAGTTGAGGAATAGATTCAATAATCTATCTTTTATTCTATTCTCCTTCAATATTTCTATATCCCCCTTTCATTCTTTTCAGCTCCTATATCCTTACTTACAAAAGAAAGATAAAGGAAAAGAGAGATATCACTGAGTCCAACCTAGTTTTCTCTATGTATAAGACCAATAATAATTTTAACCAACTAATGATGTAAACAAACATTTGTCGACCAAAAGAGCAAACAGACACCAACTCAATCATTTAAAAAATTTAAAAAATTATTTTTAATATGAATAGATGATTTTTTTTATCATTCTCCTATTTGTATCTTTGTATACAGGGTACTTTATAAAGAAAGGATTGTATCTTTTGCCTTTTTGCTCTAAAACACATTTGTGAAAGAGAGTAACGGCTTAGATATTTGGCTATCTTTCTTCAACTTAACCCTTCTCAACTTTACTCAGCAAGCCTATCATTTGACATTTATCATCCCTAAACCAAACTTGTTAACAGGTACTAAAATACTCTAAATGACTCTTGAGAATTGAAGGAGAGATAAACCTGTTTTTGTTATTATCCTAAGTGTGGGATTGGATTGGTCTTGCGAGAACAGGTGAGGTTAATCCACTAGAAGACAAACCACCTGGTGCAGGAGCTTGATTATTGCCAACTGAAAAGATTCCATGAACAGACTCTTTGAGGAGATATATAAATGAGCCCAAAACTGGAGACAGGGGCCTTTGGAGATTTGGGATAGTTTTGGCTATTCATCGTTCCACTTCGAGACACTCCTAGAAAGAACCACCCGAGGGAAGGCTTCGGGGCTCCAGGCTCCAGCTGAGGTTCTAGGTTCTGATTACGGCAGGTTCCAACAGAAGAAATCCTGCTGGCAATGCCAGGAGAATCGTTACTCAGAACTGATATCCTTATGGTTTTGTTATTCTTTTATCCTCTTTCCTATAGTTTCGGTTAGTCAGGTTATAAGGGACATAGGCTCAGTTAATCAGTTCATAATAAAATATATTGGTTAAGAAAATTGAGCCAACATAGGATTAGGGCAATTATTATTTAAAAAATTTTTATTAATTAAAATTTTTTATTTTTTACATGTACATTTATATTATTACATATATATATAATAAACTTCCTATAGCATGAAGAAACATGACAAAATCGGGAATTATATAAATGTTACATTATTAGTGTTTTGGCTCTTTGTATTTGACAGTCTTGGATTTAGGCAGAGTCAATGGCTAAACTCTGCCAAGACAGGGTAAGCATGTCTTCAATAGTTCTGTCTCACAAATATATCTGTCAGATATATTGAGCCAGAAGGCTGAAGAAGATGCTCCAACATTATAGATAGTTTGGGTGGAAAATTCAGGTAGAAAATTGTCTCTGTCTTCTCATTTGGAAAGCTACTAACCTGCACTCCCAGCATACTCAGCTAATCAAGTTTATTCCTTCTCAAGTCTCTGATGGAGTTGAAGACCAGGTAGCTTAGTTTTACAATGAAGTTTATCTGTTTAGGGTTAAGATGTTTTTAGGTCTAGGTAGATGTTTTAAGTTAATAATGACAAGATGTGATGGAGATTGATTTACATTAAGAATTTTAGATGCATCAAGATAGGAAATATGTTTTCTTCAAGGGAAATTATAAATAACTTGGCTTTTTCTTTTAAAGACTCAAATGCAGCAACACAAAACAAGCTCATTTCACAGGAAAGTGTGCTGTTTGTGATATTTGTGACATGTGCCTTTGCATTCCATAGGTCAAAGTAACTGAGATGGTGCAATAACTGATTCTAAATCAGGTGGGTAGCATAGTACCCATGAGGACAACCTCTCTGTCTGGATCCATAAACAAACCTGTGAAATCTGAAACTACTCACCTCTTACCAGGCTCAGTAGGTAGTTTAATTTGCTCTGGATTTTCAAGAAACTTGCCAATTCCAAAGGCCTGGACATCACAGATAGGCATGGTCTTTTTCACTCTAGGACCTAGCTGCTTAGAGGAGAGCTGCAACATTCTAGCAACTGTACACGCTGGATTTCAGAACTGCCACTGCCATTCACATGTGATTCCAGATCAACTCTTCTGGTTCAGGTTGAGGTGTACAATTTTATTTCATCCATTCCTCATAATTATGTTGAGTATGTAAGAACCAGATAACCATGTCTCAGTTGTTCACATATCTCCTCATTGGGAAAAACAATTCATAGGGCCTCATTTATACATGGTACTAATATAAAAATATAAGATTCTCAGGTTTGGACTGTTTTGTAAGGAAGAGCCTTTGATTGCCTTGATTTGGAGTGAGTCCAGTTTTAATGTAAGAGGGAAATGCAGGTCTGGAGATGAGACAATGGTTCCTAGCAGTTGGACTATGATCAGATGTTGGCTTGACTTGTCTTATGGCTTCATTCACATTTTTTTTGTAAATTAATTTTTATCCAATATCTGACTGTAATCCATGAGAGTAGATGGATTACAAGGTGAAAGTAGCCAATTGAGATATTTAGAAATTATTAACTGACAAAATCTATGAAAAATAGTAAATGATTATTTTTTTTCTTTTAGGATAAGAATAAGCAGATCTTTCTCTGTAAGCAGCCTAAACATTTTAAGCTCTGAATTTAATCTCTTTCATAAACACTCTATGCCATTGTTTTGGCATGAAAATAAACTTAGAAAACACAAACAGTGGAACACTGATGTATATATATATATATATATATATATATATATATATATATATATATATATATATATATAATGAGTTTCCTTTGACCACCTGAAATAGTTCCACTCTTATTTTACAGCCCACATAGACGAGAGTGTTGGGTTAGATTTTGCAGATAGCACTTCATTTGCCTTTCCCTGTTTTAGAGTCATTCAGTTTGGGTGTGCTGTGGTATACTCCAAGAGAAAGAAGAGATGCCAACAATATTGCTAAATAAGAAGCACCCAAGGCAGAAAGAAGAGCCAGCATTTTAGAAGTGCCATAGGTTCAGCCAAAACTCACTACCAGAGAGCAGATCAGAATAAACATGGCTGCTCCTACACTAGGGACCTGCCCTCAGCTCTCCATCAGATCATGTTTTTCCAAGATCTTCCTTATTCAGAACTTGAGGAAATCCCCCATATTGTCTTGCTCAAGGATGACATTATTTTAGCTCACTATGTAGCTAAGATGAACTTCACCTCTCTAGTGTAAAGATTTGTAGATATGGACTACCACAACAGATTTTATGGGGAATGAATCCAGAACTTCATGTACTCTAGTCATGGGGTATAT
Source organism: Acomys minous (assembly GCF_964271855.1). Lineage (NCBI taxonomy): Eukaryota > Metazoa > Chordata > Mammalia > Rodentia > Muridae > Acomys > Acomys minous. The sequence continues at coordinate 32,551,088 of NC_140487.1, forward strand.
CAAATGAACTACATTCTCAATCTCCTATCTTAATTTTTGTCAAGAATTTGGCCTCTAACACATAGTTTTATGATATTTTTATTGAACATAGCATAGGTCAGTAACTTCATTGTAATGTTTTGTTTTCTCAAATTCCATGACAATATAATAAATTCAATAATGAGAGTCCCTTTTAGTATGTCTCTTGCCTCACTCTCACTCTTTCTTCATTTAATATATTATTCATTGAAGAATCTCCATGTACGTGTATACATATACATATGAAAATGCACATGCATGTATAAACAATGTGTGTACAGACATTGTTAGACTTTTAAAATTCAAACATAGAAGACATTTATAACAATACTACAAATGCTATTATTTAAAATAGAGATTTATATTATGTCATCAAACCTTCTTTCCCAATCTTTATTATAGTCTCATTAAGTTACTTCATGCCAAATTGATCTGTACTTTCTCAGTACATTTCCACGTTCATAGCTCGAAGAAGGTAACTTTGTACAGATAGAAAGTTTCTCTTTATTTTTTTCTTTTTCATTATTTTTTCCTGTGATCTTTTCTTTCACCAAGTATTTACCTTTTTCTTTACTTACATAGGCAAGTTAATACAAAGGACAAGATCATTTTATTAATTGTGGAATACAAGCTGTTAGCAATTTATGAACTTAGCTTAATGACCATTACTACCCTTAAAATACTGTTTTTAAATCATGTTTTGGGCAAGAAAGGTGACTCATGAGATCAAGACAACTGCTGTGTTAGCCTGGAACATTTCCAGATACAATACAATTGTTAATGGACAAAACCAGCTTCACAAATTTGTCCTGTGACCTCCACATATGCCCCCACCTTCTCTCTCTCTGTCTCTGTCTCTGTCTCTGTCTCTGTCTCTGTCTCTGTCTCTGTCTCTGTCTCTGTCTCTGTCTCTGTCTCTCTCTCTCTCTCTCTCTCTCTCTCTCTCACTCACTCACACACACACACACAAAGTACTGCAAACTATAAATAAGAATGGAACTGATAAAAATCTGATAAAACTGATAAAAAACTGATATTAGCTATATGTTATACTAAAACATTTTATTCATTTAAAATTTTAAAATTAAATATGTATCTGGTTGTATATATAAAAGTAAATATTTACATGTGGCTGTTTAATAGTTCTGTGCCAGTGATTGATTTCTGAGTCTTGATCATTGTATAAAAGAAATTTCCCATAGTTAAAGGTAATAGGGAAAGGTAATTGAAAACTTTCCTACGTAAAATGTATATTTTGTACAAATTGAAATTAGGTTATTTAGCTTATTAAACACCCATTGCTTATAATGAGTAGAAAAAGACAAATTAGCTATAAATTTGGCATAGCAGTAGGCTTATCCACTGTGGATGTCCTCTGTGGACCCACAGATGACCATCATAATAATTACATAATTTAGAAAGTGGCTTTTATGTGTAGAACAAACATTCTTCCAGCTTGTACTGAATATGTGTCTTAAAGACATTATTAACTTTGGTCATGATGAACTGAGCAAAATAGTAAGAAGATGAGAAAACAACTACGGTAAAACTGCTAATACCCTTTGAAATGTTGTTTTTTCTACCCTCAGTGTCAATCCTCACAGTTGGAAAAATTTTGCTTGGGGAGGAATTCACATCTAAAGAATGAAAAACTTTCAACATTTTAAGCAATTCACTAATTAATTTTAGTAAAATTGGAACAAATGACTCATCAGGTGTACATTAAATACATTTTGAAATAATCTCAACCTATTTTACTTTATCTTCCTATTCCTCATGGGCAGGAAAGGCCATGTACACTAGGTATTTCATTAATAGCAACACAATCACAAGCTGGTGTACAATCAACTTTTGTTCTAAAAAATATACAACAAAGACAAAATGATCTTTATAAAGAGTTTTAAAAGTATTCATAGCTGAAGCCATTTAAAACTTTTGACCTCTGATAAAATATTTTTGAAAATCTGAACAGATTCTACAGAGAGAAATTGGCATTGTGCCTGTAGTATAAAGTAAGACTGATGCAAACTTTACCTGCAGGACAGTACTTGGAAAAGAAAAGACATTTCTATAACTCGGAGACTCAACATTCTTGGAATAGAAGAGCTGGGAAGGCATCCCTCGGGATCACAACTGAGATGAAGTATGTCTAGAACAGCATGAGAAACTTGGAAAAGGAAGTCGCTGTAATACTGTAACAAAAAGACGTCCTGCCAGCTGCACTGCTTTCAAACCTTGGCTTAGTGAGTGATGAAAAGTAGCTCCCCAGTTGCGTTGTGAAAAAATAATAAGGAAGTGACATGAAGGCAGACATGCAAATTAGAGCCAGCCCCTAAGCCCAGAATGTGAAAACAATCAGGCCAAAGGTAATAGAAATACCACTCATTTATCTCCTCTCTTTCCTCTAGTGTTGGCTCAGTGTCATTGTGTTGCAGTGAGTCCTATTTCCCTCGGTTTCACTTCATATCCCCTTGCCAAACGTTATCTGCTTTCATGATTACTATTGGTCTACTTGGCTAGAGTAACCACCACCTCAGAAAAGCTTGGTTTCTGACAAGTTTGCTGCATCATCCTGAACATTTGTAGCTTTGCCTTTTTCTCCTTGCTGTCTCCTTCTTTTGAATGTTTACCTGAAAGCAGGTGGGCTTTTACTGGTGGTTTGGGCTTCCTTATTCTTTCTCTAAAGTACCATCTTCCCACCATATGACTGCTTACTGCCATGTGGCTGACTTCCATTCCCGGGTAACTCAGACTGACATTCTCATGTAAGTTAACATGCCTCCCTGCCATGAATTTGAAACCATTTAAGATATTGTCTCCATTTTATTTATGTTTATAGTTTTGGTATCATTCAGCACAAACTCCAAGGGCCCACTCATTAAATTGGCATGGATTTTTATACTATAAGTAAGAATTAATTTTTATTCCGTGACTGAGTAAACCACGCTTTTTATACCTTGTTCCATTTTTGTTCATTAATAATTGCTCTCTTTTATAATCTAGCAGGTATAAGATGAAGTAAAAGGTTTTCTCTGGGCATGTGATCTAAATTTAACATTTGTAGGATCTATATGTGATGAAATATATTTCATTGTTCAGAACTATTCATAGTTTTTTTATAAAATGCAGAAAAATCACATAAGATTACGTGTTTACCAAATTAAATATGATATTTCAAGTGACTGCATCAAACATATATAGGGTTTCTTAGACTTATTACATTGTATTTGAGACACTTTATGCCTATTCTGAAATATATGTTACTAGGTGGTATAAAAAAAGTACGTTTGGAAGTCCAATGCTGATACAGAAATAATTTTAAATAAAGGATACATGTGAATGTCAGATGTGTAAAAATGTAATTATAAAAATCCTGATGAATGACATGAAACAAAAATGGAAATGGGTTCAAGCTGGTTTCTCTATGTATCTATCTATGTATCTATGTATCTATGTATGTATGTATGTATGTATGTATGTATGTATCTATCTATCTATCATCTATCTACTTATATCTGTCTATCGACTATTACTCAATCAACTATTTATCAATCTACCATCTATCTAACTTTTATTTATTTGTATGTATTTGTCAGATATTGGCTATTAGCTTGGTGATACATGAATGTATTTGTGTATCTGAAAAAAATGCCACCTAACTAGAAAAATATTTGTGTGTATGTATGTGAGTGTATGGGGGGCAGGTATATGCCCATTCCAATGCAGCCACTATCAGGGCATTTTCCATCAACAACAAATTATCAGAGCCATCAGGTAAAGACACTTGCCTCCAAACCTGAGGTCCTAAGTTTCACCTGGGAGCAACATGATTGATGAAAAGAACTCTGATAGTGGGTCTGTTGCCTCTAAACACACCATGTCACATGTGCACCCACATGTATATACATGCTCTCATTTGCAGTTGCCCACACCTCCACATACATACAGAAAAAGAGTGACTCATCAAAATATTCATTTTCATCTTTGTTTAACCAGTTACTCTTAGAGTATCTATTAATCTATCATTATTTCTGCAAATTGCACCTCTGAAAAGCTTTTCTTCCCTTATGAGAATCCTAGAGCAAAAATGAAAGTCTAAACAGATTTTTTTTCTGTTGAAAATCTTTCGTAGCCTAAGGAACAAATATTTAGCATATATGTCTACATTTTCCCCTTTAGCTCTGTCATCTACTGCTTCACGAAGTAGATGGCCTAGCCCTTCTGAAAAAATCCCCTGTGTTTCCTCCACTGACTGTGCTGTTTCATGTTTTCACATCTATAATCAGGCTGCTGTTAGTACACGCAGAAAGCTGCACAGAAAGATGGAAGCATCTGCAGAATGGGCATCTACTAACTATAGCTGTATTTCTTAGCATCTGGAGCTCTATTTTCAGCTCAGTATTTAGACATGACTATTGCTTTGCCCAAGGACATGAAAAAGAGCTCTCTGCAACAATAGCAAAGCTTAAAGCTGACAAGAAAGAGAATGAGTAGGCAGGATCTGCTCAAAGGCATTCAGTTGCAGGTCTACGGACAAAGGGAATTCCCATTCCTAGGATACAAAACAGGAATGGCAGCCTTTGGAAAGAGGCAGTGTAGGAAAACAACATGTTTTAAATACATTAGAATGTGCCTTTATATATAAGATCGAAAAATATAATGTTTACCAACCAGAGGAACTATGGTTTCTTTTTTAAAATTAGGAATAGAGTTGTAGAGTGAGAAACCAAACAATCTGGAAGAGCTGAGTAGGCTGAGAAAAGAGTATGAATTAGGAGGCGAAGGTGTCTGGGTTTAATGCAGGATGACAGAAATGCAGACAGTGAAAATGGAAGCTTTAACAATGGGCTTGACCTTTGGTTTTCACTAATGATTATAGAGAGAAAAACTGGGAGTCTTGACATTGTTGAATGTAGTTGTCTTTAATGAGTTGGCAGAGTCAATCTTACCTGTTTATGGTTCAAGGTTATTCTATCCAGTCCTCTCTGGGAAATCTCACCCTGTTCTTTACTTTGAGTGTTAGTCTTTTTTTTTTTTTTAAACCTAACAATGTAGTGTTTCCTTTGCTGTAAAGTTGTAGCTGTTCCCCAACCTCACAGCCACTCACAAAGCATGCTACAACAGATAACACCCCACACAGGTAGCAGCACTTAAGTGAGACTCATGATGAAGGGTCCTGTTGGAATTCCATCTCTCAGAAAAGTGTTGCTTACAGTAAGCACAAAATCATGTACTACGAATTGAATTGGCCAAAGGAGTAACTAAAGGAATACAGAGGGGCAAAAAAGTACTCAGGTTCTGGGGCAGAAAACAAGTCCAAGGGGGCCCTAGGGTTAATCTCCAATATTGGCAAAAAAAGAAAAGAAAAAAAATAAAAATTACTACACTTGTAATTCATACACGATTCCATCTTTATCTTGATGTCATACAGACTGTCATAATGAACTACAGTTGAATGATAAAAATCCATTCAGTTCCTTTTCAAGCTAGCTTGTTTCACAATTCAAACAGGATACAAACATTCTATTTTTCCTGATAAAATTTATTCTATTAGCTTACGGATTTTATGTTCTATCTACTTAAAATCCTCAAACATATTAAAAGAGTAGCTTATCATGCTGTAATAGATACATACATATTTTCATATCTAATTCTTTTTAAACATAGTAGCAATTAACAATAACATATCATAAATATTCTTTGGTAGTTGTACTGACTCCACCACACACTCTAGATAATATATCGTAAGTAACATTTATGGTTTTCTTTTCAAGATTTACTTTATTCATGTTCAAAACAGATCAGTAGATTTTTACACAACACATTAATACATTTTAGAATCTTGTGTGCGTTCTCTCTATTAGCCTCCTAAAATGTAACATGTCTATTTAATTAGTGTGATGGTTTGTTCATTAGCACTAAGATAAAGTGACTTTTGGTTTTATTTATCACAACTTGATAATTTTAGCTATCTTTAGAAGTCATAAAACTCACTTTTCCAAAAAGAAAATGCGCCATTTAAATGATCAAAACGCTGGTAAATTGTGTGTAATATTTATTGTTGTAAGTTAACAGTGAAGAAATCTTTGCAAGGTGAAAATACAATAATAGAAACATATACTTTCTCAAAAATTAATTTTAAACTTATTCAGGTGAGTGTGTGTGTGCTTGCTTGTTTGCGTGTGTGTGTGTGTGTGTGTGTGTGTGTGTGTGTGTGTGTGTGCAAGCACACACACAAGTGCAGGTGCCTCTTGAGGCCACAGACATTGGATCCCTTGGAGCTGGAGCTATAGGCACTTATATGAGCCACCCACTGGTGCTGGGAATGAACTTAGTCCTCTGCAGAAGTGCGTGCTCTCCATCTCTCCAGATATATCTGTATTTGGGGCAGCAGCCGATGGGGGTGTGGTGGGGGGGTGAGGAATGGTGGCCTTTAACTCCCAGCCCTTCTGCCTTCCTCTCCGACAGGCTGCTAATAAGATGCCTTCTTTTATTGTGCAGATTTTTGAATCATGAACTGTATCCAGATGCATTTGCCTAGAACTCTACATGAACTGCTTTGATAGTTTGCCAGCGACCATGTTAATTATCAGTTAGTTTTTGCTGAAGAAATCTGTTGGATTATCCATGGCAAAGCTGTTTCCTAAATGTTATCATCAAGCTTTAATCATTAATAATATAAGCTACTTTATCGAGTCCGTCCTGTAAATAAGTCAGAGAAGTTTACTTTAAAATGAACTGCCATATCATGAATCTCTAGCACAAATAACACAGCCTGGATTCTTAAAACAAGTTGGATTCACTAAAGGGAACATTACTTCTAAGTTTCTTCATCATGAAACGACTAGAAAGCAATAAGGTATATTGTAAAAACTTAAAGAACAATATGGCAACCTTGTTTTATTTTATTTTATTTTTTTCTTTTTCAAACATAGGAGAGCAGGAGCCCCTTAGAGTGGTTATGTAGGTTCACAGAGCAAAGGATGGGTAGCTAGGAAGGTCCTTTTCTGATAGAGCAGCATTGACGTTCACAGTGTTTTACCAAATTTTTCTCAGATTGCAAAGGTCAAATTCCACAACCAGGTAAGTGCAAAGTCTATGGGAAAAATATTGCAATTTTAAGGTAGATTCTCCACTTTGGTGGATTTAGTAAGTATAAATTTAGTAAATAAAGACATTGTGAAAGACTTTAAAGTAGACAGTAAAGTGTGTGATGTCTTCAGTGGAAAACTTGAAGGGACTTAAAGCCCACCTTCCTGTATCTTTAGTTTCGTGCCATTTGGCCCATATTCCTTTTACACTATGGCCCAACACTGTGAATTGCATACAGCTGGAAGATGAAAGATGATTTCTTCCTACACAATTTAAGATGGTTCTGCACATACAGATTGTTTTCTACATAAGGAAGAACAATAGAACAAATAGCAAACAGCAAAACAAAAACAAAAAACCTGTTTCTCTAAGGTTTGTATTTTGAAATTTCCTTTGAAATAACTGCATTTTTCCCATAGTTTCACCCATCAGGTAATGAGTTAGATGACATATTTGACTGATGATTTTATATAAGCATGGTATCTTTCTTAAAGATAAAAAAAATAATACATCAAAATGTCATAATGAATTAATACTAATTTGAGTCATGAATTTTATATTTCACAGTTATTGCTCTAAAGGTCTGACCTAAAAAGATCCTTTCGTATCTTATAATAGCTATAGAACTTTCTAAAAAGAAACATCTTCATGGCTAAGACTTTAGTAAGTAAATAAATTAATTCAATTAGCTAAATGCTGCTTAAGCCATATGTGGTACTTCCATTTGTTTTGGCTACTTCTTTTATCTCTATGATGTCACCATTTTCTTGATCATAGAAACACGTTTAAGAGAGACAAAATATGTTCTGAAAGAGTCACTTCCTCTGGACAATGGCCCCATATGGTCCTAATATAGGCATATAGGCATATATTTGTTTCACCCAGCCTTAACCTTGGATTCGGCCATTATAACTCTGTCTGCTATAATGGTTCTAAGACGAGGGAGTCTATGTGCGTTAGACGTAAAAGACTATGTGCTAACAGGAGCACAGCTGAGACACGGTGACAGAACTGAACCCCTTCTATGTTAGTTTAGAGAGGTCTCATTTTCTGGGTAAGTTCCTTTTCATTCCAATAGATCTAATAGTCGTAGAAAATCAAAGTATATACCATATTTTAAGATGACATATACTCAACAACACTTCAAAGCAAAATAAAATGTAGTCACAACAAGTTAGCTGTGAATCAGAGGGAAATTATAATTACCTGCTTATCAAACAGATGCAGTTGTTACCCGCTTGATTTTACAGACGGAGAACTGACAAATAAAAAATAATTTATATTTAAGCTTCATATTCAACATTTGTGTATTTGCTTTTCACATTCCAGTGTCTAGACAAATACCTAAGACAATTTCTTCTGGGGTCGAATATTTCAATCACTGATTTTGGCAAGAACTTAAACTCAGCTATATTCAAACAGTATATTCATTACTGTTGGAGGGGCTAATTTAAAAAACACAGATTTCAACTGTAATGAAGGAATAAGTTGTTTTTGTCTTTTGTTTGTTACTTTTTGTTGTTTCATATGACTGAAAGTGCTCCCTGTGGGTAACATATTATGTTAAGGTTTTGGTAAACTAGGAAAGACAAGATGGCTTTTGTTGTTGTTTGTTGGTTTGTTTGCTTTAGACAACAGTTGCTGTGGAGCTGGTTTGTACAGTGATATCAAAGAGACTAAAGAAAACCTCCATGTAGAAATACCCTTACGAAATGACAAAAAAAATATAACTTTCCTTTTTACGTATGCCTACTACCAGAAAAAGAGCCTCCAGTTTTCTGAAGAACTGGAAGACTCACGCTGTATTAGAAAAAAATCAACGAAAGACCCCAAACCTCAAAAATCAGTAAGTAAGAAATGGGTAGCAGAGAAGAAATCAAGTGAAATTAGCGTGGTGTGAAAGGCTAGCATCTGAGGACATAATACCTCGTGTTGATCAGGGCCCAACCTCATTACAGTACCTCTTTCTGGGTGGCCCGAAATCCGGGGCCCTTGCATTATCCTGACGCACCAACATACTTAGTCAGGTACCCTTGATTTTTTTTTTTAAATGGAGATCTAGAAATCATACCTCAAATCCCCAAAGCCTCCATGAGAACTGATGTTTTTCTTTATGTATGGAAATAGAGCTACCAAGCATATAGATACATACGTCATATCTCATCAGCAAACTAGACCACAAACTAAGAAGGAGCTAACATATGAGAATGAAAAATGAACTCAGCTGGGCTCGCAGCAGGTTATAGCTGAGAGGCAAGGGCTGTTCGTTTTTTGTATAAGTTGACAAAACTAAAAAATGCATATGGTGCAGAAGGGTACAGACATACACAACAGTTTGCTTAAAATCAAATGCAAATAAGAAGCAGACAAACTTTTCATCATAGACCTTTCATCATTTTTCACAACGATGCCACATAGCCCCCCTGAAACAGCCGCTATTTGTGGCCATAAATCCACTTCATATGGAAATAACCTCCGATGTAGCCCCACTCTTAAATCTCCTGTGTGGGTTTTAAGTTTTGTTTCTCATGGTTTGATTTCAGTGTGAAGCTCTATTATGTGAGACTTCCTGACAATCCCAATACAAACGTCTATTCGCTCTAGGTAGGGGACCACCAGCAATACACCAGAGGAACAACTCTGCCAAGTCCAATTTTGTGGATGAATGAAATATTGAGGCAAAGGGCCACTTACAGAATAAAAGGCAAGTTAGAGGCAGCCATATAACTGAAAGCTCACTTCAGCCTGGAAGAAGGCTCTTGAAACCTGGGACCCTCATGGACTTTGCAAGACTCTCAGGCAGCTTCATAGTCACCGAATCTCCTCCAGACAGACAGGCAGCCTGTCCTTCCCACAGCAATTGCTTTTTATCTCTACAGCCTTGGGTCTAGGCTGTGAATCTTCTCAGTCTGAGCTCTCCAACAGTACTGAAGTTGTTTGCTCCCCGAGTCTCACATCCACCCCACTTCTAGTATGGAACGACTCATCTGGATTCAAAACAACATTGTTGGAAAGACTAATCATTTTACATATTTAGACTTAAAGTAGTATATACTTCATTCTTCAATATTTTAAATAAACTTAAAGTATGTTTGGTGTTCAATTTATACTGATTATGACCAGAATCCTTTGGTTTCCCACTGCTATATTTCTTCAGTCTTTATCCTGTCTCTAGCCTCCAACAAAATGCAGAATTAAAGTGCTGGTGGCAGCCTTTCTTTTCTCTAATATTAGCACGGAAAATTTGATCACTCATTGTCATTTACATTACTGTTATGATTTAAAAATTTTTTCTCATATTGAGAAAATTTCCTTCTATTTCTTGCTTGTACATTACTGTTACAACTTAAAAATTTTTTTGTCCTATTGAGAAAATTTTTTTCTATTTCTTTCTTGTGAGATTTTTTTAAAGGGTGGATAAGTATAAATTTCAAGCAATTTCTCTACAATTATTAATATGATTAAATAATTTGATTATTGATATTGAATTGCATTTACTTTATTAAGACTTTATCTGAATTTTCATTACCAGACAACTCTTGATAATTTCACTTTTGAAATCAACATTTAATAGTGTAGGATTTTTTTATATTTTAGATCATGGGAAATTTTTGTAAGAATGTTAATGTAATGATAGTTCTAACTTTGAAAATTAATTGTCCAGACTCCTGATAAGGATATGTTTATTTCTTTCAGTATTTTAAAAATCAATTTGCATAAATTAGTATTTCTTTTGGTTGAATAATAAATTTCATGAGCCTTTGTCTTTGTAGATTTTTAATTATACTTTAAATTTCTTTATCAGATATAGCAAGATTTGTATTTTTTCTTCTTGTGTTAGTTTTAGTAAATTTTATTTTCAAATATAGGTGTATAAATTATCTAATAAAGCTAAAACTCTTTTGTACTTCCCTTTTTGCTTTTATTTCTTAATTATTTATGATTTTTACAATATTTATAATTTTTAGTTTTTTTTGCTTTTTATTAATGAAGGTGTTTTTCAATTTTGTTATATTCATAAGTAATTAGCTTGACCTCATTTTATATTTTCATGTTTTTAAATTTATAATTCAATGGCTTTGTTTTTGTTTCACTTTGTCTCTCTTCTTTTTATAATTTAAACTTGTTTTTTCCTAAATTACTTACACAACATTAGAAACATTCTATATATTTCATTGTTCTGTTTTCTCATTCTCATTCAATCCAAAGAATTTTACATTTTTCTTATGTATTTTTCTGTGATCCATATAATATGTAACTACTGTAGCATCATTTGTAAATATTTATAAATAGTTCAGGGTTTTTGATGATATCAAGTTAATTTTATTGTGTTCAAAGATTGTACAATGAACGACTTCAAGCAATTTAATTTGCTTTTGACAATTGTTTTTGTTAGCGATATGGTTAATTTCAGTAATAACCAATATAACCTGTAAAAGAATGTATCATTTTCTGTCTTGGCAGTAGTTATCCATACATAATACTTTTACGTCAAATAAGATATTAGTGTTTTTCAGGTCTTCAATAGTTTTGTTAATTTTATAGCCATCTGTTCATACATTAATCATGGTATTGTGCATGTCAGTGAAATTTGCTGTTATTCCTTTTTTCCTTTTTAGTTTACCCATTTTTTTTCCTTAACACTGTCTTGAAGCTATTATTATAGGACATGTATATTTGGAACTTGTATGAATTAATGATAAATTTACTCTTTTATCATTAGAAAGAATATAGTGTACCTTGAATTTTAGATATTTTATTAGCAACATCTGTTTGGCATTTATTTTAAAGGTTTTAAATGGATTTATTAAAATGTAACTATTTTTAAGTGTAAGATGAAGACTAGACCAGGCGTGGTGGTGCATGCCTTTAATCTCAGAACCTGGGAGGCAGAGGCAGGCAGATTGGCTTGAGTTTGAGGCCAGCCTGGTCTACAAAGGGAGTCCAGGACAGCCAAGGCTACACAAGGAAACTCTGTCTGGAAACCTTCTCCCAAAAGATGATGAAGACTATATTAAATTTATAGTCATTGTAACTATTGATGTATTTGAGTTTCTTGACACACTTCCAAACATGTTTTTATTTATCTTTACAATTATTTTCTTTTGCTTCATACATTTATTTGTTTTGGGAAACTTACTATTCCTTTTTTCTCCTTGTATTTTTGTTTTTTCCTTCTTTAATACCTACCAATTTTTATTACATGAGATTTGCTATAGTAATTAATTGGGATGAATTATTGTTTGGGTTATTTCTTTAATATAATACTAAGATTTTTTTCTTTGAAGACTGATAATCTATTTGTAATTTGTCTTTATGTATTTGAGTTCTGTTTTAAGATGTTTACTTCTAATATAACACAGGCAATAGATCAAAGGAACAATTCTAGGTCAGTATGGGTTAAAGAATCAGTGAATTTCCTGGGATATTTAGTGGCATGTGTGACTCAAAGACCTCTGTATCATCAGAAAGCTCACTCCATCATTGGTGACCAGTCACCAAAATTGTGTCCTTGGAGCTCCCTAGACAATATGATGTGGTTTTTGTCTGGGGAGACTCATCACCCTTGTAATGATTGCTGCTTATGTGGCCTTGTCAGGAACCATGCAGATCTCCTAAGCTTCAGAAACTTCCTAAGCCTTATGTGTTTGTGTTCACTTCCTGGGTCCTTTCAGGTGGCCTTCCTTTAATTTCGAGATGCTTTAATTTTGAGAAAAAGAACATAACAAATACTTATTAATTGAGTTCTTAGTGAGGTCCACCCACTTTGGTAGTTCAGTTCAAATGCTTCAGGACTTTATGAAAGCTCAGGCATTTGTTTAACTTACAGCTCCACACATGCAATTCATTTAGAGTAAAATCTACTTTAAAATAATTTTCCCCCTGGCAGCTCTTTGTTCAATCTCCAGACGTCTCTCCCTGCACATATATAATTAACTATTCAGCCAACAAGGGACAACCATTCTAGGCTGTTTCTGAGCTCTGCCACAGAGCGCTCATTTCTCTACTGTCTTGCTGAGCAAATTCTATCCAGTACAGTAGCAGTACTATCCTGTCTCACCAGAATTGAGACCACTTCCCTGTTGTGTTTCCTGTTGCCGTGTCTGAAAAGTGAGTCCACAGAGAAGCCAAGAGAGCAGCCTGGATGTGTTCTGTTGCTTTCCTGCATCAGGGTATCAAAATTCTGCATTACCCGTTCATGTTACTCTACAGAATCTTATTTTTATTGCAGATTCAGTTTGATATTATGAACTACTTAGGTGGAAATGCTTGCAAAATAATACTTTTCTGAGCTCCTGAAACAACTTTGCTTTAGTATTAATTTATCAAAAGTATCTAAGATAAATTAATTGCTCAACTATGCCAGGGAAGTACAGTATTAACACGATCATTAAAAAATGTATTGCTGGTGAAAAATTAAAGAAAACCCAAAGAACAGAAAAGAAAAATTTCCACATAGTAATTTTTTAAAATTTTTCATTAATTCATTCTTGTTACATCTCAATGGTTATCCCATCCCTTGTATCCTCCCATTCTTCCCTCCCTCCCATTTCCCCTTATTCCCTTCCCCTATGACTGTTCCTGAGGGGGATTTCCTCCCCCTGTATATGCTCATAGGGTATCAAGTCTCTTCTTGGTAACCTGTTACCACATAGTAATTTTTATTCAGGTATTCTGTGGTTAAAGTAACTGGTGCTCTGGTTTTGACATGGTTTGAATGTGTTCCTTAAATATTCACTTGCTGAAATAAAACCCAGTTATGAAGTACTGGCAAGGTAAAATTAAATTTTACTATTGTAGGGAGGAGTGGCCTTATGTAGAGGATTTGAACTGGCTACAGTTATGAAAATAGAGCTGCTATGATGAAAATCTGGCTAGAAGGGGAAAGATCAGACCAGCACACACACACACACACACAGACACACACACAGACACACACACACACAGACACATATACACACACAGACACACACACACAGACACACACAGACACACACACAGACAGACACACACAGACACACACACACACACACACACACACACACACACAGACACACACACGCACGCACACTATCCTGTCTTTTGCCATGGGATACTAGTGATACTATGTCTCATCATAGAACACTACCAGAGGAAAAAACTAAATAAAAACTATTATGAGTTAAGGGTCATTGAATTTCTAGAATTGATACCTAAAGGAACTTAGCTTTTTAGAAAGTTAACTAGTTTCAGTTTTTTATAGTGACAACAAAATACATATAGACTTATATAGATACTGAGCTACAGGGTTTTTTTTACTGTGAAATAATCTATTTCTATATACTTTATGAAGATTATTTTGGTTCTATTTAATACTTATTAAAGCAAACTGAAAATGATACTTAAATTTGTAATTGTTAATTAACAATCTACCAATTCAATTGTTTATGTAGGAATATATGAAAATAGAACCAAGACACAAAATTTTTTTTCATACATGTTTTGGGACACTGTAATGCCTTTCTTGAGTAAAGTAGAATAAAAAGTACTCTAAACTATTGGTCGGTGACCCAAATCACATTTATAAGCTATCTTGATCTTGAAATAGATGTTGTAATACCTGGTCCTTTGATCGTTCTATGGAAAACAGAGAAAATAAAAGTTGACTTTTAAAATAAGGGATAGATAAATGCTAACACTTTTGGATAAAACAAACTTTGTTTAAGAAAAAGCCACATGAGGGGCAGGTGAATCTTTGTGAGTCCTAGGTCAGCCTGGTCTACATAGTGAGTTTGAGGTCAGTTCTACCTACATACCTACATACTCCCCCTGGAGGGGGAGACCTGGTGGCACTCAGAGGAAGGACAGCAGGTTACCAAGAAGAGACTTGATACCTTATGAGCATATACAGGGGGAGGTAATCCCCCTCAGGAACAGTCATAGGGGAGGGGAATAAGGGGAAAAGAGGAGGGAAGGAAGAATGGGAGGATACAAGGGATGGGATAACCATTGAGATGTAACAAGAATAAATTAATAAAAAAGGAAAAAAATTCCTAGCCACATCCCCAAATATATGTAAAAAAGGTGAGAATACTATAGCATGATGTCTGTATTCATGAAAGATCCTTTAATATTATATTATATCATGTGACTTAGGTGTTTTCATTCTCACGCTTATCCATACATTTATTATATTGAGAAAAGAGAGTGTGTGATACAATACTGGGACATTATGCAGCAGAAACAGAAAATGAAAGCATGACCTTTGCAGGTGAATGAACGGTTTCAGTAATGATCACACAGTGTGAATTAACTCAGACTGAGAAAGACATATGATGCATGGTCTCTCTCATGTGAGGATCCTAGCACAAATCCGTGACTATGTATTTCTGAAAAACTCCTAAAATTGGGAAGAGCAAGAGAATTATAGGGTGCTCTGATCAGGCAGCGTTATATACATCTTTGTAAGTTTGAGGCAATCTTGTTTACATGGCAATTTCTGAGTTCCAGGCCATCCAAAGCTACATAGTGACACCCTGTTTCAAAACAACAACAACAACAACAACAACAACCACCACCAAACAAATGTATAAAAACCAACAACAACAAAAAAGCAAAAACTGAAAATCAAAACCCCAAACCAGAAGTCACACACACACAAAAAAAAACCCAGAACTCAATCTCTGTTTTCCTTATAATTTATTCATATTACATCCCGATTGTTATCCCCTCATTTATATCTTCCCATTCCCACCCTCTCACTCTCTTTTGCTCGTTTCCCCTTCCCTAGACCCCTGACAAAAGGGGACCTCCTCCCTCACCATATGACAACAGCCTATCAGGCCTCATCCAGATAGTCTGCTTCCCCTTCTTCTGTGTGTCACTGGGACTCCCCATCAAGGAGAAGTGATTAAATTAGGAACACCAGAGCTCATGTCGGATATAGTCCCCACTCTCCTCACAACTGTCCATTGGCTAGATTGAACAGAGGGTCTAGGCTTACTGAATGCATTGTCCTTGGTTGGTACAACAGTTTGTGTATGCCCCATGGCTCCAAATCTGTCATCTTTGATAGTCTCCCTGTGGGGCTCTTGAACCCTCTGGATCCTTCCATTTCCTCTCCCCCATTCTTCCATACTACTCTCACCTGGAATCCAGCAGTGAATCCCAGCATCTCTCCCAATCCTCTTCTGACTGGAGACTCTCAGAGGACATCTATATTGTATAGTATCCAATTATAAGTGAGTATATACCACACATCTCTTTTTGGGTCTGCATTACTTCACTCAGGATGATATTTCTAGTTCTATTCACTGACTGCAAATCTCAACATTTTCTTGTTTTTGATAGCTGAGTAGTATTCAATTGTGTAAATGTGCCATAGTTTCCTTATGTATTCTTTGGGTGAGGGATATCTAGGTTGTTTCTAGATTTTTGGCTACTACGAATAAGGCTGCTGTGAACATAGTTGAGCAAATGTCCTTTTGTATGGTGGAGCACCTTTAGAGTGACTAAATGGGTTAGTGTTTATTTGCTTCAAGTAAAGAACTAGAAAGAAAAAAAAATCCTATGATTTTCTTAAATCTCACCAATGCTGTTTTCTCTTTGTTGGTGTTTTAGATTCTTTGAAAATCCATGAATATTTTCTGCTTCAGAGATAGAATGAAAGAATAAGCAGTGGTCTTCTATCTCTGATAGGATATTAGTAAAAGCTCTTTGAAGGAAGAAGGGTCTGCACGCTGAAGTAAGCTTATCTTCTTGCTGCTCGAGTTTGCACTGTCACAATCATTCCCAGCAGGTATGAGATGCCCATCCTGGTGTAGAATAAAAATGCAGTAAGGAGACCTGAATAATGCTACAGCATCAAAGAAGAAAAAAATTTCTCATTTTCTCCAAATGCAGGATTGTACACACGGTCAAAATGCCAATTTCCCATGCAAGTAGTCTATCCCAAGATAGCCACAGGCTCAGGCAGGCAGCAATCAGATGCCTCTATTGTGCTTTGTTTCTGATTTTGAGAGAGAATCTCATTGTCAAGGCTAGGCAGTCTGGATTTTTTTTTTTTTTAATCTTTTTGCTTCTGCCTCCTGAGGACCACGTATGGAGTGTGCTTTTAGGCAAGGGAAATGTGAATTCATATTTCTGCCATTGCCAGTACGATATCCAATGCATCCTTTAAGTTCCCATCCATGAATTTACACCTAACGTGAAACAATTAAAGGGGTCTTTAATTAATGAGGTGAGGGTGGGTGTTCATGAATATGATAATAATTTATTTCAACAGGCACATGTATTTATATCTCAGGTCATTAGTGTTATTTATGTTAATTATCAGTAGCTTACTGCCTAATAAAAATCCCATTTACTCAGAATCATGTTCTTTGATAAATTTATCATATTGCACATCACTAATTATGTCTCCTTTAAATATTTTTTAGAATACCCTATTTAATAGTTTCCTCTATCTTGGGTCCTTATAAGCCTTCAAAAGAGCTTCAGATTTGGCTATGCACAATTCCATGTGTGTTTTCCCAGACTTTTTCACTGCATGTGATTCCTATTAGAAATTACCTCAGAAAGCGTATAAGAAATTAAAAGCATGTGGGTTTTCATTTTCTATTTGACACCATTGAAACTTATACTGAGGTAAGTTGTATATATCAAGATGAAATTACTATTATGTCAATGGCATACAGATTATGATTTAATATCCTGAGCATGTACACATATTATAAAATCTTAATTACAAAGGTTACTCAATTGGCTAATTTTAGAAAGATCTTGCCATTTGTCTTGTGCATTTACATGTTGACAATTCACCATTATACTGGGAAGTCAACATAGGTTCACTTATGCCCGTAGATACCTCTGTCTTACCATATTTGTAAGACATCATTTAATAGATATGTATGTATAATACAAGTTAACCTCTTCTATTTATTACTGTTAATTTATTTCACTTATGAAACAGCCATTTTCTGTGAAATAAGTCTGCCTTAGATTTTTGTTTTCAAAAGTAGTTTACAGCCTGTTCTGCATGGCAGCAGGTACTATAGTGTAATGTTAATGCTCTTATTCTTTTGATAGTTTGTTACAATGTAGTTGCTCATGGATGTCTTTCATGAAGAAAACACTTATGAGTGAATTTAAAACAGTACTACACAGCCATTAACAGCCTGCTTCTGACTTGTCAGGATACTGCTGCCTGCCAAATAACAGGTACTTTGTTACTGTAAATAGGTTTCTATTTAAAAATGTTAAAGAATTCCTTATAAGACAGGATAAAGTTTTTTCTAGTGAACTATGAAGACAGACTTTTTCCTCAGACATACAGACAGGCTCTTTGACTATTACAAACATTTAAGAACATATTGACAAGGCTAAAATCTAAATAAAAATACTGAGTTTTTGTGTTAAATAGAGTGGCTGAGATATTTGAATCATAATTTCTTGACTATTGACTTAACAGAGCATGACCTCAGATCCAATTTCCTATATCCAATAGATCTCTAAACTATAGAAAAATTAAAACACACTTTATAAATTAGGTTTCAGATGTCTACCTTAACAGTATTGCTACTGACCCTGCTTGCCAAGTAAAATTTAATTCTATCACAGTATCTCAGGACTCTCATAGTTCCTTTTACACATATACATGCACACACACACACACACACACACACACACACACACACACACACACACACACATTTCTAAGCCTTCAGTTTTGGGTGTCTGGGTGCTGTTTGTGGTGGAATTTGCACTAGGTGGGTACTTGTGTGATGTAAATATGCTTACTTTTCAGTTTTGAGTCTTCCCTGATGATTGCAGTGTCCATTATGTCTAACAGTACACATCTTGGCTAGTCTTGGTCAATACCTGTCAACTGTTGTTCAGGTGAAAACTCTAGGTGATGTGATTATCCTTCCAAGTAATGTGCTGTTCTGGAGATGCTTCCAAGTGCAGAATTGTCTCCCATAATCTATCAAAGTTCAGATTCTTGAGAAATGCATCGTCATCATGCATTCTAACAAAATTTAGGTATATGTTGAAAAATCTGCTGGTATGTTTTCAATATATATATTGATTCATTGATTATTTAATATATATATAAAATACCTGTTGATCCTGTTCAATGCATGCTGATATCTTTTTAATGCATCATTATGTTCAAAAGTTATGCAACTACTTAAAAGTGTGGGCAAATTACTTTGCATTAGTCATGATTATGGCAAACCATCTTTTCAGTTAAAGTATATGTTTATTATTTAAGAATAATAATCTTATTTTTCTACTTTGTCTAGTAAAGTTCCTTAATAATTCATGTGTATATGTGCAGCTTGTGTTACTACTCTGTGCTTCAAAGTTTTTTTGAGAAGTAAAGTATGTATTCATCAAATCTGAGTTATTACATTTGTAGAGGAATTTTAATCCAGCAACAAGGCTACTTTGGGAAGGGATCACTTACAAAGACCTTCTAGGTCTATGTGATCTGGCTGGATATAGACATGCCCTTAGTACACACCTTTAATCACAACAGATGAAGACTGGTTTATAGAAGTAAGGAAAGTGATGAATCAGAGAAAGATTTGACAGAATGAATCAGAGATAAGATATGCCCAACTCTCAGGAAAGCAGACAGAAAAGAGAAGCTTCTGAAGAGCAGCGCAGGGAGAGAAAAAGGGTTATTTTTGTTTGTTTTCTTGCTTGTTTGTTTTGTTTTACTGAGCATTTTTACTGACAATTTCTTATTAAGACAGTTTTACAGAGACAGGATGCAGAGAGAACAAGCTAGACACAGGTTTTCAGAATTAATTTGCGAGTTAATAGACACATATTGCCAGAATTAATTTGCGGCCAGGAAGATCAATTTTGTCAGAAGCCAAGAGAAACCAGTTTGAATCGGTCAGTTTAGAAGCCGGGAAGAGAGGTTTAGGCTAGAACAACTGAGTTGAAAAGGAGAAAAGGAGAAATAGGAAAACCAGGAGGGATTTAACTAGGAATCAGGGAGCGAAGACAGATAGTGACACTGAGGATATTTGAAAAGTCACCGAGACCATTATTTTTCAAAAACCACATACACAATATATAAATAATTGGATATGTATTGATATTGAATGAAATTATACCACTCCAGATACTTCACCCAAGACAAATAAATAGATTAGTTAACAAAAACCCTAGTGCCAGGCAAGGAAAACCTCTCCTCATGTTCTTGGGAGAGGTCAAGGGAGCTAAAGAGAATTCCAAAATAACGACAGTTATTGCTATTATTATTGTTCTGGCTGCCTTCCAGGACTTGAAGGTAAGATCAAATTAGTAAAGGCAACACACACTTCAGAAACATGACATGAAGAAACTAAGATGGAAGGGGACCTCCTCCCCCACGATATAGTCACAGCCTATCAAGTCTCATCTTGGTAGCCTGCCTATTCTCTCTCTCTGTGTCACCAGGCCTCCTCACCAAGGGGAAGTGGTCAGGGAGGGGAGTAGGGTGTAAGAGGGAGGGAAGGAGGAACAGGAGGAGACAAGCAAGTGGATAACAATTGAGATGGAATCTGAATAAATTAATTAAAAAATACAACAGAAAAAATAAAAAAAGATTGTGCTGGAGAGATGGCTCAGCGGTTAAGAGCACTGACTGTTCTTCCAGAAGTCCTGAGGTCAATTCTCAGCAACCATATGGTGGTTCACAAGCATCTATAAGGAGATTTGATGCCCTCTTCTGGCATGCAGATGTACAAGCAGGCAGAGCACTGTATATATAATAATAAATAAACAAATTTAAAAACAAAGAAAATACTTAAAAAAAAAAAAGAAACTAAAATAGAACCAACCTGAAATGCTCCATCATGAGTGCTAGATTTCATAGTATCCAAATAAACTATACAAGCTGCCAAATGAGAAAAGAAACCAATAGCCTTACCCACCTAAGACGCCTATGAATCACAACATAGTGGATCATATATCTTGGGGCAATCTTACATAGACTTCAGTCCTACTCAGAAGGGAGTTTATGTTGGTTATTGTAAACCTGACATCTTCCTGAGTCTGGTAAAGTCACAGACCTAAGAGTAGAATTTTCTCTTGCCACTTTCCTAAACTAGTATAATTTCGAGATGAACTTAAAATACTTTCATACCCACAGATAAATGGCCATTTCATTTCTTTAAAAAAAAAACTTAATTGTGCAGCAAACATAGAACATTATAGGAATCTACAACTGCAGAGAACAATAGACTAAGAGGTACCCAGCCAAGATTACTATATATCCAACACAACCCAAACAGCTAAGGACAAGGATCATCATAGAAAAGGAGGTGAAAAGACTGTAAGTTTCAGAGGAACAGGGCTGTAGCTTTGAGATAATGGGTTTTATATGTGACAGGGTAGCTACACCCATGGAATAGCAGCAACACTATGTTCACTTAAACAAGATGTCCTTCAACCCAAAAATAGATAAAGAAAATGTGGTACATTTACACAACGGAGTATTACTCAGCCATCAAAAAACAAAGACATCATTGATGGGATAACAATAGGATGCAACCCAAATAAATGATTTTTGGAAAAAAGGATTTAAAGGCAAATGGATGGAATTTGGTTATCTCCTTTGTAAGGTAACCCAGACCCAGGAAGCCACGAGTTGAATGTAGTCAGTTATAAGTGGATATTAGTCATAAAGTACAGGATAGTAATGCTACAATCCACAGACCCAAAGAAGCCAAGTAACAAAGAGCTTCTAAGGGAGGATACTTGACTATCACTCAGGAGGGGAACTAAAATACACATCTACAGTAGAAGGAGGGGTGGTGAGGGAACCTGGGGTAGGCATCAGATGTGGAGAGATTGGGGGTGTGGTGAGGTTGAGGGTAGGATGAGGAGATTGAATGGAAATCTTGGAGCGACATCTCTTGGGCAGGGGAGGCTCCCCAGAGTCTACGGGGGTGACCCTAGCTGAGAACTTAGCAGCAGGGGAAAGTGGAGCCTGAACACCTCCTCTAGCCAGGGCAGAATCCCAGTCGGTATGAGTACCGACATACCCATAAGACCTTGGACCCAAAATGTGGGTTGCTTACAAGAAGTGCAGGGATAGAGATGGAGCAAAAATCGAGAGAGTAGCCAACCAAAGACTGGCCCAACCTGACTCCCACCCTAGGGACAGAGACATACCCTGACACTATTAAGGATATTCTGATAAGCTTGCAGACAGGAGCCTAGCATAGCTGTCTTCTGAGAGGCTTCATCCAGCAGCTGATGGAAATAAATGCATAGACCAACAGCCAAACGATAGGTTGAGCTTGGAGCATCTTGTGGAAGAATGAGAGGAAGGACCGAGGTAGCTGGAAGGGTCAAGGACACCAAAAGACCTACAGAGTAAGTCTGGGCCTATGGGAGCTCACAGAGACTGAACCACCAAACAAAGAGCATGTATGGGTTGGACATAGGCCCACTAACCATATTTAGCAGATGTGGGTTGCCTAACAATAGGAGTAGGGCCTGTTTCTGATTCTGTTGCCTGCCTTTGGCTCCCTTTCCACTAGATGGGCTGCCTTGTCTGTCCTCAGTGGGAGCCCTGCTGCAGCTTGATGTGCTAGAATGGAGTGACTCCCTTTCTCTGAGAAGAAGAAGAGGAGGGGTGAAAGGAGGGGGCATAATGAAGGGATTGGGAAATGAGGAAGGATATGGCTACAATGAGGCTGTAAAGTGATTAAACAAATACATAAATGGAAAAAAATCTTTCCAACGGTAATACCAAATGATATGCCAGTGTAGATAGGGAAATTGTATATTTCTTTCTGAAAAGGGATAAATCTGTCTTATTCACAGATAAGCATCCTAATAGGTCATCAAATAGGGAGTCAGTTGTTTGATTTGTGATTCACACTAGGCCTAATGAGTGAGTTACTCTCTGAGTTATAGAACCATCGGACTAGACAGGAGAGTGGGTTGTGTCAAATGTTTCCTCTTGTCAGGTAAAGCATATTGAAAAGTTGCGTTCCTTTTATTGTTTACATGTGAAATAACACCTACAGGCTCATCTATTTGAGCACTTTTCTCTCAGACTGTTAGGACTGTTTGGAGACACTGTGGACCTTTTTAGCAGATATATGGCCATAGAATCTTAGCCATTAGGCTTGGGAGTTATATTACAATATTGCTTCCAGTTGAGTTTCTCTGCTTCCTGGTGGGCCTTGGAGATGTTGGTAGACTGCTGTAGACAGAAACTACAATTGCTGCCATGAGCAATATTATATCCTGTCCTTCTGCCAGCTCATTAAAACGATGCATGCTTCCAAGTTGCTTCTATCATTTATTTCACTCCAGAAAGAAAAAAGAAACCAATGCAATGCTGAAGCCATAATTAACATAATTCTTGGTGGGTAAGGTCAGCTGAAGACTGACAGACCTGGGAGACTATATGGTTGGTAGAATAGATTTCTTGGGCATGGTTAAGTCCTAAATATATTTAACCTAAAATATGTCTTAGAGCAATTCCACTAACATCTATCCCCAATTTATAAGTAGGAATGGTTTCCCAGAGTTGGTTAGGAGTCTTCTTGGTTAGGATTTGGACATGTAGATAACAGAATCCATTCTAACCATTTTTAAGCAAAACAAGATTTACTTGGTTGTATTGTGGTGTAGAGAATCCTTGGAGGAATAGAAAGTGGGTGGTGTGGTTAGATAAAGCCTAGAAAGAGGCTGCCAAGGGAAACACTCACTATGAGACTCTCTTGGTAGAAACCCTAAGACACTGGTTCATGCCATTTGGCACCCAATGTAACAAGGACCAGATGCTGGAATCTCCGTTAGGGCAGGACAAATGGCTCTTCTTTTGTCTTTATACAATGTGCTTGTCTCTTCTATAGCCTCAAGTTGTGTCATTTTTTCTTGGTTTTCTGGCAGAGTTTCCAATTGAAAATCTCTAGAACACTTGTTGCAAATTGTCTCTTAAATTTACTTTTAAAAACATGGACACATTGCCAATAATGATACATTAAGGTTGGGATTCATACAGTTTTTCATTAAAATGTATTCTGTGTCAAGATTCTGATTATGAAGAGCAGTCTAATCAAGAGTATCCCAGCATTCATAGTAGGTTAGTGTTGTAGTATTTTTTCCATTGAGTAAGAATATAATGAAATAAACTCTCAAATCACTATAAACCAGAGAGATATATCTTTCAATATTTTAGTATTGAGAAAATTACCCAGAAGAGAAAGCCAGGCACATATCAGTCTGATGGTTTCTTACTCATCCCCTTTCTTAAATTTGACAGAGAAGGAGCTTGTAACATCTCTGAGTCTACCAGTTGTTAAAATCAATTCCTAAAGACAGAAATAGCAGAAGGCAAATTCTTAACATTGAATCTTTCTGTGAGTTGTTGCTAAGAATGGCCTAGACCACGGAGACATCTTTCAGATGGAAACATCCCCAAGTCTGAAAATCTAGAGATTAAGCTGATTCCATAATCAGCTGTTTAGATTGAGGAAGAGCTCAGCACTCATGAATGAGCTAATCAGGAACTGTGACAACAGATTTGATGCTCATGCTTAGACAGAAAGGATAAAATTATTTATACGTTGTCCTGGAACATCATGTCATTAATGTGTACTGCAAGAACAAGTCTACTTTGAAAAAGAGATTGGAACAATGTGACAGAAACCTGGGGGGATTAATGACTTGATCAACCATAGTCTATGTCTGTGTGGAGGCACCAGAAGCCCTTCGTTGTGTGAATATGTTCTCACAAGAAGTCTTTATTCTTCTAAAAGCAAAACAAAAGCAAAAGCAAAAGCACAAAACTGTTAGCAGAATCCTCAACTGAAAAGAATATAAAGAAACTTCCAGACTACCTTGAAAGTGGGTAATGAGGTTCAAAGCAACTTTCACCATTCCTTGAAATCTACTCAATGATATTAGTATGTATCATGGACTGGTTTCCATATTTATTATCCAGAGAGAGAACTGTTATAGATGAGAAAGGGGTGTACTTCTTTTGATAATCCAAACAACACTGAAAGACCAAGGCTTGGCATCTTTAGTTCACAGGAAGTCTGCCCAAAAGAAAATTATCAAGCTGTCCATATGAATGTACAATTAGGATTTCTCTCCAAACTATACCCTTTTCCCCTTTTCATGTCTCAACCTACCAGAACAACAAGAAAAACTGCACAAATTATAGAAATCAAGAATGACTACACATAATGTGAAAACTTCTAAGAGTGTAGGCAACTGTCACTTTTTAACCTATTAGAAAAGGCAGATAAATGAAACCATTACTTTACTTTGAGTATTGCAGAGGCTTTTACCAGACACCAAACCTATGAGTACATTAGATAATTCACAGAAAAAAGAATTGTTGTCCCACGAAACACACATGGAAGTGGTTCAGCAACAAAACCAACTGCAGGCCCATAAGTTGGTTGTATGCTCCTTTTATCAGAAAATCTAGTCCCACTTTTCAGAGGCCATCATTACTTGAGGATCACACTAGAAAGTTACTCTTAAAAGAGATCCTTCCTCAGGGGAGAGTCCACAACTTCTTTCTTATAACATACACACGTAGAGTACCTGAAAGCATGGCTATACTTACATTTAAATCTCATAGAAAAACATGCAAAATAGGGATTACTTTGAATAACATCATTTAAAGTTACAAATCACTATTTTTTAAACTTAGTGCATTAATATTTCTTTTTTAATCTACTCAAAGTGCACTATTTCTTTTCATTTTAAGATTTTAAAGTATTTTTTCCTTTCACTTGCAAACTTTTAAAGGCTTGCTTAGCAAAACAATTGAAAGTAGTGTTTACAAAATTCAAAAGAGACACAGGGGAAGCATAAGGGAATGCTGAAAAATACACGGAATGCAACTCCACCCCTGCAAATGGCTTCACACTGTGGAAATAACCTTTGGTGTATGCAAAGAGAATTTTACAGAGATGAGTAATATGCTTTTCCTCACTTGGTAGTGATTATCTTTCCCCTTGCTGGATAATTCCAGTATGAGCCTACTAAAAATAATTTATTAGGTGCTTATAGTGCTAGAAACTAAAAAGAATTCATATGTAAGTCTCACAAAATATTAATCATCAACTAAGTACTAGGTCATAATAAAATTCTACATGAATTTATATTTGACAAAGACTAAAAGATAACTGGGATCTTCAATTTTTAATGCTAAGCCTAATTTTAATATACTATTTTATCAATGATATTTAATAACTGTTTTTAAATTCCCCCTTATTATTTTATGGAAAAAATTTCCAACTTTAACATCTTTTTCTAAAATAAATATAGTACATATAAAATCAGAATTTTATCCCATAAAATAAATTTTAAGCTGATCATATATATGCTCATAAAAGTATTTGATTTCTCATTCGTGATTTAATTTGTCTTTTTTAACCTTTAAATTTTAATCTATTTCTTTTAGAAAATCAGGTAATATATTCTTTTTTATACATAAATAAAATTGGCCAACTCCAATTGTTTGTGCCATCAAAGCCAGTTTAACACTTTTTAATAAGATTTTGTTTACAACTATCATCAATTTTTCAAACATATGTCATTTTAAATAACCCTAAGGAATGCTATTCTAGATCTAGATAATATATTTAAAGAACCTCACATTTTTGCTTTAAATTTTGCTTTGATAGAGATTTCTTTTTAATGCTACTCTAATGGTTTGTGTGACAGATGTATATTAGACTTGTCTTAGACTCCTTGGGTGACTAGAAATTTTGATTAAAAAGTAGCTTGAATATCAATGTGCAAGAATTAATGATTATGATTATGATAAAGAATTAATGATAATGTCACTAGGGTAGAGCCATGGCGGGTGGACATTACACTTACTAGATACCAGAGAATAACAAGTAAGTACCAGGCCAAGAATGAGTAAATGATCTTGGAGTTATTGGCTAGTGAATTTTCCAGAATGTCCAAACATTACAGGGTTTTCCCATCTTTCTTGCCTTCTCTCCAGAACTTGAGAATAAGACCCTATTGCTGAAATCATAAGTGGGTGAAAGAACATGGAGAAATTAAGCTAGTGCCGGTCCAGAAACTTCACAACTACTGGCTAGTTTTCATAGTTCTGCACATGATACTAGAGAGGAAAGATTTGCAAAAATCATACCCAGTAGAGAGCCTTGTAAGCTCCAGTGAGTGGTATGGAAACATGTGCGTGCTCACTAGTACAACAGTGGTATGAATATCACAGCAGGACACAACCACTTTCTGATTGAGTTTACTTCCTACTCCACAATGAAACCCTTGCTTGACACCCTTAACAGGAAGAATTTGAACAGAGGACTAAATATGATCAAAGTACATTTTATGAAATTCTAAAGAATCAATAGAAAATTTAAAATGCAAAATTAAAATTATTGTTTGAGAACTTCATAACTGGATATAATCAGTTTGATCAAAACCAGTTTCTACTTTTTCCTTTCCAACTCCTTTCATATTCTTGAGGCTGTTGTATCATGCCTCTTTTCCCGTCTATTCATATCATATATATGTGCATATGTTTCCTATATATAATGCATATACATGTGTATTTCTGAAATACATTTAAGAGCACTTAATGTTTTTATTTAGTGTTTAACTCTATAAAATCCAACATTTATAAGACCATCCTTAGGGTGTTCTGTCCCTTGACATTGCTATGTGGGTACCAATACTCGCATTTGGGTCACTGTCTTCACTCATTTCTAATTCAAAATTTAAAATATCTTTAGTATATTAGAGACTTATTTGTTATTTGTTTTGTTTGTTTGTTTTTGAGTTTGGGTGCATTTCTACTTCCTGCTTTGTTTTTCAAAACTAATCTTTTATTCAAAATTATTTAGATAAAAGGAGATAAACTTTCTATGTACCCACAAACATATTTTTCCTATTTTGTCAATTTAGGGAATGAAGGAAGCAAATAAGGTGAATAAATAGAGTGTATAAAGGCAACATTTTAAGAGTGTAGCATTTGTTTGAAGATTTTAAAAGTAAGTCAATCAATATGTGGGAGAAGAATATTGAGGTCTAATAGGTGGGAGGTATTAAAGAATACACAAGCTAATAGAAAGAAGTGGTTTCTACCCATCGTAAATGGTTGCCAATAACATGTGAGGCACTGGAATGAAGCTCCTGGTTTTGATCTTCATCAACACATCCACACCCATATAAACACACGCACGCGCGCGCACACACACACACACACAAAACAAACACACACACTGAAGTCTTTGAGGAAAAGGGGGCTGAGTTGCCAGTACTTAGTGCATTTTTAAGATTCCAGTGGGTGGTGAATTTAGAATCTATTAGAAGTATGAGTAATGATAGAAATAGATTATGATCCAAGTTGGCCTAAGGCAGAGACAGAATTACATGAGCAGTTACAATAAGGTTTGGTCAACAGTGTTAAGGTAAAGAGGGTACAGTGATACAGATGTGACTTGGAGAGATAAAAAATTGTTTCTTATATTCCAATGAAAATTATCTTGATTTTCTATTTTGTTGGTTATTATTTCCAACTCCAAGCAGGTTATCCACTTTGTGTGGTAAAAAGCTACATCTTCACTTACTGTAATGTGCTTAGTCTCTAGAATCTGATCTGGAGGATAACAGCCAATCAACACAATATTTCCTTAGCACTTATTTACTGAAGTTTATTCAGAGAAAGAGTATATTAATTTTAAAGAGTTAAATTCTCTTACCTAATCACTGACAAGGTTTATAGGTTGTCCTGAGAATTCTGTCAAACAGAAAAGTTAAACACTAATAGATTTATAATCAATATATTAACAGTTACTTAACAAATAAATGACAGAAGTTTATGCTATGATTCTTGAATAAAATAAGCACTTTATAAATCAAAAATAGTTTAAAATAAATTTACCTCTGTCTTTACATCATGTTCTCTGATATTAAAAGTAAATCCAAATTAAGTTTGACAATTAAGCTTATAAGCATATTTTGTATATGCAAAAGTATAGCACAATGACCACTGAGATGACTTTGTAGTAAAAGCACTTGCTGAACAAGTTTGATAACATGAGTTTTTGTCGTCTGAACTCAGGTAAAGAGCCACGTATCTTCATAACTTATGTGAAAACCCAGACATGGTAGCACATAACTGTAATCCCAGCACTCCCATGGCAAATTGAAAAGCAGGGACAAGAGATGCCCTTAGATGTTTGCAGGTTAGCTGGTCTAGCACACAGGGGAAGCAGCCAACAAGAGAGACAGCGTGTGATACTGAGGTGATATTCTCTGATCTCCCTCAAAAGTCATGGCATGCACATTACATGTACACATACACACTATACACATAGGCACAGAAATTTAAAATGTAGTATTCTAAATTGTAGTTTCAATTGGTATATTTACTCCATTAAAAAATGGGGCAATGTGATCTTAAAAGACTATATCGCAGAAGAGTTCTACTAATTATCATGGAAAATTTGAAAAGGTTAATTAAAATTACAAAGTATTTCGTTAGAGTATGATTACCGGATTTTTTTTTTTTAGTAAATGCCTACTTTATGTCTTTGTGGAATCATTGATTTGAGACTCAAAACAGCATGCTTAACTATTTCCTACATTTGTTTTCTTTAGAAACAGTGGCTCTTGCCTGTAACCTACAGATGCAGGAGACTGAGGCAATAGGATAGCCATGAGTTCAATTGAGCCAAATAAACAAGACAAAATTATCAAATGAAATTTTGTCTCTCAAAATAATTTCATACTATTAACAATGTGTGAAACTTGTTCCCCAAAAGCCACAATACTACTATTCCCTGAAAACAAACAAACCAGGGTGCCCTACATCGACTGGTGGTAAATATAGCGGTTAAATCACTGGTATTGGGGAAATACATTAGCTACATATAGATATCTATAAATATCTGAGCTTTGTGCGAAACTACACCCATAAAATAAATTATAACATAACAGATTTTAAACAGAACTTCTAGAGAATAAATGAGTTTCTGATGGATGCAACATAACGAACAAAACACCAGCTTCAGTAGCCTAGAGTTTGATCAATGTCAGTTGTTGGCCAAGAGGATGATTGCTAATAAGATGGAAAAGATACATGTTTTTTTTTTTCCTGTGTGGAATGGCAGGCAATCTTTCAAGGCAAATATTCAAATGAGAAAACTGGCTTCCACTAAACTCATCATCCATGGGGTCTTTTCTTTCCTTCCTCTCACTACATGTGGCTGTTTTAAAAGCAAGAGTTTCTATCGGGTCAAATTCTGGCTATGAGATGTCTTTGAGAGGTAGAATGAATTCAAACACTGATGCCCAATCTTCCTGAACAAAAATTTTAATTTCAGGAAGGGATAATGAAGTTCATTGTACATCAAGGTCACGAGCACACAAAAGTAATATTTAAAATACACTATCACATTAGTATGTCATTGATGTGAGCTGATGCTCAGCACATAAAGAATATTAGACCTGGCCCATGAGATTCAATAAGAGGCTCTGTGATGACTTCAAATGGACTTTATCTTCATTCCAGTCTGAGGAGGTGTGGGGGTGTTCATTTCATACTTAATTTTTGATTTATGGTGAATAAGTAGCCTTTGGCTTATTTTGTAAAAATAAATTAATTTCATACTATTGAATAGCTATATTTGTCACATCTTATACTAAGAAAGTAAAATATATTTTTGTCTGTAGTCAATACTTGATAAATTTCTGGCTTGCTATTTGTTATCTGAGCTAGATAAATGTTTTTTTCATCAATTCTTATGTACTTTCATAATGGTAATTTTAAACATTTACAATTGCAAGGTCCAACAGTTTTTGAAAAATCTATATTTTACTAAACATTATTAGCAACACAAATTATGTTGAACAATATTATATATTAAAAAAAGAAGGCTAGGAAAATAAATAAAAAGAAGAGGAGGAAGATGCAGAAGAGAAAAGGAGATAAAAAAAGAAGCAAAATAAAGGAGGGAGGATGGTAGGAAAGACAAGGGAAGAAAGAGAAGAGAGGAAAGGCTGTGCTCTAAGTTGGATACAGAATACCCCCTTGCAAAGGCTTATATATTAAAGTTTCAGTCTCCATATTGGAACTGTTGGAAGATGTATAACCTTTAGGATGTGAAACTAATCTATCTGGAGATATTAAATCACTTGAAGCACATCCTGGAAAAGGGCTGTGGACCCTAGGGACTTTCTCTCTCTCATTCATACCCCAGATACTGGGTGAGATTTTGGCTCCCCTGCAGTCATCAGCCATGATCTAATAATGTCCTTGCCCAAACCTCAAAGTGATAGGCCTAGAGAAAAGAGAGAACATCTTTAGCTCTTTCCATTTGCAAAGTTCTTCCTTTCCACCAGAGAACTATTTTCATTGCTTTGGATACATAGGTACATAGAAATACAAAATAAAAAATTTACTCATGATAATTTATTAAATTATTTAAAAGAATTCATTGGTGCACGTATAAATTATGCCTTTACTAAAAACAAATGCAAATTTGTTTACTATTGTGTTATATTTCCCTGTTAATTTGTACATAAAGAGCCAATCTGTGATGAGTAGTTGATTTTTCTAGACAGAGGCATCCTCAATGTCAGAGTCAATTAATATATTGATCTTGTAATTGATCAATGCCAAAGATGCTGCTTTGTATAAGTACATAACATTAAAGAGCAGAACTGTGCATAGAAATTGTTAGAATTTCTATCTTCATCTCAAGATAAATTTACTGAAGGGATTTTAAGAAAGTCAAATAACAACTCAAACAGTTCTTAAGTTCTCAAACATTCAAACACAATGAGATCCAATGCTTTACTAACTTGATTTATGCTGAGGACTGAGGGAGAGAAAACAAAAGGAATGTAACATTTATATAATTCCTGATTGTGTCATGGCTATTCTTCCCATAGAAAGTGTATATGTTTGTAATAATATATAATATATATGTAAAAAAATAAAACAAATATTTATTTCAAAAACCACAACAAATAAAACAGAACATCTTCATGAGGCTGAGAAAAAAATAAAATTAGTGTAGATATTGTGTAATTCACTGTTGTAATTTTTATCAAAGTCATGTTTCTATCCCTATAGGATAGTCTACATAAAACACATCATATGTGACATTCTAAAATGTAAATAAACAAACAAACAGACCAATATTCCCAATTTTCTGAGAAAGTACCAGATTGAATTCTGAAGTGGTAATACAAATTTTCACTCCCACAGGCAATGGAGGAATGTTCCTTTTCCTCCACATCCTCGCCAGCATGTGCCATCCCTTGAATTTTTTTATCTTAGCCATTCTGGTGGGTGTAAGATGGACCTAGGAGTTGTTTTGATTTGCCTTTCCCTAATAACTAAGGACATTGAGCATTTCTTTAAGTGTTTCAGATGATGAGACTCTCAGCCACGCTCTGGGTGGAGGGCTGAGAGTGGTATGAATGGGTAGGGGATGGAAGGACCCAGAGGGTTCAGGAATCCTACAAGGCAACCATCAAGGCCAGTGGATCTGGACACAGTGGCCTGCACAAACTGCTGTACCAACCAAGGACAATGTATGCAGTGAACCTAGACCTCCTGTTCAGACCAAGCCAGTGGACAGCTCATTCTCTAGGGTAGTAGGGGGAGCAGGCACTGCCTCTGAGAAGAACTTTGGTGCCACTGATTTGATCACTTCCCCTTGGTGGGGAGGCCTGGTGGCACACAGAGGAAGAGGAAGCAGGCTATCGGGATGAAACCTGAAAGGCTGTGGTCATATGGTGGAGGAGGAGGTCACCTTCTGTCAGAGGGCTAGGGGAGGGGAATACGGCAGAATAGGGAGGGAGGGTGGGAAAGGGAAGATAAAGGGAGGGGATAAAACTTCTAAATGTAATCTGAATAAATTATAATAAATTAAACACATGTAAATATCAATACATTTATTTTTCAGATACATCCCATCTTAGAAGTGAAGGACAAGGACCTTTGGACTCATAGTTGAAGAGTATTATGGGAACACATATGTAAGGGGCAGCTCAATAGTGGTAGTAGTGAGACATGAGGCAACTGGAGTACGGTGGCTATCTGGCTCACTTTCTTTTTCCTTTCTTACACAGTAAGTAACAGATCAGTGGTAGCTCTTGAAACACAATAATCAAGATGGTCAAACTTCATTTGAAAGGACCTTAAAAATAATAAGGTAAGTTTAGTATTGTATAGTATAGGATCATGCAAAGACCACAATAAAGATATATAAGAACGAGACAATCACACGTAGTCATCTGGGCAGCTTAAGTGGTTTGGTGGAATGAGAAGCATTTAAAGTCTTAGGAACCATCAGAGGGGGATGGAAAAAACCAGGCAATGACAGTCAGTGGCAACATGATATATAATCATTTATATAAGAGCAGTTAGGAAAATGGGTGCCGGTGATATTCTTATCGAGGCTTTCCAACATGAACAATTACACAAGGGAGCTGATGCATGATCACACACAAGGCAGTTCTGGCAGGAGGGTTGTTGTGTGATCTGTGTTCTCTGGAGGTTATAAGGATCGTCTTCCACCATAGACTTGACTGAACTACAGACCGAAAGTGCTAAAGAAAGATAATTGCTATGATGCTTATCAAGACAGTGCTATTACTTAAAATAAACACAAATAATCAATTGGAAGCAATCTGGAGCCTTTGTCCATAGTTAAAATCCTGTGTTGAAAAATTAGAGCTGATTTCTTGGTATGAAATTTATAACAGTTCCACATCATGTTTGAAGGCAGAAGATGCTTTTATTTCCAGAAAGGATAATGAGTTAAACACATCACTTACTCTGCCAATAATATAATACATTCATCTCATTATTTATGTTAATTAACTGCAAGCTTGAAATTTTATATACATGCCAGTATTTTTACAATAGCAATTATATGAAGGATAAAAATACTTGAAATTTTTAGGTATATTTTTTAAATGAAGTTATAAATAAAACTTTGTAAGAAACATTACAAGTACTTTTACTAAATATTTAAAGAACAAATTTAAAAACAAATATTTTAAATAATATTTAAATATTTAAACAGACAGTGAATAGTATTAAAGGAACAATTTCTTTCTTTCTTTCTCTCTTTTTTTCTTTCTTTCTTTGTTTTTGAAATGGAGTCTCATGTATGCCAGGCATCCTCACCCATTCTAATGCCTGAGTGTGACCCTGAATTACTGCCCATTTCCTCCATCTCATGAATGCTAGGACTGCAAGCCTGTGCACCCACACCCATCTCACCTGGTGTTGTAGAAGGAACTGAGGGCTGCATATTTGCCAGGCATCCACTTTGACAGCTGTGTTAAACCTCCAGCAACCCCAATATTACATTAAGAATTATATATACAGCCATCAATGTGCCTCTGCGTAAACATGCCTGCTCAGCACCCGGGGACGTGCGTTCCACCCCAACAACCATGATGGAAGGAAAGAACAAACTGGGCAAAGTTGTTCCCTTAACTTCACATGCCTGTCATAGTGCACTCACCCCACCCCCTCCCATACACACATCATATACACACCTACACAATAGATAAAATTTTTAAAAAGAGTTGCAGTAAATGTTGATACTTTACAAACGTGCCTAAAATGTGATGTGTGGTTGATTTTACTCACTACAAAACTCACAGCGAAGTTAAAAAAAAAAGAAAGAAAGAAAGAAAGAAAGAAAGAAAGAAAGAAAGAAAACCAATGTTCTACTTGGAGCTGTTGTTCCATAGTTGATCATTTGTCTTGAATGCATAAGTTCCTGGGATCCATCCATTCATGACATTTAGCCCACAGACACAACGAGAGCAAAGAATAACAAATGAGTACATTCACATACATAAGTAGACAATTGCACTAAGAAGCTAATTTGAAAAGGGCTTCACTTACATAAGTAGATGACTGCACTAAGAAGCTGATTTAAGATGGAGGTCCTCTAATCGCAGTGCTGAGTTTACAGCTTACATTACACATCCATATTCATATTTATAAATATGCATCTCATGCTCCGATTTCAAATGGAGCTACTTCACCATATGAGCAACTATAACTTTCTAAAACTCAGATAATAATTAAGACAAAAATCAGTTCACTGTGTTTTCTGATCACAAAGGAGAGCATTTTAAAGATATTGTAATCAGTTCCATGAAAACCATCTTACAGTTGGCTAGTCACCTTGCCTTTCATGTTACTCAGACTCCGACAGGAGAGCATGTCTGTGCTGAGAATGAAATGCACCTTCTTGGGGATAAGTATTTCCCCCCCCCCCTTCTAACTAGCTGTTGTGAAACACTTGGCTCTTTCTCCTTAGAGCTCATTGCATTATATCATAGTTAGGTGTGGTTCTAAGCAATCACTTTCTCTGTAGGCAGCTTTTGAAAAGTTTTACAATAAAGTCCCAAGTGGAACATTATCCTTGAGATGAGAGAAAGGCCATATGGTTATAATGTGCTGTCAGTGTTTTCTTTAGTTATGCAGAGGAATGCTGGCAAAACTTAACCTGGCATTAAAAAAAAACAAAAACCCTTAAAAACGTGCTTCAATAAATGCACTTTTAATAACAGTGCACTATTAATAACAGAAAAACAACAATGGTTATTATATCAAATGTGTCTATTTTTTTCTTTATAGATGTTTGCGAATGACCCAAAAGACAAACTTAGGAGAAATTCTAAAATATAGAATTTTTCCTTAGGTATTTTTGAGGTGATATATAAAAATATTACAAATGCATGAAATATTTAGAAACGTAGTGAGTGTATTTCATTTTAATCTGAGCCCTATCTATGGATACTGTTGCTTGTAGCCTCTACCTTGCTAAACATAAATATTCTTATTTATTTTCTGTTTTCCTCATTAGTAAACCTGAGTTGAAACTCATTGGTCTATTTGAACATCTCTTCTACTAAACTTCATAATCATTGAACTTTAATATGATGCTTAATTATTTATGTCCGGATCTCCTGGTTTATAGGAGGACCCAATAACTGTTGAGTTGGCTTAAATTTACTTTTTTAATAATAGGAAATTGTACTGATAACAAAATACTGTTTTACTCTTACTTCTTGCATTCATGTTCTTTCCCGAGTCAGGAATTCATGGCAGGCATGCAGAGTGAGAGCCTGCTACTCAGTGTAATCACTAAAGACTTGAAGTAGATACACAAAAAACATTAAATGCACAGTGGGATAGGAAGTAGGTTTAGTGGGTAGGGAGATAACACAACTGCTGACCTGGGTGAGATATAGACTTCATAAGACAAAAGGCAATGTCCTGTCCATTGGCTAGATTTGGGTAGGGATTCCAAGTTTACTGCACGTATTGTCCTTGGCTGGTGCCATAGTTTGAGCAGAACCCCTGGGCCCAGATCTGCCCATCATAATGTTCTTCTTGTAGGTTTCTAGGGCCCTCTGGATCCTTCTATTTCCCCATTCTCCCATGCTTCTCTCACCTGGAGTCCCAGTAGGATGTCCTCTCCTCTGTCGCAGTTTCCTGGTAAGTGAAGGCTTTCTTGGGACATGCCCATTGGGCTAGTATGCAGATATAAGTGAGTATATACCATTTGAGTCTTTCTGCTTCTGGGTTAACTCACTCATTATGATAATTTCTAGTTCAATCCATTTGTCCACAAATTTTGGGATTTCCTTGTTTTTAATGGCTGAGTAGTATTCCACAGTGTAAATGTACCACAGCTTCTTTTCCACTCTTTGACTGAGGGACATTTACATTGTCTCCAGGTTCTGGCTATTATGAATAAGGCCACTATGAACATGCTTGAGCATATACCCTTTTTGTGTGGTAAAGTGTCTTCTGGGTATATCCCAAGGAGTGGAATAGCTGGGTCTTGAGGAAGCCCTATTCTCAGTTTTCTGAGATTGCACCAGATAGACTTCCAAAGTGGTTGTACAAGTTTGCACTCCCACCAGCAATGAAATAGTGTTATTCTTTCTCCACATCCTTGTCAGCATGTGGTGTCACTTGAATTTTTGATCTTAGCCATTCTGATGGGTGTAAGATGGAATCTCATAGTCATTTTGATTTGCATTTCTCTGATGACTAAAGACATTGAGCATTTCTTTAAATGTTTTTCAGCCATTTGATATTCCTCTGTTGAAAATTCTCTGTTTAGTTTTGAGCCTCATTTTTCAATACGGTTATTTGGTTTGGTGGTGTTTACCTTCTTGAGTTCTTTATATATTTTGGATTTTTTTGACAAAGAAGCCAACTCTATTCGATGGAAAAAGGATAGCATCTTCAACAAATGGTACTGGTCTAACTGGATGTCTACATGTAGAAAAATGCAATTTGTCACCATGCTCAAAACTCAAGTCCAAGTGGATTAAAGACATCAACATAAAACCAGAGACACTAAATCTGTTAGAAGAAAAAGTGGGGAAGAGCCTGGAACACATTGGCACAGGAGACAACTTCCTGAACAAAACACCAACAGCCCAGGCCTTAAGGTCAACAATTAATAAATGGGACCTCATGAGGCTGAGAAGCTTCTGTAAGGCAGGAGAACACTGTCAACAGAACAAAGTGACAACCTACAGACTGGGAAAAGATCTTCACCAACGCTATATCTGACAAAGGTCTAATGTCCAATATATATATAGACAAAATTGTTTTTTCAGTTGACAGTTAATCCCAATTTCTTCTGGAGTTCTATGTGTTTCTATATTCTTTTTTAAAATCTCCACATAATACCCCTCAGCCTTTCGACTTCAACTTTAATATATTAAAAGTTGAATTCTTCATTTGCATGCAAATGTTCATTCTATACCTTTGTATAGAAATCTGATAAATAAATCAGATATTTGTTCCCATCAGCACTCTGGGAATTGCCTTAAGTAAACCTACTGCACTGCTACCTCAAGAGCTCTCAAGTCTCTCCTTTCCATATTTCTTGATTTATCTTTAATTTGGGTGCTTATCACACATCAAATGATCAATGAAGTTGAACAAAAGAATAAACAACGTATAGGTGTAAGGCTGCTAAAAGTGCTAATACCACATTGTGTGAGGAAATCACTATGGTATGAAAAAATACAATTTGTCACAGCATCTACTTTCACTAATCTCCAGTCTTCCGCTGTCTTCAAATAGGTAGGCTTTGCTGAGGTCTAAACCGAAAGCACACTTTTGCTTTAGAGTATTTTGTTCCTGTCTTGTGATTTCTATTGCTGTGATAAAACACTGACCAAAAGAAAACTGGAGAGCTAGGAGTCTATTTCCACAGGGATCTGGGCCCTACACATCAAGTATTAATCAAGAAAAGGCTTATCCATGCACCAATCTAATTGGAGTATTTTCTCAGTTGAGGTTTCCTCTGCCAAAATGTCTCTAATTTGTGTCCAGTTGCAGTAAAACTGGACAGAATGTTTCCTTTTGAGGAAAGACAACAACAAACTTCCATGTTCTCTCTCTATGCATCCTTTACAACCACCGAATGCGCCTCTTAAATATCTCCTCAGCTGTGAAAGACACATTCCTTACCCCACATATGTTTGTCTAGTTTGTCTAGAAATTTATAGATGCCTGCCACTGTTTCTATCATCTGTTTAAATCCTCACTTTAAGTCTAGGTCTCTTTGCTAGAGTAAATTTATATAGAGCTATGAATGAAATGAGGTCATTGAATCGACTAAATATAGCAGTCTGTTCCTCCATATGGCTACATCAGTGATGTCAACATCTGTGTTAACCCATTGCTTTCTGCAGTACATACTTTTTCTCTATTTTGTTTTTCTTAATTATTCACTTTACATCTCTGTCATAGCCCTCTCCCATCGTTTCCTCCTGGTCCCATCTTGCTCCCTGTTCCCCTTATTATTCCCTAGCCTTTGCTCCTCAGAGAAGAGGAGCGCCTTCACCCTCTCATCCCAGCATATCAAGTAGCATCAGGACTGAATGTGTCCTCTTTCCCTGTGGCCTGGAGAGGTGGCCTCACCGGAGGAACATGATTAAAAGGCAAGCACCGAGTCTAAGTTAAATTCAGCCCCCTTTCTTCTTACTAGGATACCCACATGAAGCCTGAAACGCCTCTCAGTTACATCTTTGTAGGGGGCATAGGTCTAGTCCATGCATGGTCCTTGGTTGGACAGTCACTCTCCATAAGCCCCTCTGTGCCCTGGTTAGTTTTGGCTATGTTAGTCTTCTTGTGGAGCTCTTGTCCCTTGTGATTCTTTCTATCCTTCCCCTCACCCTTCTACAGGGCTCCCTGCGCTCCACCCAGTGTTTGGCTGTGAGTCTCTGCATCTGGTCCCAGCAGCTGGTGGGTGGAGCCACTCAGAGGACAGCTATGCAAGAACAGCCTTTTTTCTTTAAAATTATTTCCTTAGGGGTGGGCGCTCCAGTTAAAATTTTTATTATTAATAATTCACTTTACATCCTGGTTATAATTCCCCTATCCCAGCCCCTCCGTGTTTACCCCCTCCTCCTTTCCCTACTCCCCAGATAAGGGGATCCCCATCTCCAGCATATCAAGCCACATCAGGACTGAAGGCATCCCCTTCCCCTGTGGCCCAGCAAGGCAGACCAGGAAGGAGGAAGTGACAAAAGAGCAGGTATCAGAGTCCATGTCAGGACCAGCCCCCACTTCCCTAAATATGATACCCACATGATGACAGAGCTGTCTATTGGCTACATATGTGCGTGGGGCCAGGGTCCAGACCATGTGTGGTCCCTGACTGGAACCCCAGTCTTCACAGGCCCTTGTAGGAGCACTGGTTAGTTGGCTCTGTTGGTCCTCTTTGTAATGCCCTCTGAGTCCTCCATCCTTTCCCCGACT
Organism: Acomys minous; assembly: GCF_964271855.1. Lineage (NCBI taxonomy): Eukaryota > Metazoa > Chordata > Mammalia > Rodentia > Muridae > Acomys > Acomys minous. The sequence goes on from NC_140487.1 coordinate 32,590,977, forward strand.
CTTCCCCAAGACTCTTTGTGTGTCCCACTCAACGTTTGGCTGTGGGTCTTCAGATGGACTTCTATCAGCTGCTGGGTGGAGCTACTCAGAAGGCAGCCATGCTCTGCTCTCATTCACAAGGGCAGCAATGTATCATCAGTAGTGCCAGGGGCTGGCTGTCTCACATGGGTGGGTCTTAAGTTGGGCCAGGACAGCTGCAGAGTTCGTCAATCTCAGCTCTGTCCTAGTCCCTGCACATCTAGTAGGCAGGGCAAGTTCTGGGTTGATATCTGTCTACACCAAATTCAACATAATTTATCACTTCTGGGCCTTTTCCACAACATATATGTGATACAAAAACATTGAACAAAGAACTCAGGTTATGAAAAGCCAATATTGATCAAAACCAAATAATAAAATTATATAATAATATTTTTGAAAGGTGTAAATTATGATTACTGCCTTCATTCTGGTTTCTATATTGTTAGGAAAATGTCTTGAAACTTTTAAACTGATGAACATAAAAGAGCACGCATATACAGGAAACCAGACTCCTGGCTGAGTCATCAGAAAAATCTGGTAATCACAGGAAGGATATTTATTTTTTAATAGACTGTTTTCTGGGGATGTAAGCCATGATGTGGAGCTAAAGCTAGGTTCACAAGGCAGTTTCATTTTAGTGTAGTCAGATGCCAGAGACTCAGGTAAAGGTTTTTCCTCCTTAATTTTTTTCCCCAAATTTCTTTCTGTTAGGGTTTCTTATATTTTAAGACATTCACAAATGTATTGACATATAATTTTTAAAATAAAATTTTGTTCTATCATAAAACTTTATATACTGAGAGAAACTTCTATTATATATGCAATCTTGATCATTTCAAGTATTATTCATTTTATAATTTGCTTGCATTACTTTTGAAGGTATACTCAGCTTTAAAGTGCTAAAATACAATACTTGAAGGCAAATAGTACTTTTCTGGTAAAAAAATATATATCAAATTAATAGTTAGCAGTAGATAAGAGTTCTAAACATTTAAATTATTTTGACATCAAATGAATGTTGTGTATCGGGGAGGTATTGGCATTTGTGTGTGGTCATAGCCATTTAATCTGGCAGCTGTGGACCAATGGGACTCTGAGAAGAACAGGAGCCTGTGCTTTACTCAGCACCAGGATTCTTATGTAAAATCCTGAAACTGCATATGCTGTTATTTATACTCAAGGTGACATATAGCCACTTAGTTTTTGACACTTTTGATTTCCTTCCTGAGGGGTTGCGAGTTATTTGTAAGATCACCTATTATAAACCAACAATGGTTTAAAAAACTGAGAAGAAATCTTCATCTGGAGCTTATTCAATTTTCACCCAAAAAGAAATGTGCTTTATTACTGTGAGTGGTTCTCGATGGGAAGGGCTGATTCTCAAAGTGTCTCAGGTCACATTAATCATGGTCGCTTGTTACCCTATACACATTCTAGAAGTCGCAGGAGCCCATACCCTAAAGAGATAAGTAAAGGTTTAGGGAAAAAAGAAGGTGTTCGGTGCCTAAGGCTCAACTCTGAGGAGTAAATTAGTGCAGTACGATGATGTGCTTTGCCAAGCAGAGAGGCTGGGGTTCTGGGCTAGCGCTAGCCTCCATTTCCTAGTCACTGCACCATTTCCCTTTGCGATAAGACAAGCTTGAATTAGAAGTCTAAGATATTAAAATACTATGTCTTGGATTTGTAATTTTTCCTTTTCAAGATATTTCTGTTTATCAAATGTTTGTACATACAATTTCAAGCTGAAGTTTTTGGATGCATTTGTTGTTGAAACCATAATCTGTGAGAAGGATGGCACAAAGGACAGCATGCAACTGTGGGATGAGCTAATACACCAAACAAATGAACCGCATGGGCTCCCAACTCACAACATGCACAGTTCTTTGGAAAATAATATATGTTATATATGACTGTATCGATATATGAGGTAAAATAGTTTAATAAAGTCTTCAAAAGCCTCAGAGACACACAGAATATGGCATGTAAAGTTATTCTTACAATCCTAAATTTCTTCGACAACAAGACAAGTTAATTCCTGACAACACCCAGCCGACCTCAAAGAAGATGATGAGCATCAAAGAGCCTCCTTATAGACATGGTGGCTTCAAAGGTGGCAAAATAGCCTCATGCATCCCACAAACAGAATCTTCCTAAAAATGGGCAACTTAGATGCAAGCAGAGTCAACAGCTGCACTCTGCCAAGTCAGGGTAAGCAAGTCCTCAATAGTTCCTGCCCTGCGAACAAGCCTGGCAGAGATTTTAGGCCAGAAAGCTGAAGATGAGGTTCCAATGTTATAAAATGTATGATGACTGGTCAGGCAGTAAACTGTCTTAAGTCAATTTGTACAATTTGGAAGCTGCTAACCCACACTGCTGGTTCACTCAGCAATTTAAGTTTTATTCTTTCTCAAGTCTCTGAGGGGCATTGAAGACAAGATAGTATAGTTTTACAACCAAGTTTAGTTGGTTAGGGGACAAGATCGTTTTAGAACAAGATAAAGACGTCAAGCTATTAGAGTTGAGAAAGGATAGATATTGAATCTCATTCAGAAATTTAGACCCAATACGATAAGAAAGACACTTCAAACAAGATGAATGCAGATGGCCAAGGCACTATGAATGTAATATGTATAAAACTCATTATTCTCATGATTGTCACATGGTTCTCCCTGCTGTATGTAGTTTGTTTTACACATGTGTAATAAAATAAAAGTATTAAAAATTGTCTTAGTATAAAATGATAAAAAATAAATCTACTCCCTCTCTTGTATTAAAAATTGTCTTAATATAAAATGATAACAAAAATAAATAAATCTACTCCCTCTCCTGTCTCTCATTAGAAAACAAAAAGTCTCTAAGGGATACCAACACAGTAAAATATAATGTAAGAAGATATTTAAACCTAAGATATAGGAATATAACAAAACAAACAGAAGGAAATGAGCCCAAGACAAGATACTAGGAACAACATAGACAGAGCCTGACTCTTCTGCACACTCTGGGATCCCATAACAGCGCTAAGCCAGAAGCTACACTTTATGTGAAGGATACTCTTTCTGCCTCCTACTCCCATGGTTCCCCCAATCTCTGAGAAAAGGGATTGGACAGAAACATATTCTGTAGCCTGAATATTTCAAGGCCTCTCGTTCTCTGAGTAAGTCTGTCTGTGGTCTCTGTCTTTGTTCCCATTGGCTGCAGGAGGGAGCCTCTCTAATTATGGCTGAGCCAGGCACTGATATGTGAGTATAGCAAATTGTCATTAGGACTCATTTTATTGACAGGACTTTTAAAAATTGTTTACTTAATTATTTTAGAATGTTAGTTGTTAGTTTTACCCTAGGTCCCTGGCCTATGTGGATACAGGGACTGTCTATTCTTGGTCACCCATGCAATGTTGAGTATGGGCTCAATCTCTTGGAGTCTTCAAGTAGGCATTATGTCAAATAAGATATTGGTTATTCTGTGCCACCATTATTTGTGCCACTATTGCACTAGCATGCCATGCAAGCAGGACACAATTATAGATGAAAAGGATTGTGAGGAGCTTGGTATTTTATGTTTCTACATTGGTAACATGTGGAGTACCTCACTGTACCAAAGACACTAGAACATAGAAGTGAATGATCTTTGTATGCCTTCACTCCATGTTCAGTGAGATGTGTACATGTTGTCCTCAGTAATAGGGTCCTGTCGACAGGTTTTGAAGACCAGCCCCTTGTATTGGCAATAGACTGCATTTTGGGGGTAATTCCATGGAAACTACTCAGCCATCAAGTACATGTAAGCCAGTCTCTGTTTGGAAACTTTAATTGGTGACAAGAGATGTCCAGCTGGGTCTCTGGTGCCCACATGATTTGGTGTTTTCATTTATATTGCTTATATATATATTATAACCTGCTACTGTATATAGTTGTCATACGACCCTTCAAATGGCCCTTAATTTTAGCTATCTCTCCTGTATTACCTCCTTTGTCATCCTCTTTCAGCCCCGTCCATGTTTGATCCCCCTCTTTCCAGTTTCCCTCATCCATCATAATTATCTATTCCATTTCCCTTTCCTTGGTGGATCTGTCTGTCCCCAATCCCTGTCTCTTACTCAGAAGCTACCCTCTGTGGCTCTACAGGTTGTGGCTTGGTTATCATTCACTTAATAGCTAATATCTATATGTAGGCAATATATATGGGCATGGGTTACCTTATTTCGGATTAGTTTTATTCTAGTTCCATCCATTTAACTGTGAATTTCAAGATTTTCAAAAAATTAATTAACTTACTTATTATTCTTTTAATGATTGAATAATATTCTATTGTAATATAACACATTTTTTCTTTATCCAATGAGGGAGGTCTAGATTGTTTCCAATTTGGGTATTATAAATAGTGTAGCAATAGACATGCATTGTTGATGAAGTGTCTCACTGGTATGATAAAGCATCCTTTGAGTATATGGCAAGGGGTAGTATAGCTTTATATTGAGGTAGATCAATTTCCATCTTCCTGAGAAAGTGCAACACTTATTTCACACAGTGGCTGTGTAAGTTGGTACATATGGTCATAAGACTGTGATTCAGCCTATAGGGCAAGTTTCCCCCTGAAACTCTGTGCATTCCTACACCTGATAAGCCTAGCCCATCCAATTCAATGTGGTTGGCACACTTTCCTTTCACTTTTGGGTGATGGTTGCACTGCAAGAATCTGGGGCATTTCCTCTCCAAGAAACATGTCTACAGATCCTGGATTCTTCCTAGGGACACACTAGTGTCCCTGTCTTGGAGACAGAGTCTAGGTGATGACTCTTCTGTTCCAGAGATCTCTGGGTTTCTGTTTTGTTTTGTTTGTTTGTTTGTTTGTTTTGTATCTCAAGAGACATGATGACACTTTGTTCCTCAACTTTGGCCATCAGCCTCTACTGGTGACAAGATTGTTTCGTCCACTCAACAAACTCATATTAATGGTGCCCTTTAGCACCCAACAATAACTGTGGCACTTGAATATATCTGCACTTTCTCTTCTTTTGTCTCCAAGCCCTCTGTGTAACTCCTACACCCTCTGAACTTTTCTACGTGCCTCCATTATAACCCTTTGATTCCATTTCATATCCTAGTTAACCCTCTGCACAGCAAGAATACTGATTGCCAGGCACTCAGAGCATCCACCTCTGCCTGTCTCCTTTCTATAGCCCACCAGAGGTCACGCACTTCAGGCCCAAGCTGCTGCAGCCACTGTTACAGTCCCTACTGCCCACAGATGCTGAAGTTCCTTCCTTTTCATCCCACTGGTGCCCTGGTAATAGTCCAATAGACCTCTCTCCTTTCTGCCTGTGCTGTTACTTAGCCATACTCACTCTGCATGACTCAGTCAAGCTTGGGCTGTTAGGATGGAGTCAATGCTTATACAGCCTCTCCAGCACTCTCTAACAACTGGTCACTCCTGTGCCTCTGGAATTTGCAGCTTTTGTAAGTCCAAGTATACGCCATCAGGCACTTTTGGGCCTTTTCACCTCTGCATGCTCCCTTTTGTCCCTTAGCTTCATCCCAGAAGTTCCTGCAGCTTTCTTAGGCCAACGTGTGGGCTACTGTGAATCACTCTCCCACATGCCCCTGGGTCCTAGAACTTGGTCTAGTTATGCCATGCCCACAGCCCCTCCCTCCTCATTGCCATTGCTTCAGTTTACCCCTACTTTCATCCCCACACTCCACTCCGCACTCTCCTAAAACCAAGTTCCTCCTCTATCTCTGTACTGACTTGGACCTGCCAGCTCCCAAATAATGGCACAGAAACCTATTGTTTATTATCGCTTAAGCCTTAGCTTATGCTTTTCTCCAAGTGGCTCTTTTACCTAATTAACCTGTTAAACATGTCCATGTTTGCCATGTGGCCCATCACCTTTCACTTAATCCATTCTGTTATGATCCGTCCCTGACTGATGAATCTGCCTCTCTATTCTTCCAAGAGTTCCTATCTCTCCCCACAAGTCCCACCTATGTTTTCCTGCTTAGATATTGGCCGTCAGATCTTTTATTAAACCAATCAGAAGGTATAAATTTACAAAATACTGAGGCAGGTGTGATGCTTCATAAAACCAACAATACAAAAGTCCAGCTAGCACTTCGCTCTCTGCTGGTCTAGAAGCCAACATTCAAACCACACAAAGGCAACTTTTACACAGTGCAACAAAAGATTATCCCACCTCACCCCCACATCAGCCAAGTAGCTACTCTTGTTCCTGTGTCAGCGCTGCCTCTGCTATTACACTGTTACAGCCACCTCCTCCTCAGATATTCCTTTCAGAAGCCAGATTCTCCTCTGTTCATTACCAACTAAAGCCACAATATAATTTATCACCTTGATAACACCTTCTGTAGTCAAGGTCCTTGCTTTCCCACGTCATCAGGTTCTTAGCCTGAGATTGCCTACAATGTAAATTGAATTGTACAAAGTGAACAGTGATATCCTATAATCACAAAAGTTTGCTACTTTTATGGTTTACAGAAATAAGCTTTATTTAGCTTTGTGTGTGTGTGTGTGTGTGTGTGTGTGTGTGTGTGTGTGTGTGTGTTTTCAATGTTAAGCATAAGATCTGAGCCACTCCTCAGATCTGTGGAATATGGTGTTTAAAATGTTCAATATAAACTTCACACAATAAATAGAGACCCTCCCTTCCTTAAAAACAAAAACAAACAAACAAACAAAAAACCTTTAAAGTCTCCAAAATAGACAGAGGGAACACTGCACTTTTGACTCTATCTGGTTTGTGGTAAAGCTAACCATTGGGTAAAACTGCCTCACTTGCTGCCAGGCACTGGCACAAACTGTAGATGCTTTTGTATTGACTGCTGCCTCATTAAAGTAAGGTCAATTTTCCCAGGTTCTTCCTCTACAGGAAAAATTTCTGAGACCTGATGTGGACACCCAAAAGCCTGCTGCTCTTTGTGACAAGTGAAGATTAAATGCTGGCCTTGTCTGAAAACCGAAGACTATTGCTTCTACAATGAACCATGTAAGCTTCAAACAGTACATCTTTGTCATTTCATGATACAGAAACCATTTGAGTTGTACTTTCTACTCAAAGTTATCCTTCTTAGATGTCTGCTACTGTTTGGCGCTCACTCTCTCACCCATAGAACACTCAACCAGTCCTCCGGAGCCTGCCAGTTTTCTCCATTCATTAAGTGCTTCTTTCAAGGTTTTTCCCATCATTCTCTCATTTCCTATTTCTTTAATAGGAAAGGATGTCCTCTTGAGAATTGACATCAATTTTGCCTTTGCCACTGACAACCCCTCCCAGAATGCTCCTTCTTCTGTCAGTCCCACGGTTTGGGGTGCCCCGTCTCCTTCCCTTGCTACAGATCACAAAGCCCCCTCTATTATACTCAAAGACCCTTCTGAGTAAATTTCTATTCCTACTCTTATCCAGCCTTATCTTGGACCTCAAACTCATCATTTTTATACCCCACCTCTTCATATTACAATACTTCCATATCAGTAGTTACAGAAAAAAAAAAAAAGCTAACAGAACTTTCAGTCTAGTCCAGGACTTTCCCTGTTGCTGCTGCTGCTGTCTATTTTGTGGGGGTTGATCTGGAGCCACCATGTATTCAGATGTCAATTGCTTGCCCCACAAGATTCTACAAGCAAACCCTAGCATAACCAAAGTGATGCTGTCTAAAAGTGCCTCAGAATAATTCTCTACTGGCCAATTAAAAAAAGTCAACACCTGAGCATGCCAGAAGAAAAGGTAGACAGAGGTAAGGTTCATGGGCTTGAAGGACAGATGGATCATGAGAAAGGAAGAGAAAAAGGAGAGAAGTGGGGGAGGAAGAAGGAGAGGAAGAGCACCATGGCTTGGCATACAGTAGAACCGCGTGGCCAGAAGGAGCTTACTCTGAGAATCAGGAGATGGAGAGAAGCAGCCCAGATGGAAAATGTGCAAGTATGTATGGGATTTTGGATGGAAAGTAGTTCAGAGAAGAATGGTTAAAGCAAGTAACACGGGATGTGGAGCTGGGAGATAATAAGGTAGCTTACAGGGTTTATTTCTTCCAAGTTCCAGTGTTTAGACATATTAAAAACCTAATAGGTGTCTTTGATATTCGTTAGTATATGGTGGTTTAAATAATAACCACCATAAGAATTATATTTATTAGTAATAAATATTAATAACCTTTCCACAACACTATTTAAATGCTGTACATCTCTGACCCTTAGGCTATATATATTCTTTGTTCTCCCTGAAAAACACCACTCACATCTCAGTCCTAAATTTTGGGCACTTTCTTCTCAATCTTGCTGAATTTCCATTTCCAAAACCTCTTTGTCTTCATAATAGATGTATACTGATACTCAACAGTCCCAACAGCTGACCTCAAGTGTCCCTAGGGGTTGAGAGACAGCCCCCTCCCTTTAGGCCAGGCATTCCTATAGACTTGGCTTGCTTTCCCCCTTTTTCCTCCTGCCTCTTTCAGTATGTATATAACCTCCTCCTTTGCAACCGTCTTCTCTATGATAGCTAATCCCATACCTCCTCACTCCTCAGTTTCTTTATTTCCGAAGTCACTGGCTCTCACCTTCCAAAGCTCTGTTCTCCTTTCCCCAAGCAGCCTGTCTTGGATTGTCTTTCACATCAACCCATAGACAGCACATTTAAACCACCTTCCCCACCTGCGCTCCTTAGCTCTGCCTTCATGGCAATTTGCTCCACTTGTGCATCCCAAAATACTCATGCCTGATACATTCCCTATGCTAAGCCACTTTCATACTGCCTCATGAACTTCCTTCTCCTATTAACAAACAATTCTTTAAATTTAAAACATTTTCCTTTGTCCTCTAGTCCTCTTTCTCTCATATCTATACAAACATTTTCACCTTCACACTTCCAAAATACATAGACACATTCTAAATGTTTTTTTTTGTTGTTGTTGTTCCTTTTACTCCCTTTCTCTCCGAAACTCTAGACAACACCATCCATGACTGCCATTCTTCATTAAACACTCTTGCCTCTCTGGTCATCTCTAAATTTAACAAATAAACTCTGAGATCACCTCTCACAATCTCTTCCTACCCCTCTCTCCCAATTTCTAATTGTTTTCTTCATTTTTTCCACTGTTTCTTTGAATCTTTGTAGATTACATTAAGGAATTTTTTATTTCCTCTTTAAAGACTTCTATCTTATTTATAGAGGCTGTCTTTGACTTTTGCTTTTGTTTTTGCTTTGTTTTTTGTTTTTTTAAATTTTATTTTATTAATTTATTCATATTACATCTGAATGGTTAACCCATCCCTTGTATCCTCCCATTCCTCCCTCCCTCCCATTTTCCCCTTACTCCCCTCCCCTATGACTGTGACTGAGGGGGACCTCCTCCCCCTGTATATGCTCATAGGGTATCAAGTCTCTTCTTGGTAGCCTGCTATCCTTCCTCTGAGTGCCACCAGGCCTCCCTATTCAGGGGACGTGGTCAAATATGGGGCACCAGAGTACGTGTGAAAGTCAGATCCTATGGAATACTACTCAGCTATTAAAAACAAGGAATTCCCGAATGGCCTGCAGGTTCCCAGAGAATGCCCACTAGGGTTGAAGGCAGGGACAGATTGATGGGTCGAGGGGCTGCAGGGGCTTAGAGATTGGAGAGGAAGGTCTATATGGCCCACTGAAGATAGGGTAGGGAGGGAGGGGACGTAAAAAGTGGTATGCTACAGAACAGCAGCTGCAGCCAAGACAACGAAAGTTGGAAGCCAGAAAGAGGTGAAGACCTGGAGTTAGCTTATGTGCTACCATGGCAGGAATGGCAGGAATGACGTGGAGGTTTCCAGAGAATGCTCACTAAGAGTGAGGAGATAAGATCATGGGATGAGTGGGTGGGGGAAACCTCTGTGATCCAATGAAGATTAATCCAGGAGGAGGCAGGGCCTGGAACCAGTAGCCTGCTTCAGAGCTAGGCATGAGACTGGAGTGATAGAGCTGGAAAAGAGGCAGACATGGTGAAGACTTGCCTTTAGCCTACTTGCTTCCCTGCCTGGCTTGGATCCTGCATTCCTGTTTTAATAAAAACCCAACAAAACTGTTTATCAGAAGCACAACTTCAACAGCATCAGTTTCACAGACCGTCTCGGGGAAGAACCCATTATTCAGTCAGCAGCCTAACTACAGGGCTGTGAACACCAGCTTTGGATGATCGTCAGAATGAATCTAATGTCCCAATGAATTCATTGAGATTGTTACAGTGTAAGTCATATGACTACATTATTAAGTATTCTGATATGTCCTGTTAATATGGTTCAAGTTGTCCTGTTCCGCTTTAATGACTAAAGGAGAAGTCAATGTATCTCTAATTTAAAGATTCTTCTCAACTCCAGATAATCTATTAAATAGTTTAAAACATTCTCCTTGGAAAGCATCTGCTTTTCAGCACCTTCATCTCATCTATTTTATTTTGCTTGCCTTTCAGAGGCAATGATAGTCTTCCTCTGTGTGTAAGATGAGCTCACAATTGTCATTGTCTTGCCTCTCCAGTGCTGAGGTTGGAGGCTTCCAGTCCCATGCTCATGTCCAATTGTGTTTTTTGTTTCTCTTTTCTTAATGTATTTTCTCATGGATAAATTCTGTCTTCTCACTTTAATTCTCATTGGCAGCTATCATATTGAACCAGGATTCCCTCACCCTTGTATTTTAGGGGCTGGGGGAAAACTCAAATACCTCCCTTAAATTGGAGACTACTGCAAAATCTAACAAATTATATTAAAGTTTATTAAAATTAGTTCATTCTCATTCACATTTAATTAACTATCTTAATAAGTGGTTATGGAGGACATAAAATAAACAATCAAACAAGTAAATTCCTGTCCTCATATTGCTTATAATGTCTAAATATGTTTCTGTGCCAATAAAACAAAAAAATAATTTATTAGGAAAATGGCTATCAGTGATTCATTAAAATTTAATTATTTGCCTTCACTGTACCAGACTTGCAAGATGTTGCCTTAATTAAACATTAGAGCAAGTCTATCAATTCTTATAAAAAAATATTCCACAGAGGTAAATATCTTACCAAGAGCATATTGCAATGTTTTTGAAAATTATTGTTAGATTACAGGCTGAACTAGTTTAAGAAGTAAGAATATGGTGATATGCAGTACTGTAAGAAAAGAAATTTAGGATGATTTTGAATACAAAAATTTTAACATCTGGTATGTGAGAGGCAACTCTAAATCTAATACTGTTTACTGTGACTAATTTGCTTTTTATTGCAGTCTGCCTGTCCTGTGATATAGAAATCACAATATTTTAAAGTATGTTTCTATTAGTAGTTATTAAATATGAACCACTATAATGTTTTCTTTTATGATAAATCAAGAATTTGTGAGTCACAGAGTGACTCAGTATAGAAAACCACACCCTTCCCTTCTCAATAGTAGTGTGCCCATGGCAACTACAGCCAAGTAGAGAAAATAAAATCTTATGCCAATCTTAATCTTCAGGGATATGACATTTGGTTATATGTAGGGAAAGAAGACTAGTGCTCATAAAATCAAAACTGAAATGTGTTGTAATATACTTCATCTCATCTGAAAAACAAATACCCAGACTTCAATTCTGAACTTAGGTAGTTTTTTCTAAAACTACTTTCAAAAGGCATTATTTAGGTGGATGATGCCAAAAGTTTATTCTCAATTAATTCATTCTTTATTATTTCTTCCTGTTATTATAAAATATTTTTAAAAGAAAAAGAAAAATGAGCCCAAGTAAGAATGAGATCAGAGTAGAAATCATTGGATGCCTGATTCAATGAGTGAGATTGCCTATATTACTAAGATTAATTTTGTTTTCTAGGTACCTTGTAGCCACGTGAAAAATTCCCTCCTCGAGGCCTATCATTGATCACTACAAATTTTAAGCATTAAAAGAAAAGAAGTTCAAGTCTGTAGTATAGATTTCTCAACAGTTTGCCTATTTGATACTTTTAAAAATGAATTTATTATTTCTGTTGTTCATGTTATTGCATTATGAAAGTCTAACCTCCAAACTCTGTAAAAGTGTTCACACATACACACACACACAGAGAGAGAGAGAGAGAGAGAGAGAGAGAGAGAGAGAGAGAGAGAGAGAGAGAGAGAGAGAGAGAGAGGGAGGGAGGGAGCAAAACAGAGAGACAGAAACAGAGAGAAAGATAGACACACAGACAGAAATACCTGTCTCCTCTTTTCCTTCAAATAAGATTGGACACCATTGAAAACTTGAAGTTCAATTTTTTAATTAACCTTTAAGATGCATTTTTAGATTGTTAAATTTTTAAGTATCATCAATGGCAAATGAGGACAATATAGAGAAAAATGGAGTGAGCATTATTTTGTTTTGTTTTAGGTTTTGGATTTTTGGTTTTTTGAGATAGGGTTTCTCTGTGTAACATCCCTGGCTGTCCTGGACACACTTTGTTGTCCAGGCTGGCCTCAAATTCACAGAGATCCACTTGCCTCTGACTCCTGAGTGCTGGGATTAAAGGCGTGCGCCACCACAGAGTAAGCATTCTTAAAGTTACGAAGAATCATTTTGGAAATGGCTTTCAGTGCAAAGTTATCTGAGTAAACAAATAGTCTAGAAAGCAGACTAGTCAAGTACACTTTTTAGTAAAGCATTAGAATACTATTCCAAGTCACATACAGAAACTGTACATTGACAAACTTGAAAACCATTTTACAATGCATTTTATGTTTCTATTCTAGAATTTAAAGTACATGATTATAAATGTAAAGTATTTTGTGTGTAAGTTATTTTCAAACAACAGCTCGGGAGAACACATCACACTGCTATTTCTCTCTCTCTCTCTCTCTCTCTCTCTCTCTCTCTCTCTCTCTCTCTCTCTTTCTCTGTCTCTGTCTCTCTCTTTCTCTCTCTCTCTCTCTCCCTCCCTCCCTCCCTCCCTTCCTCCCTCCCTCCCCCCCTCTCTCTGTGTGTGTGTGTGTGTGTGTGTGTGTGTGTGTGTGTGTGTGAGTGTGTATTTTTCTATGAGTGCATATTTCTAGTGAGCATTTGAGTGATTAAGTGAGAGAAATAATTAAATAATATTCACCAACAACTTAGAAATAATGTGGATTTTTAGCAAAAGCACTGGGCCAGGGTTTTACAGCTTCTTTCCATCTCATAGTATTTTCAATTTGACCATGTCTCTCTGTTCTCCATATTTTAAATACAGGAATTGAACTGCATTAACTTATACTTTAAATTGCCTTCATCCAAAATTGAATCTGGCTCTCCTTTTCTCATAATGTTTTAAAATTACTTGCTAGAACATTATGATAGGCAGATTTGGGCACAGGGGTCCCACTCAAACTAAGGCACCAGCCAAGGACAATACAGGCGGTAAACCTTTAACCCCTACCGAGATCTAGACAATGGACAGAACACTCTCCACAGTTGAGTGGAGAGTGGGATATTACTTTCTCACATAATCTGGTGCCTCACCTTTGACCATGTCCCCTGGAGGGGGAGACCTGGTGGCACTCAGAGGAAGGACAGCAAGGTATCAAGAAGAGACTTGATACCCTATGAACATATACAGGGGGAGGTAATCCCCCTCAGGAACAGTCATAGGGGAGGGGAATAAGGGGAAAATGGGAGGGAGGGAAGAATGGGAGGATACAAGGGATGGGATAACCATTGAGATGTAACAAGAATAAATTAATAAAGGTGAAAAAAAAAAAAAAAGGAATCCTCAACCACCAAAAGTGAACACACAAATGAAACAAAAACCAAGGTCTTAGAATAGACAAAGAGAACAAGAGAAAAGAAGAGCAAACCATCCTTCAAATATATGTTCCAGTGACAGTGTGTTATCAACACTAAGAATGTCACCTCTAATCTAAAACATAATTATTAAACACTATCTTCCTGACTGCATCAGTTACTTTGCTGGTAAAAAACATGCAACAGGAATCAATTTAAGGAAGGAAGGATCAGTCTGTGTGGCTTACAGTGGGAGGAGATGAAATCTATCTCATGGAGTAGCAGTGTAAAAATTTTTCTTGAAGTCATGCTGGCCCCAGAGACTAGCTTCTTTTATTGAGACTCTGTTTCATAATGTTTCCAAAGCCTTCCAAATATACTGTTACTAGTTGGGGGAAATCAAGGTTAAAATATATGACCATATAAGGAATATTTCACATTAAAGCCAAAATAACAATTTCAGGTTAGTTCTAATGGAATGGCAACTGATCATGAAGAAATAGGCTCAGGGCTGGCTAGGTGGCTCAGACAGTAAAGGTGCTTGCTCCTACCTGACAGCCTGAGTTTGATTTTTGGAACCCACATAATGTCGAGAGAGTATTGACTGTTCTGATCTCTACTCATATGTTGTGGCATATGTACACTGACACACATACCCAACCCCCCCCACACGTAAATAGTGTAAAAGTAACTTAAAATATTCCAAAAAAGAAACAATTATAAATATTATCATTATGAATAGTTCAAAATTAACTTTAGAAATTTAGAATACAGATACTTCACAGAGTGTTATAAATTGAGCATATAGAAAGCGATATGGTATAATCACAGTCATTGTGTGTTTACACATGTGCACATGTTGGTGTGTGTGTGAGACTTAGAGTTTGGAGGTCAGAAACTGATGTCAGGTATCTTCTGTCACTCATCCTTTTCTTTCACTTTTTGATTATTTTGGGGCGGGGCGGGGTTTGAGACGTTTTCTCTGTGTAGCCCTGACTATCCTGGACTCGCTTTTTAGACCAGGCTGGCCTTGAACTCACAGCGATCCACCTTCCTCTGCTTCCCAAGTGCTGGGACTAAAGGCATGCACCACCACTGCCCCGGCTTCTTTTGCTTTTTGAAAGAGGGTCTGTACTGACCTAGATGGTGCCCATTGGCTTCAGTAGCTGCTCAGGAACACCCAGTCATGTTCTCGTTTCTGCCTAGTCATCAGTGGGATCACATAAATAAGGTGTCAGATAGAGTTTTTGTGGAACCCAGAAATCCGATCAAGGGCACTGGCTTGTGCTTGTGCACAAAGCAACATATTTACTGAGTTGACTCGCCAGTTTCACTCGTATTCTTCTACATTATATCTTTTTAAAAGCGTTTTTACTATAATTCATTCAGTTTATATCTTGTTATCCACTCACTTGTATCTTCGTTACCACGCCCCCCTCCCTCTTTTGCCCTATTCCCCTCTCCTAGACCTCTGAAAAAAGGGGACCTCCTCCCCCATCATCGTAGTGCCACAGCCCATCTTGTTTCATCTGAACAGATGGCTTCCCCTCCCTCTGTGTGCTGCCAGGCCACCACACCAAGAGGAAGAACTAGAAATGATCATCCTGAGTGAGATAGCCCAGATCGAGAAAAACGTACACGGTATTTACTCACTTATAAGTGAATATTAGCCCAACATATACGTCCTCTGAGAGTCTCCACTCAGCGGGGTACTGGGACAGAAGCTGGGACTCGCTGTTGGACTCCAGGTGAGAGGGGTATGGAAGACCGGGGGGGGGTGCTGGGGGGGCGGAATAGAAGGACCCAGAGGGTTCAGGAGCCCCACACAAAGACCATTAAGGCGGGCAGATCTGTACAGGGGCTGGGGGGAGGGTGCTGTGCAAACTGCTGTACCAAACAAGGACAATGCATGCAGTAAACCTAGACCTCCTGCTCAGATCTACATTATATCTTACACACAGATTTTTCTCCTGGGCTCCAACAAATGGATCTATAAAACTGAAAAGAGGGAACATAAATCTGTCAGTTTAGAAATAATGGGTTGTACATTTCATTCAGCTTATGTAAATATAGCTTTTCTCTATTGATTCATTTTCCCTGATCGGGATAATAAAGTAATTAGAATAATGCCTAAGGGGCTTTAGTGTGTGCGTTTGTTACTGTAAGATTAGGAGAAAACATGAAGTTAAAATTTGTATGTATTATAAACATACAATATATGCATATTTATTTTAGCATTAACATTAAGCAAGTCATTAATAAGTTAGGATGTTTAATATTAAAAAAATAAGTTTGTTTTCAAAATATAGACCTGTTTCACACATATTTAAGAAAGAAAAACTTCACATTTTGCAATAATTTAGATAAATAAGCATATTAGAAACTCTTCTGCATAGTATGCTACTTTCTAAGAAATATATTTTTAATAAACAAATAATCAACTTTGGATTGTACATTGC
The DNA here is from genome assembly GCF_964271855.1 of Acomys minous. Classification (NCBI taxonomy): domain Eukaryota; kingdom Metazoa; phylum Chordata; class Mammalia; order Rodentia; family Muridae; genus Acomys; species Acomys minous. Next base: position 32,607,174 of record NC_140487.1, read on the forward strand.
AAGAGTTGCTAATCGTAGTTTCACTAAGATTCCCAATTACACTTACATTACTATCCAAATTTCTAGCTTTTTTCAGATACTATACATGTGCTCACTACTAAAACACAATTTATTTAATTTATAGTTTAATTATAATTTTTGAAAGGAGAGTTGTAGCATTTGTAAAGTGCAGAATTATAATTGGTATAATAAATATTCAATATGTAAGAGTTTATAAATTCTCAGTTCCTTTTCCTAAAAGAAAATAAATATGATGTCCATAATTTAATACGTTGTAATTATATACCTTATCAAAATGCATGTGGTTGTAAATTTGACACTAGGGCAATACTAAGACCCTTAGGAGGTGGAGCCTACTGACATGTTAGGCCATTGGAGAAATGGCTTTGAAGAGAATATTAGGATTCTGGTCTTCTTTGTTTTTGGTACACTATGACAAAATCAGCAGATTTCACTACTGATATCTTGTTTTGTCCCTATTAACAAGGGCCACCTGAACCTGAATTTGAATTCTCGAGAATGTGGGCCAATATAAATATTTCTTCTCTTTTTACTCGATTATGTCACATTTTATTATATGGAACAACAGAGTATTAACTAACACAATACTACAGTTCATTAGGCACAGCTAATAAACCAACACCCTGATTCTTAAGTAAAGCCTATGCACTTTCCTGTCTAGCCTCCTTTATTTTGGTTCCTGAATCCCACGTAGGGTCTTAAACTTACCAGTCACATCATCTCAGGTTGTTCTGGCCTATAAGCTACTTCTCTGCTTGTGCTTGCCTGGAGTGTTTGTAGAATTACATATCAGATATTTGGCAGAATGTCCGCTAACGTGTCTGTCATATATACATTTCTCATAATAACATAGATATAAACTATTAGCATAACCTTTTACAATGTGGTTTTGTTTTATAATATATCAATTTATTGTGTTATAATTTTTTGAGAACTTTATATATGAGTACTGGTATTACATCACTCTCCGCCCCTCCTTAAGCATTTATCATGTACATCACCCCAAATTCACTCTTTCTTATTTACTATCATTGTTACATATACATACATGCATGCATACATGCATGCATATGTATACACATACATGCATGTACATATAATCTATGCAGCCCATTTAGTATAGTTTATATGCACACATGTTCGGGTCTTACCACGTAAAATTGGACATCCATTGCAGGGGCTCAGCCATGGAGGGCACTAAGTCTTCCCTCTCACTGACCCACTGATATCCCATAGCTCTTCTTTTTTTGTCCCAATTTTTATTATAATTTATTCACCTTACATCCTGACTGTAAACTGTAATCCCCTCGATCTTTTATGTCTGTTCCCACCTTCCCTTCTGCCTTTGCCCTATTCCTTTCCCCTAGACCTCTGACAGGTATTTCTCCTCCACCGTCTGATGACAGCCTATCAGGTCTCATCTAGATAGCCAGCGTCTCCTTCCTATGGGTTCCCACAGGGCCCCTCCGCCAGGGAGAAGTGATCAAACTGTGGGCACCAGAGTTCCTGTCAGAGGTAGTCCCCCACTCTCCCCTCCTTCCCCATGTGGAGAACGAGCTGTCCATTGGCTACATCTGAACAGCACTGTAGGTTCTCTGCTTGCAAGGTCCTTGGTTGGAGCATCAATCTGTGCCACAACCCAAAACTCTTTTTTAGGGATGGGAAGATCACGTACACATATGAAACATGTTTTCCCTACTTCGTGGCATATTTCTGCTTCTATCTTATTTTCAAATACCATCTCATTTCTGGTATTTTCTTTGTATACCAAAACCAGTGTTTATCTCAAACTCTTAGTTCTGATGGTGAGTTTGTAGCCTGAAAGCCTAGTCCTGTAGGGAACCTTTATCCAGCCCTACCTCCAAGCTATCATAAGGACAAACCATTCTCTTGTTCTTTGCACTTGGCTATCTGTGATAACTTGTGTTTGTTCTACACTTCTCAGAAATCCTTTGATAATAAACTATTTCTGTGTATCACATGTCCTATGGAAATGCTGAATGAGCTTTCAACAAAAATTGGACAACAAAGAGAGGTCTTTATTTGAGATGTGTGGAATACGTTGAAAAGTGGAGGGGAAATATCGAAAGAAATACCACAATTCTTTAAAAGAAAAACAAAACTTGTTCTTGGTTAACAAAGACTGGGAAACATCCTATAACTTCTTTCCTTGAACTTGGCTAAGCAAAACAGTTCTTCACCAACACTCGATGACTGAGGATCTGCTGAGGTGGTGTCATTGCATTTCAGGGTTGCGTATGTGTGGAAATCGCCATCCCTGGTGAGTATACAACAGAGATACAGGGTGGATGCATATCCACCGGTGGAGTAATTTGCCTGAAGTTCACAGGAAAAAAAAACAAACTGAACAAACATTTAATGTTTAAAAATTAGAAAATTTCCCTACCATATAAAACATTCTCCAAAGTTATTTTAATTATTTTGGAAATATTCTTATCTATAGCAACCTATACAAATATATTCTACTGTTCTCATGTTTTGTAATATATTCCATATAAAGTTAAATGGAGCATTTTAGAAAATAAATAACTACTTTTGAACCCAGTAGGTAATAATTTATAAAAGTTATGGAATCTCATTATGGAATAATAACTAAAGAATGAATAATCTAAGTTGTTCAACCTTTTGACTATTACAAAGTTATACAAAATTTTAATGTATTACTAATAAAGACAGAAGGTATATTCTTTTTCAATTCCTGAAGCTCTCTATTTTTTCACCATTTTTCATAAAAGCACTGGCAACATTAATAAGAATAACCAGAAAATTTAGTGAAAAATGTTAGTTACAGAAAAAGACACATTTCTTCACTCAAGGTCAATGTTGTTGACAAGTATTCACACTTTGTGTTTATTAAATTTGTTCTTAATAAGAAACTAATAAATATCAGTCCATAAGAATCCAAGAATAATTTGTTTTTCTAAAGTGTTGATCAACTCAATTGACTTTTTTGACACTATTTTGCAGTTACTTCTCTATAAGAGGCCATTGTCTCCTCCCAGCTCTTGCCGTCTTAGTTGGAAACATGTTTCACGTATAAGCTATGCACAGGAATATTGCAGTAGTATTGGATTTTTGCATCATTGGCCTTCTGTCAGCAATTGCCACCAAGTCCAGATCCATACCACTGGTTTCTGGTGAACCAAACACCCAGGAGGTTTTCAAGCATAAGTATTTGTGTGTGGAGCGAAATATTTATTTGCTGTAGTTAATTTACTGCAAAGAGAATCAGAGGCAAGGCCTTCCTTGGACAAGCATCAGTCTAAGCTGGTCTGTAAAGAAGAGGATAACAGCCAGGGAGCAGGAAGGAGAAGCAGTTGGCATCCAGGGAGAGTGAGAAGCCTAGAAGAGACAGCTAGCGAGAATGTCAATGATCTTGTGGTGTTCCAAATTCCACTGGCAGTTGCTACACCTTTAGTCATTTTAATCCACTAACAATTATTTGCATCCTTAAAGTTAAACCTCTTTTCTAAGCCTCCTTTAAATGAGATTTTGGTCCATGTAACTTAATCTAAGGCTAAATTATCAAGAAAGTCTCATTTTAGCAGAAGGATCTTTGGCAGTGGGAGGTTCATTTCTGAGCTGATTATCTGTAGTTTCATTCTCTGTAGAAAAATGTAAGCTTACCTTTCCTTAGACCATACAATATTGCTTACAACATATTTTCCTTTTGATTCAAAACATTTAACTATCTGTCTTTATTTAAATGAGAAGATTATCGCAAGGAATTTTGGAGAAACAAGTTAAATATAAAATTTTTGTTACGAACTATGCATATTATAGCATTTATGCCTTTATTTGTAAAGCACTGTAGTTTGACTGACTCATTATAAGTACTCCAACCTCCAGGACCACTTTACTTCAACAGATGAATATGCAGAGACCATTGAGTCCCTCACGGCTGGGAGTGCCTGTCAGCACACAGCACTGACTTTCTCAGTATCTTAGTCTTACAAATGCCCTGGACGATTGTGAGGTATGAGGGAGTGAGGCTCCTCGTCTTGTAATTCTCTCCTGACACCTCCTTGCCAATGACTTTATTACAAAACTTCCTAGCCACATCCAAATTCATGCAGCAGATTGTGCTAAGTATCACCTTTGTTCTTCCTGAGTTGGTTCTTCCTTGTCTCTCACTGCTTTTCCCTTAAGCAAAGCAGACAAAATGGTCTGGAGTTTTCTTGATTGCAGTGTGGTGCCACCTCAGTGCCCTGGTCCATCTCCTTTCCAGGCCATTATATTGACATTAACATCATAGATTCTTCACTTTAATCTAGCTGTTACGAACGACAGCAACCCAGGGAAGATTCTTATGACACACACCATCTGACATTATGGGATCTAATGACACAGCTTTCCCCACCAAATATCAGACAATCTCTCCCTTCTTGTTGTTTTCAGCCCATGAATGAGCCTCAGAAGCAACCAAGAATGAACTAGCATACAAGGTTCACGTCTCCCATTTTACTTTAATAGTTCATTTCTACCATGGACTATCTTTCCAATTAATTCCCATATCTTTTCTGACTTCCTAATACTCCTTAGCTAAACAGTAGGACTTAGTTCATTTTTATTAACATGTTATTTCTATTATCATAGATGCTGCATTATATTATAATTTATGCACACACACACACACACACACACACACACAGATGGAGAGGGGGGGGGGAGAAAGAGAGAGAGAGAGAGGGAGAGAAAGTGGTCTCCAAATAGTTGTTTAAAAACAGTCTAAAGTCACTTTGTACTTTTAAATATTAAATTTAACTGGTTCTTCAAATAACAGAAAAGAAGTTCCAGAGAAATACGGTTAGGCAGTTGATAAACATTATTACTAAAGTATTTCATACCATTAACTCATTTTAAGTTCATTCACAGAACATAATATTTCTGCTGAAACTCTATGAGAATGAATTAAAAAATTTAACCTTTTATAAAAATACCACAAAATGAGCTATCAACATGGTCCTTGCACACCTTTTAAATGACTGTGTAAGGAAAGTAACACAGTTTATGTCAGCACTTTTCTTTTTCTGTTACATGGCACTAAATTTGATGTGATTGATTACTACCTTAATTACAAGTTTTATATAGCATTACAGAGGTCTGCAATGCTGATGTAATGCTGGTTTTTATTGTGTGAAAGTTGATATTCCCTGTTATAAAGCACATTTTGCATGATTGCATATGTCATGACAAATAACTTTTTTGATCATCAAAATACAAAAATAGATAAAACAAAATTTAGCTTCTTAAATCAAAACTATAATTAATACCTTGCCTTTTGTCTTTCTCATATTCTTGGGGAGGTAGTTTTTCAAAAAGTGTTCCCCTGTATAGCCCTGGCTATCCTGGAATTTGTCCTGTAGACAAGGATGGCCTTGAACTTAGAGATCTACCTGCCTCTGTCTCCTGAGTGCTGGGATTAAAGGTGTGCACCACCATTGCCTAGCTATTTGTTTATTATATGCATCCATAATTTTTGTAACAAGTATATTTAAAAGAAAGTTAGATGTGTTTGTGAATTATTCAAATTATATTTAGTTATAATAGTAATAAATCTTGTTAAGATAAACGAAATTCTTGAGAATGCTTGTTTTAAATAAGGAATGCAGGTAATTATCCTAATTATTCTCACTCATCATGCGAACTGTCTCTCTTAACCTTGACTTCAGAATGCTATTCTGTGAAAGTAAGCAATATGATATCACATTCTTTGGGGGTGTAGGTTGCTATTAACTATTAAAGAACAAGGAAGCAGAGAAGCAAACAGTACCTGTAACATGATTTGTATATCGATGTTTCTACTAGAATTATTTAGTATAAAAAGTCATTATAGAGTATATTATTTTCTCAGGAAATAATTCAAACACAACTTTTCATGGTAACTTTCTTGTGGAGAGCCACAGATAGCAGCGCCCCCTGTTGCTTCACCGGCGCAATGCACCCCCTTTTGGGCATGCGCAGTGAGAAAGCCTTTTGCGCATGCGCAGTGAGAAAGCCTTTTGCGCATGCCTGAAGGCATGGCGTGAGGTGGTGTGATTCAAACCAGCCATAGTGTCAGGTGGTGTGACCTGACAAGGCATGGCGTGAGGTGGTGTGATCCGAATGCACCAACCAGGAGTGGCGACGTGGCAGTTTCTGATAGGACAGGCACACTATAAAAGGTTCTGTGGGAGCTTTTCCTGGGGTCACTCCAGGATCCTGAATAAAAACTGCTGCAAGAAGAATTCCCGGTGTTGGTGTCTTTCCTGCTGGACATGAGCGGCATCGGCACTTTCTGTTTGTATCTTTGGCACAGCCAACAGAGTATGCAATGTTACACACAAGGTGGCAAATAAAACTTTTAAAATTAAAAATAAAACCTAAATTTTTAAATCCTTATATGAACATCTTAAATATATTCAGTATTCATAATGATTTTAAAAAACTGTTGAGCACTAAATCTCTGATTTAAATTTATAAATCTTTCTGGAGGAAACCTTCAGAATGACTACTTATATTTAATGTAGCATTAAATATAAATGCTTATTCCTTATTTTACAAGAGAAAAGATTTAGTGTCCCGAGCACAATAAAAAATTTCCAAGCATGAACAGCAAGAGACTACAGCATAAAATAAATTTACCTCTTTTCTATTTTTACATGTAGCATTGCTTTCTTTACCTTACTTCACAATTTACCTTTTCAAAATTCATACTTATCAATGCACACACACACACACACACACACACACACACACACACATTCATACTTATCTTCAGAAAGTGACATAAGTGAAAGAAATATATCACTTGATACAAGCAAATTTATGTCAAATCATTTACTAAAATTATATCATGACATTATTCTAAAGGCAATGAATTTATAGTCTGATCAGATTCCAATCATTGTCATGAGTCTAAGGGGAAAGCATCTTGAAATGAAAAAATCGTAAAGATGAATGCTTAGTAAGCATCAGTAGCCAACCAAGGTAATTATTACAACTAGGTAAGCTATTTTCTCTGACTTGTGCTAGACATATAATAACTTCTAATAACTCAAGCTCAATATAGTTTCTCTCCAAGCATTATATTTTGAAATGGCTGGTGACTTGAAAGGTTTAATTAAACTATTAATTTCGGCATAGCTTTAGTATTGGATTCATCTGTATTTCCATAATAATATAATCTTTTTCTTTGGAGAGTTATAATAAATTATTAATAATTCTGGTTTAAGCTGAACTTACATATACATAAGATTTAAATATATTTTGTCTAAATTACCCTTTGAGAACATTGGGTACCTTTTGAATATTAGAGGTAATAGTGGTTTCTCAGATTACACAGATGATAATTTATGACAATCAAATCTAAACAATTAAGTTTTTCACCTGGCAGTTCATTTTGTTCTTGCATTGTTTCTGCACTAAGCTCGCTGCTAGACCAATAGCCACACTTAGCAAGTCTCTACCTCCAGCTCAACCCGATCTAACTCCTCCCACAGTCCAAAGAATCCAGTCTGCTAAATGATATTTTGATTGAAATATTTCTTCACATACTGAATTCCAAATTTCATGAAAAGTGTAATCTAAGCCTGCAGTCTCTGCTTCCCAAATGCATCTCTCAGAACTAGTCTTCACTTAAGCTATTTAAATTTTTAGACAGGTAGTTTAAGTATGATAAAAAGTGACAATACTTAGCTTGAAATGATGTGCAATTCTCATAATTACTTGCATCAGCTGAATCATCCATACAAATGGAAACAGTAAAGAGGTTTTAATTATAAATGAAGTATTCCTTCAATAAGTATCCAACTTGAGCAACATTATTAAAAGTAAGCTGAATCTACACGTATCTCATATGTCTTAATTCTAACACCGAAGGAGAAGGATTCTTTAAAAAGTCATGTTTTATGGATGGCTTCATGGCAGTTCTCTTCCCTTTGAGAGCCTACTGTGATACAGAATAATGACTTGTCATGGAGCAAGGGTGAGGTCATTGTCCTACACAGAAACTGTATCTAGAAAATATTGAACTGTTTGAGGATTGTGATTAACTAGAATGAATAAAACTTAACTGTAAATTTTAAAAATTTTATTAATTTATTTATATTACATCTCAATGGTCATCCCATCCCTTGTATCCTCCCATTCCTCCCTCCCTCCCATTTTCCCCTTACTCCCCTCCCCTATGACTGTGACTGAGGGGGACTTCCTCCCCCTGTATATGCTCATAGGGTATCAAGTCTCTAAAATTCTAATCAATCAAGTTTTATTCACAATTAAGTCTAATATGAATTTTAAAAGAATAAAGAGATGGGGTGAAACCATTGTCAAATGCATCGTCATTCCGTCCACGAGAACACTGGACATATGAGCTCACTCTTCTCTGTTAGTGTTGCAATTGTGTCATTAAGATGTATTTTTTTTACAAGTTTTCCAAGACAGGTAGGTCTAAACATAGCTCTATTAATTGGATTTTTATCAAATAGCTAAGAAGTAGTACATTTGGGCCTCTATTGTCTTAAGGCTATGTCTTCCCATGCATTGTATGTTACAAGTCAGACTTGGAGATGACAGGTTTTCTGGAATATAAGATACCACTATATGATGAGTGAAGAGTATATTTAATAGAGTCCAACTACCAAGTAACTTGATATTTGTACAGCTTAAAATACTAGGTATGTGTTTCACAGGAGTCTGACTCCAGACAGAGAAAGACAAGAATGAACAAAACTCATATGGAAACCAGCTTCGGGTTCCTATTATCCAGAGAAGAACTACTTGGGCAACTTCAGCAAGTACGTCATGCTAAGCCCAAAGCCTCAGCTGTCAGTTTAGGTTTAGTAAAATTTATTAAAATGATTTTAATGTCAGAGAGTCTGGATCCAAGGAATTCCAAGTTATCTTGCCATGACCACAGAACCGGTCATGTATCTGTTTCTAGAAATATGGCAGCCTTCTTCTGAAAGAAAAAAAAAGTGTCCGTCCTGCATGTCTCAGTCTTTATTAAGTAGAAAACAGGCTTACGTTCAACATACTCAGATGGCCAGTGGCTGTTGTGTATGGGTGTGTTTGGTGCCCTGTACAAATTCAGAAGTTAAGTTTGAGGCTACCATTTGCATTTTTAGATGTTTTGATAGCCAAGCAGGAAACTCATAATATATTTAATACAGAAAAACAGTACAGAAGCCATATTCTATCTCACTGTAGTCTACTCCTTGTCACCTCTGCTTACGTGCCAGGTTTTTAAACCAGGAACTCCTGGTATTCATTTTTTCATCTCATAATAGATTGTTTTATTTAGTGATGGACAGAATGACTTTCCAGTATTAGATAACCCCATCTCGCCCTACAACACATAGTTCAATTGTATGGCTCACTGAAAGAGAAAAAGCTACTAGAATCGGTGTGTTTCTCACCAATCGTAACTAAATATCTCTCAAACACATATTTGAGTTGAATGATCCTTTGCAAAGAACCATTTGTTAAAACCAGGCATGATTTTCATCAATTGCTAAAGAGTATTCACAGAGGAGTTGTTCACTCCATTAAGCCTCAAAGGCCTTTCTGCAGATGTCACAGTCCCTTTGTCCCAGCTGGAAGGCGACTGACTCAGCAATTCTATCTTCTCCTGCTTCAAATGCTGGAACAAATTAGACTGACAATTACCCTTGATCCCAAATTGCACCCCTCCATTCCAGTTGTCTCTCCTAGTACTTTCTCCTTCCATCTCTCCCCACCTCATTCCTCCTTCCCCACCTCTCTCAGTCCACCTTCATTATCCATTCTTTTTCTCCTTTCCAGCGAGATCCATGCATCCCTTCCTGAGCCCTCCTTGTTGCTTAGCTTCTCTGTGTCTGTGGATTGTATCATGACCATCCTTTACTTTGCAGTTAATATCCACTTATAAGTGAATACATACCATGTGTGTCTTTCTGGGTCTTGGCTATCTCACTCAGGATGCTTTTAGGTTTTGTTTTTTGTTTTTCTTTTTTTAGTTTTATTCATTTGCCTACAAATTTCATGATATTATTTTTAATAGCTAAATAATATTCTGTCATGTAAATGTATTGCATTTTTCTTGTACTTTCTTTGATTGAGGAACATCTAGGTTGTTTCTAGTTTATACCTTATGAATAAAAGGTGATGTCAGCAGACATGAGCAAGTTTTTTTGTGTGTTATAGAATAGAGGGTCTTTTGGGTGTATGCTCAGGAGTGGTAGAGCTGGGTCTGGAGGTCGATCAATTCTCAATTTTCTGAGAAACAGTCATATTGACTTCCAAATTTGCTATGTAAGTTTACACTTCTATCAGCAATGGAGGAGTGTTCCTCTTGCTCACCATCTTCATCAGCATGAACTGTCACTTGTGTTTTTGATCTTATCCATTCTGACAAGACCCTGGTTTTTTAAGGCATTTGAATCATCAAAAAATGGACATTGTATATTGTGATATCTATACACTTAAGAAATTTCCTTCAAATGTTGCAACTAGACTTCAGATCAGTGGAAGATGTAAAGATGTGGAACTTTGAAACATAAAGACATTTTTAAAGTGTTAGGGTAATAGAATAATATCCCAAATACTGCAGCCGTTCTGGCATATTCTGAAATGCAGTATGAGTTGGTTTAGTTGATATTTAAGATGTTCCTGAGGAAGAACATGGGGGTGAAGATTCAAAAGCAAAAATCAGTTGATGGAAGTCAGACCCCACTCTCCACTCAACTGTGGAGAATGTCCTGTCCATTGGCTAGATCTGGGCAGGGGTTTGAAGTTTACGGCCTGTATTGTCCTTGGCTGGTGCCATAGTCCCCTGGATGGGGAGGCCTGGCGGCACTCAGAGGAAGGATAGCAGGCTACCAAGAAGAGACTTGTTACCCTATGAGCATATACAGGGGGAGGAGGTCCTCCTCAGTCACAGTCATAGGGGAGGGGAGTAAGGGGAAAATGGGAAGGAGGGAGGAATGGGAGGATACAAGGGAGGGGATAACCATTGAGATGTTAAAATGAATAAATTAATAAAATAAAATAAAAAAACAGTTGGTGGACATGTAACCACAAAGGAAGTAGTTTCCACATGGAGACCCCAATGTGCATGGTGTCTACCCTTAAAATCTCAGTAGGAGTATTCAAGTTTAAAAACAAGCAAGTATTTTTTAACTGTTTGGAAAAAAAAACATAAAGTTTATGCTTGAGTTCCACATCACATTTTAAAACCATTTGATCTCTATTCAAGAGTAGCTATTTAAACTTATTATATACCCAAGTAGATGACACCATCAACCTTGGACACTTTTGACTTCGCTCCAGTGAGTTCCTCTCCACTCTACATGTGTCTCCAGAGGCTTCTCCATCAGTTACTTAACAATGCCTTGGATGTCATGATGTTCATTCCATAACTATGATAAAAGTGTGAAGTGATGTTCTCTGAAGAAACTGCATTTCTATCAAAAGTTCTGCAAACTGCCTGACCTCAGTTGCCTGAAACACCATCACTATAGAGATGGAATGCTGAAAATCAAGAGCTAAAATTACCTTGGGGTATCTTGGGCCTTTTAATAACCATTTACTCTAACTTTGGTATCTGACCTGATGACTGATAAATAAATCTTGGAATGTAGCACTCAGCTTCACGGACCTCTCTAACTCACAACATCTGAAACCCATAGATTTCTCTGCTTTGTTTTAGCCTCGTTAGTCCATGCTCCAGCCAATGGAACTGGTAAATACATTGCTTTATGACTTTCGTTTTGTCGATGAGTCTCCGAGGTCATGTTTTATCTTACGCAGTGGAGCATGCCAGCCAAGGTAACTTACCATGTTCTGTGGTCATGATCACTTTTATTTGGCTCAGAATACCTTATTTTCTGTTTTTATGCTGTATATTGATAATAATGTGAATTTGATAAACATTTATGTGAGTTCAATCAGAGCACAGTTAATAAATAAGTGTAAATGTTCTATAAATATCTGCATTTCAACAGGGAAGCAAATGCACTATGTAAAATAAGAAGAAGCTGGAGATGCAGGTAACATTAAAACTCAGTTCACAGAATAAAATAAATTAATAGACATCTGGTGTATTGGGCATAGTATATTTGGCATAGTGGACATCCAGTCTGGAGTTCGTTTCTAAGATTATAAATACAGCTAGTTTTGCTTTTACATTTTCCGTAGGTTTTGAGAAATGGCCATAACTTCTTATACTCATAACTATGTGTAAAACCTGGATGGAAGTGTGCTTATTTTGGATTTACTTCATCATCTATATCTACCATCTACCTTTCAATCTCAGTGACTGTCAAACTCCCTAGTAAATAAGAAGGATATACATCTGAACAGCTTCTCTCTTGACATGCAGATATTTATAGAACATTTAGACTTATATATATTTATATATATATATATAATGTTAAGGATATATCATATTAAATATAGAAGAAAGTCACTGGAATGTAAATGACTTAGAAAAAAAGGTATCTATTAGAAAACAGTACTCGCTAGTATTTTCACTGAGTTTTCCCTCCTACTGCTGGCTAAGATACTACATCCTTACTTGACATTTAAATTTCACTTTTTCTTATTTTACGCATGATCCACTAAAGATTAAATAGTTTCATTTTAATAGGTGCACTTGCTCAGTACGCCACTTTTAACACCATTAGATCAATCCAATTTTAGTATAGAAGTATAATTCTCATTGAGTAATTAATGAAGTTGTATTTAAGTTTGCAGATGGCAACCAGTAAGGTGCCATATAAATACACTTATATAAAGCAGAGTACAGTGAATTTTGAAATTCTGCTTTTGCATAGGATCTCATTTTTTATCTTAAATTTAAAGCCATGGTCAATGATGGGTCTGGTGATCCATATGCATCACTTCAGAGTGGAGACAAGAAGGTCAGGGATCCAAAGCTAGCTCAGCTACATTGTAAGTTTGAGGTCAGTTTGAGTTTGGTCTATGCAAATCCCTGTCTCACAAAAACAAAGACATGTATAAGAAGAAGATGACAAATAAACCATAGTTCTTAAATGTAGCACGGATTATGAAAATAAGAAAAGTACTTATCCATTGTCCCATAAGAGTAAATCAAAGAATATTAGTTTATGTGAAAATCATGGAACAATGATTGTGTGTGGTTATCTGTCAATATGTCATTCTCCACTGTTAGAAAATAAGCAATTGTAGAGTGAATTGACAAAAATTTTAGCCGAAGACAAAATTTTCTAAAAATTTCATATTTTCCTGCATTAAACAATAGAATTATCTATTGTTCCACCAAACCATGTTTTATTAAATTGAAGAACAATATTTGGAAATTATGGTTTAGGTGCTAAGCACATACATTTTACCCTGGAGTGTCATAGCTTCTGGGTCTTTCCCAGAAGACATACATAGGAAATATATATATGTATATACAGATACATGTAAATATATATTTAGCTAATCTATAGATGTTGGTTGACCTATAAATGGATAAATAGATAAACACTAGGAAGAATTCTAAAAGCTGCCTTCCCTAAGAGTTTTGTTTCTTATTTAATCAAACAATAATGTAGGTACCACTACAAGGGGATTTGTAAGTATAATTACACTCCTAAATCTATATTTGTGAATTTAATTACCTTTGAGAAATGTTCTTGGTCTGTGGCCCAGCAACTCTAGCACAAGCACTTTGTCTTGTGCCGCCGTGTCCGGCTTCATTTGATCCTGATAGGCACAGGCTGCCTCCAATCCTTAAACGCCGCCGGCATCATCACGGAGCAGAAGTCAGAGACTTGAAGCACAGGAGCCATGACATGCTCTTGCTGGCCGGGAAAGGGGCTTAAGGAGCTGTAATGGCCTCCTAGACTCCTACCCAGGAGGAAAACTCAGAACTCCGTCCTACCACCACACTGCCTACAACCCAAATGAGCTTGGAAAATTGCTTACCAGGGCCGCCAGATAGGAAGGCAGTTTACAGAGAACTTGACTACGTAGAGCTCCGCTGCCAAGCTCCTTTGGATTCTGTGGAAATATGAGCTAACATAAATGAGTGTTATACAACTCGTTATGGCGGCAAATAGGAAACAAACACAAGCAGGCATCGATGCAAATGCAATACTTAAAATTTCACTGATAGACATGTCATTCACAAAGAGCCTCATCATAGTGAATATCAATATCAACTTGACAGAATGTGGGATCACCTAAGGCACAAAGTTTGTAAGTTTGCATCTAGGCTTGTTTGTAAGAGATTATCTTAATTGAAGTGGGAAAACCTGCACACTGTGGGTAGTTCTAGTCTATAGGCTTGGGTCTCAGACTGAACAAAAAGGAATAAATCAAACTGACTCTTTACTTCCTGACTGGGGCTACAATGTAAGCGGCTGTCCCAAGCTTCCCTCCCGCCCCCATGACCTCCCCACTAGAATGGTGTGTAGCCTTAAACTGTGAGCTGAGATAAATCCTTCCTAAGTTGTCAGGTATTTTGCCACAGAAATAAGTAACTAACACAATAATGCAAACCCTTTTAAAGCATATCTGACAATATGATAGTGACGTGGGATAAAGGGAGCTGGAGGAACCAACTACAGGACGTGTGATCCGGAATTTGCAAGCTCCACTCACTAGCCTCTGTTGCTGTTAGTTTAATGGTATGGCTTAATAAATGTTTATCATTAGGCTTATAATCATTATGGTGGCATTACTTAACCTGCTTTTACAGTCACTAAAGAAACAGACACCTGGTTAAATTTGTTTCATAATATTTAAAGTTACATTCAGATAATAGCCATTATTGTTGGGGTCATTTTAATTTTTATTGCATGCTTACTTATTTGTTTGCAGATATAAAGCATGCTTACAACTATTCTACAGTAAACCATAAGTAACAAAAGAATTTCTATTTAGTCTTTTCATATATATATATATATATATATATATATATATATATATATATATATCTAAGTTATTCTTATTTAGTGATATGGGTGTAGACCACTGACAAAAAAGTTGCCTGGCCTTTATTAGTCCTTGGATTTGATGTAACTTTTGCTTTCTTTACCTTTGCTGTGATAAAAATATTCTTACAAAAACAGTTTAAGTGATAAAGAGTTAGCTGGTTTCAGGTAGCAGCCTTTCATTACAGGGAAATCAGTGCACAAAAGACTGAAGCTACTCACATTTGTAGTCAGAAAGCTAAAGTGTGAGTGCACACATTATTTGCACACAGCTCACTTTTTCTAGTCTTATATATTATAGAATTCCCTGTGTGGGGCATGGTGCTACCAATAGTGAGCATGTCTCTTGATCTCAATTACTGTAATCAAAATAATAATAATAATAATAATAATAATAATAATAATAATAATAATAACAACAACAACAATAATAATTTTATTATGTATTTCTTTTGATTTCTTTCTTTATAATTTATTTTTCAACTACTAAATATTCCTTCATTCAGATCTCCTCTCCTGCTGATTTTAGTTTATGCAAACTTGATAATAGAAATCAATGTTCAAGGGCTGGAGAGCTGGCTCAGAGGTTAAGAACACTGACTGCTCCTTCTAAGGTCCTGAGTTCAATTCCCAGCAATCACATGGTGGCTTACAGCCATCTGTAATATGATATGATGCCCTCTTCTGGCCTGCAGGTGTACTTGCAGGCAAAGCACTGTATAAAAATAATAAATAAATAAATCTTTTAAAAAAAACCCCAAAAAACCTAATGTTCAAAATTGCCAACCTTAATGTAAGCTTGTAACTTGTAATTAAAAGCTTAAAGAAAATTGAAAAACTAAATAATACATGTTTATAATATATATGTATGCTTTTTTATTCATGATGTCAAGAAACTATTCACTATTGTATTTGAATATTTACTTAAACTTTTTTTCTTCTTTGGAAAAGCCTTCTTTTTATATATTTTATTGACTTCTATATTTTAATATTATTCTGGAAAATGAGACACAAAGACAAAGCTATAAATAGTATTTAATACATATAAGAAGGAATTGTAATCTAAATTGTAAGATTCACACTGAAAAAAAGTGAATTATACAGCACTATGATTGGAAAATGAAAACTAGGGCTTTATTGGGTTTAAAGTCTCTTAGGCAGTGTGTTAAGGCCTCAGTGAAATTTAATATTAGAAATTAAAATAGTCTGTTAAACTGTTTTTATAACTTATTAAAATTGTAGAATCTAAAAATAAGTTATTGATTAATATTTTAAAATATTAAGTGGCCTCTTTGCTCTTATTGTTTCTCTTTCCAGGAGTAGTTTTCCAGTGGTGGGCAGGGAAATTACTTACTCCAAATATTTATTTAAAAACCAGTAGTGTAGTTGGATCACAGATTTACTGAGATGGCTACACTTTTCAAGTATTGAGACTACAGATATGCACCACCCTTATCTGTGGTCTTATATTTGTGACCAGAGACAAGGTCCTATGAACAGACAGAATGCCATTTGAAATCTAGAGTCTACTAATCTTCTGAAAACTCAGATGTGCCCTCAGTAACAGCATGGCGATAGGCCTTGTTCCGTGCAAGCTTTTGCATTTGTCTAATGTGGTTAAAATTAGGATGAAGACCCAGCAGGTGATGGAAACAGATGCATAAACCCACAGTCAAATAATAGATGGAGATTGTGAAGTCTTGTGGAAGAGTGGGAGGATTGAGAGAGCTAGAGAGGTCAAGGGCATCATGAGAAGACCTACGGAGGACACTAGCCTACTGTGGGGGCTCACAGAGATTGAACCACCAACCAAAGAACTTGCATGGGCTGGAACTACGCTCCCTACACATATGTAGCAGATATATAGCTTGGTCTTCATGTAGGTTGCCTAACTCTGTTGCCTGCCTTGGGATCCCTTTCTCCTAGCTGGGCTGCCTTGTCTAGCCTCAGTGGGAGAGGAAGCATTTAGTTCTGCTGTGAGTTGATGTGCCAGGATGGGCTGGTACTCTTCTCTGCGGAGAAGAAGAGGGAGGATAGAGGAGTGAGATGTGAGGTTGGAACTGGGAGAAGAGAAGGAAGGGGTCTGTGATTAGGTTGCAAAGTGATTAAATAAATAAGATAATGAAGGGAAAAATACAACCATGAAGAGCAAACCCACCTTTTAAATAAAACCTATTTCTGAATGGCCTCTAATATCAGGCAGATTTTTTTTTACCAGTTTTGCATTAAAATGTAGCTCATTTAAAATTTAAGAAACAATCTTCATATTATTATGTTTACATGTAAATGTGCTTAACTATAGCCAGGGTTACAGAGTGTCATCATGACAGCTCTGTTTTCTTTTGAGAGGGAGAATGAGAGAGAGAGAGAGAGAGAGAGAGAGAGAGAGAGAGGTGTGAGCTTTATGCTTTCAGAAATTGGCTATTATGTTTATTTGTTTACTTATTTTTTTTTTTGCTTCTGTGTGTGTTCTCATTAGAGTGACCTCATAAAACACAAAAACAGTCTTAAAATATCCATGCATACATGTCTTAGCTATATAAATGGTTATGTTTTCAGATGAGAAATGTCATGGAAAGCCATCTATAAAATCTGTTATCATGGGAGGTATTCTTTTAGGAATAACACGTAGGAGATCACTACTTTTGCCTCTTCAGTATTCCAGGTTGCTGAAATACTATGTGTCCCATAACTATGGAGAGAGTGAAGAGCTCTTTGGTGTTTTCTACTGTGTCAACTGAAGTTAAAGTGTTTATTTTATCATCCAACTTTTACTGTGTCAGACACTAAGCAAATTGCTTGAACTTTAAAATTGAGTAGTATTGAAATTAACAAGGTGACAAGATTAAGATAGGAAACCTGAGACTCCATCCTTTGGGGGAAATGTGGCACAGTCAGGAACAGTGGAGTCAATAAAGTTCTAGAAATAGATTTGCTAAACCTGATGAAAACAATTTTTTAAAGGAATTATATAAAATTTATGTAAGAATTTTATCACATTTTAACTTACTATTTTCTATCTTGCACTCTTGGATTTACTGGCAGTTTTATGACAATATCCCACATTCTTCACACATGAGAAAACAAGACCATATGCATCAATGGACTTCATTTCCAAAGAAGCTGACATCAGGCTAGTTGTTGTTTCTCAGATGAACAACACTAAAGTTTGTTTTTCACCCAATGGAGAATGATCCAGCACTATAAAACTGGGTATAGGAGAAATGGGCAAGTGCACTTGTCAAACAGTATTCACAAGATAATGTTAAATGCTTTCTCCTGGGATGACAAGTGATACAGATGGAACAAACAGTAGGGCACTGGCATGTTTGAGGATGTTTTTATGCTCAGGAAATCCCTCATAAAGCCCCGAGTTTTCATCTCTTGCTGACTGTGAAGGTCCAAATAGCCAACACATTAGATAATGAAGAATTAAAAACAAATTCCAGTAAACACCAAAGCTATCTAACTGATTCAGAAAGAAATAAAGTTCAGAATAGAATTAAAACAACAATAAAATGAATAAGGCAAAACTAACTTTAAGTAAATATAAATCTTAGACCACGTGCATTTATTGGTAAGTTCTTCTGAATGAATGCATAAAGAATAGTCCCATTTCTTACCATACTTACCCCTAAACACTTCCACAATCCATGAAGGCAGGATTATCTTACACTAAGCCCAGTCAAATGAGTATAAAGGAAAACTTCAAACTAAGATATTGTCATGGTTTAAATGACAATGGCCGCCAAACCTTGTGGTTTATTAGATGCCCCTTACTTGAGTGCTTGGTCTTTAGGTGGTACAACGACTTGAAAAGGATTAGGAGCTGTCACCTTGGGAGGAGGTATGTCACTGTGGGTGGGTTTTGAGGTTTCATAAGCCCATAGCATTCTCAGGTTGCTATTTCCTTTCTCTGCCTTGTAGTTGTTGCCTTAACATGTAAACTTACAATTACAGCTCTAGTACCATGCCTGCCTTGCCATATTTTCCACTATGATGGCCATGGACTCACCATCAAAAACTGAAAGTACTTCATTAAATTCTTTCTTTTCTATGTTGCCTTGGTCACGTGGCTCTTACAGCCATAGAAAAGTAACTAAGACAGATAATCTGTGGGTGTGATGCCAAAACCTAAATCAAATGCTTGCAAAAGGAATTCAACAGCTTTTGAAATAGTTTATATGTATATGTCCATAGGAGTTATCCTAGGAATTACATGTGGGTCATCACATGAAAATCAGTCTGTGGAACATGTAGTATTAATAGAGTCAACATTCTTCATGATGAAAACATATTTGACAACATCAAATATCTTTTCACAATAGCCATACACATTAATTTGTGAAGAGGAGTATTGGGTCATAGTGTGAAAAGTAACAGCTATTAAAAACACAAGATATTCATTGATGTAAGACTGAAAGGTTTTCCTTTATCAGGGATTAGATAAACATACCAACTTTCACCGTATTCACTTAAGCATAACCTCAGGTTTTATAGAGGAAACAATAAAGCAAGAAATTTATTAAAGTCATCCATATAGGAAAGAAAAATATGGACGTACCTCTTTTGACAGATTACATGACAGATACTGCATACAAACGGTACAGAATACATCTTTACTGCCACAGTCTAGTCACTTATTTTTGAAAGATTTCAGAAGACGAAGCTAATTTTTAAAAGTTTCAAATCTGCATGTTCTAACAGCCCAAAGATACAAGTAAGAAAATAATTCTATATAGAGAGGCATCCTTAATGACAAAACACTTAGAATAATTTAAATCACAGAAATGCAAGACTTTTATCATGAAAATAATAAACATAGTTAAAACAAGTAAGACCTCAATAAATCCAATCAACAGTTTCTCACCTATCGCCTATCTTAGAAGGTGGGGTTCCTCTTCCTTTTCACTGGTTTTGGGACTCCCCTCTCCCTAGCTACTTGATTGTCACCTTTCTGCAACCAGACTACAGAGTCCAAAAGTTGTGACAACGACTAATTTTGTGTTTTGATAAATAGATTTTAATTTTAAAATCCTAAAATTATTCCTGAATGGAAAAGGTACACAGTAAAGTATACTTATGATAGTGTGTGACAAATGTTATAAACGAACTCCAAGAAGAGCCAACACAGAGGAACATCTAAGCCACAGGACTAGTCAAAGTCACATGGACTTGATACTGGAACCATTATAGATATACAACAGGACTAGCTAGATGAGGAGCAAATGATAAGCAAATTTATCCGCACTACTCATTTTTTTCATTTAAAAAGTATTTATTCATCATATTGTAGGGGCTGGTTAGGGGTGGAGTGTGTCTGTGGAGGGGAAGTGGTCCTGCAGAGGCTGAGATAGGATGTTAGGAGTTGTTGTAAACTGCCCGTATGGGTCCTGGGAACTGACCCTGGACCCTCTGCAAAAGGGCCTACTCCTAACTGCTCAGACTTCTCTCTAGAACCTACCTTGTTGATTTGTATATAGACCCTTTAAAATGAAGTAAGCACAGGTGTGATCATTGTATAATTAAGAACAAACATAAAGTCATCAAAGGACATAATCACAACTTTTATTTACTCTCAAAGAATATAGGCAAGATAGCAAAAGAAAATTTTTTCTTGTTTCTATATTAAAGCAAGACTTCCTAATACTGGCAAAATAAGCTTGTCACTCAGAGACTGGAAATCACTCTTGTTGATTCCCTGCTGGGAGATTCTTTTAACTGGGCAATTGGTGAGGGTGGATATTTGCAGTGTGGTAATCTGGGACTTTGACATCCTATTTGGAGTGAGATGGTTTTCTGGGTTCTCATTCACCAAGGACACAGGCCTATGAAGTTACAAAGCTGCACATCTTGAAATGGAACTGGACAAAACAGAGAAAGCATTCTCTTGCCTTGAAAGCCCAAACATGCTGTGGGGCATGACTTTCCAGGTAAAACAGAAATGAGTATCAGGAAGAGGGCATTTCTCAGGACATCAACCCTGGATGGTCAACGAGGATATCCAGGGAGACCAGTTTTTGAGACTGTTTTCAAGTACTATACTTGTCTTTATCATGGTATTTATGTAGAATTGCTGCCAGCTGTACTAGTTTGACATCCTATATACGCTCCATGTTTTTATCCAAGTATATGTTTCTTATTATGCATGAGTATTTGCATATAATATTTGCTGATTAGCCTTCTTCATTGGCCTGAGATGTGTACACACTTCATGCAGTATTTTCTACTATAATTCATTTTGAACTCCAGTAAATAAAGCTTTAGTGGAAGCCACTTAAGTTGGTAATATTGTTAATTAAATTGTGAAGTGAAGCTTTGTGTTTACATTTCTCCATACATGGCTTAATCCATAGAAGAAGAATTAAAAGTGCAGAAGCTGTAAATAATTTTTAAACGTTATGTGAATAGGTGTTTAAATGCACATATACTTGTGCACTGTGTGTGTTTCTGGTGGCAAAAGAGGCCATAAAAGGGCCCTGTGTACTCTAAAAATGGAGTTACCTATGGGGGGGCTGTCACATGAGTTCTGGGAATAGATCAAAGTTATGTGGAATAGTAGCAAGTAGTCTTAATGACTAAGCCATCTCTCCAGCCCAGATATCATTTTTAAAGTACACACTTGGTTGTATTACAGAAAAATTTTCATGGAACACTTTGAACAATTTCAGAGCATTTTGAATTTGTAAGAAGTAGATGTTCCAGAAAAAAAAATGGTGCACTTTCAGATGCTAAGTATCCAACTCTACTATCAAACAAATAATTAATCTTAACTTTAGAAAGGTGTTATTTTTTGTCAGAATAGATGCTGTTCTGTTGCCCAATTTTTACTCCTTTCTAAATCCATTAGTCCACACTGGTTAGTATTTAAGAGTGTACTCATCGTGGAGCACACACAGGCTTTTTGGATTTCTCATTACAAAGACAGGAATTTATCAGAGTCACAGATCATATGTCCTCATGCTTAGTATTTTAAAAAATATTTCTTTCTGGGATAATTGTGATTTTTATTTCTTTTTAGGTTTATTTTGACATGTTTAGCTACATACATAGCACAGCTTTGCAAAACCTTAGGTATATCCTGGGTACTGTGTTAAGTAGCTCTCTGTCATTTTTTTCTCTTTGTTTCTGTCCTTCAAAGCCACAGACATTTCTAATCATTCATGTGGGGGTTGGTCTGCTGCTTGTATGCTAATGCTAATTACTGGCCCCCAAGATCTGGTTGCTGCTGTGAGAAGCACATTCTCACATAGACCTGTCTTTGTTGTGTAAACCTTGCTCTACCTAATTTAACGTTGATTGGTTGATGAAGTTGCTGAAGCCTGTGACTGAGCAGACTCAGAGCTTGGAGTCTAAGAGGGGACCACAAAGCTGGGAGTAGAAGAGAAGGGAAGCAGAAGATTCAAGGAGTAGATAGCAGGAGGAGAGGAAGCCTGGGAGAAGGAAATCTCTATGGGCAGTAGTGAACCATGAACACATGGACATGAGGACAGATTGATGGAGAAGCAGCCACTGGGAGCCATCAGATAGGCAAGTTAAGAACTTCTATGTGAGTTTTAAAGGTAATAGGGTTAAAGTAGCTCAGAACCTGCCCAGAATAGTGCCTACCGCTTAATAATAAAGTACAGTTTCTCTGTGTCAATCATAGATTAACTAGCAACTTACAAAAAAACTGCTGCTGTATTAATTTCCTGCAACCGTTATTATTAACAATTATTTTACACATTTGCAGGCAGTCCTGATGAGATTTGATAGGCTGAAGTCAGTTGGTAAGGGAGAAGGGCTCCTCCTTTCTCTGAGGACTAGGGGAGGGTGGGACCAGGAGGAAATGAGGGA
The DNA here is from genome assembly GCF_964271855.1 of Acomys minous. NCBI lineage: Eukaryota > Metazoa > Chordata > Mammalia > Rodentia > Muridae > Acomys > Acomys minous. The sequence continues at coordinate 32,629,976 of NC_140487.1, forward strand.
GGGCCTATAACTGGGATCTAGAAATTAGCATTTTCACTAGGCTAGCAGGACAGCAAGCTCTTGAGAGTGACCTGTATCCACCCCACAGTTTGGAGGTTATTCATATTTGTACACATGTTTGGCCATTTACATGGGTATTAAAGATCCATATTCAGGTCCTCTTCCAGACCAAGACATGTGACCATCTGAGCTGTCTCCTTAGAACCATGTTCAAGGTGTTTGCTTCAATATTTTTAAGGGTAAAGAAATTAAAATGAGTAGCCATATCAAAACATTTAAAATTTGATGTCCATACAAGTTCTGACCAGGTATAGACTTTAAAGAACATATAGACGCATTACCCTGAAGTGTGTATACATGTTAAATTTCCCATATTTGTTATTTTCACCTTCAGCAATGGTCACATCCAGCTTGATTTTGGAAGTTCTGCTTAAGAAGTATTGGTAGCCGCCATTCTGGTAGGTGTAAGATGAATCTCAGAGTCCTTTTGATTTGCATTTCCCTGATAACTAAGGATGATGAGCATTTCTTTATGCTCCCAATTTGATCACCTCGCCTTTGGCGGGAGACCATGAGGACATACAGAGGAAGGGAAAGCAGGCTATCCAGATGATACTTTATAGGCTATGGTCAGACAGTACAGGAACCCTTCCCCACTCCTGGCCACACTATCAGAGGCCTAGGGGAGGGGAAGAAGGCTGAAGAGGCAGGGAGGCTGGGAACTGGTAGATACAAGTGAGGAGATAACAATCAGGATGTAATATGAATAAATTATAATAAATAAACAAATAAAACCACAAAAAGAAATATAAGCAATTTGTTTGTTAAGCTGATATCAGTAGACAAAAACCATACAGTTAAACTCAGCCTTTACATCCACTGGTGTTCACTGTGAGAAGTGAATGAGCGAGCCATTGTTTCTAGCAATTGGTTCATTTTCATTCACACTGAACACTTGTTAGGTCACACAGAAATAAAGAGTTATTATTTTTAATAAATCAACTGATGAATAAGTCTTATACTTTAAAGATCTTGCACCATAAGTCCAGTAAAAGAAAAAAAAATTTTTAACAAGTCATGATTTTGCATACTATTACTTAAAGAGCATTTAGTTGTGACAAAACACCATGAAAAAAAAGCCATCTGTATAGAAAATTGTTTACTTGGGTTGCAGGGTAAGGTCAATCATTGAAATAAGTCAAGACAGGAACCTGAGGCAGAACTGAAACAAAGACCACAGAGGAATAAGGTTAATGACCTGTCCTTCCTCCCTCGCTCTCCTAGCTTTCTTATACAGTCCAAGGGAGATCTTTGCCTTCAGTGAGCTGGGCCCAACCACATAATTAGCAATTAATAAATCCTTCACAGACATGGTCACTGGCATATGTGGCAAAAGAGGTAATTTCTCAAAGCTCTCTTCTACATATGTCAGTTGATATGTGAAGTCAGGTATGATAACACCTGTAATTCCTGAAATTTGAGACTAAGGCAGAAAGGCAACGAATTTCAGGACAGCCAGAGACACATAGAGCAATAGTATCCAAAACCAAAACAAACAATAAACATTTTTAAAGTTAAAAAGAGACTATTTAGTAAAATGGTAATGTCATAGACCTTTTATATGAAAAGCACTCGAATATTTGAATATAAAGTAAAACTGAAATGGAATATTTACACAAAATAATTAACAATGAATTCCTTTAAGGAACAATGTAGAATTGTCATTTTAAAAAGGTAAACAGAATTTACGATAGTCTTATATTTTATGTTATTTGAATAGCTGTATGGTATTCAAAAGTACTAGACTTTATGAAACTGGGTTAATAAAATGATTTTAAGGATTAAATGTGTTCATAAATAGCACTGCATTCTGCTAGAGAAATATTTTACTGGCTAAAATGTGTAAAGCATTCACAAATTTCAATGAAAATCATCACCCTATTTTTCTAAATTTAGAACAAATGGTTGATTCAGGTGCTTTTCAAAACCATGTCAATTTCAGTGACATCATGTAGCCATGGTGACAGACTGACTCTGTCTTTTCTAATAGGTATATTGTTACAGTGCCAATGACACCTTTTTCCAACTAATGATCCATATAAATCAGAGTATGGCAAGACCTGAATTGTAGAGTCACAATTGGACCAATTGTTCTGTCTATGCAGTTGAGCAAAACGAGCTTTCTAGAGGTTGAGGAAATGGCTTGGTCATTGAAATGCTTGCTGCACAGCATGAGAACCCAAGTTAAATCTCACTAGTTACATCCTAACTCGGCAGTGAGTGCCTAGAATACCTTGACTAGGTAGTAGACAGGGGATTTTTGGGGCTTGCTGACCAGCCATCCTGACTAAGCATTGAGAGTTCCGGAGGCAGTGAGAGCCTGTGTTTCAAAAACAAGGTAGAGAAGTGATTGAGGAAGGAACTCAGACATGGACTTCTGGCTGCCGCATGCATTCACACATCTGAGAATGTCCACACACACACAAACATATACACAAACACACATACATGACACACAAGTGCACAAACACACTAATCAAAAAATTAAAGGCATATCCAGTAGTGTGTCAAATAGAAACGCCTCCACCCACATATCAAAATACACCAAGCTTTTATTTTCTTGGTCAGTAACTAAGAACTCAGCTTTTATTTGAAATTTGGATGAAATAACAGTAGAAAGGTATAGAAAATGAAGAAAGATTTTTTTTGAGGAGGGAAAATGGTAACAATCGAGATAACAGACACAATCTAGAATTACAGAAGACCACAAGAGATGCACTGTGTATTTATCAACAGATCATCATAAAGGACCAGGTAGAGGACTGAGAAGTTCTGACCTAGGGTGTGGTTATCTCAAGCAAAGCAAGGCTACCATTGTAAGATACACCTCCTTCAAAGATGAAAAAGCTAGGCTATAACCCAAACAGCCCCAAGTCAGTGTTAAGAAGTACCTATGTGAGAAGCAGAACTCAGACCAGCTGTCAGAAACCTGGGCCTTTTGAGGTGCAAAAGCCCATGGCAATAATCAGGGTACGGAAGAAAGAACTTTAACATACAGAGTGGCTCATTTGAACCTCGGAGTAATTTAACACCTTCCTTTTTTAACATCTGAAAATGCAAGCATAATCCATAGAACACTGACATTAGTTAGACCCAGCAGAGTATTAAAAAATATACTATCCTACATATTCTATTGATGAGTTCTGAAGGTTCTATTGTAGTTATAATATTGATGAAGACTGAGTTAACATGTTTATACCTGTTAACACTGCTGGGTAGGAAAAAAAAAGTCAGCCCCACAGTCTATTAGGATGGGACGATCATCTGTAAATACTTTCCCAGTTAATTTCTGTCACGTTCCAGGGGAAGGATCAAAAGAGCTTATAGACAGTGAAGGCTAAGAAGACAGGCAGCAAGGGAAACTCTCATTGCAACAAGGAGTAACAGTGAGAGCCTCTGACATGCATCAGAAAAACATGCTGGAAAAAATTTGCATGCCACCCAAATAACCAGAATACTAGATATGTTGAATGTACGATCTACAGGAAGTCTCAGAGGCTTAAACTAGCCCCTTATGCTCTCAGTGTAGTATGTTTAAAATGATTCACTGTAATACTTAACACAGTTGTTTAAAATCTGCATAAGGTTTAGTCGAGCACTTGTTTCAGTCTATCTCTGTTAGTCTGTGGTTACCGAGAGTGGCTCTTTTTCTGAAGGTCCTGAACCAACTCTTTCCTAGGCCACAGTTCACTGGGTTATACTTATCCTCGGGGTTGTGTGCTGTAACGGCTCATGTGTCTCCTGTTTGGATTTTACCTGAACCAACTGTTATCAGAAAGGAATGGCTAATGTTTGAAGGCTGACATAACATAAAATATATGAAATATCCTCAGATTAAAAAATGTTCATTGAAAATAAAAGTTACTTAGTTCATATGTGTGGGAAGCAATCTAATTTGAAGTTTATGAAAAGAAATAAATTATATGATCCTGAAATATATCTGCAATATCTCTGTCTATCTATATCTGTTGAGTAATTATGGTGAATTTATTGAGAATCAGTTTTGCTTTGAAGAACTTTAACTAATTTGGGTTCTGGAATCAATGCAAATATATTATATTAGTGTATTTTCGAATACATGCAGCACTATCTATGTTTTCAAGTCAACTTCAAATGCGAAATTTAACTGAATAAATCAAAAAGTGGAAGTTTGGAATTAATGCTTTTAATTTCTATAAAATAAAGATATTAAATATTTTAATTGCTACTTCATGGGCCAATGTTCTTTTTAAATTCAGTACTAAAAGAAATGTCTACATCAAACAAGCTTTAATTTTTATTATTTGCTTTTTATTTGCATTTCTGTATGTGTGTGTGTCACCTGCATACAGGTGCCTGCAGAAACTAGAATAAATGTTATTTTACTGTAATATAAACTCTATAAACTTTAATTTTCTGAATTATGACACATCAAAGTGGTTTAAAAGGACAATATATTGGTATTATACAAAGAAGGAAGAATTTTTAGGATGTTTCATGAAATTCTTTTATATGACATTCCTGAAAATATCAAAATTAATTCTCATAACCTAAGGGTAAGAGCTGGGTACTGCAGAATACGGCAGGACTAATAGGGTATACCACTGCTCAGAGCACCCTAAAAATGTTGCAACTCCATTTTTCTTATACTCCAAGACCCCTCTTCCTGAACAGTGCCACCCTCTTAAGAAATCAAGCCAGAAGGAAGCTGAGGCCTGAGCTGGAGCACAAAAGGATCAACCCCAGAACTGAGCTTGGATGTAGTTGCTCTAGAGTTAGGTGGATCTGTAAGTAACAGCTGAGCTGCCCCCTCCTACAAGGCCCTGAGCCAGAAGGAAAGGCTCAAATTGTTCCCAGATTTTGAACCCAAGGAAGTTCTGGGATAAGCTCTTGGTGTGGATGCTGATGAACCTCAGAGAGGGAGATGAATTACTCTTTGAAGGCCATGGGGAGGAAGCCAAACACTGCTATTTATCAAAGTCGATGGATCAGTTTGGTGGGGCAATGGAAAAGACCACCTCTCTTCTTTCTTTCCTCTCATCATTCGTAATAACTACTTGGTTACCTTTACCAAGGAAAAAAAAGTGATTAATCAATGTGCAGTGTGTGTGTGTGTGTGTGTGTGTGTGTGTGTGTGTAGTTTTACTCAGATTGGTTTTAATGCAAAATTTTTAGGAGATGGTGCATTAAAAATTTAAAAGAAAAACAAAGCAGAAATGAGCCTCATAACAGAATACTTATTTTGAGCTAGACCTACAATAACAAATGGCAGAAGAGTCCGTTGCAAGCCAAGGGTAACAGATTGGCTGAAGCGACAGAAGGTGATTATTTATGTGAACGACAGACAAAGCACGCAGAATTTATCATGTGTTCAGAAAGTAAACACAGTAGTCACTCTGTTACACAGAACATTTACTCAACTAACTTGGATATTACTTTTACTCCGTTTGAAACATGTCTCAATAACTTTGATCTTCCCAATGCAAATTGTCCTCCTACTTTTAAACAAGGAGCAAATTCTACTGTGGTGATGCTTTATTTAACCAGTGCCCTAAGTTTAACACAATGGCTAATTCTTTTTCCTAGTAGTTTGCTATCACAAGCTACTTCAGATCTCTCGTTGAAAATGTGCCACTTTGGAATACATTCCACAGGCAAATCTCCGGCTGTGATATTACTGTGACCAAATGCTTTCTACAGTTTTCTGCTTAGTATCAAAAAGACACACAGAAAAATCATATCAATTCACACCTCTGACACACTGTGAGTGGCCATTTCTTCCTATAGTTTTACTTACTCATTAAGAAAAGTTATGCATGTATTTAGCCACCTGACAAATGAACACATTTTATAATTAATTATGAGAGTATACATATTAGCTATCTAAATTTTTATTTTACTTTTTTATTCTCTTAGGTACAACCTTGTTATTTTGCACATTGATCCCTTTAGAACATTTCCTTTTCAGTTCTATGAGACATATTTATGCAAAAGTGATAGCTAGTAAGTCTTTGCCTATCTTTATTTGTTGTTGTTTTAATTAATTCATTTATTTTGGGTTTATTTTAGTAAAACTGTCAATATTTTCCAAAAGATTGCCAAAAGATTTCCAAAATTATATTTAATTTTGAAGAATTTCCAAGACTAAGAAGTTGTCAATAAATAGCTAGAAAGAAGGGTTAAGCTGAGAAATCTGGGAAAGCTGACTTGAATCTGCCTTATGAGCAGGCATGATGTCAATACGGAGAAATTACATAATCTTCATCAAAGTAAACTTTATTGTCTGGCCCAAAGAAAGTTTTTACAGAGCCTGGCAAACATTTGCTGTGCAGGATATGCACATCTCCTTCTCCAGTGTCACTGAGTGTGTTAATCTTTCCATAGCGCTCTGTAGAGACCCCATCAGCAAGAGCTCAGTGATTTAGCAAAAGAACTAAGGATTTCCTCTGGCCAAAGTTCTCCCAGAGCTTGAAAATTATACTTGGTACACAGCCATATTTTACAGTAGTCTAGAGATTTAAACTTTCCGAAGCCTTACAGCAGAGCACAAGCAGGCATATCTAGCAAGACAACGAAGGCATTATAAAGGGAGGAGCAGTGCCTGCATGAGTGTGTACCACCTGAAACCACACCATGATGTTATGGCCATTAAGACGGGGTGTAATGGGACACACACTTCAGCCCAAGTTACTTCAAAATAGCAAATGTGTTAAAAGAAAATAATCCATCCTCTTTCCTTTCCTCCGTCCCCTCTCTTTCCAAATGCTTTACATGAGGAAAGATGTTACAATAGAGGACTTGAGTTATAGAAACATGCACTTTGCATATTTTTAGTCCTTGTGGCTTGTGTTAGCCAGGTTTCTCTAGAGTAACAGAACTTATAGGATAAGTTATTATGCTATAAGAATTTATATAGTAACACACACACACACACACACACACACACACACACACACACACACATACTTAGGCTCACTGTACCCTATTGTACCATTGGGTCAGATTATTTCCTTTATCCTCATGGCAATCCCCAGCTTCTTGAGAAATATCACTTTATCTATCCTTCTGGGACTATGGCTGAATTCTACTCATGAGGGAGATGATGTGCTATCTTATTCCCCTGCGTAGCTCATTTCACAGAGGACAATGCTCTACTGAGACGTTTGTGTTATCATGACCCCAATAGACAGGCTTATGGTGAAGATATTGGGATAGGAACTTGTTTCATGTCTACTTCACTCACTAACCTGGCCCTGGACTTGATTTTCTCCTTAAGTTCTTATAACGGGGCTGGAGAAATGTCTCCGAAGAGAAGAAAACTTGCTATCAATCCTGAGGATTTGGTTTGACACTGAAGCTCTCCAAGGTGGTGAAGGGAGAGAACTACCCATCAATACTTCTCTCACGCTCACAGATATGCTGTGGCACACACCCTCTTGTCTTCCACAAAAATAAATCAGCGCTCATAAAAGAGTCTTACAAACAAAAATTAAAGTCTGGAATTCTGTTACTCGTACTACTTTCTAAGTATTTATTACCATTTATAGACATACATATTTATATATATATATATCACAGTTTTGATGTTTTAGTTACTTTTCTATTATTGTGATGAAACACTATGACCAAAGGCAAATCAGAGAAGGCAGCGTTGGTTTAGGTTTAACTGCCCCAGATGTACAACTATCCATCACTATCATGGCAGGGGAGCATGTCAACAGACAGGCATCCAAACTGGAGCCAGAAGTTGATAGCTAAGGGCTCACATCTTGAACCAAAGACAGTAAGCAAAATGACAAAACTGGGAATGATATGTAGCTTTTTAAATCCTCAAAGCTTGCTGCCAGTGACATAATTTCTCCAGCAATGCCACATCATTTGAGCCTCCCCCAAACAACACTAAACTGGGAACCAATGATTCAACTTCCAAAGTATATTCAAAGATATCTATTATTCAAACCATCATCATAACTATCTATAGATATGTAGACAAATCTAAAATAGATTGTAAAATAGTAAAACCAATAACTGAAAATGGGATTATTAAAATAAGTTTTAGGTATTTATTAGTTATATATTAACTACTTACTGATAGATACTTATTAAGACAAAAGAAATAATAATTATATCAAGCCTAATAGAGTACGTGTATATTTGAAAGAAGATACACATTCTTTTTATTAGAGAGAGGTATTACTATTATCCTGACCTTTTATATATTTTCTATTTCAAGTGCCAAATAGAACCATATGTAGGAATACACATGATCAAAGTTTAAAGAAACATAACTCTTAAATAATATACACAATAAATGATAGAACCCAGCTGTATGCTATTGAAAAAACACGAGGATGCAAGGAAAGTTTTCACTTTTACTTTATTATTATTATTAACCTGGTAAAATTAGATTCACTTTTCCACCTTAGTACTTATTTTCTTGCCAAAAGTGTACCAGATGGAAGAATTTTCTGTAATCGAAAACATTTATTGCTATGTCTTTCTGCTAAGATGTATTGTCACGAATATAATTGTACTTTCTTTGGTATTTTAGAAAATGTTATCTTTTTCCTTTTTAATGTTAAGCCGTATGACTTTTTTCCTTGTATATTGCTACTATGTCATGGTATATAACCTTTCAAAATAGCCCTCTCATACACTGGGACATACCATTTTTTCAGAACCAAGCTACCTCTGAGTCATATGTTGACACCAAGTATCCAAAATATTAATCTTAAAAGAAGCTTTATTGATACAGTTTTCTTAAGTAAAAGCTTACAGAAAACAGCTTTGGTCAGGAAGATTCTGCAGCCTTGAAAACAGTGTTAGGAGAAGACGCTGACCTCATGGTACGTGGCTCTCTGCGCATGAACTCAGGAGTGCAGGTTTGGGTTTACACATGGGAGTATGTCATAAAGCAAAAATGCAGAACCACAAATCACCGTTTCTTTAACCTTCAAATGTAAAGGCAGAACTGTAATGTACTCAGCAGTGTTGAAAGAAACTCTGGACACACCCCATCTTTAGCCATTATTGGGGTACAGGAATAGCAAATCGCAAAGGATTCACATAGATATGCGTCTTTATGAAAAGCTGTGGGTGGCGGGCATGGGTGCACAGGGTTTGAAAGATGAGGTCCTCAATGAATTCGGAGGAGGAGGATTGTGTCCTAGAGCTACATAGAAATGTTCACCCTCCGAGAGTGGCCTGAGTGGGAAGAAACACTTATTTCAATGTATTAGAAATACCCAAGCTGAGATCATTCAAGATGGCGTCGTTCACACAATATGTCTGATCTGCAGAACAGCAGACCATACTGAGAGCTCCAAAACACAGTGCTGATGTATCACAGAAAGAAGGAAATCCTGTCATATGGATCCTCCATGCCCTTCCATTGCCGGAGCCTGGAACCATGATCTGGTGAGCTCTCAGGGAGCCTGGGCTGCTGCTGCAGCAGCTGCTGCTTTTTGGGTTGCAGCCCAGTGCAGTGCGGTCCAAGGAGGTGACGTTCAAGGAGGGGGTGTTGTTTGATTCAAGCCCAAGCAAGGACTGGACCTCCACGCCACAGGCCTCACAGACCTCCTGTCATGGGTCGGGGCCATGCTCAGTGCTGAGAGCTAGATCGTGCAGAAGTGGAAACTAGGGGCAGCACTAAGGCAGAGGGCCCATGGTGAATCAAGCAGGAGATGGAACCAGAAACCACAAATGAACAGAGCCACAAGTTCCCTGGGACAAGAAGCTGAGCTGGGCCAACATTAATGGTTTCTGTGAGCTACTCAATGAAGACTTTGAGAGGCCTCCACTTTGCCACCTGCTTGATGGCCCACAAGATCCAGTACCCACAGGAGTAGGGGGCCATCCAGGCCTTGATAGCCACTAACAATCTGGTAAAGTGAACGGGAGCAGGAGAGCTGACCATGAGGACACAAGAACAGAAGAGCTGGCCCTGAGGACGTGGGAGCAGGGGAGCCAGCCCTGGGGATATGGGAGACTGAGAGCTGGACCTGCCTTGAGGTCACAGGACCTGGAAAGCTGGCCCTGATGTGAGGACACAGGAGTGGGAGAGCTGGCCCTGCCCTGCAGACATGGGTGTGAGTGAGCCTTCCTTGGTCTGAGGACAAGGGAACAGGAGAGCCAGCCTTGCCCTTAGGACACAGGAGTGGGTGAGGCGGTCTTGGCCTGAGGACAGGGGAGCAGGAGAGCAGGGAATCAGGGAGTAGACCCTGATTCAAGGCTGTGAGTGTACCTCACCCCAACATCTACCCCAAGGTATGACCTGCTGGAACACATGAAGGGCCCGGACCTGAAGCTGGAAAGATTAAGAATATCTGACAGCAGTCCCAGTGGCGATCTGGTAATGATAGTGTAGACCTCAAACGAGACCCATGACTCGTAACAATGATCATTTGAAAACATACATATGTGGGCAAAAGGCTATACTGCGTGATATACTACAGCTCATCTGACAAGAGTTTTTGCTTGTCTGTTTGTTTTATTTTACTGGGGGGAAGAGAGGAATTTTGGTGTATGTCATGTAAATCATAGACATTCAATGAGAGCAAAAAATAAAAAAAAGACAAGCTGTAGGCAAAGTTTATTAGCGCCTCTAACCTTCAATGTTCTCATCAGTACTTTCCAGTAGAGAGTGCTATAATACATCTAATATAAGCACCAAGAAACGAAGAATGTGTGCACTGCTAATGGTGGCCAGCACTCAGATGCCCGGAATTCATATTATATAATAATCAATTATATTTGTGCCTTGTTTGTATTGTCTCTGCATTTGCCAGCCTTCCTTGACTGATCGATAAAGGAATGTAGCAAGTACACACAAAAGTTAAATCCACCCATGTTAAGTCTCAGCTAGTTACAAGCCTGTTACCCAAGAACAGGTATATATCATGATTGGCTTCATTTGCATATGTGAATATGTGCAAAACTGTTCTATCTGCTTCATATATGATCATATCACACACATTCAGATAATTTAAAAATTAGCTGTACAACCTTCATATATTTCCCTGGTAATAAACGTGCCCATCAGTTATTTTCCTAATTGATAATTAGAGATAATACTGTACACCTAGGATTGCTGCTGTGAATCTCTGTCTGTGCATAATAGCCTGAAATTACTTTTGCCAACCAATATGCTAATTTTTAGCTTGAGGAGCAATGCAGGGGTTCTTCTGGCTCCTTGAAAGAATGAGCACCATGTGCTGTCCTCAGGGAGCTGTGAGGTAGGTTCTTGTTCCTATGCTTCCTTCTGAGGCTCTAGCAATTTTACACCAAAATTTCTTTTAGCCATGAAGTATAATAAAATTTCGCTTTATGGATGGGGAGTGTGCAATCAAGTCAGTTACTTAAATGGTCGGATGAGAATTGGATAATCAATTTATATAATTGTATTTTGATTTATTATAATTGTAGTTTGATAGCAGTATTAGATCATGCTTTTTAAACTGTTTTGAACACTTCTGAAAAGTAGTCTGTAAATATATGCATATATAAGTGAAATAATTGTAACAACCAATGTGTGTTTTGTTTTATTAGAGGAAACACTATGTTTTTACAGTCTAACACTAATTCTTAAGAAAGATTAGTTTCCATGAACCTCTAATTCTACAATAATCTTAACACATCAATCAAATCAATCTGACAAGAATGAGCTGTATTATTAATTCCTTTACTGTGTCATATTTGTGAAATATTATGTGACCTAGATTGTAAATTATTATTTAAAATGAATGTAAAATATCATTAAATATATGTTTTCCTGTGCAGCTCAGTCTGGCCTGGAGGTCACAATCTTCCTACATCAGCCTCCCAAGTGCTGATGTTAAAGGATTCAACACCATAGTCTGCAAATGGTCAATTGAGAAGATCATTTTGTAAGGCATCCATCATGCAGTAGCATACAGAGGTATTAAGGAAACAAGGTTAGCTGTAAACTGATTCCTCAGTAGATAATGCTTTTACTGGACATGCCTGAGAACCAAAGGTCAGAATCACAGAACCTACATAAAAGTTAGGGCTGGTGTGGTTGTTCCCTGCCACCCCAACCCCCTGGAAGCAGGGGTCATGCTTCAAATGCCTATCTGGAATAGGTGGAATTCTTGAGCTTTGGGTTCACTGAAAGAGCCTGTGTCTGAAAACAAAACTGATCAGTAACGAATGAAGATATTTCATATCAGCTTCAAACTTCCACACCTGTATCAACCTAGAAATACACATGCAGACACAGAGTCACACAGACACAGACACACAGACACACAGACACACACACACACACACACACACACACACACACCTGACCTACACAAGCAGAAACCAAAAAAATTCAAAGAAGAAGAAAAAAGAGGAGGAGGAGGAGGAGGAGGAGGAAGAAGAGAAAAAGAAGGAGAAGGAGAAGAAACAGGGTTAATAAAATAAAAAAATATAGAAAAATAAATGGTTTATAAGTCATACTTCTGGGAAAATCACATTCAGTTTTGATTTTCCCTTCAAAATATGTAGGCATTTTGAATAGATAAATTTAAATAATTGTGTACTAACAGCAGGAAATTCTGTACTACAAATGACAAAATACTCACTTATATCGAGACACTAGTCCAAGGTGTACGTCCCCATGAAAAACTGTACCTACCAGGATAGTGGGTAAGAGGGGAGGACATCCTATTGAAACTTTAGGTGTGAGAAGCCTGGGAGAAAGAGGAAATAGAAGGATCCAGCGGGTCCTGGAAAACTACAGGCGAGTCTGGGCCCTGGGGTCCTCCGCAAACTGTGGCAACAGCCAAGGAAAAAATAGGCAGTAAACCTTGAACCCCTACCCGGACTAGCCGATGGACATTCTCCACTGTTGAGTGGAGAAGGAGATCTAACTTTCACACAAACTCTGGTGCCCCATATTTGAACATGTCCCTTGGATGGAGATTCCTGGTGGCACTCAGAGGAAAGATAATAGGTCACCAAGGAGAGACTTGATACCGTATGAGCATATTCAGGGGGAGGAGGTCCCCCTCAGACACAGACTTAGGGGAGGGGAGGGGAGTAGGGGGGAAGTGGGAGGAAGTGAGGAATGGGAGGATACATGGGATGGGCTAACAACTGAGATAAAATATGAATAAATTAATAAAAAAATGTAAAGAAAAAAAAGATTCAATAAAGATTCAATCATTTCTCCTTTGCACATGCAAAGACCACTTCTGCCTCCTCTATAGCCAACATCAAGCAAACAGCCCATGTGCAGGGATCTGCTGTAACAAGGAACAGATGAGACTTGGCCCCATGAGGGCTTGCCATGAGTGAGAGTGCCATTTTGACCAGAAAATCATAGCTTAGGAATGTTAAAGTGACAAAATTTGATCATTAAAAACAAACAAATAAACAAACAGAAACCAACTAAACAGTTTTATCCCACGCTTCTTAACTTAAATGTAAAATGAGGTCACAAAATTGATGCTTTCTACAGTGATCCAAAAGGAGAGAAGAGCTGACTTCAACACACACACACACACACACACACACACACACACACACACACACACACACACACACATGAATTATACACAATCATACACACACATAGAGACAGAGACACAGAGAGAGGGTATTCTAAGTAAATGAACATGGAAGAAGTAAATACTGAAATAATAATGTTGATGAAGTCATTAGGTACATTAAATGCATGTATACTTTCAATAGTTTCATAGTGAAGATTATGAGCGAATGGAGTAGGCATTATAAAATCTGCATGGGTATCTTTTATGAATTAACTAAATAGTTGAGAATTCTCTGTTTAGCTCTGTGTCACAGTTTAAAATTGGGTTAATTTTTTTGTTGCTGTTTAATGTTTTGAGTTCTCTATATAGTTTGGATATTAGCCCTTTGTCAGATGTAGCATAGGTGAAGATCTTTTCCCAATCCGTAGACTGCCACTTCATTCTAATGATAGTGTCATTTTCCTGACAGACGTTTTTAAGTTTCAAGAGGTTCATTTATTTTTTTATTAATTTATTCTTGTTACATCTCAATGGTTATCCCATCCCTTGTATCCTCCCATTCTTCCCTCCCTCCCATTTCCCCCTTATTCCCCTCCCCTATGACTGTTCCTGAGGGGGATTACCTTCCCCTGTATATGCTCATAGGGTATCAAGTCTCTTCTTGGTAACCTGCTGTCCTTCCTCTGAGTGCCACCAGGTCTCCTCCTCCAGGGGACATGGTCAAATATGAGGCACCAGAGTTCGTGTGAAAGTCATACCCCACTCTCCACTCAACTGTGGAGAATGTTCTGTCCATTCTGGGTAGGATCTGGGTAGGGGTTTAAAGTTTACCGCCTGTGTTGTCCTTAGCTGGTGCCTTAGTTTGAGCGGGACCCCTGGGCCCAAATCTGCCTACCATAATGTTCTACTTGTAGATTTCTAGGACCCTCTGGATCCTTCTACTTTGCTATTCTCCCATGCTTCTCTCATCTAGAGTCCCAATAGGATGTCCTCCCCTCTGTCCCATCATAATGAGTGAGTTAACCCAGAAGCAGAGAGACTCAAATGGTATATACTCACTTATATCTGCATACTAGCCCAAGGGGCATGTCGCATGAAAGCGGTTCATTTATTAATTATTGATCTAGGGCCTGAGTTGTTTGTTCTGTTGTTCTCCATTGTATAGTGTTGGATTGTTTGTCAAAAATTAAATGTCCAATTTCTGTATCTTTGATTTGATTCCATTGATGGACTAGTCTATTTCTATGCTAGCACCATGCAGTGTTTATTACTATTTCTCTGTAGTATAGCTTGAAAGCAGGGATGGAGATACCTCCAGTTCTATTATTGTATGGGATTGTTTTAGCTAGTGTGGGTTTTTAGTTTTTCCATAGAAAGTTTAAACTTGCTCTTTCAAGGTGTGTGAAATACTGTGTTGGGATTTTGATTAGGATTGCATTGAATATGTAGATTGCTTTTGGTAAGATGGTGCTGACAGGTATGTGGAGAAAAGGGAACACTTTTCCATAGCTGGTAGGGGTACAAACTTGTATAACTACTTTGGAAAGCAATCTGGTGCTTTCTCAGGAAATTGGGAGTAGTACTACCTTAAGGCTCAGCAATACTACTCCTGGACATATATCCAAGAGATGCTCCACATACAGCAAGGCCGTTGAGGCTGAAGAGGATAGCCTCTAGCTGTACAAGACTCCTAGAAGAGGGAGGAGAACACCAACCCACCCACGAAATCTTTGATCCGAAGCCTATTTTGCCTACGAGACCTGCAGGGATAATGATAGAACAGACAGAGCAGAGGTTAGGGAATGTACAACCAATGCCATGCCCAACCCAAGATCCAGCCCATGGAAGAAAGCTAACCGCTGACACCAGTAATAATACTCTGCAATGCGTGTAGACAAGAGCCAATCAGAGTTGTCCTCTGACAGGCTACACCCAGCAGTAGTTCAAAACAAATGTTGACATTCACAGCTAAACATTGAGGGAGCTTTGTGGAAAAGTGGAGGAAGGATAAAAGGACCTAGAAGTGACAAAGGCTCTACAAAATGACTGACAGAGCCAACAACCCGGGGCACAGTGAGGTCTGTGGAGTCTGAAGCATTAACCAAGAACCGTGCATGAACTGGATCTAGGTCCTCCTACATAGATGTAGTGAATGGGTAGCTCATGGTTCATGTGTGTCCACTAGTGAGGGGAATGGGTTTGTTTCTTTTTCTTTTTCTTTTTTCTTTTTTTTATTAATTTATTCATATTACATCTTGATTGTTAGCCCTTCCCCTGTTTCCTCCCATTCTTCCCTCCCTCCCACTTCCCCCCTTCTCCCCTCCCCTACGTCTGTGATTGAGGGAGACTTCCACCCCGTATATATGCTCTAAGATTATCGAGTCTCTTCTTGGTAACTTGCTATCCTTCCTCTGAGTGCCACCAGGCCTTCCCATCCAGGGGACATGGTCAGAAAAGGGGCACCAGAGTTCATGTGAGAATCAGATCTCACTCTCCGCTCAACGGTGGAGACCTCCACTTAAAACCAGAGACATTAACTCAGTTAGAGGAAAAAGTGGGGAAGAGCCTGGGACACATAGGCACAGGAAACAACTTCCTGAACAGTACACCAACAGCCCAGGCCTTAATGTCAACAATTAATAAATGGGACCTCATGAGGCTGAGAAGCTTCTGTAAGGCAGGAGACACTGTCAAGAGAACAAAGCGGCAGCCTACAGACTGGGAAAAGATCTTCACCAACCCTTCATCTGACAAAGGGTTTGTTTCTTACATGGACTCTATTGTCTGTTTTTTGATCACTTCCCCCTGGTGGGACTTCCTTGCCAGGCCACAGGGAAACAAAACTAACTAAATCATGATGTGACTTGATGAGGTGGGGAAGGTGGGTAGGGCTCTCCACTTTTCTTAGCAATAGGGGAAACAGGATGGGGAGGAAGGATAGGGCAAGTAGGAGAGGAGGAAGGGGCTATGACCAGGATGTAAAGTGAATGAATAAATTAATGAAAAGAAAATTAACTAAGTGAAATACAGTATAAAAATGAAAATTACCAAAATATATTCCCCCAATCAAAGCAGCTGTGTGACTGGCACCATGGCGCATATGTTACCACGAAGTGATCCTTTGGGCTATTGATGCTCAGGGAGAAATTACATAGTAATAAGAGCATGATACTAAGCAAAATTGAAATTCAAAGAGGGAAAAGTTCATATCTACTGTTTTTGTTGTGCTTTGGTTTGTCATTTAACAAGACTCAAGGCTTTGTTTTGGTATAACTGGGTATTTTTATCTTTCCTTATCCATAAACTTATAAATAATAAGAGTAAGACAGAATCATTGATTCTTTTTTCTTGCTTTCTGCCTCGGTCCCTTTTTCTTCTCACTCTACATATGTGAACACAAACCTTCTTGTTGATTTGTGAATGACTTCTTTAAAGGTTTAAAGCTGCAATTCTTCGATAAATCCTTTGTCTGTCATATATTGTCAGTAGGCTGGCTTAAAATCTTATGGCAGAGGGTTGGTTGAAAGAAAAGAGCAGGATGGTGTTAACTGATCCAACAGGGAGACAGTGATTACAGAACCGTGTAAATGCCATCACGGCTAATGAAGGAAGTGCTGTAACAGCAACTGGCTTAGTCATAACAGGAACAATAATTTAATATACATTTTACCTGTATTGAACATCTGTTCAGGCACTATAACAAAAATTCTACACCTAAGCAAAAGATACATACATTTATTTTCATGGCTAAGGACAGATGCATACAGCTAAGATTATGTTGGAACTAACTGTGGACAACTGAGTTCAGAAGGCACAAGATATTGTAAGAAGGAAAGATTTGAGATTCATAGACCTATAGATAATATTCAAGGGTATGGAACCAGATAATATATGCTAACAAGCAAATGAAGATAAAAAGGAGCTAATGTCTGGACTGATTTCTATGGCTATTGGCTTTTGAAAATTGAGAAGAGAAGGAAAATAAATGACCTGAGGAACAAGGGGAGGAAAGGGAAGACAGGACTAGGCTGTGTAGGGAAGTTAAGTGAGGGAAGACTTCCATTCTATTGAGAGATATAAATAGCTTCAAATACTATTTAGAGATAATGCATGAGTAAGGTGTGAATTTGGGTTGACCAACGTAAACATTACTGTCAGCAAGAAGAGTTTGAGGTGGGGATGACAGCTGGAGGTCTAATCAGATTAGATTTAAGAGAGAAACTGGAGATAGCCATGTAAATAATCTTGTCAAGTGATGTTGACATTAATGGGATCATGAAAAAGAGTACTGGAGATCCCTTCTCTGATTTCAGAGAAGGAAGCTCACTCTTACACTAAACGATTTCAGTACAGATTCTTTCTTATTCCTTTCTGTTCCTCAATTCAAATCCCTTTAACATTATTCATGGAAAAGCTATAAATAGTTGTCTAAAGGAGCCCAGAAATAAACAAAAATACTTACAGAAAAATTTCACTTAAATACTTGAAATATGAGTCATAGACATTTTCAAAATAACATTTAGAAACCAAGTGTTCCCAGCCTGCTATTTTCAGTATTTTTTCTATTAAAATACATAGGTAAAATTGTAGTAATTTTTACATGTATGAAACTGTTTTTGAGATGAAGATACAGCTCGATTTGCAAAGTGTTCACATTATAGCATGAAGCTCTTAGTTTGAAACCCATCACTGTATAAACCAACCATGGTGCTACAGGCCTGTAATCTTAGCACTTAGGATGTGGAGGCAGAAGGACCAGACTATGATCACCTGTAGTTGCAGTGTATGAGACCATATGTAGAAATATATATTAACATACATACTTACATACGTGACTAGATACATAGAAACACACAACAACAACAACAACAACAACAACAACAACAAATGAACAAAGAGGTCATGAATCTAAAAACGTTCAAAGGGGTGCTTGGTATATGGGTTTGTTTGGATTTAGGAAAAAGGAAGGAATAAATAATGCAATTATATTATAATCTCAAAAAATACAATAAATAATTAAAAATGCCCTCTTTGGCTCTACCCACAAGAACACAGGAGGGCAGCTAAAACACTTTCTAATTTTTGAAAAACAGGTGTAAATGATGTGTTGATTCTGATGATGATAAATTACTCAGTGATCAACCCCTCCCTGCCTCATTGCTAATGACAGGATACCGCATGTGTGCTATCACCATTTCAGAATTGTTGCTATCAGTGATTGCTTTTGAAATTAAGGGAAACGTAACCTGGAGGAGAAGATTGACCCATGAAAGATGTTGCAATCTGACATATAATGAGCTGGCTTAGACCCAGTTCTAGTACAGAGAGAGAAGAGAGCAGAAATTGCAAGTACACAGATCATAAAGGAAGTAATATGAGCTTAGAAATAATTTCCCGTATAGTAAATATTTTCTCAGAAGTATCTGAGAGGCATTGAATAATAAAAAAAATTCTTTCTTCTGTCACCTTTAACCATTAAAAAATACCTGTCTAAAAACATTGTCTATGCTGGAGAAGAAAATCAGAACAAATTTGTACATACAATTATGTTGGAGACTGGAAATCCCAGAAGCATATACACTACAGAGTATCTTTAGTCCCAAGAAAGGAACTATAAAAACTATGATATTTATAGAACAAACCCAGCTAACTTTCAAAGTCTTTCATGAGTGAACTTATTTTTATCAGAATTTCAAAGCTGTGGACAAGGATAGGCTTTGTTTCCTCATGCTAATGAGAAAACAAGGTTTACCATGAATATTGTTTAGGATCATAAAGCTAGAAAATTGTAAATGTGGGATTGAGGCAGTTAGAAATGATTATAAATCTAACACTGTTGTCATAAAACAAAACTGTAAGTCATAACAGAAAGAGAGGGCTGCCAAGAGATGGTGTGATTTATGTAGCAATTGGTAAAAGAGATCTCTATGTCTTAAATTTAATTTTGTTAAACTCAGAGCAATTCATCTTAACAAGCGAGAGTGCAGTGTCAGTTAAAGTGACCGAGTTCTCTTTCCCTCTCTGGAGTGAACATAGTCAACAGTATACTATAGGTTTCCCCAAACAGGCAAAGTAGAACACTGACTTTAAAGACCCCCACCCTCACCACTATTTTCCATTGTTTCACAAATTAATCACTGCATACAGTTGAATGCATTACTCGTGACTTAACTTTCTAATCTTCAAATCAGAGAGAGAGAGAGAGAGAGTTAGCGATCACAAAAGGTGAATGTAAATATCAAAAACCTTAGAAACTGAAAACTAAATACAAAGCTAGCTACATTAACAATTACTTTGGTATACAAATTAAGAAGCATTTTGAGATCATGCACTTCATTCCGTCATACAAATGATGGATCAGTTGTGTAAAGTATAAGTACAAAGGACAGGAAAATAGAAATATTAAACCAATACTTTCTGGAAGTCAATTCAGAAGAAATAAACCATAAGAAAAAGGAATGCAAAGACTAAACAAACATTCAGAAATTAAAAAAAAAAATTAAGTGAGCTCAAAATTTCATGAGAGCCAGTTTGATCAGTTTTAGCAACCTCATTTCTATCTCAAAATGTTTCCAAGCTGTTAGTTCTGAACTGGTGGACAGATTTTTAATATTTTACTTTCAAACAGGTATAGGTCTGTGAAATCAGAAAACATTATCTATTTTAAAATTTAATCTCCAACATTCAGATAGCACATAAACAGCAATATATATATATATATGAAAAATATATGCATGTATAATGTATACATACATGTATATGTACCTGTAAATATGTATATTTTTTGAGACAGGGGTTTGGGATCTGGGCATGCAGTTCAGGCTTATGTACAGACTCGTCAAGTAGCACTAACTTTGAGCTAACATTTCTTCAGCCTAGGCCTCCTGAATACTGAGATTACAGGCAAGTTACCCGCAGTGGCTCTTTGCCTATGCGTTCATTGGTTCCTTGCCTCGTTTTCACTGGAAACAAATGGCCTGGCCAGTAACTGTCTTGGGAAAATATCCTTAAAAGTATCTCTACAGAATAGTGAAACAAGATTTTATAATATGAGTTCTTTTTCTCGGTATGCATTCTACATATACATTTTTATCTTGAGTAATTAGCCTCAGATGGTAGAAGACATCTTTTTTGCTTGGACTTTGGAATTTTTGTCTTATCACTATTGTATATTATTCCTAAACAAATAATGTCTGTCTGCACTACAAAACTATTAGATTAGTGTATGTTATCTGTGGGGACATAGGAAAAAGTAAATACTAATAAATCAGTGCCTCAACCTGAGAGTATAAATAATATTTCACAGAGGCTGTTTGTTTGATACTTTCATGAATGATAGATGAGACATCATACTTATTTGAGCCTCAGAGCTATAAGCAATGCTTAGGGGAAAACATGTTCAAAATTCAAATTGGTCTTGGTTATCTGGAAAAGGATCATAAATAAATGTAATGGTGCTAAACTACAAAGTCATTGTAATACATCTTAAGTAGAGGGGAAAGAAACAGAGAGAAAGTTCAATCCACCAAACGCAGGAGGCTGTTTAGTAATATGTATGGTGCTTTTTCCAGGGCACTCTCCTAGACACAATGAAACTCAGGCGAGCGGGCTTTGGTGCTGATCCATAAGTACTTCTTTTTCACTATAATGGGATAAAAAAGTGAGAAAGCAATTTTCAAATACAAAGTAAAATGCCCTTAAACTCTGAAGAGAGGCATATAAAAACAGGGAAACATGACTTAAGAATCCATGGGTAATATGGGTGCAGGTGACCTTCCTCACTTTCCCCATAAGTAGCCATATTACTACCATACCGTCTTCCTAATTCCAAACTAATGAAAGTAACAGAGCGAATATGTCAACTAATGGAAAGGGATGAAGTACTCTGTCCAATTGTATTCCCATTAGCAGTGGTGGGTGTAGGAATGCTTATAATTTGTGTTTTTCCGGCATCCATTGTACCTTCAATTAGGGCTTTCTAATACAAGTAGAAAGGTTACATCTTGCTTGATATGAGGTCCAGTCTGTATGACCTGGGGATTTAGCTCATGTATGCCAACTAATTAAGACTTCATACCTGTTTGCATGTGCCTCAAGTGAAAGACTCCTTACATATTCACATTGTATCATTAAAGCCATGTCAGTCAATGAAACCTGACCGAAGGAAGGGAAGTACAAAATACCATGCTTTAATAGTCGGTTCCTACAGGTGAAATAACATACACTTACCCATTTTCTCTAATTGAAACTCCAAATTTTGTATTCATCACTTAGTACTGTTGCTCAGTCAGACCCCCCATTGGTAGTGGTGGGAATATTTTCACCCTCGAGAATGGAAACATTAGGATGGTCCAAATTTTGTGAAGCTCAGTGATGCTTCAAGGGAACAGAAATTTCAAGAGTTTTACTTTCATTTCTCTTCCTGGGCTAATTAATCAGAGTTGAAAGGTGACCAGTGTTGGGGTAATTCCTGATGTGTTGGGAAATCACTATTTCCACATGAGTGGATTTCATCTAAAATAAACACATACCTTTCCTGTAAGATCAAATTTGAGAAACCCACCTCTAATACCTAGTACTATTAACAGAAAATGAAGCAAATAGAAATTATTAGCCAAAGGCATACCACAGAAAAACTAGCCTGTGAGTGAACACACGTGGGGAGTACCCAGCGACGATGCCGGCATTGCTTCGAATTCAGTAGTTAACCCCAATCAGGATATTTACAAATCTCAATATCTCAATGTTCCTAGAAGATGTGCTGTTGCTATGAAGGAAAAGCCAGGGCATCAACACATCTTTGAGAGTGACTAGTAGCTGTTCTTGCTATCAGTCTAGGTTTTAACCTTACAATAGGATGGTGCATCTCATGAGTGCAAGACAGTTTTAACAAGTGCATTTCCCTCAACTCACTTATCTAGACTGCGAGTATGGCAAAAGAGCGATTATGGATAACAAAAGCATAATGCTGACAGTACGCCTGTGTTTATGTAGAGAATGCCTGATGCCTTAGGGTCAGAGGCTTCAGAGCTGTGGTTAGTGAAAAATTAGTCAGGAAAACACAGCCTAGCCCAGCAGGGATTTGTTATTCATGAAGCACTTCCATTTTTGTGTTTATTTGAAATGAGCAGGATTGTGAAAGTGTTGAAAATTCCTCCTGTCACATAGCTGGAAGGGAGGGTGAGCTCCTCAGCATTCCATGCTGATAACGATTATTTGGAAGGTCGGATCTCTGTCCAGGACAAAGACTAAAGGAAAGATTTCAACACATGGAGAATTACAAATGTATAAACAGGACCATTACCACACCTTTCTTACACAGCATGGTATTGGAAAATCAATACATGAGCATGCTAGTCTTTAGAAGGAAAAACGTAAGTGTATATAGCTCCTGAAGATGATTTTCTGTTCAAGGTGAATTTTAAATTTCTGAATTTTTCATTTGATGAATTCCATTTTGTTTCCAGGTTTTTGTGGGTAAAATTTTAGAGCAAAACATCCCCTTTTTCTCTGTTTTTTCTCATTCAACGTTTCCAAGCACTTGAAGCCTGTTATAGAGGTCTCACAAATTTCCTTGGTGTATTAAAGATACTATGAAAGTTTCAAAACTGTGTATATGATACCTACTTTCTAGTTAACTCCTTCACTTAGGATTCATACCCACTGCACATGTCACCACCATTTCCATTTCCACTGTTTGTGGTATTCACTGTGCTACATGAATACAGAATTATTTATTGATATAGCCTACCATGTCTCATTTAATGAATAGCTGTCATTTTAAGTGCTTCTATCTCAATTTCCTTTGCTAAACTGTTTCATTATTTAAATATTACTTCTCATTTATATTTCTTAGGAATTGTATTTAGCTTTGCTTCAAATGAAGGAAGTAATATAAACATTCTCACAGGTATAGCTGATTTAATAGAATTGCCTTCATAGGATTTATACTCCTTAAAATTAAAAAAGAGCTCTTGAGAATGGTGAGGATGAAGGAACAATTTGTTGATTGGGTTGGGTGCATTCTATTAAAATACTAAGACTACAAAATTATTGATTAAACTGTAGGTTTCATTAGACTTTCAAAATTCTTATTCTCTATTAATTAAAGTTAGAAAATATGTTCCTATAGAGAATAGCAACTGTAACTGCATGTGCAATAAAACTATGAAACTGTTAGGACAACTACTCCAAAAATTTAGGGGTATTATTGAGATGGCAATGAATGCATTATTTTAGAATCAAGATGTACTTGAACCACAGAGAAAGCTGAAGGAAGAAAAGCAAAGGAATTAAAAAATCAAAGTCTTGAATGTCAGAAGACAAAGACAAAAGGGAGTGCTTGGTCTGTGGTTTCACCCAAAGGAACTGAAAATGAAACAGAATTACTTTAGTAGCAGAGTTCAGAAATGTAAAGTTGACTTTGGGAGGGAGATGGATAAAGAAAGAGAGCCAGTTTGAAACCACATTCTGTCTTCCCTCTCTCTGTGAGGACTTTGGGGCACATGAGAGGTTCAACATATACCCACACACCACCACACACGCATACACACACACACACACACACACACACACACACACACACACATTTAAGTTTCTTTTGGTCCATGTCAATGTATAATTTTCCACTGGTATGCGGACTAAAACTAGTGGCTTGTTGGTAATGAACAGAGCACAGAAAATCAGTCTTCTGATTTGGTTACACAATATTGTGGTTGCTGGATTACTAACAATCACACTCTCTTGCTGGGTTTCTTTGATTCTGGAGAGATTCACTTGACAAGGAACATACTGCCATTCCAGGAAACCAATCAAGATTTCAGGCCTAATTTAGTAGCCCTGTCTGAACTCAGTGCAGTTAATGATGACAGAACTTTGCTGAAATGTCATGAATCAAATGAGTCAAGGCCACTTGTCATCACCAGTCACTTTCATTGCTGCCATTTCTATGACAATAACACTTAAGGGAAAAGAAAAGGAGTGTTGTCCCAGGACAAATTTGAACTTCTAATTCAAAACTTAGAAATGAAAGAGGAGGTCAACATTCCTCCTCCTCTTCCTCTCTGTCTCTGTCTCTCTGTCTCTCTGTCTCTGTCTCTCTCTGTGTCTCTGTCTCTGTCTCTGTCTCTGTCTCTGTCTCTGTCTCTCTCTCTCTCTCTCTCTCTCTCTCTCTCTCTCTCTCTCTCTCTCACACACACACACACACACACACACACACCTCTTTACTGCATGGTCCACATATTTCACATATACTCTTGAAAAGGGTACAATGCAAAAGTTGTTTAATAGACTTCATTTATTTATTCATGTTGAAAGTCCTTCCCCTAACTCCACATACACATTTGTTATTTCATATTCACTCTTTATTTTGCTATTTTTAAAAGTTAGTAGTAAATATTTCTTATTTTTACATACATATTTATATTATTACACATATATACAATAAACTACCTACAGAAAGAAGAACCATGGCACAATCAGGAATTATATAAATGTTACATTCTTAGTGTTTTGGCTATTTGTATTTGACAGTTTTGAAGAAAACATCTTTCTTATGTTGGTGCGTCTAAAATTCTGAATGTAAATCAGTGTCTATCATATCTCACCATTATTAACTTAAAACATCTATCTAGACATAAAAACATCTTAACCCATGAACAACTAAGCTTAATTGTAAAACTAAACGTGAGTTGATCAAATCAAAGTCATATCAATTACTAGTCTATTTTTATCACAAGTATATACATCTTAGATGTAACTGATAGATATGATTCTATAGAAAGAAAAGGTAAAATAGTTGGATAAGGTCTTCAAAAACCTCAGAGACAGACAGACTATGGCATTTAAAATGTTTTTATTATTTTAAATATTCACTGACAATGAGACAGTTTAACTCCTGGCAACACCCAGCCTACTTCAAAAAAGATGATGAGCATCAAAGAACCTCCTTAAGAAGATGGCTTCAAATGTGGCAAACAAGCCACTGGGCAAAATGTCATCATTTCTACCACAGACAGAATTCTCCCTAAAAGTTGGCAAGCTTGGATCCTGGCAGAGTCAAACTCTGCTGAGACAGGGTAAGTAAATCCTCAATAGTCCCTGTCTCACAAATATGTCTGTTAGATATATTGAGCCAGAAGGCTGAAGAAGATGCTCCAACATAATAGAGACTTTTAGTAGAAAACTGTCTCTGTCATCTTCTCATTTGGAAAGCTACTAACCTTCACTCCTATTATACTCAGATAATCAATTTTATTCTTTCTCAAGTCTCTGATAGGGTTGAAGACCAGATAGTTCACATTTACTCTTAAGAAGGGTACAAAACAAAGGTTGTTTAGTAAACTTTGTTTTACTTATTCACATTAAAAGAAAATGAAAGTTGAATTACAAATTAATGAGTTAGAATTTGTTTAAATTTTATAATTATATTATCTTCTCCATTTATGTGAAAGATAAGGCAGGTTGTCAAATATATTAAAGCAGAGAGAATCTAACCAGCTTATATATGATATATATATATATATATATATATATATATATATATATATATATATATATATATCAAAAGTGTGTTGTGGCACTAGAATTCTGAGAAGTCAGAAAGCCTTTTGAAATGTGATTATTCTACCAAGGAGTAAATGTGCTCTTCACACTTAACATCCATCAAGACAATAGTATGGGTAAATGACCACACATTTCCTAAAAGACAGCAAAGCTGGAAATCAGTAAGTGCATTTTGCTGAAGCCCACATGTCTTCTTTTCTGGAGAACTACAGATAAGCATCTTGAGCCTGGAAAATGTTTTGCATACTAAATCCAGAAGAAAAGGTATTATTCAATATTCAACAAACCGTGTCTTACTGCCTGCTTAATATTGAAGCTTTGATAACAGTTTTGGTCCAGTGACAAGTAATCTGTGACACTAGAGTCATTGAGGAGTAGATAAGAAAGTGATAACACAGTCTGGAATGCTCCTATAGGAAAGCTGAAATGAACAGGCTCTCTTCAAATAACTGTTTGATATTTCAAAGCTCCTTCACTTTGCAAATAAGTGCATAGCCTATGGGTTTTTTCCTTCTTTTTAATCAAGCAGCACATGCTCTTATCTTTATAGCAAGCTGATCAGCTCATTTCCCAGTCTCAACTAAAGTTTTAGGATACTAGAATGCTCAGCATTAATATAAGACCATACTTATTGAAGCAGACAAAACTAAAAAGAAAAATGACAGCTGCATTATAGCAGGAGCCCATCTAAAATAACTGACAGTATAATGATCTAAGGAAAAGTTTTTGAGAAATGACTGTAATAGATTTTGTGCTTAGGTGTACTTTGAGGGGAGGGAAGAAGTACACAGATGCTCACATCTATCATGCTTTATGGAAAGTAAAGGGCCATCATCATCATCATCATCACCATCATAGTCATCACGATCATCATCACTGAAGGAGTGGCGGACAAGGCTTGACAGGGCACTGTCTGGACTGAGTGCAGCTTCAAAGTGCAGATCTGACAATCCATATCCTTGTAGGACAAGGGAAGCTACTTGACCTTTCAGTTTCCTCAAGGATAATGAATTCACCCATTGAAAAACTCTAAATTGATTAACATGGCACCTAGTAGGAGACTCCAGTTATAAAAGATGATTAAGCAGTGATGGCTCATGAAAATAAATTGTACTCTTTTGAAAGCTGACTCTTGCTTAAACTCATCTGTATATTATAGTTTATCATTAAAGGCAGTCAGGAAGGAACTAAGACAAGGCAGAAACTTGGAGATAGTATCTGATGCAGAGGCCCTGCAAGAGGGCTGGCTATTGCCTTATCTTCATAGCTTTGGTGGTTTGTCTTCTTATCCATCCCCAGGACCAAAGGATGGAAACATCCATAATGGCCTAGACCCTCCCATATCAATCAGTAATGAAGAAAATGTTTCACTGCTTTGCCCACAGGTCAGTGTGGAGGGAACATTTTCTGAATTGATACTCTCTTTCTAGCCAGCACAGGAAACAAGATAAATTAGATAGACAAATCTACCAAACTCTATATCTGTCTGCTGACAAAATACCAGCTGAGACTTATAGTAGTGACTGAACAAATAACCAGCTAGTGGATACAGGATACCAGTAGAATTATTTTACTGTGTGGGCATCTTGTCATGTGGCTGAGCATTATGATGGAAAAGAAAGGCTCACCAGAGCAATAATGAGCATAGACGCTACTTCTAGGGAAGAGAATTGAATATGTACCAAACATACTCTTCAACTCTATGTAGCAAGTCAGTAAGGTGTCGGCCTTACGGAATGTTGAAGGGCTTGTGGCGTTGATTTTTATTTCTCTGTCTGCTTGAGTTGTTCTGAAAGTAACCCAACCTGCCTCTTAAGTTCAGGGTTCTCAGAATTAAAAAGGGTCATTTGCACACAGTGAGGCTTATGCCTACTGATAGAAAATGCTAGACTAGATTCAGGAAGCTTTTCCTGATTAAATAAAGCTACTCCCTTTTCTTCTTTGAGAAGCAAAGAATGTATTTGACAGAAAAGTAGGGAAATAACATATTGATTGGCTGAAAATTTTATTTTACTGAGGTATATGGGTCTCCTCATTACCTCTTTATCAACATTATATTCTTTAACAGATACACAAGGAATAATCAGCAAAGTATTTAATATTTATATGATTCCAAATTCCCAGTATCAGAACCAATTTTCCTCATGAGTTCCAAATCTATAATTGAAAAATATTGAGAATAGTTGTCTTTATGACAAGGAAGACTATATTATTCACTTTCCAGAAAATACCAGACAAATACCTAATTCTTAAAAACTATCATTTTGTCATATCTTCTTTTGGGAAAAATTAATCATCAAAAGATTGTCTCCTGGAGCTTTCAACTCTATCAGAAAATGACTTTATGACAAGGTAACCTGTGAAGTTTACTGTATAGCAGAAGCAATATATATACTTCTCAGTTTTATCATGTCTATTAAAAAGACATAATCACACGCCAACCTCTTGGAAGTTTAAAATTATTCAAGGATGTTTCAATAATGTCCTGAATTGACTTATTCTTTTGATTACATTCTCTAGTGTTTAGAGCCTAAATTGAACGATGTGGTCTGATCACAAACCTTAACATATATAGACTGTTAAAAACAAAGAGTAACATCTCCTTTCGAAAAGATGGCCATTTGCACAATGGTCATATATGACCAAAATTCCTTAAGGCATTTATTGAACTGCAGTCCTCACACTCTAAAACTATTCTTGAGTCTTAAGCATAATTTCCAATTGGATGGCCTACTTGTTATTGCTACTTTGAGAATTGTTTCTTATTTTGGGCAGTTTCTAATTAAAATATTGAGTTTAAAATTGTTATATTTTAGTTGAGGTGACCAGTGATACTGTATTAAACATGGAGGACTTTCATACATTTTTGGAGAAATAGAAAGGTTAGTATATAAAATTAAGCTGAAAGCCATCTGGCTGTCTGAGTGGACCCTGAGGGTTCAGGGCATTTGTGCAGCTGAGTGGGTCAGTGACCTTTGGAACCATGATTCGGGTCAGTACTGACAGTGAGTACTACAGCTTCATGTCATGCTGGGGAAAGCCTTAGGTAAATGGTGTATGAGAAAGGTAAACCATGGTCTTTTCAGCTCTGTTAATGAGATTAATTATTATATCCAGCAGAACTGCAAACTCAGCAGGTGATTAACCATAAGAACTTTATGGCATAGAAATAAGAGAAGCAATAACTTGTTCCATCTTATGAGTCCGTTGCTTTGTTTTGTTTGTTTGTTTTTTTATTATTTTCTGGGTGAGAACTAATGTTGTTTGTTCCATACTATCAAACTGAGAGTGTGTTTCTTTATGGCGAAGGCTTAAAGGTAGGAACAAGGAGTTCCTTTAAAATGAAATGAATGAAGATACTATGAAATGCAGCCCTGTAGGTGAAAATGCCAGGTGGTCTTGACACTGGAAATCTGAACCTGAAAAATGAGTTCTAAGGAATGGAAATACTTTATTAACTACTGGTGCTGCCATGGGTGGAGCCTTTTACTATTTTATACAACAGTCTTGCATGTCAGCTTTCTGAAACATTGAAAACCTCAGATTGTGACTGTTGATGGGAAGGCCAAAGATATCACTAATTGGTAGGATGAAATTCCATTAAGAATTAGTTAACTGATTTGAATTATGATATCTTACTTTAATGACAGGATTTATCTCCTTTGGATGAATCTATATAAATGCACATTAACATGGTATCAAGAGGCAAACATTATATGTACATTTGATCAAACTTGCTCATTTATATATTTGACTTTAAGGATGTTCATCAGTGAAAAAATGTTAAAATTTGCCACTAAAATACTCTATTTTACAATGTTTTATACATAAAGTTTCATTTACATGTTCCCCTGTCTACTTATTCCCATCCTCTTTGCTTGTCAGTACTCTCTCTGGAGCCTTACCCTCCTACTGCTTTATCTTCCTCACTTCTTCTTTTCGAAATAATAGGTGTTAGTATTTCCATTACTCTTGTTCGATTGCTGGGAACTCCTTGTAATTAAATATATATATATATATATATATATATATATATATATATATATATATATATATATATAAGCTAGTCTTCTCTTTTCTTTGTATAAAGAAGTAAAAAGTATTTTCACAGCTCAGTAATGAATATTTTATCTCATCAAATAGAAAATAATTTTTATACATTTTGTACTGTATTTATGTGAACAGTTAACAGTCAACACTTCTTTTTAAATATTGCTTTTTCACTGAAAGATACATTGTGCACTTAAAAATTTTCACTCTGCCCATTGCATACTTTCACTTCTCTTTTGTATTACCAAGGATGTGAGGAATTGTATGGAAATCATATTATATTCAGAAATTATGGGGTCCTTATAAGAGGAATGTTTGAATTTGTAGAAAACAGCAAACAAGGACAAGAGTCCTTCCACTGAGAATCAGGCCTTTGTCTTTAGTCTAGTGTCAGGCTCATTGCAGTGAAACATCACCTGGCTGCCTTTACTGACGACCTCACAGATAGAACCTCTACTACAGCACAAACAGTAAGATGTATACAGACCAGGTCTGAATTATTATCTACATCAGCTAGAATTTTGGACAAGACCTATAGAAACCTGCCTGCCCTATAATACTGTAGGAAACTCTGTGGCTATGAGATTCATGTTCAGCTAATTTATTGGCATTTTTCATGACAAAAGAACAGTATTCACAGCTCAAATTCTAGTATTAGGTGGGCAGCACAGCCAGTGCTCATAGACAGGGTTCTAGAAATTCCCTGGTCTCATCATCAGACCTGCACATATTGATCATGCTCAGGTTTGAGTACAAGTGGGCTGGATCTAAAAACACTCTTGATGCTATATAGGTCCTCAAGACGTTGTAGTATCAATCTAGATGGCCAAGCAACTGCCACAACCAGCAATGTCCCATCCTTCGACAGCAAAGCTTGGGGTAAGACTAGCTCACCAATGGTAGGACAAGGTAGTAAACGTGACACTTTGCTTCAGATCTTAGTGCCGAACTAGTAAAAGCTGACACTGGGCAGCCTTCATCTTCAAAACTGTTTGTGTAAGGAGGGTGCAGCAGATGCGATGCTGAGGGAAGACACGTTACCTGGAATATCACATTGGATAACACCACCCATGGCTGTTGTTTTGTAGTCCTAACAACACAGTGAATTAGGTATAAAAGGATTGTGTGTCAGTATAGTAATGTCATATATAATAATGCAAACAAATGTGGAAATGCTAGAAACTTTCTCTGAGATTTAGAGCAAAATGAACATTCTTAGGTTTACTATTTGTATTAAACATACAAGGGGTTCTAAGACAAAGAGAAATAGAAGGTGTCCCATGTGGAAAAATAATTTAAAAAACATTTAAAGACAACATCGTATACTTGTGTGTGTGTGTGTGTCTCTGTGTGTATTCCTTTAAACAACTCGATGAAAATTGTGAGTGCTACACAATAGCCACATTGAACCATGGGCTAGGATAGGAAGCATAAATGTGGACTCATCACGCATCAACAGTTGCTCTTTATTAAACATTACTAAGCCCAATAAACTTAATAAATAGTTTTGTGAAAACTGGATGTCCACAGGAGAAGAATGTCGCTATCCTTCTATTTATCATCAGTTTACAAAATTCAATAAGAAATTGATTAAATTCTTATTCAATTTGAAGTTACAGAGAATCTTCCCAACTTGAAATGCTAAGGACAAGATCTTTACTTTTGTTTTTGATTTTTTTTCATGAACAATGATAAGGGAATATCAGATTACCGTGGGTTGCAATGGAACTCTTTGTATGCTATACTTAGCTTGAGAAGACTGGGTCTCCAAAACTCAACAGCTACCCACTAGAATTCATAGACCACTAGGTTTAGTTTGCGGGGAAATTATACGGAGATTAATACAGAGAAAGAAGACAAAGCCCTTATGTATCAACGGTCCCTGGGTACCAATGAGCTCCATTACCTTGGACTTGATAAGGTGTTAGAGGAAGAATGAGCTAGTCAGACCAATCTTCATTCCAGGTTTCAGGGTCCCTTTTGGTGACAGCCTGCTGGTCAGTGTGCTTTTCAAGAAAGGAATTTTTTTTAGAGAAAAGAAATAATGGAAAATAAGACCCTCTTCTTGGCATCCCCAGATAATGGCCATGGGAAAATCAGAGGCACCTTTAGCTTAGATACTTCTGGTATCTGTGGCATTTGCCAAGGACAAGGCTATAGACATTCTCAAGAATGTTAATGGCTTTTAGCTGAGAAAGAAATTGAGCAGTTTTCTTTGAGGTCTTTTTGCTCTAAATAGATTAATATATTTTCCTTCCTGTCCTTATCAATAAGATGCCATAGGCATAGAAAATAAAAACAAAATAGAAAAATAGGATTATATTCAAGTTAAAAGCTAAAGCCATGGTTATTGGAGGAAAATCAATAACCACCAATTTATTAAACCAACACAGTCTCTAACAACAATATATAAACATGTCTCCTTATACCTACAGATGAATGGAGTCTTCCCTCCTTATCAAGGAAACTTCTGATCTCAGCTGGCAGAGATATAAAATGACAACCAACCAATGTAATTGTGGAGCCCAGTCCCAATGGATGCATCTACAAAATACTGCAGCACTTAAGGTTCAGGGAACATTACAAAAAGGGAATGGAAAGACTATTAGAGACAATTAGATGTGAGACTGTGTCATCTTTAATTACAGAAACTACAACAATATAGTTTCACCAAATATTCACCTGACTGTGAACTGAACAATGACTACACCAAAGAACTCAACAAAATGGACAGAGAAAAACCACCATGGTCTCAGTCCTACACAAAGAACTACAGGCAGCCAAGGAAACTTGGAAACAAGAAATGCTGCTTGGTCAGGGAAGAGCACACCAATTGTTTGCCCAGAGCTAATGGGTCAAATCAGAAAACATATACACCAGGAACATTGTATTAACTTACCAACTTATATTTAGGAATATATTTGTACGCACATATAAAAACTGAAAAAATAGGTCATAAATTTGAAGGAGAGTCAGGCGGATATACAGAAAATGTTGGGATGAAGAAAGGAAAAAAAGAAATATTGTAATTGAATTATAATATCAACATAAAATATAAGTCAACAAATAATGTACAAAACAGGAGAAAATGTTTGCAAATAGTAAACTTCACAAAATTCTTATAACCAGAAATAAAAAGAATCAATGCAAAAACCCCAACACAAACACAAATGAACTAATAAGCAAAACTCAACAATTATACTGAAAAAAAAAATGACTTATAGACCTAGGTGGATATTTCTAATAAGAAGGTGTCCAAAACATCAAGTACATAAAAAAAATGCTCAACATCACTGGTAAGGAAATTCAATTCAGATCAAATCCATAAAGAGATATTACTTTATCCCAATAACAATGGCTACTGTAAAACAGCTTAGGGTAATGAAATCCTGGAAGGACATGGACAATAGAGGGCACTCATAATTCTTGGTAGGTATGTAAGTATGGCTACTCTGGATAATATACAGGAGACTTAAAAATTAAAACAAAGTGGGCTGGAGAGATAGCTCAGTGGTTAAGGGCACCACCTGCTCTTCCAGAGGTCCTGAATTCAATTTCCAGCAACCACATGGTAGCTCACAACCATCTATAATGTTATCTGGTGCCCTCTTCTGCAGCTAAAACACTCATATACAATAAATAAATACAATAAATAAAACATATTTTAAAAATTAAAACAAAGCTATGGGATCATCTTATAGTTTCTCTAATGGGGATATATGCACAGGAAAGGAGCATTTCAAAAAGACACCTGCACTAACATGTTCACTCTTGCTTTATTCATGACTGCCAGTGAATGCAGGTAACTATGCCATCAACTGTTGAAGAAATAATGAAGACATGTGGCATGTACAATGATCCTATATTACTCAGCCATGAAAATAAAATCTTGCCTTTTTTGAGGACAGGAATAGAACTGTAGACCAATATGTTAAATAAAGTAAGCAGAGATGAGAAAGACAATTTCTCTGTGTTCTATTGCTTAAGTGACAGACTAACCTCATCTTTTACCTCATACAGGACAGGAAATATATGAGGAAAACATAACCATGCTAGAAAGTAGCCCCCCAGAGCCTACTTTTATGGGAGAATCTGTATTCTAGTCTCTTTCCTGTCAGCATGCTCTAATTTTGGGAATTTGAACAGATAAACAGGAGGCTTAAACAAACTTCCCCCTTTTGTAAACAGTCATCCCCAGCAACTCCAAATACACACTCTGACGTTGTAGCCCTAATTTCCTCTTAGTTGCAAACTTTTGAAAAATTCTTGCTTTTCTTTCTCCCTTTATACTTTCAAAACCTATTCTCAGAGAGAGGAAAAAGATGACTTTGTTTAATATAAAATGGCAACATAAATGGAAGCCTTCAGTTGTCTTATGTAATTAAAATAAATAAAACCATATATAATTGAATATTTTACTTCTGAGGTTTAGCAAATCCAAAGGAGGATCTTTTGAAGAACTTTAACTTAATTATTGCAACCCATAAAACCTGTACAACAAATAATGGCTGTAAAATATTGCAATGCTTGCACATTATATTGCTCCTATAGAACAGTATATGCTCGACTTGCTTTGATATGTGTAATTACCACCAAGGTCAGCAGATCTGGACCAGGGGGCCTGCACAAACTGGGGGCACCAACCAAGCACAAAGCATGTAGAGTACCTAGACCCACTGCTGAGATGTAGCTGATGGACAGGTCATGCTCCATGCATGTGGGGAGAGGGGAGAGGGGGGACTTGCCTCTGACATGAACTCTGGTGCCCAAGATTTGGATCACTGCCCCTTGGGTGCACACAGAGGAAGGGGATGCAGGCTACTCTGATGAGACCTTAGAGACTGTGACAAAACGGTGGGGAGCAGCTGCCCCCATCAGAGATTTGGGGAAGGGGAATAAGGCGGAAGAGGGAGAGAGGGTGGAAACTGGAAGATAAGAGCAAGAGGATAACAATCTAGATGTAACGTGAATAAATTATAATTAAAAAACCTTAATATTAAATCGATTACCAAAAGCAGTCATTGACTAAAGATCTACCTAAACACAGCAAGATACTGAAGCCCAAATTTATTTTTGCTATGTTTTATAATACAAAACATAAAGTAATATAATTATACTTCGGGTATGGCCTTGGTAACATGAAATTTGGATTATCTGTAGGACCTTACTGAAAGCATTCACAAATGCTTCTCTAATCACTCTGTAAACACATTTTTTTTTTCAATTAGAATGCAGAATTAATGCGGCTGAGGAACTATTGACAGGGGAAGGAAAGTCAGTTTTATTTACATCTGTCTCTGGTAGGCTGAGCTTGCTCCGGTGGAAGGCCCCACCCCCATGTGTTTCTAGAGCCCTAATTAGACCCGTGAGTTTTTTAAAAGATATTAATTTTGGATGAGGATGTATGTATGGGCTGTGGAAGGAATTAGAGTAGGTTCTTTTTCCAGTAAGAAGGCCATTTTGTTGTTGTTGTTGTTGGGTTTGGTTTGGTTTGGTTTTGAGACAGAGTTTCTCTGTGTAGCTCTAACTGTCCTGGAACTTACACTGTAGGCCAGGCTGGCGTGGAACCCACAGTGATCCACCTGCTTCTGACTCCCCGAGTGCTGCGATTACAGGTGCATACCACGGAATCTGGCTGGAGATCGTTATATATTCCATTTTTAACCTCTTTGAGACACGTATTTCAGGTAAATAGTGGAAAAATATAGACAAATAAATGTTAGATAGAAGATACAAGGATTTATAGGTAAATTATATATATATATGTATATATATATATGTGTTTCTATAGCTATAAAGAACTGAGATTATAAATATTTAAGAATAACCAAGAGGATTCTGATAAGAGAGTTAAGTCTCAAAGGGAAATGAAATAAGCGATTAGGGATGAACACTTGCTATGGAATGACATATGTACTTCCTCTCTGAACACTGTGGATATTTTACAAACTGGAAATGGGAAATTATACAGCAGATGTGCATTTTGTGTCTCCACATCCTGGCTGTTTAAACTGACTGCAATATTTTGAAGTTAGGTTTCATAACATGAAATGAATCTATTTCCTGAACTACTTACCTGTTGTTCTTTAACTAATACCATATAAATTGTGGCATTCAAGAGGCTTAATTCACACATATAATAAAGTTTGAAGTAGGTGAAGGAAACCCTCTTATCACATATAATATTATCTAGTTAATATCTTGGAAAATAATGCCATCCAATAACATATTTCAAAATGTCAATATTATGGAAATAGTGTGGGATTATCTTTAGCATTCTAAAGTTGTGAATCAAAGAAACGCACTAATTGCCAAAGGGCATTCAAATACCTAACCACAGACCCGAAGTTGCAGTATTTCTCCACATGCTGCATTCCAATGGCTTTGGATTTCTCTCCTGCTAAGAATGGCTTCCAGATGTCATCATTATTGTTATAGATCCATTTCAAGTTTCAGACTGTCTAAGGTAAGGAGAAAATGTTTTAAAATAAAAAATCAAATGAACAAACCCTTTCAGAATAACATTTAAGAGACTGACATGCGCTCATTCCTGATTTTACACTGATATGCCAGGCCCATCGCATTGGGTGCTTTGTTGAATTGTTATGTGGATATAATGTCTTTTTATCACTTATAATATTTCAATGAAATAAAATCAAAATACTTCTATTTAGGCCATCTACATGAAGAATAATAACAAGTGAAATTCTCATAAAGTTGAACATACAGTTCAGAGAATACTGTGTTGACATCTTACTGAACAAAATATCCAAGACTTATTATTTCATGTTATACACTATAACCCATGATTGATGTTGGTATCTTTTATTTATAATAAAAACTGTAGGCCAATATTTTAATCCTGATGCCAGATTTCAAAAGTAAAGAATTCTTTAAGTTCAGATTAAACATTAGATGTTATAGTTATAACAAGTATGTTGTTCATTTTTACTTCAGTTCTGTGATTGAATTTTTCCTCACAGATCTTTGGCATGTATACAACTTATATAAAATATCACAATCATTTATTAGAAGCTATTTGTTTTAAACAAAAAAAGATTTTATAGAGTCAGTAAAATAGTGGTTAATTTTACACTTAAATAGTTCCCTAAAAGAAGTTTTTACTATGCATCAGTAAAGTGTTTAGTACTGTGCAAGTCTTATACATAGGCTTTAATGATAATGGTATTTAACAGAAACAGCTTATTATGTAATTGAATAGATAGTATTTTTCATGTATTGTTGAAACTTGCACATGAACTAACTCATATACTTACTATAACACACCCATAGAGTAGAAAGTATTCTTTTATACAGTTAATACATAATAATTACTATGTAGCTTTTGTATGTTCTATTGTATGAACAGTGAGTTTAGTTTTATCCAAACTTATTTTCTGTTTTACTGGAAAATGGCATTTCAGTCCAATGTTATTAATTTTGACCTACTGTGGATTTTAGCTGATGGGAATTATAAAACTAATTTTAGCATAATCAGGCATAATTATGAAAACCAGAGTAGCAACTGGTTTGTGAACATAAAGGTTTAAAATTAATATGACATTTTGGAGAGCTAATGAACGGAAAACATACTTTCTCTTCCTAAGTGGAAGGACATTAAAACAAGAGGAACAGAAAGAATTTCCCAGAGCACAGAAAACTTTGGAAACCTGTGTAGTGACAAGTAACAGAGAGTCTAACAATAAACCAGGTGTGGACAGTGAAAATTAGAAACATATATTAATATAGTGAATATCTGGTCATGAAGAATATGGTTGCAGTTCCTTTATAGCCTTCCAAAATGACTGACCAAACTCTGTTATTGAGGAATCCAGATAAAGAGTAAATTGCCAAGGCATTAATAATCATATTTTTATATATGGAGAGGAGACTGAGACTCAAAGACCATGGGAAGAGGTAGGATACGTGGAAAATCACTAACAAAAGCCAGCAGTTAGACAGGGGCCTAAGGCTAGGGTCAGACACAGTACAGTAGGCTTCATTTAAAATACATTGGGACATTAAACAAAGGCTCCTGAACAGTCTAGAAAGTACTGTGTGGAGAGATTCTCAGTTGATGGCAAGTGTATGACTTAGAAGATTTTTACAAATTGTTATATATAAGTGTTCTGTGTGACTGTATTGTGCATACTAGAAGAGGGCATCAGATCCCATTATAGATGGTTGTGAGGCACCATGTGGTTACTGGGAATTGAACTCAGGATGTTTGGAAGGGCAAGGCAGCGGTGCAGCCTTTGAGGAAAGTAAGCCATATTTTGAGCTGGGCATGGTGGCTTATGCCTGTAATCCCAGCACTCAGGGAGGCAGAAGCAGACAGATCTCTGTGAGTTCAAAGCCAGCTTGAGCTACAAAGCGAGTCCAGGACAGCCAAGGCTACACAGAGAAACCTATCTCGAAGAAGAAACTCCTCCCAAAACCACCAAATAATATTTTGTTTATATGTGGAAAGTACAAAATGTAGGATAACATAGAATAATAATCTTCCACTTGGCCACCTGCCCTAAAACAGTCGCAGTCCAATAGTGAGTGAGCAAGCATTTAACTAGCAAGCCTTTAGAATCAGTAGACCAAAAGTATAGCAAATGGTACTTCCCATTACAAATGATAATGACCTTGAACTTTAAAACATTTTATTCTCTCATACAATACACTTTGACTACAGTTTCCCCTGCCTCCAGTCATCCTAGTCACTTCTCCAACCATATCTACCCCTGAGATACACTCCTCCCCCATTTCCCTTTAGAAAGTAGCAGGCTTTCCTGGGGTACCAAACAAATATAATGCAATAAAGTCCTTGTCTCAAGGCTGGAAAAATCAACCCAGTAGGAGCAAAGGGGTTCCAAGAGCAAGTGAATGAGTCAGAGACTCCCACTTTTACTGCTAGGAGTCCCACAAGAACACCAAGCTACACAACCATAACATAAACACCAAGCTACACAACCATAACATAAACACAGAGGACATACACAGACCTATAATTAAGTTTTACTGTGATATTTTCCCTCTCTTGTTTTCAGAGACAATTATCTTGCAAACTTCTTTTATTTAAAACATAAACTCTCAGGAGTTATAGGGGTGACTCTATCTGAGACCCCTAGCAGCATGGGTTACGGAGCCTGAAGTTAGTACCTCTTGTAGCCAGGTGAGACTTCCAGTGGTGGGAGGGGGACACCAGCCCTAACCCATAAAACCTTCCACCCAAAATTTGTCTTGCTTACAAGAAGTGTAGGGATAAAGATGGAGCAGAGATTGAGTAAATTGTGAATCAATGACTAGTCCAAAAGGAGACTCACCTGATGGGAGAGAGCTAACCTCTGACACTATTAATGATACTCTGCTATGATTACAGAGAGAGGCCTAGCTTAACTGCCTTCTGAGAGGCCTTATCCAACAGTTAATGAAAAGAGATGCAGAGACCCTCAGCCAAACAATAGGCTGAGTTTAGCCTGTGGAGTTTTGTGGAAAAGTGAGAGGGAAACTTGAAAGAGAAGGAGTGGTCAAGGACACCAAAAGACCCACAGAGTGAACTAACCTGGGCCCATAAGGGCTTACAGAGACTGAACCAGCACATGTGGACCTATGTCTCCTATACATATGTAGTAGATGTGCAGCTTGGTCCACATTTAGGTCCCCTAATAATGGGGGTAGGGCCTGTTTCTGACTCTGTTGCCTTCCACTGGATCCCTTTCCCCAGCTTGGCTGCCTTATCAGGCTCCAGTGGGAGAAGATGCCTTTAGTCTTGCTGCAACTTGATATACCAGGGTTGGTTGGTACCCCTTGGGGACCTCCTTTTCCCTGAGGAGAGGGGGAAATGAGGAAGGGGGGATGAGGGGGGGTGTTGGCTTAGGTTTTCCTAAACCTACTTTATTAAAGGGTTCTTAAACAGTTCAACCTCACTTCTAACCTACCGAAGAGAGGAAAGAGAGAAAGAGTGTAAATAAGAAAAAGGGGTTGTGGACATTTTTAGATGAAGTTCCTTGGACTAATTCCACTCTGCATTGTCAGGATACCAGCAGTCCATTCCAATAGCCAACACCGAAAAGTAACACGAAACTGTAGTGGTGGCATGATCCAGCATAAACCGCAAGGTTCCACCACATCGGCACAAGTCAGTGGAAGTGGCTTGAATCAGCTGCAGGAACATGTGAAGTTCTCCAGAATGTTTCTCTCTGTGAAACGAAGATCAGCAAAGACTAGCTGAAACCGCGGCATAGCGATGCAAAAAGCTTCGTTCCAATTTCTATGGTTCTTTTTAGACTCCTTCCAACCATCATGTGCCCTCTCACAGGTCTGCGTCCATCCAGCAGGACATCACACGCCCTCTCACAAGACAGCTTTCAGCAAAACACCACAGGACACAGTTGAGTCTTCAATGAAACCAGAAACTTCCACCTCAGGTGTTACTGAGAGGAGAAGAGGGAGGGGGCTGGGATCAGTCTGTAAAGTGATATAGCTATGTGTGTAAGATATTCTGTATAATTTTAAATGTGTTCTGGTAAATATTTTGCACAGTGTTTCCTGCTTTTATGGCTCAGGGAACATTATGGAAAAGGGAATGGCCAGAATACTGAAAGTCTCTCATAAAAATATCTGCATAAACTAGCTGGAATAATGGGAATGTCAAAGGGCACGTTAACATGGAAGGGAGAAAATTTCATAAGATCTGGCCACTAGACACAAAAGTACAGACAACTAAAAACTACCTTTCCCAGGAATGAGACCCATTATTGTTTGTACAATGCAGAGTGGTCAGACTAAAAATCATTTACACACTATAGAACCAGGTAGATATATACATATTCATACATACACAGATATGTATGTAACAGTAATAATAATAATAAAAAAGATATAGTGATAGTGAGGAGGCTCAATGGGCTGTAGTTGGGATGGTCTGGGGATGAAAGTGGGGACATGCAATTATATTTTAGTTTTTAAGATAGAGATTGGGGGACTGTCCAACCATTGCCTGGCCCAACTTAGGACCCACCCTATGGAAGAGAACTAACTCCTGACACCATTAAGGATAGTCTACTACGTTTTTAGACAGGCCTAACTTAACCATCTTCTGAGAGGGCCCATATAGCAGCTGATTGAATCAGATGCTGAGATCACAGCCAAGTATTAGGCAGAGAATACGGTGTCCTTTAAGAGTTGGCATGAAGGATAGAAGGGCAGAAGGGACAAGGACACAGCAAAAAGACATGCAGCGTCAACTAACCTAGATCCATGGGGGCTAACAAAGAAGGAAGCACCAAGCAAAGAGCAGGCTTGAACTGGACCTAGGACAGTTCCACATATGAAACTTATGGGCTGTCTATGACTCTGTTGCCTGCTTTTAATCACTTCTTCCTATCAGGGCTGCCTTGCCTGGCTTCAGTGCATGAAGATGAGCTCAGTCCTAAAGTGACTTGATGTGTTGAGGTGGGTTGGTGGTGGGGAGACACCCCTTTCTTGAGGACAAGGGGAGCAGGGAAAAGGGGTAGATGGTGGTACAGAGGGACTGGAAGGAGAGGAAGGAGGGGCTACTATTGAGATGTAAAGTAAATATATGAAAGAAAATGGAAAAAAGTTGAAAAAGTTATTAAATAATGAAATACAAAACTCCACGTTGACATTATTTGCCTATCAGAAAAGGGAAATTGCAGATATGTTTTATAAAAGGTAGTGAAAGAACTGTACTGTATGTCAAGTTTCAAACTCTGCTACATGGTCAATGCTGATCAATACTGATTCAGCACAAATATTTCCTTGAGCAGGATGTCAAGGCTTATCTTTTAGCGACATGTGCACACCACATGAGCAGATGACAGAGTGTGTTCCAGGTCAAATCCTTCCACTGTGCATCATTATAGTTCATTTAAACTGTAAGTTTGCTCTTAACCAGTAGTATTGAAGACATTTTTAGCTAATAATCCTTTGCATCTAAAATAAATGTGATTTCTCCATTTGATCACATTCTTTGTAAAATTATATTTTATTCTATTTTATTTGTGTTGGTCTTCTGCCTGCATGTGCGGCTGTGGACCACTTGTGTACCTGGTGTCCACAGAGACAAGAACAAGGTATTTTATTCCCTGGACATGGAGTTGCAGAGGATGTGAGCCTCCATAGGGATGCTAAGCATCGAACTGGGGTCCACTGGGAAAGCAGCCAGTACTCTTAACTGCTGAGCTCATCCTGTCTTCTTTCAGTACACCACTTTAAGCAGCATGCTTATGCCCTTCTGTATGGTATTTGATTTCTATCATTCAAATAAACATTTAGTGTCACACACATTATGATGATAGATGGTGTAAATGTTCAAAGAAATATGGAAGAGCACTCTGATTCCTTATCACTCTTCCTAAAATAATAACTGTTTTTACATTCAGTTATGTGGTAAAATGAAAGAGCCCATATTTTCACAAAATTTGGAATTGTATCAATACAACTAGTCAGTTAATTTATTCAATTGCACTCTTTACCCTTAATAAATAAGTGAATTTAATTTTGCCTTATACTGTTGTTGTTGAAGATATGTTCAGGTTTTTTTCATATACATTTATTTTATTACACATACATAAAACAAACTACATACAGCAGGAAGAACCATGTGACAATCATGAGTTCTATAAATGTTACATTCATACTGATTTGGCTATTTCTATTTGTCAGACTTGAAGTAACCATCTTTCCTGCCTCTCTGGGTCTAAATTTCTGAATGAAATTCAGTATCTACCATATCTCATCTTTATTCACTTAACTCTTTTATCTTGATCGAAAAAGATCTTATCCCTTAAGCAACTAAACTTGATTATAAAACTAAACTATCTGGTCTTCAACACCCCTCAGAGACTTGAGAAGGAATAAAACTTAAATCCCTGAGTGAACCAGGGGTGTAGGTTAGCAGCTTCCAAAATGAACAAAATGACTGAGACAGTTTACTGCCCGAACAGTCACCCAACACTCTCTATAATGTTGGAGCCTCACCTTCGGCTTTCTGGCCCAGTCTCTCTGTGAGATTTACTCACTAAGCAGAAACTATTGAGGACTTGCTTACTCTGTCTTGGCAGAGTGTGGCTGTCAACTCTGCCTGCATCTAAGCTTGACCATTTTTAGTCAGGGTTCTGTTTGTGCCTGGAACAAGGATATTTTGCCCAGTGGCTGGTTTGCTGCATTTGCCATCATCATTTTCTTTGAGGTCGGCTGGGTGTTGTCAGGAGTTAACTTGTCTTGTTGTCAAAGAACCTTTAGAATAATAAAAATATCTTTAAATGCCATGTTCTGTGGGTCTCTGAGGTTACAAACATCGTTTGTTCTTCCAGAGAATCAGAGAACTTGAGTTTGATTCCCAGTGTCCACATGGCTCCTCACAACTATCTGTAACCCCAGTTTCAGTGGATCCAATCTCTCAGAAATTCAGGAAGAATACCAACGTAGATAAAATACGTTCAGGTTTTATAGTCAAATTCAGGACCTGAAAGGCTGCCTTGATTGTTTCTTTTGAAGAAGACTTTGAATTCATCAACTTCTGAAAACAACTCAGACTCAGTTTACAGAAGCATCAATGGTTTATGTATGCTGTTAAATTATTATTATACAGCTTAATAACATTTATCAAATGGTATTTCAAATGTCAAACATGGAGACCTTTTCTCCTTTTCTTTATAATCGTTAAATTAGAAAAAGATAATTGTCTTAACTGAGTAAAATTTGAATCAGGAAGGCTGGACATTTTTAGGCATAATGTAAAATAAGACATTTGTTAATATGTAAACTTCTTTCAATAGTTTTTCCACTTCAGTTTTGGAAGTACAGACTTCTAACAGGTGCTACACAATACGACCAACCTCACATGGTTTTCCCATAGAACACTCTGTACAGGCAATGGTAGCCAGTCAACATTAATTCTAGTAATTGTATTAATGAATGTGCATGAAACCATTAATGAGTTGAACCAGTTTTGAACTAAATACAATACAGATTTCACTGATTTCTTATAAATGCCTTGATAGTTATGGCTCAAAAGTCTGTTATCAATGTTGAGTG
The DNA here is from genome assembly GCF_964271855.1 of Acomys minous. Lineage (NCBI taxonomy): Eukaryota > Metazoa > Chordata > Mammalia > Rodentia > Muridae > Acomys > Acomys minous. The sequence goes on from NC_140487.1 coordinate 32,674,177, forward strand.
TAAGTTTATCTTTGTAACTGAAATAAGCCATGACCTAATATATTAAGAATGAAAATAAACTTAGGGCATTATATATGTTAACATATTCTTACACTTGAAAGCTCATGTTATATTTGAATACAGCTAAGTAAAAAAATGTACATAAGCTGGGGGTTGGTGGCACATTCCTTTAATCCCAGCACTCGGGAGGCAGAGGCAGGTGGATCGCTGTGAATTCGAGGCCATCCTGCCTACAAAGTTAGTCCAGGATAGCCAAGGCTACACAGAGAAATCCTGTTTTGAAAAAAATGATGTACATAAGTAAAACCCTCTTAATTCTCTATCTCAACATCTCTGTCTCCATCTCTCCATAAAATCATACAGTATGTACATACCATTTACTATGTGTGTGTGTGTGTGTGTGTGTGTGTGTGTGTGTGTGTATACACTCATATATGTGTATCTGGAAACATGTACATTATTATAATTTTAAGCAATCCCTATCTCTAGAGATATGCTATATTGTCCTTTCTTGTGATGCTGAGAAAAAACAAGACACAAGTCCCAGACAATTGCACCTTCATGACATAAAACAAACCCCTGACAATTGATAATGTACTGTATTGCTAAGTTTTGTTATCACATATTTTATGTAATATATATAAAACACATACAGTATATGTGTACATTTATACATAAATATTACTGAGTAGGGAAAAGAAATCTCTCAGGTTACATAATACATTTCTCCTTGTTAATTATCATGTTTTTTCTCACAGAACAGAAAAGCAACTTTTAAAGCCCTATGGGGACCAAACTCCAACAGTGTTAGTCAGCTGAAGCTGAGTGCTTGTGAGGACAGGCATTTTCTACGAGAATTCACAAAATGATACAAATTGCAAAGCAAAAGTAAGAGCTTCAGATAGACTGTATTTAGTACCCAGTCACTTTTTAAATTTGCCATCACCACCCAATGTGCTTTAATGTCCTTTACTAAAACTTAAGTGATAAATATACTGCAACTTAAAAATAGACACAAAATGTCTTTCACAAGTTCGTGGGAAGAGACAAGTCTCTATTCTAGAACCACATTATGACTGAATAAGAGCCATAATTGCACACACAAATGCAAAGCCACACACACACACACACACACACACACACACACACATATTACTAAAACATACACAAGTGTACTCTTACTCAAATTGTATGCTTGTCTGACACTCAAAATTAATGTGTGCACATTTTGCCTTCTAAACGCAGAGCCTAGAATATGCAAGTCCTAGGTGCTCTGTTTCATTTCCTGGCTTTTCTCTGAGTAACAGTTGTAGTCTGACAACTATGGACTTGAAAAAAAACAGTATGCTTAAAAATTGTGTGAAGTCCAGCTTTCCCGCTTCAGATTTTACTCAGTTTAGACAATTAGCTTTCTCTAATATAATGGCAACAAAGAAAAGAAGAAAAGATGTTCACGTTTCACGTTTGAAACTGAAAAAGAAAATATGGGAAAATGCATTCCATTTCCTTCTCTTGGAACCAGTGAATGTCAGCTGATGTATCATCCGTCTTGCTGTTCTTTCAAATCATACAAGAACCCAAAGGCAGGCCTTTTGGTCCCCTTTGAATGAGAAACCTACAAGTAGCCAGTAGACATCTCAGGATGGACTGACTGAATTAGATAATATTCATAATACACATTAATTTACACTTTAAAACTTCATAAAAGGAGAAGCCAAGCCATCTTCATAATCTCCCCTCTCAAATCCAGCATTGAGTATATAAATAGATAATACCAAGAGTAGAAGGCCAAAAGCCAATGCTTTCCCACTGATCCTCTCTCTTCCTTCAGTCATGTCTCCTATTATCATTCGGTTTGTACCATCAGAGATTGTCTTCTCATTCTTTCTAGGAGGTATTCCTTCGAGGATGTGATTTCCATAACATCATTCTTCTCTTATGCTGTGATATCAGCCACATAAATATACGTATTCTGATATTTCTTTCAAAGATCCCATGGGGTGTGTGTATGGGGTAGAGTATGTGTTTAGCATATAGGAGGGCCTGTTGGGTTCAACTGGCAGCACCTAAAATGCATGCTTCTATGCAATATATGGCCTTCTGAATGCACTTAACAGTCCACAAAATCATGTATTGATAATTCCAGGATATACAGGAAAACTACTGCTTTAGTGAACCACTAGAAACCTATGTCATTTTGTATGAGAACACTCACAAACATAATTAGTTTGACAAAAGAGCTAGCAATTCAATAAAGAAATAAAATTCATTGAATACAATATTTCATAAAATACAGGATTTGGCTGTAAAATATTAATGTAATATGATTACCTTATTACTAATAAGAAAAAGTTGTATCTATAGAATTAAAAAGACTCATGAAAGAGGAAAAAACGATAGATATTTTTACAAGAAACTCCCCTAGGAAGAGACAGGTGAGACAAAGGAGCAGAGTAGAAGGATGCCATGCACAGGCCAACATTTATCTTTATGATGCACATTGTACTCTGGTGTAATTTGTATATGGTGAAAAATATTCGGAAAAGCTTACGTGGAAATAAAACATGGCACTGGAGTGATAACCACTCACTTCAGCAATAGCCCCAAGCTGACACTCAATGCAAGCTTTGTATTAACTCTGTTTGTGAAGTGGGATCTGGGAAGGCATTCCATAAGATTCTTAAACTAAACGATCAAAAAGAAACATAGCCTCATCCCTCCAGAAATGTTCATATTTGTTTACAGCTGCTTGGGATAATGATGTTGCTGGCACATGTTTTTGTGCAGTGGAAAAGTATCATTCACTGAGAATCTCAGAGTCGGATCATTATTGACTCCGAGCAATAACACTGCTAGCATTAACTAAGATGCTAAAGCGATGCTTAAAGTATTTGGAATGTTGCCCTTCAGTTAAACTCTCAAGAATGGCAGTGTGTTTCTCATTCCTGCATGACCTGACATGTACAGTGTCACTCTATCCACAGACCACTAAAGTTCTTTGTGCCACTTTGTTTATAGAGGGCTTTAAAGATCTCTTCCAATAATGAAATTTACAAGCACAATGATATATTTTCATAATTTCTTCATTGTCACTTTTTAAACCAATTTGACCATGCTATTCTCTTGCTTATGCTTTTTTTCCACCATATTACCATGTTACTGAACATATCAATAATTTTCACTCTAACACACCACATATCTGAGACAAATTTCTATAAAAAATAAATTATTAAAACATAATTAAAATTTCCAAATGTCTATTGAGACTTATACCAGATGTTTTGAAATGTAAACAACTGTACTGCAAGTCACTCCTTCATTGTTTTATTAATTGGATCAAATAATTAGACATGACATTTTAAAACACTCAGAACAAGAATGTGAAATAGGACACATAGAAATATTCCCTACCATCTATTTTCTATCTTCCAATTTGGACTTGTCTCAATGTTTTTATATTAAAATATATTATTTATATATACATTGTTTCAATCTGGGGAAATGATTCTGGACTGCAGTAAGTATCTCCAACACTAGAGTTCACCAGGTAGCCTAAAAAATCATGATATATGATACCAGCCATGGACATAATTAGATAAAGTTGTTTATCTTCCTCTTCTTCTCTATAGGCCAATATGACTTTCAGAAATGCTGTTAACATATGTAAACTGAGGCTATGACTTAGTAAACATTAAAGTAAACTGGAATTCGTGAAGAACCAGTTTTTTAAAAGTTGGAACATAAATTTATGAGATGATTGAACATTTATAATAATAAAAAAAGCTCAATATGGTTTAAATTAAATTTAGGTATTAATGTTCACCATATGTTACACCTGAAACTATTTTTGTTATTACTATACAGATTCAAAATAAATTCACCATTATGTATCATACTGATATCTGCAATATTAAGGAATGTATGATAATTATTATTGCTACTGAAACAGATCTAAGTTGGACTAAGTTAACTGTTATTATGAAATACTGGTTGAATAAACAAGTAAATGATTCAATGGAAAAAATTTATCAGTTGTCATAAATGATTAGTGTCACAGATTACAGTTTGTAGAAAACTTGGCAGTGCTTTTGTTTCTTATCTTTTAATATAACTCATCTTCAAAAACAAGTAGAGTTGCGACGCTTCTCAACATGACTCAGAGTTTAAAGTAGAGGAGAAAATGGAAATAGGAATAAATAATGTACTATCTAAAGAGTGTGAGTCTAAAATCTAAATACTCTTCATACAAGTTAAAATAACTCCTCCAGAATCTCTTCGTTTTATTCTACTCCCTAGATCTGAGAAAGTTTGGGCTCAAAATGAAAACATGAATTTCTCCTGTTATGACTTTCTACAATGCTGTGTGGTACCAACATCCTACAATAGCAACTTTTACTAAAGTGATACATGACATTAATTCATTTGGGCTTAACTACTATTCTCCCAGACCATAAGGTTGTTGTGCTGCATAATAGATATATAATACATGGCTTGTTGATGGCATTGCTGTTTTATATTTTTCAGGATTCCATGTTTTGGAATAAAAGCCAGTAGTATCCAGTCTTAGCTCGTACATATAAAGAAATTACAAGCAATCACACCTATCGTTACAATAACCAAAATCTAAGCAAAATGTAAATAAATGGCTTGGATTTGGAAGAAAACTGACATGTCAGAAGAAACTAGCATCTGGCAATTTGGAACAACAAACAGGCAGATGGTGCTGTTACGGCCAGGAACTGCGTCTCTGGAGATAGCCACTGGTGCTGGGTACTGTTAGTAATGTCTAATGCTGATATTGATACATTAGCTAAAGGAGATTACCATAAGAATAAGCTACTCATGGGTAATGCTGTTACAGTTTCCTCAAGATTTGGGCACCTGACTAGGTCTTGACAAGGAAGAACTTGTTCCTACCTTGTGCAAAGAAAAATATGATTGCTGAGTAAACTTGGCAAAGTAAAGTGGAAAGCATTCTTCATGAGATAAACAAATAATTTCCCATAAAAGAGGTTTCTTTTTCAAGGGAAAAAACTTTACCAGATCATTATCCCATCTATGATTGGGTGCTTTTCTTCTTCCTCCAGCCTCTAGACTTTCTGTCTCAGATAAAAGAAGAAAATACTGAGGATCATCTGTGAACGTCACAGATGACGTTGGGGGCAGTAAACATAGACATAGACATGGGGGCAGTAAAAAAAAAATGAGATTTAATGTTGCAGGTGTGGAATGCCTTCCCACCTCACACTTTCTCTACTGAACAGTGCTGTACACAGTGGGGAAAACAGTATATTCAAACTGAAACTGAAACAGAGTCGTAACTATTTATTCTAGGAAAACACCTATGATAAAAATCAAGGGCAGAAGAGAGAACTTCTAAAAAGTTCTATACAGGAAAGAATACTCACACTGAAACTGTGTAATTTATCATCGATTATTTTCTTCAGTCTCTTACAACTTTTGCTGAAGAAGTTTTCCACTTTCTTAGATTTATGCTATTATTAAAGTTATTGTGAATGGGATTGGTTCCCTGATTTCATTCACTGAAAGTTATCTGTGCATAGGAAAGTTACTGGTTGTTTTTTTTTGTTTTGTTTTGTCTTGTTTGAGAGAGAGTTAGTGTGTGTGTGTGTGTGTGTGTGTGTGTGTGTGTGTGTGTGTGTGTGTGTTAATCTTGTTACTTTGCCTTATATATTTATCAGCTGCCACAGTTTTCTGTTAATGTTATTTTTTAAAACTGCATTTATTTCTCTTAGTTTTTCTCTTAACGCAGCTATCATACAAATAACTGAGACTCTTTTATATTTGTTTAACTAAAAATATGTTACTCTATTTTTAACCCTCTAATATAACCTGGCTTCCTCCCAGCATACATCTCAGAGATGCTTGCACTTTGTAGCTTTCCTCTTCCCGCTCTTCTCCTGATGTCTTCTAGACTTGTGCTCATGGCTGAATCCCCTACTTTAGCCTCTATCTCCTCCTCCTATAGCTGGCAGGAAGTCTAGCCCTGTTCTTTCCCTTTCTCAGTGATTGGTTATAAGGTGCTTAAATGGCATATTAAGGGACAACTGAAGAGCAGTGTTCATACAATTTTGCGATAGGCGATTCTCACAACAGAATTGCAACCAGATATGAACAGTACAGAAATCAGCATTTGAATTGTATAATAAACCTATGCCTACAGTTTTATGGTGAAGTCTTTAGTGTTTACACATTGAATTATGGATTCTGTCTTCTGAAAATAAGAGTATTTTGACTTCTTTCTCTTCTATTTTTTTTAATCATTTTTTATCTTTTCAACTTGTTTTATTGACAAGCTTGTTTTACTGACAAGCTTAGAAATTCTAAGATGTTATTTAATAGTTATGGAGCAGGAAGACATCCTTGTTCTGTTCCCAAGTTTTTTTTCTCTATTTAGAAAGATGGTTATGTTGCCTTTATTACATTGAGATGTACCTCCCAGATCAATGGATTCTCTGGAACATTTGTTATGAAGAAATATTTTGTCAAATGCTCATCCTTAACCCAATGAGATGATCATATGGTTCCTATCTATCTATGTATGTATGTATCTATCTATCTATGCCATGGATTCTGTTTAATGATATAGCTCCTGATTCTGAACACAGCATGTCTTGCCTTTAAACAAATAAATTAAAAGTAATGCTGGGAGACAAAGAAGAAAAATTAGACAACAATAACAAATTTCATTGTTTTAAAAAACAAACAAAATGAAAATCATAGCATATATTAATGCATTGGACAAAATAACCACCATCATATGACAGGCAGAAAATATATCCAGAATAAACAATAAAGGAAAGCACAGGATTTGGATAAGGCTGTGCTCGTGTTGGCTCACAGTTTGTAATAAATGTACTATTGTCATATGAAAGCTTGGTATATAAGGATGCTATGTGTGAGTGATATTGAGGAAGGTGGATGGATATAAGAAATCTCTATACATTTATCCTAGTTTTCAATGTAAGTTTAAAATGCTCTAAAATAATATATATTAGATAATAAACTATGCTATGACACAGTCACCAGTGATAAAAGGACCATGAACTGTAGCAGAGATACAGTATTGGAAAAGAAAGAGTTGGTCACTAAAAAAAAGATTTATAGGGATACTAGAAAAGACACCTACTGCAATGAAAAAAAAAGGGGGGGTTTGGTAGTCCAGCAGCAGCAAGAAGCAAAAACAAAAACTAAAACTAAAACAAGAACAAAAAAAACCCCACATTTTGGACAGAATCTGAAAGCTCATACATACATCAGCAGAACCTATACCATTGAATTGATAATAAAAATAAAATAATAAAAACAAAAAATAAAAACCAAATCTAAAGATAAAAAATATAACTCAAGGAACCAGAAATGTTGAATATATTCAAAGGTGAAAGATAAACATTTGAAAACCAACTGAAGAAGGAAAGATGGGGTGGATCAATAAAGGTGTATTAGTAATATTGACAACAGAAATTTATGAGAGACACCAAATCACAAATCTGAGGTCAGTAAAGTCTAAACACCATAACATCCTCAATAAACTCTAAACAGGCAATGATACTCAAGCTGCAGAAGATGGACACAGACCTTCTTTGTAGACACAGTGGAGATGTATTATAAGAGCACTCGATGATACTCTGTTATTTGTTTGTAGTGTCATGATTTAGAAAAGAAAAATTAAAGGACTTGTACAATCTTGCTCTGTGACTCATCATAAAAGTAGTCCAGCTAACCAGAAAAACATCTGTAGTGACAAGCTGAAAAGCCCTGGACTGGCTCACAGTTAGCTCATGCCTTATAAGGGAGTAAGCACAGTTCAGAGAATAAAAGACTCATAGTTTCAATGAATAGAACTTATATAATTCTATATGTATATACCATAGACATATACAAAACTGTAGAATTCTGTGAGAATGCTACTTGATTTGAAGTATGAAATATATCAATGCAATTATGGGAATTGCGCTCTGTTTTTTCTGTTAATTTTTCTTATACAACTTTGATATTATATTTTTGTTTTATCTTATTATATTTCATATTGTGGCTTTTTAAAAATCAAATTATGGGTAGATGGATGGATGAATGAAAACCTGACTACTAAAGGTTAACAACTAAGTGCATGACCGCTGGGAGGGGCACATTTAGTTTTCTTCAATAGAATGACACTCAGTATATCAACCACAGCAAAGGCCTCATGTTCAGGAGTGGTTGGTCAACAGATAGTAGACATCACAAATTTTCTTGTGTATGCTTTTATTTGGCTAGAGTTTGGTAGAAGTTTTTTGTTGTCATTGTTTGGTTGGCTTTTTGTTACTGTTTTTGTTGACGATAATGCTTTTCTTTTTGTTGTTGTTGTTGTTGTTGTTTTCCTGTCTTCTGTATGGTTTTCTTTTGTTCTCTTGGTTGGTTGGGGATGTTGTTATATTAAGCTTTTGTTTATTGAGAAAGAACTTAAAGTTGTGTAGGCAGGAAAGGGAATATGATCTGGAAAGAGTTGAGGGAAGAAAACATATTTAAATTTTGTTTTAAGTAATAAAAATCATAAAAATAAAATCTAAACAAAAAAGTATTTAAAAATAAAAACAGAAGTAAAAAAAAATCTTACCAGAATGTATATAGGAATTTTTTTCACAATGCTCAATGGTTGTGTGGAGAGAGAGGCAGACACAGAGAGAGAGAGATCCATACAATTGACTATCATCTAGAAATAAATGTAGGTAACCCATTAAGCCATTAAAAATATGGTAAAATATTAAGTGAATATTCTTTTATGAAAAAATGCCAACCATTGTAAAAGGCACATCTTGTGATTCGTATGGTTTTATCTTCTATGAAAAGAAAATACTAAAAGTAAAGGATCAGAGATTTTCAGGGTTTCAGAAGCCACAGAAAGAAGTGAATAAGAGAAACCAAATTTTAAATTGTGTGCATATTTGAGATGGGTGTGGGAGAGGGTGTTGGGACAAAGTGGTGCACACACTATGAAGTGCATGTGGAGACTAGAGGGTAAAATTGAAGAGTCAGTCATTTCCATCTGCCATATATTTCTCTCTGTATACTTTGTGAGGGTTACCTGGAATGAATTCCGATTGACAGACTTTTGTAGCAATATATACATTCTCTGAACCTTCTGACTGGTCCACAATTATTTTGAAATCAGAAGCTAAATTATCCTGACAAAGTACTTCTGGCAATTTGATCTTCTTGCATAAAGCATCCACTGCCTTCATGGTAGATACATTTTGGGGAAAATAATGGCTACATTTGACAAAAAAAAATGCTGCTTGTCTAGCTAAGTTTGGAACTCAGACAAAAAATTAAAAATACAAGTGCTACTCTAATTCTGAATATGGCATACTTATATATTAAATAGTGAGTTGTTCATCTAAAACTTAAAACTCCATGTCTTTTATTTTTATATGTCAACTAGTGAGAATTCTAGTAACAATTCTTTTTCTAAGAATTCCTTGGATATGTTGTAGCAATTACATTGAGACTTGGCAATTCTATATTCTAAAGTCCTCCAATAATGTTTGCTTCTGCTGGATTAAAGATTCTCAGTATGTGGACTTAGGAAACGTACCACTATAAACTATTTTTGCCAGTCCCATCTTGCTTGTAGGTTCAATGTCCCAAGATTTCATGTCTAAAACTGCAGATAGAAACAAACTGGGTAAACTGTCATTTCTCTGTTGATAAATGCTTATAACAATGTTTAGTTTATAATTAGGAACAATAAGAAATTATCAACAAGAGTAAGATAATTATAGCAATATATGCAATGTTTAGTTTATAATTAGGAACAATAAGAAATTATCAACAAGAGTAAGATAATTATAGCAATGTATGATATGAAAAATGTATGGGGATGTATATTGTTCTCTCTCTTGGCCTATTGGTTTGATAAAACATCATTTAAAAGATGAGGTGCTATAAATTATTTATACATGGTGGTAAAGAGTCAGACACTATATAAAGATCACTGAACCCTCTCAGCTGAGCCTAAGGGGTGGGTAATGTACTAAACATAAATGTTATGGATAAAAGGAAAATTTGTGACCCTGGAAAGAACATATCAGAGCAGGAGATTACATCATAATGCTAGTTAGAATAGGGCACGATATCAAACATGTTGTTTATTTCTGGAATTTTCCACATAGTATTTTCAGACCACATTGAGATATAAATAACCAAACACATGAGATAAAGTCTGTAGATAAATGGGGGCTACTGCTTTAACCACTTTAAGAATTAGATTATGAGACAGAGTCAGCAAATAATGTCACAAAACTCCAAATAGAAATCTCTTACCATCAAGTGAAACCTCTCATGCCAGAAATGAGTTATATCTAATTGAGTTATTGGGTAAACAATCCAGGCTGTTGGCGAGGTTATTGATTGGTCGCTACAAACTGGCGGCAAGGCCCTATTGCTGAAGACAACACTTAGATATCTCATCTAATGCAGAATAGTTAAACTGGTACCTACCTTCACCCTACTGATGAGTGTTCATGGTACTAGAAAGTATTCTGAATGCTACCAGAGGAGAATTATAAGCACCGCTCCTGCTACAAATCCTTCTATGTACAATGGTGACTGCCTGCATGATAATGTTGGGGCTATAGTGACACAGATGTTGAGAGAGTAAGCAACCACTGTGTGATTGTATTGAAAGCCCCCTCCACAAGAGGGATCCCATACCTTACATTGCTCAGATGGTCAAGAATGAGAGACTTGACAGGCCATGGACCTAGGATAAAACCAAATACTATTTTCTGCTAAAGGAATGTAGCAACATAATGACTCCTAATGGCATTCTGCTACACTCATGGGTCAACGTCTTACTCAGCCAGCTTCAAAGAAGCTTCCTCCTGAAGGAGACAGGAACTGTTACAGAGACGCACAACTAGACAGTGTGCAGAAAGCGAAAGACCCTGAAACAGTAATGAAAAAAATATTTTCATTATATCCCTCCCTTGGGGCTCAGAAGAGGAAATATAAACACCATGAGTCAGGAGAGATCATTGATACAAAAACAAAACAAAACAAAACAAAACAAAAAAACAAAAAAATAAAAAACCACATATGTGGCAACATGCATAGAGCCTGTGTAATCCTAAACAAGATAGGAGACAGGGGGCTTAAGATGGGGAAGTTAACCCAAGCTCCTATTCCCAACAAAGAAGCTATCTCCAACTGGCAATTTTAACAATGGTGCACAAAGGAAAATCAATTTTTCCAAGGGGGTCTCAAACCATGGCCACACAAACTGTATTTAAGGGTAGGCCTCATGCCCAGCACTAGATGATCAACACAAAACAAACTCCAAGGTATTTTTGGAGATTTTTTTTTTAATCTCATATTGATTTGTTTAGGAATTTAAAAAAATTGTACAAGTCTTTTGTTTGTATACCTTTCAATTTTGTGTTCTTATGGGTTTTATTTGTGAGTGTGGTGTGTGCTGGCATACTTTTTGAAAATCTATTTTTATTTTGAGTTCCTTAAACCACTTTCTCCCGTCTCCTCTCCAACCCCTTCCAACACCCCAACACTGAGTAGGAAAGAAAGGTTAATGGGACAGAGGGGACTTAGTTTTCCTTAGCTGCTTCCTGTTATTTAGAGTTGTAAGCTTCCTTGGGGCAAGTCCAATCCTTGTTTCAGGATATCTCCCACTTTTTCTGGTCACACTGCATCAACAGCAACCAGGGGCAGCAGGGGGGAGTGCCAGCAGCCTTCAGAGACTTTATACACCACACATGAGATTAAAACAAAAACATGTTTGTATATAAACCAAAACTTCCACAACAAGTGTGTGTATGTGTGTGTGTGTGTTTATGTGTGTTTATATTTTCTTGTGACCTCTCTTTGTTTCTTTCTTTTTCTGACAAACAAAAGTCTGTTTGTCCTATTTTTGTGCGCCTTCTTTTTTTGCCTTTTTGTTTTTTAAGAAAGAGATAAAGAAGGTGTGGAGTTGGAAGGGTGGGGAGGTGGGAGGATCAGGGAGGAAGTGATGGAGAGGAAGCCATTACCAGAATATACTGTATTTTTATAATTCTATTTAAAATAATTCTATTTTTAAAAAGAATTTTATATTTAAGAATTCCAGAATACAAAGAAAATGTAGGTGTGAAAGAAATAGCACACTTTATTAATTGTACAAATAATTAAAAGCCCTCACATTATTTCTAGAAAAATTTCATTTAATCACATTTTGAAGTATGTCACTGTAGAGACACTTTAGTGTGCTCTGAGGATATTGCTCAGTGTTCTTGTCATGTAAACATGAGAATGTGAGTTCAGGTCCCTAGAATCCCCATAAGAAGCTGAGCATTCTGGTGTTAGCCTGCAATCGTAGGGCTGGGGAAGTGAAAGTACTAGGATATTTCATGCTGGCTGGCAAGCCAGGCTACTCCAGCAAATGAGCTCCAGATTGAATGACAGGCTCTGTCTTAAAAAGTACTAGGGAGCTATAGAACAATATTCCCACCAGGATTTCTGTTTTTCATGTTTACCTCAAAACACACACACACACACACACACATACACACACACACACACACACACACACACACACACGCACACATGCACACATGCACACACGCACACACAAATGCACCCCACAGGGAACTTTAATAAACCAGCATACAAAACAATAAGAAACAAAACAAAATGCTCCAGCACTAGGGAGGCAGAGTCAGGTGGATCTCTGTGAGTTCGAGGCCAGCCTGGTTTACAAAGTGAGTCCAGGACAGCCAAGGCTACACAGAGAAACCCTGTCTCAAAAAACAAAAATAAAAACAAAAACAAAAACAAAAAAAAGAAAAGAAAAGAAAAAAATAGAAATAAAACAAAACCCTCCTCCTCCACACCTTCACCATCAAGCCTAACACTGAAGAAGACTCCTCCATTCCCTACTAAAACTTCAGTGCAACTTTCTAGTCATTTTCCTTGTATTGTGTCAACTTATTAATTGATTTTCTTTTCTATACATAAGGAGAAGGAAATACAGCTGTATTGTCAGCACTCAAGGAAGCTAAGACAGAGAGACAAGTTCAAGGCCAATATGGAATTCAAGTGAGATAAAAATAAAATAAACTCATAAAAAATAAACATTCCCAGTCCTTAGTACAACTATTGGTGACAATCTAGTACTTATATTGCTAACTATATATGGATAATTTTTCAAAAACTGTTTATTTTGTGATAAGTTAACTGATATAATTTAAATACTTTGATGATTTAAAGTTAATATTTTATTAACGTTAAATTTTTCTTTGCATTTTAAATGCTATTTAATTTAAGCTTTAGTGTCTCCACACTCAGTTTTTGTTGTTTGCATCTCCCCTGGCATTGCAGTCATCCAGTGCAGCGCATCTGCAGCTTCTCTCTGTGTCCAGATCACTCAGGAAGATTAGTTCTAAAAAGGAGCCAAAATCCAGGAAAGAGTTGGACAATTTTCAAAACTCTCTGAAGTCTGACAAGCATCCTTTGAACCATCTTCTTCTGCTTTATGTCTTAGAAGGTTCTTTTTCTACTATTATGTTTGCTCTGCACAATTCAGTTAACCTTCTCCAGTTTGTTTGAAATTATTGTTTATGGTAAAGATTTAAGCCCCTGAAATGCTGCCCAAGAAAAGAAGGAAAGAGGATGCAGAAAATTTATAGTTCTTGCTAAAAATATTTTCCAGCTAATTACTCTGCAGTGAGCGAGTGAGGAGCACCCACTGTTGTTGTGGGTGCTTCTTGTTCCTTGTATCCATACTCTTTATTATTTAGAAATTGTCATGTCCCCAGAAGGTCCTCAGGCATTGTCTGAGGCTCTGTGACATAATAACTAAATGTTTGCTCCTTTATGAAAGACACTAATATTATCAAAATTTGAATAAAATTTCTTTTGCTCTCATAAGCCTATAGCTATGATATCAAGTTCACATCTTTCTCCAAAGGAGCCAGAAGAGTCAAGGACACCATAAGAACACAGAACACAGAACACAGAATCAACTAACCTGGACTCAGAAGGGCTTGCAGAGACTGAAGCAACGACAGAGGACCCTTAAGGATGTGACCTAGGTTCTTCTGCACATATGCTATGGGTGTGTAGCTTCGTGTACTTGTGAGATTTCTAATAGTGGGATAGGGACTGTCTCTGACTCTTTTGCCTGGTTTTGGGAGCCTTTTCCTCCTACTTGGTTGTGTCATCTAGTCATGATATGAGGGTATGTGCTTATTAGCCTTATTGTAACTTGTTATTACACATTTGGTTAATATCTCTGGGAGATCTACTCTTTTCTAAAGGAAAACATAGAAGGAGAAGATCTGGGGGAAAGGAGAAATGGGAGGAGAGACTGGAAGTTGAGGAAGGAAGGGAAACTGTGGTTGGAATGTAATATATGAGAAAAATACATACATACATACATACATACATATATACATACATACATACAAATGTAGTTATCATGTTGAGTCTTATGATAGCTGTACTTATCTTTTACCATTTCTTCTTTTCTCTTTTAAGATTTGGAATTTTATTTTTAAAAAATCACAACCATGACCCTTGTCACAATTAGAAACCCTCTTTGTTCTCCACAATGATACTGAGCATGCTCACAAGGGGTTCCCATTGGTAAGTCTTAAACAACAATCTTTAAAAGGGAAAAAAAAACCAAAACAAAAATGAAACAAAGCAGCAACAACCAAAAAAAAAAAAAAAAGAAAAAAAAGAAAACAAAAAACAAAACCAAACAAAACAAAAAAACACCTCAGCATACTACCATTTAACTTGTTTTAATGTTTCTTCACAAACTGTCAAAATACTAAATTATAGACAAGGAATAATCATACTGTTTGGCCAACATTATACATATGGAATTATAAATTTAAAGCATTTTCTGGTTTAAAAAATAAACCTGGCCATCAATGCAGCTCTGCAGGTCTCTAGTAGGGCCAGGATTTGCATTCTTGATGGTGTTCACCTTTATCCATTTCCCCAGGTCCTCCACATTCACCTCTTCTCCCTCTCATCTGTTCCATCAAAGGTCCAGGAGGCTCCCCCAGGAAAGCCTCGTCTTCCTCCACCAAAGCCAACTTGGTCCATGCCACAGCCACCTCAGGGGGTACCCGTCTCCACCTCCTTATTCTCTCAACATCTGTCTCCCTCTTGCCCTGTTTCTTCTTGTCTTAAGCTATGATCGTAATCTACTAATTTTCTTTTCAGGTGTACTTTCAATTTGTAGGCATGGTTGTATGTGCATGGGTGTACATGCGGTCGTGAACACTTGTGTGCACTTATGGAGTCCCTAAGTTGATATCTAGTGTTTTCTCCTTTGCTGTCCACTTTAATTTATTGAATCAAGGTTTCTCTCTGAGCCTGAAGCTCAAGGTTTCTAGCAACTCTAACAGGCTAGCTAGGCTATGAGATCCCTGTGTCTACCATTATGCCCAAGATTTACAGGGGTTTTGATGATCTTAGCTCTAGTTCTTTTACTTGTAGTGTGACTCTTTGTCCATGTAACCATATCCCATAATCTGTGTGTTGACTTTATAAAGGTAATTTAGTTGAAGGACAGTGTGAAGAACTGGGGGAGGGTTTGGAAAGAGGAAAGAAAAAGAAAAACTTATCTAAATTATATTGCAAAAATCAAAAAGTGCTCTCAAAAATTAATTTATCTTCCTGAAAAGATTTTTAAAGATTATTTTTTATTATTTTTATTAATTTTAACCTTGTATGCTTACCTACCCATGAGTATGCCTGTGTGTTGGGGGGTGTCTGTTCATGTTTGTGTGTGTGTGTTTGTGTGTGTGTGTGTATGTGTGTGTGTGTGTGTTTCTGCTGTCTGTCTGTCTGTCTATGTGTGAATGTGAAAACATGTACTTTCAAAAGGCCAGAGGCCTCAGGTCTGCCTGGAGCTAAAGAATTTCTTACTTGTAAGCATGTAAGATTCTTATAATGTTAATTTTCTAAGGTGTACTTAACCTCCCAGAGTAATAGAAAAATGGAAATTAAGAAAATTATATATGCAAATGCACATATAATGCAGTCAATAAACAAAAACATAGAGACAATAATTTATTTTAAGAGAATATTTCTTTGATATTTCATTAATGATAAAGAATTCCCATTAGGTTATGAATCAGTATATTGTACTTAAGTAATCTTCAAATCATTGGCCATGGTGCTAAGTACGAAGTGGCGAAGATGAAGGTTTGTTGACATGTTGCCTTTTGAAGGTTACGCTGTGATAAAACAACCAAGAGCCCCATGGGTCCTAGAAGATTAACAGGGCAATCTGTGCTCACAGCTGCTGCTAGGAGGGATCATTGGCCCCCAGAACGATCTGGAGAGGGGAGGACATAAGGGCAGAGGTCACACATTACAATGCAGCTACCTTGAATCTCCAAGCCCTTTCATAGATGCTGGATTCTGCCACGGACCTTTAGGTCTGCACTGCCTGGTAGATAATGGTGTGAAATTAAAGGGTAGACTACAGAATGAGGTAAGATGGGATAG
The DNA here is from genome assembly GCF_964271855.1 of Acomys minous. Lineage (NCBI taxonomy): Eukaryota > Metazoa > Chordata > Mammalia > Rodentia > Muridae > Acomys > Acomys minous. The sequence goes on from NC_140487.1 coordinate 32,690,695, forward strand.
CACAATTCTGTTATCTATTAATTTATCACATTAAGGACTTGAGGCCTGGATTGACGTGAAGAAATTAAACACCAAATAACTACCTTTGGCAATTTCTAAATAAAATAATTCTAATAATTTACTATATTTATATGCTAACTACATACATTATACAACCAGTTATATAAATAAGTATAGTAGCAAATATTTTAATAAATATAATCATAAAATATATAATGTATAATTTAATAGATGTGACCCAGCTGTGTATGCGCAGATTGCAACTTGCACCACGAGAGCTTGGAAGTCCTTGCCTAATAAGGGGGCAAGAGCAGCTGTCTAAAGTGGTCCAGGGACCCTCGGAGCCCTTCCAGGAATTTGTTTATCGCCTTATGCAATTGGCAGGAAGGATTTTTGGAGACATGGAAGGAGCCATGCTTATTATTAAACAACTTGCCTTTGAAAATGCTAATAAGTATTGCCAGGAAGCCCTTAGGCCTTATAAATACAAAAGTGTGAATGACTATCTGAAAATTTGCTGAAGTATAGATACTACTCACATAATAGGACAAGTAATAGCTTCTGCTGTTCAGGGTCAGTCGCCTTCTGGGTCATACTGTATCTTGGCATTAAATTCAGTACATGAACCCATGCCCGTAAGCCTATCCACGTTCTTCTGCGGAACCCTGGCTGCATTACGTGCGGTGGTCTGAATACACTGTTCTTGACAGTCACTGCGCCAGAGCAAATAATCACCCCCACTGAAGACTGCTCTACACATTTGTTGCCAATCAATTGTTAAAAATTGCAATAGTAAAAGGGGCATGTGGACCATAGGCCATAACTGCCTCCTTAAGCTGTTTTATGTCTTTAAACTGGAGGGCTTTACGCTGTCTCTGCGTTTGCCCTGGGTTAGTTGGGTGAGGCACTTCAACTACTGGAAAGACTACTCCCTGAGAGAGAGCAGAAGGCTCTGCCAAAGATAATTGACTTTGGTAATCTGGGTTTTACGCCAGGGGCCGCTCTCCTCTAGTTTCTTTTTCTTTGATCTTACACTCCCTCAACTTCTTCTTGAGGGCCTGTATTTCAGATGTTAAAGTTGCCATCTCAGATGGGACCAAAAATTTTACAAACTGCTCCTCTTGCACTTTATTCAGGGTAAGTTCCATACTTCCTAGCTGCTCTCTTATTTTCTCATCTTCGTTTCTAAGTGCATCTCTAATGAGACACCATAATGCAAAGGTACCGATAGGAACACTGCTGGACCCTTCCTTTTGTGAAATCCTCTGGAGATCAGACTTCACCTGATCCAAATCTTAGATATTTAGCTCTCCTGATACCATGAACCAAGGACTACTCAATTCTATTGTTTTTATAAAATCTTTAACAGTCTTATGCTTAATCCCAGTGCTTTGATCCTCTAACAATCTCACTAGTTGATCCACCAGAACCATGGAAGAACTTGCGGCACCCATTTCCAATACGCCTGTTTCCTACCTCCATGAGGCGCTGGCCAGCTTCCCCTGGTGATCCGTCAGCTTTCTCCCTTCTTTCCTGATCTCAGTGGGACTTCCATTTGTGGTGCCTGCGTCACTGTGGCACCAAGGTCAAGGGACTGCAGATTTAACACACAATAAAACAGTGGGTCCTTCGTACTAAGAGAGCAGCAGCCTTTATTCAGCATCCAAAGAGCCTTTTTATAGGCAGCAAAACAGGAATGTCACTGGCAGGTGAAATCCCTCAAGAGGTGATTGCGCACGGGAGGCAAATTCCCAAAGAAGGGAGGGGTGCGTCCTCAGAGTGGTAACCATGACTAACTAGCTAACCAACATAAGCACAGGCATGGAAGCTGATAAAAACAGGACACAAAACAGCAAGACAGGCAGGCAGCCCAGTCAGGCTTGGTATATATATATATATATGCCAATGTTAGAAAATAAAATTTTCAAAATCCTCCAAACTGATGTAAAGGTAGATATTATATGTTTAAGATCTCTTCTTTTATCACCTTGAGATGTATTGTTTTTACCAAAGGTATTTTGCATGTTTCATGCAAAATCAAACCTTGTTTTGAGAGGGTTTTTGCTATCTATAGCTGGATATAACATCAGAATGGCATGTGTCATTAAAATAATGAATGCATAGTATTCATAAACTTGGCAATACATACTCCTAAATCTGGCTCTAAATAAAAATGTGATCATAAACATCACTGCAAGAATCAAAAGCTATGAGGCTCTTCCAGCTCAGATTAGCGGCTCTTCAATCTTGAGTATATGTTAGGGCTGTCTTCATTGCTAAAATCTTTCATTTCCCCCATAGAATTCAGATATAAACATACAGTTTTAATAAATGACATCTGTTTTACCTTTGGATTTCTTCAGTTTCTTGATCATCCAAGCCTCTGAAGTATGTGAGTAACTAGGAACTGAAGATCAAAGCACATAGTGATGTATTTCTGATATTAGGTTTAATTTCTTAATAATCAGTCTGGTGTAATTAACAGCAAAGTGCTTTAATGTTAGCTGAGCATGTCCCTGGGAAAAATAAGAACCTTAATGAAATTAAGAGTTGCTTCTGACATCCATATGACCCATCATGATATTTTTGAAATTTATAGTAAGGGTTTCCCTTACTATAATTTAATAAGTTATTATTCAACCTAGTTAATATGCATGTATTTTCTTGAGAAAATGAACATAAGCTAATGTACAAAACAGATTCCAAAGATATTGCAAATAGGAGATATGATAACTAAATGTTTTATGATTCTAGTGATTGTTTTACTATGCTTAAATTATGTTTTATTGACTCTCAGATGCATATTTCCCCACATTTTCATACCTCTTAAGTCCAAAAGTGTAGGTGGTTCCTAATATTCATTACCTGAGAGTGTGAATAAGAGTTGGGAAGTGTCTGTGAACTTGAAGAAATAATCCAGAGTCCAATGAGATCGCTCATGAAGCTAAAGCTCTCTCTGCACTTGACAGCTTGAGTCCAACCTCTAAAATTCGCTTAGAAAAGCTAAGCCTCTAGTCATAGCACTCCCACTGTGATAAGAAAATCAAAGGCACAAATACCACCTGGAAGCTGAGGGACTAGATAGGCAGGAGTAGCCACTGTGCCAGAAGCAAGAGCGAGACCCCAAGTCAACAAGGTGGAAGGGGATGATAGATTTTTAAAAGTTGTCCTCTGACATCCACACATAAGCAAGCTGTGGTATGTTTGCCTAGAATCCTATACACATGTCATGCAGAAGTAATAAAAAAAATAACAAGAACAATAATAACTAGTTTTAACAAGAGCAAGAACAAAAGCAACAAACCCAGAACCTCCACAGACAGCCGCAGAGCTTTTTTTCTAAGAAATACTGTGTGATCACCAGCCTTAGTGTCATATAGCACAGTTTATGTAGAAAGACAGTAAGAACTGGCATCTGTTAGACAGAATTCTATTCAAAATCACTGCTTTTGCCCTCATAAATACACTATAAAATGTAATAGAATATGTATATATAAATATATATTACTGTGCATGTATGAAGGAGAAAGTATAGTTTTGATGTTCAAAAACTCTAAAATATCTTTAAAACAATGTCAAACTAAATGACTAAGAGAAATGAAAGGACTACATCATAGTATAATTTTATTGATAGCATATGTTCTTCCTTAATGAGAAGTAACTTTAATGTGTTTGTTTCAACCGACACTATGGTCATCCACCCCCTACCCTACCTCTAGCTAGAGTGGTGTATTGGGGGAGTTTATTCACCCACTCACATGTTTATTAATGCTACTGAATTTCAAATCCTAGGTTTAGATGAAGAACTAAGAGTGATAGTAGCTTAGATTTATCTGTGGTAAATGAAATAAATATTTTGTTTTTGGTATAAAGATAGATATATTACTAAGTAATTTATTACTAAATGTCTATAAAAAGTTTCAGTTACTTTATGTGTCTAAAATCCCATTAACACAAAATATTTAAAACCAGATACAACAATGTATTAATAACACCACTCTAAATGCAAAAGATATACATAACCTCTGATTATGACAATATATCCAATTAGTAGAACAGAGCAGTGATGATATGTACAATTTAGAACATTTATGTAGTAATAAAATACAGATTGTAAAGTACATTTGTTTACATATTATATAATTGGTCCCAGGTCTTATCATGATAAGAAAATGTCTAAAACTATGAGTAATTTGTAAAAGATCAGGTATTCCCAAAAATTATATATTTCTATATATCTTTACCATTTTGTTTTACTAAAGTAGAGACAAAAGACTTTTTTAGATATGCTTACCAGTGATTTTACAGTGCACATATTTCCTCATTGTAGCATGTTGAACAACACATGTTATAGCACAGGTCTACAATTTTGTAAGTCAATATATATATCTGCCATTGTTATTTACACACACACATACAACATGTACAGCATATCAGGTGACAAATGAGCTTCAAATAATGAGCATATATAATATAATATAATATAATATAATATAATATAATATAATCATTTATGTTATCCAAGTTGTACAAAATGACATAAAAATAATGAAGTGGAGTTGCCAAAAGGTAAATAAATGTTATTTTAAATGATAAAGTATAGACCCAATGGAGGAAGGCACCATATCTCTTTAACAAGTTAAGGTAGCTCTTTGAAGCTTGCCATATTTTAGCAGAGTCTAAAATCTTAAGAAGATAGCAGCCATAGAAGAGGAAATATTTTGTGTTTGAAGAATAGAAACCATGCACAGACACAATAACAATAATACCCTGATAGTTTTCCAAGCCAGAAGTTATTTCATGTTGCTAAGAAGTGAAGTGGAACATAGGCACAGGAGACAACTTCCTGAACAGAACACCAACAGCCCAGGCCTTAACATCAACAATTAATAAATGGGACCTCATGAGGCTGAGAAGCTTCTGTAAGGCAGGTGACACTGTCAAGAGAACAAAGCGATAGCCTACAGACTGGGAAAAGATCTTCACCGACTCTTCATCTGACAAAGGTCTAATATCCAAAATATATAAAGAACTTAAGAAATTAAACACCACCAAACCAAATAACCCAATAGAGAAATGGGGCGCAGAGCTAAACAGAGAATTCTCAACAGAGGAATATCAAATGGCTGAGAAACACTTAAAGAAATGCTCGACCTCCTTAGTCATCAGAGAAATGCAAATCAAAATGACACTGAGATTCCATCTTACACCCATAAGAATGGCTAAGATCAATAACTCAACTGACACCTCATGCTGGCGAGGGTGTGGAGAAAGAGGAACACTCCTGCATTGCTGGTGGGAATGCAAACCAGTACAACCACTTTGGAAAGCTATCTGGTGCTTTCTCAGAAAAATGGGAATAGGGCTTCCTCAAGACCCAGCTATTCCACTCCTTGGAATATACCCAGAGGATGCACTACTACACAACAGGGACATATGCTCAACCATGTTCATAGCTGTCTTATTCATAATAGCCAGAACTTGGAAACAACCTATGTGTCCCTCTATAGAAGAATGGATAAAGAAACTGTGGTACATTTACACTATGGAATACTACTCAGCTATTAAAAACAAGGAATTTCCAAAATTTGTGGACAAATGGATTGAACTAGAAATTGTCATAATGAGTGAGTTCACACAGAAGCAAAAAGAGCTAAATGGTATATACTCACTTATATCGAGACACTAGTCCAAGGTGTACGTCCCCATGAAAAACTGTACCTACCAGAATAGTGGGTAAGAGGGGAGGACATCCTATTGAAACTTTAGGTGTGAGAAGCCTGGGAGAAAGAGGAAATGGAAGGATCCAGTGGGTCCTGGAAAACTACAGGCGAGTCTGGGCCCTGGGGCCCTCCGCAAACTGTGGCAACAGCCAAGGAAAAAATAGGCAGTAAAAACCTTGAACCCCTACCCGGACTAGCCGATGGACATTCTCCACTGTTGAGTGGAGAAGGAGATCTAACTTTCACACAAACTCTGGTGCCCCATATTTGAACATGTCCCTTGGATGGAGATGCCTGGTGGCACTCAGAGGAAAGATAATAGGTCACCAAGGAGAGACTTGATACCGTATGAGAATATTCAGGGGGAGGAGGTCCCCCTCAGACACAGACTTAGGGGAGGGGAGGGGAGTAGGGGGGGAGTGGGAGGAAGGGAGGAATGGGAGGATACATGGGATGGGCTAACAACTGAGATGTAATATGTATAAATTAATAAAAATGTATTTAAAAAATAAAATAAAATAAAATAAAATAAAAAAAGAAGTGAAGTGGAAAATGGAGACAGGAAATGGAGCTAAGGACGTGTATGAAAGCTTTGCTTATAGCACATGGCAGAAAAGAATAATCCAGTAGAAACACGGGCTACAAAGATAGAATATTAAGGGATGGGAATAAGCTGGAGAAGTGAAGAGTGCAAAGAAATGGAGGCTGTAGAAATTCAATAAATGGATAGTGATTTACAATAGCAATGTACTCAGAGCAAAACTATGGGAAGCATCAGAGAAGGAAAAGACATTCAACAAAGGATGTAAATTACACTGAAGCTTGAAGAATGAAAAGAAAAGGACCCTCCACTGTACACTTCTTCATTCCCTAACATTGTACTGATAGACCTGTCAAGAAGAAATACCAGAGTCCTTTAATGTTAAATGACACCTCTCTGACTTACAAAAGGCTCATTGATTGACCGAAAAACACCTTGAGTTATGGTATAGAGTTACTACAGAGGCCATCATTTACAGAAACCAGGTAGGCTGCCTGCAAATAATCTCTTCACTCTATTTCTCACAGATCCAATCTCTCATTCTTACCAGCTCTGTATTGAAAACCTGTTGGCCATGGCCTCCCTTTCCTCTCTGACCTCATCCCCAAAGGATCATAAAGATTTTCTCCACAAACCTTCCCTCCCCCAACTCATCCCGTTACCCTACCTCCAACCCCAATAGACATTCATTGTGAACAGATTTGCCCAGAAGGCCAGGGAAACAGATAAACCTGATGAAAACCCTCACCCCTTGCTACTCCAATCCAAATGCCATCACCCAGTTTACTCCCTAGCTATACAAAGATGACCAGCTTCAGCTTTCTTTCTCCCCTGCCTACATCTGCTGTGAATTTGATGAACCATCCCCATCTAACCTGCTTCCCCTCTAGGAGATTAACCCAAGCCCCCCAGCCTAGTAGGTTTCCCCTGATCACTCACCTGCCAGACAACCATGTAGGCTCCCTGCAGAAATGTTCTGCTACCTCTGTTCCACCATGTCCACTCCTCTACCTCATGCTCTGCTCTGTTAGAGAACACCTGTGGCAGCAGCTGTTTCTGCCCTCCTGTTTCCATAGCCTGTGGATCCCACAGATATTCCCCTCCTTAATTCCCAGTCCTCAGTATTTATCCCAGTTGCCAACCCCAGCAGGCACCCCTTGCCAGGGCAACAACTAGTCTGACAAGGGATCTACAGGTCTCCTTCTGCCCCCCTAGTCCAATTCATCCAGTCTCATCCCTGTCTCTGAAGCAGAAATCCTACCACAGTCTCCCTTTCTTCTCTGTCATCACCCCCAATGAGTCACAAAGACCTTCTCCCCAAACCTTCCTTCTCCAACTCACCCCATTATCCTAGCCTCTTATATCAGCCCAGACATTCCCCATGAATACACCAGCTGAGTAGGCAAGGGAACAGATGCAACAAAAATTTTCTACTAGGAAGCATACAGCCATCACACTCTGCTAAAATCCAGGGAAGATCAGAAACCAATGAACAATACACTCACACAACAGAGACAATACTAGATATCATCACCCAAACATATAATACATTCCAAATCCAGATGCCTGGAAGTCAGCTTTAAAATATCATCAGTACCAGCCAGGGCAATATATCTCCACTGAAGCCTGAAACCCTACCACAGCAGGCAATGATTATTCAAACAGAGCTAAAGCCCAAGAAAAAGAAAAAAAATCTCTGTATAAAGATGATAGGAGTTCTTAAAAAGGAATTTAATAAATCCCTTAAAGAAGTCTAGGAAACACAAACAGTTCAAGGAAATGAATAAAACTGTTCAAGACCTAAAGATGGAAGTTCAATTGATGAAGAAAACCCAAACATAATTAATGCTGGAAATGAAAAATTTGGGGAATTCAAAGAGGAACTACAGAGGCAAGCTTCACCAGTAGATTACAAGAGATGAAAGAAAATAATCTTAGGCATTGAAAGTGTGCTAAAAAATAATACATTGGCAAAAGAAAATGATAAATCTAAAAATTTCCTCACATAAAACAACCCAAAAATCTAGGACTCTATGAAAAGATCAAATAGAAGAATAGAAATACAGGAAGGAGCCCAGTTAGAGGTAGCCCAGTTAGAAAACCAAGACATATTTCCACTGAAATCATAAAAGAAAATTTCCCTAGATCAAAGGAGATATCTATAAAGGTAAAAGAAACATGTAGAAAAGCAAATAGATTTGGACCAGAAAAGAAAGCCCAGTCAGCAAATAATAATCAAAACACTAAATATACAGAGAAAAGATAGAATGTTAAAAGTTGCAAGGGAAAAAGACCAAGTAAAATATAAAGGCACTCCTATTGCACCTGACTTCTCAATGAAGACTCAAAAGCGAGAATGTCCTAGACATATGTTGCATAGTTTGAGACAGCAGATGCCAGACAAAACTACTATAGCTAGCAAAACTTTCAATCACTATAATGGAGAAAATAAGTCAAATTTAAAAAATATCTATAGATAATTCCAGCCCTAAGAGGCTACTAAGGAAAACAAACTTATAAAGTTAACTATATACATAAGAACAAAGACAATAAATTATTCCAGACAACTAAAATCAAAGACAGAAAAGAATGTGCCCATGTACACACACACACAATTGTCATGAGAAAAACAACAAATTAAAAGGAGTCAAGCATCATTGGTAACTGATATATCTCAATAACAATGGGCTTAAATGCCTGATAAAATGACACAGGCTATGTACATGAAAATAGGACCCATCCTTCTTCCATGTACAAGAAACAAAACTCAACATCAGTGATAGATATTACCTCAAGGTAAAGGATAGCAAAAGATATTCCAAGCAAAATGACCTAGGAAACAAGCTGGGATTGCTTTTCAATGCATATTAAAATAGACATCCAAACAAAATTAACCAGAAGAGATAAGGAAAGACATTACATACTCTACAAAGGAAAAATTCATCAAGATGGCTTTTCAAAGCTTAACATCTATGCCCAAACACAAGGCTAACCAAATTTGAAAACAAACAAAGAATACACTATTGAAGCTTAGATCACGTATTGACCCTCACACTTATACTGGGAGACTTCAATACCTCACTCTCACCAATAGACAGGTCATCTTGGCAAAATCTAAATGGGGAAATGTGAAAGCTAACCCAAAATGGACCTGATATTTATAGAACATTTCACCCAAACACAGGAGAATATACCTTCTTCTCTTCAACTCTAAGAATTTTATCCAAAATTGACTACATACTCAGACACAAAGAGATACAAGAAAATTTAAATTCCTTCCTACATTCTGCCAGGCTACCACAGGTTAAAGCTGGATACCAAAATAAACAGAAAGCTTATAAACTCATGGAAACTGAACAACTACTGAATAAACAAGACAAATAAAGAAATTAAAGACTTTTTAAAATTCAATGAAAAGGAATATATAACATACCCAAAATTATAGGACATAGTAGAAGCAGTCCTAAGAGGAAAGTTCATAGCACTATTGCCTACATTAGTTAAAACAAACAAACAAACAAACTGGAGAGATCTCATATCAGCAACTTAACAGCACACCTGAAAGTTCTTTAACATAGGGAAAAAATAAAAACCATGAGGAATAGAATGCAAGAAATGCTCATACTCAAGGCTGAAATCAATAAAATAGAAACAAAGAGAACACAAAGAACCAGTGACTCATTCTTTGTCAAAATCAATAAGACTGACAAAAATTTATCCAAATTAATGAAGGACAAAAAAATCCAAATTTAAAAAATCAGAAATGAAGACAGTGACACAAGAGTAGACACTGAAGAAATCCAGAGAATCATAAGGACAGGCTTCATAAATCTGTACTCCACAAAATTGTAAAATCTAAAAGAAATGGATCATTTTCTCGGTAGATTCCATTCATGAAAGCTAATCAAGATGAGATAAGCTATTTAAACAGACCTATAACCCATTGTGAGATAGAAACAGTCATTAAAAGTCTTCCACCCTAAAAATTCCATAACAGAAGCTTTACATATAGAATAATACCAGACTTTTAAAGAACAATTAATGCCAAAAGTACTTGCATTATTCCATGAAATAGAAACAGAAGGAGCATTGTCCAGTTCATTCTATGAGGATACATTTAACCTCATATGCAAACTAAATAAAGATGAAAGGAAGAAAGAAAATTACATACCGATTTTCTTTATGTACATAGATTCAATAATACTAAAATGATTATTCATCATAGTAAAGTAAGTTTTATTCCAGAGATGTAGGTGTGGATCAAAATACCAAAATCAATAAATGTAATCCACTATGTAAACAAAATAAAAGAAAAAAAAGCCCACATGATTTTCTCATTTGATGCAGAAAATGCCTTTGACAAAAATCCAAAGGAACATAACTGAATATAATACAAACAGATTACAGCAATCTAATAGCCAATATCAACCTAGATGGAGAGAAACTCAAAGCAATTCCACTAATGTCAGGAATAAGACAAGAATGTCGATTCGGTCCATACCAGTTCAATATAGCTAGCACAATAAGACAACTGAAGAAAATCAAGGCAACACATATTGAAAAGGAAAAAGGCAAAGTATTTTTATTTACAGATGATATGATAGCATATATTAGTGACACAAAAATTCTACCATGTGACTGATACAGCTGATAAACACTTTCAGCAAAGAGGCTAGATACAAAGTTACCTCACAAAATAAGTGGCACTCCTATACACAAAGGACTATTGAAGATATAATGGAAACAACACCATTCACAATAGCCCCAAATAACATAATATACCTTGGAGTAACTGTAACCAAGCTAGTAAAAGACTTGAATGATAAAAACTTCAAGACTTTGAAGAAAGAAATTGAAGAAGGTATCAGAAGATGGAAAGATCTACCATGCTCATGGATTGATAAGATTAACATAGTAAGAATGGCCATCCTCCAAAAAGCAATCTATAGTTTCAATGGAGTCCAAATCAAAACAAGCAAACAAACAAAAAAACCCAACCAATCAACCAACCAAACAAACAACAACAAAGCAGGGTAGCTAAAACAATACTGAACACTAAAAGAACTGTGAAAGACTTCACAATTTCTGATCTCAGGTTATACAACACAGCTATAGCAATACAAAGAAAAAAAGCACATGGTGTTGGCATAAAAACAGACATATTGAATGATATAATTGAATTGAAGTGCCAAATATAAACCGTCACCTATGGATACCGGAGTTTTGATAAAGAAACACAGACATACACCATGGAAAAAAGAAAGCATATCTAACAAATGGTGCTGGTCAAACTGAATGCCTGCCTATATAAGAATTCAAGTAAATCTATATTCATCACCCTTTACAAATCTTAACTCCAAATGAATTGAATACCTTGAAATAAAACCAGCTACACTGAAGCTGAAGTGGGGAATATCCTTGAACACACAGGCAAGGGAGATGCTTCTTAACAGAACAATAGTGCAGGCACTAAGATCAAAATCAAAAAGTGGTATCTCATGAAACTGAAAAACTTTTGTAAGGCAAAAGACACCATTAATCAAACAGGTGGCAGCCTACATATTAAAAAATGATTTTTGCCAATTTCACATCCAATAGAGGACTAATATCCAAACTATATGAAGAGCATAAGACACTAGATAGCAAAAAAACCAAGTAATCTGATTTTAAAATTGTTGTAGATTTAAACAAAGAATGCTAATTCTAAACACAGGACACTATAATTGGCTGAGAAACACTTAAAGGAGTGTTCAACATTCTTAGCTATCGGGGATGTTAAAATTAAATTACTTTGAGATTCCATTTTATACTTGTTATAATTTCTAAGATCAGTTATGAAAGTGACAACTCATGCTGGCAAGGATGTGGAGCAAGAGGAACTCTTATCCATTACTGTTGGGAGTATCAACTTGCACAGCCACTGTGGATATCAGTATGGTGGTTCCTCTGGAAGATGGAAAAATCTATCTCCCTCAAGACTAAGTTATACCACTCTTGGGCATATACCCAAAGGATGCTCCATTCTACCACAAGATGCTTGCTCAGCCATGCTCATAGCTGCTCTATTCATAATAGTCAGAAATTGGAAACAACCTAAATGTCCCTCAACAGAAGGACAAATGAAGAGAATTTAGTACATGTACACAATGGAGTATTACTCGAGTGTTAAAAAGACATCATGAAATTTGTGAGAAATGAATAGAGATATAAATGTCCCCCTAAATGAGATAACCCAGACCCAGAAAGTTAAATTCAGTGTGTACTCACTTACATCTGGATATTAGACATTAAATACACGATAATTAAGTTATAGAGGGGTGAGACATAGAGGAAGGGACTAGTGGGCACAGGGAAATAGAATTGATTCTATGGGTGGACTGGAGGCTGGGGCGGTGGTGAAATGGACAGATCAGGTGGGAGAGGGAATGGCATGAGAGCGGACAGGAACAAGAAGAGGGACATCTAGAGTTGAGGGGCATTTGAGGAGCAACATGGAAACCCAGTGCAGCGGAAACTTCTTTTTGTGGGTGATCATACTGAAGAATCCAAATAATGAGGAAAACAAACCCCAACTGTTTGTCACAAAAACAAACAAAAAACCAAAACCAAAACAAACGAACAAAAAAAAAAAACCCCAAAATTTCTAATACTGGAACTGAGTTCCATGCTATTATGTTATTGACTAAAGATGTTCCACTAAAATCCCCAAAGATCCCATGGTGTTGTAAATATAATAGGCTGCTCTCCACAAGCTGACAGCAAGTCCTCATTGCTGAAGATGATGCCCACAGAATCCATTGAACATGTAGAGGTCGATGTGGTACATACAAATAACATTTACCCTATGCTCTAGTGTCTATGACACGCATAAATTAAATGCATTCTTAGCAGTTTAATTTATCAGAAAAGATGAAAATTTCTTAATCTCTTAACATGTGTTACATCAGTGTTTCTGATGGTATTCTGGGCACACTTCTCTGTTACCATCACAGCCTGCTCATCAAATGTTAAAAGGCATTTGCTTTCTCTATATACCAAAATTATGCCAAAGATGATACTGATTTTAAGACATAGAATGCTATATGATTTAAAATAAAGAAAAATGCTCTCAGTTAACAAAAATGTTACCATGTCATTTGTTCAGCACCAAGGACACTATAACTATAAATACATTATAGTCTTTCTTTTTATTTTTCTTTTTTTTAATGTAAAATGAAATTGAATATCAATTAAAATTGTGTTTTAATGTGAACCATTCTTCGACTAAATCTGAATATTTTAATTGTTCTTTTAAATTCTAATTTAAAGTAAATCTTTTATAACGTTTAATATATTTTAACATATTTGTATATTATATATTTTAAAAATATGTTATGTATTTTTAAATGTAAAAATTTCTCTCATTATAAAAAAGAAGATATGCACATGCAATATAGAAGCAAATGTTTGAAACGTAAGTATCCAGAAACTTATTTAAGCATTTCAATGGATACATTTTCAGTCCTAGAGAATGTGTGTATCAAGATCTTTAAATCCCTTATGCTGCCTAGCAAATTGTCTCCTTTAGTAAGGTTATGTGCTCCAAAGTCATGTTTTATTTGTAAGGTAGAATAATATTTCACAAGATCTTTGAAATAATTTAGTAAATTATACACAGAAATTCCTAAGTAAATATTTGTGTATAAACTACACAAGGAATATCAGCTACACTTTTTATGAATGTGCCGGTTTTACATGTATACATAATTCACAGGAGAAAAGGCCAGAGAGTGATTTGACAGATAAATGAAATGTACTTTTTTATTGCCATATGAATCTTGAAGAGCATTTTACTTCTCTATGCATAAAGATAATGTTTTGGCAGTATTTTCTATACAAATCCAGGTGAACATATGTTATACTTCAAGTGCAATGGAGGCTATTGCAGCTTCTAAGTTATGTCATTATACAACAAAAGTAGACATTGACAACCTTCAAATGCATAGGCTTGGCTTATTAGTAGTAAAATTTTATTTGTAGAAATAACTGGTGAGTGAGGGTCACCCACAAGCTGTTGTTTGTTCACCGCCCACCTGGAATATCATTTGGAAAGGGCATAATAATAATGTTTGTAATTTTTAAGTCAATAGAATTCTTAGTCATACAGATTTGTGCCTTAAATTTTTCTTTCACACATGGATATATATATTATTGATATGTTTTAAGCACTTTATTTTTGTTCCACCAAGAATATCTATTCCATACTCTAATGCTACCAGTGTTTGAAAACTTCACTCTCTAACACCCTTGCCTAAAGGGGATATTTATTTTATTGGATTTTATTTGTATCAAATATTTGATATGTTATTAATAGTAGTAAAACTAAAAACAAGGCCCATCTACCACCATACCAACATTGTTTGGCATTCAACCTTATTGCTAAATATAAATCTTATTCATTTAATTGCATTTCCACTATATAAATAAACTATATATTATATATTCACTTCCTTACTGATGGCATCGGAAATGTTTCTCATTCTTCACCGCTAGGCACAGCTAGCTTGTGATAAATCATCATACCCACCTATGCCAGAATCCCTGTTGGATGCAAGTCAAAATGGAAATGGCTGGATCATGGAGTACATCTATTTTTAGCGTCTTTAGGTTTTGCCAAAATATTGCTTATGGAATTAACTAAATTGGTTCCTGAAAATCTCATAAATAGAAAGCAATTTGCCGGGCATAATTCATGAAATTGTCTTTCAGAATTTGATTGTTTTCACTTTTGTCAACTATCTAGTAATATCTATTAATATTCTTGGAATTTCTTAATTATGTTCTGGGTTCATTTGTGCATTTACAATATTGTAATTTGAAGACAAGAGAATATGAATTTATTGTGGAGATACTTTCATATTACCACAGCCAAAGATTTTGAATATGAAATGTCAAAACAGAATAACAATAAATTACACTATTAAATTAACACAAACCAGAGCAGAAAATAATTTTATTATTGAGAAGCTCATACTACATAGTCATTGAGGCATATTTTTGGATTTTCAGTTTTCTTCTGAAAGCTTCCATGTTATCATTGGCAACAGGATAAGTATACCTTTTCAGTTTTTAATTTTGCCAAAATGTCTTCCCAGTGCCTGTCAGTCATCCTATAAAGTAAATATTGTCTTTAATGAAAAACTTGGTAGTTAAAATGGCAGCTCTCTTAGAAAACTGGCCTTTCTTTCTTTTTCTCAAGATAAGGACCATATTTCACTATGGAGAAGAATGGATGTTTTATCTATACCTCTAATTCAATCATGCAGACATAAACTCCAGGGCAAGCATTTTTTAAGTTTATATCATGCACGTCTTTGAAATATTTTTAACTGAAGCTATTTTTCTTCCCCAGAATGTTTGACAAAGGCAAGGATGAGCTTGCACCCTATGTGGGGATATACTGCATGTTCAAAAGCAAGATCAATGAATACAAATTCAGCCGGATGCCACTGTCATTACACAGACCTTGAATGTCACCATATAGGAGAGCAATAGAGCAAAAGGAAACTAATGCAGTAACACAATTATGAAAATAATTTTAATGTAACAAATCTTGTGTTTGTACCCAGACTTCTCATCAGCTTCTCAGTACAGTATATCCACCTTAGTTAATTAGCTTACAAAGAGAAAAAAACTTTATTTTAATTCACACCATAGAAAGTCATAGTGGATTCTCAGAGTGCCTGTTGATTTGGTGCTTGGCTGAGGCTGCACACTATGATGAAGAACAAGAGGCTTTGCGCCCACAGTGTGGGAAAGACAGCAGGATCCATTCAGGGCACAACCCAGCAAACTGAAACTTCACTAGGCCAAATTTTTGCTATCTTAGTTCTTTTCCACCTCTTGAGAGTGACACATGCTGTATATTAAATATTTTAGCAAGGGAAATGCTGAGAGTAAGCCTTTGCGGGGGGTGGGGAGCATTCTAGTCCCAATGTAGAGCACCAGGACTCTAGGAAGTCTATCAATCCTATAATATTAGAATGCTGATTTATTGACTGGTTCTTTTATAAATAATTGTATTCACACACTATAGAAATAGTTTTCAAGAGTTTGAGATAATGGAGATAAGCGATATTTCACAAGAAATGCAAGTTGCAAATTACCTAATCTACCATAGCTTTTCCCCTTTAAACTGTTGTTCATAATCTAAATGTTTTGCTTATGAGGGTTATTTGCTTAAAAGTGCTCTGTATTTCTCTCCTAGTTCTAAAAGAATATTTTAATAAAATATTTATTTATTTATTCACTTTGCGTCCTGATCATGGCCGCATCCCGCCTCACCTTCCAGCCCCAGCGTCCCTCCCTCCCCCACATGCCCCTCCCTATTTCCTCACAAGCGGGTATTCCCCTTCCCACAACCCACCCTCAGCTCATCAAGTTTTACCAGGACTGAATGTGTCCTCTTCCGTTGTGCACTGACAAGGCAGTCCTGCCAGGGGAGTTGAAAAGCTGGCAAAAGAGTCCTGGTCAGAGAAAGCCCCCATTCCCCATTCCCACATGATTCTTGAGCTGGCCCTCAGATACATCTTTGTAGAGTGCCTAGATCCAGTCCTTGCAAGGTCCTTGGTGCTTCAGTCTTGGCCGGACCCTCTGGGTTGTTGTCTCTTTCTGCTTCTTATGAAACTCTTATCACCCTCAGATTCTTTTCTCCTTCTCCACAATTTGACACAAGATTCCTTAAGCATCTGTTTTGAGGCATTGCTGGGTGGAGCCTCTTAGAGGACAATTCTGCTTGACTTCTGTCTGCATGCATGGCAGAGTATCATTAATAGTATTGTGGGTTGTTTCTCTCCCATGGGGTGGGTCTTGGGTTGGACCAGGCATTGGTTGGATCTTCGCTCAATCTCACCATATCTGCTCTATATTTATCCTTGTATATCTGGTAGGCAGGATAGATTTTGGGTAGAAGTTTTTGTAGGTGGGCTGGTGTTCCGCTCCCTCTACTAGGAAACTTGTCTAGTTAGTGCTTGTCCTCTTCAGTCTCTATGGCCCCTGCTACTAGGAGTTTCTGCAGGACACCCTTTCCTATTTCCCTGGGAGCCTACCATGACTTAGGTCTCAGGCTTGTCACAGAAGCGCCCCTGCCCTCAGTTTCTCTTTTTCTAACAGGTGTTTTGATCTCCCACCCCCACTATCCACAAGTCTGTTCTCCCCCCTCATATCTCTCTGTGTTTCTTCTATGTTTTCTATCTTCAAACACTACCTCTGTCTATAATTACGCAATGGAATACTACTCACCTATTAAAAACAAAGAAATCATGAATTTTGCAGACAAATGGATAGAACTCAAAAAGATCATCCTGAGTGAGATAACCCACACTCAGAACGACACACATGTTATGTACTCACTTATAAGTGGATTTTAGCCATATAGTACAGGATAATCATGCTACAATGCACAGACAGAAAGAAGATAAGTAACAAGGAGGATCCAAATGAGGATGCTTAAACCTCATTCTGAAGGGGAAATAAAATAGTCAGAGGGCTAAAAGAACCTTAGCATCATAAATTAACACTTTTCTTGAAGATTTTAAAGTTATCTGCCAACTCATCATGTTGGCATGTTCTTCCCTTACATATTTCTGGAAAGTTCTGCTACTTTGTTCTCCAAAATTTGAAATAGAAATGTAAAAGATCTTATAAATCCTTTGGATTTATAAAGCGTCATTTATAAAGGTCTTACAAAGCCAAGGAATATCTTCAACTCTTTTTAAGTAGGCTAGGCTATCTTTGACAAATATTTCAGCCAACCATTCAAACTTTTTCTTCCTTTAAAAAAAAAACTGTACAAGCTTCCATATTAAACCCAGAATCTCAATTCAGTGAGCTCATATCAATAAGCTCAGCCTACTCCTGTTCTATATTTCTTCCATCATTATCCCACACCCTTAAAATCCAGACTTCTATGTGAATAAATTACCAAACTCATTTAGCTCTTTGACACACCTCCTCGCAGACTATATATTCTACCTTCACTACAGGAACCTCCCTAGTCTTAGGTCTAGCAGTAACTACTGCTGGGCTCCGGGGAACATCCACCCTGTCCTTCTCTAAATTTCCTTCAGAGAAAGTCATTGCTGCTTTCTCATACGATAAAGGATTTATTTTCCCAGGCAAAGGTAAAGGAGGTAATATTTCAAAGGGTGGGGCTGAAGGTAGAGTTACTAGTTCAGGTGACATTAAACCCTTGAGAATCTGAGGGTACAAAGTTCTCAGCTTCATTAGGATCCCACCACACATCCCATTAGAAGTTACAGGACCCTGTTCCTTACCTGGTAATTGTTTTTTTTTTCTTTAGTTTCTGACACCCTCCAAGGCCAAGACTTCAAATTTAAAATCAGCCAGCCTTATAAGGAAGACTTTGGTTTAATTCTCCATAACTTGAGTTCTATGGCTAATAGAATGTCCAGGGAACACTCAGAAACCTTTAGACTGTTTATGTGCATCTGGAAAGGGTCAATTTTTATCAGTAAGTTCATTGTTGTCTATCCTCATACTCTGAGATGCTAAAAGATGTTAGATTTTATCATAGAACTCATCCTTATTCATTGCCAATTTATCCAGAGATGCTAAGACTAACCAACCTCATCCTTTTCCTTGTTTTTTTTTTCTCAAACTGTCAAAAGTTTCATGTGCATGGTCACCAAATCCATTTCTGCTCCCAGTTGGTAAATCAAACGCATTTCTCCCTTTAGATTTATAGTACAGTTCACACCATGGGCTTTCTAAACACAAGCTTCTGGAAAAGCTTCAGTAACTGGAGAGGCTTCAGGAGCTGTACCTGTTGGCAAGCTGAAAAACTTACTCCAGATGCTTTAATGATTCATTTTTATAATTTTCTTTCTCTAGAACCTATTCTGGCACTAGAATATTAATTATTTGGGGTTTCCTAGCATAACAGAACTTATGGAATGAATTTCTCTATAGAGGGAGAATTGATTAGAGACAGTGTTACAGGCTATTTTTCAGCAAATCCAACAACGGCTGGCTGTCAACAGACAGTGCACTGATCTGATAGTTGTTCAGTCCATGTGGCTGCTGTCTCAGCTGGTCTTCAGTATACACTGGAATCCTGAAGAAGGAAGCTCTAATGTCAGTGAGTGAACCTGTTAGCGTGGTGAGGACATAAAGTCAAGGAGGAAATGTTTCTTTTTTCCAAGGCCCTACATAGGCTTCCAGCTAAAGAAGTTGCCCAAATTAAAGGTGTATCTTCCTCCCTGTGGGTGTACACCTGTAATCCCACCACTCAGGGAATCAGAAGCAGGCAGATCTCTCTGAGTTTGAGACTAGCCTGCTCTACAAAGTGAGAGTCTAGGAGAGCCAAGGCTACACAAAGAAATCTGTCTCCAAAACAAAACAAACAAAAACAAAAATAACCAACCAAACAAACAAAAAACCGGACAACACCAATAACAAAAAGAATGTTATTTCCCAACTCAAAAGATCTGGATTAAAAGAGTGAATCTTCCTACTTCAAATTGAGCAAAAAACCCTCACAGATGTGCCCTCCAATTTTGGCTTTTAGTTAACTCCAGATGTAGTGAAGTTGACATCCAAGAATAGCCATCACAAACTCTTGGCCACATCAGGACAAGTGTAATTTTCTAGTGTTTATGAGGAGGGTTTATCTTGACCTAGCAAGATCTTGTTTATAAAAGACTGGTTTTAAAACAGAAAGAAATCACTCTACTCATTCAATTTGCTGAAGCAAGGACTCAGAAAAAACTGGCACTCCTCTATCTACTTTTCATGATATTTTAATTTGGACCCTTATAAAGATGGCTGACCATCACATAGATTGTGAATTGCAGAATAGAAGGATTGATTCTGGTGAGGGAAATTCTTAAACTGAGCTTACATTGTGAAATTTTATGTCACTGTATTTAAAAAGAGCATCTCATAGTCCATTTACTGTGGGGCATTCTGAAATGATGGAACTTTATAGAAGGGAGGAGTAAGCATAGATGTTAGTCAATTAATTTAAGAGCAATACTTTACAATAAATAGATTTGGCTAGTAAATATGTTTTTCACATTTTAGTGATATTGTTGTAGTAAATATATCATAGTCTGAGACAAGCATATTGTATTATAGTAGCTCTTTAATGCTTAACTTTTTTTGCCCTAGGCTTGATTCTTGTAATTAAATTTCTCCACGAGTTACAGAGAGTATTTCTGGGTTAGGTTGTATCTGAGTGTAAAGGTCATTTACAATTTGGGGATTTATCTAAACTGTTTAGCCAACTTGCTGTTATTTTCAGTTGAATGAAGCCTAAACAATTCAATGGCGAGTCTCTTCGGTCAGATATTTTGTAGAAGGTCATAAGGCTTAGTCTTTAATTTATACTGCTCCAATAAGATCTTTTAATAACATGAAGATGGTTTCATTGGTGTTTTAGCTGGCTTTTAAGATGGAGCCACTACAACTTTAATATTTCAAGGTGATCTCCAAGACTCTGGTACCAGAATAAACATTAGTGTTTTATGAAGCTAACTGTCTGTTTATATCAGAATGACAGTCAGTTGCTTTCTCTAATAGTAGCAACATGAGATGGACATGCATTCTAGGAGAAGACATTCCATGTGATGAAAAGCAAAATTTCTAAATATAAATATAGATGAGGCTATAACCTACTAGAAGAATTACATTAATGGAATTGACTGTGCTTTATATATGAAGCAGATGGCCATGACAGAACACTTGCCTAGGATGTGCAAGACCACATGTTAAGCAAAGTAATACATTTTTAAAGGACACAAGAAACATAAGTACAGTCACATTGAAAGCACATCCTGTGTAAAAGATATTTTGTAAAAGCTCTTCAGGTTATGTTTGAGTGTGCCCATATGGATGACTGCAGACCTAGTTATGAGTGATATGATATAAAATAATTAAAATACCTTTTCCAACTTACCATTTAATGGTATTTTTGTATAGACATATATAATATAAGCCATTCACTATTAAAGGAACAATCTTATTATCTTGTTTTTTAGTGTTAATTGTATTATTTTATTACTTTATTTTGAAGTAATACATGTACATACCAAAGGGGACATGTGGAGGTTAGAGAACAGCTTATGGTTGTCTGTCCTTTTCTATAATCACATAACAGTAGGTCCCAGGGATCCAACTCTGACCATCAGGATTCACAATTAGTGCCATTTTATAAAAAAAAAAACCCTCACTATCCTAGAATTTCTTCATCTGCATCTGTCTCCCATGAAGAGTTAGAGCAAGGACGTGGACATTGCAGGACATCATTCCTCTTAAGTAGAGATTAAAGAGCGAAATTTGCTCTATAAATTTGGCATGAATTCAATCCCAGTGTCAAGTGCAGATAATGAAAAATAAAATGGTAA
Organism: Acomys minous; assembly: GCF_964271855.1. Classification (NCBI taxonomy): domain Eukaryota; kingdom Metazoa; phylum Chordata; class Mammalia; order Rodentia; family Muridae; genus Acomys; species Acomys minous. The sequence goes on from NC_140487.1 coordinate 32,712,363, forward strand.
ATAAATAAATCAGATCTGTTAAAGGAAGCAAGAATATATATATACCATAGATTTATAGATAGAGTTCAAAAAGTAAAGGAAAGAGTAAATAAAGACCTAAGGGCTGTGAGTTAAGCTTGTCTTGGCTTAGCGCAGCAGATGATTAATGGTAAGAGCACTTTAGCTTCTCCAATCTCCTTTGTGTAGTCATTCACTGCACAAATGGTTACTGATTTCATAATTTCTTCCCTGGCGTATATTCATATTGCAATTCACATTGATGAATAATGCAGATATAATTACTGTTTACATAGAGAGTATGTTTATTGTACTATAGTGGATATGGACATTGGACAACTGAAAAAACAAATAATTGCACATGCCACAAAGGCAAACAAGTTAAGAAATCAAGTGAAGAATGGTCTGTATATAGCTCATCATGCCTGACCTTTTAATGGAAATATGTAAGCCAAACATTCCAATAGGTAAGCTTAATCTAGAAATAAAATGTTTAAATGAAAGTGTAGTTCAAGGTAGAGTAAAGTATATTGGCAGTGGTTCTGAGAAAGCAATAAAATAGTATTTTTTTTTATATCAGGGCAAAATAATTAAAATGAAACAAATGTGACTGAGTATCTGGAACTCAGCGTGAGTAAAGAGTGGGCAGGTGGCTGGTTATGTTCTGGCCATGACCTTATGCAAGTGTTTCGTAAGCTCTTACTTAATATAATGCTCTGTTCTCTGTAAATTGATTTCAAAGTAAGCCAAAGATAAAGGCTGTACATTTGTCCACTGTATACAGTTTTAAAATAGCAAAAAAAAAAAAAAAATGAAAAATAAACATGTTGTCAGAGACTAATAATTGAATGAAAGAAAATAAATCTCATTCAAAACTAGAGGAAGGTGGGCCTATATATAGAAACTCATATATGATGCCAGCCACTTGGAGGATCAATTTTTGAAATAAAGTGTGAGTAAAGCAATTTTGGTAAACATATTTTGAAAAGAAGTTCTAGATCAGGGAGCACTCATGGGAGGCAGAGAAATTATTACCTCAGTTAAGAGGCAGCAAGGCTAGCGTGAGGAGAAATCAAGAAATAGGCGGGACCATATGAAGCGTGACCTTCCAAGGCCTCATATTTTACCTGTTATTTCGGATGTACCTGGTAGTTTTTTAAGAAGCAGAGAGAACAGATCAATATGTGTTGTGAAAGAACAAACCAGGTTTCATAGTAAGGAGAAGTTAAATAAGTACAGGTTCCACAAAGAGACGCTGGCAGCATAGACCAGGGTGGCAATGCCAGATTAACAGAAGGAGATAGACTGCATTTATATTTTAGAGATAGTGGGAATAACAACTTGCTGTATATCTCTTTATTGAGAGGACATTTAGATTGGAAAAACCAGTCTGTCCGTTCCTATTTTTATTAATTTTATTTAGCAATTTTATGTATATGATGTAGTGTGATTACTCTCTCACCCACATCCCCTTTGATTGCCCCGTCTTCTCTGTCAATACCTCTTCTCTGTGAGTACATTATTAGCAAACTGTTCATGAGCATATGCTAAGTCCCCAAGATCTCTTTTACTCCATGCTTGACTATTGATGGTTCCATTCCTTTTTTTATTTTTTCCCTTCAGTGCTTGGGGTAGAACCCTAAAATTTGTACATAGTAGGCAAGTGTTCTACCACTGAGATACCTTCTCAGACCCATAGGGTTTCTTCTTATCCAGACCCAGTTCAGGCATCCACAGCTATTGTAAACTCCAGATGCAATGGCTGTGTGTTGTTCTGAGAATCACCTTCAACAATCTTTCTTCCTATCTTACTTCTCTTTTATTCTTTTGAGCTCCTTTCATGCAATGTTCCCTAAGACTTAGAGAGGTTAATATATATGATGTCCTTAATGTTCGTCATTCATCCACCACTTATTCTCAGCAACTTGAACAGCCGCGAGTCTTGGAAATAATCATTATTTACTTGAAGGAGAGGAGTCACTGGTTGAAGCTAAGAGCTGAGTTTTATATGGGTACACATATACACATTAAGATGGGAGGACGAAGCTATGTCAATTTGGTTAAACAACAATAATCAATTTTATTCTATGGTCTGTACTTCCACCCCATGATAGGTTTACAGTATTAGGCATGGATTCTCTTCTGTGGAGTGTGCCACAAAGCCAATCAGAGAGCAATTCATTATCTCCTTAAGCACAGGGCCACTGTTGTACATGTGCACATACATTGTTCGGCAGATTTCATCCTAGTATATTTGAGGATTTATATTTGGCTAAGACAGCAGATGCTTTATCTCCCTCTATAGCTTGCATAGGGTTTTCTGAGACTAGGAAAAATAGTCTGAAAAGAGGAAGTTTTTACTTAAATCCTAGCTTTGTTTATCTATATCATGCAAAGGTTGTATGCCCCACTTTTATCAATCAGGTCTTATCATCTAGTTCCCATGGGAAACCAAAAATAATAGTAAAAGCTTAGACTATTTTGGGAGCTCTATGAGACCTTCAAGTCCAACAATTCAAGTAAGTATCCACCTCTGATACTTTGCTTGTTTGTTTGCTCAGTAACCAATGGCTATGGGGAGCAACTTTTTCTAGCCCTGCAAGGTTATCTCTATTCAACATTTATTCTTAAAAAATTATATTTTAACAATTAGTTAGAGCATAGGTTCCCATATGATTTTGTCATACTCTACTTCTTTAATTAACTCCCTTACCTCTTCTTCTCCCCACTCCTGGGTACCCATCTTACTTAAAAGTATCTATCTACTCCTTCTGCTTTTACATTATCTAATTCCATTCTCCCCTCTCCCTTTTGAAATTTCCTTCTCAAAGGCTTCATTATAGAATTGTGGCATCTACCAGAACTCTAAGTTAAACACATAAAATAGTAATTAAAAGCTAACATCTACATGTAAGGGAGAACATATGGCTTTTGTTTTCCTGAGCCTGTTTTACTTCACCCAGTGCATATTTTCTTACCAGTTTCATCCATTTGTATGCAAATTTCATGATTTCATTTTTTTCTTTACAGCTGAATAAAATTACATTGTTTATATGTGCCCTGTTTACATGTGTATCCATCAGTTGATGAAAATTTTGATGGTTCCAATTCCTTGCTAATTTCTTTACAGCAATGAACAAAGATGAGAAAGTATCTCTGTAGTAGGGGTTTATAGGAGTACTTTGAGTATGTGCCCAGGTGTGGAATAGCTGAGTCTTATGGTTATATTTCTAGTTGTTTGATGATCCTCACATTAGTTTCTGCAGTGACTACACCAGTTTTCATTCCCACTAAGAGAAAATGAGTGTTTCTCTTTCCCTGTATCCTCGATAGCATCAGTTGTTGATTAGTTTCTTGATGATAACCATTCTGACTCAGGTGAGATGTAATTTCAAGGTAGTTTTCACTTGATTCTCCCTGATGGCTATTGAATCTAAACACATTAAAGTGTTTACCAGCCATCTTTCTTTCTTCATTTGAAAATCCTTTGTTCATATACAGCATCTCTTTTTATTGATTTTCTTCTTGGTATTCCTCAGGTTGTTGTTCTTTAGATCGCCTAGATATTTTCTGCTAGATTTATTTTGAGATGTGCAAATAGAGGGACTAAGAATTCTGCTCAAGGCTCCAAGAGGTATAAATATTGACTGGAAAATTATTCAGAAATTCAAAGGAAATCATAAAATGTATATACAATATTGGACACGCTCACTATAAAGAACAGAAGAGAAAGTGGTGGCTGAAGCCCAGGGGAGACAGGGTAGTAGAAGACCCTGCTACAAAAAGGGCTGAGGATGATTAATTTGGTCAGGAGTATCCAATATGAATGAATAAAAGGGTCTTTTTGGAAATAAAATTTACTGGTTAATAAGTTACACTAGGGTTAACAATTACATGTAAAGTAAAAATGCTTTGTGTATCCAGAGGTACACTGTACAAGTACAGGCTTCTAAATATAAAACATCAGAGAAAGTAAATGAGGCATGCTGATGGAGCTTAAATAGCTTACCATCACAGATGGAGTTATGATTCTAAATGAGCTACAAAATTGTAGAGAACTTTGATCAAATGTTCTTTCTGTTTGGTGATTCTCAGCTTCTGCACTGATCCCTTGCTGGGTGGAGTCTTTCAGACAACTTTGATGGTAGGCTTCCACCCTCTTCCCTCTCTTCAACTGCTTCAAGTGTCTGTTCTATTTGCCCTTGTGAATGAGTATTAAGCATCCTCCCTAGGGCCCTCTTTGTTATTTAGCTTCTTTAGGTCTATGGAACATAGTATGGTTATGCTGTATCATGTGGCTAATATCCACTTATAAGTGAGTATTTACCATGCATGTCTTTCTGGCCAGAGAAAAGGCAGTCCTTTTGGGGGATAGAAAGACCCAGAGGGGACAAAAGCTTCACAATGAGGCCAACAAATCTAGGCCCAGGGGTCCTGCAGAGACTGATGCACCAACCAGGAACTATGTTTTGAGAGGACCCCCCTGGTCAGATAGGGAGCTCAGTCTCCTTCTGTGTCTCCTAATATGGGGAACCTAGGCTGTCTCTGGTATGGACTCTGTTGCCCACTCCTTGATCACTTCCCCCTGGAGGGAAGGCCGTGCCAGGCCACAGAGGAGGAGGATGCAGGAAGACCAGATGAGACTTGATAGGCTGGGTTCAGATGGTAGGGGAGGAGGAGGGCTTCCTCTTTGTGAGGACCAGGGGGGAGGTAGGGAGGAAGAGGGAAAGAGGGTGGAAATGGGAGGATACAAGGGAGGGGGCTACAATCGGGATGTAAAGCGAATACATTTTAATTTTTAAAAATTCTGGAAAAAGTTCTTTCTGTAACGCATACCTGTATCAGAACTTATATTTTTCTGGAGAAATAGTAACATCACTATTTGAACATTTGAAATTCCTTTATCTTATTTTGGTAGGTAAAAATTGAAGTTTATAAAATAAAAGTACAAAGCCCATAAGATTGTATTAAATTTTATTCAAAAAATATAGCCCACAGTTTGGTAATATTTCTTTCTTTATCTGCTCTAACCAGGTGTATTGAGCAACAATCGCATTGCCTTCATCGAGATCGTTATGAGTCTAGTCAAGCTTCCTTAATAAGATGCTAGCTGGCCTGCTTATGGCTCCCATCTCAGTTTTCTAGTCGAAGATTAATATCACAAAACTTATTGAACATTTTCCAGAAGGGAGATCTTAGTAGAGCGGCTCAGATAAAAGCTTGATTATAGAAAGATCAAAAGGAATTGGACTAGGGAGAGTCAATGATTAGACACATCCTCTGAAGAATTTATTTTCATAAGGAACAAAGAGTAAGTGTGATCAAGGTGTTATTATTGTTTTTAATTGTGCTTTATAAGACAGAGCTATGACACCGTGTTTATGGAAATGGTTGTGCAGGTGGATGTAATCGGCACCGAACAGCAGGTCTCACGGGTGTAAAGTCCTTTGGCGGCGGGACTGCAGGCATTCCCGTGGGCAAGGAGTGTGGTTAAGTTTAGAACACTAGTTAATCTTTGATCAAACAAGACTTCACAGAATGCAAAAATGAGTTGAATTTCATGGGTCAGAAATCAAGATGAATGTTGAAACTGCTCAGAAAAAAAATTAATGTTGCTTTCTCAAAATCATGTTAGGGTTTAATTTCTGGGGACCACAACTTTCAGAAGGCAGCAATGATGAGGATTATTGTGAGAAGAGAAAAAAAAACCCCACAAAATCAAAGACAAACAAAGAAACAAAAAGCTACACTTGAAATGGAGGGAAAGAGAATGAAGAATCAGCAGTTAGAATGATCATCCATGCAGAGGCTGATATTTCCAAAGTGGAAACTCTGTGAGGGACCACACGCTTACAAGCCAAAAGCAAAGGACAAGTGGCATTAGTAGGAAAGCTGGGATGTTGAGAAGATGGGTCGCATAATAACCTGTACCTGGTGAGAATGCTTTTATCATGGGACATATATAATACTATGAAGGATGCCTCATCATTCTGAAGTTAAAAACTGAAAGTAGAAAAATAAAATCCAGAGTTTGGTAGTGCAAACATTTTAGTATTGGCTGGGTATTGGAAGTACCCAGGTTTCCCTGTCTAAGATCTAGAACTGCAGCAGCATCTACACATAAATGGAATAAAGGTCAGGGCACCTTCCAATGTCTGATGTTTGGTTTTAATAATTAATGAACAGACAATGTGAACTAAAGTTTAAGATGCACTGGTCAGTTCAATTACGAGCTCTTTGGGTTAATGGGAAACCTCAAGGGAGAGTCACTACAGATACTAATTATAAATTAAATGGCTTTATAATTCTAACTCATATTTTATAACATTAGAGTTCTACATAAATATGTATGTGCATGCTTATTATCTAAAACATCTACAAGGATTAACAATCCTAGGTTATACATGTCTTTTTTCCCCCTCAGTTCTTCTTTATATGCTTTATTTCATTAATTAATTCATTCATTTACTTTACATCCTTATCACAGCCTCCTCTCTGACCTCTCCTCCCAGTCCCTCCCTCTGACGTCCCCTCCCCCTATTTACCCCTCCTTTCTCTCCTGAGAAGGGAAGGCCTCCCATGGGTATCAACCTGCCTTGGTATATCAAGATGCAGTAGGACCAGGTGCATCTTCTCCTACTGAGGCTAGACTAGACAGCCCAGTTAGAGGAAAGGGAGCCAAAGGCTGGCATTAGAGTCAGATACAGCCATGGCTCTAGTTGTCAGGGGACCCACGTGCAGACCAAGCTGCACATCTGATACATATGGATTACACATGTCTTGATCAGAAGTATCAAGAATATGCAGAGCAAAAAAATGCCCAAATACTCACACCTGATCTGGTATACTGTTCACTATTTCTTTTATTTTTATTAACTTATCAAAGCATGGAAATATTCAAAAAGCTGCATTTGATTGTTTTTAATAGCTTTAATTCAAACCATTTGTTGCTAAGAACATTGTGATTTGCATTTTATGAACATTCTCTTTCTATATCTTGGGAAACATACATTAATTTGCAAGGACCTAATATTTTCAGTTCCAGAAAAGAATGATTTTTTTTCTATTTTGGTTTTTGTTCTCCATTCCTCAGTTTTTTAATGCCTGTAGTTTTGTATTAAGTAACGTTGTAATTTGGAAGCAAGCACAGTCTCATTATTGGCCTGCAGTGACATGACTAAATTTAAAATATGACTTCTACACCCTCTCTACCTTGGAGTAAAGCCTCGATTAAACTTTCTGGTTTCTGATGTGAGATTTTAATACTGAGTTCATACTACATGTGGGTGTCTTTGAGGTCCACAATACTCTAAAGTTCCTAGGAGAACCTTGCTTTGTTAATTCTTTGTTTTGAATCATTCATTGGCAACAACTCATGAATGGAACCAAGCTGGAGAACAGAACTGAAGGCCCACTGGAGGTTTATTTTTGTTTTAGGAAGCAGATGTTCCCTCTGCAAACAATAGTTAGTTTTCATATATTTTCTACTTTTGGAATTGATAACCATGTCATTGTTTCAACTCACCTGTCTTAATTTTCTACACTTATGGATTACTTTGCGTATTTCAAAAAACATCACTTCTCACCAACTGAAACTGCAGTAAATGTGTACTGTGACTCCCTCTTCTATTGTTATAATAAATCTCCTGGCTGGAACACCTAATGGAAAACCTAGAGAAGGCAGTAAAACACTGGCGATTCCAGGGCTACCTTGTGAGCATGCATCCCTTGGGACTCTGGACAGGTAGCATGTGAACCTGAATTCTCCTTAGCTTCTTTTCTGACATGCTGTTTGTTTTTATTTTTATTTTTATTTTTTAACATTTTAGTATCTGGCCCATGATGCTGAACCCAGATGGAGCTTTTGTTCCTCTTGTCAGACACAATTTGTCTGCTGGTTTCCTGCTGTTCTATTGCTTACCCTTGTGTTTGAGATTATCCAATTTTTCTTCCTGATTCACCCACTTGGATAGAATCTACTGCACTGACATTTTAGATCTTAAATCTCTCCCAGTTCCCCTATAGCTTGCCTTTCTTGGCAACAGCTCGGTTGGAATGATAATGACTTTACTCTTGGCCTCTTTGCTTGGCAAACTTGAGTTTCCTTTTTTCCATAGATGGCTTTACTGAAATATGACCCTGGCTGAAGTTGGAGACATTGTGTTTGCAATTATCTGAAGCTTGCCATTGGTAGTGAGGTATGCTACGGCCACACAGTAGTAGAGCTGCCTTCTGTAGTCCAGAGATTTCTCTCCAGCTGGTCCTGTCCTTTTCCTGGGCCTAACACATCAGGATGTGACCTAATGCCTGTCATCCAGAGTCAGTAAACAATAACTCCATGCCATTGTGCAAAGGTGTGTGTGTGTGTGTGTGTGTGTGTGTGTGTGTGTGTGTGTGTGTCTAGGAACCCAATTCAGAATTTATACAAGGACTAAGGGAAAGTGAAGGTCCTCTTTAAATGTTTATAACACATGAACCATCAGAGTCCCTGATTCTCCCTTTGTTTCTCCACTCTTATCCTCAACCTTGCAGACAAAACTGCAGTGAAATTATTTCCTACAAAGCTACTGATGATCATGTCTCAGAAAATATTATGCATAGTTCAGCCCCACCCCCATATTACTTGATGTGGTAAATAAAAAAAAAAACAGTTTTCCCTATTTTTATCCATGGTTATCTGCTTATTACAAGTTCCATTAGAGATTCTCCTATGTTCAAACTTTATCACTTCTCTGGACAAATTCATTGATACTCTTGTGTTCAATTACAGCTTGCTGTGGTTGAGATATGAAGTGACTTTCCCAAAGGCTCAGCTTGGTCTCCAACTGTTGGCCATATTTTGAGAGGTCTTGGAAACTTATGGGGTTTCCATCTTACATTTTCTGCTGATACTCTGTCCTCCTTTCTCAAATGTATGCAGCATCATGTGTAAGCCTTTCACTGTCCTACAGCTTGTCGGCCATTCAGTTTTGACTTAAGTGTTGGTGTGTTCCATAGGGAGGGAGGGAGGGAGGGAGGGAGAGAGAGAGAGAGAGAGAGAGAGAGAGAGAGAGAGAGAGAGAGAGAGAGAGATGCACAAACACATGTACATATTGCACATATTTATTAATTTCGTTCCTCACCTTCCCCTGCAGTTGATTAGTTTCTCTTACCTTGCATACTTCAAATTACATGTGTCTTCCTTAGTATACTAATGCAGCAGGCCCCTGTGGTATACTAAGGAAGGACACTGGGATATCTCTTTATCTCTTTTCATAAACTTTTTAAAACAACCATGTTGTATTAAAACAGTGCTGTTCCAGACACAATGTAAGCTCAGTAAAGGAAAGGCCGGTTTCATTTGTTCACCTTAAGTTTTCACTTTATCACACAGGTCAGGCTCTCTGAACATATAACTACTACCCTTTTCTTCTAAGTATATATATATATATATATATATATATATATATATATATATATATATATATATATATATAGAAGTAAGATAGATACCTAGGTTGAACACGTAACTTTGTGAATACTAACTACCATGACATACATGGGTATGCAGGTGTCTATAGTATACATTTACTTCCTTTTTTCACGTAACTATTAAAAAAAAGTCTAGCTGAATCGAGCAATAGCTCTATATTTAATTGTTGAGGGACATCAATAGTTTTTTAGCAGGCAGAGTAAATCCCAGGAAGAGTGTTCTTCTTCTATCATTACCAGTGTTTTGTTTGTTTGGTTGAATAGCAAGTCAGAATCTCAACAGAGCTCTCACATTGTTGTGCACTAAGTTTCTAAGTTTAAATCAATTCTATTCACCAATACTTGATATTATTAACTGTAACAGAGTAACTTAACATTTTCAAGTTTCTTCAGTACAGGCTTTAATTTCAGTCTTTTTCATGTGAAGAGGCAGTTTCCAAATACTTTTGCAAAGAACTCATCTCTTCCCCAACATGTCTTTTGACTTCTTTGTATAGAATCAAGTGGCTAGTGATGCTCTGGCTTATCCCTGAGTCTTCTGTTCTATTCCTTTGGTCTGTATATTTTGGGTTGTTTTTATTTTTTATTTTTTGTCAATATTATGCTGTTCTGTCATCATTCCTCTGTAGTGTAATTTGGAAGTCTGGTTTAGAGGTACCTCTGGCATTGCTCTTTCTACTCAAGATTCTTGGGGTAGTTACAATCTTTGGACTTTCACATAAATTTTTGGATCTTTGTTCTTTAAAGGCTGGCATTGGATTTTTATTGGGGATTGCATTAAATCTTTAATTCAGTTTCCAAATAAGTAATGTTCACAATATTAATTCTTTGGCCCATGAGCATAGGAAATCATTCTGTTTTCTAGCGTCTTTAACTTTGCTCTTCAGCATTTTCAAAGGTTGATTTGCTGAGGTCTTTAGCCTCCATTTTTGAGATTATTCCTAGGCATTTTTCATATTGATATGAACTGGATTGCTTTCCCAGTTTCCTCCTCAGAGTACTGATTACCAGTTGTTATTGACTTTTGTATCTAGCAATTATCTGACTATATAGCACATTTAACAGCTTTCTACTTGAAGACTTGGTATTCTTTAAAATGTAGGATCATATAGTCCTCAAACATGTCCTCAAAGATAATTTAACTTCTTCTGTCCTATTTGTTATCATTTCATTTTTTAAATAAAATGCATTATTAGCATTAGTCTACGTTTGATTTATAGTGTTGCTGCCTTTATTTGAAAATATACTTTATATGCATCATTTCCTATTTTAAAAGGCTTTATTTAAAAGATTTATTAAAATGCAGTAAATTCAATTTATGCAGACATTATTCTCTAAATTTTACACTTATCTCGGTGTTTTTATATTACTTCAAATAGTACAGATTATTCATGAATTGTCTTATTTTCTGTGATCAGTCATTATCAAAGCATGTCTCTTGCTGCTATCAGCAGAGTGGTGACTGAATGGATTTATTCTCTTTCTCATGTTCAGCATGTGGGATTTAGATTTTCCTGTAGAAGAACTGTTGTATATTCTCAAACCATCATAATGGAGGCCATTATGCCCATTAGATTACACTATTACAAACCCTGCTCTTAATTTGTTCTAGAAAAAGCAAGTAAATAGAGCAATAAGCTTTCTAGATTTTGTGAAACATAAGTTAGTTGAATAATAGCTGTTCTAACTAGTATTTATAACAAGTGACACAGAAAAATTGGCAGGCAAGAGATTGTGTGTGCACAACTACAGATTGCCACTGAGGACCAGTAAATAACATGCAGTAGTTAAAAAACCAAGTGTGCCAAAGTATCTTGATGGGCTAATAAGTTCTTTAAATTTATCTGAACTTTGTAGCTCCGTACTTCTTTGGTAGTGGGCACCAGCCAAGCTTTCCTGCCACATCTGCTTAGCTGCTGTTGCCATCAGCATTCCACAGGAGTTTGAGCAGCCTCGGGACAGACTTATGTGGAGCCCCAGCACAGCAGGTATGTTCTACTTGACTGCTACCATAACATTCATCAAGAGATGAATGATTAATGATTGAGCTCCCCAATGACTTAAACATGTCTTTTAATTTTGACCCTAGAACCTACGAGACTATAACACTTTAATCAACATTCATGAAGGCTTCTGTGAACCCTATTGCTTGGACCTTCTGTGTACTACCTTGTTGCTTTGTATTGAGGAAGTTTCCCTCAGTAGGCAAAATCAAATACTTACAATCATGCTCACATATGTTAACATTTGCAGTGCAGGAGTAACTTTGTAGGTTTTCTGTGTGCTTGGCAGAATCTGTATAGACACTAATAATTTTTTGTGTGTTCTTTAGTTTCCCATGCCAGGGAAATATTACAAAATTCACATTACTTCAGCACGCTCTTTCCCTAAGTGTGGTCTATAGGCCAGCTACATCAAAGCTGTCCACTGTATGCTATAAAATTTAGATTTCTGGAACCCACTCAGTACCTATTAAATCCCAGGGTTAGACTGTGAAAATCAGCATTTCTTCCCTTGTCAGATTACTTGTTAAGTGAACTGCTCTTTGAAATACCTTGAAATGAATGTTTGGTTAAAACTGGATTTGCTTTTCCATAAAGTAAAGAAGGTCTCAATTTGTAAATTTTATTTTTGGTTGCAGACACCTCAGAGTAGAGCAGAAAGCTCCCCAAATACCAAATGCAATGCTATTTTGTTTAATGTAACCATTTCGAGGAGGGAGAACATTGAACCAATAAAGAAAAGTTACACAGTAACCCTTACAATATGGGAAGTGTTACTTTTAATTTTGGGGAAAATGGAGCAAGTTGAAACTTATTCTCACTCTGTAGGTCAACCTGTTGTTAAACTCTTGACAGTGCCCTTGCCTCATCCCTGGGAGTGCTAAGATTACAGACTGAGCCATCATGCCTAGAATTAATCATTCTTATTAATGCTTCACTGGCTACAACTGTATTTTAATGTCGTTTCCTTTCATAAAAATCAATTTCTCCTGCCCAAGTACATTAATAAAAAACCATTTAAAAGCATAGACATGTGTACTTATGCTGGCTTAACTATATACTTTCCCAGATGTGCATAATCAAACACACCAATACATAGGTACTCTAGCTCACGTCCATTTGAGGATTTACATGAAAATGTTGGATATATTTACATATGCATGGACTTCACAGAAATAAACTCACACACATGCATAAAATTGCATAAATCTCAGACATATGTGCATGCATTTTATATAATCCTGGGGGGCACATATATATTTCTGATACTCATAATTTTCACTGGAAACTACTACACATATTGAAAACTATAATGGTTGGTTATCAGTCACATTTTTCTTTCTTTCTGTGATAAAATGTGATATTCCTTACATGTCTAAAAGAATTTATACTGCTAAAATATCCACTCATACCTTCTATACTCTGTTAGCATAAACATCTAATAACATTTAGACTATATATTATATATTATAATAATATATAGCCTATATATTATATCATATTATATGTACTTTAAAAGGTATCAGATGTTTTATATATATAATATAGTCTAAAAGTTATTAGACATATACTGTATTAATAACATTATAGATACACACATGAATGTATATGTATATTACTTAACTCAGCTGATAACAAAGTCTAACATATTAATTAGGAATATCAAAAGAGAATAACAAAAGTAATCAGTGATTTGAAAGAATAAAGAGAAGGGCAGATGAGGAAAGTGAACAACACCACAACATATGGGCTTAAAAAGCAAAGCCATCAATTTGGGCTGTGTAGGCATTCACAGAGCACACTTTTAAGCAGGAATTTGCAGTCTAAATTGAACAATGACACATAACCACGGTTTGGGTTGGAATTAATTTTCTTTACTTTGGATAATGATTTATTAAATCTGTCATTTTCATAAGTAAATAAGCTCCTATAAGAGATCATGTCAAAATATCTTCCTTCAAGCATGTGTTTATTTATACATTGAAATAAGAAACTCTTTACAAGTGTATTATACTATGTGGATTTATTTTTCTTCCCCTGATTTCTACCAGGCTAGAGCATTGTGAAAGGAAGAAATAAATTCCTAGGCTTTCTGCTCTTGTTTTTAATGAATTCTTAACATTATTTAATAATACTCTTATAAAATACTCAAAATCTTAAGTATTAAAAAGCTTAGGCAGGAGGATTGCAATTATAAAGCTAGCATAGGATACATAACAAGATACAGGCAAGCCTGAGCTATGAGAGAACTTGTGATTTAAAAAAACAAATATAAAAACGAACAAAAATTAAATGATAGAAGGTGAATCTCATTGTTCTATGATATCATAATGAAAATGTTGATTTGATTAAATAAACCAAAGACTTTACTTTTTAATTATTATATTGAAAATGATATTTTTGAAAATTCAAAATTCTCATGTACCTGTAATTTTTCACTATGCCATTAAAATATTTTTTAAAAATTATAAAGCCATGAGATTTATTTTTTTTACTTTCTTTTTTTTTATTAATTTATTCTTGTTGTATGTCAATGGTTATCCCATCCCTTGTACCCTCCCATTCTTCCCTCCCTCCCATTTTCCCCTTATTCCCCTCCCCTATGACTGTTCCTGAGGGGAATTACGTCCCCTGAGATTTATAACAAAATATAAAATATTAAAAATATATGAAGTTATTGTTGTACAACATTATTATAATTTTGATATTTTAGTAACTAAAGTCAAAATAAGTCAATTTAGGATAGCTTAACAAAAAATTATTATTTAGATGGTTGAAAGTCTCTTGTACATGTGGTTTCTGAAGAACAATTGGACAAAAAAATCAAGTGACTGATCATGCTGGTGAGGATGTGGAACAGGAGGACCACTCCTGCATTGTTGATGGGAGTGCAAACTTGTACAACCACTTTGCAAATCAACCTAATGCTTTCTAAAAACATTGGGAATAGCTCTACCTGAAGATCCAGCAATCTACCCAAAAATACTCTACCGTACAACAAGGACATTTGTTCAACTATGTTCATAGCAGCTTTATTTGTATTAGCCAAAATCTAGAAACAACTTAGATGTCCCTCAACTGAAGAATGGATAAAAAAAACTGTAGTACACCTACAGCATCAAATATTACTTATCTAATAAAAACAAGGAAAACATGACATTTGCAAGCAATTGGATGAAATAGAAAAGATTATCCTGTGTGATGTAACCAAGACCCAGAAAGAAAGATGACATGTCCTCACTCATAAGTGGATTTTAGCCATCTAGTACAGGATAAACATACTACAATTCATAGACCCAAAGAAGCTAAGTAACAAGGAGGACCCAAAGAAAGATGTTTGAATATCACCCAGAAGAGGAAATAGAATAGACAGCAGAAGAGATCGGAGAGAGGAGGCAAGGTCGGAAGGGGAGTGTGGTGAGACGTGAGAGTGGATATCAGACCTGAGGATATCAGGGATGGGAGGACAGAGAGCCAGAAGAAGGGAAAGAGACCATGGGTGGGGCATCTCTGTGACAAGCTGGAGACCTAAGAGAGTTCTTATGGAACTATATGGGATGATACTAGCTGACACTCCAAGTAGAAGGCATCATGTAGACTGAAGAGGGCATGCTCTAACTAGACAGAATTCCTAGCAGATGGAGAGGAACATCAACCCACCCACAAAAACTTCCACCCAGAATTTATCCTGCATACAAGATGTGAAGAGATAAAGATAGAGCAAAGATTGGAGGAATGTCCCACCGACCCCTGGTTCAACTCAAGAGCCACTCTGTAAGAGATAGCCAACTCCTAACACTATTAAGGATACTCTGTCATGCTTGCAAACAGGAATCTAGCATAGTTGTCTTCTGAGAAGTTCCACCCATCAGTGGGTCAAAATAGATGCTGAATCTCACAGCCAAACTTTAGGGAAAGAAAAGAGAGTATTGTAGGAAAGTGAAAGGAAGGGTAGAAGGACAAGGAAGGGACAGGATCTACACAAGAAGACCAACAGAGCTGACTCACCAGGGGCCAGGTGCGCTGGCAGAGACAGAAGAACCAACCAAGGACCATACATAGACTGGTAGGCCCCCTAAGCACATATAGCAGATGGGCAATGCAGGCTTCATGTAGATCCTCTACTAAGGGGAGCAGCAACCGTCTCTGACATGGACTCTGTTACCTGCTAGGGGAAGTTGGATAGGGGGAAGAGGGAGGGAGGGTAGGACCGGGATTAGAGGAAGGAGTGACTATAGGGGGGGATATAAAGTGAATAAATAAATTATTTAATTAATTAAAAAAAAAAGAAACCAGGAAAAGGAAAACTATTAAAATGTGATCAAAATATAAACGTGATTGAACTGGGGGGAAAAGAAAAAATAAACCTCCTATGGTCTTCATTTCCTCTCTGAACCCATCACCAATAAATCACAAATACTTTCCTCTCTAAAGTCTCTTCTGCCTGCCCATTCATTCCAGTATCCCAGCCTCCAACACCAGCAGGAATTTCCTGTGAACATGCCAAGTGTACAGGACAGAAAATCAGGCAACGCACAATAGCTGCACTCTCCAAATATCCAAAGAGGAAACAGAAACCAAAGGAAAAAAAAAACGCCCACCCAACAAAGACAAATGCAGAAATCAGCACCTAGAACTTCAGTCATGCTGAAGCTAAGTGACAAAATCGCAGCATAAACATGCACTCAGCAATATCCCAAGCAATATGTCTCCTCTAAAGCCCAGAAATCCTAACAGAGATGGCCCTGAATATTCCAACATAGTAAAATCACAAGAAAAAAACTTAAAAGAGTTTTATAAACATGATAGACATCCTTATGGAGGGAATTAATAAATCCCTTAAAGAACTCTGGAACACATACAAAAATAGTACAAGAAAATGAACAAAACTGTTCAGTAGCTGAAATTGGAAATAGAAACAATAGAAAGCTTAAACTCAGGGAATTCTGGAAAAGAAAAAATAAATAATTTAAGCAAGAACTACTGAGGCAAACTTCACCAGCAGAATACAGAGATAGAAGAGAGAATCTTAGATGATGCAATACATCAATGTATCAGCCAAAGAAAATGTTAAATGTAAACAAAACCAAAAGCAAATCCTCCTGAACAAAACATCTAGGAAGTCTGAGAAACTATGAAAAGATAAAATCTAAGAATAATAATTATAGGGTATCAGGACTTGATACCCTATGAGCATATAAAGGGGGAGGAAATCCCCCTCAGTCACAGTCATAGGGGAGGGAAGTAAGGGGAAAATGGGAGGGAGGGGGGAATGGGAGGATGGGATAACCATTGAGATGTAATATGAATAAATTAATTAAAAAAGAAAAAAGAATAAGAATTATAGAGACAGAGGGAATGCTTCTGAAAGGCCCAGAAAACATATTCAACAAAATCATGGAAGAAAAATTTCTTAACCTAATGAAGAAGATGCCTATAATGGCACAAGAAGAATATAGAACCACAAATAGATTGGGCCAGAAAAAAATGTCCACATCACATAATAATCAAAACATTAAACATACAGAACAAAAAAGTATGCTAAAAGTTGCAATTAATTAAAATAAAATAACATATAAAGGCAGAACTATTAGAATTACACCTGTCTTCACAATGGAGAATCTAAAAGCCAGACTATCCTGTCCAGATGCACTGCATATTCTAAGAGACCACAGATGCCACACCAGACTACTACAGCCAGCAAACTTCCAATCAAGATTGATGGAGGAAACAATATATTCCATGAAGAGGTCAAATTTAGACAACATCTATCCATAAATCCAAGCCTACAGAAGGTACTAGAAGGAAAACTCCAACCTAAGTAGTTTAACTACACCCATGAAAATATAGGCAATAAATAATCTCACACCAGCAAAATCAAAAAGTGGAAACACACACACACACACATACACACACACACACACACACACCACCACCACCACCACCACCACCACCACCACCACCACCAAAAACAAGAACAACAACAATATAACAGGAATCAACACTCATTGGTCAGTGACATCTCTTAATATCCCCAATAAATATATGCAATCAAAAACCCAGACTAAAAGAATGGGTTTGAAAGCAGAACTCATTCTTTGGCTACATCCAGCAAACAGTCCTTAACATCAAGGATAGATATTACTTAGGGTAAAGAGTTTGAAAAGGATGTTCCAAGCAAGTGGACTTAAACACCCGTGCTGCTGTAGCCATTTTAAATCTAACAAAATAGACTTGAAACAAGAACTAATCAGAAGAGATAGGGAAGGATACTACATACTTATAAAAAAAAATCAAGATGATGTTTAAATTATTAACAGCTATACCCCAAACACAATGGCACCTATGTTTATGAAGAAAACAATTCTACAGCTTAAATCACCTTTTGACACATGAGGAAAGGGAGAATCTTAATAAACCACTCTCACAAATGAACAAGTCATCTAGACAGAACTGAACAGAGAAATATTGGACATAAGAGATGTTATAAACCAAATAGACTAACGAATATTACATTTTACTAAAACAATAAATAAAAAGAATAAACCTTCTCCTCCGCACCTGGTAGAACTTTCTCCAATATTAACTACATGCTCAGACACAAAGCAAATATCAACAGTTACTAAAAATTTGACATAACTTCCTGCTTCTTATCAGACCACCACTAATCAAAGCTGGATATAAAAAAACAAGAGAAAGCCTATAAACTCAAGGAAATTTAACAATTCATGATTGAATGAACAATGAGGCAACACAGAAATTTTTAAAAAGAAATTAAATATTTTCTAAGATTCAATAAAATTAAATACATATCATACATAAAATTTGGGGCTTCAATAAAAGTGGTGCTAAAAGGCAAATTCCTAGTCCAAAGTGCCTACATAAAAGAAAGAAACAAACAAACAAGAAACAACCAAAGAAACAACAACAACAAAAACCCCTCAAACTTGAAAGATTTCATACTAGCAACTTAGCAGCATTCCTGAAAACTCTGGAACTTAAAGGATAAGTGACACCCAAGAGGAGGAAAAGGAAAGAAATAATCAAACTCCGAGCTGACATCTATAAAATAGAAAAAAAAAGCAATACAAAGAATCAGTGAATTAAAGATTGGTTCTTTGACAAAATCGATAAGAGTGACAAAAACCTTATGCAAATTAATGAGTGCCAGGAGAGAGTATCCAAATTAACAAAACCAGAAATGAAAAGAGAGACATAACAGTAGACACTGAGGGAAACCAGAGGATCATAAGAAAAATCTTCATAGACCTGTACTCCACCAAAGTGGAAATTTAATGGGAATGAACAACTTTCTTGATAGGCACCACTTACTAAAGTTAACTCAAGATCATATAACCCCTAGTGAAATAGAAACAGTCATTAAAAGTCTCCCATGACTCGTCTTGTTCTTCCACCTAACATGCTTGAAGAACTGATGTACACTTTGTTCTAACTTAACCAGTTCCTGCAGCAAGTTCACAAAAAGCATAATGAGAAACACCTTTGAATGACTTTATAGGATCCCATCAAGATAGTTAGCTCTGCACCTGCATTACGTATACTTGAAAGAACAAAGATGAAGATATGTAATATCAGGTCATGGAATCCTAAACCTAGCATGTGAGTGACTTGCTTTTATTTGGAGAATAGAAATATGTATTACAGCCTGTCATCATTTGTAGACATTCACCAACTACTCTTAGTCACATAGTATAACAGATTTTTAAAATAGTTTTCTCAAATCTTTTTTTGGAAAGGGTGTGGTGTTTCAAGAAAAGGTTTCTCTGTATAGCCTCGACTATCCTGGACTCATTTTATAGACCAGACTGGCCTCGAACTCAGACTGGTTTGCCTTCCTTTGCCTTCCAAGTGCTGGGATTAAAGGCATATGCCACCACCACCCAGCTTTTCAAATATAAAAATGAACAGATGCTAACACTACATTTGATCTCTTATATTTTGCTAGAGAGACTATATAAGAAGTAAAATATTTTTGATATATGACAAAGGTTATTTATGCATAAAAACCTTACTAAATTGCTGTGTACAGCCATTAGGTCAGAGGAATGAAAGCTACAAAACTAGAAAGGAAAGGAGAATTATGAACATGACGAGAAAAGGAATAAATAAGCAATTATAAAATTAAAATACAGAATAAAATGTTTGCTTTCATTTTTCTGTAGAAATATTTTATTTCATGAGTTTTCATGAAAATATATGTAGGTGATATATAATGAAATATATATATATATCTATTGTGAATATATGTTGAAATATATATTATGATGAGAAATATATCTCACTTACAATTCCTCAGGAAGCAATAATCGTTGTCATCTCAAGAACAGGCTTTTAAGCACTGACATCTGTCTTTGTGACCTAAAATGTTCACAAAATTATTCTTTGACATATGAGTGAATAGATGCACTTACTCCTTCCACTCACAAAGAGTTGAGAGGACATACACCATTTATGCTCCTGCACTTAACTGGAATATCAGTGGTCTTTTTATTTATAAGCCTTAAGTTTTTAAACTGATGAGTATGTTCCGTGAAATATACTTAGCTGTTGCTTCTAGACATTTCTGTATTGGCCTCCTATAATAATCTAATTTCATGATTACATTATTATATTCTCTTCATGTAGCCATATATCAAAAAGTAATACATCTATATACTGCATACATACTTTGTGTTGAGTTGCAAGCAAATAGAAAAGGTTAATTTGTGATTACAGTCATCAGTTAAGGTGGTGTTAGAATGCAGATTACTGTATAAACACTATATTTGTTACTTTTGGGCTATAAAATTTATGTTCTCATATTATCTAATCACTTAACAGGCTGCATATCCTTTGCATAAAACCAGCTTTCAAAGATAGCATGTATGCATCTATCTCACTGTCACATTAAACATCGCTCTGAAGTTAAAAACTTTGGGGGGTTTGGTAGTATGAATTTCATAAACTACTTAACTTGAGCTCTTATATATTTAAAAAATAAATTTCATACCTGCCATATTCTATGACAGCATGTTAAAAAAAAAGGCCGTGGTGTATGACACAGTTGTACAGTTTTATACTAGCTGCTTTACGTATCTGAATTCGTCCTCATTTATAAAACACCTGTGAAGAACTATTATTACTATTGAATCATTTAGGGTATTTAAGTCATCTATAAAGAGGAAAAGTGATTCACACAGTGGTTACCAGTGAGGCCACAATCATGAGTTATTGGTGAACTAGCGTAGGCATTCAAACATAGCAGTGCAGGCCCTGAACATATTTGTGCATCTACACATAGGTCATCTGCAGTTTCTCACAGTCTAATACTATGATATTGACATCAACTCTTGCCTCAGAACAAGTTGCATTTTAATGGATCTGTGGTACCTATGGCACATTTCATAGTAGTGTTCTCCTCCTGGACTTTCCAGCTAACTTCCTGCATATAGTTATGGCAACGAGAGCAAGTCAGGAAAACACAATAATATGATTGGTCACTCCGAGTACCTGTGAGGCTCCTAGGAGCTCTGACTCGGGAGTCCTCAAGACCAGTGTGTATTAAACATTAATTCTCTATTTGTAAATACATAGTTCAAAGAGTTTACTAAGTATCTTTAGTGTCTCAAACAGAAATATAGTTTTCTCTATTCTACCTAGTGTTGAATCCAAAATAATTTTAATTTAAGAAGACACTGGCATTTGGCTGCCTTTCTTCTCTTGCTGCTTGCTTTATTTCCAGTCCTCTCTTACTCTCTAAGATTTATTAAATGAAGAAACTATTCTTCTGAAGTAATATGCATTTTTCTATGTCAGTTTTTATGGAAGATATGAACTTTTAATTCATAAAACCTCCTTATACAAACTGAGAAGCCATTTATCTCAATGGTATTTTGTCTTTCAATTTAAAAAGCAAATATTTATTTCTGTATCAATATTTGCATCATCGTTTCTATCACCTATCTGACTAGTTATGTTTTAGATGAAGTCTCACTATGTAGCTCAGGCTGGTTCATATCTCTAGAGTTGAGAACTCTAATGTCCCCAGTTTGACTACTCCCATTGGTGGGGAGGCCTGGCCACACATAGAGGAAGGAGAAGCAGGCTACCAGGATGAGACCAAATAGGCTGTGGTCATATGGTGGGTGAGGAGGTCCCGTTCTGTCAGAGGTCTAGAGGAGGGGAATATGGTGAAAGATGGAGGGGTAATGGGAAGATACAAGGGAGGGAATAACAATCAGGGTGTAATCTGAATAAAATAAAAAAGTAAAAAATAAAAATAAACTAACGCTGCAAGCTTCCAAGGATGGCTACTTCAAATTTTAATGTTTGTCCTAACCATGTGACATTTCTGAGCTGTCATTTATGTGTCTGATGCATACATATATACATACAAGCATACACATAAACATATGCACATATACATAAACTTTGTTTAATCATCATGACTTTGATAACCTTAGCAATTTTTTAAAAGCCGGTAAAAAAAAGCCATTGGTAAGGGTGAGAAGATATACACACAGCAAAACTCATAGGCAATAATGCCCTCTGCAAACAGATATGGGCTCTAAAAGCTGAAGCTTCATTTCTACTTGAGGGCAGGGAGTTAAGGAGTTCTTTGAAGAGGTTCACCTCCATAAATTTAGGATTGGCCAATTTGAACAAAGACCGGAAGGCCAATAGGCCCAAAGGTCTTTGAGAACATATCCTGGGCAGCCTTCAACTTTCCAGACAGGTCCAGAGGCAGTGGGGTTACTGGTGGAAGAATAAGCCCGACAGGCCTTTGTTTTAAGCTGCCTGGCTCTTGTCTCAGATGAGGGTGAAGAAGTCAATCGTACTGGAAGTTCATCATCTTCACAGCCTAGTCACAGTCCCTCTCCCTGCTTTCTTCCTATCAGGGACTCGAATTTTTGGCCCCGGCTTTCCCACTCCCAGACGTCACAGATGGCTCAAATTGCTTCCAAAACTGTTGAAAGTAGGGATGCAGATGGACCAGAAGGTAGAGTGACTCAGAGGAGGATCTATGTAAAGGTCCATGACACAACCTAATGGATGGCAAAGATCCAGAACTTAAAGTCATTTGATGATAGTGTACTCATGGAACATGCAATATGAGTGAGATAGCATCTGTAACATAATGTATAAAAAGCCAGACTCTCAGTACTACAATAATTCCTACTAAAGAGTATAATTAATAAACAGTTGAGGCAATTTTTTCTTATTAGAGGAAGAAGAGAGGCAAGAAAAACATACAAAGAACCGTTGGCAAGCTTTGTTACATTTATTAGCAAGACCTGATTTTTTGCCATGCTGTCCACTACAAGATGTTCACCCTGGAAGAAGTTGTTACTTTTGTTTACTAGCTGGAGATGCTTTTCACTGGCCAGTGTTAAGGTCAGAAGTCAGTCCTTGGGTCTCCTTGATTGCAATCTCCAGGGGAACATTAAGAGAAAAAGTTAGTAAGAAAATAATCTTAACATTATGATCAGCATAAGTCTTCTTTTCTAAGGTGACATATAATTGCACAGCTGGCTGGACTGTGTCCCAGAGCCCTGGAGAAAGTGCCTTCTCTTTATCTAGATTGACATAAGTATTGTTTGACAGATCAAAATTTAGCTATGTAATTATCTGATTGTTGTAATAAATTCCTGCTTAATGGTCAAAGCCTAGATTTTGTATTTGTTGATGTTCTTTTGATGCTATTATGTGTTATGGTATTAACAATCTAAGGAAGCTGTTAGGCTGTAAAAATGGAGATATTTTAAGAGAGGGGAGAGAGAGAGAGAGAGAGAGAGAGAGAGAGAGAGAGAGAGAGAGAGAGAGAGAGAGAGAGAGAGAGAGACTTGTTTATAAATATTAAATTAGCTAGATATTTTCCAAAGTAGAGGAGGCAAGCTATAAAGCTTATGCACACTATGCGTAAGAATGGATTATTTAGGATATGCAAAATATGAGATTTAGATAGGCACTGACTTAAAAATGCACAACCAATTATGATTTATTTTTACAGGTATGATTTCTACTAAAGCATTATCTAAACATTATAGAGTCATTTAAAACACTAGACTGATGCAACCGACCCCCTGGATATTTGGTCTATAACCATTCATGGAGTCCTATAGAGATCTGGTCCAAAGAAGCTGGACAGAGGATATCTTCCACCTCACTTCCAAGGCCCACAGACTGTGGGGCATCTCTCAGAATGCACTGTAGCTAAGAGGAGTCACCTGTCCTCTTATTCACAGGGACCATTCAGATGTCACTAACTGGAATCCAACCAGTATCCATTCTACAAAAGGGAGGGTCAACACAAAGGAAAAACTCCTCCACACCTCCAAGTGAAACAAGGGTCAAGTATGGTCTGGCCTGTCACTTCTCCTCACATAGACAGACAAACTGGGCAAAAGATTTCTCTCAAGCTCAATTAACCTGAGCACATCATCTTCAGATAACTTTGACAGTAGGAAGAAATTTGGCTACCTGCATCATCCTTGACACCATCAGGAAAATATAATGAGAATTGAATTGAGACGTATGCTTCTTTTTCTTTCTTTCTTTTTTCAGATAAAGAATTAATACTTTATTTATTTTTTTCTTTATTTTTCCACTAACTAATTTATTTATTTACTTTACATCTAAATTGAGGCTAACCTCTCTTCTCAGGTCCTCCCTCTCCCCTCCTCTTTCCCCAGCTTCTCTCTTCCTTTCTCCTAAGAGAAGGGGAGACCTCTCGATGTATATCAACCCTCCTTGGCATATCACGTTGCAGTAAGTCTTGTCTCATGTTCTTCTACTGAGGCAGCTAGATAAGGCAGCCCAGTTAGATGAAAGTGATAGAGATCTGAAGACAGGTAACAGAGTCAGAAACTTCCCCGGATCCTGCTTTTAGCTGTCTCACATGAAGAATAAACTGCATTTCTATTACATACGTGTAGGAGAATTAGTTCTGTCTCATGCATGCTCTCTGGTTGGTGGCTCAGTCTCTGTGAGCTCCTATCGCCCAGCTCAGTTGATTCCATAGGTTTTCTAGTGATGTCCTTAACCACATTGACACCTTCAATATTTCCTACCCATCTTCCAAATTATTCCCTGACTCGACCTAATGTTTGATTGTGGGTGTCTGCATCTGTTTCTATCAGCTACTGGGGGACGCTTCTCAGATGACAGTTATGTTAACATCCCATCTGCAACTATAACAGAATATCATCAATATTATCAAGGGTGGGCTCTCTCTCATGGCTTGGGTCTCAAGTTGAGCTTGTCATTGGTTGGCCATTATCTTAATTTCTGTCCCATTTTTATCCCAGAACATCTTTATATGCAGGAAAGGTTGTGGGAAACATGTCTGGGTTTCACCATCCCTCCATTGTAAATCCTGCCTGGTAACAGAAATTGGCCATTTCAGGTTCCATATCTGCTATTGCTAAGAGTTTTAGCCAGGGTCTCCCTCATAGATTCCTGTGAGTTTCCATTGTCCTAGGTTTCTATCTCATGCCAGAGGTACTCCCTCTCCAAGAATTTCACTTCCCTCTCCCAGTTATCTCTCCTTAAGTCCTCCCCACATTTGATCTCTCCTGTTCCCCTCTCCACCCCCTTTCCATTCAAGTCCCTCCCTCCCTCCACTCCCATGGCTATTTTATTTCACCTTATTAATGAGATTCAATCATTCTCCTTTGGGCCCTCCTTGTTGCTTATTTTCTTTGAGTCTGTAGATTACAGCACAGTTATCATGTACTTTTGGCTACTATCCACCTATAAATGAGTAGATATGATGTTTTTCTTTCTGTATCTGGGTTACCTCACTCAGGAGGCTTTTATATCCATTCTTAGGTTGAGGACACCTCAGCTGTTTCCAGAGTTGATCTATTATGAATAAAGTTGCTTTGAGCATAGTTGAACAAATGTCCTTGTGGTATAGTGAAACACCTTTTGGATATATCCCCAGGAACGGTATAGCTGGGTCTTGAGGTAGAACAACTCCCAATTTTCTGAGAAACTGACAAATAGATTTCCAAAGTGGTTGTACAAGTTTACACTCAAACCAACAATGAAGGAGTGTTTGCCTTGTTCCACATCCTTACCCGCATGAGCTGTCATTTCAGATTTTTATCGTAGCCATGTGACTAGTGTAATGGAATTTCAGAGTCATTTTTATTTGAATTTCCATAATGACTAAAGGTGTTGAAAATTACTTTCAGTGCTTCTCAACTATCAGAGCTGTCTCTGTTGGAAATTCTGTTTCGCTCTGTACACCATTTTTAAATTGGGTTCTTTGTTTTGTTGATGTCTAATTTCTTGAGTTCTTTATATATTTTGATTATTAGCCCTCTGTCAGATGAAGGGTTGGTGAAGACCTTTTCCCAATATGCAGGCTGTTGCTTTGTCCTTTTGACAATGTCCTTCATCTTACTGAAACTTTTCAGTTTCATGAAGTCTCATTTATTAATTGTCGATCTTACTGCCTAAAGTATTGGTGTTTTGTTTAAGAAATTGTCTTCTGTTCCAATGGGTTCAAGCCTATTCCCCACTTTTTCTTCTATCATATTTAGTGTATCTGGTTTTGTTGAAGTCTTTGATCCATTTGCACTAGAGTTTTGTTCAGGGTGACAAATATGGGTCTTTGCTCCATATGATTGAAATGAATTGAAAAAATGAAAAGAAATCTCTTCCAGAAGTTCTAAATGATGACTTCTTGGCTACTCGACATCTATAGAGTTATTGCACACATTATCCTCAAGGTAACAGCTAGAACTTTGGTCTTCAGCACCAGGGGGCCTCTTTCCTATTCAATTTGTAGGAAGACGTTTACTCTTGAATTCTACATCAAAACATTTTCCAGGATGGATGACTCTTCTATCTTTTCACTTAACTTTTTAGAAGCATTTTAGTCCTTTTTTAATGTGATATTTGTACTACCTTATGGATATGTGCTCACATATGTTTAGGACTGAGGACTGATTGTGATGTAGTACCTCAGATGCTGTCTGTCTTGTTTTGTGAATTAAGGTCTCTTTGTAATCTTGAGCTCAGCCATTATCCTTGATGTCTGGCTACAGAACCCCAGAGGTCTGCAGTCTTATGTGAATACTTATGTCCTCAGCTTAGATTACAAGCATGAAGTATCATGCCTGGCTTTCCTATGGGGCCTCTAGAGATCAAATAGAGTTCCTTGCTCTTGTGTAGCAAGTGTTTTTGCAAGTGAGCTATCTCCATAACCTCTATTTTTATTCCTTTAAGATTTTTTTCTCATTTCTCTATAACGATTGGTGCAATCTGTTAAACAGTATGTAGATGGGTTATCAACCTAGAAAAAAAAAGGGGGATTTTCAGCAAAAATCCCCTTTACTCCCTATTACATAACATTGTACATACAGTAGTGTCATAAATCACCTTCTAGGTCATATTTAATTTTTGTCTACATTGAAGAGAGTTTTGATAGATGGTAGCTTTTATGTCATAAGAGCAGGGTCTCTCTCTCTCTCTCTCTCTCTCTCTCTCTCTCTCTCTCTCTCTCTCTCTCTCTGTTTTGTTTATTTGAAACAGGGTTTCTCTGTGTAGCCTTGACTGTCCTGGACTCATTTTGTAGAGCAGGGTCTCCAGTGCTCTTTTAGGCTTTCCAAAATTTGGATACATTCTAGAATCACCTAGGGAATTTAACCAATGTCATATAACCAATGATTTTTACAGGCTAAGGCACTACCTGGCAACTGGACCAATAAAAATTCCCTAGGTGACAATAACATACAAGTAAAGTGAAGAACCACATTGTGAATTAGTCATAAATTCTCCAGATTCTCCCTGATGGAAGGAGGCTACTAGATAACCATTCTAAAATCCATAGGCTTGGGGAATTTAATCAGCGTACAAAGTAGTGTCCCAGAGACATTGCTAGACAATATTATAAAAGTTCCATTGAGATTTTATTTCTCTTTTATACTATCCATTAGATGCTGATGTCTGGTTGTGACCTCTACAAATGGAATCTGGATTTCAATCATGTCTGGCCCGTAGCTTCTATCCAACATCAGATGTTACGTCTAGTAAATGAGCAGGGAAGTCTATTGTAAGATGTTTACCTCCTTAACTTTGCAGGAAAGCAGCTGCTTGGCAAACTTTGTCAGAGTGAAAACACTCAGTTTAGCCTGACGCTCCTACCACCTGCCTTTTTTAGCTGAGCATTTCTTATATTGTTGCTTTCAAAGACAAACCCTTGATGTTGTCCTCAAGACAATGATGTTCTGCTCTGGGTAAATTATTTCAGATTTCTTCTTAAAGGTATGCCTTATGCTACCATTGGTGTTACTGTGTCCAATTTTACTCTGTCCTGAATTGTTCAGTAATGTGTGTGTTGCTGTGTTCTTGCAGGTGTTGGTTTCCAATAGTCATCTCTGTGAGGTCACTGGAATAATACTTGTCTTTTGCTTTGAATGTTTTTTTTTTTAATGTGACAGTTAATATGTTGATTCAGTTATACTTCCTAAACTACATAAGGGGATAAGGCTGTTTCTAGATAGTGGTAAAGTAATAGGAAAGATTGCTAATTACTCTTTTCCTCATGTCAAGTGTAAGGATGTGGGAACCATTACCCGGATTTCATTTGTACAATGGCTGTCTCAAGAATTTTGGCCTGCGAATGAGAAAGGAAGATTTAGTAAGAATCACAGTGTCCCTCCCTAGACCTTGAAGATAACAATAGACAAAACTAACAAAGAATGAGACAGGAAACAAAGATCAAGTGGAAAACAAATCTGATGTCTGAGGACCTTTAAAGCTCTTAAATACAAATTATTTGTTAACTGATTGGACACTGTTTCTACTGTCAAATAAAAGGACTATAAAAAATTCCTGGATTTTTAGGCCATCTTTGTCTTTTTAACTAATCAGACCTCAATTTGGCAAGCTTGTGCACAGATAATAATAATAATAATAATAATAATAATAATAATAATAATAACAACAACAACAACAACAACAAGATAAATGAATAGACTATGAATAAACAGTATTGCCCAAATCTCTCAGAGGCGTTTGAAGACAAGGATTTTCAGCTGAAACTGAAGAACTGTTTTATTGCCTCCAAGGGAGAGAGCGAAATGACCCCAGAGGAGAGGGTGGTGGTGGGCAACTGGCAAGGACTGGGATAAAAATCCTGAGACCTCCTTGTGCCATGGCCTTAACACTTGAGTACACTATGAGTCATGCTCGACACACTCTACCCTTTTGCATTATAAGTCAGCAATGGTGGTGGAATAGGACCAGATTAGACCTGAGGAGGCCCAGGAAACTCTACATTCCTGTGCTCTGTGAGGACAGCAAAAAGCTTTCATTCTTTCAGGGCCTGACTTAGATTACTCTCTATGATTGAAAGTCTGCCAGTCACCGCCAGGCTGAGACGTTTCATGTAAGATATACCACACGGATTTTTGAAATTTTATTCTGGTCCAGTCCTCACATCATAAGGGGTTCATTGTTCAGATAACAGTTTATATGCTTTCTTGAAGATTAGCTTAACAGTCGTTAAAGCGAATCTACTTTTTCCTAGGAAACAGCAGTATAGAAAGACATAGCTAGGTAGCTATTGCAGAGTAACAGCTTTGGCCTCAAGCAGGCCTGAGCTTCACAGTCATTGCCCTTTTTGTCCTCATCACAAGAGGGGTGACATCCAGAAAGCCTGCTTCTCCCTTGATCCCAGCTTCCGCAGTCACATCCCAGTCCGACCCCTTGCCTTCTGTCTCCAGAGTCTTCAGCCTAACTTTTATCTCTGACAATTTCCAGCCATATTGAAGACATATGCCTTTGAATTTCAAAGACAAACTTTAATCAAAATGAATGAAAAAACAAAGCACTCAACCCTCCTGTGTATAGATGCATATATGTGCATTATCTAATATATCTATTATATACATACATACATATATCTATATTATCATATATATCTATTATATACTTATGCATATGATATATACACATATTATCTTACATGTCTATCTATTATGTAGATGTGTAGATAACATATGTAAGCAAACTGTTTTACAGAGGAATTTGTTGTAGGAAACAACCTTTATTCAATGTTGTTGAATACATATATGTATATAAATATACATAAACAATACATATATAATAAAGTTTACAGTGTTCTTAGAGTTAAGTCCTTTAATTATGGGCTATATTATAAACATTTTTAGACATACCATGAGTGATAAATAAATGACAACTGGTTTTTGAAATGTTTAATAAAAAAATTTATAACCCCAAGTAACCATATCATTAATGAGAACACTTCTTAATTTTAATTCCAGAAATATTTTGGCAAACATACTTTCATACCATGAAAGAGATATTTTTCTTGAACTTTGATAATGTTTAATCAATCCAATTCTTATGATCCAGCCTTCAGGTAATTGGTTCTAAAATACCACATATTTCATTTACTGAATCAATAAATAGTGATAGAAGTGAAAATACAACTTGCCTATTCATTCTTCTTTAATACCCTTGAATCCTCTTTGCTGATCTTTTCTCAGGATCAACATAAATCAGAAAACAAAAAAATTAGAGATGAAATAAGTCTTGTTTCCAATAACAATGTTGATTGGTAAAATCATTGGGCATCTGGTATTTCCCCTTCTCATAAAATATTTTATTAAGTGTATGACTGTTATAGAATGGAGGGGAAATAACATATAATCATAATGAACCTGTTTATATTAACTGACGTGAAAAAAACACAAGGGATTTCACACAGTTGTCTTAAAGCCCCATTGACCAAAGCTTCCAGATCAGATGCAAACACAGACTGTTGGTATCATAGATTGAATCACCTGGTTCTTCTTTTGTATACCTAGTTTTGAAAGACCTGCATTTTTATAAGGATAGCTTGTACATCATCAAATATACAAAAATACAATTAACAGGATTTTATTTAAATCATGAAATCTTCAAAATGTTTACTGCTCTGGATAATGAACTGCAAGTCAGCTGCTACTATGTGCAGTGCTGCTCACTGGTTCTACAACAATAATATAGCTATTCAGTAAATATCCCACACCCCCATAAATATTTTCCCTCTTTTAACCAGGAACAGGTTGTGATAAAAAAAAAAGAAACAATGTGTGTAACAACCAATTCAATTACCAGATGCTATTGCAGTGCTTTGCTTTTTTATTTTGTCAAGTGCTCTTGATTTCTCTCTGAAGTGGTATACTCCACTGAATCTAACCCACAGTCTACATTTTTCCTGAGTTACTATTTGAACTACATCATAATTTCTTTTTGTCAGGTAGATCTTTATTATTGTTCTAAAATTTCAATCCTCTGAATAAAGTCATCCAGACCTTATATTTAATTTTAATTAAGTCTCCTCCATATTTAAAAACTATTAGCATTCAATTTTTGTGTTTGATGGCTGGAACAATTTTATCTCCTCTATAAAATCATACACTAAGCCATGCCCATTTTAGAGAAGGGGTTCTCTTTAAGAATATTAAGAAAATGGATTGAGTCTCACATCTGGGTCCATGTAAGGCTAAACAGGGAAAACTCATGGGGATAGCAAGATAATCTATAAATGTAAGCTAATTAAGTATTAGCAGGAAGATGGCCAGAAGGGACCATGGTGATACCAAGTTCTCTTGGGACATTTTCAGAAATGTAGAAAAAAAAATCTTCAGAATGTGACCTAAGTCTTTGGAGAAAAAGGTGCAAGCTAATTTCTAGGTGACATAACCACATTTGTATTCAGAGTCTGTTGTCAACAAGGACAGAACGTGACACGAGAGCCTGATGTGAAATAAAATATTTGCATATTTACATCAATTCATTTAATTCAATATCTGTGCAAATAAACAGAAAGGAAATCTGAAACTCAATATGGAGAAATGAAGAAAGTTAATTTTTTCATTAATTCTTCACTTGGTATATAATAAACTGTGATACCATTCAAAAAAGCAATTTCCAAAAATAGTCCTGATAATCAAATCACTTGACCTCAATCACACTTGCTACTTTTATTTACATAAGTAAAGTTGCTTTAGCCCAATGTACAAAAGAATATGTAAAACACCACAAAAATGATCCTAGTGAATACATTTTTGAACTGAATACACATAGAAATTAATCAACTAAAATTAATTCACCTTAGATTTTACTTAGTGTATCATAATTTCATGAATTTTTCATAAAATAGGTGGATGCAAAATTAATAAAATTATATGTATTTTTCCTCTAGAATTTATCAAAATTACATCAATATTCAGTATGTCAAGAGAGTAAAGTCATATAAGAAAAAAGCTAAATTTCTTCTCTTTCTATGTCTCTACTATCACAGGACAAACACCACTGTTTGGTAACAAGCTGCTGAGAGCTGCCTGTAGTGTTTGTCAACAATAGACTCAGCTTTGTATGGCTAGGAATATCTCTTTACTTCTAGGGCTCGTGGCGCCCTTATCTCCATGACTCGTCTAGATTTTGATGTTCAGTCAATAAATGCATGGAGGTACCTCTGCTTTGGTTTTGGGATATCAATGTTTCCACAACATTTGCTTTTTTTTTTTCCCCCCTGTTCATGTAAAATTTCCTACTAGGTCAGCAGTGGGAAAGGTTTTGCCATCTTGTCAATTCAAACAATTGCTAACTAACTCAGAATGGAGAACAAAGTAGTTCATCATTGGATCCTGTTCTTATTTCAAGCAGTATTACTTTATAATTTAAGTCTGAGATCATCTGAGATCCCAGAAGGCTGATTAAAACTGACTCTCTAAACCATCCTCATCATTCCCAGCCTGGCTTAGCATCTAGTTGGTGGACTACTTTTCTCATATTTCAAGCTCCATTTGCAGGTAAACATCTGCCCGTGAGCTCCTCAATGCAGTATGAACTGTTGTGAATGCCTAGCTAGGCTCTGGAGTTTCTTGGTAATATAATGAGCTGTCTAGTTTGCCTAATAGGTAAGAGTAATGTTGATCCCCAGAAGTTTCTCCAGCTACCTTCTTCGTTGAATGTGTAGGTAGGTATTTGATTTCTCAGGCTTCCAGAATCTGGGTGCATAAAATGAAATCATCCAAGCAAGCTTTACTACTTTAATGGCATCGTGATGGGTGCCATTTGAAATTTGCTTTGCTTTATGTTATCATCGACGTTATTGTCAGCAATTTAATTGCTGAAATTTTGAACAGAATAAAAAAGATTAGAAAATATTAAATCACTTACAAAGGAACATGGCATTAGTTTTCAACAAATTACCATTAACATGGTAATGTAAAACAATGAATTTATCCTTTAAACATTCCAGATTCTTGCAAAAAGATGAAATTCAGCAAGGCCATGTTCCATGTTGCTGTCACAGGTCCTAAGTACAATATATTTCTATTCTAACATAAATACTCTTTTTCCTACACAGTATATATATATATCTTGTTTCCACTGACTCCATCTTTTATTTGTATCTCTGTGCTACATATGTATGTGTGCACATTGTATGTGTGCATGTGTGGAGACCACAGGTTGATGTTGGATATATTACTCTATTTCTTGCTATTATGTGTTTTTATCACAGAGTCTCTTATTGAGATCAAACAACATAATTAAATGGCCAGTGAATTCCCATCATCTTCTTGTGGCCATCCTCCCAGTGCTAGGATTATAGGTGTGCACTATTTCCTGCAGCATTTTGCCTGGCTGCTGGCCCCCACGCTAACATGGAAGGCAGTTTACCAATGTTACCATCTCTCTAGAGCCTAGCATCCTTCATTCCTTTTCATGACTTCAGACTTGACATAAGTATTATTTTTCTTCTGACCCCAAATCTTTGATTTTATTCTTCACTTAAGTGTTCTCATGATGGACTCTTACATTTTATACCTGTTTAGATTTCAGATTTGTGTCTGGCCTAGCATTCTATTGACAATTTCCTCTGACACTAGATCCAATCTTCCTTTGAGCACATACCATCTACCGTGTTCTGTCCTACTTGGTGCTACATTGGTCACCCCAATGCTGTCTGTAGTTCATGCTTTTGTTCCTCTGAGTTGGTGAATTAAGGGCCTTCTTTGTAATATGCCTCTGTGTAGATTTCATCCTTTTTGCTGTGGTTGAGATTTATTCAAGGTCTTCAATCTCATGGTTTATTATCATTGAGAAATTTGTGATAATTAATGTGACATCTTTATATATTCTCTCCTTTCTTCTGTCCTATGAGGATGTGAAGAACATATACATTAAAGCACATCAAGCTGTCCTCAATTCCCCCATGCACAGATTTTTGCTTGTTCAGTGATTTTAATTGATCTTCCTTTTGTACTTCCTTTTTAATGTTATACTGTCACATTAAGATTTTTTTCTTATTGGGTTCACTAATGTAATTGAACATTCCATTAATCTATGCAATATGACTTATTATTTCAGATATTATAATTTTAAACCTGGAAATTGGAATTGGTTCCTTAATAAACATTTAATGTAGCTATTAACTGACTTAGTATTTTTGCTAGACTTTAGAATGCAAAAATACAGCTATATTGTGATTATATATTTATTCTTTTGTTTAGTGGATTAGTTACAAATAATCTATTGTCTGCCCATTATATATTGTATTTCCATTCTTCATTGGATATATCATAACTTAATGCATGCCAGAATTTGAAATTTCCTCTTCATGGCTGCAAATTCTTTTTTTTTTTAAATACTTTTGAGAGTTACTTACTGTTCTCATGGAGCAACCTGTTGGAAATACAGCAAGGAGCTGAACTGAATAAAACTTATCACTAATACAAGAACTTCTGTGTGTGATTTCAAGCACCACCTCTTCTTATCCACAGGGGAAAAGTTAGGAAATCATACTTCTGAATTTTTACACAAGAGCTGTAAGATCAAAATAGTGGGACTTATTTCTCTTAATCTTTTAGGATCAAATCCTATGTTGTTTTGTTATTGTTGTTTTCAAAGTTGTATTACTTTTTAAAACCTCACTGAAATGTATGGTCATCTGCTTTGAAGTTCTTCTTGTTGTTTTAAGCTAACAGGATTAGTGTACTTTGAGTGAAGGTCTGTCAACAACTAACTTATGTACCTTATTTATCTTAAACAGCCTGCACAAGCACTTTCAAAGTATTAGAAATAAACCTTGTATTATAATTGAGTTATATGTATACAATACCTCATACTAGAGAAGAAATTATATATGTGTGTATTGAATTGAATTCTATACCACTGTGTCAAGAATTAAATTTATTTTGCATCTATATACAAAATTCTATACTAGTGAATTAAAAATAAACTTGTGAGTGACAATTGAGGCATTAAGTTGAGAAGTAGATTCACTAATCCACTTTTTGATCTATTTTCCCTATATATTTTTATACTCCCTCTTCTTTCTTTTCAACCCCTATCTCCAAACCTAAGAATGTAAGATAAAGGAAAAGAGAGACATCACTGAGTCTAACTGTGTTTTCTCTCTAAATAAGACCAATAATAACTTGTAACCAACTCCCATTAATAATAACCCTCTATAGCGCCAAAAAACCCAAACCAAACCAAGACAACAACAACAACAACAACAACAACAACAACCAAAAATCTATTCAACCCTTTAAAAGGAAATAGGGCATTGTTCTCTTAAGGTTTCTTCTATCTGATTTGGGATGAATAATATCTTTGTAGGGCCCAAATAAAATTGGGGAAATGATTAAACAAGCTAGGAATCACATTTGTTTTCCAGTTTCTAAATGTTGGAAAATTCCAGGCTTAACTAGATTCCTGTGTGGGACAGTCTGAAATGCTGGACCAATTGGGATTGGAAACTTCCTTTGAAAATGTCCTGGAAGCTATCTTGTTCTGATGAGGAAGAGCAATTGAAGAACTTGGTGCTGGAACATGAAAGATACAACATGTCAGTGTCCGGCATGCTGAGAGAAAGGAATCCTGTCAGGGCGAACCCAATGTCAGTGTCTGTTTCTTTTGTTCTGAAAGTATATAGCATATAATTTCTCACAAGTACTATACAGTCCTAAAATTATAAGCGCATAAGGTATACATGATGCACAGAACAATTAAGGCTGTACAGAAGGAGAGGTTACAAGTAGTACAGATGAGACTTGATGGACTGAGGTCAGATGTTAGGGGAGGAGGGTTCCCATTTCTGAGGACTAAGGGATGGAGGGAGAGGGGATGAGGGAGGGAGGGGGCATTGGGAGGGAATGAAGGAGGGTGATACAATCAGGATGTAAAGAATTTAAACTAAAGAACAAGCAGGTAACTTATATTGCTTATCCCACTATGTGGGAATAGATCTGAGACTGCCTGAGACATGAATGTGTAGGCATAGACAAAGCTTCTTGTTGGCTATAAAACTCCTATGGATTACTACTAGATGCCATTCTTCATATGGCCTGAATGAAGATTTACAGATGCCTTTTTCCTGCTCATATACAGTTTTTATATTTAATTTATTTGTTAACTTTACATCCAGATCATAGGCCCCTCCCTTTTCTCCTCCCAGTCTCAGCCTCCCTCCCTCTTCCCCACTCCCCTTTTACCCTATTGCTCACAAAAAAAGGAGAAGCCCTTCTTCCACTGCCATTTCATCAAGTTGCATCAGGACTAAGAGCATCCTCTCCCCTTGTAGCCTGACAAGGCAGCCCCACTAAGGGGTAGTGATCAAAAAGCAGGTATTAGAGTCCAGGTCAGAGACAAAACCCCTAGCCTTACTAGGGGACCTACATGAAGCCTGAAATGCCTACCAGCTACATCTGTGTAGGGAGCCTATGTCCAGACTATGCATGGTCCTTGGTTGGTGCTTCAGTCTCACCACAACCCATGGGCCCTGGTTAGTTGACCCTGTTGGTCTTCTTGTAGAGATCCTGTCACCTCCAAGTATTTCTATACTCCCCCCCACACACACACTTTTCCACAAGACATCCCTATGCGTCACCCAATAATTGGCTATGAGTCTCAGCATCTATTTTGTTCCACTGCTGGATGGAGCCTCTCAGAGGACAGCAATGATAGCATAGAAGAATATCATTGACAGTTTCAGAAACTGGCTATCTAACATAAAGTGGGCCTAAGTTTGGGTCAGGTATTGGTTGGACATTCCCTCAGTCTCTGCTCTATCTTTATCCTTGCACATCTTGTAGGCAGGGTAAATTTTGGGTAGATGTTTTTGTGGGTAGATTGTTGTTCCCCTTTCTTCGCTAGGAGTCTTGTCTCATTAGAGGGTTTCCTCTTCAGTCTCCAGGACCCCTGCTCCTAGGAATCTCAGCTAGAGACATCTGTATATGCTCCTAGATGCATACCCTTTCTTAGGTCTCCATCTTGTCACAGTGTTGACCCTGCCCTCAGTTTCTCTTCTCTCTATAAGCCCTCTATCCTTCAGTCCCCTGAATCCCTTGGGTCTGGTCTCCACCCTCATTTCTTTCTAGGCTCCCTCCCTCACTTTGTTCATTCTCTTCAACCATTTCCTCTGTCTATTATATTTCTACTTCTCAGTGAGAATTAAGCATCCTCCCTCTGGCCCTCCTTGTTACTCATCTTCTTTGTGTCTGTACATTGTAGTATATTTGCCCTGTACTATTTGGCTAATATCCACTTATAAGTGAGTATACACCATGTATGTCTTTCTCAGTCTTGGTTATCTCACTCAGGATGATCTTTTCTAGTTCCCTCCATTTGTCTTAAAATTTAATGATTTACTTGTTTTTAATAGCTGAATATTATTCCATTACATAAACACACCTGTTTCTTTATGCATTCTTCAGTTGAGGGACATCTTGATTGTTTTCATATTCTGAATATTATGAATAAAGTGTCTATGAACATAGCTGAGCAAGTGTCCTTGTTGTATAGTGCAGTATTTCTTGGGTATATTCCCAGAGGTGGAATACATGAGTGTTGAGGTAGAACTATTTGCAATTTTTGAAAAAGGGCCATATTTCCAAAGTGGTTGTACAAGCTTGCACTCCCACCAGCAATGGAGGAGTGTTCCTCTTTCTACACATCCTTGCCAGAATATGTTGTCACTTGAATTTTTGATCTTCGCCATTCTATCAAGTGTAAGAATCTCCTAGCCATTATAATTTACATTTCCCTGATGACTAAGGGCATTGAACATTTCTTTAAGTGTTTTTTGACCAATTGAGATTCATCTTTGTTTAGCTCTGTATCCCATTTTTAATTGGATTAGTTTGTTTATTAGTGTTTAATTTCTTATTGTAGTTTAAATTGTACATCAGTCCCCAAATTTAATAATGGGAGACTTCAACACACCACTCTCACCAATGGACAGATCTTTGAGATAGAATCTAAATGGGGAAATAATGAAACTATCAGAGGTCATGAATCAAATTGACCTAATAGAGACCTACAGAACTTTTCAACCAAACAAAAAAGAATATACCTTCCCCTAGGCACAATACAGAACCCTCTCCAAAATTTACTATATGGTTTGTAACAAAGCAAACCTCAGCCAATACAAGAAAATTGAATTATCCTTTTGAACATTATCAGATTACCATGGATTTGGATTAAAGAGGGACTTCAAAAATAGAAATTAAAAAAAAACCAAACAAACAAACAATAACAACAACAACAACAACCAAAAAAACACCTACACACTCATGAGACTGAACAGTTCCCTACTCAATGATAACTGGGTCAAGGATGAAATAATAAAGACTTAAATAATTTAATAATTAAAGACTTCCCAAATTCAATAAAAATGAGGTTACAACATACCCAAACTTATGGGACACAATGAAAGCAATGCTAAGAGGAAAGGTCATAGCAATAAACACCTTCCTAAAGAATTGCAGAGATCCCATACTAGTAACTTAACAGCTCACCTGAAAGCTTTAGAAAAAAAGGAGCAAACACACTCAAGGTGAGTATATGGCAGGAAATACTCAAACTCAGGGATAAAAAAAAAAAAATCAGTGAGTTAGAAACAAAGAGAACAATGCAAAGAATCAATGAGACCAAGAGCTGTTTTTTGTCCTTGTTTTTGAGAAAATCACTAAGATAGATAAACTGTTAGGAAAACTAGCTAAATAGCTAAGAGACAGAACCCAAATCAGCAAAATCAGAAATGAAAAGAGGACATAATAAGAGACTAAATTAACGAGGAAATCCTAAGAATCGTTAGATATTGCTTCAAAAGCCTATATCCAGAAAATTGGAAAATGTAAATGGAATGCATCCTTTTCTTGATAAATTCCCCTTACCAAAGTTAAATAAAGATCAGCTAAGCAAACCAAATAGTCCTATAAATGCTAAGGAAATAGAAGCAGCAATTAAAAGTCTTCCATCTGAGAACAGTGCTGGGCCAGATGGTTTCAGGGCAGAGGATACTCAGGTCATCAGATCCTTAAAAATAAAAAGATGAAAATTTTCTGGATCTTTGAGGAGTTCTCTTTTGTATTTTGCTGTTATTCAATGAATGTACCTGGATAACTTAGCACATTTTATCTGTTGGATTAAATTAGCCCACCATTATTAATGTTCAACATAATATTCTGCAAAACATAAAAGTTTCATTTTCTAGATTATATGGTAACAGGGAAATAGATCATTCAAAGTCTTATGAATGTGTATTTTCATTTTCCCCTTAGAAATAAAGTGATTTTTATTTTAAATGCATATTTTTTATTTTCTGAGAATATAGTATATTCACACAATTCTCCCTTTCTTTTTCATCTCCCAAACACTCTCATGTACATTTTATGTACCATATCTCCCTTACTCTCTTCAAATTCATTGCTTTTCTTTCTTTAGTTACTGTTGCTGTTGGTAGTAGTAGTGGTATGCTTGTGTGTTTGTATTTCTAAATATATAAATATAACCTTCCCATTTCATATAATGTTAATTTTATGTATATGTTTTTAGGGAGGAGGTTGATTTATCCTGCTCTCTGTGCTGTAGTGTTTCTTAGTTGCATATAGTTTTTGCTTAGAATTGAGGCTTCTTCAGCTTTCTCCCTTGTATGATAATGGCTGTTTGTAAAGTTTTTTCCCTTAATTATAATCTCAATAGATTATCTTTACAAGGTTATCCTTATACCAACAGATAAGTGTAATTCTAACCTCTCATAGAGAAACCTCTTTCTTTTAACAGATTTTCATCACCTTTTACTGAGTAGCTCAAATGTTACACAATAAATACAAGATAATCTGAAAATATATTATATTGGGAATACCAATCAAGTCTAATACTCTATTAAGCAGTAATTTTTGATATATTACTTATTTTGGGTATGATCACTTGCTTATTAATGGGATAATGACACCATATATGAGATAATTAACTATACTTTCTTTGCTGTGACACCAATTTTTAACAGTTCCTCATAGAAAAAAATTTTGCTTCTGACTTGTTATCTTGACATAAGTATGAAATATTAATATTTTACAGCCTTTCAGTTGAGTATTTTGGCATTCTAATGACTCTTTAGAGGTGAGAGATGCAATGTGAAGGTATGACTGCCTGCTCACTATAATTCTCCCAATTATATGTTATTGCTTTGAAAACTGACCAAGACCAATATCACATAGAAACCTTTATCAGACAAATTTGGAGAAGAATTCCATTGAGTTTCTGATGTCCCTAATTCTCCACTTTTACTTGAAAGGCATAGAAATATAATAGGTTCATATATAGCATTGGTTTAATGTATATGCTGCAGGCAGCAGAAAACTTGAATGTAGATTTTTGTTGCTTTTGCTCATGTGTTTGCTTTTAAAAGCTGAATTTCCTTATATTTGCAAAAAGTGGCATTAACTGTGATCCCAGCATTTTATGCTGTCAGGTGCTGGGTTTACAGGCACATACAAACACATCTAAGGAAGAAAAGAAGGGGGCACATCTGAGTTTCTACTCTTAAGAGTTTGTATACATTCTTTTTTACTTAGGGAAAGTGTTTGGATAATGTTGTATGTGCTTACAGTAAGCATTCTGGGGAAAGTCTCCAAATAAATCTCCAACTATACTCCTGTTAGAGTAATAGGATCTGAGTTTGTCACTTGGCTCCAATGTAGACATTTGGCAGGTGATTGTGATGTTTTGTTCTGATAGGGTTCAGTCTTCTTTTAAAAATATTTTCCTAGTTGCACAGATTCTTCATATTTCTCAGTTATGCAATTCAAACAATACTGTAGTTGGCAAGTCTACCCTGTCACTATTGGGAGTAACATCATCTATTATCCTCCAACACAGATCTTTGCAAAGTGAAGTAACGAAAGTGACATTAATTTTTTTTGCCATTGTGCAAATGATATTTACATGATCTCTGACAGTGATGTATAATTGCAGTTTTCCCTCTTACAGAAGTACATCAGTTCCATAGATAACATAAAGCCTAACTGGAGGCCGGCTTCTCTTACTATACTAGCAGCTGGCTTCACAGTGGTGTTAGTCTAGAGTCAACAGTGTATTTATAAATGTTTTAGGAAGAGGTGACTTTCAAGTCACCTAGGGAACATACTCTAATGCAGGACTCACAGGAACTACACTATAGCATGACCCATTTCCTAAGCCTCTGATGAGCACTTTGATGATGATCTCCACCTCACTTCCACTTGCTGGTATTATCACAAAATTTCAAAAGTCCCTTCTTGTAGAAGTGTGGTCCTCAGATATTAATATACCTCTGATCCACCTAGAGGGCCATTGAAATAACAGTTTTATATCCAAACTTCAAAACATGTTTTTTTAAATATAATAAAAGGCATGAGAATTTGTGCCTCTTACTGGTTCCTGGGTGGCTGGTGCCTAGTCTCTTCACTTGCACAGTCCTTGTTATTAGAGTGCCTTTTTCTACCTGTGTTCATCCCAACCATGTCCAAGCGAGTCTTGGGGAACCTTAAGGTCAGACATAGAGACATCATTTTTTAAAAGAACATTTTTTTATTGAACTTACACTCCAAACAGATGTGTAATATCATTGAGATCACATTTTTTTCAGTTCCTTTATTTTAACTTTTTAAAATCAATTCTTTGTGAATTTCACATCATGCACTGGTGAGTGACAAAATTCCAGAATCTCAGCCTCATGTGCTGAGGTTTAGGTTCCATTTACAATAGTTTCGTTTATATGTAAGCATGTTTTTGTTTGGATCCAAGTTGTCAGATGTGGGAGCTGCTCCAGTTTGTCCACAGCTGATATTGCCTCCTGAGAGTTCACGTGATGTTTGTCGGGTGTAAAGTACCTTATGAGGGGGTGTCAATGGCGATAAAAGCCAGCCTCAAAATGAGACGAGGGGCCCTGAGAAAGAAGAAGGCTGCTGATGCTTCTTCCTGATGCTCCTGGTTGCTGCTGGCAGTGTGACAAGAACTCAGAGACATCCTTAAACAAAGATTGGATTTGCCTTCAAGGAACCCTAAGACTCTAAACAGCAGGAAGCAGCTAAGGAAAACTATGCCCTCTCTCCTTACTAACCTTCTTTCTCCCCTACCTAATGTTGGGGTGTTCAAAGGGTTTGGGGTGGAATGGGAAAAAAAGATATTTAAGAAACACAAAATAAAAATACAATTTAAAGGTATGCCAACACAATAGTTTTGATTTGGGGTCTCCTTGCAAATAGCACTGGCCCCAGGTTAGGAATATAAAGTTTCCAGGAAAGGCAATGAGATTAAGGCTAAGGCTAAGCAAAGCTAAGGCTAAGGAAAGCAAAACAGTTGTGGGATTAACTGGCAATAGTACTGTTACCACAATGATTATTTCTGTTGCTGACCTTCTAGTTATTACTCAGAACGTGATTCAGACATATCCCAGTAGAGGGTAGAGATGCTGGACAACCAGATCCCCTTTCTTGTCCCATTTAAATTTGTCCTGAGTGACCTTTAATCCTGAATTTATATGTTGAGCAAGTGCGTGGCTGAATGACAAAATAGTGAAAACAGAGTAGCAAGAAGCAGAATGTGGGCAATTTGTGTGGCTGGGTCCACCCTGTGTGCCCAGTCTGGGGCATGGCACCTCAGGAAAGATGGAAGAAAAGAGTATTGAAAAGTAAGAGAACTTAAAATGCTTGGACTTGAGAAATGAAATTGATGGAGTTGAAAAGTGTGAATAAATTGTGGGCATCAACAGACTGAATTCTTTTACCTTAAGCTCTAGAGAGCAATCTGACTTTTAGAAGTACCTGTTTGTATTGCTTTGATTAAAGTCTAAATTACACATGTGCATGAACTCTGAATAGAAATGCTAGTCTGGGAATTCCTAATTGAAAGGTTAAGCTGCTGTGGCTTCGATTTTTTTAATTTTCCTTTAAAGTACGTTGCTTCTGCCTTATTTTTCTTTCATTGCTTAAGCTGATACATAATAATCTGGAAAAGTACATGTTTTTTATTCATTTACATATAACAGATGTCCTTGGCTTGACTCACCCGCAGTCCACCCAGGAATCCTGATTCAGTGCTTATGGGTGGAGATCGTCTGAGCTAAGCAAAACCTTTCCTCAGAGGTCATAATTCCTGCAGTTAATGATCAAGATCCAAAATGTGATACACTTGCTAAGCCCAGAAGCATGAGGGATATAGCATCCAATATTATCACAAGGGCGCCTGTGTACATCAGGGGCTGTATTTTAATTATATCTACCCTGAATTCTTTTAGCTCAAATTCCAAATCTGCAAACTCTAAAAAGCTCATTCTTAGAAAAGATGCCATGAAATGTGCTTTATGCCATGATTTTCATTGTGAGAACTTTAAGGCTTTAGTGCAACTGGGGAGATAGAAGGAGGATGCTTGCCTTGGACTTTGTAGACCTATGTCCCTCCTCTCAAATCACTT
The DNA here is from genome assembly GCF_964271855.1 of Acomys minous. Classification (NCBI taxonomy): domain Eukaryota; kingdom Metazoa; phylum Chordata; class Mammalia; order Rodentia; family Muridae; genus Acomys; species Acomys minous. The sequence goes on from NC_140487.1 coordinate 32,755,608, forward strand.
CCCATTGGGCGTGCTTGCCATGTCCTAACTGATCAACTCTGCTTTCCAATGGACCATTTGTGTGCAGTTGTATTCTTAAATGTATTCTCCACCATCAATCTTAATATATCTTGGAAAACGGAGGCAATTTTCAGTTTGTCAAACACCTGCTCTGTGTGTCCCATGCACAAAATAGGTGTATTGACAAGAAATTTAAAGTCCACTAAATCTAACTCTTTATCCCTTAAATTAGGTAACTATAGGTCTTTCAGGATAGCATCTCCTGCATTTCTGTCTTTTCTCATGGCACATGCCTTCTTTGTGGACATTTAGCCAAAACCCATATTTTCTCTTGATAATTTCAACATCAATGTAGACCTAGTGGCCTGCCAATTCTATTACCCATTTGATATATAAATATCAGGTGTCAGTTCTTGCTGCTGAAAAACAAATAAAAAACACTGGAAATATAGTAATGGATAATCTCAAAAGAAAACCAACAATTATTGCATTGAAGAAATGGCAATAAGATACATTGTTTTTTATTTAATAAGAATAAAGACAGCAATATCTCTCTTATTTTCACAAGATTCTAGTATTTGAAAATATTTTTACAAGAACATGTGGAAGACATAGTTTTTGCAAGAATAAGCTGCCTGCAATGGCCATTCAATAATATTAATTCATTTCATCATTAAAAAACTAGAAGTATTATTGTTATAATCCATGTATTTTGTCACATAAACAACCATATAGTTTTCAGAGGTGTAAGGAGTTTAACCAGGACAAGCAGCATCTGAATAAAAGGAGAAAAGCCAGCTGTCTCAGCTATGATGCTTTTTGTTTAAATATTTCTGGTTGAATATTGTTTTGCTATTAAGTTGTTTCTCAAAAGCCTAATAGTCATTTGTATCCTAGCATTTCTTAATTAGAAAAATGAAGTCTGGAGAAATGAGAGTCAAGTTATAAAATTATTAAAACTATCTAAATTCTTTAGTAATTTTCAACATCAACAAACAAATAGCTTAGTAAGCACTGTGTTAACTGAGGACTTGAATGTGATCCCTAGCACGCACATAGCAAACCAAGCTAGATGGCAGCTGTAATCCTAGTGCTGGTAGCACTAGGATGGGCAGATTCTCAGGGATTAATGGCCAGCCAGCTTCGAACAGCTAACTAGCTCCAAGTCCCAAGGAGAGACTTCATTTCAGAAATGAGGGTAGACAGTTCCTATGAACATTATATAGTCAAAACATGTGCCAAATATGATTCATTTTGAAAAATTGTTCAAGATAAAAATATTCAGAAGTTCCACAGCATATACATGTACCTATGTAGGGTCTGTTCAGTTACTTTCTTCAACTCCAATCTAAAACTAACCATATTGCATTTATTTTTCCCTATGTATTTGTTGTGTGTGGCCCCATGCTCATATGTGCCCATGCATGCACCTGTGAACATGTGCATTGTATGTTAATACAGCCTGGAGAGAAAGTTTGACAGTTATTTCTTTCCTTCTACCATATTGTCCTGGAGACACGATGCAAATCAAGTCTTCAGTTTGGTACAGAGTTTATTTACCTGCTGCACCATTTTTTCTTCACCCCATTTATTTCCAATCAAAATTATATATCTTTTCTAAAGGTCATATTATTTATAAATACATTTACCTAAATTAAAGTAAGATGTATACATTAAATAGCTTAATTCTATTATATGATTCTGCAGAACTACTGAAAGATTACTCAGTGAATGATCTAATCTGTTTTTTAAGTTTCCTTTGGTAAACTGCAAAAAGTCTAATTTAAAACAAACAGAATAGATAGTAAGGTGAGGACAATATAAGTGCTTATGTAGATAAGAACACCAGCAGTTGCTGCGTGCATACTGGAATTTAGGTGTGGATCAGGTTTGTTGCATATAATAGAAGCAGATCCAACAACTTAAGAAAATAAGGGATGCATTGGGTGGACACCAAGTAATTCTCAGGATTGAGGGAGACTTGACAGCTCGAACAAACAGGCCAATAAAAGGGAAAGATTAAAGGGAATCTTGCCCAGGCCTGGCCCTGAAAGTCTATCTCACATATCAGAGCTACGACAGTTCTGCTGTAAACAGTCCCTGGTGTGGCTGGGTTCACAAGGCCATGCTCAGTGCTGATGAGTCAATGAAAAGATTTATGAGTCTTCAACCTGGTGGGAACATTTAAGGTTTAATTTCTCCAGTGAAGATCTGATTGGATAAGTCCAAGGACTATGTCCTAGATCTTCACAGGGGTAGAAAGACATGCTTTCTTCCTTTGAGGCCCTTATTTGCATGGCTACCATGTCTTTCCCATGAGACATACAGCAGAGAACTCCCTCTAAACAATAACAAAATGTCGAATGTCAGTAAAATGGCAGAAGGTTCAAAAGAGCAACCAAATTGAATAACTGCTCAAACTTCATCAGTGTCTAACAAAACACTTCCTTTTCAATTGTCTGGCAAATGAACTATCTTTATTTGTACAAATGTTTATTCTGGAAACACCAAACTGCCTAGTGTCTATTTTTTAAAAATTAAGTGTCTGTGTATTTGCATTGTAGGATGTGTGTGCTTGGATAGTGGGATATACATGTGGGTGCAGGTGCCTGAAGAGGCAAGAAGAATAAGATTCCTCTGGAGCAGGAGATGCAGGTGGTGTTGAAAGTTCTTAACCACTCAGAAATCGTGCTAGACCCTGATGTTTTAATGAAAAATAAAAATAGTTTTATAAAATATGAAATAGTAAAAACACATCTTTTGCTTATTTATATTGAGTGAGAAAATGTTGATTTAGCTTTGTGTTGATTCTTTGTGAATTTAACATCATGCGTCCCAGTCCCACTCATTTCTCCATCTATTTGTTCTTATTCTCAACCCTGGCAACCTCTTCTGAAAAGAAAAGAAAAGAAAAGAAAAGAAAAGAAAAGAAAAGAAAAGAAAAGAAAAGAAAAGGAAAAATCTCTTTGTGGAATCCCCACAGTATATGCTTTTGTCCACACATTTTTATTTGCGACTGTCCATTGCAGTAAATCATTGGTCTGGCTTGAGGACTCTGGCTTCTGCTAGTCTATCAACAGTAGACTCACTGGGACTTCCCTCAGATACCTTGCTGTTGTTCTGTGTCATGGAGATCCTGCAGCTTTGGATCTGTAGGACTGGCCCCTTCACCCGTTCTAGCAGTTCAAAGTGGTGGTAGATGTTGGGGTGAGCCAAAAACAAAGCCCTGGATATGGACCTGGATGGTAGCTGAGCTGGCCAGCCCCCATCTCTCCTGTATCCACACTATTGGGGTGAGCTATCCAACATTTCCCCAGCTAGTTCACCTGCACCCACTCTAGTCGAGCCAACACTATTGTGCTTCCCAGGCTAGGTACAGTGCCTGCTCTCTTGGGGGCTGTAGCTGCATAGTAGAGTCAGCTTTCCCAAGGTCACAAGTCTGGGGTCAGCTCACACACACCATCCCCCTTCCCCCATCAACACAGTCAGCTCTACTGTGCTCTCCAGGTGAGGGGTCATGACACTAGGGCCAGCTTTCCAGCCTGCTATAGGTGGCTAGTGGGGAAGGGAGAGAGAGAGAGAGAGAGAGAGAGAGAGAGAGAGAGAGAGAGAGAGAGAGAGAGAGAGAGAGAGAGAGAGTCTGCGTGTGTACCCCCCTCACCCAAGCCACCACAGGGAAGACAAATGAGTGCAAATAAGTGACAGGAACAGCTTTACAGTACTTCCCAGTTGAGGTGCAAAGCCCACTCTGCTCTTCAAAGAGCTATAGCTAGTGAGAGTCAGGGTCAGCACTCCCATGGAATTTCAGTATGTTAATATATTCCCTATTGCATCTGTAAAAAAAACAGAATCATCAATGGAGATATTATGCACTCATTTAAATATATTTATGTATTTAATACTTCTATATCCTGACATATTTGTAAGACGTTTTATCATGTCTTGGATTTACAAATGAGTTTGTTTTTATTATATCCACCCTTGAAACAAACTAGAAAGGATTATGAAGTTCAGGGAACTTACCTTAAGAATAAAACTTAGACAGAAAGAGCATTATGATGTTATTTAAGTCCATGTTGGAAGACAAGGAGGCTGAAATCTATCACGTGCAATCCCATCCTTTCACCCACTCCTCTCCAGGCCACCTAGGTCTGTAGAGTGCTTCTTCTCCAGACAGTTCAGAGTTCAGAGGGGGCAGCAACTACCCCTTGAGTTTCGAAACTCCATCCTACTGGAAGCCAAACTCCATCCTACTGGAAGCCCCACTCTAGTCAGAGAAGAGGTTCTACTATTCCCATCAAGTCATTACCCTTCAGGCTTAGTCTCTGCCCTTTATCACCCCCTGCTCAGGTGAAAGCCTGTAGCTTTATTCAAAACTATGCTATCCATGGAAGTTCTTCTATTTCAATTTTCTAATATCTAATATTTGTATAATCAACAAACAATATTAAGAATAAAATTACCACTGTAAGAAGAAAGGACTTGGGGAGGGAGTGCAAAATCGTTGTTATGTAACCATGAACACCTATGTTGGATCCCAAAAAGCTGAGGTAATTTTGGGAGTTCGCAAGACAGTCAAGTGGGTACAAGTGGCTCACATGAATCTAGACCCGAAAAGGTATGACTTGAGCTAAGTCCCTGGATACTTAAGTGGAAGAGGAGAACCAACTCCTGAAAGATGTCTTCTGACATCCCATGTACAACACTGTATGTTCACCACCACCACCCCACACACATATATATGAACACTTATTTAATTTGATTTTTTAAAAGTAAGCGCTTTATAAAAAAAAAAAAGTAAGCGCTTTATATTTGGGCTTGGACTGGGTTGGTGGAGACAAAAGATTAATGAGAGTTACTGGCCAGGCACTCTAGTCATAAAGGCCAAGCTCCAGGTGCAGAGAAAACCTTGTCTCTAAAAAGAAGATGGAGAGTAATTGAAGAGATCAGATATGAACTCTCTTTTTTATGTGTGTGTGTGTGTGTGTGTGTGTCCGTCACACACACACACACTTGTGTGCATGAGTGTGCCTGCGCATACAGAGCACAGAAGAACAGGTACACACACACACACACACACACACACACACACACACACACACATGTGCATATACAGATCATAGAGGAATAAGTACAGAGAGAGAAAGAGAGAGAGAGAGAGAGAGAGAGAGAGAGAGAGAGAGAGAGAGAGAGGGAATAAATGAAACTCTCATATATCCAAAAGGTGGGTAGTCTTACCAGCCCCTTGCTGGGCACTACCAATCTAGACAGCTTTTGTGTCTAGAAGTGGCTTTCCATACTGTCCCAGTCTGTGATAAACATTGTGGACTGGCTAAATCCCATGTTCCCAACACAGCTCCTAACTTGGTACTGAGCCAGAAGTAGTCATGTGATAAGATCACAAATCAGATGTCAAGTGAAAAAAGGAAAGTGATAGAAAGTGGATAGTTTTCTAAAAATGAGGACTAGGCAAAAAACACAATGAAGAGAAATATTAGATTTTATTTAAATAAACAAATCTTCAAAATTAATTCTTATTTAACTGAAATTGATACCATAATCAATCGAGTATGTGCACAGTCTTTAAAGGTGAGGAATGAATAGCATGTTTGGAGTGGCAACAGAGTTGGCAAGCAAACACTGTAGTAAATCATCTGACCACTCTATACTAAGAAAGCTGGCGAGGCAGGAATCCAGAGCATTGTGTAAATCAACTGTGCTATTGAACTTCAAAGATTTTTGAAAAAGATGAGCCTTCAAATGGGACACATAATATTGTTACCAACATTTCTACAGCCGCTCCTCAGCGGTTCACAAGTCAACACTTGTATCTACTTTCCCTACCAGGGCTTCTGGATAAACACTAATGTTACTGATTTTGCCCTTGCTGTATGTTCCCAGAGCAAGCCAATGGCTCTACTTTTCTACCTATATCTAGACCACATCTTGACAAACTTGTGGGGCAGGTTTTGCAAGGGTGGTCCCTGAACACCTGTGCTTTCTTAAATCATTTTGTGGTAAATCATTAGCTGGGATGTTTAAACATTAGGATTAATATGACTTTAAGCAGTGACCTTTTCTGACAAAGGATCATTTGGGATAGAACAAATGGTGACTGACTGATAAGTAGCCAGTATCTCCTTAAAACTTAACACCCAAGCAACCAGCCTTGATGTCTATCCCCACAAGCTGTCCTGCTTGCTGAGCAACATAGCTCATACTTGCTTTTGAGCACTCTCATTGAAACTTTCCATCCAAGGACATGGTTTCCCACTGTTTACATTTCCCCTAAGGAGGAAGCAATATGTGTACTTCAGAGATTTAATTTACCATTAAAATGAGGTTTTTATTTTTCCCACACTTGTTGCCAATTATTTCATAGTGGCAGGCTTGGCACATTTGCCAGCCCCACAAGGCGTACAAATAAGTTCTCCATGGAGATGAATTTCTTCATTGTTGTCATTCCAAAAATGTATGCTTGAAAGGATGTACTCTGCTTTATAAACAGGCGTTCAGCCTATGCAAGTTTATGTCTTTGCTACTGAAGTTTGAACACTATTCTTTCTTTTTATCAATGCAGACACACATAGTATGACATCCAACAGAATAAGAAACTCTATCCAACATGCCTGCTGCAGACACAGCTGAACTGACCTCTTTTTTCCCTCCTTTTTAGTGACACATAAACAGCTGGTCTCCTAAAGGGATCGGCAAACCCAGTCCAAATTTGAGCCAAATAACTTTTCAAAAATTTTGTCAAGAATTTTGACAAATGTTAAAACTTCTATTTATTTAAATTCTTGCATATTTAGGAAAATATTTAATCCACATGTGTCTGAATAACTTGCTTTTAGAAAAAATATCTTTTGAGTACAAACTAGAATAGCAATGTGTTAATTTATAAAATAAATATTAGCATTTTAAAATAAAAGTTGGTGAAAATCAAACTGTGCTTAATGTTAGGAAGTCTTAAGAATAATATTGATCTCAATGAAATTGGTTTTTTATTCTTTGAGAAGGAAAATGATATGATACACACATACATATAGAATATAAACTTCCCTTCTTTTTCCTTCACTTCATGAAAGTGATATTTCTGTTATTTAATATGTCAAATGTGCTGTAGCTACAGAGTTTCAGAGAATGCTATCCAAGTTTTGTTTCATAGAACATGTCACTTGACTACTGGGAAAAACAAGAAGCAAGGTGCAGACAAGAGAATTAACTCCTACTCTACACTAGAGCAAATAATAGTTAATTAAAGTTTAAGTCTTCCATGTTAACTAATAAAAAGCATTCAGTAAATTGATAAAGCATGGAAAACTTATTGCAGACAGTTCAAATTTGTGAAACAGAAAGTAAACCAACTCAGTAAAAATGACAGTGCATCTTTTCTCATGCTTGGCCTCCTAGGAAGAACATACAGTAAAGGAATATCTGAAAAATTACAAATCACCTGTTGGACCTCCTTTTGTTTTAGGAAAATAATTTTTACCTTATTGTTCAAGTGTATGGTAGAAAAAGAAGTCAACATCTTTCTAATGGAAAAAACAACTTTTTAGGTAAATTATTTTTGAACCCTCCAAAGAAACAACAACAACAAAAAAAGCTGCTTTCCATTGTTTTCTAGGAACGAGAAAAAGAATAATAGAAATTTGCGGTCATCTGCAGTTCCATCATAACTTTCCTTTCTGTTTTTTTTTTCTTTGCTGGCAGTAAACAGCTTCAAGTGAAAAATAAATCCCCTGATAGTATTTGTATTTCTTGCATGTGTGTGAGACTGTTATTTGATTAATAAATTTACACTAAATCAAGTGCTCTATCATGTGAGGGACCTAAGTTGCCTTTAACTTCGACACAGACACCAAGGTCTGCCCATTCATCTGAACCTTCTAGTAGCTACTTGGTGATGCATGTAAAAAGTTATCACAGAGGAGGACATTGCTTCATCACATTAGTGAAACTTCTTAAAACTTCACTTTTCATTCAGAAATGTGTCTGATGAGACATGGATATTTGTGAACATCAGGAAATCAAGAAATCAGAAAATTTGACCTCCTACCTAGAAGTGTATTCATGGTCTTCTCCTAGTTTATGCCTTCCCTGTTGATCCCATTTCCTTGCTTAAAGTTTTTTAAATTAACAAATACTAGCATTTACCATGAACAATGTGATACAGATTAAAAAATGGCAACAGAAAACAGAGAAGTAAACAAGATTCTTAGTGTTGTATTATTTTAGGAAATTTTCTTTTCATATACACAAAATAGTCCTTCATATGGAAACAAAGGCTCCAGTTTGGCAATGATCAATGAGGACCTTTTGTATTATATAAAGGTATTATAAATATAAGTGCAAAACATGATTGTCAATGTTATAATAAAATATTCTGCTTTATATGCATGTGTCATAAACATAAAGGCAAAGACTAAATGCATTATAAATTAAGTTTATACACAAGGAAACATTTGAAGACAAAGCCACATGTGGAATATTGTATATGATTGTACATTCATATAAAAATGAGAATGAGACCAAGCCAAACTATTTTAAGATGACTTGGCCAAAAATGTGTTTAAGAAAAGAATACACAATAAACATTTCACATGATATTTTTTCATTCTTTAAATATTATTCTTATCTTGAAATTTTGTTTTCATATCATAAGGATGGGATTTAAAAAAACAATGTACCCTGGCACTCTCATGCCTATAATGTATATATAACTCCCCCTCTCTGTCCGTCACATACACATATACAATGCACAAGCACTAATTGATAATAAAATAATAATCATAATCATCTAATTAAAATGACATATCACATAATGAGCTAGGCATGGTTGTGCTCATCTGTAAGGTAAGACAGAAAGACCACTGAATTGAAGGTTTGTTTAGAAGACATGCATACACCCTGACTAAAAAGTATATAGGCAAATATATGTCCCACAGGCAGATATAAAAATGACAGTGAAGGGATATGACAGATTTTAAAAGAGGGTTCTCTTGGACTTTTAAGGAAGATCTTAAGAAGCTGCCTGCCAATGGCTGGAGAGATGCCTCAACAGTTAAGAACATTGACTGCTGTTCCAGAGGACCTGGATTCAATTCCCGGCACCCACATGGCAGTTCACAAGCATTTGTATATTCATCTCCTTTGGTACCAGAAACATTTGTTTGTCGTACATAGAGTTATAATCAGACAAACACACATGCATATTAAAAAAAAGCAAAAACCAAAAAAAGTATCTCCTTGTTCAGTGCTTATGTCAGCTCTGCTTAAATGCTTTCATACAGATTCTGTATCAAAGCAGAACTCTAGTGATACTTGGAGAATTTTGGGTCGCTAAATTATGACTGGTTTCCCATGTCTGGCTCTCAATAATCTGCCTAGCTTTCATCTTTGTCCAGATAAGAAGTGTCAGTGAACTCTTAAGAGTTCACACTCTTTGCTCCAGGCCTACAATAGAAGCACATTGAGAAGCCCTTAACTTCCACTAAAAAACAGAAAATGAGAACTACAGTATCATAATTGCCTTAAGTCTTATTGCGAGAACGGAAACACTTCCTGCCACGAAGTAGAGTACCTTATGAAATTGAGCAGGGCCGTTCAGTTATCTTTAGAGACAAAAAAAGGGTTCAAAAATGCAGACAAACAAACAAAAATGTAGAGTGGTCATTTCCAAGTTGCATTCTTTATGAGGCAAAGAGACAGAACAATAGAGAAAGGACCAATTGTCTAGCATGAGAGTTGTTCAGACACTGTTTTTCCATGTCATGATGACTCAGAGGAAACTTCAGCATAGTGCTTATTGAAGCTGCCTTGTTGGAAACATTTAGCTATTAATTCTCCATTCCTGATTTCTCAGGCCAGATGGACAGCTCTGTTTCAGCTTGGTGACAAGGAGTTAGGTTTTGCATGAGTGGCTCCAATTTTGCCTAATTTGTAAGGGTCCAGGGTAAGCCCTTAGTTCCAAATAACTTCCTATAAATTGACATAACCTTTAAAGTCATGGTGTTGTGGAGATGTCTTTGGGAGAAGAATACCTTATTTCTTGTTTTCCAGGTTTGTGTCTTTAGCAAATACCTTAATATTTATTTCACAGTGTTCTGCTTGAACCAAGTTGGTAGTCATTCAACTGTTAGTCATCTATAGAATGTCAACAACTGTTCAAAATAAAAACTTGAGATCACTGAAAAGCATTAAAATAAGTTTCTTGCAACAGTCTGAAAATGTATTAATATGAACAACATAGCATTCTGGTTTGGGCACATTTGTTATAATAATAAATTGCCATTACTAAGGAAATTCTATTATTTTACATTGTAATGACGCTTATCAAGATGTAACATACTTCTGCTTCTGAATCTGTAAATATTTTCATGACTTGAACAAGTAACTTTCTTGAAGGAGAGAAATAGTAAGTCGATGCTGGTATTCCATGCCTTGTAAATTCCTGTCTAGGGCTCTGGTAATTATCTGTGAGAGTCGGTTGTGAATGATCCTGATATCATTGCCAGCTTGGTTCTCTACAGGTCAAATGTAAAGGTGACAGGCAAGGTGGATAAGGATCAGAGAATGCAGATGTAGGAGAAATCTGCATTGGGGTCAAGGTACCAATAGGCCAGACAGTTCTAAGGCCCAACCTTCTATAGACCGAGATATTTTGATAACTTTTGACTTGTGAAAATGGGGCTTTTGTATGCTATCTTAGGTGACCTTGGAAGTTCATTTGTAGTAGCAAATTATCTTAAAAGACTGTCTGCTTTGCCTGCTGGAGAAGCACATTAGAAATGTTTTCCAAAGATCAAATAAGTTGAATTCTTACTTCACTTATCTTATTTTCTGTTTGACTTATAAAATGACTCAAACTCTTGGTTTCAATTTTTATATACCAGTTTGCCAATAATGTGAACTTTCCTGGTGAATGTTGTGAGATGCTGCTGTTTTTAATAAGCAATACATGGTTTTGATACATAGGATATATCCAATATATGTCAGACATTGCCATTATTAATATATGACTTTTAAATTTTTGTTCATGCCCTTTATAGCTGTATGAACTTTTTTTTTGAAGAATGAGACAGAGTCTTACAGCAGTCAAGTGGTCTAGAACTCAACAACAGTTCTTTTTCCTTGGGCTCTCAAATGCTGAGACAGATATATGATTCCACCTTATGTCAGCTAACCACAATCTTCTAGTTGTACTTCTTAAATTCACCACCACCTCTGTGAATGTAAAAGTGATCTCTATGGCTGTCTTTCATGCCTGGGGAGACAACATGAGCCTCAGATTCAAGGAGCGTCTTCGCCTCTACTTCCTATAGCCACAGAACAGGAGGTACATTCTCCCTGCAGCACAAATTGGCTACATGGCCACTGAGACAGGTAAAGGTGGAAGTTCTTTACCAACATAGCTTTTGTGCTTGAACAAACAGGTCTTTCTTTATCCTAGAAAGAACATAGAAGAGATTACAGTGAACTAATGGTGCTCATGAGCAAATACATTGTGATACAAAAGGGATTTAACTAGCTAATATGCACTGTTGAAGGGCCTCTGCTTCTCTTTCCATCTGTTTATTTGCACTTCTTTCCCTGTAATTTGTCTCCATCCAATTCTTTCACTCTCCTTGCCTGCTGACCTCTATCTGCACTTTGTAATATTGAATTAGAAAACATTTTGGAACTATTTATCACCCAATTCAGTGGCCTTTTATTTTCTACTTTGCAAAATAAATGCTTCATACATTTGAACTGAATTGTGGTTATTTTGTTTTCTTCATTTTGGGTTAAAAGCTTGAGAAAAACCTTTCCATAAATCTAACATAAGTTTTAAGCTAAGGTCTGTCTCATTCATAATGAGCACTTCCTTGTCTTTATTTGTACCCAGCAGCAGCTTATCGTGTGTGTGGCCTTGGATTCAATTCAAACCCTAGAACAAAAAAAAAAGAAAAACTTTTATTAAATTGAAAATGAGTATTTGTTGCAAACTGGAGACCCCCCCATGATTTCATAGTGTGATTCAAAATAAAAACAAAAACTGATTATTACTATTTTATCATTTTCTGTTTTCTAACACACATTACAGTTTCAAGGCCATTTCCAAAATAAAATATTCTCATTAAAGCATAAAATCAAAAGACTTACAAGCAAATGTCCTGCATACAGATATCATGGTAGCTGTGACGTTTTGGCAGATAAATTTTACTATTTTTATGAGCTACACAATAAAATACAGTTGAGAAAGGCCCTGGGAAGCGATGGTTCGACTCTATAGGCTATTGAATACCACTCAAATTAAAACACTTTGCTCCATCATCTTGCAATATTTTGATGTATCCATACATTTTGAATATTCATGTTGGAGCTGTGGATATTAATTCAAACACTTCAGTTAATAGAATGTCTGTTCTTCAGTGGGTTCTGCATCCTGACTCTTTTTCAGTGTACTTGGACTCTGGAGGACTTATATGTAATTCGAGGCTGTGATGATGCAGCCATAAAGGGCCCAGAAGCAGATGGATGGACAACATCATTGGCAAACCACAGAAGCCAGGAAAGCCTGATGGATTGCCAATAGTTCCAAAGTGAGGTCAAAGACGTCCTTTTTGCTTTGCAAAGATCTCCACTTTGAAAGCATGTTCAAGACCATTTGCAGTTCTCCATATGTTAAGTCATATGGGGATCAATTGTGTCAAAATCCTGGAATTCCTGTGTAAGCTGAGTAAACTTTCTTGAGCTAGATACTCTCAAAATAAAGTGGAAGACGCATGCAGCAAGTGGAATGTGTGATGAGTGACACACACACACATAACAGGTCATTTGTAAAATTGTAATACTTTAAATGTACAGCCTTTTTAAATAGTAAATTCATAAGAGAAGGGAGAATTCATTGAAAGGTTAATAAACATTCAATTTGGTAGAAGAAACGAAGTATAAATGGTGATTATGTGTAAGCAGCCTGACGTCTGACCATAGTAAGTTTCTGGTTGTGTTGATGAAAATATCCTGGACCTTTATCCTCACAGATTTTTCTAGGATGTGTGCAAACGTTTTATTTTATTTTGTTTTTCTTGGAGCAAATCAATGATTGATGAGGAAGGTGATCTTTCGCCAGTTGTCCTTGTTGACTGTAGAATGACCCAAAGAATAAATATATCAAAATTCTGTCTAGTAAGAAATTATTGAGAAAAATCTCAGAGCCATATACCTAGCAAATATTGTATATTTTTGAGTACTATCCAGTGTACTCTGGTGCTTCTAAAATACTGCAGTTTCCCAAAGGGTCTTCAAGATTACCAGATAACAGATTAAAACATAAGAGATCCTAAACTGACATTGAAAATACATCAATTTATAGAAAAACAATGGGTTCACATGTGAATAGCTTCTCAGCCACACTGAAGAACTCATTTCCTTGTATTCTGGGTATTACATATCATTATACAGTTGGTGAGGAAGACATAGTTAAGGGTTGCCTAAAATTCAGTGTGGATTGAATGTCTCAGGGGAAGTGGCAAAGTACAGTTTCCGTACCAAGAAGTGAATGTAATTTGCATAGGGGGCATATAATCAAAAACAAAAGACTCTTGACTTGTGAAATCAAACCACCCTGCATTCTTTAAAAGGACTAAGGATCAGGAGGACCAAAAATGCACCAAATTAGAAGCATTAATAATACAGCTCAGATAGAAAACAATTGATACGTTGCCAACCATGAATCTGTGATTCACAAGCAAAATCATAGATTTTGGTAAAACTCAGTTGGTGTTGTCTATGCAATTCATGCAAGCACATATAAAATGCATAAAAACACTCTTCAGTCTATTTAAAGCAAACTAAGACCATTAGTTAGCACACAACAGTTAAGTTTCTCTTTAGTTTAAGCAGTATTAAGAGAGCAAGCCTTAAGAACAGGATAGGATAGGCCCAGGGAAAAGCACACTACTGCTTACCTAGTGCCAAGTGGTTAGCACTAAAAGCACATACAAGTAATTTTGTGTGGACTCAGCAGGTCATAGTTAGAATATATATGTACATATGAATACATATATTCATGCTATAACAATTGATGAAAAAAGAGGCCATGCATTTGAAAGATAGATGAATGGTTTTATGGAAGGATTTAGAGAGAGAAAAGGGAACTTAAATACAATCTCAAAATAAACACCGCCTTGACTTTTGTTCTGCTTTTGAGGCAAAGTGTTGCTATTTAGCCCAGGCTATCTAGATCTCACTAAGTATCATGGGCTGGTGGAAAATTCCCATTTCTGTTCCAGCCTTACAAGGGCAGTTGTGAAATCTGTTCCCCACCATGCATCCAGCACACATAACATTATTTAAGATCGTTTTAAGATGTTATTGGGTTGACAAGCTATTTTCCAATTTACTCAAAGCCAGCAATCTTAAACAATAAAATAATATTTTTATTTCTCCCCCAAAGTCTTATTAGCAGTGCACAGGGGCAATCTAAGTAGAAGTGTTCAGGTTCCCTAGATATCTGGGCCCACCTTGAATCCTCCCCCACTGGAGAAGAGTCCACAAAGGCCGGATCACCTTCAGTACACATCACTCTTTCTTCTGGCCTCTAGACATACTCTACATAGATGGAATGAAATAGACCAAGACCATTGTTTAGGGGCACGGCTGTTGTTAATCCAAGCTCCTGGGACCTGACTACCAATCAAGGAGGCTTTCATAAAAGGAGAAACAACTTTAGCCAGATGCTACTTAAGGAAAAAGCCAATTGAAGGTCTTTCAGATGAATCAGCCAATTTATATGCTGAGTCACAAAAAGTAAATTAAGAATCAGCATGACTAGATTTCAAAGATTTTCTTCCCTGATGATTTCTTTTAGAACTATGCTTTTTTTTTCCTCCACAGTCCTTGATTTTGTCTAGAGAAATACATGTTCAAGTGTAAAAACAAAGCTGCCATTACTTGTCCCCGATGTTGCTGGAATCATGGTTGTGGGGAAAGAAGGCAGTAGTGTTTTTCATCTGGCTCATATGCTTTTGACTCCATTAAACCACTGCATAATATCTCCCCTCATCTGTGATGCAGAAAGGAAACTGTCTTCCCCAGTGTTGGTTCAAGGATTAAGCCCAGTAATGGGTTTATGGTAAAAAGGATTTACAGTTTGAATATAGAATTTGCCTATGTGAAATACAGACAAGGATTTCGAGGACTAGTGAAGGCCACCTACAGTTTGTTCACCTAAAAAAGAAAGTGGGTTTCTGTGAATAAAATCATGCTAAAATGAGAGACAAGAACACAAAAGATTAAACAAAAAAAAAGTATAATGACAAAACACTACAAATGTAATATTTATAGAATTCCTTATTGTTTACTGGTCCTTCTTGTTGTATGTAGTGTATTGTATTTATGTGTAAAAATATTTTTAAAACGATAATAAAAAAGAGTAATGAAATGACAGACAACAAAAAATAAATAAATTTAAAATGTTAACAAAACTGCATGTAAGTAAGTAAGAAAATATAACAAGAATGAAAGATGTGAACAGTTTCTACTATTTATAGAACTTAGCCTAACACAGCTCTTCCATATTGGGAGTGACAAGGGAACACAATGCTCATGCCAGTCACCAATACTGATGACATTGACAAGAGTAACTGCAAAACTGAGCTCCAAGTGACCATCTGAGTGCTGTAAGATCTAAGGGTGATACATATTTATGAACTAGGAAGATGAAGATAAGGGCCAGATATAGGAGCACCGACTTTAGAGAGGTGATGATTAATAAATAAGGTGCTTCAGGAAAGAAAGGTTCTGGCATTAGATGTCATGAGGTATCAACTTAAGGGACAAAATGGTCAGTATTTTATATGTTACAGGTCATATATGATATGAACAATCCTTGGAAAAATAAAATGGGAAGACTACAATTTATCACATGGAACAGCTGATTACATATCAGCAATCTAAATATTTCTTATTTAATATAATTGTATATTTAATTAAAAGGTAAGCTAGAACAAAATTTAGAATTCAAGATATAGTGAGGTTAAAAGAAAAACAAGAGATATGTTATAGAAATAGCGACAAAGTAAAAATATTATGAGGATGAATTTCCATTCAAAATGGCAATGGAACAGAGAAAAATAGGTAAAATTACAATGATTGGGTACTTAAGAAGGAATATCATTAGAGACACAGAAATCAAATGGATGTTAGTGATATACTGACATGGTTCTGTAGACTGTGGTAAAACATCTCTGTCTATATTCAATGATCAAAGGACATTTCTGTCACCATAAATGGCTAGAAATGTAATCATGATAGCAATGCTCCTTCAGATGATTTGTTTAGGGAGTAGTGTAAGATTTGCCTTTTTTCTGTTATGCATGAATGTGCTCATTTGTTTGCCCCCTGAGACCACCTTGAGTTCAAAATATTCTTTGTATTAATAAACACCAGGTTGAAAAACAAAATCAGTGAACAATAGCAATATCAAGAACAAAATCAAACAAACATAAAGCACTGACAGACATTCAGCAAAGTAGAGAACTGGACCAATTTCTTAAGACACAAATTACTAAGAAATCAGAAATTCCTGAAATCAGTGAGCATAGCAAGGTCATATAATGTAACACAAAGGTTTGTAGACAATCATAAGTGTGTTAAACATGTTGAGTTTAAATTTCATTCTCCCAAAATATGAAATTCTAGGCTTCAAGAATCTCAATTTTAATTTCTGTTGATCATTTAAAAGTAATGTCATACTGTTAGGAAACTCAGCCTTAGAGCGCTTGGCCAAAATTCATAAAGCTCTAGTCTTGATCACAATAGTGTGAAAGAATAAAATAAAATAATGTAATTGTGTAATAATCTCAAAAATAAATGAGTAAATATATAGACTACCAAATTTAAAAAGAGAACTCTTCCAGAAATAGAGGCTGTGGAGATATAACCTGCTTTATGAAGCAATCGTATAGAAAATGAAGCCATGTAAAATTAGTGAGAAGTGTTAAAGAGAGAGAGAGAGAGAGAGAGAGAGAGAGAGAGAGAGAGAGAGAGAGAGACAGAGAGAGAGAGACAGAGAGAGAGAGACAGAGAGAGAGACAGAGAGAGAGAGAGAGACAGAGAGAGACAGAGAGACAGAGAGACAGAGAGACACAGAGAGAGAATGAAAATAGTAGAAATTGCTACCACTCGTGGATACAAAAAAATCTCAGCAAACGTGGTGTTTCCCTTCAAAATATAATGCATTAAACTCATCATATTATCAAGATAACAAAAAAAGAAGGAGAATATTCTCAATAGAAACTAATAAAATTTATTACCCACTTCTGAGAATGGAAGCAGCCTAAGAATTTGGTAAGGAAGAAATTTTTTACTTTCAAATAAAAAAATGTACTTATCTTATTTATACAGGTGTTTTGCAGGTATATATGTCTGTGTGGCATGTGTGTTCCTGGTACATGGAGGTCAGAAGAGGATGTCTGATTCAACAGGACTAGAATTATAAAGAGTGTGACCCACCATGTTGGTGCTACAAATTGAACCCAGTTCTTCTGGAAGGGTATCCAGCTGTCTTACCTCTGAGCCATCTCCCTAACCTCAGAAGAAATATTGGTTTTCTTGGTTGAGTTCAGAATTTTTTATACAATCTATTATTATTACAGTTTCACTTCTTTTGAAATATTCTTGATTCAAAAATGAAAACTCACCAAAAAAGGCCATTTTATCAATGTAAGACAAAATATTATTTACCTGAGGTCAAGAAGTTTACTCTTTATATTCTTATTCAACATATTAAAAGATCTAGAAAATGTGATAAATTAAAAAATAACAAAAGTCATATATGAGTTGAAAAGAAGAAATAAATTTGTACAACTTTGAAAATCTATCTGGTGCTATCTCAGAAAACTGGGAGTAGGGCTTCCTCAAGACCCAGCTATTTCACTCCTTGGAATATACCCAGAAAAAGCTCCACCACACAACAAGGACATATGCTCAACCATGTTCAAAGCAGCCTTATTCATAATAGCCAGAAACTGGAAACAGCCTAAATGTCCTTCAGTAGAAGAATGGATAAAGAAACTGTGGTACATTTACACTATGGAATACTACTCAGCTATTAAAAACAAGGAAGTCCCAAAATTAGTGGGAAATGGATGGGACTAGAGATGATCATAATGAGTGAGTTAACCGAGAAGCAGAAAGACTCACATAGTATATACTCATTTATAATTGGACACCAGCCCAAAAGGCATGTCCCACAAAAGTCTTCACTTACCAGGAGATTGGGATAGATGTGATGACATCCTACTGAGACTCTAAGTAAGAGAAATATAGGAGATGGGGAAACAGAAGGACCCAGAGGGTCCTACAAACCTACAAGATGAACATCATGATGGGTGGATCGACCTAGGGGGTTCTGCTCAAACTATTGCACTAAGGACAATACAATAGTAAACATCGAACCCCTACTCTGATCTACCCAATAGACAAGACATTCTCCACAGTTACGTGGAGAGTGGGGACTGACTTTGACATGAACTCTGGTGCTCCATATTTGACCACCTCACCTTGGTGGGGAGGCCTGGTGGCACTCAAAGAAAGAATAAGCAGGATACTAAAATGAGACTTGATATCCTATGACCATATAGTGAGGGAGGAGGTCCCTCTCGGTTATAGACCTAGGGGAGGGGAAAAGGGTGAAAGCGGGACGGAGAGAGAAATGGGAGGATACAAGTGATGGGATAACAATTTAGATGTAATCTGAATAAATTAATATAATTTTAAAAAGAAATAAGTGTGTTGCTTTTTATAGAGACAATTATTTATAAAATAATAACAAAAAATTTGAAGTTCCTGATAATTAACATAGAAGGGAATTAATCATAAAATTAACACTTAAAATCATTCATATATAGATATTTGCATAGAAACTGTAATATCAGAAAAAATGTAAATTACTCTAAAATAATGTGCAAGTTTGTTCTTCTCAAATGGCAAAATATTAATAAAAGGAATCAAAAAGAGTAAATGAAATGAATATTGTGTTTACAGACTTGAGTTTTCATGTCAGTTCTCATGTCAACTTTCTATAAACTGATCAAAGAGCTGACACTCCTGATGAAACAACAGCAGATACTTCATAGCTACCATCAAGCTTATTCTAAAATTTCATGAAGAAACAAACGTATTGTAAAAACTAGTTTTCAATGTAAGTATTTTAAGAATGAACTTTATTCCACAGATTTAGTTTCTTTTTTTTTTTTTTTAAATATTATCAGAATTAGTTTTATCAATTGCTTGGAACTTTCTACTATTCTTCCATCAAGACATTTTATGAACTTTTTTTCTTACAGAAATTAAGTCCTATTATTTTTCAGTTGTAGGGTGTTAAATATCACTTAAAAACCTCCACAACCTAAACTAAATATGCTTTCAAACAGGACAAGGTATCAGTAACTAATTTATAGAATACAAATTTGTGTTTTCAAGAAATTAGCCTAAGTATATATTGTCCAAATAAATCACTACATCCAGTTCTAACCTCTCTGAAGACTAAACTTGTAACTTTATCCTAAGAAAACAATCCCAGGCACTGTGCTTTGGTCATTCCTCCCTGGTTCCCAGGACTAAATTAGACAGTACTGGAAGATGAGCCACCTGCTCTGAAAGTGGACTCGCATCTCCAGGAGACAGCATCACTCTCATTATTTGTAGTGCCAAGGGTCAGTCTCCACCATGGAAACTTAAAACAACACATGTCAGAATTATTTGTGCCACATCTCACGGGATAAGGATGTAAAATTTCAAGAAATCTGAATTGTAAAACTTCCTGTTGTGTTCTCTGAGAACAAAGGTAAACTCTGACAATCCACCCTTTGCCTCAAAACAAGGTCTTCAAGAGCAGGAATCTTGTCTGACTGGCTTTATGCCGAATGCCCATCAGTGGCTTCTTCTTTTGAAGAAGAGCTATATATTCTGATGTCAAATGCTTAAATTTCCTACTTAAAAGAAGATGCAATGAAATCCTTCTAAGATAAAATTTTACTTTTACTGTACAGAAATGGCACATAGCTGCAGAATAAAAGATAAATAAGCCTGAGACTTGTTCTTGTGGTTTAAACATGCCATTGTTTCTTTATACTGCTTAAAATATAATTAATATATGTCAACATTTCCCCAAACAAGTACTGAACAGCAAGGAAGTGAAAGTTTTCACTTCAGGAAGATAGGCTATTCCTTTTCCTTACATTGAGTAAAGTCTTTACATATATGTTTTTCAAGACAAGGTCTTTTGTTAGCCTTGGCTGTCCTGGACTCGCTTTTGTAGACCAGGCTGGCCTTGAACTCACAATGATTCACCTGCCTTTGCCTCTCCAGTGCTGGGATTAAAAGTGTGCACCATCATGCCCAGCTTTTTAATACAATTTTAATAGTCTTATTGTGTCCGTGCAATATAGAAGTAAGTCCCTTAGGATTTATGTAAACTCTGCTCTTCAACATTGTTTCTTCTAAAGGCCACGGTTAAAGCTACTAATTTTATTAAAATAGCTGTAAAGAAAGTTATCAAACATAAATTGATCATTGTAATAATCTCTAGAACAAAAGTTATTGTTGACAGAATAAAATCCTAAATGGCAAATGGTTACTTTTGGTTAATCTGGTAATCAAAAATAAATGTTGATAAACTATGTTTTGACTTGGTCAGTGAGTTTTAAGTTAAGCCCAGGCATGAAAACTGAGCAGGGCTTGTCAGAAGACATAACTAGCATAAATTTACAGCTGAGCTTAAGTTTGCTAAAATTGATGATCCACTTGTTACTGTGGGAGGACCTCACAGGATGTATTGAGTTACTCCACTAAGGGTCCTTAGAGGCTGTGTTCTGAGGGAACTACCCTACTTGACCTTTGTTCAGTGATGCATCACAAATGTGCAGTATTGTACGTCCTTAGAAAACAGACTCAATGCATTTCAGCCCCATGCTGGTTGCTACTCAAAGCCAGCATGGTTAAATTATATGCATCTCTTGATTTTAAAACAAAAGAAGAATGAGGGAAGGGAAGCATTTCCCATGGGTTGCCATCTTGTGACTTGTTTTTACAGATAAACTAATACAAATTCAGTTGATAATATTTCAGAAATTAAACGAAAAATATCTCATGCCCCTATTTTAATGTTTTAAAAATCTAAAAAACATTGGAGCAAAGCAAGTGGGTCCTTTAAATATAAGAGTGCCACATCATCTAAGTCTACAAATAATGATGGCTGGAACACATCTTGGAGCATTTCAAACCTTGCCTATCTCTTAAATATTTGCACATGTCTCCCTATATCTATACCACATAGACAGACTGAGACAGTGAGGACCTGGTATCTCTGAATCATTTAAGTTCATTTTGAGACCCTATATCCATCACACAATATATCCATTATTCTTGTACTCAAACAGTACATTTGATTAAATGGTGACAGTATGGTATTGAGTGCAAATATAAACAAAACAAGCAATTTTAGTCTGCTGGGTTTTTTTTAACCTACATAGGCTATTATTCATATTTATAAATATTTTACGTGGAAAACACAGACAGTATTTCAGATAAGGCAATAAAGATTTCAATTGTTTATATGTAAATAATTAAATGTTCATATTAGAATTCAATAACATAATGAAAGTTAGATTTTCTCCTAAATTGCAATTTTATTTTAAAGTAATGAGCATTAAAAATTAACATTTCTAATGATTATACAAAAGTTAATGTATTTATTTTCTAGAAATATGAATGGTATTGAAAATCAATCTGTATGATTGCAGGTCTGCTAGATGTGCCCTGCAAAAAAACAAAGGAGGAAAAGAAGATGAGGATTGTAGAGGCTGTTAAGTCAATACTGAGCACCAACTGTCTGTACAAGCAAGAGCTTTTCTGCAGGACCCACCTTGAAGGAGGCATTGGAGCTTTAGCTCAGGTAGAAGAATTGTTTGTTCATTGGAAACTATCTTCTTCATGGGACAAATGCCTCTTTAGGGACCAGTTCTAGCCTGCATGGTTATTTTGACATGTCATTGAATAGACACCTGGCTTCTGCTCATGTGCACTCTTAAAAAGCAGTTAAACAAAAAGGATCAGTACAGAAAGTTCTGGAGTGTTTTTTTTTCTGGAGGAATATTTAAGTCAAGGAAATTGTGACCAGGTGAGCCTAGGTTGTAGTAGTCGATTTCAAAGGATTGTGCAGCCTAGAGACTGCTATAAGGACAGGACATTTGCATTTCTGTAGTGCTTTAAAAATGCATGGGTTTTAATCTGGTTTTTTTTCCTCAAGATTAAAATATGTCATTGACTCTAAAATTATTCATGAGGTCTGGTTTAAAATCTTTTATTTTCTCAGATGAATTTATTTCAAGGTTGGAAACATGTCAAATTTTTCCCAGCTTGCATTCTTAACACTGAGCTGTCTTCAATCTGGCAGAATAAACATTAAGACTTTGGTGACCTATGTTTAGTGGAAGGCACATGGATCTTTGGTTATATGAAATATCCAATGTGTTTAATAGTTTAAATGTAAATATGTTAGGCAGATCTGTTCCAAGAAACTGTGAAGCACAAATGGCGTTGGACTTTTTATTATACATATCTTTAACTTGAAGGAAATTTTTAGAAAGCTGATATTGGTTAGGGGGAAATCAATAAATTAAAAACAGCAATTAAAATATTCATCCAATGATGTCACAATAAAATAGATTACTAACCTATCTGATTAATAGCTAAAATGAAATGTTTTATAGAATCCTTTGAATTTCTAAGGGAGCTTTTATGAGACTTTTGTAATAAAGTGTATCAAAAAAAGGTATAGCTGAGGAAAAAAAATGAATGAAGCCAGGAAAGGTGGCATCTGTCCATAGTGTCAGCATCATACAAACTGAAACAGTAGAACTTCAAGTTCAAAAAAACTAAATAAAAATGTAAAAAATACCCAATAACAAATAAAATCAACTCTAACAACAAATATGAGGTTATAGAAGATTTACTGCTTAAGTGTTTTCTGAATAAAAACTTGGGCCTGGAGTAATGATTACATTGTTTAAAACAGATAATGAGAATTTCATCTGTTGAACTTCCCCATCTCTTTGTCTATGCAGGCAAAGAATAATAACATTTATTGAAAGATCTAACTTTTTTTATTTTTTTGGTAACCAAGACTTAAAACAAAGACACACAACTGTTGTTAGTTGGATTTGTACTTTTCCATAAAGACAAGCATGTTAGTCTTCAAATTTTATTGTGGGGCTTAGTGAAATGAACCACACATTTCTCCACATCAAATCTGGGCATCCAACACTTCCATTGCTCTCTGTCTCTTGGCACTGAACTATTTCATCTGTGGCCGACTTTATTACGTTGATCCCATTTCCTCTGCTTCCCTTTCCTCCAGCTTGGTTACCTAAGCCTACCTCTCTGCTATATTTCGTGTTAATATGAAATATTTGGTCAATGTGTAACTCTTTAAATGAAAAATGTAACTAATAACAGAATAGCCCTCTGTTTGCTTTCATGGCAGCTGTTCAATAGTGGTCATTCATTAACAAGTCCTCCACCAGCATAAAGGACTTGGGAGGAACTGACTGAGAATGTAGCCTTTGTCTTCAAGTCTTCCTTTTATCTTGGCCTGTTCCCTATGTCCTCATGCCCGAAGCAGTCACTCTGCTCTTGCGTGTCACATTGCTACAATCACCTTCACATTCTGCTGGGAAAGTCAACACTCAAACATTGCACCCAGAGTCTCTGCAGCCTTCAGAATGAAGCGCAGTGGATAGGCTCTCCCACCAGCCCAGCACAGAAGTCAGAAATAAAATGAATAACAAAAACATAAATAAAATAAAAGCCACTCAGACTTAAAAGAAGAAAGCAGAAAGGCTGAATGTACATGTAATAATTTTGGAAACATACAAAGACCTGAAGATTTAAGCAAATGGGCTCAACCACGCACTCATAATATTAATAAAGGCGAAACAGTTACAGGCTGCCTGACAAATGTGGAAGTGATCCCCTATTGACATTGCTACACAGTTTTCCCAGAAGACTAACAAATATGTAAGTAAATTTAACTAGTGTGAATATATAAACAGAGTCCTGTGGGTATAATAAACACAAAAACAATCAGAAGTTTTCTTTATAATTTGCATGGCTTAGAAATGACCAGAATAACCACCAATCAGGAAGAGCCACCCATACTTTTATGGCTTCACTGTACCCCCTATAAATCTGTATGTTGAGATTCTAACCTGTAGAACATTTGAAAACAGATTCCCAGACCACAGATGCGGGTGTGTACATGTTGTCGTTAAGCTGAGATGATGTCATCAGAGTGGATTCTATCCAAGACAATGTGTCTTTATAAAAATCTGGACACAGAAGTAAACACTCAAGGAGAAAACATGAGCAAGCAGGAGAAAGACACTCTCTACAAGCCAATGATATAACTCTAAAACAGAGTCTTTCCTATAGCTCTCAGAACAGGACTGGTTCTGCTGATACCCTGATCTAGGGCTTTAAGCATCCAAAACTGAGAAACTGTGTTTCAAGCCACTCTAACAGTAGTTTGTTGGTTCAGTCACCCTAGAAAATTAAGATACCTTGATTGCAAAGAGAAGTATTCTATAAACTTCCTGAAGAATTTATTCAACCTGATATCCATTTTATTTGTTTATGAGGATATTTTAGTTTTTAATTGTTCACAGTCACATAGCAGTAAATTATGGGCAATTAAGTAGCTAAGGCAATAAAATTTGTACCTCATCCTGATATCCGTTCGTCATTTCTCTTTGAAAGAAGACTGACTGTTTTGCGCAAAGTGTAATTGATGCAAATTGTAATTTCTGCAAAGTGTAATTTCTCAACATGCTTGATGTTTAGATGTACTCATTCACCTAAATTATGGACAAAAAGATTGTACCTGAAATTTTGTACCACACTGTGAGGTGCTGTAAAAAGTCTGAGTTTTCTAGGACTTGTAAGCAAACGTGATAGTCACGTGGAGGTTCACAGATGCGTGTGATTCCTGCATCTGAGACAAAGGACGTACATTTCACTACAGCTCAAGTCAGAAAATGAGTGTTTCCTTACACTACTTTCTGAGCCCTGGCCTACAGGCCTGTGACAATAGAATGACCAACAATGGCAGTTACTGAGCTCAAAGCTTGTACACTGACTGGGAAGAAATCACCATCTCTATCTTCCAAGGTTACTTACTGGAGGGAACAGGAGCTCCACAAGGAGATCAAAGGAGCCAACAAATCTGACTGTGGAAGGCAGGTACAGAGACTGATGCACCAAGCAAGTGCCTAGACCTCTTGTTCAGATGTAGGCAATAGGCAGGACAGTCTCCTTGTGGGTCCCATAATATGGGGAGTAGGGACTGCCTTTGATGTAAACTCTGTTGCAGACTAGTTGATCACAGCACCCTGGCAGGGTGTCTTTCCCAGGCCATAGAG
Source organism: Acomys minous (assembly GCF_964271855.1). Taxonomy (NCBI): domain Eukaryota; kingdom Metazoa; phylum Chordata; class Mammalia; order Rodentia; family Muridae; genus Acomys; species Acomys minous. Next base: position 32,781,077 of record NC_140487.1, read on the forward strand.
GAAGAAGATGCAGGCAGTCCAGATGAGACTTGATAGGCTGAGGCCAAATGATAGAGGAAAAAGGCTCTCCATTTTTGAAGACTAGGGAAGGGAGAGAGGGAGGATAAGGGAAGGAGGGTGGGGTTAGGAGAGGCTGAGCAAGGGGGTGACAATAGGAATGTAAAGTGAACAAATTAAAAATAAAATAAAAACTGGGTGTGGTGTTGTATGCCTTTAATCCCAGGAGGCAGAAGCAGGCAGACTGTTGTGAGTTCAAGGCTAGCCTGATCCAGGACAACCAAGGCTACACAGAGAAACCTTGTCTCAAAAATGCAAAAATAAATAAGTAAGTAAATAACATGAAGATAAAATAAAATAAATTAAAACATTCTTGAAAAGAAACATCACTAGCTTTGTTTTGAGACTGTGGTCATGTTAAGGTCTTCATTTATTTTTATTCTTTATGGTATGTATTCATTATGCATACCAATTTTTTATTATGCTTATTTAATGTACTCAGAATATTCAGCCCTCAGTGTCCCTTTTCTTCCATTTCTTCCCTCTTTCCTATCTTGTTCCTCTTGATTCTTCTATACTTAAAATCTAGTATCTATAACTGAGGGAGAATATGCAATATTTGCCTTTCAAGGAATGACATAGTTCACTACATGTAATAATCTTCAGCATTACCCATGCTGCATCAAAGGATAAAACTTGATTTTTTTTCTGTGTAGCTTAAAAATTAATTGTGTACATATATTGCACCATATTAAATTTAAAATAGAGCCTTTTCTCATACAATATATCCTGATGATAGTTTCCCTCCCTCTCTCGTCCCCAGTGCACCTCGCCTCTATATCTACTCCTTTTCTGTCTTCATCAGAAAATAACAGGCTTCTAAGACATAACAACCATGCAAGACAAAATAAAATATAATGAGATGTAACAAAAATTTCCATATGTAAGTTAAACACTACAACTCAGCAGAAGGAAGTGTCCCCAAGAGTATGCACAAGAGTCAGAGAGGCACTAATTCTTCCAGTCTGGAGTACCATGAAAGCACTAAGTTAATAGCTACACAAAATATGCTGTGGACCTGGTGTAGGCCTATTTAGATCTTGTGCTTGTTGCTTCTTTCTCTGTGATCTTACATGTGCCTTGCTTAGATGATTCAGAGGGCCTCACTCTCATGATCTTCTCCATCCCTTCCAAGTCTTGCAATATTTCTGCCTCTACTTTGAGAAAATTCCCTAGGGATTTAGTAGGCAACCTCCAATTTAGACTTTGTCTCCACGTAATGCCTGGCTGTGGGTCTGTATCTGCTGTTCTCTGCTTCTGGAGGAAAGCTCTCTGATGGTCCCTGGATAAGGCCCTGAACTATGAGTAAAGCAGAATATTTTTTTCTGGTCATGTTTAGTTTTACCTTAGGTATTTGGGCTACCCAGTCTCTGGTTCTTGGTTACACAAGCAGTGTTGTGAATGGTTTCCCCTCATGAAGTGGGCCTAAGTCAAATCAGACATTGCCTGGGCACTCCCACAAGTTCTGTGCCAGCACTGACTTAGGATATGGAACAGGCAGGACAGATTTTTAGGTCAAAGGTTTAGTGGCTGGTTTGGTGTCCATGTTTCTCTTTTGGTAGCCTGCAGAGTACCTGGCCAAACAGCTCCACATAGGTAGCAGCTTGACTTCTCCATGTTCAGTGACTTGTGTGGGTTGTGTCCTCCTTAATGGCACCCTGATGTCAGTTTACAGAGAGCAGCTTTTGTCTTAAAAAACAACCTGGGTTGCTTGGAGATCTCCTTGGCCTACAACTCAACTGAATGCAATCCAGACCTATCACCAGAAGCCTCGCCTGGCTAGAGGAGATGGCCAATGGAAACTCTCTATTTTCCATTGCTAGGACTTCTTACTAGGATCACTTCCATAGATTCCAGGAAATTTCCTCTGCTCTAGGTTTCCACACCAACTTTCAAGAGCTCCACCATTCCCATAGTCTCTTCCCACACTCTCCCTCCATCCCACTCTCCTACCTGATCCATCCCGCTCCTGTCCCTACCTGCCCCTAGTCTATCTGTACAATCTGTATAACAGGTATGTTTATAAACGCAATGAAATCGAAAAATAATAAAAGTTCAGTGGCTGTAGTTGCCTGCATAAGATAAACACAAATGGAAGCCAGTCAGTACCATGTATGAAGTAGAAACTCACCTGGTCAAAATGCAGAGAATAAATGACTTTGGAGTGTTCAGTCCTAAGTGAGGCATTCCTCTTCCTCTGAGAAACACTCTGGAAATGGAGGTGAAAAGACTGTATGACCCAGAAGATGAGAATAGTTCATTTAAAACAGAGTCTCCTAAACAGGACAGGGCTTTTGCACACACAAATTCACAACAACCGTGGCTGCCTTTGTAAGATCTGCAGATTATCAGAGCATTCAATACTCAAGCAGGGATGGGGATGCGAACGAGGTCCCACTTCTAGGTGAGGAGATGCTATCAGTGATGGCTGCTGGAGGAAGAAGAGTCGGTTTTCTTCAGTGGTGTGGTCCATGGTGGCCTGTAAATGCTTCAGCAGATGACTCTAACCCCTGTGCATATAGAGAGTACAAAGTGAAGTCAGTCAGTTGAAGTGGAATAAGAGGACAGGGTTCGGAGGAATGGCATGGTGTGAGGAGCCAGTGGGAATGCATACAATGTCTTCATTTTTATTTGTGAGTATATAGATACGTAAATAGAGAATGTATTTATTCATGTATGTCACATGTCACAATTGTATTTGTGGTTTTGAGTATTTCCTTTTTATTTGTAAGATAAATAGAAATAATGGGTGTACTAGTAGGAATGTGGGCTATTATAGGAGCTCTGTTATTTGCACTCTTACCTTTTAACCCAATGCAATTGAGGAACATCATTTTTCCTTTTTACTTCTAACAATTTCAAAATGGAGACCACAAATAGATATAAAGTGGTGCTGAGGAATTAAGGGGGGTTGGGAGGACACATCTGACATGAAAAAGGAAAAAATGCTGAGATGGAAGAATTACAAGGCGCAGAGGGAATGAGCGAGCCAAGCAAACTCATTCTGCTATTTTAGCATTTTTAGGTGTTGATGTGTTTTTCCATATTAACATCACTGTGAAAAATATTCCAAGAATGAATAACAAGATAGCGAAACTGAGCCAACTCTTAACAATGTCTCTATGTGTGTGTACCTTTATTGTCTGTAAATATATGACATATCTACATATAAAAGACACAGACTAGAGTGGTGCTGATTATAATTTTAAATTGCAATAGAGGATTTGTTTCTATAAAGGATTCTGTTTTCCTGAAACACATTTTACTGTTGCTAATGCATACCAACTTTATCATAACAGAAACATGTTTATCTGGAAGGAGCTCAAAGTTAAAGATCTCAAGATGTTTTCTTTCAAGGAGTATAGAATTGTAGAAAATATATGCATGCATGGAAATGTGGAGAGCCACACTGAGTTAATATAAACTAATATTCAAAGGGTGGAGATACAAATGCTACAGTTCTGTTATGAGGAAATAACATAGGCTGAAGTCAATCCAGCTTCTTGGAAGAAATATGGCCAAGAAGCTGTAAAACTCTGGGGGGGATCATTTAACCTTTGTGCCAATCCCTGATGTCATCTATTACTAAGACGCTTGGTCCACACAGCTTCAGCCTGCGTGCAGCTCTTGGGGTCAATGAAGTCACGTTTCTCGGCAACATTCCATTGAGATAGACGTTGTGTTTTGGCAAAGGGAAGAGTACGCCTTCCTCCAAGGCAAGCAAGACGCTTACTACTGAAGCTCTTGTTCAACAGCTTGAACAAACCTGCTTTCAGAGGAGGTTTGAGGCAATGAACTGAAAAGTATTCGTATGCCAGCTGTCCACATGTGAGTACGTGAGCCCACTGAGTTGCACTTTCCATATGTACACCACTCTGCTAGTGTCAACTGTTGCTCCTGAAGTACTTTTCCCATATCTCTTAATCCACACATACATCTCAGCAATACACTCCACTTACAGAGAGAACGACGATTGAGGATCAGAAATTTTAATGTGAGCAAAACTTACAAAACGGGTCTTTAGTAGCAACACAGCTGGTTCTGTTATGATTATCTTCTCTGTTAACAAGTGGATCTTGTTAACCCTTGATGAGTGCTCATTGTAGAGTATAGTGAGGCTATTTAATTATATAATTATTTAATTTAATTATATAAAGAGCTCTGTGGAATATAGGGAAGCTCTTCAATTCACTTAATTTTCAAACAGTCCAAGAATCTGAAAAATGGACACAATTACAAGGAATGGATCTGGGAAAACACTGAGGCAAGAGTTTCTGGAGATGCGGTGTTAGCGCTCGCTCAGGATGAAAGGTGTTAGTAGTGCTAGTATGACAACCCACTGTGTTTTCTGGGTAATGCCTGAAAGGATTAAAAGTAAGAAGGCTGACCAAATATGATATAAATTACTGTATTTACAGGTAGTGGAAGGAATTCTTTACTTTTTGTAAGCTTAACTACAATTCAAGGACTTTTAAAAATATGACTGATATGACTGCCAATTATCTTGTGGAAATTTTATTTACAGTTATTATACAGTATAGGGTTACAAATGAATTCAAATTTTAGCCATTATTACATATAAACTATCAGGGGAAAATTAAGCCAATAAATAGTATATTGTAGCAATATTGTTGTTCCATATATGAATAATCAAAGACAAAAATTCCTTTATCATGCTAATGCACAGAAAAACTGAGAAATAGTTTGGAAACTTAAAAAAGTATGTAAGAGAACTGTATATTTTGAAATCATATCCTTAGTGCTACCTCTTGTTTTAAATAAGCCAATACAAAGTGGAAAACAGTAGTATGTATCAATAGCGGAAATATGAAGTTTCTCTTAAAAAAAAAAAGATCTTTATTGGGTCCTTATTTAGGAGATTTTTTTCACAGGAATACCTCCTGTCCACAGTAGGCCACAGGCACAATAGGCAAACAGGCCACAATAATGATATTCTCTCTGATTTTTATAAAAACGATGACCATATATTTTCTTTGATGTCTACAGTATGTACAATTTACAAAAACATTCAAGATTCCATGTTTTTTTTATTATTATAAAGTAACTAAAATGTTCCTCAAGCATTTTCCTTCAAGTTTAGACAGAAAAGGCAAAAGAGGAAGGATGAAGTGTGGAAGATGGAGAGTGGGAAAGTTTATATCTCTTCTATAGGACTGTTATTTCAGCCTGAAAATCTTGATCATCATCAAGTGTTTAAGAGAGAGGATCTAGATCAGAATTTGTCACATTACTTTTTTGACCAAACCAACTATCAAAAAGATACTAGGCTTCATGTGTCCTAAGAACCTCCCCCACCCCACCCCAAGTATCTCTTTTTTGTTTGTTTGTTTGTTTTTGTTTTTTATCAATTTATTCAGATTACACTCAATTGTTATCCCATCACTTGTATCCTCCCATTCCTCCCTCCCACCCACTTTCACCCTATTCCCCTCTCCTATGTTTATGAGAGAGGGAACCTCCTCCCCACCCATATGGTCATAGGATATCAAGTTCCATTTTGGTAGCCTACTTATTCTTTCTTTGAGTTCCACCAGGCCTCCCCATCAAGGGGAAGTGGTCAAATATGGAGCACCAGAGTTCTGTCAATAGAATTGAATCGAAGACCCAGAAATGAATCCACACACATATGGTCACTTGATTTTTTGATAAAGAATCCAAATCCATTCAATGGAAAAAGGATAGCATCTTCAACAAATAGTGCTGGTCTAACTGGATGTCTATGTGTAAAAAAATGCAACTGGACCAATATTTGTCACCTTGCACAAAACTTAAATCCAAGTGGATCAAAGACCTCAATATAAAACCAAAGACACTAAGTCAGATAGAAGAAAAAGTGGGGAAGAGCCTGGAACACATGATCACAGGAGACAACTTCCTGAACAGAACATCAACAGCCCAGGCCTTAAGGTCAACAATTAATAAATGGGACCTCATGAGGCTGAGAAGCTTCTGTAAGGCAGAAGTCACTGTCAACAGAACAAAGTGACAACCTACAGACTTGGAAAAGATCTTCACCAACCCTACATCTGACAAAGGTCTAATATCCAAAATATATAAAGAACTCAAGAAATTAAACACCACCAAACCCAACTAAGAAATAGGGCTCAGAGCATCTCTTAAACTCTGCCATAACAAAGAGAAAGAGCCAAAACCATGAAGAAGTGAAGTGTCTTTGACCATGGTCTACCAAACTTTATAAACCAGACACAAGAGTAATTTTACCCAGGGCCCTGTTAGAACTTGTAATTGTAAGGTTATATTCTAGAGCAATTCAAAGAGTTTTCCTCTCTGAAGGGGTTGTCTATACTGCAGCTCTTCCAACCAGTCACTGATGGCATGTAGGTAAGTGACAGTTAAAATGAGAATAAGAATGAAGAACTTTCAATTTTCTATCTTATTTTAATTATTTTACATTTAAATAATCACATGCATTAGTGACTATATAATGTATAAATTGCACTTTTTTTGACTTTTAAATCTGAGAACAGATCTTTAGATTTAAGTTATTTATAACTTTTCAGCATAATGGCATTGTTTTCAGGCTTTGAAGACTGTGAAAAGGGAAATTAGAAAATGTAAAAAAACTTCATTTCCTCCAGAGACAATGGGACTCGAGCACATATGAGCTCACAGAGCCTGTGGCAGCATGCAAAGACCTGCACAGGTTCATGCAAGATGGAGCTTGAGGGTGAGGAAAGGAAGTGGACACAGGCTCCCATCCTCACAAAGATTTACAAGCAAAAAAAAATGTTATGATTTAGAAGACACAGAAGATTCTCGATCTTTATGTTACCCTTGTAAGCTGAAGAGAGTAGAGCTTGCTCCTTTCATAAAGTGAGGAAACAGTTAATGGTAAAAGCTGTCAAGTCTATCCTCATTAGATACTGAGTCTGATATTACCTTACTCTTGGACCTCTCAGCCTACAAAATTGTAAGAAATATTTTTTTCTTATTTTGCCTTGAAGGAGCCATACTTTGCTGTAGACATCTAAACAGACTAAGGCATGAGATACCAGGAAGCAAAGTCAATTAACCTAACTGCTGCCCTGTCAAGTTAAAAGAAGGCTCTTGGCTTGAGAGGTTTCAATCTAGGGTCAATTGGCTCAATTGGTTTGGGGCCTGAAGAGGAGGCAAAACACTGTAGTAGAAACAGACAAAGCAAAAGGAGAGAGGGAGACTGAGGACAGATCTTACCCTTCAAGGGTATCGTGCAGTGTCCTTTTTTCTCAAACTAGTCCCCACCTCCTAATGTGGTTTTTTTTTTATCATTTCTCAATTGCCTACTATATGCTCTTTCCCTCTGTCTCACTCTTCTCTTCTCTGCTCTCCTACCTTCCATGTCTCTCGTTCATTCACTTAACATGCACACACATGTTGTTTCTCATAGAAGAAAACTGGTATTTATATAACTGGCAGCATAATTAAAAATATCAGCTGAACACATTATCCAGAAAATATCTCTTGTGTAGCAGATGCTCAATAAGTAGTGCCCGAATCAATCAGTGCAATAAATCTAACCTGAGCTCTTCTAGAATAATTGCTTCATAATTATCAGGAGACGGCATTGAACAGTACACACTGGAAACAGAGAGTGCCTTGTGTGTGATATCTGCTGTCATGTTCCATGTAGCAAAGCAGATGGGGTACTTTTTGACTTTCTCAAATTCTCTGGGTTGAAGGATTAGCAGTATGGTGGACTTCAGACATCACAGTGTGGTTGCTTAAAGGGAAACTGGCAGCTCTGAAGACAAGGCGAATTAGAACTCTGTATTCCAACAAAACCGTAGAAATGCTTGCAGTGGGGAGAAAGAGAACGTTGCCTCAGTGTTTGAAAAACAGTGCAAGTGGCCTTCAGAAAAAGAGTACACAAATTAGTTGTAGGACAGTGTGGTAGGAGGATATTTGTTCCCAGGGTCAAAAGAAACAGCTGCTAGAGGAATCTTCTTTGTGAGGCCACTTAATCTGCTTAAACTATGAGTTCCCTGTCCTACCTGTGACGCACTTACTTGGGATTACCCAAATCTGACTTCTTTTCTGCTCAAGGCTGCTATGATCCTGTTGTTTGTTTGAGAGTCAAGAGCAGAGGCGTCAATGTTCAGTTGGTTGAACTAGTGTCACCCTGCTAGCTAGTACTCCATTCTATTATTTGTCACACCAACAATCCTCTTCAAAGCTAAATTTACTGAACACATCTGGGTATTGTTCTTTTTCTGGCTCATGGCATTCACAGAGACAAGCTTTTCTAATGCTATTCTACAACAGCATATCCCTCTGTCACTGGTCTGGATCACATTGATTTTCCTGAAGAGTCACCTCTTTAGGGAATGAACTTTAATTAAGGAATGAACTTTAATGCACTTTTCATCCCAAAGAACTCAAGAGGGCTGTTTGTATAACGTGACCTAAGTACATTGACAATAAAATATAGAAAAAAAAAGGCACCATTTCAGCCTATTCACCTCCCTAAATTTATTTTCTGTAATGACATATCTAATCTTTTTAAAAGAACTTTGTGCAATATGAAGAGTGTGTACACTGTTGAAAGTGCTTAACAAGTCAATAATTTGTCTATCATACAATAGATATCATTAAAAGAAAAAGCTTTGTATTGAAAAGTTTTTATGTAGATATGTGGTATTGTTTTTATCAAATTTATTTTAAGGTATCTTTACACAAGAGCCTTTGAATCTAGATTTGAGTAATGAGAATATAATTTCTTGCTAATAAATATAACTAATGCAGCTATCCAGTAAGGAATCTTTCAATAGTCTTTCTCATACATCTGTTTATGATAAATGGGAGCCATATATGGAATCTGTGAACATAGCCCATGGCATGAACAGCATGCTGTGAACATATATTTTACTGTGTGACTGGTACCCACAAATGATAAATGTCAAAGCACTTCCTTCACAAAAATTGGAAATCCATAGAGAACAATATTAGAATGTCAAATCATTTGAATATTTTCAAATTTTTACTAAACTGAAATCAAATTGCAGAAAGGGCCCCAATGTTAAGCATGAGTTATGGGAAGACAAGATCTGTTTATATATATATATTTTTTCCTATTGAACTATACACACATATTTTCTGCCTCTTGTGGTGATGGCCCACTGGCTTATCACACCCAGTGTTCAGTATGGCTTTAGTTTTCACTTCTATGAGTTATAACCCTACAATGCTCATGACTTTCAATATTTGAGACCATCAACTTATTGACAACTGACAATCCTTTTGGAAGAAAAGAATGGCCCATAGATGATTTAATGACCATTTGCTGTAGTCAGATTCTTATTCCAACCTCCATTTAGCCATTGTGTAAAAAAGAAAAAAGAAAAAAAGGAAAGAAAGAAAGAAAAAGAAAAGAAAAGAAAAAAAGGAAAGGAAAGGAAATTTTATATACAAATATAACTTGGCAGACTCACTCCATAGGTGATCTGGGATATGTCTGAAGAGACATCCTTCAAAGTTTATGGATATAGTTCTCACTCTTCATGCATCAATAATTTCTAGATCCTGAGCAGCCATGTATACAAAGCATGCACAGATGACTTTAGAGAGCAGAGGACTTTCTGTTATGAGTTCCAATGAAAATTTATTGTAAAACATCAGAGAAAGGGTCATCAATAATTTTTTTCATTATTCTAAAAATAAAACATACATTACCAGCATGTCACAATAACTGTAACAGTGGAGTAGATGGCACACATTGCTTGACAGTAATCAAAATCTCTCTATTTGGATGGCAGACCTACTCTATGAGAGGGAGACCATGGCTGGTACTGTCACGTTCATTAGCGGATAATCTACCACCACTAATTTATTAAACAGCATAATCCCTTGCAACATATATAAACGGTAACAGCATAGTCTGGTGCTTTGAGGTCTGCTTGCTGTCTTTAATGAGAAGGTACTCCCAAATGACATTTTCAATCATTGCCTCAAAATTATCCCTGATTGGCTGAAGAAATGTCTAAATATCTGGGCAGGGCAGAAATGAGGTAGGTGTGGCCAATTTTTTGCAGGCTGTGAGGACAGAAGGATCACAGGAGGGAGAAAGAGATGGGTGGAGGAGAAAGAAAGAGACCACCATGGAATAGGTAAAGAATTTAGTGTGTGAGGAGTAGTAAACTCTGAGAATGGTGTGGAGAGGAAAGTACTTATGGGGATATTGGACGGGACGTAGCCCAGGTAGGAATGATTAAGGCAAATGGCATGGGATGTGGGTCTGAGAGGTAAAACGGTAGATTAACGGGTAACAGCTGCCCAGTCCCAGAAGAAACAAGGCTTATTTAAATACAACAGGTGTCTGTGTCTTTTGTGGATATGATAGCCAGTTAATAATAACCACCGCAATAATTATAGACATTTAATAATAAACATGATTAGCAATTTATATTTTCTTCAACAATACACAATTGTCCTTATACCCACAGATGAACTTAGTCTTCACTCCTCATCAAGGAAACTTCTCTGCAATAGACAGAAACCACCACATAAAACCACAACCAATCAAAAGTAAGAGTTCTGAAGCCTGGTCTCCATGGATACATCCATGAAACATTCTTGCACATAAGACTCATGGAACATGTTGGAATAGGTGATAAAGACTATAAGAGCTAAAGGATCAGGACCCCTGGGCACAGATCGTCTCATCATAATTTTTTTCTTGTAGGTTTCTAGGGCCCTCTGGATCCTTCCATTTCCCCATTCTCCCATGCTTCTCTCACCTAGAGTCCCAATAGGATGTCCTCCCCTCTGTCCCACGTTCCTGGCTAGTGAAGACTTTCAAGGGACATGCCCCTTGGGCTAGTGTTCAACTATAAGTGAGCATATACCATTTGAATCTTTCTGCTTCTGGGTTAATTCACTCATGATCATTTCTAGTTCAATCCACTTGTCCTCAAATTTTGGGAATTCCTTGTTTTTAATAGCTGAGTAGTATTCCATAGTGTAAATGTACTGCAGTTTCTTTATCCAATCTTCTACTGAGGGACACTTAGGCTGTTTCCATGTTCTGACTATTATGAATAAGGCTGCTATGAACATGGTTGAGCAAACTATGGCACCAGTCAAGGACAATATGTGCAGTGAACTTCGAACCCCTAACTAGATCTAGCCAATGGACAGGATATTCTTCACAGTTGAGTGGAGAGTGGAGTCTGATTTTCACACGAACTCTGGTGCCCCATATTTGACCACATCCCCTGGATGGGGAGGCCTGGTGGCACTCAGAGGAAGGATAGCAGGCTACCAAGAAGAGACTTGATACCCTATGAGCATATAAAGGGGGAGGAGGTCCCCCTCAGTCAGAGTCATAGGGAAGGGGAGTAAGGGGAAAATGGGAGGGAGGGAGGAACAGGAGGCTACAAGGGGTAGGATAACAATTGAGATGTAATATGAATAAATTAATAAAATATATTTTTAACGAAGAAGAAAGAAAGGATCCTGAACAAGACATGCTTCAATAAGCAGTTACAACAGGACTGAAGTCTGAGACAGTGTCTTCAGCTCTTCCGAACTACCCACATTGATTAAGAACCAAGTCTTTAGCAAACATGCCTTCAGGGGACACTTTAACTTCAAAGAGTAACTGCAAAGTAAATCAAAATACTATGTTAATGTGCACGTCAAAGCATTTAGGATACAAAGTGAAAATGTGTCAAAGAACACAAATGGAGTCTGTGCTCAAAAGACGCTTCTGACTTTGATGAAGTCTGACCATCTTTATTTCTCTACAGTCATTCGAAATAAGACCTCAGGGTTGTACCTCGAAAGCAAGTTCATTTCACCGCATTCTTGTCAGTCATGTTACTTGTTAAAGATCGTGTGGTATACTTCAAATTATTTAGTCGTTCTATTGTTCCATGCTGTAAAAACAGGATATTCTCTGCAATCCACAAAAATAACACCAGAGGTAGAAGTTGAAAAGACTGTCCCGAATCTCAGTGACAGATCAACCTCCTTTGGAGACTTTCACATAAAAGACAGGCCTTAAGTGGGTACTAATGTCTCCTAAGGGGCAAAAAAATGTTGTGTTCCCTTTGCCAGGTTCATTTTAACTGCCACAAACACTTAAAAGACAAACAAAAGCCAGGTGGGTTTATAAATGTGATGAATGCTGTAGCAAATACGTATGCACATAAAATTTTCTTTTTATTGATATGCACAAAACTATATAGAATAAGTTTCTTTTAAAAAAAACTTGTAACAGTCTGTATATAAAAGGCTGGATATAGACTTTTTTCCATTAATTATTTTATTTACTGCATCCTGATTGCAGCTTCCCCTGTCTCCTTTCTTCCCATTCCCTCCTAGTCCTTGTAAAAGATGAAGGACTGTCTCTGAACATGGGTCTAAAGTAAAAAAAAAAGTATCTAGCATTGTTAGTTTTCCACTAGCTATATTTCTAGGAGTGTACAATAAATAGTCTTACAGAAAGATGTGGTGGAAGCAAAAAGGATGATAGGGCGGTGGGGTGGAGTAAAGCACTGAGGACTCCAGTCAGGCACTTAACCTCTCTGGAACTGGAAAGCTGAGCTAATACCCTAGGAGACACTGATGTATTTATATGCTCCCCAGCATCCTGCGTTCATTGGCAGAGCCATTTGAGAAAGCTTCCAGGAACACATATTAATTGGATCTGCTGTTCTTTTTTTGCAAATCTTTGTTAAATAGAATTCTGGTGGAAGTCTTAGGTCAAAAAAAAAAAAAAAAAAAAAAAAAAAAAAAAAGAGTAAACTAGAATTCTTAGTTGGCCATTGCTGGAAATAATTACAACTTTAAAAACATTGAGAGTAAAAAGAGATGAAGGCATATGTAGTCCCAAATAACAGATACTATGTAGACAGCCATGCAGCCACAGTTTCCCTCCTTTGTCTGAAGAGATTCAGTATGCTGAAGTATACTTAGGCATGTTCATGTGTTTGTTGTTCCAATTTGTATATTTTGCCACTAAGTGCTGAGAGAAGGAATTGTTTGAAGCCTCAGAAAGCAGAATTTCATAAAGACTATACATCCTTTCATTATTGGTGGTATTTAAGTTGCTGCTGATGAATGAAAATACTCCAATAAGCAAAAGTCTTCCTATTGTATCTTGCAGGAGCATCATTGTAACATGTCAATTCAAAGTCTGTATTAACATATTTACAGTTTGGCGATGGATAAGCAGTATAAGGAGATATATAAGTGCTATGACAGCCCTGGGACCTTAGCTAGAATTCCCAGAACATAAATAAAAAGTCATGCTTTTTATGTGAATTCCTTGTAACTCCAGCATTGTAAGATGAACACAGTAGGACCTTCATATGTATATATATATACAGGACCAGCCAGCCAAACACACCAAACCAGCTTTTAGGTTTGGTGAGAAACCCTGTTTCCAGGTAATAAGGTGAAGAGAGATTGAGCATGATACCCACAATCCAGCTCTAGCCTCTCTATATGCACTCATACCCGTACATTCATATGCATGTACTACACACACACACACACACACACACACACACACACACACACACACACATACACACAGAGTTAAGATTATATCACAATTTTATGAGAAGAGACATACTCATTTTCATTACATAATCGTAATATAGTTCTGTCATTCCACCATTCTGCTGTTGTTTAGCATGAAAAGCTGAAAACTGTGGAAGGGTAATCTAACCCAGAATAAATATACCGGTACAAATTGGTTTAAAATGCTCTCACTTCAAAGACAGCAAGGTTCACTTTGCCATTTTCTTCTCATTTGGGTGGTCCTCACTTAGCATCATTTCTCTGCCCAGTTTCCATGGAGACATCTAAATCAACAAGAGCAACCCTATCATATTCATCCCAATGCCAAATGTCAAGTTCTTCTCCATCCCATCCCTTTTGTATTTTCCACATTTTTTAAAAAAAATGTGGACTCTAACTCCAAATTATCTCTAGAATCTATTTATTTTTCTCAAAATGCTAATCACTACTTTAGTTTTGGTTTCCAGACCCCATCTTTTTATCATCTCTAAACCTCCTAAAAAGGTTTTCCAACTTAAAGACAAAACCTCCCATTCTGAAATGTCAGAGAACTAAAGCTAATAGAATTTACAGAATGCTCAGTAGTAGAATATATTTTCCCAGGCACAATCTCCTACTCACATCACCTCCTGAGACTGTGATTGGTAAAGTACATCCAGATGTCCTGCACAAGAATAGGCAGGAAGCAAGTACAGTCTGAGTGTAGGAATTGCCAAAGTCACAAGCTGTGGTGCTGAGGAATTACAGTAATGTGAAGTCCTCATCTTTCTATGACTAAGAAAACTAAGACGATGGTGTGACTTGACTTTAGGTCTAGTAAGAAAAGCTAAAGAGAGTGGGTTGAACTTTGTCCTGGTACAATCACATCCTAGTTAGGGGTCCTCTGACTCCAGGGGAGAAGACTTCACAGTATTATAGAGACAACTTGGGATCTTAAAACAGTTACAGTTATTGTTACTTAATATTTTATCCCCACTCTTCCCTTGAAAATAGAGGTACAGTGACATATCTGTCTGCCTGAGAGACAGGGGTACTATTCAAAGTCTCTTTTACCATCATACATTGGGAATCTATATTAAAGACAATCAGTCTTTTAGCTCTTATGTCATCAAACGAGAGGATACTCATTGGCTGATTGGCTGCAGCTGCTGTGGATATTCTGGAGATTACAGACTTTTGAGTGCATTTGATCCCTGAGCATTCCCTTTGATTGTCTTCAAAAACAGTCTTTTCTATTAAATCTACTATTTCTACAGATTCCTAGAGTAACTTTTTTAAAAAAATATTTGTTTATTTATTCTGTGTACAGTATTCTGTTTACATGTGTGCCTCCATGACAGAAGAGGGCACCAGAGCTCATTATAGATGGTTGTGAGCTACCATGTGGTTGCTGGGAATTGAACTCAGGAGCTTTGGAAGATCAGACAGTGCTCTTAACCCCTGAGCCATCTCTCCAGGCCCCTAGAGTAACAAGAAGCAAGATAAATGAGCTGATAATAATAGGGCCCTCAGAGCCATTTTTTCCTTTAAAAAAAAACTTTAATTTAAAATAGATTTTGTTTTCACAGAGTATACTCTGATCATGGTTTTCCCACATATTCCTCCAGATCACCTCACCTCCATGCCTATACTCTGTTATATGAATTGTGGCATGCCTATTGAAGGCATAAAAGCTAACACCCATATGTAAGCAAATACCGTATTTGTCTTTTTGGTTCTGTGTTAGCCCATTCAAGATGGTTTTTCTAGCTCCATACATTTACTTGTATTTTTAATTTTCTTTAAAACTTAGTAATATTCCATTGTGTAAGTGGACTACATTTTCATTCACCTCTTTTGAATTTTATTTTCTCCATTGATACACATAATCAGTAGGCTACCAAGAAATCATGTTGGTACATAATAACAACAATGAAAATAAGAATAGAGTAATGTAAACGTAGGCTAAAGTTATCCAGTGAACATTAGACATTGCACAAATGTCTAAATAATTGTGCTCTCCCCCAATTTAGTTTTAAAAATGTATAAAACATAAGATGATGGTAGTGGTAGTTGACAACCATTAGGATAAGTTTGGGCCATGAGGGTTGACTACTCATTAAAGGGATTAGTATTCTTATAAAGTATTCCCTGGAAATGATCTTTTACCATTTTATAGGGTACATAGGACATAGGGGAAATGTCATGTGTGAATTGGAAAGTATAGTCTCACCGCTGAATCAGCAGACATTTTGAGCTTGGATCCCCAGGTTCCAAAACTAAAAGAATAAATTATGTTGTTTATAATCTACCCAGTCTATGATGATATTGGTGCAGTTGCTTGAAAGGGTTAATATAAGCTTACATACCTAATGAAAAGCCGCATACTAAGATTTAGAATGCTGTCAGACAAGGGAATTCTTCATGGTTTCCCCAATAGACTTATGAATTCTACCAAGGGAACAAATAAATACATATCAGAGCATCTAGAAAGATGATTCAAGTTTCCTGTGCAAAGAAACATGGGAAAGAAATGCAAAGAAACATTAAAAAAATAAAGGAGTTAATTAAAGAAAGAGAGGAGCAAAGGAATTGGCACTTTGAGGCCAGTTAGAAAACATATTTAGAGGGTGTGGGGACATGGGAATGAAAACAAGACAGGAAGTCCTCATTACACAGGCCAAGTAAAACGTCCAGATTGTCAGAGATGGAAATACTGGTGAGATTCAGGGAGGCTACAACACTGGGTGGCCACGTCTGTGTTAAAGGTTAGCATTACGGAGCAGAGTCAGAAGATCTGATCTTGAGCATTTGCTCTGATGGCAACCTCAGTTAGAAAGCTATGCAAAGGAGACCCGTGAAGATGTTCAGAGGAAATACAGGGGAACAATCCTTGCTAAGAGAACCTTAAAATGAGACATCATCTGGGGAAGGCTGATTGGCAGGAAGCTGTGGACGTATACCGGTAGCTTCAAGTAAAAATTGATAGAGACTTGGCCTCAGGCTCATGAGTGGTCTGAAAATGAGTCCGTTTAATTTGCTCATATGACTGCATAGAAAAAACAAGTAATTTATTCTAAACTTACCTTATTATCATTAATAATAATAGAAGCATCTCTAAACACATGATGAGACAAACAGGATAACAGTTCATGCCTTACTGTTGTCAAGCAACAGTGCCCTCCTTACTTATAGACCTGCACATCTGAAAGTCTAGCTACTATCTTCATAGGCAATGACTGTCCATGCTGTTGAAGTTCTAAGAGCACAAACTCAGCTTGTGTTGTTATGCTGCAATTACTGGCTTTTATATTTATATATGTCAAATATTAAGTAGAATGTATACACTCACAGATTAGCCATAGACAGATATACAATGATTAACTGAAGACTCACTCTGGTAAATACTTTAAAAATATACACCTTACATTTTAAGAAAAAAAATTTCCACAAAATTTTGGTACAGGATATCTTGAAAAAAAAAGATGAAGAAATTAAAAGAATTTTCAAGTTAAACATTTTGATTGTTTGAGATAGGCTTTCTCTGTGTAGCCTTGGCGATCATGGACTTGCTTTGTAGACCAGGCTATCCTCAAACTCGCATTGATCCAATTGCCTCTGCCTCCCACGTGCTGGGATTACAGGCATATGCTAAGCCCTTTTAATGTACACTTTTATTATATGTATGTATTTTTTTTTACCTGCTTACATGTCGGGCCAGTAGAGGGCATCAGGGGTATGTAGCACTGGAGTTACAGGCACCTGTGAGCTGGGAATCCTCTCAGCTGAATCCAGAGCCTGAGTCCTCTGGAAGAGACTCTAATGCTCTTAGCCAAAGAACCAAGTCTCCAGACTCAGTCTTTACCTGAAAAAAAAAAAGTGTTTTTAATTCAAATTTATGTTTTCACAATTTCATGCATGAACATTGTTTCTCCCTCTTTGTACTCCAATTCCTCCCAAGCCTCAACCCCCAACTCCCTCTCAAAGCTGTGACTTTGTGATTTCAAAGGGGTCATAACTCAAGGTAACAACTTTTCTTATCATTACATATATGTAAATATATATGTATATGGCAATGGCATAGGATATAATATAAATAGAGTTGATTGAGTCCATTTAATTTGCTAGTGTGTCTGTGTTTACTGTTTGGATAACATATCATCTGAGGCTCATCCTGGAGAAGACTTATTTTTTGCTCTTTCAAAAGTCATTAATTGCCTGTAATTCTTCATCTAGAGGAAGGGACTTGTGAGATTTTTTTTGCCAATCTCACTAATTGGTCAACTAGCATAGTATGCCCTTTTGTAGACTTTTTTTTTTCAAGCAACTACATTGTTAAGACTTCATGGATGGTGTTTTTTCTGCATAGATTGAAGACATTACCTCACAGCAGGTAGCATAGTCTTTTGATTTTCAAAAGCTGTGTGTGAGCAAACATGTGTAGGTCCCATGTGCAGGGGTTGAGCTGGAGATATATCAGTTGTGGCTGGGCATCTCACCTTTAGTTTCCTGGACTGAGCAGTTATATTCTTCTGTAATGATCTGTGTCAGCAAGGACAAATAAAAGCTTCTTTCATGAGGAGTAAGAGCCACACTTATCTCTGGATATAAGGGCACATAATTACAATATACTTAGGAATCATACTGGCTTGGGACACTGGCAGCGGTAGGTTCTTTTCCAGGGCCCATGACCTCACCAGCCAGAAGTACTTGGCTGGTCCAAATACATCCAACTAGATGTATGTTGTTTAGTTCTAACATAGGAGGACCACTATTGTTATGTTACAGATGTCATGTAGTGCCCGTCATTGTTGTGTTTCATAGGCTTTACCATTGGGTAGGGTCTGATTACTTCTCTCCCTTGGCAGCTCGCATATCATCTCCTAAAAGTATGAGAGTTTGTCCTCCAAGAGGAAGCATGCAGGTCAGTTCCTGTTTGATCAGTTCCTGTTTGATTCACTGAGGTCCTTTATTTGAAGTAGTATCTCCAGTAAGGATAATGTCAATAGTTTATATTACCTTGAGATTACCTTTGCATTAACTGCCCAATACCTTTCAGGAAGATTGTGCATACTAGGCAGGGGCATTTGTTAAATAGTCTTGGCTCTATCTATATCCTTGTCATCCTAAGTGGCATAACTCCACCTAAATTTATTCACTATGTGTGTGTGTGTGTGTGTGTGTGTGTGTGTGTGTGTGTGTGTGTGTTCAAGCATCCATATCGTTATTTATCCTTCCTTCCTCACCCTCTGATTGTTCTCCTTACTTCATTCCCAGTTGTATTCCACAGCCCTCATTTTTTCCACTTCTACTTTGATAACGCTTGATGTAGTTCTATAATACTTGAACTCTATGTGTGTGTGTTTAGTATTGTATGTGTCTATGGGTGTGTATGCTTGTGTGCCAGTGCGTGTAGTAGCAATGGAGGCCTGAGACCAACATCAGATGCATATTTCTACTAATCTCTCTCTTAGGTTTGTCATATATTCTTTCACGGAAATAACTTCTCATCAGTTGATTAAGCTAGTAGTCTAGGCTGGCTAACTAATGAACAAATCTGCCCGCCCCTCTCTTCAATGGGGTTCCAGATGCATACATTTCTGGATTTTACATGGGTGTTGCAAACTCAAACTTGGTTCCTCTTGTTTGATCTTCAGGCACAATATCAACTAGCCCCAACATTTTAACCTTCATATTGCTTTAACAAAATATTTACTTACTAAGCAGTGTCCCACAAAGTTAAGTTGTACACGAGAAAATTGTATTTTAAGTAAATTTAAATTTTGAAAAATGTCAACATCTAATGCATATTCTCAAATAATTAAAGACAAAAATTAATTTGATTAATGTTAAAATGTAAGAAAGACTTTAGTTGAGACAAATAAGAAAGCATAAAAAGACAACAAGATAGCTGAATAAGATGTTTAGGAGGTCAGCTTCTCACAGCCACAAGTTGGAGTTATTCTTATTTCTACATACCATTGTAAGATCCATGTACGTAGTGAAGGACTTTAGTGACTGCTCTTATTTTAGCAAAGGGGAAAGGGATGATGAAGGAGGGGAACAGAGAGAGGGAGCCATATTTCACCTGTGAGTTCCAAGCAGCAGAAAAAGATGAATTCTACTTTTAGGCACTTTAAAGCCAGCCAGCTTTAGAAATACTTCATACAGGGAAATGTCTCAGGATCACCAGGCCAATACTCACAGAACCAACATCTGGAACTGGATAGGCCAGTGGCCAGTGTCTCAACAGTACTTATACAAATGTCTGGCAGGAGATATGGGCAGAGGACGACATGCACTGGGGGTCAGGCCATGAAAGATACCATAGGGCTGTGTCAGGGAGCCCAGTGCCAAATCCACAGCCGTGAGTGAAAGTATACAGCAAAGAGTGAAATCTCTGGCCTCAGGCAAGAAGTCATAGGCAGAAATATTAGGCTTGCTCCGGTATTACACCGAGATCTCTGTGTACTGCTGAGTTTGGACACAGTTCCTAGCTTTGGACTATATCCAAGGCACGTCTTACTGCTTTCTGAGGCTGTAAAGGCCTCTGTCACTGTGAGGTAGATTGGGAACTAACATGGCATCAGCCTTGCTGTCCAAGGGACCATATCACTTGTTTTCTGATGCCAGGCATCACAGCGATCACCAGACTAGTGATCATAGACAGGACTCTAAAACTGAGCCAGGAACTAGCCAGTAACCCGGGTCCTCATCAGAGGGACCAATAATTGCCTTGTGGGACTCCAGAGACAGCGATGCTCCTTGAAGCTGGTGTACCATCAGCCTCCGTGGTCATTTTCCACCCCTCAACCTCAGGCAGCAAGCACAGTATACAGCCACCCCCACACTCAGCTGGGAGGGGCCAGCGCAGAAAGTACAGACTTAGTGCCAGGTGTTAGAAACTTGACCCTAGGCAGATCCTAGGAGTGGAGAGATTATTCAGGGGCTGGAATATTTTCGAGACTGGTAGATCTGGACCCACAGGGCTGCTGTGCAAAGTGATACACGAACCAAGGATAATGGAAGCAGAGAAGCTAGACCCCCTGTTCAGATGCAGGCAATAGAGAGCTCATTCTCCACATGGAGAAGGGGAGGGGAGAGCGGGGGGGGGGGCGGGTCTACCTCTGACAAGAAATCTGGTGCCAGAGATTGAGCACTGCCCCTTTGCAGAGAGGCCCTGGGGGGAACCTAGGCTATTCAGATGAGACCTGATAGGCTGTGGTCAGGTGGTGAGGGAGGAAGATCCCACCAGTCAGAGGTCTAGGGGATTACAATTGCGATATAATGTACATAAATTATAATAAAAATATGTATATTAAAAAAAATGAATGAGGACCTGAGTTATAAGCACTAACTCCAAGTAAGCCAGGAATAGCTGTGTGCCTGGAGCTCCTCGGTGTGAGGAGAAGAAGCAGATGGATCAAACTGGCCTAGAAAAAAGGGTGAGTTTCTGCTCCAGAAAGGAACCCTGTTTTTAAGAAAGAGAGGAGTGGGAAGAACCAGAGGTGAAGACAGCTGACATCTCAGGCATCTTCACGCAAAAGCGTGGGTGTATTCACCTATACTTACATGCTTGCACCACACACCCCCAGACACCTACACCCAAAAATAAAGCATTGTTTAAAGATTGGGTCTTTTTTATTGTTGTTGTTTTTGAGACAGGGTTTCTCTGTACAGCCTTGGCTGTCCTGGACTTGCTTTGTAGACCACGCTGGCCTCGAACTCACAGCGATCTGCTTCTGCCACCCAAGTGCTGGGATTAAAGGCATGTGCCACCACGCCCAGCTAGATTGGGTCCTTTTAATGTTAAGAAATTTCTTTAAACAAACAAACAGAACACTGAGTAAATAGTAATCCCCCCCCCCATCCCAGACATGGATATGAATAAAGCCTTAGCCGGTTGTGCAAAGTCCTCCTCATTCAGACTTCTATTTTCACCAGCATCACCGGCGCTGCTTGCAGCAGTCTTCAGCTTTTATTCCCCTGCAGCCTTAGCTGGCACATAGCATGGGCTGGATTCTATCCTACATTATTGCAGAGCTCTCTAATCACCCAAGTTGTAATACTGTCGCAGCACTAATTGAGAGGACTGGACATTACTAAAAGGCCTGTAGCTAGAGTCAAGTAGCCTGCAGAAGCACGGGCCTGCCTCCACAGGCGCTCGCCAATCCTAGTTAGATTCACATAGCCACAGATAAGATTCCCCTAGAAACCTTTAAAAGAGCTTCGGGGCTCCCCGTCGGGGTCGCCGCCATTTCGTATGGATGGTTGACTACTCCATGCAGGCTGTTTCTGTAGAATAAAGGCTCTTTGTTTTCACATGCTATTTGAGTCTGGGGTCTTCCTTCAGCGATTTATGGACCTTTATACCAATGGCAACAGGCATGATGTAGGAAAGTGGGAATGGTTCACCCACAGTTTTAGTGTCCATTGCCAGGCAGAATCCTGTACTATCAGAACACATGTTAGTAACTGTGGATAAACCAGTGCCAAACCAGCCACAGTGAACTTAAGGTCCAAGGAGAGGTCTGGTAGGGGCAAAGGCTTCCAAACAGACTGAAGGCTTAAATGCCAGAACACAATGTATGAAAACACTAAAAGAAACCATGGTGAAAGTGCTTCAGGACTCAGGAACAGGGAAGTATCTTTCTGGAAAAGATCCAAGGATGTCAGAAAACAGAGCGAATTGTGCCAAATGTGATTTCACTAAACACAAAATGTCTGAGCAGCAAAAGAAATAGTGAACTGCCTGCATAGGAGGTCTGCAGAATACAAGAAAATATTTACATAACAGATCCCTGACATGGGGTTGGTATGAGAAACACATAGGAAACTTGAAGCATTCAATTGTCTACACAAGCACACACATTCACATGCCCACAGTGTCACTACACTAGTTAAGAAAGAGCAGTAGAAAAATATAGGCAGTAAACCTCGAACCCCTACCCAGACTAGCTGATGAACAGGACATTCTCCACTGTTGAGTGGAGAAGGAGATCTGACTTTCACACAAACTCTGGTGCCCCATATTTGAACATGTCCCTTGGATGGAGATGCCTGGTGGCACTCAGAGGAAGGACAATAGGTCACCAAGGAGAGACTTGATACCCTATGAGCATATACAGGGGGAGGAGGTCCCCCTCAGACACAGACATAAGGGAGGGGAGTAGGGGGGAAGTGGGAGGAAGGGAGGAATGGGAGGATACAAGGGATGGGCTAACAACTGAGATGTAATATGAATAAATTAATAAAAAATTTAAAAAAAAGAAAGAGCAGTAGACTGAATTAGACAGGTGTCTTAGTAAACAAAACAAAACAATGAATTAACTAAACAAACAAATGGCCAATAAATACCTGAGGGGATAGTGCACAACTGCACTAATCAAGAATATGTAAATCACACTACAATCAAATATCTTAGCCCAGTAAAAATGATATTATCAAAGTATAAAAATATGTGTTGTTGATACATAGAAAAGGAAACTAACATGGCCTAAGAGAAAACATTATGGAAATTCACGATAAAATAAAAAAAAAAAATAGAATTATCATATGATCTAGTAACTCCACCGCTGCATATATTTCCAAAGGAAAGAAAACCTATATGCCTAAGAGGCATCCATGTTCCCACAGCATGCTCCACAGCTCTGTTTAAATGATCTAATATTTATACCAATAAAGCCATGGAAGGCTTAAACTGAGTTAAAAACGGGCTGGCTCAGTGAGGTAATTTTATTTTTTGAACTGTATACAAAAAATATATTTACAAGCCTGATTTTACAACTAAACTGCGAGCTCTTTAGAAATCTCTATCTGTGCCGTTCTATCTAGCTAGTCTGCCTTTCTCTTGAGTTACTCCAAACCCAAGATGCTTCCTTTCCTAGAATACTGTTTTACCCGTGTCCTGCCAGCTGCTTCTCTATTGTTCCTGCAAGCCCAGAGAAAGAATCTCTATCTCAGAACTGGAATTCCTCCAAAAGTGCCCTTTCATGCCAAAAGAGAGTCCAATTTGATATACATACATATATACATACATATAGGGTGTGGGTGTATGTCTGTGAGTGTGTGCATGAATGTGTGCGTATGTTTTTGTGAGTGTGTGTATGTGTGTGCCTGTGTGTGTGTGTGTGTGTGTGTGTGTGTGTGTGTGTGTGTGTTTACAGCTCCCTTCCTTGGCAGGCTGAGCAACGTCACTGTCACGGTAGGGGCCTCCAAGGCAAGTCAGTAGGGGCCAAACCATTTCACCTTTAGGGTGAGATAGCTTGATGCCACCCATCTGACTTTGTCACAGAGCAAAGACCCAAGCAACTCGCTATAAAATAGGCTGGAGCTTTCCATTCTTTAACATCCTTATCTATGGAAGCTTTCAGAGACACACCCGAACTGCCTTCAGGACACACCTAACTGCGTTTGACAAATGTAGTATATAGTTTTATATTTTGCTAACAATTAAGTTTTCTATGCCACTAATCAAATGCCTTGTAACACACAACACTGAGCGCAGCCAAAGTATCGATCAACCTTATGAGTAGATGAAGGAAATACGGTACATTTATGCAACACAATTCCATGTAAAAATCATGAAATCTTGTCAATTGACACAGAACAGATAAAATGTGATAATTATGTTATATGATGTTAACTATGGGGAGAAAGCAAGTTCTAAGCCACAGCATCCATAGACTCAATCTAATATTTAAAAAAAAATCTATTTATAAATGTTGACATGTTGGAGGTTGGTCTGGTTGCCCCAATAAGCAGACTCATGCATGCCCAAATCTTTGTAACCTTGCCTAAAACCTTGGGTCTGTTTGACCAATAAAAAGCCAACACTCCTGAGCAGGGCAAATGGTACAGGCATGGCTAAGGTTCCCGGGCTTTTGGGAGAGAGACTTGAAGAAACAAGGAGAGACGGGAGAAGGGGGAGAGAAGACAGGGGAACCCGCACCATGGGTTAGGTGGAGGAAGACACACATGGCCAGAGTGGATGGAGGTTTCATCCCCAGAAGAAGAGCTTTAGCAAGTATTTGGGATTATGGGTGGGAAGTAGCTCGATAGAAATTATTAGAAGCAGATGGCATGGAGGTTAGGTCAGGGTATGGGATATCTGCTCCTATATGGGATATAGTGTTTTATTAGTTGATTGCAGGTTAGAAAACACAACCATAATAATAATTATAGGGCTATTAAAAACATTTATTTGAGCCTACTTTACTATAGCAGCGAGAGAAGAAAGCTGGTTAGCAGAGGGCCGGAAGAGGGAAGGGATAACAGTGTGTGCTCTGTGGATACTGTGCTACAGTTGTATACGAATGAGAAGTGCTGTGTGCTAAGTCGACATTACAAAATGGAATGTACCTTCCAAAGCTGGAAATGGCATTGAAATCTTCACAAAATTGAAAGAAGTTTGAGAAGATAGAACATTGAATGTAATTTCAACATATGCATTGAATATGTATAATATATTCAATACACATGTGTGTATATGTATGTAGCCAAATAATCTATATAATTTTGATTTTTTTAGTAGTTTAAGTAAACAATATAACAGCAAAGATGCTATTGAGGTAAGATGTCAAGACTGCTGAATGTGGCCATTGAATATAACTTCTGACATATCAACTCTGAGTACAGCGTGAATAAGTGGGATGGAATTTGGCAAACAGAAAATTACTGAGATAAGTAGTAAAGGGTAGGAGGGATATTTGCTAGGACAAGTATTTTGCTGAAGTCAGCCCAAGGTGGGAACATGGGAGAGCAGGAATGTGATTCGATATGGCTGGAGACCAGATATTAAAGGTCATCAGTTTCTGAGAGTAAGGGGTTCTCTCTGAATGGCTTTAGCAAGATTTGTGGTCTCACTGTTCTAGGAAAATTATGAAAAAGGACCCAGGCCAGGCCTGATATAAAAATAAAGTGAAAAGAGTCTAAAGAATGTTTAGTGAAAAAAAAATGTTCATTTTGTTTGTTGTTGTAGGGTTTGTGGTGTTTGTTGGTTTGTTACCTTGTGTTTGAAACAGTATCTCATGAATCCCAGGTACCCAATAACTTGATATGTAAACAAGTCTGACCTTGAACTCCAAATCTTCATGGCTCTTCCTCCCAAAATCTTAGTTTTTAAAAATATACCCCAGACCTAGAAAGCAGTAACCACATCAGAAACACACTACATGATCTAAGTATAGTTTTAATTGGTATAGAAGTAAAGGGCTTCACATCAGAGAGTTTCTATTCGGTAGAACTGATAAAGAATTTAATGTTGATTCCTACTGTTAGTATTTTTGTGCCTCAGTTAACATTTACAGCATTTTTTTCTTTTTTTACCTCTCTCTGTGTAGAATATATGGCTAAAAAACCTCTGTGGTATACTTTGTTGTTGACGAGCTGCTAGCTGTGTTTCCTATATAGTACTGCTATGTTCTGCGTTTTCTTGGAAAATCGTAGTAATTTGTTTTGAGTGAGTCATGAAGTTCATGTTCTCTGTGGCTAATTCGAGACAAGAAGACTGAATAATGTACTCCTTGTTCAGAAATCTAATAAAAATTAACACTTGGCTGTCTTTTGTTGTTGTTTTTGTTAAGTGTACTAAAACGTCTTCTAGAAATTTGATCCGGATGATTCTGAATGAGTCATGAACTCTGAACTAAAGTTCTCTATCTACACAAATCCTATAATTTAGAAAGTGACATAAAGCAATTTTGAAGTGACTAATTTCTTTTTCCTGGGATCATTAAAACACAAAACAAGAAAAATTACCCAAGCTAGTACAGACTAAACTTCTGACATTTACATCCTTGTAATAAGGATATACATCATACTTAAGCTAACATGTTATTAGCAGTGATGATGCAAACCAGAAGCCATTTGGTAGCCCATTCTCAGGAGGAGATGTGGTCCATGCTTAGATTGCTATTTATGTTAGCAAATAGTTTTGAGCCTTAAAGTAGACAATGTTAAAACATTTTCTCTTCTTTTCAGGGGGTCAAGTGCAATTTACTTAAATTTCAAATTTTATGAAATAAATTAAAATTTATTTTAAATTGCAAACCACTCGTACTAAAACGGAAACTCACTACACATTGGCATGGCATTACATATTTATAGTAAAATACTGTGGATTTGTAAAGTAACTTTAATCATCATCTGGTTTCCTGCTAAGTCTACTCTGAAAAAAAAAAAAGTGATGCTTCTGGGTGGGAGCCAGTTTCAACGTAGTGGTCACCAAAGTAACTTAGATTATACATATTATTTAACAGTTAAATTTCTATATCAATCCATTAGGCAAATTAGTGTGACTCTTCTAGTGTGACTTCAAGTGTCTTTGAACTTGAAGACCTGAGAGTAAGAATTCAATTTAAATTCAGTTAAAAAAAAATACTACTCCAGTTCTCCATGTAAACAACCTTTTTACTTTTCTCATTTGTTACCACTAGGCTTTCTTACCTCTCCCTGCATGCTAGTGGCAGAACATCAGTCAGCCACATAGATACCCCCCTCTTCTTCCGAAGGTTGAAGAAAGTGTTGAAAGTGAGGGAACAAGAGGATTTAAGGATTTGAACACTGGATGTAATGCTTAATGAAAACATACCTATATACAGTCAGACAAATGAAACACGGTAACCAAAATTAACCCAGTGAATAAAATAAAATAAAATACCAAGTATTATTAAGAGGATATAAGAAACCAATATAAAAGCAAAATTTTGAAAATGTTAGCAGCTAGTTTATATACATCTAGCATACTGAAAGCATGGTTTATCGACTCAAATCTAAAAATCAGCGTGGAGTTATTTTATGGAAATATAGCTTCTGGAAAAATAGCACAAAAGACTTTGGGATGTGTAACAAATTTTAGTACTTGCCCTGAATATCTCATACTTCTGGGTTTCCCCGCCAAATAATAACATTGTAGGTTATGAAAAGGAAATTTCTCCTATCTACTGATTTCTATTTTTTCCTTGTGGAAACAAGGTTATTTTATATCTTCTCAAATTCCTTCAGGAATTCCTGATGTATTTAATAAACCACTTTGAGTTGTCTTCTGAGCCACATATATTATTGAATTATTTATTAATAACTGTATCACACATTAATCTAAGATTGATGATTTGACCTTTTATTAAAAAGATCTGATTAAAGCATTTGTAAATGGGAAAAATCAGGTTACCTGAATTCTCATTTGTTATGACAGTAATTGAAAACATAAAACCTTCATGATGCTACTTGATAATGCCAAATGGGCTAGTGGTTGCTGTAACAACTTTCTTAAAAACCTTTTGTCTTTTTCTTACACAAATATCAGTGTGCACAGACAAACAGAAACAACCAACCAACAGTGACTTCTGCCTCCACACCCCGATGTCTTACCCTTGGCTTTTGTCTTACCCTTCTTTCCTGTTCCTTTTAGACCATATTCTTTTATCTGCACCTCAGTCTACATTGTAGATATTGCTTCTCTGTTTCTGTGCTACAACTCCTTACTTTGTCCCCCACTGTTTTTCACAGTAAAACTTCTCATTGACAACTTTCCCATGTAGAAATCTGAGTGGAGATTCAGCTACAATCGATACATCAGCTAGCAGATGATTCCTGTCACCAAAGCAAAGAAAACATGTAGGAAAATGCGCTGAGTACGAAAGTAGGTAAGTTTTTATGTTTGTCAAGGTTGTGGGTGTTTCAAGACACGGCGGTGGGGGAAAGCACCTTGTGATGAGAAAGAAAACTCCATAAAACACTTGCAAATTCCACTGTATTCCAGGAATTGGTTGGGCTACACTTTCAGTTTCACACCACTAATATGAGATAGCCTTAGCTGTTTTGACCTCTGTAGCCTCTAAAAAAATTATTATTTGTTGTTGTTATTTGGCTTTTTGTCTGTTTAGTTGTTTTGAGGGAATGTCTCCCTCTGTAGCCCAGGCTGTCCTGGAGCCCAGTCCATCTTCAAGCCTGTGGGAGTCTCCTTAGTTTACTACTGCTTCGCTGAAAACTACCTTCTGATCTTTGAAGGTGCCCATCGTGGTGGAGTCCAGTAGCACATGGTTCCTTCTTTTTATTAAATCACCCTCTGTTCTGTCTGCTATTCACTTATCTTCACCAAAATGTTCATCTCTCCAAAGTATATAACACTTTTATAAATAAAAATGATTTTAATTGTTATGTGCTCTATTTTTAAAATATAATTTAGTCTGATAACTACTTCCATACAAAGAGCATGTGGACTCTACTCAATATTTTGTCCCAGAAAATACTTCATCATATATGCACATAGTTAACTGTCCAGACATTTCTCCTTCTATAAACCTTCCCTAGCTCTGCCCTCTCCCCACCTCTGCCTATTAGACAATGTCTAGACAAGTAGCTTATTTTGCTCTGTTAGATACAAATGTTTGGAGTACAAATTACAGATCTTTAATGGGGGAAAAAAAGCTTAAAAGAGAATGGGAAATCCTCAATGACACCAACTGAGCTAATTCTATTTGGATGGCCATTTGCAGCATTAATTTCTTCAACTTGAAGTTGATTTTCTTTAATGTCTTCCTCCCTGTGTATAGTTTAGAGATCTTTGTATAGCCAAGGGCTTTATTTAATAGCTAGTTATCGAGCAGAAACATAAATTTTTCTGGAGTGTTTGTGCCCCATCCCATCTGTGTGTAGCAGTGGGGTTACAGGAAGAGAACAGAGCAGGCTTATGTGGCAGGAAACAGGCACATACAAATACACATTGCTGTGTGGTTAACATAATTTAGAAGAAAAAGAAGAAGAAGAAGAAAAAAGAATCTGTGACCCTTGCTTCCTGGGTCTGTGAAATAATGGTGGAATGGGAACACAGAATTGAGAATCTTCTATAAAAATAGCTTCCAAGCCTGATTTTCATATTCCTTATATAAAGTATCTACTTCTGATAATGTATCAGTGA
This sequence comes from Acomys minous, assembly GCF_964271855.1. Taxonomy (NCBI): domain Eukaryota; kingdom Metazoa; phylum Chordata; class Mammalia; order Rodentia; family Muridae; genus Acomys; species Acomys minous. The sequence continues at coordinate 32,810,577 of NC_140487.1, forward strand.
AACTCATATTATTTCTCTTGTAGCATTATTCAAATGGGTTGTCACAGATCAGATCCCTTCTCAATAGCTTTGCTAAGTTTCCTATTACTGCTCTTCCTATCACACCTTTCATGACACCACTTATATACTGATATGATATAGTGATTCCAAAACAAATTTCTCCTTATCCAGGAATCTTGTAGACTCTGACTTAATGTCTACTCAAGTATAATTGAACATATCATGTTTGTAGTGTATTCGTATATATCTTTTCTTTCTCCTTTATAGTATCGTTAGATACTTAGAGCAAGCAGTGTGTATATTTTTGTTCCTACGTCAACCATTTCATGATTCCTTGTCCCATAATTGTACAGGACAAGTATGTCTGAATTATCAAAAGCATATAAAAAATTAGTTACTTTAATTAATTACTTTATTTATTTATTTACTTGTGTACTTATTTATTTTTTAGGTTTTTACAAAAACTTTTGATCTTTAAATAATTCCAAAAGTTTTGTACTTTCTTCATTGGCTTAGTATTTGAACATTTTCAAAATAGTGTTTTGTCTTTGGGTTATTCTTATGGAGACCCAATAAACCCAGGGAGCTTGTCCCAGAATACTATCTTGACAGCACACAGTTCTGTGGAGAAGACCAGAATCTGAATACCTGAAAATACTCAAATTTGGAGGCATACGATTAAGCTCTAGGTCTAACAGAAGAGTAGTCTTGTCTTTCCAGCAAAAGGGACTGAGGTGGAATAATCAGTAGAGTAGCTTTGGATTCGGCCTCTGCACAGTGTTGTCTTCAAGTGATTCGCTGTTACTATAAAAGCTGTGCATGAAAAGCACTGAGCACTCACAGACCGTGTCAGCAGTAGGATCCCTCGGTTCTTCCTTGTTTACAGTGTCCCTCATTTGTATAGAGTTCTAGTAATCTTTCTGTACCAGAGAAGCATCTCCTTTTTGTTTTCCTTTCCCACAATTGTCCACCGCATCTTGGAGGTCACAGGGTAAATGCTCAACCCATGTTGTCATGCGGCACTATCCTAAGTTCCTCCTGCTTTTCTTTCACATCCTCTCATTTGGCCGTCACTGTTCCTTCATCCAATGAAAACAAAACTTGCAGAATTAAACTGTCATGCTCAATGGCCATAATTACCAGTTTATTCAACATCTCTTTAAACATGTATTGCTAGGTCCATGCCCCACTGCTGGAACTGTGGGTTTTCCTGATCCACTGGAACACAGTTTCACACAAACAGGTAGAGAAGCAAGTGAACTGATATATCCTCACACAAACTATGAATAAAAATACTAAATTTACTAGTAAGTGAGTAAAGCTTTTTGTTCTGTGCCTTTTCACTTATAAAAAATAAACATTTCAAACAAACTCCTGGAGCGGTATAACATTATCTCAGAAAACATATGCTATAAATGTATCAGGGATTCATAATATAGAGTGACTATTTATGATGTAGATATATTTATTTAAATTGTTGTATATGTGAGCAACTCATTTTTCAAAGCTAATAATAGTGTTTTTCTTATAACAAGTATAAGACAGGCTCATGAGTACTTCTAGACTCCTCAGCAATTATAAATGTCATGTGTATTTTTAAATGGTATCTTTTTGTTGTCGTTTTGATTTTTTTCCAAGACAGGATTTTTCTGTGTAGCTCTGGATGTCCTGGAACTCACTCCACAGACCAGGCTAGCCTTGAACTCTAAGATCTGCCTGCCTTTGCATCCCTGAGTACTGGGATTAAAGGCATGTGCCATCACACCTTTAGGTATCATTAATTGAACAAAAACATACTAAATTCTACTTATGATAAATTAAGAACAATTTGAAGAGTAAGATTTTGTGCTTTTTAAAAAAATTTTTGAAAAGCAATCCAAGCCAGAAATAGTATGTTTAGTAAGCTGAAAAAAATATGTTTACTTCAAATGACAAGCATCATTTTTGAATATTAACACTAATGAAAATAATGTGAAAATAAAAAGAAAATAATGTGAATTAAAAAATTTTATAACTTCTTAAATTCTTTTAATAAATAACATTTAACAAAAAGAAGAAACTAAAAAATGAATAGGGGCTATGAAATATGGTGTGGCAGACAAATAGAGATGTTATTAAATATTAGAAATTTGATATGAAAAGTCTATGCACCTAAAGAAGTTCACCTTAAATATGAATCATCCAGTAACAAGACTAACTTTGTAGTAGTAAGACATTTTCATATTTTTTATATATTTACAATAAAATGGAATAGAAATTCACTCGTTCTATGCACACATTTGTATTGTGGAATACTTTAAGAGTTGTTTTAAAGTTTTTTCTAAATGGAGCATAACATTACATCAGTTATACTATCTAGATGCAGTTCTATTTGTATTAATATAAAGCCCTAAAAGAAAACTAAAAAGAATAAGTGGATGATGTAAAAAGTTTAATGGATATGTGTATTTGTATTGTGTGATATTTCACCACAATGTGATTCTCTCTGCTTATCCTGATAATCACACATACAGTAATGGGAGTTAAGACTAGTTTCTTGTTATTTCATTAAAGGATTTAAAGTGTGTATACTTAAATCATATAGAAGAGAAGTTCCTGGAAAAATGTGGATAGGATATATTTGGATAAGTGCATGTAGATGCTGAATCAACAAAGTGTTATTAATAAAGTTTCAAAAGACAGAAAAAAAAAAGAAGCAGAGCCTCAAAAAAATTAGAGTGTTGCCTAAAATACAGAACTGCCATTGATATGATAATTGAAAATACAACTGTAAATGTTATTATTGTATAAAAAAGCTTTCTGACTATGCAAAGAAAAATTTAGCTCAATTGTTAGTATATAGTATAATATGCATGAAATTAATACCAACTTTTTCATTTTCATTTTCAAATACTCAAATATTTATTTAATGAAATTTGAGAATACAGCCAAATATCTTGGAAACTTTTCTTCTTAATATTCTAAAGTTAGTATTTCCAACTGATAGAGTGTGGTTCTCTGTATGGACACAGTGTTTCACAAAGAATGACCAAAGCTTGTTGTGTACATGTATTTTCAGGGAGAACACACTGTGTTCTGTGTTTTCATACTAAGCACTGCTGAATGACCTTCAGAATTCTAAGTGAAGCCAACGGTCACAGAATCTTGATTCATTAATATTATACACACTTAAAGAAGGTTTGACATTGAGAAAACTTAGAAACTTTTGTGGTTTTCATTGTTGTTGTTTGTTTATTTATTTTGAGACAGGGTTTCTCTGTGTAGTACTGTCTGTCCTCGAACTGACTCTGTTGACCAGGCTAGCGTCAAACTCAGAGACCCACCTGCCTCTGCCTCACAAATGCTGAGATTAAAGGTAAACACTATCACTACGCAGCTGAGAGAAAACGAAGAATTTTTAAAAGTAGGAAAAACATAAAATTTACTTGTGCTTATTATTTATAGACAATTTTATGTGACGTAATAGGGCCGGACTCTTTCAGACTCCATTCGATCAGGATACTATTTAATTTTAGTCCTTAAGGAAATGAAATCCATATTTGACACTATTCCTAGTTCTTTTTACAGTATATTGTAGTCACCATAGGTAGGTAGTGAAAACAAACTTAATACGCTTACGATAAACTTGAGCTGTTCGACTAAAGACGACGGGCATGTGGGAGGTTGGGTAATGATGTCATGAAATCATTGATCTTTTATGTGTTTATCTAAACCACTTGTTTCCCTCCTAGGTTGTAATAAGCAAAGGTGTCCCTCACCAATTGTAAATTTAATTTAAGTGTAACCAGCAGAGACTTATGCTTTTCCAAGCAGGTTAATCCAGCATGCTAGAAAACACCACTGAAAGCTTTACTTTCTGATTCTAATCCGTGTTTGCAAAATAATGTCTATTAAAAAATAGCAAACCGGTTAGTCTTCCAAAGCAGAAATATTCTCTTTTTAGTATTTCTTATGTAGCAGCTATTGAGTACCCTCATGGTTATCTTTAACGATGATCCAATTACAGCTTTTAAAAAGTAAACTTTTTTTCTTATTACATAATTACCCAACTGATATTAGCATTTTAAAAAATACACATATTTTAAAAAGATAAGGTGATAAGATATTCATACTCCATAAAATTACATTCTGTTTTTACATGGAAATAGGATGTAAATGTGCAGTGTTTTCCTCTGAGGAATTCAGAAATGTGCTGTACATATTATTACATTCCCAAGTTTCACTTTCTTATATATAGCAACACATGAACAAACCTCTTTTAGTCAGTTATTCTACCCAGAAAATAAGGGTAACTGTACCCCAGATAGCAATGCTACCAAGTGCTTACATTGCTCTGTTTAACTCTGAACACTGAGGAAGCAGCACATCAACCACTTCCAGTGTTCCCAGGAACATTTTGCAAAATCATATTAATGCTAACAACCCAAGTCTTCTGGGCCATCGGTTAATCTAGGCACAGAGGTGTACAGACAATGCAAATTGTTAGTGGTTCTAAAACTTGCATAATATAAGTCAAGTAACTCAGTCTCTGGAGAAGCATCAAGCACCACATTCTATATGTTAAACAAAACCAGACACTGCTGTTTATGCATGTGCAAAGTCAGAAGCTTCTGTTGCCGTGCCTCTTTCATAGAGCTAGGCAGGCTAAGCATCTGCTGCTTTGGTCTCTCAGTAAACATCACAGGCTGTTATTCATTTAAATCCCCCTCCCCTTACACACACACATCCATCAAGTTGTTTTTACTGTATTTTTATTTGGGTTAAAACAGGAAGCGACAAAACACTCCCCCTAAAATGTAGAAACACTGTGACTAAGTGAAATGTAGGTTGTATTAGTGTACTCTAAATATATACACATATACAGTTTGAAGGTTTATAATATTTACATATTGGCTCCAGACTCTATCTATGAAACAAGCTTAGGCATAACTCTCTGGCTGGGCAGGAAGTGAAGTTTTAAAGTTTAATGATTCTTGAGAATGACATGAATGCCACATTTTACGAGGGGTGTGACAAAGATTCCTTTAGTCAGGTTCCTCAACCTCTACGACCAACTGTGGGTTGATGTGTAAAGTCGTTCTTCCACATGACACTACTCCAGACCTTTCTGTCACCCTATACAAACAGCCCTACCTCAATTTCTGATCATGCTGGATGTCTGATAGGGTAATTGCCCTTCTACCATTTTCCAGGTAGTGTCTGATCATGTTGGCCTTCTTTTTCTTTTCTTTTCTTTCTTTCTTTCTTTTTTCTTCCTGTCTTTTTCAGATTTATTTAGTTAGTTTATATATATGAGTGTTCTATCTGCATGTACATCTGCATGCCAGAAGAGGATCAGATCATATTATAGAGGGTAGTGAGCCACCATGTTGTTGCTGGGAATTGAACTCAGAACCTCTGGAAGAGCAGGCAGTGCTCTCAACCACTGAGCTATCACTGTAGCCTCCTATCTTCAATGAGACAGGTTAACTCCTGGCAACAACCAGCCTACCTCAAAGAGGATGAAGAGTATCAAAGAGCAAATAAGCCACTGAGCAATATGTCCTTGATTCTACCACAGACAGAATTCTTGCCTAAAATGGGCAAGCTTGGATGCAGGCAGAGTCGATAGCCAAACTCTGCCAAGACAAGGTAAGCAAGTCCTCAATAGTTCCTGCCTCACAAATATGTCTGTTAGATATATTGTGCCAGAAGGATGAGATGATGCTCCAACATTATAGAGAGTTTTGGGTGACTATTCAGGTAGCAACTGTCTCTGTCATCTTCTCATTTGGAAAGCCACTAACCTGCTCTCCCAGTACTCAGCTAATCAATTTTATTCCTTCTCAAGTCTCTGAAGGTCTAGAAGACCAGATAGTTTAGTTTTACAATAAAGCTTAGTTGTTTAGGGGTTAGGATGTTTTTAGGTCTAAATAGATGTTTTAAGATGATAATGATGAGATTTGATAGATATTGATTTACATTCAGAATGTTAGATGCACCAAGTTAAGAAAGATGTTTTCTTCAGGGCCACCAAATACAAATAGCCAAAACACTACAAATGTAACATTTATATAATTCTTGATTGTGTCAAAGTTCTTCCTTCTGTAGTAGTTTATTGTATATATGTGTAATAATATAAATGTATTTGTAAAAAGTAAAAAAAAGTAATAAAAATGACAAAAAATAATAAATGTCACATGCCAAGCACTGGGGAAGAAGACCACAGTTCTGCACCAGGTACTCACTGAAATAACTTCTATTGTCTTTTGCACAGTGTGTGTGTGTGTGTGTGTGTGTGTGTGTGTGTGTGTGTGTGTGTGTGTGATCATTGTATAGCTATTTTCCTTAAGGGGGTGGGGTATGGAATAAACCTTCCATCTTGAATGGGAACTGTTTTTCCAAGAAAATGTTTCATGTATAGCTTTGGCTGTCCTAGAATTTGCTCTGTCAAACAGACTGGCCTCAAACTCAGAGGAAATTCACTGGGATCTGCTTGCCTCTGACCCATAGTTCATGGATTAAAAGACTGTACCACTAGGAAGATGAAATAACATGTTGTTCCAAGAGAAGGTGAAATACTGCAGGGAAACTCATTAATATAGGAAGTAAAGAACTCAAATGGTTTTGAAAGTCTCTGAAACCTACCAGATTCCTTCTCCAAAACTGTATACACAGTAAAGAGTTATTATTGAGTAATTTGTAGGCGAGTCAAGATGCAAAGAGAAGTCCAAAGATCTGGACGAATCAGAAGTAGATCAAACTGCCTAGAAAGAAACTGAAGCACTATCCAAAGACCATGCATGGCCCGGACATAGGCCCCTTACACAGATGTAGCCTATGGGCAGCTTAGTCTTCATGTGGGTCCTCTAGTAGGAGAGCATGGCTGTCTCTGACATGGACTCTGTTGCCTGCTTCCTGATCACCACTCTCTGGTGGGGCTGCCTTGCCTGGCCTCAGTGCATGAGGATGTCCCCAGTCCATATGTACTTGAGTGGATTAGTGAGGGTAGTGCTTCCCTCTACTGATGAGTAGGGGGGCGGGAATCGAGGGAAGAGGGATGGAGGGTGTGGCAGAGAGGAAAGGAGGGAGGTGAAAAAGATTGGGATGTAAAGTGAAGAAAGAAAGAAAGAAAGAAAGAAAGAAAGAAAGAAAGAAAGAAAGAATGGCCAAGCTGCAGAGGAACAGCCTTAGATGAGCTGAGCTCCTGGAAAACATCCTTCCCAACCTGTTGAGTTGCCAAAAGGCCATGCAGTGTCCTCCGGGTTCCCAGCTTTTGTGAGGTGTCACCCATATTCGGTTGGGCTTTGGTGATGCAGCTGTCTTTGAGTGATTTTTACCTATATTTTTTTCAAATCACCCTGCTATTATTCATTGATTCACTAAGTTCAAATTTGGTGGTATTAATGCTTTCACCTGTAGTGGGTTACATATCTAAGTTGAGTAAATGTTGGTTCACATCTCTTCAAGAATGTCAATGTACAATTGTGGTTTTGCACACATTTCACCACAGGACATTTTGAGCTTCAGTGTCCACCCTGAGAAACAGTTGATTTGGGATGAATTCATTAAGAATGTCACATTTTTTTTTTACCTTAGTCAAGTTACCTCAATCTAGAATGCATTTGTATCCCATCACTCTATCTTTGCCAAGGTTTGTCTGGATAGTACATACACTTAAAAACATCAATTTCAATATTTATATGGTAGCTAAGCACTCTACCATGTAGCTACATGCCTAATTTTTATATTCTTAAGACAAGGGATCACTCTGTAGCTCAGGCTGTCTTTGAACTCACTGTGTAGTTCAAGCTTGCATCAAATGCAACAACCCTCATGCCTCAGCCTTCCTAACAGGCTTGTACCGATATGTAAGCAGCTAGATTAATTTAGCATTTGCATCTTTCATAGCTACATAGATGGCTGGATGAGCAGTTCAGACTGCTTACTGCTCTTCTTTTTTTTTTTTAAATAGTATTTATACATATTTATTTATTTATTATGTATAGAGTGCTCTGGCTGTACATACACCAGCATGCCAGAAGAGGGCATCAGAGCACATTATAGATGGCTGTGAGCCGCCATGTGGTTGCTGGGAAATGAACTCAGGACCTCTGGAGGAGCAGTCAGTGTCCTTAACCTCTGAGCCATCTCTCCAGCCCTTACTGTTCTTCTTGAGGACACAAGTTCAATTCCCAGGATCTATGTCTGGCAGTTCACAGCCACCTGTAACTTAAGTGCAAGAGATAGACGCCTTCCCAGACACCTATAGTCATATGCACACACACATGAGATAGAGAAATGTCTTTTGTGATTGGTTTTTTATCTAGTATTTTAGTTTTATCTAGTTATTTTAGTATTCTCTGGTGTAGGCTCAAAAATGGTAATTATTCCACAGATTATATTTTGGCTGCTTCTCTCATAACTTTGTGAATTATTGGTTACCATATGGTTCCATTAAACCACTTACCCTGTCTTTTCTTTAGTTTTACTAGCAGTCACATAAGGTTGGCAGTAATGGCAACTTTATAGAACTCAGAATAATAGTTTACATTCGCTCTGAAGAATAATAATGAATTAGAGGAGATGGATACAAAGCTTCATTGGATAAAGTAACAGCTATAATGTTATCTATACTATAAAAAAAATCATCTTTCTCAACTCATAGTGGTAGAAATACTCTTTTAAGCAGTTTTCAACTGGAAACCTATTCCAGTGTGTGTGAAATATATATTAGCTAAAGGTACCAGTAGTTATATTCAAATATGCTTTAGAACTTGATACACAACATCAAAATGTCTCTGAAGTTCATCAATAATGTGCCACTAAGAAAAACCAAATCATGCTGACATTTAAATGTATATGTACCAACTTTCAAACACATTACAAGTACCTCAAGGTGTGGCAGAGGCATTTCTAGTAAGTTTGTCATCCTTCAAAAAGGGATTACACTGATTGGTAGATGCCTGTGCTTGAATTTTAGGTATGAAGATAAATAAAGCTTAATTGAAAATTTTACTTTATCATTATCACCTCTAAGAAGAAGCCATCAGATTCTAAAATCATGCTTTCTATTTCAAAGAGTGTAATAATTTAGTCCAGATAATTCATTGACTCCAGAAATTTGTAGTAAAAGTAGGCTACTTGTTTTAAATTTTGATTGATGATATTTTAGATAATTTTGCATATTGAATAGGTTTTCTTAACTTTGTCTTATAGAAATTAACAACAGATATTAAATTCTATATTTTATTAAACAGGAAGATATTAATACCTCTTTCAAAGAGATAAGAAAACTATTTATTTTAAAATTATATATTGATGGAATTGACAGTCTTTGAATTGGCCCCTAGAAATCTAAGTGTACAAATTTAAAAGTTTTAAAAATATTTTAAAAAGTAAAGCTTCTCACTTAAATGTATAAACAATGTAGACAAAGTTTTTCAAATTTAATTTAACCACAGTAATTAATGTTTTAGAAATTGAAATAACATATTTTTATTTGAATATAAAATTGGTTTAATGATTAGAAAGTATGTTTTCATTTTTATTTGAAAAAATAAAGCAATGGTCATGTAAAGACCAATTATTATGACATAACTTGATAATATTATGTGTGAGTTCATTGCATTGGTGCCCTCTTTAAAACACAATTAGACTTCCATAGATAACATGATTAATGTCCACCAGGAGTTGACTTATCAAGTATTACAGACCCAAACTGCAGGAGCATTCACTCATACAATCATTCCCTTTAAAAATGCTGAAAGTTCTTTTCAGTGAATATTATCTCATTTTCTGTCTTGATAAAAAGCTAAAAATTTTAAATTAAAATAAAAATGCAGTAGTAGTATTATTTTATCATGAATAATTTGTTAGAGTGACATTTTTTGTTTGTTTTTTGAGGAGTTTTTTTGTTTTGTTTTGTTTTTTGTTTTTTGTTTTGTTTTTGTTTTGCGACAGAGTTTCTCCATGTAGCCTTGGCTGTCATAGACTCACTTTGGAAATCAGGCTGGTCTTGGACTCACAGCAATCCACCTGCCTCTAACTCTCTGGGTGCTGAGATTAAAAAAGCATGTGCTACCATGCCCCGGCATCAGGCATTATCAATGTTTTATATAACATCTTATTGGAATCCATATTTTTCTTTGATATTCTTTCATAATGTAAATTTGAGAAAGAATGGTATACCAGTAACTGATCTCATAAAAAGTAGTACTTCTAACTTAACAAATTATAATCAAATTTTACTATGAAACAATTCTCATTAATAAACCAACATCATACATTAAACACATTTCCTAGTCTTCCACATAGTGAAGGAGGAACTGAAAAGAGAAAAATTTCAAATCTCTCCAAAGGAACACAGCCAATATACTGCTAAAGAAAAGTGCTCATAGATTCTAAATCACACATGTAATAAAGCACTTTCATAACTAAAGCATTTTAATTTGTACAAAAGATTTATTTATTTATTATTATGTACACAGTGCTCTGCTTGCATGTACTCCTGCAAAATAAAAGAAGTCATTTTATGAGTGGATAATTAACTTTTCATCTGGACTTTATGCCCGGATACCCTCTAACTCTAGGAAATTACTCTTTAAGGTTCTAACCCATTGATTTTGCTAATAGCACCAGTATCTTCCTAGATTTATGTTGTAGTATTTTATGTAAATAGATGCAAACTAAATGTGTTATAACTACATCTGTGTATCAATACTCCTGTTTTTCTAAAAGAAATAATTAAAAATTATGAACATTAGAAAACGTATTAATACAATGAAAGAATGGAGTATATTTTATATTACAGGAAAAAAACACAGATTTAGATTTACTCTATACTCTGATATAAATATTGTCAAAAACTTAGTAAAAGCTGTGTAAACCATCTGATTCAGATAGCACCATATCCCAGGGAAGAATTAGATCCTTCTAAGAACATGTGTGGTTATTTGAGAGATCTTTTAGTAAACAAAGTTTATAGAGGTAAAAAGCAATTGCATCACTTTGGAGAGCTTGGAAAGAGGCAAGTTATCCAAACAATATCATGCTGAAGTTGTCTAGACGGGAAATAGCGAACTCAAGAGCTAAATGGCTGATCCTTCATTAAATGATAAATTCTCGGAGTACACAATTTATCTTTCAGAGTTTGCAATCATATGAATGTGTCTGGAAAGAGTTGGTGTAAAATATTTCTTGATTAACCAAATATCTAAGGAGTGAGGGTATTAAAAAATACTCTCTCACTGGGCCTGAGGAACGTATGCGTGGGTATCTAGCAGGTTATGTAAACATCACAGAATGAAGTGCAGTTTCTTGGAAAAAGACGAGTTACTCTTCAAAATGCATTTACAGCATTGAAATGACCCAGCTTATTTTGTTGCTTCTAAACACATTTAACAGATTCATATCCATGAGCCTTGGGTTTCAACTTTAATTGTGATTGCTACCTGTTGCCGTCACCAAAGCACAGATTCCCTATCTTGTTTAAAATGGTTATTAGTGATAAACGTTCTTGCATCTAAGTGTAGCTGATTGACTGCAGTAAAGATGCTTTAAATACAATGAGTTTTTACTCTGCCATAGGAGCATAGCCTCTCAACATCTGCCAGTCATCTCTTCAGGAGGGTGAATGTTACATGAAAACTTGTCAGAATTGCACTATCTCAGCTCTGAGTTATAATGTACATTTTACCATATGCACATCAGAACATAAGAAGCAGCCTTTTAAAATATTTGAAATAGATCTGATAAGCCATTTATCTTGAAGGTGCTATTATAAGTGAAGAACATTTGTTGAAACATCATTAAAATAAACTACCAGTTCAACCATGTTTCTATAAATAGGTTTTCTGTTTTAGTTTCTGTTCTCTATTTTTATAACAAAATACCAGTGGCTAAAGACTTTATGAAGAAAGTAATTGCATGCAGCTCACGCCTTTTAAAGGCCTCAACACACAGAGTTTGTGGCACCAGAGAGCCTTGAATGGTGCCATCGAGTGGCAGGATCAACAAGAGTGAATGTGCGATGGGAACTAAGAAAGATCCAGAGATTAACATGGGTCATACTTGAGGGCTAAGTAGGTCCATATAACTAGTGTAATCGTTTCTAACTACATCCTACTAAGGTTCATCTCCTAACAATTCTGCAGCCCGATGCCCTCACTATGCAGGGACTGTGCCTCCGGCCCAGAACTCTTTCAGGAAAGAAGCACATTCACATCACTACATCTTATGAGAGAGAATGCTATATAATTACCAGCCAGTGACACTCATTTCTTTTTTAAATTTAATTTAATTTACTTATTCAGATTACATCTCAACTGTTATCCCATCACTTGTATCCTCCCGTTCCTCCCTCCTTCCCTCCCTCTCATTTTCACCTTATTTCCTTCCCCTAGGTCTATGACCGAGGAGGACCTCCTCATCCACTATATGCTCATAGGCTATCAAGTCTCATCTTGGTAGCCTGCTTATTCTTTCTGAGTGCCACCAGGCTTCCCCACCAAGGGGAAGTGGTTAAATATGGGGCACCAGAGTTCATGTCAGAATCAATCCCCACTCTCCACATAACTATGGAGAATGTCCTGTCCATTGGGTAGATCAGACTAAGGGTTCAATGTTTACTGCCTGTATTGTCCTTGGTTAGTGCAGTAGTTTGAGCAGACGCCCCTGGGCCTGGATCCACCAGTCACAATGTTCTTCTTGTAGATTTCTAGGACACTCTGGATCCTTCTATTGCCCCATTCTCCTATATTTCTCTTAGCTAGAGTCCCAGTAGGATGTCCTCATTTCTCAGTCTACAAAGTGAAAAATACAGAAAAAATAAAATAAACAAGAACAAGCACAAAAGGCAATGAACACATATTACAACATCGAGGCCAACTGTTCCAAACAGGAGGTGTAGGATGTGAACATGCAACCACAAAGACAAAATAAGTGAACAAAGAAACAAAACAAGACAACCTAATGGCTAATAGCCATGGAACGAGGTAACTATCCTGTTTTCTTTCAGTCATTGCAGTAATGAAGCTTTCAAATTACATAACGTTTAAAGTCCCACTAAACACAAAGGATTATTTTATATTGCTCCTGAAAAGGAAAAACAAATTATTAATTTTGAAGGATTTAATCCAGTCCCTCTGTTAAGTCTGAAATATGCACTACACAACATGTATGGTATGAGATTTAATTGTAGAAAGGAAGAAAGGGAAAACGGAAGAGGGGCAGGGTGCCCAGGGGGAAGAGACAGAGGGAGAGAGAGAGAAGGTAGGAGAGTAAGAGGCAAAGTAAGAGAGAGGTGGGTGGTGGGTTTGTCTTTTTTATATCCTGGGCCCCTGATGCACATCTAGTGATGGGCTGTGATGATGTCAGAAGTTGCTAAGCAACCTAGAGGCAAGTATTCTAACACCCACTTTGTCGTTTATGAGCTGCTTTAATGAGGAAACGTCTTTGACCATTGTGATTGTGATCACTGCTTCTTCTATGTTTTTCCTACTATGACCTATTCATCATTCAAGTATTTTTTAAACTTGCAATGAGCTGACTGAGCATCTGCTGCCAAGTAAATATTTTTTATGATTTATTTTATTTTCTACATTACTTGTATATATGTATATCTGTGAGGAATAGGGTAACAGATCTTCTGAGGGTGGAGTTACATGGAGAGTTGCCTGATGACAGTGCTTGGAACGGGACTCAGGTAGGCATTCCTAACTGTTGATCTGGCCCCTATTTTACATAAATTTCAAAAGTCTCTTACATAACAAAATTTAAGTTTGGGGCAGCTTACTTTCTTCCTTTCCTTGTTGACTTCCCTTCTTGTTCTTCTTGGCATTTTGTGTCTTTCTTTTTTTTTTTTTTTAGTTTTGAAATTATGATTTAATTACAACATTTCTCATTACCTTTCCTCCTTTGAAATACTCCCATATGTTCTTCCCTATTCTCTTTAAATTCACAAGGTCTCTTTTTTTATTATCGTTATTGCATATATATAGTGCATAAATAGCTAGAGATATGCTATTGATGAAAATACATATGAGCTCCTTGTCAGATTATATTTTGGCAGTCATGTTGGTGAAAAATTTTTGGTGTAGATTCTGATATTACTAGGACACAAAAATCTCATGGCAAACTACTTAGGGAAATGGGAAAGTGGAAGTTCCTTAAGGATAGGGACAGAGGGAGATATAGAGAAAGAAAGGGGAGCATATTTAGGGAGAGCTAAATACAGAAGGACAGAGGTGGGTAAAATAATAGTGATGATGATGATGATGATGGTGATGATGATGATGATATCTGATACAGCCATAGGAACACTATTATTAACTATTTACCAAAAAAACAAACCAAAACAAAACTCTACAATATAGCAACCCAGTGTATAAACATACATATATAGCTTAATATTTTTTCTTGCTTGTCTTCTTTTATGGTGAATTAGGAAATAATGAATAACTATTTCTGAAGAATTTAGAAAAATAGCACAATAAAGGGGGTTTTGCAAAGGACTAGAGTAATTTATCCAAACTCTTTGAGAAAATGAATTTTCCTTACTAGAGTGAATAACTGAGACAAAGGAAAAAAATCAAACAACCTAAGGAGCACAGGAGGAAGTGTGGTGGCGTTAGCTGCATGCCACCAACTTCAGCTGGTACTGACCTGTCATACCCTCTGTGGTAAAAATCCTTTCTCGCTTTGTCTTGGATGATGATCAGAGAAAAGAGTCAGGAGGAAGTGAAACGGTGTTCTTGATTTCAGTTCTGTCTCTGGGCTACCCTCCACACTGCACGTTATCTCCTAAGTGTTACCTTACCCAGCTACTTCTTCATGTGACAGTACAGTTGACATACAGGATTTCATTCACAGAAATTACTGCTAAGTATACAGTAGAATAAAACTCCTCTAATTTTTTGTAATGTCACAAAATGAAAGTAAATTAATTGTTGGATGTTTCACAATAAGAAAGTTGCATGCATGTGGACAATAAGCATCATGTCCCTGTACAGGAGTTTCCTTGACATTCTGTCCCTCTACTGCTACAGGAAAAATTTAAACAAAACCTTGCCTTAGAACAGGGAGTGGTAACACATGCCTTTCGATTGCATCATTCGGTAGGTAAAGGGAGGAACTGTGGGAACGCAAGTACAACGTAGGAACATAATGAAATTTAGTTTGAAAATCCAATCAAAGCAAAATGAATAAATAAACAATAACAACTACCATTTAGGACAGGTATTGAATTTGAAAAACAATATTCTAATACATTTTTATTAACATACATTCAGATGCATAAACAAAACTTGATAAAAAAAATAACTACAGACTTTACTTACAACACTTGAAGAAGAGAGATCACATAACAAATGTTTGAAGAGTGGATTAGAACTATTCTCAATTTTCAAAGTCCTCAAAATAGCAGGAGCTATTTAAAAGGTGAAAAAATCAAATCATATCTCTAAATAGATATGTGACAGCTACTGCCCAGCACCCTCCGTGACTCATCATGTCTAAGTACAAAAGCTAGCTTGAGAGTTTACATAGTCAAACACTGGTGACCAAAAGACCAAAGTAACACAAAATGTTAAAAAAAAAACATAAAGCAAACTCTATCCAAGGTGTTTTTGGAAACATAACTTAGCCACACTTTATTTAATAAATATTTTATATAAGTTTGATGAATGAATTTTTAAAATGAGTGAACAAAAGAACTGAAATGTAAATATTTATGTGAGAATCCTTGGCTTATCTTCAAGATTTTTACAAATAAATGAAGTCTGTAAGTGATACACATTATTTTGTGCATTCTATGTTATTTGAAAATTAAGTCACATTAAAATATGATAAGTAACTGAAAAGATGCATATTTAATCTAAAATATTTCAAAACGATTTTAAATCATGGATATGATGAAAATATAAAATAAATTGAAACCACTAGAATGTACTGTTGAACACACATTTCTGACTACATTTTGTTCAAAGTGTCAAAAATATATTAATTATGATGATGAAAAATAATACAAACAAAATAAAACTGAAACCATAGATTTTTGAAAGCCATCTTTTGTTAGTTTATAATTAATTATGAGTGTATAATTTTGTTTGAAATAAAATACACACATTGTATTCTGCTCTATTATCATTTAAGCTAGGTCTTTTCCTCCTTCTCCTCCTCTTTCTCTTCTTCCTCCTTCTCCTTTTCTTCTTCTTCTTCTTCTTCTTCTTCTTCTTCTTCTTCTTCTTCTTCTTCTTCTTCCTCTTCCTCTTCCTCTTCTTCTTCTTCTTTTTGTTTGACAGATAAAACAATTGTAACTTTTCATATTATTTTTCCCATATTTTTGCATTAATAATTAGGTGAAACCATATGAAAATAAAAAAAATGCAAGTCTGAAGCTTATTTTCACAGAATCTGATTGCTTTATTTTTATTAGAATTATTTAGTTAGATAAAATCTTACTAGAAATCATGGTATAGCATAATCTGTTTTTACTTGATGACTCTGAAATGGGCCCATTATATTTTGTAAGATTTTTACAAGCAACTTTGACAAGAAAGCTCACTGTAATGGAAAATAATGCATAATGCTCTTATGATCTTACTTATACTCTGGAGTTATAAAGAGGATGTAAATATGAAGAAAATAACTAAAAATGCTGGTGAAATCAGTTCTGTGAGTTTTCTAAGTGTCTAAAAGTCTGATATACTAAGATGCATATACTTTGCTTTATTATTTATATCATAAACCTTGAAATTTTTTTCATGGCTACTATCTTTTTGTCATTTAATCAACTGTTCCCTCTAAGACACTGCTTTGCGAACTGAATCTAGGAAGAGTACAGATAACGATGCGGAATCACATTGTAAAGGTTGGGAAAGTGGCTGAAAACGCTTTTACAAAGCATAAATAAAAACACATCATCAGCCAGCAGTGCCTTTGACTCACTCACAAGCAGTGCCTCAGATATCAAGAAGCATTCCCACTGGGACCCAGGAATGCTTGGACCACAGTCAGAAGGACGTCTGAGTACAGTACAGAAAGAAGCAGTCCCTGATTCTACTTTTCATCAATAGGAAAATAGGCTTACTTTTAAAAAATCATGACACGCAAAGCTTCATAAGAACAAAGAGGAGTGAAGGGAGAGAGCTGTATTCAGGAAGTAAATTGATTAAAATAAACGTAAAAACAAATAACAGAAAAGTAAACGTGCTGTGCACTGTGGCCTCTCTTTTCTCTCTGCCTGCCCCAGTGGACCACAAAGGTCTTCTACTCTAACTTTTCTTTCCCCAGCTCATTCCGTTATCCCAACCTACAACATCATTATGCATACCTAGGGAATACACCAACTGAGCAAGCCAGAGAAAGAGGTCTATGGAAAATTTCCTACCAGGCATTAAACAGTCACGGTACTCTCCTAAAGTCCAGTGAGCAAGCAGAAATCAAGGGGGAAAACACACTGGCAAGAAAAGCCATATATCACCAGCCAGACCTATAATTATCCAAGCCAAGATGCCTAGAAGTCACAGTAAAAACAAAATCAAGGGTAGCCAGAACAATATGTCTCCACCAAATTCCAACAACCCTACCAGAGCAGGCACTGAATATTCCAACACAGCTTAACACTCTCAAAAAAGAAAAACAAAAAAAAGATTGTTTATGAAGATTATAGACGCCCTTAAGGAAATCCAAGAAAACACAACAAACAGTACAAGAAAATGAATAAAACTATTTAAGATCTGAAGATGGAAACAGAATCAATGAAGAAAACCCAAACTGAGGGAATTATGGAAGTGAAAAATTTGGGAATTTTAGTAAGAACTGGAAAGGCAAGATTTACCAAGAGAATATAAGAGATAAAAGAAAGAATGTCAGGTATTGGCGATATGATAGAAAAAATAGATAAATCAGTTAAAAAGGATGTGATATCAAAAAATTTCTTCACACAAAACATCCAGGAAATATGGAATAATATAAGTAATTAAATCTAAAAATAATAAAAATAGTGGAAGGAGAAGACATTCAGTTCAAAGGCACAGGCAATATTTTCAATAAATTCATAAAAGAAAACTTTCCTACCCAAAAGAAAGAAATGCCTATACTAATCAACACATTAAATATAAAGAAAAAAATATTGAAATCTGAAATGGAAAAGACCAGGTAAGATGAAGCAGACCAATTGGAATTACACCTGAATTCTCAGTGGGGATTCTAAAACCTAGAAAGTCTTAAAGACATGTGATGTAGAATTTAAAACCAGAGATGCCAACCCAGACTACTTACTATACCCCACAAAACTTTCAATTACCATAGATGTAGAAAATAACACTTCATGATAAAACTAAAAATATGCATTATTTAACTACAAATCCAGCCTTCAAAAGGTTCTCAAAGGAAAATTTCAAAATAAACAAGCTAACTACAACCTTGAAAATGCAAGAAAGGGAGGAGGTCCCCCTCAGTCACACACATAGGGGAGGTGAGTAGGGTGGGGGGAGGGAAGCAGAGGGGGGGGAGGAGGGAGGAATGGGAGGATACAAGGGATGGGCTAACAATTAAGATATAATATGAATAAATTAATAAAAAAATTAAAAAATTTAAAAAAAATTTAAAGAAAATGCAGGAAAGAAATAATCCCAGACCACAAAAATCAAATGAAGGGGGACACACACACACACACACACACACACACACACACACACACACACCATCATCACTATCACCATGAACACTATCACCACCAACATAATAACAGAAATCAACAATTATTGGTTATTAACATTTCTCAATATCAATAGTCTCAATTTCCTAAAAAAAGACACTGACTAGAAGAATGGATGAGAAAACATGACCAATGCTTTTTCACCCTCCAAGGAATATGTAAACTGAACAAATTAAAAATAAAATCATAATAATAAAAATAAAGGAAATAGAGAAAAAGGAAACAAAAAAGCAATAAAACAGAAACAAACAGAGTACAAAAAAATGAAATAAGAATTAGTTTTTGAGAAAATCAAAAAGATTGACAAACCATTATCCAAATTAAATAAAATGTGAATAAAAATATCCAAATTAACCAAATTTGAGATAAAAGGGGGAACATAATAACAGATATCATGAAATCCAAGGAATCATACAGGTATATATTAAAAGCCTGTAATCATTCAAATTTAAAAATCTAAGAAAAATGGATAATTTTATTGTTAAATCCCACTTGCCAAAGTTAAATTAAGATCAAAGAAGCATTTGAAATATACCTACAACCCTAGTGAAATAGAAGCAGTCATAAAAATTATCCAAACCAAGCCAAAACCCAAAACAAAACAAAACAAAAACAAACAAACAAGAAAAACTAGGGCCAGATAACTTTAGAATATAATTCTACCAGCCTTTCAAAGCACAGTTAACCCCAGAACTCCTCAAACATTTCCAATAAATAGAAACAGAAGCAACAGTTACCAATTCTTTTTACAAGGCTACAGTTACTCTGGTAAGAAAAGCTCACAAAGACACAATAAAGATAGAAAACTAGAGACCAATTTCTCTTATAAACATAGATCAAAGGACACCATCATTCAGACAAAGCAGCAGCCCACAGGATGGGGCAAGATTTTTACCAACTATAATCTGGTAGATGGCTAATATCAAATACATATACATATACATATACATGTATATATAATGAACATGATATAAAAACAAATAATCTAATTTAAAATTGAGTGTGGATCTAAACAATTTTCTCAATAGAGAACACTAAAAGAAATGTTTAACACCATTAGCCATCAGGGTAATCTTTGAGAGTCCATATTAGACTTGTGAGAATTGCTGAGATAAATAATACAAGTGATCTTCGCTTTGCAGAAGCTTTTTAGTTTCGTGAGGTCCCATGTCTTAATCGTTAATCTTAGTGCCTGGCTATTGGTATTCTGTTTTGAAAGTTGTCTCCTGTGCCAGTGTAGTCAAGATTGTTCCCCACTTTATCTTCTATCAGGTTCAATGTATCTGTTTTTTTTTTTTTTCCCCTTTTAAATTAATCAATGTATTTATTCACTTTAAATCCTGGTCATAGCCTCATCCCTCCTTACCTTGCAGCCTCATCCCTCCCTATTCCCCTCCCCTATTTCTCAGAAAAAGGGAACCCCTTCCCACCCACCCCAGTTCATGAAGTCACAAGAGGAGAGGGAGCTTGTCCTCTTCTGCTGTGTCCTGGCAAGGCAGTCTCTAAAAGGGGAAGTAATTTAAAAGCTGACTAGAGAGTACATGTCAGAGACAGGCCCTGCTCCCCTTACACGAACCACATGAAGCCTGAGCTGCCCATCAGCTCCATCTTTGTAGTGGGCCTAGGTCTAGTCCCTGTAAGATCCTTGTTTGGCGCTTCAGTCTCAGCAGGCTCCTCTGGGTCCTGTTTAGTTGGCTCTGTTGGTCTTCTTGTGAAGCTCCTGTCAAATCAAAGTCCTTTTCTACTTCCTCACACTTTCCCACAAGACTCTCTATGCATTGTCCAATGTTTCACTGTGAGTCTCACCATCTGTTTTGAGGTGCTGCTGGGTGGAGCCCCCTCAGAGGACAACTCTGCTAGGTTTCCACCTACAAGTATAGCAGAGTTTCATTAATAGCGTCAGGGGTTGGCACTCCCCCATCGGGGTGGGTCTTGGGTTGTAGCAGACATTGGTTGAACAGTCCTTCAAACTCTGCTCTGTCTTTATCCCTGTGCATCTTACAGGCAGGGTAAATTTTGGGTCAAATTTTTGAGAGTGAGTTGGTGTTTCCCTCCCTCTACTAGGAGACTTGTTTACTTAGAGGGTGTCCTCTTCAGTCTTTATGACCTTGGATACTAGGAGTCTCAGCTAGAGTCCCCTCCATATCCTCCCAGGACCCTACCCTGACTTTGGTCTCTAGCTTGTCATAGAGATGCTCCAGCTCACCATTTCTCTTCTCTCTAGCAGCCTTCTTTCTGTCCCCACTCTCTCCAGGTCTGATAAACACCCTCATATCCCTCTGTGCTCCCTCTCCTACCTTGTTTCCTCTTTTCAGCCACTACCTGTGCTGTTCTGAGTGAGATTTAATCATCCTTCCATGGATCCTCTTTGTTGCTTATCTTCTTTGGGTCTGTTTTCTGTAGTATGTTTATCCTGTATTGTATGGCTAAAATCCACTTATAAGTTAGTACACTACCATGTTGTCTTCCTGGATCTGAGACTCCAATAGCTCAGGTTCTAAGATCAATAATTAATAAATGGAACCTCTTGAAACAGAAAACCTTCTGTAGGGCAAAGGACACTGTCAATAGAACAAAACAACAGTCTACAGATTGGGAAAATATCTTCACCAGTTCTACATCTGACAAAGGGTTAATATTCTAAATATACAAAGAATTCAAAACATTGAACACCAACAAACAAAATAACCCAACTTTGAAAAATGGAGCACAAAGCTAAACAGATAATTTGCGACCGAAATCTGTCAAATGGCTGAGAACTATAAAAAAAGAAAACTCTTAAGAAATGTTCAATTTCCTTTGTCATCAAAATGACTGTGAGATTCCATCTTACACCCATCAGAATAGCTAAGATCAAAAACTCAAGTGACAGCACATGCTGGCGAGGATGTGGAGAATGGGAAACCTTCCCCGATTAATGGTGGGAGTACAAACTTATACAACCACTTTGGAAATTAATCTGATGCTTTCTCAGAAAATTGGGAATGGCTCTCCCTCAAGACACAGCTGTACAACTCCTGGGCATATACCCTAAGATGCTCCACGATACAACAAGGACACTTGCTCAATTATGTTCATAGAAGCTTTTTTCATAATAGTCAGAATCTGAAAACAACCTAGATGTCCCTCAATGGAAGAATGGATAAAGATACCATGGTATATTTATACAGTGGAATACTACACAGCTATTTAAAACAAGGAAACCTTGGTATTTGCAGGAAACTGCAGGGAATTTGAAAGGATCATCTTGGGTGTCTCTGGTTTCATGTTGAGGTCTTTGATCCACCTAGAGTTGAGTTTTGCACAGGGTGCATTCTTCTCCATACCAACATCCAATAGTACAGCACTATTTGTTGAAGAAGATTCCCTTTTCCTATTGTAGATTTTTCACTTCATTATTTTATTTTATTTTATTTTTATTAATTTATTCTTGTTACATTTCAATGGTTATCCCATCCCTTGTATCCTCCCATTCTTCCCTCCCTCCCATTTTCCCCTTATTCCCCTCCCCTATGACAGTTCCTGAGGGGGATTACCTCCCCCTGTATATGCTCATAGGGTATCAAGTCTCTTCTTGGTAACCTGCTGTCCTTCCTCTGAGTGCCACCAGGTCTCCCTCTCCAGGGGACATGGTCAAATGTGAGGCACCAGAGTATGTGAGAAAGTCATATCCCACTCTCCACTCAAGTGTGGAGACTGTTCTGACCATTGGCTAGATCTGGGTAGGGGTTTAAAGTTTACCACCTGTATTGTTCTTGGCTGGTGTCTTAGTTTGAGCGGGACTCCTGGGCCCAAATCTGCCTATCATTTTTTAAAAATTCACTTATTTATTTATTCACTTTACATGCTAATCATAGACCCTTCTTTGCTCTCTTCCTGGTCCCACCCTCCCTCTCTCTTTCACTACCCTTCAGAAAAGGGGAGCCCCATCACCGCCAACCCACCCAAGCACATTAAGTAGCATCAAGACCAAGCACATCCTCTTCCCCTGTGACCTGTCAAGGCAGCTCTGACATGGGAAAGTGATAAAAAGCAGGTGTGTAGATGTACATCTGAGTCTTCGACTGGATTCCACTGATCAACCTGTCTGCTTTTATGTCAGTACCATCATGACGTTTTTACTACTATTGCTCTGTACCACAGCTTGAAATCAGGGATAGTGGTACCTCCAGAAGTTTCTTTTTATTGAACTTTTAAAGCTATTATTTAACTTTGTGAAGCTTTTTGTTCTGTTTAATAAAAGAGTAAGCAAAGCCCTTTGTTCAGGTAGATTCATGGACAGATTCCCAAGAAACACTTCAGTTAGGCAAATATTCAGACTCACACACCAGGAAGACAGAGGATGCAAAGGGAGAATAAACAGAGAATCCAAATGTGGGCTCAGTGTTCATTGAGATGCCAAAGGGAAGTGCTTTGATTTCTTTCCTTAATGTGACATCAACACACTATTGGTGACTTTGAGTTAATCACTAATTCATCAAATCTACGAAATAATTATGATGTTTAGCACTTCAGTGGACAGTTTTTGTTAATCATTAATTACAGAGAGTGCCATGAGATGGAGGCTAAAAGTGAAATGTCGACTCTGTGATGACACAACGTATGTAGGTTCTGAACATTTACAAATTATTTCTTGGATAATTTAGCCAAGAGTATTTCAGAGTGTACCTGATTACACGATAATATCATATACTCATCTGGCAAAGATGTGAGGCAATTGGATCACTCTCCCATTTCTGCTGAGATTCCAAACTTGTATAAATACTGTGGAAATCAGTATGATGATTCCTCAAAAAAAATAATGGGAATCAATCTATCTCAAGATCCAGCTATACTACTTTTGGAAATATATCAAATAAATACTGCATCCTACCATAGGGACAGTTGCTCAACAATATTCATTGCTCCTTTATTCATATTATCCAGAAATTGGAAACCACCTAGATGTCCCTCAGCAGGATAATGGATACAGAAAATATGGTAGGTTTGCACAATAGAGTATTGTTTGGCTCTTAACAGTAAATGAAATTATGAAAAATTCAGGCAAATTAATGGTACTAGAAAAGGTCATCCTGAGTGAGGTAACCCAGACCTAAAAAGATAAATATGGTATGCATTCATTTATACTTGTATATTAACCCTTAAGTAAATGATAATCAAGCTATATTTTATAGGCCTAGGGAGGATAGACTTAGAAGAATGGACTAATTTCCCTGGAAGGGGGAAATAGAGTAGATTTTTATGGATGGGCTGGAGCTCAGGGAGGAGAAAATGGGAGAATCACTTGGTAAATGAGAGGAAAGATGGGATTGAGAGAGTGAATGAAAGGAAAGACATCTAGAATTGAAGTGCATTTGAAGGGTGGTATGAAAGCCTAGTACAATGGGAACTCCCTGTAATATATGAAGACAATCTTAAAGAAGTCTCCAAAAAATGAGAGAGACCAAATCCTGAACTGACCATCTCCTGTTATCAAATAAAGCTTCCTGTACCAGGACTGGGTTTTATCCAATTGAGTTTTAGCAGAAAGGGTCCCATGGAAGTCCTGAAACAAGCCAAGACAATAGGTTTCTTTCCATAAACTGACATCAAAGCCCCATTGCTGAAGACAGCAAAATGCATTGGACATGGAGTAGTTAAGCTAGTGCCTCCCCAGAACTTTTACCCCCATGCTCTAATGTCTTTGACATGGAAAGGCACTCTGCAGGTTACCAAAAAAATTTAAACAGCAACCTAACTACAAATCCTTTGTTCTATAATATAATATGCCTTCAAAATATGCTTACACATCGGTGGCACAAATCTTGTAGGACTAACCAACTGATGTCTGACTGGACCCAAGGCCGATTGAGGGAGATGAAATTCATAGTTGACATGACTTGAGTAATCAAGAGCCATAGACTAGATAGCCCAGAGGCCTAGGGTAAAATCAAATACTAATGGTTTTAAAAAACAAACAAACAAACAAACAAACAAACTATTGCAGTACTCCCAAATGATTTTCTGTTATATTCATAGATTGGTGCCTTATTTAGCCACTATCTGAGGAGCTTCTTCTTGAAGCAGATGGGAATAAATACAAAGACCCACAAGCAAAACTGGAAATGTGATAGACCTTGGAACACACTGCTCTAATTGGAAGGTCTCCATCAGAGCTCAGGGAGCCCTATAGAAAAGGAAGTAGAAGGAGTGGGGTACACAGAGGGGACCAGGTGACACCAAGAGAACAACATTCTTTAAAACAACTGAGAAAAGCTAATATGAAATCATATGACTGAAGCAGTGATCACAGAACCTACACAGATCTACACCAGATCCTCTGTATATATGCTATAGTGTTATATTTAGAACTTTTATGGGACTCCTAAATGTATGAATGAGCAAATGCCTGATTCTTGTCCCTTCTCTTTGGGATCTTTTTTCCCCCTTTGGCTTGGCTTTTCTAACTTTGATATGATGTGTTTTATATTATCTTATGATATGTTATATCTTTGTTATGTCTATAGCTTTCAGAAGTCTGTTCTTTTCTAACAAGAAACAGGGAATGTGTAGATCTAGATAGGAGAGGAGGTGGGAGCAAGTGGAAGGTGTAGTGGGAGAGGGAACTATATTTTATTTATATATATGAGAAAAGAACATGTATTCAGTAAAAGAGGCAAATTAAAAATCATTAATGTTCAAATTATGTTTTCTTGCTTATACATTTATTCAGTCTAGAAGATACAGTTATAGAGAGAAAAGAATGAGTCTGGAGTGGGAGGATTAAATAGGAAAGGGAAAAGATAAATGGTGTAAGGGAGAAAAAAATGAGAGGTACAACTAACACTAAGGACCAGTTGAAAGGTGCTATGGAGCCTTGCTCCTGTAGAAACTTTTATGTATGAAAGATGTGTAAATGGATTCACAAATAATAGAGGTGATGCCCCAAGAAGTTCTCTTTTGCCACCAAGTGAAACCTCGCATACCAAAAAAGGTTATAGCTATTTGAGTCATTGACCAAAGGGGCTCCATGGAAACCCACAAACAACTCAGGTTATTGACAAGGCTATTGGTTGTCCTATTGATGAAGACAACCCTGAAATATCACATGGAGGAATTAAGCTGGTGCTTAACTATAGAGCCTTTAGAATACTGTGGAATTACTAGAAATTACTCTGCAAGCTACTAGGGGAGAAAGGTAACCACCAAGCCAGCTGAAAACTGTGAGGTCTACAGAAGTGGTGTCTTGCCTGCAGAGGACAACATTCACAGCATTCCTACCAATCCTCTGGCTTTGTCTTTCTTTCTTCCTCCTCCTCTACAATGTTCAATGAGCCTAGTTAGGTGACAAATGCCTCATTTAGTGTTGAGCATCTACACTCTTTTTCTCAGCACTCCACAGGTTAACATTTACCCATTACTGATGGTCCTCTGACCATGGTTTAAGACAGCCCAGGTCTACAGGTATAAATGAAAATGTTTAAAAGGAAACTTGACAACATAATCATTTAACAAAATTGCAGTATCAGACTCTACCCTAGGCTTATGGGTTTAAAATATCCTCAGCTATTGGTATTTGAATGGAGATATAAAACCAGTCATGAAAGTCCCTCTTGTTGGAGCAGACTTCAAATTCAATCAGTTAGCGGTTAGTTACCCCATTATCAGTCATGCCACTGTTGCACTAACTGGTTTGGAAGGTCAGTACAGTGGCATACAGGACTTATTACAGAGTAAGAATATTAAGCTTTTTCCACCTAGAAGTCTACTCAGCACTGTGAAATCAGGTGACCAGGAAAGACATTTCCTGATTAATTTTCTATTGATATCTCTCTGTCCTGCACCTAAATCATGTGGTAGCTTTGGCAGCAGGGGCTTACTATATAATATGCTTTAAAATTATTAGTAAATTTTACTATAAAAAGCTTAAAAATCCACTAATCTGATGGTTATTTTATAAATATTTAAGAATGTAAACAAAGGTATTAGTTGACATTGTACCAGTCTGCTTACCAGAAAAATATGAGAACTTCCTTGATTCTTGGTAACATCCTGAATTTTGTACATTGTACTAAATTTATTTTTCAGTTAGACTTCTTTTTCCATACATAAACTTAATTCTGAAGATAGAATATTTTAAAATGGAAATATTTTTCAAGGGAATAGCAAAAAATGTGATGTTAAGCTTTTTAAAAAAGGGAATAAAATTGAACGTATTTCTTTCTTAAAAACAAAACAAAACTAAACAAAACAGAAACTGTTATCTTGTTTGGTTGGCTACCCTTCCAATTTTGTTCAATTGTCCCTTAAGCTACAATTTTCCTTTCTAAAAACCAAAGTGAGTAGATCTTAGTTAAGCTTATGTTTAAAGAGCTACCATGTATTTTTTTTCCCAACAGTAGCAGGATGGGAAAGGAGAACGGAAAATGATATGACACAAAAGAGCAATCTGATAAGTCTCTTTGAGAATTAAATTTTCAATATTTCACCTTCCCCAAGTAGATAATAAGAAAAAAGGTAAGTTCATCTCTGCCAGGATGAAGATGACTTTTTATGACACAATAAAATAAAATATAAACAGTACTCAATGAATTGTTGACAGCTAAAAGTTGCAAATGTCTCCAGTTTCCCCTAGCACATAAGGTTTCTTGTGATTCCAATTTGCTCTGGAGGGATTTGTGATGAAAGAGATATTCTGGGTGCTAAAAATTCATTCTGTGGCCATGGTCACCTACCTTTTCCATGTGCATAGAACACACAGCATAAAATTACTGTGGGAGAATGACTGTAAAATGTATAGGGGAAGGATCTAGGTATGTCATTTGCTTAAAGCTTTACTGTGTTGTTGCTTTTATTTTGTTTTGCTTGCTTGGTTTATTTTTCTTCTTGTTCTGGGTTTTCCTAGGAAGCAAACTACTGTTTTGACTAGGGAAATTACTACAGCAAGAAAAACACACAAAAGAGCAAATACTTGTATAGTATAATTCCCTTTATGATCAATGAAAGATTTTTAGTTTTTTACCAGATTGTTAAATGCTGATTTATCTTAGCTCCCTAATGTCTTTACACTAACACTGAGCAGAGATCATGGATAACCCTTAACCCTTAGGATTTAAAATGAGAGAGACAGATGGAGAAAGAGAGAGAGAGAGAGAGAGAGAGAGAGAGAGAGAGAGAGAGAGAGAGAGGCAGAAGAAAAATGAAATGATGACTAGAAAAGAATGTTTATGGTTAAAATTTGATCCACAGTTCAACGAAGTTGGAGATCAAAGTCTTCAATAATTCTTTCGTGTTGGAAATGCCTAGAGGCTATTTGACTGAACTTAACTTTGATGTACTATGCTAACTCAAAAGCGTTGTTCTCCTTTTCTTCTACTAAAATAATCAATACCATAATCCCAAGGTACATATATTCCAAGAGCTCAAGTCTTCTCTACAGTTTAAAAAATAATTATGAATAAATTTCTTTAAAAAACCCAAAAAATCAAATAGAACTTGAATGTGTATTCACCCTTCTAGTTAGGTACAATAAGCAAGCCCAAGTATGACTTGATAAATGAGCAGTTTCAGGAATGCAGAATTTGACACACTTGGAAATGCTGTGACAAAGATTATCATAGGAAAATAGCCCCTCGGTGTCATAATGAATCACAAAAAGTGCAGTCTGAATGCAATGGTTTTTACTAATTTTGCTCCATGTTAAAAATAAACAATCAATACACAGTTACAAATTCTATGCTTATCTTTAGAAAAAGAGGCTCTTTTTTTTTTTTTTTACATTGTAACATTTAAAAAATCTTATGCTTTCTCCTGTATAATATCTTTAGGCTTTCAAGAAAACCAACTTTGATCCTGTTCTTATACTACACAGACCAACTTATTTTCATAGATGTCCTTCTGATAGATGTTATGATCTAGGTTGTATTTGCTTTTATTCCATCTAATACATATACAAACACATGTACACATGTGTATATTATAGATATGAAATCTCATCATAGACACATATATGTGTTTACATTTGACATGTATGTATATAATTAATACAAAGTAAGTGCAAGTGTTCTGAAGCTCTCTGTCATGCTGTGGTGCAGACCAGGACCGTGCTCAGTTTGCCCTTGGTATTATATAATGGTGGTAATATAAAGTATATTGGTGGGAACGAGGAAGGATAGGTTTTTAAACTAAATTACTAACCCAATAATGACCTTTGGTACATGTTTCTAGGCACAATTCTCAAGAGTTTTCCCATAAAGAATATTTTAGCATTGCTGAAAAAAAATTAGTGACTTTTAACTTACTAATTTAAGCAATTTTATATGTATTTTCCTTTTTCTAGTTTTTATTATCTCAATGAAGTTATAATGGTTTTTTTTTTATCCAAGTCTCTAAATGTTGTACTGAAGGTGGGTTAATCAATACATGACAGACCAAGACATCTCCTATAGCCCTGTGGATCAAAGATCTTACCCGTGCTGACTTTCCAGAAGCCAGATGCTTTAGGGAATAGCTTTATGAAATTAATAGATAGTATCAATGAGAATGGAGAGAGAGAGAGAGAGACAGACAGACAGACAGAGACAGACAGAGAAAGAGAGGATGAGTGAGAGATAGAGGAAAAGAGGAAGAAATGAAGAAAAGGAAGAAAGAGGAGAGAAAGAGAGGGAGGAAGAAAAAGGAATGAAGAGAGGGAGGAAGGAAAAAAGGAAGGAAGAGAGGAAAGAAGGAAGGATGCAAGGAAAGAAGGGAATGAGAGAGGGAGGTAGGAGGGAGGAAGGAAAACATAAACAATGTAAATACCAACACAAAAAAGTGGAGCAGCCACTGAATTGACAGAGAGAACTGACTGTGAATGCACTGTGTCTAAGTCACAGCAATACTTTAGAAACAGAAAGTGTGCCCACAGCCTTGCTAGGAATTGATACATGAGACAAAAAGGTCATGTACATTTGGTTGTCTTGCTCCCAGGATTCTCCCTTTTGGTTAAATGACCCACGAGGAGCACTGAGGCTAATCACACTGAGCAACGACCCACATCTCCAGAAGTGTGTTGGAAAGCAGTGACGTTCAAGCATTCTGGCAGATCAATGGGCACAGAGCTGCCCAGCCCAGTCTGGAAACCACCTAGAAATTGAGACAGGGTAAAATGAAAACAGATTAAATTACTGTTATCAAACTATAAAAATCTTTAACATATAGAATACAAATCTCCTTCCAGATTCATGTAAAGGAATTCCTTTGAGAAAGCTTCATTCTAACTTACATGACTCAGAATATTTAGAGCCTAAACAGAGTATTTATTTGGTGCAAAGATTTAATTTCACCATGGGAACTTGTACCACCCACTCCAAAGCACGGTAGTTTACCATGTAGATATTTTTTTCTTTTTTACTAGCATTGTTAATTGTTCAAAACCATGGCTTTTATTATAATATATGAATGTATGTATGCCACAAACCTAGACCATGTTTGTCTTTGTACTACCCTCTGTAGGTGTCTCTTCCAGATTTTTCTCCTTGTTTGCAAAAAAGTTAAGAGCACGAGGTGTTTATGCACACACCTGAGTTTGACTCCCAGCACACATGTTCAATTGTCCACAATTGCCTGGAAATCTACCTCCGGGGATCTGAGGTCCTCCTCCTAACTCCACAGGCACCTGTACTCAAGGGCACCTGTTTACACACCACACACACACACACACACACACACACACACACACACACACACACACTCCTAAGATATGTTTAAAATTTAAAAACAAAAATAAGTGTTTTCTAACACAAGAATTAGAAAACAAACTTTGGGAGAAGGCTACTTTCAGACACTAATTACATTTCCTAGAATAAGTTACATGAGTACTTAAAAGAGTGAGACTTTAGATGTGGCTAGAACTGGTCCAATATGTATATTTAACTCTATCGACAGAATTCTTCTGTACTTGTATTCAATTATTCATTCAGTAATCCATTGATTCTCTCATCTACATGATGGATGTTTACTCCTTGTTATAATTCTGTCATGAATAGTTATGATGAGAAGTCATACAATTAAATATCCAAAGTAAGTTGTTAAATTGCATCTTTGAAGAGAAGTTACATTATAGTAATCATATATTTGACATACAATAAAATAAACAATGGTGATAATATGAGTGACAAATGTCAGGGTAGCTAATGTAGTGCAACATTACAAACATGGCTTATTGAGTTATGACTTCAGAGCTCAGATATTCTCAAAAACAAAAGCTGTACACTAATAACTTTTCATTTTTAATGCTTTAGAAATATGGTATGTTCCTTGCCTACATGTGTTCCAGATTGTCACAAATGTAATTTAAACTTTTTAAAAACAAAACTCATTTTAAACAACAACAACAACAAAATAAGTGTTTTCAAAAATGAAAACTATCTTTTAGATAATATCAATAACTCCTAAAATGTACAAACATCTTCAAGTTTTCATACTCTTAAATGTGTTTGCCATTGCAGAAATCATAGCACTTCACGCAGTCCAGCAGCAAGCACCTTCAGTTCTTGTTGCTTGGAGCATCTGGGCACAGACAGAAAAAATACCCAGTGGCTTGCATGTTCACATGCTGTCTTTTATTGTTCAGATCTGTAGTGTAAAAACATTTCACAACATATTTCCATTTATGAATCATTACTCCTAAGAGAAGAAAATTCTCTTCCTATTTTATGTCTCCAAGTAAAACCAATAAACTCCTTTATAATCAGACAGCTTCGACTTGAATATATTCAACTTTTTTTTCTCTTTGCAAACTCAGCAGGTGACCATATGACACATTTTTCGATATTTTTAAATAGTTTATTTAACATGCTGACGCTGAGACTCTCACAAATTTCATGAAGGAATAAATTTTTGTATACACTAGTCATTAATGTTTCATAAACTTTATTCACCATCTGCTTGGATGACTTAATGCCAGTAACAAAGAATATGTTCAGCTTGACCTCTCACATTCTCAGCCCGTAACGAAGTCTGGGTTGACATCTCACAACATAGGACTCTTTGACAGATTTAAATGCAGTCTTTATAATGACAATTCTTGTCATTAATTTAATAACCTTTAAAATTTAATTTTATGTGTATTAATATGTTTTAAGAGGAAAATTGCTCCATAGTCCAACTTTTACAGAATTCCTGAGAAAACAGAAAATAAATGACATATATATCATAGTACAAATAACAACCCAAATTATGAAAACTCCTAGTGGCTTGAAATTATATAACCACACCTCCCCACAAGACTGATTTCATCTGGAGCTTCTTAACATGGAAGAGAATGGATCCCTATATTGGATGCTCACACATAGTTTGTTATGTGGCTCACAATATGAGGTAAATAAAATTGAAGTAAAAATTTAGGAAAGATAAAGTAAAAAAGATAAAACTCTTGCTCTGAAGGAGCTTACAAGTTAGAAAAAAAAAGAAAAGAGAAATCAAACATGATAGAAAAAATAAATGGTGTTACGCCTGAATAAAACATCCTAGAGGTTTTTACAGCTTACACATGTCCTAGCACACAAGAAAGAGGATTAGTAGGAAATTGGAGAAGAACTTCTTGGGGGTTGCTCATGTATCTTAGAGGTTTTTTAAAGAAATACCAGATATGCTTACTGAGTACTACTGTTTGTCTTGGGGTTTGGTTTTCCTTTGGGTTTTTTGGGGGGGTTGCTTTTGTATTTTGTTTCCTTGTTTTGTTTTGATTCTTTGGTTTTTCAAGACAGTGTTTCTCTGTTAGCCTTGGAGACCAGGCTGCCCTCAAAATCACAGAGATCCCTCTGCCTCTGCCTTCCTGAGTGCTGGGATTAGAGGTGTGCTCCACCATCTCAGGGTTAATTAACACTCTCAGTGTGTGTTTCTGATATTTATGTGGTCACAAAAGACTGCTTTTCCCATACTGTCTTCTAATTGCTATGGCCAAGATAATTTACGAGTTCCTTTTACTAGGTTTAGTTGCCTTCTTCTATTGTCTGAATTACAGACGTGCTAAGAAGGCAACATATAGCTACTATTTAAAACCTAGCCATCCATTAATATTGAAAATATTTTTTCTGGAGAGTTTATTTTGTTTCTAATTATTATAGGGGTTTTATATGACACTGCTGATGAAACTTTTAAAAAGTGGAACCAATTGTTATTGGTAGCCAATTGGGGTTTGTTTTTTGTTTGACTGTCAGGTACAAGAATTCTCAAATACTACAAGTTATTTTGTTGTTTTCAACTCTGCCCTGCAGTATGAGTTATAAAATGTCAGACTCTAGTAAATAAAAGAATTTACAGAGGAGGTAGGTGTGGTGGTGCACACCTTTGATCCCAGCACTCAGGTAAACAGAGGCAAACAGATTTCTGTGAGTTCAAGTCCTGCCTGGCTTACAAAGCAAGTCCAGAACATCCAAGGCTACTCAAAGAAACCATGTCTCTGAACAAAAAGGCAGAAAGAAGGAATCTAAAGGGAAATGTGTCTTGCTTTCTCTTCTTCATTTAAATAAATCTGGTGTTTTTAGCTAGTGAGTCTAAGTGGTTTGTATAAAATGACTGTACTGAAGCCAGACTGTTTTATTTTTATTCATATTATTGCTACTGAATACACAGATATGAATTCAGGAGGATTGTATGACTCATTTTTGATGAGTAAAAAAAATGGAATCTTCTGGAGAGAATGATAAAATGTGCCCTTTCAAAAATACTGTGTCCAGTTTAGGGAAAGAAAGGGATAAAGAAAGAGAAAGGGAAGTGAGAAGACAGAGGGGTGAAGAGAAAGGGAGAAAAAATTAATCTGGGACCAGAGAATAGCTAGTTTTACGTTTTTGTTTCCTTCCTTTCTTGTGTGTGTGTGTGTGTGTTTCTTTTCTCCAAACCCCAGTGATCCATATCTTCATATGAGTGCTCTTCAATCTCACTCCATATCTCCATCCTAGATGGGTCTCTGGAGACAAACTGTTTCCGTCCCTGTGTTCATGAAAAAATTGTATTTTAAAATGGCTGTTTTTTAACCATTTATAACTGCACACTACCTGGGAATGTTCCCAGAGTCCTGATTGTCCTCATTGCCTACAGTATCTAAGTTGTATGACCTTTTCCCAGGGAGGCTTTCTACCAACAGGAAGGTGACTATTACAAGCCCTCTCCTCCCCACAGCAAAAAAAAAAAAATAATTATTGTATGTATATATAGAGTATATGAATAAAATATATGCATATATACATAAAGATGTGCAGATCTACAAATATTTATGTGGGTATGTATGGCATAATCTCTATATATATAATGGTGACTGTGAAAGAAAAAAATGTGTGAGATTTTATGGGTTCCAAATAAATGAATATGCAAAATGACTTCTAAATTTATTCATAATTATTTTACAGCATTTCAGTGGTATTGTAATTCTGACTATCTGAAATTCATTCCTTCATATGAAATATTTGCCCTACCTATAGATGGATTCTACATTTATCTTCACAGTAGACTATTCTCTTTATTTAATTTGTAAAATCACA
The DNA here is from genome assembly GCF_964271855.1 of Acomys minous. Taxonomy (NCBI): domain Eukaryota; kingdom Metazoa; phylum Chordata; class Mammalia; order Rodentia; family Muridae; genus Acomys; species Acomys minous. The sequence goes on from NC_140487.1 coordinate 32,844,777, forward strand.
AGGAAAAATGAGAAAGATATACTCACACAAACTACTTTAGAAATAATTACTATGTGGTTTCTGAAAAAAAAAACCTAATCTTTTAAGATTTTACTGTCCATAAACAGATATGCAAAACAAAATTTAATATAGTATCACATGATAAGTGTCTGAGTCATGCAGGCACAATCAATGTGGATTTACTTGAGAGGTTTTGGCCTGAAGCACCATCTCTTCCCTTCACTCATGACAATTCTCATAATCCACTGTGGGATTGTCGCCAAATGATAGTTGTCTTCTGTTTCCAGACAATAACACTGAAATCCAATGGGATGTGTGGTAACAGGCTACTTGACGACAGACGTACCAGTTAATAGGCGCACACATTCCAAAGCATCAGTTGAGGAAAATGATTACTGAATTGTATTTGCAATGTAAGAATGGATTAAATTTGATTCATCAAAAAGTGTTGGCAAAATGGCATTATTGGTATAATAGTACAACTTAGAATTCAGAATCAGAAACACAATAAAATTTAAAGTTACAGTCAGAGCTCTTAAACCAAAACCATTTGAAAAATTAATATTTACAATTTGGCTATAAACAGTATGCAAAGCATGTAAGATGCATCTTTAGAATTCAGATTGATCCGTATCTAACGTAAGTATAAAATTTATGCATTTTTGTCCTTTCATATCAGCATAAGCAAAAGGTAAGTATAATCATAATTCCTTTTCTTGTCTTTGAGGAAATCACTGGTTCACAAAACTGTTTTGTGTGTGTGTGTGTGTGTGTGTGTGTGTGTGTGTGTGTGTGTGTGTGTGAGAGATTGTTCTTTTCACTGTTGTGGTCCTAGCAACAAAATATACTCAGAGGAGCTTTGTCTGGTTGGTCGTTTCCTTGAGTTTATAGAATTCTGCTTTACCTCCATTGTGCATGCTCCACAAGTATTATAGACAGCAACTTTTATTTTTTATAGTACAAGGGGGTGGAGGTAAAATTGAACTTATTATATGTACATATTTCTCTGTTGAGTTCACATGGAGACAGAGATGGGATATGCGGATTTATAAGTGATGTGGAGCTGACTGCCAAGTAGCAATATCCTTTATCCTCAGAGGAATTAAACTCAGGGGTAGAAATGCAGCCTCTGGAGACACTGTACTCCATCTCTGCAGCAAGAGCCAATACAGAAAAATGTTGGTATGTATCACATTAACAACGTTAATCTTCTGACTGTTTTCTGAGGAGAGAAAACACAGAGTTGGTTGAAACATAAGCAGCATTAGTTAACAGTGTAAGCCGATCAAGACAATGCCTTTCAGAAACCCATTCTAACACCTGGAAAGACTCACAATGTGCCTGGGTTGACTTTTAGTTGAAAATATTTTTAACTTAATCCTTAGTTAAACTTCACCTGTGTTGAACAGACTTCCTGCCTTTCATTTGCTAGGCTCTGTATTTTGAAAGCACCCCACCTGGGAAGGGTGCTGGGATACACACTTCTGACCCATCTTTCCTTTTCTATTCTCCATGGTCCACACACAGTTCTGTAATGATTCCAATTAGGAATGTTTGCACTATAGAGTTTGCAATATGATATTGAGATCAGTTCATATCCTTATCCCTCTCTTTTCTCATTTTCTCAATTCGTGACCTTAGAGAGTGTTTGTGGACTCAACGAGAAGAAAAGACTTCTATCCATGTAAATAAATGCATTTATTGAACAATAAAAATTGTTTTAATCGGTTCGCACCTCCCCATCCCCCCGTTTAAAAACCTTCAGAGTGGTAGATGATTTGATCTCAAAGCTTCTAGTCACTTTTCCTGACTGGATGGAGCAGTTTCATCTCTGAGCCTTGGCACCATCTAGAAATTAATCACACACCATTTTAAAGATTTGAATGCTGGTAATTGTAAAAGTTACATGCACAAGTTAGGAAACAAATCAGAACACCCTCTAAATAAAGAGCTTCAAGTTATGTGGTAGGGAAAAACTGTCCAGTGCCTCAGATCATAGCCCTCTTATGCCAGACAATCAGACTGTGTCAAACATGCCAAGGTAAACCATACTGCACATTATAAAACAGAAAAATGGGTACCTGTGAGCACTAAGACTCACAACTAATCAGAGTGCAGAGACCAAGTGACTGTGGAATTGTTCTGTTCAAACAAGACATCTTTGTCACCTCCTTATCACCTCATTACACAAGGCTCAGGGCATATCTTAATAGAGGGGCCAAGAGATCATAAGAGCCAGAGTTTAGTAGGACAGGTTCAAACCAGTCTTCTGGACATAATACGGCTGATCTATTCATGAACTCACAAGAGCTATAGTTGCCTGCGTGAAACTAACACAAGATCAAGCCAGTGAATACTTGTATGTTACGTCATACCAGTGACTTTTTTCTGATGGGAGTCTTTTTAAATCAATATATTCATAGTGTTAGCATACAGGAGATCCTCCTGGCCTGCCCCCAAGGACTTAGCATTTGCTCGCATCATCACCTGATGCCACCAGGTGAGCCATATGTGTGCAACTGGATGAAAGGACGGCCCACCACCCCTGCTCTCTCTCGCTGTTTCCAGCGGTCTTTATCTCCGTCAATTCTATCCTCTTCTGCGCCATTCTCTTCTCTGCCCCTCAACTGTCTATCTACATGCCCACTCTTCTGCCTCTATCCCTTCTTCAGGTCCTCAATGCTCTCCTTTCCCACAATAAACCTCCTTATGCCAGGTTTTGTATGCCATAAATTCTCAGGGGGCATACCTTGGTACTCCCTTGCTGCATTATATTTCATAACACAATGGTTTCTTCCTGTTTCTGATAATCTCCACCAATTTTATTTTTACCATTTACCACTGTTGTTCTATCTATAAACTCACTTTTGCTGTTTCTCCCCATTGGCTGCAAGGTTAGGCCCATAGACCCTTGCTGAAATCTCCATGGCCAAGTTATTATAGCTCTCATTCTGCTCAGATCCTCCTGAGTGCATCAAATAACCACAGTTACTTCCCAAGGATGGCTGAGTTTGCCCACTGTCAGTTCCTCCTTCCTTAAAGTCAAGCACCCTTCAACTTCTGTAGGTAGGGGTCCCTCTACTTGTTCCTCAAAGCATCACTTTATCCAAGTTTGAGTCTGCAGAAGTGTGGGTGTGGGAAACACTTGCTACTACAACAACAGCAACAACAATAGCAAGAACAACAAGAACAAAAACAATGTCACCATTTAAGGCAGCAAAGTCCAGAACTGCACCACACAGAAGTGCAAGCTTCATTTAATGTAAATTTGCTTTTCTGATTTTTGATCACAATAGCACTAGGAGTTATGCTGAGTTCAAATAGGAAAAGAGGCAAATACCACTTGAGATGGCTTTTCCCAGCCATATTTAAATATATGTATATATACATACATATTTTCATTTGTTAACTATTGCATTTTTAATGGAGACTTTGAAGCTTTGGGACAATTTGCTAATGAAGAAAGTCCAGTTTTATGGCACAGGTCAGTCTGAATTCAAATTAAACATAAAACCTTGAGTATAAGACGGGGGAGGCGGGGGGCAGCAGAATATTACCAGAAATTACTAGTTTATAATGAGCTGTTTTCAGGTGTTAACTTTCAGCCTTTTAACAATGTTGAGTTTTGCATTTGGGAGCACTTAAATCCCTTAAATGATTTAGTAATAAGAGAGTGGATAGACAGAGCTGCAGTTCACAGAGTGCTGCAAGCCAGTTTCATGGGATTATGGGATGGTCGTCACTGCTTTTTGGCTCTAAATCCAGCAATGTGTTCACTGAGTAAATCACTGACAAAATCTTTGGTCACTGAGGGAGCCAATCTGGAGGTGGTTTATAGTAATAGGTCCCTGGAAGCTGAGGTACAAGCAAGGGGTCAGGACAAGTTTCACCTTCATCTAAGTATTCCTATAAGGCAAAATGCTCTGCCAGGCAGGGTCTTGGATAAGTCTATCTGATTATAGCCTTAAATGCTGAAAGTGTTTGTCAGAACATTTCAGAAGATCGCACAAAATATCCACACAGTGGAACAAACAATATATAATATTGTGGTATTTTTCTGTAATTATATCTTACTCTGTACAGGGATTATACTATTGTTTCAAATCAGTGAAGATAATGTATTTCCACTTTACGCATTCAGGACTTGATGATTAGACTCATAAAGGGAGTTGTTTATCACATGATTACCTAACTAATTGGCTTATGAGTCTAACCTAACCTGACATCTTTGATAACTACCTTCAAATGGTTCAAGATGCCAGATGAAGTCAACTGAGTAATTCAAATAAATCAGTCATATGCAAGGATATGACTACCTCACACAACACTATGTGGAGAGACCATTTGACGTATGCCAAGGCTCCTCCAACCTAGCATTGGTTGGTTGGTTTTCCAGCCTGACTAGCCTCATCAGCCTTTGTTCCTGATATCAGGCTTTAGGAGTTTATGTAAAGTGAAAAATTTGTCTCATTAAAGCATTCATCTATGACATAAATATGGGCAAAAGTGAAGACTGACTTTACAAAGGTCATTTTATGGCAATATCTCTAACAGTCAGAGCAGAATTTCCTGAGCTCTCCTGTCCTACTCCCTCACGTTCTTAGGTTCTGTCACTTTTAAAGCAACATGTGGAAGTGCAATCATGGCCAGGTTATATCCCCTGTGAAGCTGTAAAGGCGGTCTGCTCCCTGGGTGTGATGTAATAAGGTGGACAGTGTCCTGTACACTGGTCTTACTTTTGGGGGTGGGAGCTGGTTTATAGAAAGGGTAATGGAAGCCTCTTATTAATGGGGCATTAATATCTCTTCTTCCAGTTCAAGGCCAGTAGGGATAGATTTTTTTCCAGGCCACTGTACTTCATCTCCATTCTACAAAATAACCCATGAACATTTTCTTACTCTAATGGAAAAGAAAACTGTGCCTTGAAACTAAGACATGGCTCTTACCTTTTGTTTATTACTGGAATGGTTCCAGAGCCTGAGGTAGAATTGAACCTGTGGGTGGAATAAAGTATCCCCAGATGTGAGGGCTGGGGCTTGAAGGGGCAAGCAGCCAGGATGACCATGACGTTTATGATCTCAGGAATAGATTTTTCCAGTGTAAAATCTTAATTGCTATGGATATCCTCTCATATTACTGTATGGAAAGATTAGATAAATTTGTGCTTTGTTTATAAGAAATAGTAAATGTAAATAAAATATTTTATGGAAAGAGTATTATAGGAAAGTTTCAAGGTGCTAAGCTTTCCTTCTTTGGTAGATTGAATGGTGACAATGTGGTTTTATACATACTCTGCAGCTTTGCACCAATGGACTGCTGCTCTCCAATGCACTGCACAGATGTGCCTGTTCAGGACATGGTTTCTCAGCTGAACACTTACTTGTAGTAACAAGATTCTCATATAGGAGAAGTTGATTATTTTCTCTCCTAATTTTTAAGTTATTTATTTATAAACCTTCAAAATAAGTGATTTTAAATCTCGCTTGGTGAGGCAAATAGGTATTAGATGTAGCTTTGGAAAAAGTTTTTTTTTCAAAAGTTTCTATTCTAACTGCACTGAAGACTTCAGAATCACCAAACACTATTCTTCACTATGTCTTACATTTGCCTTTTGACATGAAACAAAGATACAAATTTGAAAACAGTTAATTTATTCTACCTCATTTGTTGAAGTTATAGAGTATAGAAAAAGTTCAGATGTATCCTTCATAAACTAAGTCACTGGTGATAAGCTGAGAGTTTTTAATTATTTTTCGTTTTGATATATAACCCAGCATAGTTTTGTACTTGAGGTCTTTTTGATTTAGCCTCCTAAGCGCTCGTATTTCCCATGTGTCACCATACCTACTTTACACTTATTTTACTTAGATACTTAGTTTATTTGTTTTACACACTTTACATAAGCTATATTTTAAACATTTTTGGGTTTGGCTGGTTTAAATGTTTTCTACAAAAAGCAGTAGGTAAGAAATATAACAATTGGAGTTTAAAGACTGAGTTTCTAAGTATATGCCAGACATACATGTAGCAAACTCATCCCTGAAGCTTCCTAACTCATGGCAATAAGTGATGTTTGTGCCCAGGAAAAGCAGGGGGCATCACAGAAGGAGATGGATGTAAAGAACAGGACTTTTCTTTCCACCTTTATGTGTCACGTGCCTCTTGCTTTGAATATGTCAGGACAGTGTACCTTGTGAGTCACACTCTGGGCTGCACATTCCTGGGGTGTCCTTCCCTGTGCTTGGGAATATGCAATGTCATTGGATAAAAAAAGCAAAATTTATAAAGAATAAAATAGGAATAAGAGACCATAATGTTTTAAAACATGTCAAGCTTCAATCACCATGCTCCTAGTTAAGGATATATGTGATATAGACATAATGAAGTACTTATATTTAGATGTCACATTGCAGAGACCAAAATTGTTAAGTATAGTGAGGAACATGGACACTGACATTATAGACTGATATTTCTAAATAAAAAAATCAATAATTGTCAACATACAAAAAGTACTTATTACAAGAAGAAATAGTTCCTCTAGAAATTTATTCAAATGTGCATGTGCGCGCGCACACGTGCGCACAAACACACACACATACACATATATATGCACATGTCCCTCCACCACCTCTTCTCTCCCTCATATCAACTCCTCCTCTGTATTTCTTAAATAAATAAACAAACTAAAAAAAGCAGGCCTTCCAGATATAACCATTGAATATGGCCTAAGAAGATACAATAAGATGGAGCACAGGCCCTCATATTATGGCTGGACTTGGCAACCCAGTAGGAGGGCAAGGGTACAAAGAAGAGAGAAAAGAGTCACAGACAGTATCCATTCCCATTTTGAGGGTCCCACATGAACACCATGTTACATAACCTCAATGTATATGCAGAACACCTAGCTTAGACCCACCCAGGGTCCATTATTTGTCACATCCATTTCATCCATTTCTGTGAGCCCCTATAAGCCAAGCTTAGTTGACTCTGTGGGTTGTGTTCTCCTGGTTTGGCTGTGGGTCACTGCATCTGTTCCCATCAGTTGCTGGATGAGGCCTCTCTGATGATAATTGGTCTAGCACAGATCTATTAGCTTAGTAGACTATCATTAAGAATCAATTCATTGAGGGTTTTTTGTTTTGTTTCGTTTTATTGCCAATCATATTTGGTTCTATCCTGGGAGTTTGGGCTATCCTGCCTCTAAATATCCAGGGAGTGTCAGGTGTGGGGCCCCCTACATGGAGTTGGCTTCAAGTTGGACCAGTCCTTGATGGGCTGCTACCACAAGTTCTGAACCACCATTTTCCCAGCACACTTTGCATGTAGGACAGATTGTAGGTCAAAGATTGTGTGGCTAGGTTGGTGGCCCAGGCCCATTGCTAGGAAATCTCATCTTTTTATTTGTAATTTTAAAAATTAAGGTTTAATTAAAACATCTTCCTTTCTTCTTTTGCCTGTCTCTCCCTCTACCTTGCTCCCTCTGAAATTCATAATCTTTTTTTGTTAATTATTGTTGTGACACATGCATAAATACAGAAATATGTGAATACAACCACTCAGTCTCTTTAATGTTACTTGTCTATATGTGTTTTCAGGCTGATATCTATTGGAGTTGTCACTTATCAGGTCTTACTGCAGCATCCATAATATTGAGGTTTGGCAGGAATAGCTTCTCTGCCATTTCTCGAAGGCACAGTCTTACAGCCAACTTTGCAGTCCTCTGTCTTTTAAAGTATTTCACCCCTTTTCCCATGACATTTTCTGTCACACGTGCTAGGTGGGAATTGTATTGTGGATGTATCACTTGGGGCTGGGTACACCTCAGTTTGTTTGTTCTATGCATTTTGAGCAGTAGTTGCTCTCTGAAATTATCTCTGTCTGCTGTGAAGAGAAGTGTCTTTGGTAAGGGCTGAGAGTGACACTTAACTGTATATATAAAGACAACTATTTAGAATTCAGTTAGGAGGTATGCTGGTTCAGTAAAGTGGGAGTAATAGCATCTCTTGTAAGGTCCATGACCTCACTAGTTACATGTAGTAGGCAGGGTTTACAATGGCAAGCATAATTATCTTCCTATTAAGTTGGCTTTTAGTCCATTTAAACAGATACATGTGACATGCCAAGATACATGTCACTGCTGCAGCTTTGGGGATACTTTGTTATACCTGTTGTTATTGTGGTTCATAGGCATCACAGCTGGGCAGAACTATTGGCTCCATCTGTCCCCTTGGTAGTACACACAGACATCTTCCATTACTATGAGTTAGTTCGGCCCAACTGGATTTCTCTGAGTCCTATGTCCAGTGTATGGTGGTTCATCAGCATTTCACTCACAGAAATGAGAAAATGAGCATACAGTTCTGTAGAAGAAATCTCTTGTGTCTGTAAGCATATATCACCTGTCAATAAAGAAGCCTATTAGCTGAGGCAGAAAATAAGGAAGTGGGAGTGATAGAGAGAGAAAGAGAGAGAGAGAGAGAGAGAGAGAGAGAGAGAGAGAGAGAGAGAGAGAGAGAGAGATTTTCCTCAGACTCTGAGGAAGATAGATGCATGAAAATTGGAGGAGAGGTAGCCATCCACATGAGACACATATAAGGTAGATAAGTGGTTATAAGCTAGCCAGGAAACAAACCAAAGATTATAACCTAGGCATATAATTATAAATATGAACTCTAAGACTGATCATTTCAGGAGCTGGGGCACAGGAAAAATCCACATTTACACAGCTCTATTTGTATGACTGCATGACTAAAATAACATGGTACGTGAGTACAATAAAATATCATAGAAGTTCACATTTATATGTGTTTGATGCACAAATATGTAGTAAATATCTATCTACAAGATTTTTGCTTAAACAACAAAGAATTTATCAATTCAGTGCATACTAGAGCACTCCAGATCATGTTTAATAATCTTTCTAAATATGCCAATAAACATGGAAAAGCAGTAAATTGGTAGTGAGAAAAATATATTTCCTCTTTTATGCTTTTGCTTTTCATTTTTCATATACATATATTTTAGTAACAATTAGCTAATATTAACATGTTCTACACGAAACCATCACTTATTGATGCTAGTCAGCATGGATCTAAGATGCCTCTAAGCATCAAACATAACAGATGACTCTGAGACAAGTGAGGCTCCAAATAACATGCCTGTGATTACATTAGATTATAAGATAAAGGTGAAGAGATTTTGAAGCTGTAATCAAAACCACTAATCACTTGTCTTTAAGTTAATCAAAAGTGATATTTCCTGTGTGGGTCTGACCTAATCAAGAGAGCCCTAGAAGTCATAGCGGTTTTCCTATCTGTCTTGATAAAACCATGTTTTGAGAAGGGTACGGGTAGCAAGGATTTGTGGACAAGTCTTACTTCCTTAGCACGATTCTTGGCTGGTACTGTAATTGTGCTGTTGGGAGCTTCTAACACTCAAGCTATGCCTGAATTCTTGACCCATGAAAACCTTAAGAAAGTAAATTGTTATTGTCTTTAATTATTAGGTCTGTATTACCTTTAAAGCAAGTATAGAAAACTATCCAAACAAGGAGGTTTAACTGCAAGATAGTAAAGAAGTTTGTATATAGTTAAAAAGCAGGGAGAATTGAACTGAATAAATTCTGCACACTTCCTGGGAATAAATAAATCACAACAGTATCTGTGAAAGTAGAAAGTATGTGGGGTCATGAGAGGTCAATCTTGTCCTGTGTATTTCAACAAAGGAAAATAACACTAAGCCCTGAAAACACTCACATTTATCTAGTCTGGGTGGTTATCGCAACAACATACCTTTTCCCCTTAAAGTGGTCTGCCTTGGTGGACAGGAACAAGAAGGACAGGTATCAGGCTTTCCCTAATTATAGGTCATGTCCAGAGAAAATAAAAAGAATCATTGTAAATGATGGCACCTGTAAAAAAAAAATAAAGTATAGATCTGAGACTACAGAATAATAGCTGTAAAGTCACATGCTCATCACATGATAAACTTTTAAAGTCACGGTTTGCTTGGCTCCCAGGATGCTCTGCAAGTCTGATAAAGTCTACTGATAACAAGGTACGGGAACCAGCATTTTAAGTATCACCATTATTTTATTGTGATGAATAACGATAAAGGAATATTTCTGGGCCACAAAATTATAAAGCATACTGTGAGAACTCTCATCCCAGGGCCACTGTTGGAGAAATTAGGTTGAACACAGCTATATGTGTTTCTAAGCATGCCTTTGGGTGATGGTGAGGCATGCACCACAAGACTTACCGATGCCTTTTGTAGTATGATAGAAAATTGGCCAAGAAACAGATCTAATCCTAAAACATATTGCAAAGAAGTTTAATTCATTGGAAATTTAATTTAAAAATTTGCTGTCTAAGAAATCCCATATGGAATCCCCCATCCTCTCTCTCTCTCTCTCTCTCTCTCTCTCTCTCTCTCTCTCTCTCTCTCTCTCTCTCTGTCTGTCTCGGTGTCTGTGTGTGTATGTGTGCATGTACATGTGTGTTATTGTGCTTCTAATTTTGGTTTGGTTTCTAAATTGTACCATTGTAGTGATAATGCCATTTTGCAAACAACTTTTGATGAATCAAATTTAATCCTCTTTTACATTGGAAATAAAATTCAGCAATCATTTTCCTCAATGGTGGCTTTGAAATGTGTTCTCCTGTTAACTGATACCTCTACAATGCAGCCAGTTATTACATATCCCATTGGATTTCAGAGTTGTTGTCTTGAAACAGCAGGCAGCTATTATTTGGGGATAATCCCACACTGGGTTGAGAGAGTTTTAATACACAAAATATAACTTCTGCTTCCCCCAGATCCATCCCGTCAGTCTCTTCCCCAGCTTTGCAGAAGAATAGCCAGGACAGCCTTCTCTGCCTGCCAGTTTCCATCTCCTATAAATACCATGGATAATCTACTTCTAACCTTCCTCTGAAGATTTGTTGCCATCTCCACTAGGCACCTCCTGCAAACTCAGGGGCCACTTATGCCAGAACAAGTAGGCTGATGGCAGATCTATACCTCTTTTGCTACGTCCAATCCAATCTTCCCAGTAGCATCCATGGTTCTGTAGAAGAAAGCCTGCTGCAGTCTCCTTTCCTCTCTGGCCCCAGACCCAGTGGGTCTGCAAGATTTTCTCCTCCAAACTTCCTTCCACAAATCATCACATTATCCCAGCCTCTAACAACAATGGGAATACTCTGCAAACACAGCAGCAGAGCAGGCCAGAGAGATAAGTCTACAGAGCATCTTCTACCAGGAAGCACACAACCACCACACTCTTCTAAAGAAGAAGGAAGAAGAAGCCAAGGAATAAAACACTTACCAAGCAGAGATAAAACCAGATACCAACATCCAGACCTATAATCATCCTAATTCTAGATGACTAGAAGTCGTATAAACATGAAATCAATAACAGCCATGACAGTATGTCCCCGTGGGAGCCCTGCAATCATATCAGAGCAAGCACTGGCTATTCTAACATAGTTTAGCATGCCCCCTCACACTAACAAAAGACCTTAAAAGAACATGTATGAAGACAATCAGCGTCCTTTAAGAAATTCAGGGAAACACGCACACACACACACACACACACACACACACACACACACAGAGAGAGAGAGAGAGAGAGAGAGAGAGAGAGAGAGAGAGAGAGAGAGAGAGAGAGAGAGCGCAAAGAAATGAATAAAACTGCTCAAAAACTGAGGATAGTAGATTTTATGAAGATAATTCAAACTGAGGAAATTCAAGAAATGAAAAAATTCGGAACTTGAAGAGGAACTACAGAGACAAGCTTTACCAATCGAATAAAAGAGATGAAAGAAAGAATCTCAGGCACAGAAGCTATAATAGGAAAAATGGACACCATGGTCAAAGAGAATATTAAATCTAAAACTTTTCTTACCTCCTCCCCCAAAATCTAAGAATATGAGATATTAAGAAAAGACCAAGCCTATGAAAAATTTTTTAAAACAATCATAGGAAGAAGTTTCCTTAAATTTTCTTAATAAGGAGATGCATATTGAGATATAGGAAGCATGAAGAATGCCAAAAGATGGGCAAAAAAGAAAATATCCCATGGCACATAGTAATCAAAATACTAAATGTACGGAACAGAACCAAGTAAGAATATTAAAAAGCTACAAGAAAGGAGACCAGCTAACATATAAAGGAAGACCAGTTATCCCAAAATATGACATATAGAGACTCTAAAAGCTAGAAGGGCCTGAATAGATGTTCTACAGACTCAGAGGACAGATGCCAACACAGACTATTATATTCAGAAAAGCTTTCAGGCACAATAGACAAATTAAAACATTTTTTGATAAAAACAAATTTAAACAATATTTATATCTGCAAATCCAGACCAAGACTTGATACCCTATGATCATATAGAGGGGGAGGTAATCCCCTTCAAGAATAGTCATAGGGGAGGGGAATAAGGAGAAAATGGGAGGGGGGAAGAATGGGAGGATACAAGGGATGGGAGAACCATTGAGATGTAACAAGAATAAATTAATAAAAAAATTTAAAAAATAAAAAAATTAAATAAAAATAAAAACAGAAGTTGTTAGAAGGAAAACTCCAACCTTTTTAAGGATAAGTGCAACCATGAAAACTCAAGGACTAAACACTCTCAAATCAGCAAAATCAAAGGAACTCTCTCTCTCTCTCTCTCTCTCTCTCTCTCTCTCTCTCTCTCTCTCTCTCTCTCACACACACACACACACACACACACACACACACACACACACACACACAGACACACACACAAATCCCAAGCCAACCCTAACACCATACAAATAACAGGAATCAATAACCATTTTTCATTGATATTTGTCAATAGCAATGGCTTTAATCTACCAATAGAAAAATCAAGACTAAAATGAACGCAAAAAGGACCCATCCTTTTGTTGCATCCAAGAAACACACTTCAACTCAAGGCTAGACATTGCCTCTAGGTAAAGGATTGGGAAAAGATATCCCAAGCAACTGGACTTAATAAACAAGCTAGTGTAGAGAGATTCCAGGATTAATAGAACTCCTGTGTGAGACAGTCTGAAAAGCTGGACCAATTGGGATTGGAAGCTTTCTTCGAAGCTGTCCTGTTCTGATGAGGAACAGTAACTGAAGCAGTTGGTGCTGGAACATGAATGATGCAGGATGTCAGATCCAGCATTCTAAGAAGTATGAGTCATGTCATGTCTGATCCTGTGTCAGTGACCAGTTCTTTTGTTATGAAAACAAATAATTTCTCTCAATCATTATAAAGTTTAAAAATTATAAATATATGAGGTGTGCGAGATACACAGAACAATTAAGGCTGGTTCTCTGCTCTTTGTATGAGCAGAAGAAAGACATCTGTAAATACTCATTCATGCCATACAAAGAATGGCATCTGATAATGAGTTACAGAGATTCTGTAACCAACAAGAAGCATTGTCTGTGCTTAGACATGTCTCAGCCAGTCTCAGAGCTTTTCCCACATAGTTGTATTAGCAATCTCAAGTCTCAGATGGGATTGAAGACCAGATAGTTTAGTTTTACAATTAAACTTATGTATTTAGAGGACTAAGATATTTTTAGATCTACATAGATGTTTTAAGTTGATAGAGATGAGGTATGATAGATATTGATTTACATTCAGAATTTTAGACTCACCAAAATAGGAAAGATGTTTTCATCAAGGTTGCCAAATACTACCATCAAAACACGATGAATTGTCCCCTGGAGGGGGAGACCTGGTGGCACTCAGAGGAAGGACAGCAGGTTACCAAGAAGAGACTTGATACCCTATGAACATATACAGGGGGAGGTAATCCCCCTCAGGAACAGTCATAGGGGAGGGGAATAAGGGGAAAATGGGAGGGAGGGAAGAATGGGAGGATACAAGGGATGGGATAACCATTGAGATGTAACAAGAATAAATTAATAAAGTAAAAAAAACAAAAACAAAACACTATGAATATAAAATTTATATAATTCCCAACTGTTTTGTTATTCTTCTTCTTGCTGTTTGTAGTATATATGTGGTATGTGTGTGCAATAATATAAATGTATATGTAAAAAATATAAAAAGTAAAATTTAAAAATAAAATCAGTATCTTGGTGGCAGGGGGAAAAGCAAGCTAGTATTTTTACTATCTAACAAAATAAGATCTAATAAAATGAAGTTCAAACCAAAACTAACCAGAAGAGATAGGGAAAGATACTATGTACTCATTGAAGCTAAAATCTACCAAGATAACATCTCAGTTCTTAGTATTTATGCTCCGAAGACAAGGGCCTCCTCATTTGTAAAGGAAACACACTACATGGAGGAATGACTGGGTGGGGAAGTGGGCAAATAGATCTCCCTGGAAGTGGAAATAGAATAGATTTTATGGGTGGACCAGATGGTAGGAGACAGGCAAGAGCAGGAGAATCAGGTGGAAATGAGGAGTGGGGAAAAAAACTGAGGGAGGAAATCAAGAGAGAGACAAGTAGAACTGAAGGCCATTTGAAGGGTGGTGTGGAAACCCACTGAAGTGGAAATGTCTTATAATACGTTAAGGCAATACTAACGAAGTCTCCAAATAATGACTGAGACAGAGTTCCAAATGTCTGTCTCTTGTCATCAAATGAAGTTTTCAGAACAGGACTGTGTTTCATCTAATTGAATTGCTGACTGAAAGGGTCCCATGGAAATCCTTCAAACCAATAAGGCTATGGACAAGGCTAAGGCTATAGGTTGCTTTTCAGAAACTGACAGAAGGCCCCCTTGCTGAAGATGACACCCACACAACTTTTGGAACATGAATCGGTTGAACTGGTGCCTATGTAGAACCTTCACCCTCATGTTCTAGCATCTCTGGTATAGAAAGGTACTCTGCAGGCCACCAAAAGAAAGACCTAACCACCAATTCAACCACAAAACCTTTGATCTATGTGTCCTACCTCAAAACATGCTAGGGCAATGGTGGCATAAACCTTTGAGAGTAACAAACAGATGTCTGATTTGATTTAAGTACCACTCCGTGAGAGGAAAACCATACCTGACACTGCTTGGGTGATCAAAACCCAGAAACTAAATAACACAGAGGCCTAGAGTAAAACCAAATACTACTGGTCTAAAAAAATATACTCAAGTAAATCACTCATAATGACATTCTGCTATACTGTATACTCATAGATGTGGCCTGAGCTCAGCCATTATCAGAGATGCTCTCTCCTGCAGTGGATGGGGAAAATATAGAGACCCACAGCCAGACATTATACGTTCAGCCTATAATCAGAGAGGGAGAAGGAGAGGGAGATGGAGGCAGGCAGACAGACAGACAGATAGAGATAGACACACACACACACACACACACACACACAGAGAGAGAGAGAGAGAGAGAGAGAGAGAGAGAGAGAGAGAGAGAGACAGAGAGACAGAGAGACAGAAAGAGACAGAGACAGAGACAGAGACAGAGACAGAGACAGAGACAGAGACAGACAGGCAGAGAGTCAGACCTTGGAACACATAGATTTATGGGATGTCTACACCAACCCCCTCCCCTCAGAGCTGAGGGAACTCTGCAGAGGTGGAGGCAGAAGGAGTTGGGAAGACACAGTATATGGAGAACACCAGGGGGACAAAGTCCTCTGAAATTGAGCAAAGCTCATATGAATTTACATAAACTGAAACAACAGGCATGGTGCCTACATGGATCTACATTAAGTTATTTGAAAATAAACAACAGCCTTAATTTTAATACTTGTATGGAACTCCTAAATGTATAAATGAGTGAGTCTTTGATTCCTATGCCTTTTCTTTGTGCTTTCTTTTCCATTGGCTTGGCTTGGTTAACTTCAATATAATAGTTTTTATTTTATCTTATGGTGTTTTGTTGTTATCTCTTACAAACCTACTCTTTCCTAATGAAAACCCGAAGGGTAGTGAGTTCATGTAGCAGAGGAGGTATGTGTGTGTGTGTGGGGGGGGATGGAGCTTGGAGAAGTAGAGGGATGGAAAAACATATACTATTGTATGTAAAAATCTATGTTTAATGAAAGAGGAAAAAGAAAAAGTAAACATACACTATATCTCCTATTAAAGTCATTTGGGGGTCAAAATGTAGTTAAGTATGTGAAAATTAAAAAGGCTTCTTAAACCAATGTCAGAATTATAACAGTATTTCAAAATTGTGTGTTTATGATTATATCTATTTTAAAATGTGCCATTTGTGAGTATTTGGAGTGGTAATGTTAAATAACAACTGTGTGCATATTAACTCATCATTTATCTTCATCAAAATAAGTAATTTACGACTTGTATGGCCCTCATATAACCTTAAACTCAATCATCTTAAATGAATGAATTAATTGAAACCGTTATTCAGCTTCTCATGATTTATCCATAAGACACAGCAAGATTAGAGTATGTGCCCAGCACACAAAGGTGCCTCAGAGTTGTTAGCAAAGACACAGTGCTTGCTGACAGGAATGCAAGTGGCTTCCCGTGGTTCCTGGGAAGGCACAGCAGAGGGGAATTGTGCAGGCAGGAGAATGAAGGAGGCCATCAGAGCTCCTTCAGATGGATCAAAGCTGGCTTGTGTTTGTAAAGACTTGCTAATTTTTATCAACTATGCTTCTACCTGTAGAGAACAAAAGCCCATTTCAAAGTGGATTAAATATCATGATATTTTTCACCTAAGAACTCTCAGAGCTAGGTTTTGCCTCCTAAAATTATTTTTAGAGTACAGTATCTTCTCACAATATATAAAACAGTATTTGGAATACTGCTCAAGCTGGTCCAAGAAATAAGAACCTATGACAGGAACAAAGAACTCTGGTAGACTTAAGGTAACTTCTGTGGGAGTTGTGGAAGCATCTTAGTGTTTCACGGAGGAAAGTACAGGATTGGTTTTGTTTTATAAGGCAAAGTGGAATAGAAACAAGTGTGGGTAGACAGATTACAGACAGTTTATGACTGGAAATATGAGTTTGTGATCATAGTTTGAGAACTTCAATTGACTCAATATAACAGTGACAGAGATGTAGAGAGCTTATTGGGCAGAAATCATTAAGAGTTGTATATATCTTATAGAGAGAGGACTTTCTAATGATGTGGCAAATTGTGCTCTAGAAAGATCATTCTAGAAATATTACTATATTTTCAGTGTAAAAATACACATGGGGTAAATGTACCGCAGTTTCTTTATCCATTCTTCTACTGAGGGACACTTAGGCTGTTTCCATGTTCTGGCTACCATGAATAAGGCTGCTATGAACATGGTTGAGCAAAGTTTCTTGTTGTGTGCTGGAGCATCTTCTGGGTATATTCCAAGGAGTGGAATAGCTGGGTCCTGAGGAAGCCCTATTCCCAATTTTCTGATATAGCACCAGATAGATTTCCAAAGTGGCTATACTAGTTTGCATTCCCACCAGCAATGAAGGAGTGTTCCTCTCTCTCCACATCCTCGCCAGCATGTGGTGTCACTTGAATTTTTGATCTTTGCCATTAAAAACAAGAAATTCCCAAAATCTGTGGACAAATGGGTTGAAATAGAAATCATCATAATGAGTGAGTTAACCCAGAAGCAGAAAGAGTCAAATAGTATATACTCACTTATATCTGGACACTAGGCCATGGGGCACGTCCCATGAATGTCTTATCAGGAAAGTGGGACAGAGGGGAGGATATCCTATTGGGACTCTAGGTGAGAGAAGCATGGGAGAATGGGCAAATAGAAGGATCCAGAGGGTCCTAGAAACCTACAAGAAAAATATTATAATGGGAGGATCTGGGCCCAGGGGTCCTGTTCAAACTATGGCACCAGCCAAGGAAAATACATGCAGTAAACTTCAAACCTCTACCCAGATCTAGCCAATGGACAGGACATTCTTCACAGTTGAGTGGAGAGTGGGGTCTGACTTTCACACGAACTCTGGTGTCCCATATTTGATCATGTCCCCTGGATGGGGAGGCCTGGTGGCACTCAGTGGAAGGATAGCAGGCAACCAAGAAGAGACTGGATACCTTATGAGCATATACAGGGGGAAGAGGTTCCCCCTCAGTCACAGTCATAGGGGAAGGGAGTAAGGGGAAATGGGAGGGCAGGAGGAATGGAAGGATACAAGGGATGGGATAACAATTGAGATGTAATATGAATAAATTAATAAAATATATTAAAATACACATGGGGAATAATGCATAGTTGAGGTGAGGCATTGGTGAATAGCGATCTTAGCTATGTTATGTGTACTGGGTCCAGAGATATTGAGGATGATCAAGCCTTAGTTGTAACTGTAAGTCAGTGTGTATGGATCCATCACAACTCATTCAAGTATATCCTCTTTCCAGGATTTTATATAGATGCTCAATGGAAACACAATGAAAGATTAAAAGTAAAATGTATCTATGTAGAAATGAGAAATACTGGTTTAATTAAGGGAAATAATTTCAAAATTGGTAATATATAATGTCATTTCCGCTTTATGGGATAAATAAGTCACACATTTCTTAAATTCACATATGGATACAATTTTAAAATAGTATCCTTTAACTGTTGACATTCAGCTTAGCATGCTAAGTTTAATACCACAGGGCAGAAATATTTTACTCCTGAAAACAACCAACCTTGAGTTTTTAAAAACACTACTTAAAAAGATACATTGAGTTAAAAACAAAAGTTGATCCCATTTTTCCAAGGTTGATTTAGGAATTATTTTCCCAGAAACTACTAAATATCAGATCCCAGATCCCACTGCAGATAAAGATCGGCCGTTTTTATAGATAATCAGAAATCATTTGTCAGCCAAGCGCTTTTGTTATTCACTGGGGACACAGCAGCCTTCAGAGTCCAGTTTCTCCTCAGGGACTAGATGGACATTCTGCAGGCCCTGTCAGGGAGGAGTGGCTTCTTTTCTTTTGTTACAGAGCTTTTTCTCTGCAAAGCAAAGTGATGTCAGCAAATCTCAGACCTGTGACTGGCTGTCAGCGAACTCCACCCAACTGGCCTAGCTGCTCAGTGCAGAGTGGAAGAATTCCCCGCAAACTGTGTGCTTTAGAATTTGATCCAAATGAAAGAACACACTGACCCCTAAGTTGGCGTGCACCCCCACCAAGGATCAATTAAGTCACAAAAACTGTCATTTGGGGAAAATCTGCCTCCCAGGAATGGAGAAATAGAAGTCTTTTCCGCAGAAAAAGAAGGCAGCTAAACAAGATCTAGGAATGGAATTCAAGATTTTTAATCCGGCAACCATCCAAAACTGCTTTCTTGATGGCTTTCACTTTTAATATTGCTACGTCCTTACTTTTACCTCTTAGGTGAAGTTCACTTTTAGGATTGTAATTTGCCATATTTTCTAAAATGTTTTGCTACTACATAAACATCACAACAATTATTCAGTGTATGCAACACAGATTTCCTTTTCAGAGTGACTGACTTATGCCTCAGATTTCAGAATGTGAGCATTTGCAGGGAAGACAGCCCTCATTACAAAACCTCACCACATCCAACTGCACTCTCAGGAAACAGCATCACCAATTCTTTCATGCCTGCCCATTTAGCAGAACCCTGCCCCCTTCCCCCAAAGAAGGCAGAGCAAAGAATAACTAGTGTGGAGAGCCACAGATAGCAGCGCCCCCTGCTGCTTCCCCGGCACAATGCGCCCCTTATGCGCATGCACAATGCGCCTTTGAGCGAGCCCCTTATAGGCATGCCTGAAGGCATAGCGTGAGGTGCCGTGATCCGAACAAGGCAGAGCGTGAGGTGGCTTGATCCGAACGCACCAACCAAGAGCGACAACGTGGCAGTCTCTGATAGGACCAGACACACTATAAAGGTTCTGTGGGAGCTTTTCCTGGGGTCACTCCGGTAGTCAAAGTTCCTAAATCAACTGCTGCAAGAAGAGTTCCCGGTGTTGGTGTCTTTCCTGCTGGTCGGGGCGGCATCAACAAACTAGAAGTTAGGAGATGGAGAAAAAGATGTGTTAAATATGAAGTGTAATTGTTCTATCTTTTAGCTCAGGTTACCATAAAATTAGTCCTGGGACCAAAACGGTAGCTTAATTGCTACCTCATGAGTTTACAGTTAACAGTGTAACATGGTTTTTCTTTTGTTTCATTGTACTAAAGTGAGAAAAGTTTCGTTAGAAAAAAAATTTTAATGTGAAAGATCATTTAGTATATACATTTACTGAATACCATTTTATATTTTATCATAATAAAAATAATCTGCAAATTCTAGAGAAAAACACGATCTGGGAACTGTCCAGTTTTCACCTTTCTTTGCTTTAATTGTTTTGTGAACACTATGTGAAAGCTGTTCCCACTCTGTCAAACTATATTTTATCTTTTTTGGAGAACAGCTTATTTTTATCATTTTAAATTATAATCGTATGAGTGTTTGCATGTGACTATGTGCAGGTGAGTGTGCAGGTACCTGCAGTGGCAGAGGAGTCCTATCTCCCAGAGCTGGAGTGACACAGAGCTATGAGTTGTCTGACGTGGATACGGGACACAAAGGCAGGTCCTCTGGAGGAGCAGCAAGCCTTTACATGCAGCAGCCATCTCCGTTGCACTGAATGTGATCAGCACTGCTCCTATGCACATGGGTACAGGGCAAGCACAGACTGCCGGAGGCCACATCACTGAGCAAAACTGACTTTCCTTTCCACAGAAGCTATCAACAGGCGCAGGCTACTGAGCGGGAGGTGAAGACTCATGAGACCGTTCCTGGCAATGACAAAATGTTTTGTCACCTGGTTTGACCTTGTGCAAGTGTTGTGTAGGCAACAGCTGTTGTGAACCCTTGGATGCATTGGTCTTGTTGTTTCTAGAAGATTCAGTTTCACAGTAGTCCTCCCTGATCTCCGCCTCTTACAATCACCCCCTTCCATGATGTTCTCAGTGCCGTGTGTGTGTGTATGTGTGTATGTGTGTGTGTGTGTGTGTGTGTGTGTGTGTGTGTGAGAGAGAGAGAGAGAGAGAGAGAGAGAGAGAGAGAGAGAGACAGATGTGATATACCCCCTATTAATAACTCATACATTCCTTAAAAAATGTTTCATTGATTCTTTGTGAATTTCACATCATGCACCCCAATCCCACTCAGCCCCTATCTCTTCATATTGGCCCTCTGCCTGTGCAACCTTTCCTGCAAAATAAAATAAAATAAGATAGAAAAGAAAAAAAAAGCAAAAAAACAAAAATAAATAAAACACCACCACTGCAACCTTGTAGTGGAAGCTTTGGTGTTACAGTGTGTCACAAAGTATACCCTTTTGTCCACACATTAACTTGCAAATGTTCATTGCAATGAGTCATTGGTTTGCTTCAAGGTCTCTGGCTTCTGGTACACTATCAATACTGGATCCTTATGGGGAGTCCTCTCCGATATCCTGTTGTTGCTTTGGATATGCAGGACCGGCCAGGTCCGCATCATGAGCTCTAGCAGACCCTAGTTGGGGTGGGCCAACTCAAAGCCCTGGATCTGGGCCTGGGAGGACGTGAGTTGGCCAGCCTGCCAGCTTTCCTGGGTCGGTAAACCCAGGGATAGTCTCTAGCGCTGGCCAGCTAGGCGAGCTCACCCAGTGCTGCAGCTGGTAAAGAGAAAGTTCAGCTCTCTTGTTCTCAAGTCCGCTGGGCTGAATCACCGGTGCCATTGCCACCAGGGCCAGTTCTACTGTGCTGCCCATGTGAGGGGCAGGGATTTATCCTCCAAGTGTTGTAGCCAGTAGGGGTTTGGGGGAGCTATAGAGATGTTCTCATGACCTTGGGGCCAAGTCACCCACTGCCACAGGTGGCAAGGGGGCAGGCAGTTGTGTGCATCTCTCTCTTTCCCATACTACACCACAGTAGACGAGGAGTAGGGCTAGGTCTCCTGAGCTCATACACTCAGGGTGGCTCACCCGCACCCTCATAATCAGGGTCACCTCTACTGTGCTGCCCAGGTGGTAGGCAGAGCCAGCTCTCCTGAGTGTGGTGGCCGGCAAGGGCCAGAGTCAGCTCAGCACATTGCCTCAGGCAGCAGTCCAGGCTGGGGATATCTGCATGGTCTTTGGTGGTAACACAGGCCTGAGACATAACACAGAACCTAGATGCCATAAGACCGTGAATCCAGACATGACCCTCAGCAGTAGCATGGGCCCAGATATCTGCATGGCTTCAGGTGGCTGCACAGGCTACTCAGATCCACTGTCTTATCCTCACTTCCCTGTTAGATACGGACATGGTCCCTGGTGGCACCCCAGACCATAGAAATTTGCTTGGCCTTTGGTGGTAACTCAGGCCACAAACATCAGCACAGACCCAAGCTGTAGAAGGACCCAAACCCAGATATGGCCCTTGTTGGCAGCCTGAGCTAATGCCGCACTATGTCTCCTCCTCATAACTGTTTCTCACAGTTACCAAATCTCCAGTTCCAACTTTATCCACAGTGTACAAACCCCTTGGCCTCACTTTATCTTCTGTCTCTTCACTGTATACTCACTCTGTCTTTCCCGTCTCTCCATCACATATTCCTCCTTCATAGCGGTACCCATGGAAGGAACTTGGGTGTCTTTCTTCCTATATAGTCCTTCTTAGTGGATTCATTCATATCTCAGAATGGGCATATAAATAAAACTGGATGTTAGTATGCAAGTAATCTATAATACTGCTTTAAAGTCCATGTCTCACGTTTCCTTAGGAAAGCATATATGGTTGTAGATATTTACAACCACGGTGTGATATCAAGTGTAAACTGAATCCAGAATCTTTCACTGACACTATTTGTGAACATCTGTGACCTTTGTTCCTCCATTTGTAGTTTACTTTATTTTTTTTTTACTTTTTTACTTTTTTTGAGACAGTGTTCTCTGTATACAATTGGCTGTCCCTAGCTTGCTTTGTAGACCAGGCTGGCCTCAAACTCACAGACATCTGCCTGCCTCAGCTTCTCAGAGGGCAGAGATTAACTAAGTTTATTTTTTGAGATTATAATATAATTACATAAATTCTGCCTTCCCTTTCCTCCTTCTAAATACCCATACCTCTTTTGGCTCTTTTTCAAATTTATGGACTCTTTCAAGTTGTTGATATATGCACATATACATATACATTGCTAAATACAACCTGCCTACTCTAAAACCCTTTTCTCAAAAATCCCATAATAGCTGCACAAAAGAGATAGAAAATATTCTAAATAACACCATCTCTTCTTACCCCCCCCTCCCCCCGAGACAAGGTTTCTCTGTGTTAGCCTTGGCTGCCCTGGACTTGCTTTGTAGACCAGGTTGGCCTTGAACTCACAGTGATCCTCCTGCCTCTGCCTCCCTGGTGCTGGAAATAAAGACTTGTGCCGCCATACCAGGTTTGTAAATACCAAAATTTCTTGGGCAACCACTTTTCTCAACCTCTCATGAAATGAAGTGTTTCATCAAAATGCACCTTATATTTTCTTCAGTAAACAAACACCTCCCTCCAGCTTTGTAAAACTGTTACAAGAACATGGACGTGACTCCCTGGATCTCTACACTACTTTCCCAGGAGCATAATGTATTTTTAAAAATTCAGATAAGAATCAAAGTATCTTTCTGTACTGGCCTTCAAGACTCCTAACACAATGTGCTGCTTATGGAAAACAACCATAACTTTTTAGGAAGATAAAAAGATTTTATAGTGACTATTTTAGTAATAATATGAATAGTTATAGTAACATATGTATGGTAGATTCTTTTCTTTTCTTTTTTTAACATTTTATTAATTCATTCATATTACATCTCAATGGTTATCCCATCCCTTGTATCCTCCCATTCCTCCCTCCCTCCCATTTGCCCCTTACTCCCTTTCCCTATGACTGTGACTAAGGGGGACCTCCTCCCTCTATATATATATGCTCATAGGGTATCAATTCTCTTCTTGGTAGCCTGCTGTCCTCCCTCTGAGTGCCACCAAGTCAGAATGGTATTAAGACAAAAACCCAAGGGACATTTAAGTTTGCCCAGATTTTATTTGCTCTGTCACCACAAGCCATGAATTCTCAATTATCTCAATTATCCTATTCTTAGGATAATGCTTTCTGGAAAAGAGATTATTCTAGAAAGGGAAATAGACATCTTTTGGGGCCTATTTTTGCAATTATAATTTATTTTGATCTCTGTGATAATTAAAAACAAAATACATTTTCTAAACTTCCTTTACTTTTCCTTAACACCACACAGTGTTAGACTTTCTTTTTCCTTTATGCCATTTACTGACTAAATGCCTTTATATTATTTAAGAAATTTTTACCATCAGTTACTTTTGAAATCAGTTTATATGCTATACAAAAGAATGACATTAGTTAGTTGCGCTTCAATATGTTAACACTATAAAATGCATTGTGGTTACTACTTGCTATGTAGCACATTTTACTTGCAGTTGAAAACATCAGATTTAATATTACTCAGAACAAAATACATTAATTTTGTCAACCACAAGTTTTAGACACTTTAATTTCTCTTAAAACTAATCCTGAACCTTTTTGAATAACTCACATGTCGATTTGTTTTTCATTATTATGACATTGCTCATGTCAGCCACAGAACCTCCCAGTCTTTGGCTGCACTGTGACTGCTGAGCTGTTGCTTCTGGTTCCTGGAATAACATATTTGCTGGGCCTACAGCACTGAGTTCTTATCTCAGCTGGAAGACCATCTCTTTACAAAGACAGCCACCAATCAAGGCTCCCAGAATCCACATGTCTCTGCTTCTCCCAAGTATATTTTTCTACCCCACCTCATTTCTTCTTTGTTTTCATCTGGGTTTCAGAGACATTAATCTCGAAACATGTGATAATTGTTGGTGGGCCTGAGATATCCAGAGGCAGGGAGAGGTCAGCAGTGCTTACTGAAAGCCATGCTTCTCAGACACTGTCAAACACATAGGGATGGACTGAGAACTGCTAGAAATCTCACAGTCCAGGAAGAAAGAGGCTACATTTCCCAGTGGTATTCCCAGCGAGGCAAGTTTTTCCAGAGTTGGGAGAATCTTCCTCTAGCATTGATTTGCATAATGTTACATTGCTGTTAATTCCTAAACAATGCCCCCCCAGGTCAAATTCCCTGGATTTCTTTAAGTCCAAATTAATGAGTAAAACGTTTATGAAGAGAATGACTTTTCATGCAACTGGGGAAAGATGTACAGAAAGATATCAATATCCCCATAAATATAAATTCTGGGTAAGAAACGTAGGATGAAATATCCAGAGCAAGTAACTGCTAAGAAGAAACTGCGCAAAGACCAAGTACTACCCTTTCTAGTTCCTCAGTCTTTGGCCATGTAAAGTCACTTCTTCATAGGGTTGTTTTTCTCCCTCAAAAGTAGGTGGATCCCCCAAGAATAGGGTTCTGATATGTTTGGTAGTGACTTGATATCAAAATAAATGAAGGTTCCTTCATCATACCACTGTGATTTCTTCTAATAAACTTTTGTTTATCCTTTTTGTCTTTGCTTTGACATATAACGTAGTCTATATGAAGCCATTGTAGTAATGCCACTGTGGAACATTACATGTAAACACCAGAGGAATTTAGTATATGTAAACTAAATGGAAAAATGATGGCAACATGCTACCTGTTTTATTTTAAGGTGTTATTGTGGGTGCACGATAGGAACTCTCCAAACTGTTGTTTTCTTATGTCAACTGTATGTTCAGTTTGTGGGCCAAAAACCTGTAATCACCATAAACAATACAGGCAAATTAAGACATATGCAGCAAGCAAGGTGCTTATTGCCTGAACTTGTATCAGCTACCAATAATAGCTGTAGTGTTAGCGAAACTCTTCAAACAATATTTGTATTCTAGAGTCTGTCCCTTTCCCTTTAAAATCCAACTATCTGTATTCAGAAGTATAGTAGTCATGAAGAGATTCATGAAAAACTTTCAGTTGATTAAATTATAATGCTTCTAGATCAGCTTTCTTTGTTACAAAGAAGATTTTCACCACACAATTTATCTTTGCACTAAGACAATAAGGGAGTGGGCAACCAAAGGCAATAACAACAGGGCTACGTGTTTTAAAGTCTCTTGGGCTGTCTTGACCAACAACTCTAAAGAATATTTCTCAAATAAATCACTGCTGCTACTGTTGTTGTTTTTGCTGCGCTGCTGTTGTGCTATTGTTGTTGTTGTTGTTGTTGCTGCTGCTGCTGCTGCTGTTGTGCTATTGGCTTGCTGCTGCTACTGCTGCTGCTGCTGTTGCTGTTGCTGCTGCTGCTGTTGTTGCTGTTGTTAGGTGGCCTTTGGCTCTTGAAAGGAACACTGCCAGCCCAACTTAGAAAATTTTATGTAAATTATGCATACACATAAATATTTACTCTTATATATAGGCAGAAATATATGTATTACAGACCTTTATGGGATAATTAATAATTAATTATGAATTTTCAGATATTCTTATTGATATTTAACCCTCTTCTATCTGTTTGCATTTGTCTTTCTCATCCTCCATGAAGAGCCCACTTTTATAGCTTTCTGCTATATCCGTGTCTATTGCCCCAGACACTGTAAACCCTGGCAATGATCCATTTTTTCTTTTATTTTTATTTCTTGTTCTCTACAATTACTACAGAATACGTACACACATATGAAGATTTGGAGTATGGAGATGAATGGATACAAAACATTTGCCTTTCTGGGTCTAGTTTGCCTTGGTCAGTATGACTTCTTCAAGTTCATGTTGTATGCAAATATTGTTTTTCTTTACATAACGTATATGTACCACATTTTATCCATTCACTGAAGGACTGTTAAGTGGTTTCCATTTCCTAGATTTTTCTGCATAGAGTATCAATGAACATGGCTGAGCAATTACCTGCAAAGTAGAATGGTAAGTCCTTTGGACATATACCAAGGAAAGGTATTGTTATGATATATAAATTACATGCCATGCAACAGATGTGGTATGAGAGGATGTAGGAAGAGAGGGAGAGAAGGTATGGTCTGAGTGAGCCATGAGGGAGAAATGATTATTACAAAGTGGGAGGGAGACAGACAAAGAGTCAGAGGGACAGACAGAGGGACAAGCAGAGAGAGGATAGAGAGAAAGTGCAAGAGAGAGCAATAAGATGGCGGGTTGGTCATTTTATACCTGGTGTGCAGCTGAAGCACATCTGGCACATACCCGGCCACAGCAATGAGGTTAGGTTGCTAGGTAACCTAGAGGCAGGCTTGTGAACTAACAGGTATAGATGGATTCTATGGTAGATTCATTTTTACCACTTGAGAATCCCTCATACAGGTTTCCATAGTGGATGTACGAGTTTGCAATGCCACACAGAGTGAATGAGGGGGTCCCTGTTCCCTGCATTCCCTCCTGCATTAATTGTTGGTTGTTTCATTGATTTTTGCTGTCCATTCTGACTGGAGTAAGATGAAACATCAGGATTGTTTAGATGGCATTTCTCAAAAAGTTGTTAGGGATGGTAAACATTGTCTGAGATATTTCTTAGCCATTTTCATTTTTCTTTTGAGAACTCTATTTACATCCCACACTTACTTACTGAAAGTCATTTGGGTGATTTTACTTTATTTTTTTTCAATTGTACAAATGAACTCACACATTTATTTTGTTTTCTTGTTGTTATTATTTTAATTGAAAATAGATTTTTCTGGTGCCTTATATTTGACCACTTCCCCCTGATGGGGAGACCAGGTGGCACTCAGAGGAAGGATTGCAGGCTATCAAGAAGAGACTATGGGCATATACAAGAGGAGGAGGTCCCCCTCAGTCACAGTCATAGCGGAGGGGAGTAAGGGGCAAATGGAGGGAGGGAGGAATGGGAAGATACAAGTAATGGGATAACAATTGAGATGTAATATGAATAAAATAATAAAAATATTTTTTAAAAAGAAAATAGATTGTTAAAAAATATAACATTCTGACAATGTCTTCCCTCCCTTAATTTCTCCTAGATTCACCTTGCCTATCCAAGCTTTAGTATATTCTGGATATTAGACTTCTGTCAGATGTACACAGGCAAAGAGACTGTGGGCTACTCTGCACCTAGTTGATTATTTCTTAGCTATTAGCTGTACAGAAACTGTTTAGTTTATACAGTCCCGCTTGCCCATTGTTGATTTAATTTTGGGGCAAAGATTCCTATTAAAGAAGTCCTTTCCTCCAGCTCTTTCATATAGGATACCACATATGCTTTCATCTAAAAGCTTTAGTCTTTCAGATTTCACATTTGAGACTACTAGTTTGAGTCAGTTTTTGTTTAAAGTCATAGACTCTGATCTAATTTTATTCTTTGGGTGTTGACATGAAATTTTCTCAACACCATTTTCTGGAGATGGTTTCTTTTCTTCAGCTTTAATTTTTGGCATTTTAAAATATTAAAAAGCTGAAATTTCATGTATTCATAGTTGAATCTTCCATCTTATTCCATTTATATACATGTCTGTCTTTCAACCAATACCATATTCTTTTAATGTATTGCTCTGTAGGTCTGGAATGGTATTCCATCCATCCATCATCATCCTTTTCAATGAGGATTGTTTTCTGCTATCTGGGATATTCTATGCAATCTTGATTTTGGGCCATCTGTGGAGTACACAAGTCCACCTTGAGACTGCATATTTGACAAAAGCAATGTTTTTTCTCACTAAGTCACCTTTTGTATGTTTTTTGTTTTGTTTTGTTTTGTTTTGTTTTTTCTTTAATTTGTTTTTGCAGGATTCAGTGCAGGAGATAAGAACAGAAAGTTCCACATTAATGGCACATCCTCCAGCCCAACTTTACCACTGCTAAAGGTTAATGTGCTCATTTTTATCTCCTGTAGCTATTTCATACTTAGTTCGCAACTCTCAGAAAAGAAGTCTCTGCCTCTGCAGCACTTTCACCATGTGAGGTTCTTGTTCTCTTTGCAAGTCTCTGCCTGCTCCACTGTGATGTTCTCACCACATTCCTGCTTCATTTCACTGCAGAGTACTCAAAGTGAATTACCAGCATATTTCACCAAACACAAAGCCTGATCCTAAAATTCCAGTTCATCTTTGGTCATGTCTTCTTTTCTTGTTAGCTGATTCTCTCCTTGCTCATTGTATTCCTTGATTACAATGAAAGACTAAGCAATGGCATATAATTAACAACAAAAAAAATTGAAGGTATATGCTGCTCTATACTTCAAATCATTTTATTCACTACTCAAGCATTGAGAAAAGCAAGTGAACAAATCTCCTCTTACCTTTATTAGCTCAATAGTTGGAAGATAGATAGGTTGTCAGGCATTCACTCAGTTTTAAGCCAGACTGAAGCAAATAAATCCTGGGCTACAAGTTGATACTTTTTGTTTGTTTGTTTGTTTGTTTGTTTGTTTGTTTTAAAATACATTTTTATTAATTTATACATATTACATCTCAGTTGTTAGCCCATCCCATGTATCCTCCCATTCCTCCCTTCCTCCCACTTCCCCCCTACTTCCCTCCCCTCCCCTAAGTCTGTGTCTGAGGGGGACCTCCTCCCCCTGAATATGCTCATAGGGTATCAAGTCTCTCCTTGGTGACCTATTATCTTTCCTCTGAGTGCCACCAGGCATCTCCATCCAAGGGACATGTTCAAATATGGGGCACCAGAGTTTGTGTGAAAGTTCGATCTCCTTCTCCACTCAACAGTGGAGAATGTCCATCGGCTAGTCCGGGTAGGGGTTCAAGGTTTTTACTGCCTATTTTTTCCTTGGCTGTTGCCACAGTTTGCGGAGGACCCGAGGGCCCAGACTCGCCTGTAGTTTTCCAGGACCCACTGGATCCTTCCATTTCCTCTTTCTCCCAGGCTTCTCACACCTAAAGTTTCAATAGGATGTCCTCCCCTCTTACCCACTATTCTGGTAGGTACAGTTTTTCATGGGGACGCCTTATTCATAATAGCCAGAACTTGGAAACAACCTACGTGTCCCGCTATAGAAGAATGGATAAAGAAACTGTGGTACATTTACACTATGGAATACTACTCAGCTATTAAAAAACAAGGAATTTCCAAAATTTGTGGACAAATGGATTGAACTAGAAATTGTCATAATGAGTGAGTTCACACAGAAGCAAAAAGAGCTAAATGGTATATACTCACTTATATCGAGACACTAGTCCAAGTTGATACATTTTTGTTTTACAAAATTACTGATTATGACTTTGAGAGGTAAAACATGTGAATTGATTGTCACCCATAGAAAAGAAAAAACTGACACCTTTTTTTTAAACACATTGTACATTGCATTCATCTGTACATACATTCCTAGATTGTATCTGCTAGAAACAAAACAGCATACTTTTGTTATGATATATCAAAAACCTTCAGTATAAAAAACCCTGGCATAGTCTTATAGGTAGGCTCATGGTAGCAGTTCTGGCCCTAAGACTCATTACCTGGAGAGAGAGAGGGGGACATAATCATAGAAAGATTTCTGGAACAAAGGAGAGAGATTTTCTAGGATTTGTGCTTACTCATTACCATTAATAGATATTTCCATTAATAAATTTTACCAGAATGCTTGCTTAGAAGTTGACACATGTGCAGAAATAATTAGCATGCAAACCAATTATGGTTAATTCTTATCTTTACAAGAGTGAAACTACACCTAGTTTTTCAATTATTTAGCGAAGAAACAAGACATTTCTTGTTTCGATCCAAGAACCCACACAGAACCCTGGCAGGCATGGTGACTGTCTATAATATCAACATTCTGGAGACAGAGATAGTCTGTTTCTAAGGGAAACTGGCTAGACAGACTTTCGAGAATTGCTAAAACACCAGATACAGTGAGGGACCCTAAATAATCAAGAGTCTAAATAAATAGAAAGTGATCATAGAAGGCATCTAATGGAAAACATGAGTATCTCATGGCCATTTAAATAATAAGAAAGATGTATTTCAATAGTTGCTTGTAAAGATTAATTTTACTAATGTATGAAAATTACCTGGCACACATACTAGTAAACTGATAGTTAATACATGGGTAAAAGAATAACCATCTGTCAAGAGCATTGTGGATCATGTCTGTAATCCTAGAGCTTGAATTATAGAGGCAGAAAGATCAAGAGTTCAAGTTTAAGACCAGCCTTGACTAAATAGTGAATTTAAAGCCAGGCAAAGTGCATGGAGTACTGCCTCAAATACAGCAAAAACAACTGAAACAGTGCCTTTACCTAGATTTTATCTAATGTAAAACACCACAGCTTAGGAATAGCCAATCTAACTGCATAAAAGCTCAGAAGTTCATTGAGATATATAGACTAGATAATGGTATTTTTATTTGAAAGTTCTTTACAGTATAGTTTTAATGATGTTTTGTAAAGTACTCAATGATCTTGTAAGACCTTAAGAGTTGCTTCATCAATGAAATTCTACTAGGAAAACAAACTGACAGTATTTTATTTCAAAACTTGTTTTGTTTTGTTTTGTTTTGTTTTTCCTTCTCAATGACTGTCTTAGGGTTTCTAGTTCTGTGAAGAGACACCATGACCACTACAACTCTTACAAGGAAAAACATTTTACTGGAGTTGGTCTACAGGTTCATAGGTTTAGTCCGTTGTTATCATGGAGGGAACCACGCAGGCAGACCTGGTGCTGGAGAGAGACGGAGAGTGGCCTGAACATTAGAAACCCCAAAGTCCACCCCCAGAGGCATACTTCCTCCAACAAGGCCACACCCCTTAGTCCCTGCCACCAGGTAACACCACTCTCTAATGAGTGACCATTTAAATCAGTGCACCTATAGACACCATTCTTATTTAAACTGCCACAATGCCTTTAATCTATACTACATTTGCTCACGAGTCTTTAATTTTCTCCTTCAATTTAAACCCCAATGTTTATTTTTGCAAGTTTTCCAAAAGCTTCTGCCCACTAAATGTTTCCCTGTGTAAACTCTCCAGAAATGTCTTTCTGATAAGTGCTCTGTGAACTTCCTAACACAGCCCTGCAGACTACAGAAGGCAGAAGGCTGTCTGGGGAGTGTGCTTTTGTTTTGGTGTGTGTATTAGTTACATCTCTTTGTCCTTTTGCCCAAATGCCTGATAAAGTAACTTGTGGGAGAGAAGACTGACCTTGGTTTATTTTCGGAGATACATTACATCATGGTGGGAGGACACTGTTGCCGGAGACTCAGTAACAGGGTTTTGGCAGCCAAGAAGCGAAAGACCCCAAACAGGGGCAGAAGTGGCTGCCAAACTCAGGAACTGCCCTCTAGGGACCCACCTCCTCAAACCAGGCTTCTCACTTCCTGAAACAAAGCAACCAGCTGGGGACTAAGGTAAAATATTGAGCCTGTGGTGGCATTTCACATTCAAATCAGAGTAAAAGAGGTAAGAAGCCAGAGTCAATAAATTTCAGCACTTTTATTTGAGTTAAAGTGAAACCACACACTATAACAGGTATAATATATGAATATATAATATATGAACATGAGACCATACTCAACAGACATCTAGATTTTTCACTGAAGAAAATTGTGAAATTCTATATGTCTTTAATATTAGCTTAAGTAACTGCACATTAATGAATGTCCTAAAATTTGCTTATCCCTTTTGATAAAATTAGCATTATCAAATATTTGATTGAATGATATTCTTTAATGTTTTAAATTTTTTAGTCTTGTGTTTCTAGAAGTAAGACAAGAGGAAGTCTATAATTTAAATATTTTATAATTTTTAAAATATTTTATATGTTTTCTCTGTAAAAATATAACTAGTTTCCAAACCTTTTAGTAGTGCAAACAGGACTATTTTTATCTATAAAATTCTCTGTGTATAATACATCTATTACATATGTGCATTGCATTTATTTAATTATTTGTAGACATGATTAGAATTTGTTTTTATTGTTTTTTGTTTGGTTGTTTGTTTGCAGTGTTAGAGGTTGGAGCTGTGGTATTATGTATGCCCGGCAAACACATCAATATGAGCTATATCTCCAGCCTGAAGTTCTCATATGAGACACCGTCCCTCATTTTAATTATATTTGTCTATTAGCTGCAAAGGTGGCTGCTTACCTTCACCACAGGCATTTCATTACTCCTACTTTGCTTGTCCTAAAAACCTGTTCTACATCTTTCTCAAATATTTACTAGAAATTACATTAAAACTCTGTGAGTATATACCCACTGCTTTGCATCTTACTGTGGCTGAATTTTATGTTGTTCTTCATTGCAAACAAAGCAATTAAATCTAGTTCAATGCAGTGCTCCTCTGAGAGTCCAAGCTGAAATCCCATGAAAGGCTTTTCTGCCAACACAGGCCTTGCAGGAGGGCTTTACATTCCTCAGCCTCTTGTGGTGAAAGTGCTGGCATGGGAGGTTCCAGGGCAAGCAGAAACCTGTACAGATAAAGCTGGTTGTGGAAGAAAAAGAGAAATAATCAGCATATGTGAGCAATTCCTTAGTGTGTCACTACAGTCCTGGAGCAGCATAACATCGACACTCATCCCTTTCCCAAATCACTGAATATCCCTAGGTGCCAAGGGCCTCAAAATCCCTATGGAATGGTATATTTATGTCTTCATTTTCTTTTTGTCTCCCTCACCTCCATTTTCAAGGAGTCAGTTTGGTGGAACGCATTCTCCATTCTCTATCCCCTGTCTCATCTCTGTTCTGGATGTTCACATCTGCTCTAAGCATTCTTATCTGGGTGTTTTGCTTTGCTCTGATTCATCCTTTCTGAACAAATCTCCGTGATGCCTACACTCACTAGGCTCCATACCTCCCTTAGCAATGCCTGTTTCCAGTCAGCCGCACTGGCCGCCATTATTCTGCTTCAGAACTGCTTCATTGCTTCCATATTGAATATGTTTGCTGTATTCCTTGTGTGTGTGTGTGTGTGTGTGTGTGTGTGTGTGTGTGTGTGTGTGTGTGTGTGTCTGAGTGTGTGTGTGTGTGTGTGTCCCTTATCCCTCTTACTGTATTCCTTATTTATTCAACCCATCTACTCTAATAAAAACTATCATTACTCCTGTCCTTCGCTAAAACCAAACCCACAAAAACAAACAAAAAAAATCTTCCTAATACTTATCCTCCTGCTTCCATTATTTCAGTCATTTATGCTCTTCCTGAGTAGCTATTCAGATGGTCTTCTTAGGAATGGTGCCTTATTCATATTGTCTTCATCATATACAAAAAAGGAATCATTGATCCTCCTGTCACTGTACTTCCCAAAGCAAATGTGCACCACGATCTTAATCTTGATGCATCTTTCATCTACTACAAAACTAGCTTTCCATGTGACTGCACATCTCTTGCACTGTTCCCTTCTGTACACTGCATAAAGGCAGGCCAATCTCTCATGGAGAATGCTCAGCTCTCTTAACCTCACCCTGAAACATGCGTAAAGACACTGGCAAGAGATTACATTGATCCATCAGTTGAAAATAATAACACACATGGAAAATATATAAATTTGCTGATCAACATACATTTACCTGCCACTAAATAAAATAGGAGGAAGAGACAGAAAATTTGAGAGGCGGTTGCTAAAAATTATCATCATGGATGTGGAAATTAAAAGAATTGTTCCTAGAATTTTTCAAATATATTAACAATAAGACATAAAGATAAAGATAAAAAGAACTATAAGAAAGACCATTGGGAGGTCACAAGTAACTTTTAACAAGTTACAGCATGGTGGAACAAAGCAAGAAAGAGTGTGTGAGGTGAAGGACATCATCTAGTACTGAGTGCTGAAAACACATTAGCAACACAAATAAAGCCCTGAAAGAAACTGGAGAGGAAAGAGGTATGGTAATGGCTTCATAGGTAAAGGATAGAAGGGGTTGTTCTGTTGTTCTGCATGCCTGTACCCTGTACTTTACATGCAGAAGGGAGTCAATGGGAAGGTCAGGCTGAGGCAGCAAGCTGACAGCATGCGATTGATGGTAGACCCGAAGGCAGGCGTGCCTTCAGAAGGACACTATTCTTTGAATTTCTAATTCCTTTCTCTTTTTTTTTATACTTTATTAGTTTATGCTTGTTATAGCTCAATGGTTATCCCATCCCTTGTATCCTCCCATTCCTCCCTCCCTCCCATTTTCCCCTTACGCCCCTCCCCTATGACTGTGTATGAGGAGGACCTCTTCCTCCAATATATGCTCATAGGGTATCAAGTCTCTTCTAATTCCTTTCTTAATTCTTGGCTCACAACAAAATAAGACAGATAGTTTTTGAATTAATGGATGAGAGGGTAGAGGTACATCAAAAAGAAGGAAATCCCAATGCAACCTTGGAAAATTATAAAAGCATTGACAAGCTTATAAAAATGCCTTGCTGGTAACAGACAGAGTGAAGGAGAATATTAATGTACTCCCATTTTCAGTGAAATAGGGGGCATGGTACTTGATGAAAGTGAGCAATGCTCTAAGAGTGGAAGACTGATTAGAGTCGAAAAGACATTGTTGTAGAAACCCTGAGAATGAATAGAGAAGAATTTTAAAAATAAGTATAAGATGTGTTAACGTTTCCAAATTAAAAAAAAAATTCCCAGCACTCGAGAGGCAGAGGCAGGCGGATCACTGTGAGTTCGAAGCCAGCCTGGTGTACAAAGTGAGTCCAGAACAGCCATGACTATCCAGAGAGACCCTGTCTAAAAAAACAAAAACAAAAACAAAATCAGTCAATAAATTCCTGAGTAAGCTACAGCAGCCCTTGATTTCTGTCAAGTGCCTCCAATACACCTGCAGATAGAATTCTCTCAAGTCCCTGTACAAAATGGCATATTTTCAAATACCTTACACCCATCCTTCTACATACTTTCACTCACATCTAAATTGCCAAAGTGCCATACATAGCGCATATGCTAGTTGAACGCAGGAACCTTCAAGGAGGCAATAATTCAAGGATACGCATTTTCTCTTTAGAGCTATCCACGCAGTCACCATTTATTCTCAGCACAATGAAGTATCCATAAATCTGTGCATTTGCTACAATTTACTACAGAGATGCTCCTCTGATTAAGGCAGAGAGTAGACTCTGTCTACATGTATAAATACAAATATTTAGAAGATTTTTTTTATTGCTTTGTCAATTTAGCTAAACCACAATAGTGACTTTTTCCCTTAGGGTCAGTGACCTTCCTATTTATTGTGGGTTTTGTTTGCTTGTTTGTTTGTTTGTGTTTGTTACTTCCGATCTGAGAGTAGTTGGTTAATCATATAATAGTTAGGACACTATTGCACTTGTGGACACATCTAGAATGGCAGATTGGCGTTGTAGTTCACAGGACTAAGATCTTAAAAAGACAATTTTCTACCTATCCCAAAGTCTTGCATAGGACATAATTTTGAAATCTCACAGAACCAGAAAGACAAACACAGTGTGTTCGATCCCATATGTGGATCCTAGCTTTGAATCTTTAGACTTGTTTGTTTGACCTAGAACATCTGTAGAAAACAAGAAACTAGAAAGGGGCTATTTTGGAATGGCTACCTTAAACTGGTGTGTGTGTTAGAGGTGCAGGTAGTAGAGCATACATAACATGAAGATAGAGAAAATCAATATTGTGGATAGAAATTAAGTATTAAATGCACGGACAAGTGACCTACAATAGCATAAAGAGAGTGTTAACCACAATAAAATGCATAAACAGCCATATTCAAACCTACTAGTTCGCAAGAAATTTTCAAAAAAATTTTTAAATAAGAATTGTATTTAGAAAAATATATGTATATCCATTTACATATATATTTAGCACAACATATAATGAATAAAGATTTCTTTAGTTTGAAAGAAAGCATAAGAGGTATATGGGAGGGTTTGGAGGGAGTCAAGAGAAGGAAGAAATAAGGCAATTATATTATAATATTAAAAATTAATGAAATAATAAAAACAGAGTTGGAAAGAAGATATTCTGAATGTTTAGATAATCTCTTTCTATAAGGCATTACACAAAAAAGAAAAAGCTCAATACCAGGTGCAAGCTCTTGCCTTTTCTCTTAGTTGTCCACCACAATAAATGGCAAGACTTTTTACCTGAATATACCAGAATCATTTATTGCAATATGTTGATAAATCGATTTGGGTCTGAGTTGGAAATTTGCTTTCTTCACTTTTGTTTCATTTTAATATCGTTTGTTACATTTGAATTTTTCATATGTACAATGCATGTGAATAGTCCCACCTCTGACGTTCTCTCACATTCCTCCCATCTCTTTATATACCTCCTCCTCCGTACATATTCTTTTCATATATTCATATCTTTATATTTTATTACTCAATGAGTTTAACAAGGGCCAAATATATATAATATCTCCTCTTGGATACGGGGAATATCTATAGTAAGAATGTGGAAATACTGTAATAGTTCTAAAGCAGGGGAATATCTGTAATGAGCATTATAGGGGAAATATTGCAGTAGTTTCAAAGCAAGGAGAAGGGTTATGAAATGCCATCTTCTGGGCAGAACACAGCCCTTGCAATCACAGTCTCCCTGCAGCTAAGGCTCCTTGCTTTGGGCCTGCATGTGACTGTGCCTCTCAACAGTCAATCACAGATCGTGGAGATGCTCAAGAGTCCCTATGCCCCATGAAAAACTACTGGATCCTGACATTTTTATGGAAGAGAAGAGTCATTGTTTTCAAATTTTCTTTTGTTTAGTCATCACTCTTCCACTTGAATCATATCCTTTTACAGTAATATTCCTGTCACATATTACTCATAGTTAGGTCTTAGATAAATTTTGAACTTGAAGAAATAATGCACAAATGCTGGTTTTATTTTAAAATGTTTGAGTTTGTACAAAGCCAGGATAAATAATAAATATTCTAGTTACAGAAATTCTTCTTTATTTAGAGGTTTTGTTCTTGGTCATATTTTATACTTCTAATTTTTAAAAATTAAAATAGGATAATATCACCTCCCCTTTCCTTTTCCTCACTCCAGCTTACATTTACTTCACAGCTTTCCTATGCCTTCAGCTATTAAGGTATGTATGTATGTATGTATGTATGCATGCATGCATATATGTATACACAAGTAAATATGTATATATATGTATATATATATGTATAAACACACACATATATAGAACTTTCTGAGTATGTTTTTTGCTGGTTACATGTGTATAGTTCAGGGCTGGTTACTCTGCACCAGACATTTAATAAGAGGCCTCATTTCTAATTATTCTTTCAGCAGTCATTACTTGTCTGTAGCTCTCTCTAAGGATGGGGTCCCATGACATTTCCCATTCCCATGTTAATACGTCCATTGATATTGGCATTGTTCTGGACTTGTTTATGCACCCTTTTGTAGGAAAGATTGTTTCATGGTGGACTTCCTGATATTATGGCTCTTACGTCTTTCTACTCCCTCTTCCAATGCTCCTTGAGCCTTAGAAGCAGGAGCTGTGATACAGATGTAGCTGTTGGATCTGGGCACCCCACAATCTGTTGGTCTCCGCACTGTGCCCAATTGTGGTTTTCTGTGATAGTCTCCATTTTCTATAAAGAGAGCCTTCTTTGATGAGGGTTGGTAGCTACACTTCTCTGTGGGTATAAGGATAAGATTTAGAACTTAGTAAGAATTATGCTAGTCTAGCAAAGTAGTGCTGGTAGACTTTTTTTTTCTAACATCCATGACTTGACTAGTCCCAGGGAGATGGCTAAGTTTCCACTACAGGAATGGTTTCCTTCCTATTGAGTGGGCCTCAAGTCAGGTAGACAGCTATTGATTGCCAATGATTTTGTGACTATCACTTACTGCATCTTTATGCTTATGTTACCATGTTGGTTATCATCATGGTTAACAGGTGTTGCAGCTAGGCTGAACTGTGTAATTGCTCACATCCTGTGACAAATTGAAAAGCATTTTCTAGAATCATGGAAGCTAGACCACAGGCAAGATGCTACTGAGTCAGATCCGGTTCAAATCACTCAAGTTCTGTGTCTTAAATGTGCAGTGTGTTCAGTAATTTGGACCTATCCTCAATGTCTGAGAGGCAACTAAGGGCAATATCAATAACCTTTGTTGTTTTGCAAGTCACTTGGACTACCCTGAGTAACCATCAAACTTTGTGTGTATTGTTTTTTAATTGCAAGTAGATATAAAACAATATGATTATTGAAGTTTTATCTCACAACCTTGATGCTGTATGTCCTTCCCTTCTCCCTGCCTAGTTGGAGTTCCCTCCCTGTGTTTCTATTTCCCATTTCATATAATCAGTATATTTATCCAGCTTTCTCCATTGGGCCTTGTACACCTCCTGGTTTTAGCCATTACCCCATATTGTTCACTCACATCTGAGGATTTGCAGCTAAAAGTGCATGAATGAGAATGTGTGATGCTTGCCTTTCTGTGTATGGAGTACCTCTCTCAATAGAGTCTTTCCAAGGTCAATTCACTTACCCGATTATTTTATTTCATTTTTTTAATAGCTGGATAGTATTTTATTGTGTGTATTTACCACATTTTCTCTAACTATTCGTCTAATGAAGGACAGTTACCTTGTTCCCATTTCCTAGCTGTAGTGAACAGGGCAGCATGGAACATTGCTGAGCAAGTGTCTATAGAGTGGGAATGCTGAGTCCTCTGGGCATAGACTACGGTGTGGTATAGTTGTATGGGTTTTTGTTTTGTTTTTTTGTTTTGTTGTTTTTTGTCCCTTAACATTCTCAGCACTGATTTCCACAGTGGCTTTGTTTGCTTTTCTTCCCACCACCAGTGAGTTACTGTTCCTCTCTTTCCAGAAGCTTGTCAGCGTTTGTTGTCCGTTGTTCTTTGTTTTTTGTTTTTTGTCATCTTAGCTGTGCTAACTAAGGTAAGAGGAAATCTCATAGCTGTTTCCATTTGCACCTCCCTAGTTGTTGAAGACAACGTACACTTTTTGAGTTACTTCTTAGCTATTTTTATTTCTTCTACTCAGAACTCTTTCTTAGCTCTCTAGCTCATCTTTATACTGGATTATTTATTTATTTATTTATTTATTTATTTATTTATTTATATTTTTTATATTCTGTACACTAAACCTCTGTCAGAATTATAGATGGCAAGGAATGTTTTTTTGTTCTGTGAGTTTCTTCTTCATTCAACTGATTGTTTCCTTAGGTAGACAAAAAGCTTTTTTCTTAGACTGCTTGATTACTTAAAC
Source organism: Acomys minous (assembly GCF_964271855.1). NCBI lineage: Eukaryota > Metazoa > Chordata > Mammalia > Rodentia > Muridae > Acomys > Acomys minous. The sequence goes on from NC_140487.1 coordinate 32,884,829, forward strand.
AATATGATTCTTTGTCCAAACCTAATTTTCAATGTTTAGATAAATGTTAGTAAACTACCTTTCTTATGACCAGCACTAGATTGAACCTAACAGTAACAAAAGGAATCTATTAACCTACACAGAGAATAATTTGAAGTGGGCCTCTCTCTCCATCCTTCCTGCTCCCCATAATCCTTGCAGCAGCTGTCTCTAGACTCCCGCTGCTTTGTGAAAGACATCAACAGCTGAAGTAGAGGAAAATGTCTTGGCATCTGGGCATGCCCTCTTACTTTACCTACCACCTTTTAACAAGGACTGCCATTGTTCAGGCAAGTTTCTAGACCGTGGCCTGTCAACGTTTTCCTCTCAAACTTCTTTGATGTTGACTGAACGCACAATGAGGTAGGAGGCAGCTCTGCTGTAAGTCTGAAGACTCAGCTGGTGGGATAGTATTTCTGAGCTTGTCTCCATCTGAACTTTGGAAAGCCAAGTGACACCCGAGAAGAGTTTGAGACAGCATGAAAGTTGACAAGGAATGGACTATGGATGAAAGTAAAAGTATGTTCTGGTCCTGGCTCAGTTCCCACATTAAGTATAAGATTGAGATACTAATTATGTTCCTCATCTTTCCAATTGTTATTACAGTAGCCACAGCTTAGAGCAGTAGACAAAAATATACAATACAAATGATGTAACACAGTGTCTACCATAGGCACTTAATAGAAACATGTCTAAAAATTGTGTCCTTTCATTCAAATACAGAAAAAAAAAACAGATTAAATTTATTTAATACAGATTTCTCTGGTTTCACTGTTGCTTTTTCAATTTAAGGATATTTGATTTTAAAAAGGAGGGAGAAACAGCAGGTCATTTTCTTTGAAGAATGGCAGAAATACACAAGAAATTTCTTATTCTACAGCAATGAATTCATTTTAATATCAGAGCTTTCTTCTTTCCCTCTCTTTCTTTCTCTTTCTTTCTTTCTTTCTTTCTTTCTTTCTTTCTTTCTTTCTTTCTTTCTTTGTTCTGACACAGGGTTTCTCTGTGTAATGTTGGCTGTCCTGTACCCTTTTGTAGACCAGGCTGGCTTTGAACTCACATCAATCTGCCTGCCTCTGCCTCTCTGAGTCCTGGAGTTACCAGCATGCACCATCATGTCTGGCCAGGGCTTTTGTTTGGTTTGCGTTTGTATATTAAGTCATCAAATTACACCCTTATTTAAGGAACAAGGTTCCTTTTCCACCACAAGGTTTGTTCACTATAAAACTAAATAGTTGGCATCCTGTGGTTGTTACCTTGGATTCAGAAAGCAAACAGTAGTCTACAGGAAAACTCCTTTTTGCCTCTGGATTTTGAGGCAGTATATAGCCCAGGCTGGCCTGAAACTAACAAAACAGACAAGGCTGGTTTCAAACACACAGAGATCTACCTGTGTCTGCCTCCCAAATACTAGAATTAAAGTCATACACCACAACGTCAATTGGAAGTATTTTGGCTTCCAAAAGCATGTTTTTCTCTAAAGTCACCTTTCTTACCATTCGTTAAGCAAGGAAAGACAATTGTCACCGAGTAATTTTAGTAGTGTCATTGCACTGTCAAATTGTATTAGTTGCTTAAACTGAATTATGAACATATTTTACATGCAATATGTTTTCTTAAGGCCTATAAATTTTACATAAAATATAACCTTTGCTGTTAAGTCATTAATATTAAAAGAAAAATGTTAACTAAACAATACTTTCAGAAAATCTGCTAGATATTTTAGAAGCCACATGCATTTAATGTTTAAGTCATATTTTGTCAATGAAGATTTTAATTTATTTAAGCATCACTCTGAGAGGAAATGAATTTTTCCTTGGCTGGTAGTAGCTTTTATTGTATGATATGACTTTCACAACTTACTCTCTTCTGTCATTGTTTTTTGTTTTCTTTTTAAATCATCTATGTTTTGTCTTTTATATCTTCTGTATTTTTGCTGAAACACTATAGTTTTCCACGTGGGTCATTGTTATCCATAATTGATTATTGAAGCTATTTGTCATGGTTACTTTAAACTCCTTGTCAGATAATTTTAACATCCTTGCCAACCCCAAGAGGGCACCTTTTGTCCTGTGAGATGCCAGTTTGAAGATGGAAAGGATTCGCTCAGATGGTGAGCCACCTTTTGTTAGTACCCTGGGTTAGAGTCAGCTTTCTCTGTAGGGTGAAGGGTCACAAACTACATTATCAGAACCTTGCTTCTAATGTGTCCTTCAAGTTCTGGGTCTCCATTCTTTCTATGTTCCTTATTTCATGTTTCAAGAATTCTCTCTTTTCCACCTCTGGTGTACGTCTAGGGTTTTACCCTGCCTGGCACAGAGAGGCGTAGCACAGTAATCATCATGCTGTGTTCTGTACTTAAAAACAGAGCTTTCTGTTTCACAGAGTGAACATCTGTTCTTTTATAAGTTAAACACACTTTGCAAAGTAAACATATAAAAAGCACTTTCTTTGCCAGATTATTTTATCATCCTGAGTTTGACTAAGAAACAAAGATACAATTCCCCTATGCTTAGATCAATGCTTTTTAAAAAATATAAACAAGAAAAATGTAGGGAATATTGGCCTTAGATTAATTAAAGAGGTCTTTAACAAAACTATATTTGGGTTTACAGGAAAAAGTCACTTGATGGACACTCAACAGAATGGGCTATCATTAGGAATCTGCTCCTCACTTTTAGTGTACAGCCATACGTGTTTCAGTGTGCCTCCACTCTTTCTGTCTTGACCATGGGATAAGAAAGTACTTGTCAAATTAAGAAATCATTAGGATTTCATAATGTTATTGTGAGAAAGTGTTAGGCATGGAAAAAAGCTATTCTGAGTGTACAACAATGCACTTGATCCCCCCATTTTGTTCAGCTGATGGCATACATTGGCTTATCTACAAAGATTTGGCCCTCATTAATAGTCCTCCTTTTTCTGTCCTGCTTCCTAAGCTTCTACTCATGGGTTTATATGGTAATCCCTGAAAGATTTTATTGTAGAAAATTGCTTTTGGTGTGCTAACCCATAATATATATTCACTTCTTACAACCTCATAACACATGACAAATATTTTTAAAGTCTCTCTTAAGCAAAAGCCCATTTTGCCTATGAAAAAGTCCTCTAAGACCTCAGCATTCCTGAGTAAACAAAATGGATGATACGTCAATTTAATAACTTGCTCAAACTTGAACTTCTGTTGAACACTGGAATTGAATGTGTTTTCTTCAGATTTGGGATGTGCCTAGCGATAGAAAATGAAACAAAACATGCTTTTGTCTTTTAGCTAACCTCATCTTATTAGAAATGTTGGACAGATTTTTCCATTGCTGGCATTATAGGCAGTATGTGTCATTCTCTGTAATATATTTCAAGCACGTTAATTGTAATTTCTTATATCAAAAATAAAATCAGGAGGAAAACATTGATTCTTTTCAGTGAAACTTTGGCTTTTGGAAATCTTTGTGGGAAGAAAACTTTTGCTTAATAAATTGCACATTAATCTCAATTTTTGGCCATGAGACAAAAAGTGTAATAATAAGTTTTTGAAAAAAGTATTTTAAGGCATGAATTATACCTGGACTTATCGAAGAATTGCAAAGAACATTTACCTTTCAACAAGAGGCAAAAGGAAGTCTGTCATTAAACAATCTGTTGGGCAATACTATGTTTAACTATCCTCATTGTTTGATTTTAATTATATGTTTGTATCAGGAAACTGATTCACATCCTCTGCATGTGATCTAAAATTACAGTCTTAAATCTAAGGATATTTGTTATCAAACACTTAAGTACCACGTGGCAAAAAACAAAAGGTGCCTGTCCACCACATCTTTGCAATTGCTCTGAATAGCTTTCTCCTTTATTTTTTTATTTTTTAATGAAACTTTTTTCAACTGAAAAAAAATAAGGTTACTAGTCTTAGTATCAGGAGTACAAGTTTTTCCATATTATTACTTACCCTTTGATGACTATTAGCATTGTATAACAAATATGATGTCAAGCTGAGAAAAAATTTTTAATTCAGACAAAAACTCATAAGACAATTCTCCTTTTCTTTAAAAAATATTTTTATTTATTATAATTTATTCTTTCTTCTGTCCTATTCCCCTTCCCTAGGACTCTGGTGTGTGTGTGTGTGTGTGTGTGTGTGTGTGTGTGTGTGTGTGTGTGTCTGCTTCCCCACCTTCTGACCACAGCCTATCAGGTCTCATCTGGATAGCCTGCCTCTCTTTCCTCTATGTGCCCTCAGAGCCTCCCTGCCAAGAGAAAGTGATCCAATCTTGCACACCAGAGTTCATGCCAGAGGCAATCACTGCTACCCTGATGCCCATATGCAGAGTGGGCTCTCTATAGGCTACATCTAAACAGTTGTTCTAGGTTCTCTGCATGCATTGTCCTTGCTTGGTGCATCAGTTTGTGCAGACTCCCCTGTGTCCAGATCTGCTGGCCTTGATGGTCTCCCTGTGGGGCTCCTGACCCCCAGGGTCCTTCCATCCCTTCATTCTTCCATACAACTCTCATCTCCTCCCAGAGTCCTGCTGTGAGTACCAGCATCTATCCTAATGCTCCACTGGGTAGAGCCTCTCAGAGGACATCCATGTTGGCCTAATATCCACTTATAAGTGAATATATACCATGTGTGTCTTTCTGGGTCTGTGTTACCTTACTTAGGATGATTGTTTCTAGTTCCATCAATTTGCCTGAAAATTTCAAGATGTCCTTGTTTTAAATAGCTAAGTAGCATTCCATTGTAAAAATGTACCACAGTTTCTTTATCCATTCGTTGGTGAAGGACATCTAGGTTGTTTCTAGATTCTGACTATTACGAATGAAGCTGCTATGAACATAGTTGAGCAAATGTCCTTGTTATGTAGTGGAGTGTCTTTCAGGTATATGCCCAGGAGTGGTGTAGCTGGGTCTTGAGGTAGCACTATCCCCAGTTTTCTGAGAAAGTGCCAGATTGTAGCTCTCCTCTTACAAATGACAAAGAAGATGAGAAAGAAATAAGGGAAACTACACCCTTCACAATAGCCACAAGTAATATAAAGTATCTTGGTGTAACTCTAACCAAGCAAACGAAGGACTTGTATGAAAGAAACTTCAGGTTTCTGAAGAAAGTAACTGAAGAAGATATCAGAAGATGGAAACATCTCCCATGTTTGCAGATTGGGAGGATCCTCATAGTAAAAATAGCCATCTTACCAAAAACACTTCTCATTTTTTAAAGGAATTGCCTCTGTTTTAAGCCTTATTCACAAGTCTTCATATTGATTAGAAATGTCATAGGTCTGTCTTTAATTTAATGAATGAATAATAGAACTTTCAAAAACCCAAGGTCACTTGATGACTGATTTTTCAACCAACAAAAAAGAGCAGACCACATGACTAGAACAAGAAAGCCTTGGGTGCCTATTCTTTGTAGTTGAGCATCCCTAAGTCATACTAAACACTGAAAATTTGGAAGTAAATAAGAATAATATCAAAAGACACCTAGTAGCCTTCAGCCTGCATGGGCTGCTCACTCCCAAGAATCTCTGCCGCCTATGAGACCCTAATCCACGCTCCCAAAATGATACCATGGAGACTGGTTTTAAACGCTGCATAGGTTGAAATGTGTTTGCATTTTATTACTTCTTACTGACAAAGGATTTGCAGAGCAATGTTTAGAAATGATATATATCATTTGAGAATGTTGGTTCTCTCTGTGTATATAGAAATACCAAATAAGCAAGGACTAAAAATGTTACGTATACCATTTGACTCTTTCTGCCTCTGGGTTAACTCACTCATTATGATCATTTCTAGTTCAATCCATTTGTCCACAAATTTTGGAAAATCCTTGTTTTTAATAGCTGAGTAGTATTCTATAAGGTAAATGTACCACAGTTTCTTTATCCATTCTTCTACTGAGGGACACTTAGGCTGTTTCCAGGTTCTGGCTATTATGAATAAGGCTGTTATGAACATGGTTGAGCAAATGTTCTTGTTGGGTGCTGGAGCATCTTCTGGGTATATTCCAAGGAGTGGAAGAGCTAGGTCATGAGGAAGCCTTATTCCAAGTTTTCTGAAATAGCACCAGATAGATTTCCAAAGTGGCTGTACTAGTTTGCATTCCCACCAGCAATGAAGGAGTGTTCCTCTCTCTCCACATCCTCGCCAGCATGTGGTTTCACTTGAATTTATGATCTTTGCCACTCTGATGGGTGTAAGATAGAATCTCAGAGTTGTTTTGATTTGCATTTCCCTGATGACTAAGGAGGTTGAGCATTTCTTTAAGTGTTTTTCAGTCACTTGATATTCCTCTGTTGAGAATTGTCTGTTTAGTTTTGAATTGTCTGTTTGGTTTGGTGGTGTTTAATTTCTTGAGTTCTTTATATATTTTGGAGACTATAACTTTGTCAGATGTAGTTTTGGTGGAGATCTTTATAACTGGACACTAGCCTAAGGGGCATGTCCTATGAAAGTCTTCACTTACTAGGAAAGTGAGACAGAGGGGAAGACATCCTATTGGGACTCTAGATGAGAGAAACATGGGAGAATAGGGAAATAGAAGGATCCAGAGGGTCCTAGAAACCTACAAGAACAACATTATGATGGGCGGATCTGGGCCCAGGTGTCCTGCTCAAACTATGGCACTAGCCAAGGACAATGTGTGCAATAAACTTTGAACCCTACCCAGAGCTAGCCAATGGACAGGACATTCTTCACAGTTGAGTGCAGAGGAAGGACTGAATTTCACATGAATTCTGGTGCCCCACATTTGACCATGTCCCCTGGATGGGGAGGCCTGGTGGCACTCAGAGGAAGGATAGCAGGCTACCAAGAAGAGACTTAATAACCTATGAGCATATACAAAGGGAAGAGGTCCACCTCATTCACAGTCATAGGGGAGGGGAATAAGGGGAAAATGGGAGGGTGGGAGGAATGGGAGGATACAAGGGATGGGATAACAATTGAGATATAATATGAATAAGTTAATAAAATATATTTAAAAAAGAAAGGAGTACAGGGGATAAATATCAAAATTAAAATATTATATTATAAAAAATTTATGTATAAATAATATAATATTAAACATTGAGCAATTGAGTTGTGACAATTCTGATGTAACTTTCTAGTCACTATCAAAACATCACTTATTTGAAGCAGGGCATACGCTATCACCAAGGTAGCGTGTCCTTTTATTGGAGAAAGCTTACTGAGATTTTTCTTATTAAAGAAACTTCTTTCCACAGAAATTATTTATTGTCTTTTGTTGTGTTCCCTAAGACTATGCCATCCTATGTAGTTAACATTTGTCCCATGTGATTACATGAATGAGAAGTTGAATTAATTAAAAGTTGAATAGGGAAGTAATTCACTTCTTCAATCATGTTGGTCAAATAGCAAGTGCTCAAACATGTACAGTGCCTATTATCATGGATAGTGTGTAGGACACCTTTACCTTTGCAGAAAGTTGCATCATTCATCAAAGCAAGAGTAAAACATGACATCTACATTTGTCAGTGCCTTTCTACTATGGTAATGCTTTGTCTTTTGTAAATTTAAAATCAATTAAAAATCACCTCAATTTGAAGAAAAATAATATCAATATCTTGCCCCTTCATGTTTTACTCTGAATCCCATGAATCTTCCATTTAGCAGAGAGAGATTACCAAGAACAAACAAATTGTAAAAAAAAAAAAAAAAAAAAAAAAAAAAAAGCAGCTATACCAAATAAGAAAAGTTTTTAGTTTTAAATATTAATATGATTGTAGAGATGGGTTGGGAACATTTGTGGTTTTGAATGTCTAGAATGAACTTCATTGACATGATTTTGCCTAAATTTAAGAAAGAGTGAAGGAACCTGCATGTTTCGGGAGAAGTGTGTTCCTGCAGGAGTGAGCAGCCTAGGGAACTGAAGCATCAGAGATGACAAGGGCACAACAAGTGAGGACGTGATTAGTAGCATAGGAAATGCTGGGCAGCGTGTACACTGCCTTCTAGACCATGGTAAGGACATTGTGGGACCATTGTAGGGTCTTGACATGAGAAATAACATTTTCTGGTTTGTTCTACTAAAGTAGTGAGAATAGGATTTCAGCAAGAAGGACATGAGTGGACAAGAGCAAAACACGGAGTTTGATGGTAGTAAAGTTGCTTCCTAAACTCCTCTCAACCTAAATCGCCAGTGTGATTTCTTCCTTACAATCTTCCTTATGTCGTGTTGAAGTGTAGTTCCAGTGACAGAACACAATGTCCCAGCGATGCAACAGGAGATGCCCGGGAGACAATTCTTTCTTACGATCCAAATGCCATTGTTCCAGTTCTGTTGGATTGTTGTCAAAGTGTTTCCTAAATAACGTAAGTTATCATTGGGGAATTAAACACATACCTATATTTGCCTTTCTAAATGTTATCCTGACAAACTTAGCTCAATGTTTTATATTTCCTGCCTTACTTAAAATATTAATGTAGCATATAATAACTGTACTCTTTTACCTATATTATCAATCTATTTCTTCCTAAGACAGAGACAAGAACAGAGGATTTTGCAGTTCGCTGCCTGGTATCACAGTGAAGCATGGAAGAACATAAGTAACGTTCCTTTTCCAAGTTAATATTAGATCATTACCTAATTTTTAATGAACACAATTCAGTTGTCTAATCACTCATTTAATTATTCTTTCAGGGGCTAGAACCCATTACAGCATCTGAGTCTCACACACACATATTTTAAGGAACAACTTTGCACAGAAGAACCTCCCACAGGTTTTTCAACTACCAAATGACATGGGCTATTAAATGAAAATCCTAGTGACAGACGCTGGTTACCTCCCTACAACTGTTGGTTAGGGAAACCACAGAGGCACTCAAAACAATTTACGTTATTGCTTCTATTGCTGGTTGCTCACCAAAACCAGACAGAAAGCCTCTTATTATTGAAGTCAGTATACACTTTGGTTATAGGACAAAGAGCAATTGATCTTAAATTGACCTGGGACTCTCTCTGTGTCAGCAGACTAGCTTTCAGAGTATTGGAAGGTGCTACACAGGTTGCTAGAGGAGAGAAGACATCAGCAGTCTAACCCTGCATCGGCCCTTGCAGGGTTACAGTACCAACTCGCAGGCAACTTGTTCCCACATGTTTAGCAGTGACAAGCTCGTGAGAGCGTCACCATCCGCTCTCTGATGAGATCTGAGGCTTGCTCTACAGCAAGGAGTTCACACCTGGGCCTCTAAACCAAGGGGGAAATCATGGTTATGGAGAGGACAGATTGTACAAGGTAGTCCACTGCTGTATTTTCATATGGTTGTGTTCTCATATTGCCTTCTGAATGTTTATGTGTATATCCATAGACTTGTATGGCGATCACATTTAGGTAAAGAAGCTCCTTGTCTCAGTGGGTAGTGGTTGGTGGTGAGATTTAAGAATGTTCCAAGTTCTGAGACTGAATAACTGTTCACTGTGTATGGGGCATTCATATCAGCCTGTCCCCAACCCCAAACATCTCAGAAGCGGGAACAGAAAGAATGGAAAACTGGTGGCTGGGACGAGTTCTATAAAATTCTGCCTTCTAGACATGCTGTAACAATTTGTACATGACTTTAACAGTAGCTGCGGTTGCCTGCACAAGCCTTGGATAAGATCTGTCTATAAAAATTCTAGCCTGGGGTAGGTAAGGGCTACCAAGATCACACTCATTGATGAGGCCAGTTGATTCTGCCAGTGGAGGGACTCATTTCTCTTTGTGGGGATGGACGCTGGTGGGTTGCCCATGCCCAGTGGATAATCCCACACCTATATCATTATTAAATTCAGAAGATAAAAGAAGTATAAAAATATTACATGCATAGAGACCCAAATAAACAGCTGAACTTGGGAAGAAAATGTTTTGGAGAGATCCTGGGAGGAGTTTTGGGGGGTGCCAGGTGAGATATGTAAATAAGATACATTGTGTACATGCATGAAAATTTAAAAGAATAAATTAACATCATATTTGTAAAAAGAAGAAAATGATTGTGAGGAGTTCTAGTGAAGTTTAGAGAGTATCCATAGCTTTACATGATAGAACAGCTCTTACAATTCAGTAGCTATTTCAAGGAGAGACTAATTCATGGCAAGGCTGGCTTCTATCTATGATATGGAATGCACATAAGACCAGGTAGGCTGGGATAGCAGTCCATGACTTCTGAAGAAACATATTCCATTCTCATAAAGCTCAGATATCAAGAAAAAAATATACCATGTGATTGTGAATGTATGGGAGAGATGGAAGGAGGGATGGAATGATGAAAAGATGAGGATAGAGTTTATGGGTGGATTCAGATTTGTCTTTCAAAGAGGTTGCCATGACTTTGTGGTGTTGCTGCATGTGTAGTAATGGACTATGCACATTACAGTGGTAAAGAATATGTCACCGACTCTATTATGAACAAATTAAGATGTGCAGAACTTCTCCAAACCCTGAAAATAATTTTTCTACTCAACCTACTCCAATCTTCTCCACTGTGTATCTTCTTATACTGTCCCTCTTCTCCTGCTGCCAGCACACAAAAGCTCCTGGGACCTGCCATGGGAGTCAAGCTCCTGCTGAGGATGCTGCGCATGAAGGGGCTTCCAAGCACAGTTGTCACCTCTTAGAGAGGCTGTCTCACTCTATCTTCCATAATAAACCACAAGGATTCGAGCTTTCTTATCCCAGTGTCTGCTTTATTTTTCTTCACTTAATTTACTTTTGAAATCACGTTATTATTTTGTCTACTTTCTGCCCCTCCCTGTGTTGTATGACAAACTAAGTGGAGATTTTGTTTATTTAGCATATTGTTGTATTTCAAGTCCTTGAAGTCATGCTTTGTATGGGCTTTAATCAGTATTCACATAGTTTGTAAATTAATTATCCTATATGTTGGGATTTCAAAAATATTTTTAATATTTTGATTACATGTGAAAAAATACATGAAGCTGCTGAAGAAAATCATTTCAAATGTCATATGTATTTTTATTTTTATTAAAACTCATAGTTTATTCTTAATTTGAAAATACTTAAATATATATATATTTTAGAGGCATAAAATGACCCTGATTGAAGACTACAACCTAGAATAACTAAATCACCAGACTCTTAACATTTTGGTGAGATACTTCGAAATTTACCACAGAGATTTTTGAAAAATATAATAATTTATAATTATAATTCAACAGGAAAAATATGTTGCAGCCTTTAATAATTTTCTTTCTACTGCACTTGACTCCAGCCTCTGTAGCCACCGATCTGGGCTCCACTTCCCTGACTTCAGCTGTTCTAGGTTCCATATGAGAGGCACATGCAGCATGTCACTTTCCATGTTGGTATGTTCCAGTGCAGTCCACATCACTGCAGGTGACAGAACTTCCTCTGTCCGGAACCTGCATGATGTTTGATTGTATATACTTTGATGTATCCATCATCCCATTTTCTTGGCCCTTTTGGATAGTGTTTCTGTAAACACAGAAATACAGACATCACTTCTAAGTACAGATTTCATTTCCTGTGGATCTACACTGATTAGTGGGATTTTGAGATCACATGATAGCTTCATTTTTAATTTCTGAGAAGTGTCCAGTCTGTTTTCCATAAAACCTGTGCTAAATCAAATGTGCACTTGGCACATCTATGAGTTCTTTTGCCTCCACATCCTCACCAACACGTGCCATCATTTTGTCATTTTTACAACAACCATTCTGACAGGTGTGAGATGATATCTCACTGTGCTTTTATTTTCATTTCCTGATGATTACTTATGTTGAACTTTCTTTTCATTTATTGGCCTTTTGTGTATCAGTTTCTCTGGCACTCATTGCACATTTTAAAATTGGTTTTCTCTGTTTTCTGTTGAATTGTTAACCTGTTTTGTGTAGTTTGGATATCAACCCCTTAGTGCATGTACAGCTCACAAATATTTCTACCCAATCCACAGTTTATCACGGCACACTTTTATTATGCCTTGGTGGTCTGCACTTTTCTGGAAGGAGATGGAGGTGTGTAAGTCTGCAGCAGAGAGGAGATGGGAGGGAAGGAAGGCTGTGGTTTGGATATATTGTATGAAAGAAAAATATATTTTCAATTAAAAAGTAAAAGAAAAAAATTTTAAATGTTATAATTTATCTCTGAAGTTAATGAATCTACCTGGCTTCTTGTCACTAAAAAAAAACTATGATTATTCAAAAATCAATGCAACAGTGACTAGTATGAAGGATGAATTATAACTCTTAATTTACATGTAGATATTACCATTTTTATGCATAGACTTAGTGGATATAAATCAGAATTGTAATTTTACTACATTAATTTAAAACAATTTCTAGTTATTTAAGGTGAATTTGAAGATCACAGATCTTAATGATAAATATATAAACTAGAGATGTATTTGGTTCCTAATTATGTTTCAGCAATATGAAAATAAAATGAATAAAAGTAGTTTTATATCAATCCAAGTAATTCTGTTGCCTTAGCTGTAAAAGGCGTGGGGAGGAAGGCATCTATTAGAACATGACCAAGTTAATTGGAAGCTCATACTATTTCAATAAATAAAAAGGCCAAGCAGGTCTTTTAGATAATGACCAGATCTCTGGAAAGTTAATGAGTTTCTGCCATGAAAAATCTATTTGCCCTGGTCATGAATGCTAAATGTAGTGCAAAATTGATTTGGACAGAAAGAGAGTGCCATAAATTATTATTGATGTTTAATCATTTATATCTCAAAATTCAGAGATCAGAGCTCAAAACCCACTGTACTATATATATATATATATAGTATCTAAGATCTACAGAAATTTTGTTTTAAAACTTCTGAATTGTGTAGATTCATCCTGTGCTATCCTATCCATACGATTTTTATTTCATAATTTGTGGTTCTGATAGGGCACAACCAAGGTGTGTATAAATATAACAAGGTTCCCACTAAAGGGTCTTAGTCAGATTTGGTGCTTTCCACTTTTATTACAAATCATTTATTTCACACTCAACAGAAAGAGCGAAGAAAATGACACTGACAGGCATGTCTGAGAGCACAAATGTCTTGTGATTTGATGACATCTGATTTTACTTCATGGTATTTATGTTGGTATCAGGAAAATCTTTGATGAATAAAGTGAATAAAGATTTTAATCAGGAAATGCTTTCCACATTGATCTGATATTATAAAGATACAGCCTCTTTATATACTTACTTAAAAATTGAGATTTTTAATTGGGATAATGCATGCCTATGACTTTTATGCTAGATTATACATTAACAGCACCCAAATCAAAACCTTTCAGATGACTGAAGCTGAGTGACTGGAAAAAATCAGGAGATGTTGAAGGTCCTGGTGGTTCTTCATCTTTGCCACAGAAAGGTTTACAGTGTGCACTTGTGCTCCTCACAGGAGTATGCTGACAACATTTACAAGATTTGAAGCAAATCAGAACAGTTACATTCAGACACAAGTGACTAGCATAAAACCAGATAAAGAGACCTTATCACAGACCTGGATATCTAATATTAGTGAAACCCAAGTGTTCATATTAAATAAAGATGGAGGTTTTATTGTGCTCAAGAGTCTTTCAAATAGTATCAATGATACTCTGAATTGTATGCAAATTTATTATATATAACAAAAATCATTAATATAGGTTATAAATTAGCAATTTATTTTAATAACAGAGTATTTTAGTATGAGTTTTACTATTTCTTACTAAAAGAAGGTATAAATACTGGTGACAACAATCACATACATTGTCTCGTGTTTTAAACCCCCATAATATACTTCCTCTCAAAAGCAAAATAAGGAGCTTATCTTCTATAATTCCAAGGCATGTTTCAAAGTGACACAAGAAAATATTCGACAGTGCATATGCATCTTGATGTCTATTAGCATTGTGGGAGAAATGAAAGTCAATTTATAATCATGTATAACAGATGTAGTGCTGAGTGGAGGAAAATGTCTTACTATTCTGACTTAAAGCAAGTAAGATAATTGCTGGTTAGACTTCCATAAGATATTTAAAAAAGAAAACAATATAAGTGACAATTAAAAGTCACCAAAGCCTACTTAATACAATTTATCATAACATGTAAGAAGGTACTGGAGTAATATGCATGCTGATGTGAAAGTCCATCCATAGACAGCTGAGCATGTCTGCATTTCAGAAACTCCTTAAACAATGAGGAAATAAAAGAGTGAATATGGATATGAATCACATTTGTAAGAATTTGAGCATCAATGTACAAATGCTGACCATTAGCCCCCATGGATTAGTGCTCAAACAATAAATTGTGGTATCAAAAATATCTTGAAATACTGTTTGCACTAGTCTAAAAAGAAAACTCACATAGATCAACAGTGCATATGAGATCAGTGGAAAGGTTCCAATTATTGAAAAGCTAAGACTAAACTGTGAGTTGATGAAGTAGCTATGAGCCATTCTGTATAAAGATATAGTTAATTTGTTAAAGGAATGTTTGTTGGATTTCTGTAGTACAGTAGAAATAAGAAAAATCACATGGGGAACAAAGAAATGCCAACAGCAATAAAACACTGAATATCCTCAATGTATAAAGCAAATAGTAGGGGATTAAATTTCCTAACATAGAATCACTATGTGTATTTAAATCCTGATTAGAGAAATAACCTTTCTATTCTTTCTATTTCACAGTATTCTAAGCTTCAGAGAAGGAGGATTGCCCTTATGTCCTTGGAAAAAGTCTGGACTGTTATTGGCAAATTCAACAGTCTAATTTTATGAATCATGATTTTAAAATGTTTACTTTTGATATCTTTTCATTTATGAAATGTTTACAAATCTTTAAAACACTATACTGTGGTTCTGTCTCACTAACTTTGTCTTGTTTATTCTAGGACTCTTCTGTCTTCACTACCACAGGTTACGAAAGTGTTTTATGGGTAGTGTAAAGCCTCTGGGTTTGTTCTCTTCTTTCATGATTTCTTCTTCATTTCAAGAAGTTTTGTGGCTCTTATAACCTTTAGGATTTTTTTCTACTTCACTTGAAACTATCACAGAAAAGTGGTAAGAGTTGCTCCAAATGTGTAGAGCTGTTTGGATGGTAAAATGATCACCTAAGGAATATATATCAAGAACTAGTGAATATCTAAGAACTGAGCCATATTACATTGTATATATAATGCATTTTATCCTTTTACATACTCATCTAGTATACAGTTAAATATACATATAATAAACAGAACAACAATAGGTTAACAGTGAGAGCAAAGAGAATAATTTTAACATTGTATTATTTAAGTATTTTAAAGTTACAAATGGCTTATCCCTATAGGTATTCATTTAATATTCTTGGTCATTTATAACTGAGACCGTGTATATCAAATCCACACAAATCAGGATAGAGTCAATATAAACATGTTAATAGTATGAATTCCTAATTCATGGCTGGAGGCTATCTCCGCATGCATTTGTGTCTCATTCAATTTCGTTAAACGGTGTTTTATAGCATTTTGTGTTCTTTCTTAAATTTATTTCTGTGTATTTTCTGAAATTTGTAAATAAAATCATTCCTTGATTTCCTTTTGTATAGTTTATTGTTTGTAGTTTTTATACCTTTTGTAACTTTATTGTTTAAATTATTAATTCACATAGTTTTTGACAGTTTTTCATGCAGATGTATCCAATATTTTTACATCATGATGCAATATTATCATCTATAAAATTCATGCCCAATCAAGTATATATGTCTCTCTCAATGTGATGATGAAATCAGTTCAAGACGTTCCCCATATCTTTTCACCAGTTGTTTGGCTCCTTAATTTTTATTTTCACCTATTGTCCTTATCAATAGTTATATAGAAATAATGCTTGCCTCATAAAATGGATTTGAAAACATTCCTTCACATTTGTGATGTGAAGCAGGGGCTTAAGTAGGTTTTGTGAAGGTCTTTAAATATTTGGTGACAGTCGTCTGTAAGAGCAATCAGGTTCTGAGATTTTCTTTGTTTTTACTTCTGATGGAATGGTACTGTTACTGCTCTTGTCAGATTTTCTATTTCTCTGTGATTTGCTCCTAGTTAGTTGTATGTGGTTGGAAAAGTCTATATATCTTCTAGATTACTTAATTCCATGGCACATCTTTTGTCATAGAAGTCTTGCAATATTTTGTAATATCTTTTTAAATGCTCCTTTTCTATTCTTGATTTTACTTTACTTTTTCCTTAATTACTTATTTATTACTTGTCTAACTAAGGCTTGTCATTCTCATCTTTTCAAAACTTAATACTTATAGACAAACCCTTCTTGGGGCCATCGCAGGGCCAGACAGGAGCAAGACAGAGGGTAGAAGAGCACAGTCTAGGTGATGAACCTCAGGCAGGAGTGAGACCAAGGCAAAGGACCTCAGCATGGGGCCATAAGGCAGGCCTGGGGCTGGAAGCAAGCCAGAGATGACCATCAGTCTAGTGACCACCAGCCCTGGGGAGCAGACTATGTCTGAGATGACCCCTTCCTCATATCATAATGCATGGGCGGAGTATAGCACTCCTGAGACCACTCCTGAGATGACCCAAGGCACTGGGAGACCCTGAACTCCGCTAAGAGGAGCAAGAAAGTGGTGGAGAAAGAGAAGCAGCAGGAAGTGGTCACAATGAAAAGAGGCAGAACTGGAGCCTTTAGGGTAGTGACAAACGGTCTGATGTGAGCAGCCAGTGATGCCACCTGAGACCAAGGTGGGGTCCTGGCCTGTGTCTTCATGAGTTTGGGGAAGAGGAAAACCTGTGCTGTCTCATAATCTTCCTATCCACATTCCACATGCTAAGACTAAGGGCCTGTGCTACTACACAGCCTATGTTCTTCCTCAATTAGTTTCTCCTTTCTTTTTTTCAAATTAATTATTTTCACTTGACATTTCCTAGTTCATACATAGTCTACTACTAGAAAAATTATCCACAGATGATATCCCAAGTAAATGACAGTCTAACACATTGAAACTTTTCAAAATAGAATAAAAAGCATATTGTTTTATAGAAAAGTGCAATTATTTTCATGGAAGTCATGTGGATGGATGTTCATATATATCATAAAATAATTGGATGAAGTAGTAGTAATATAAAGTAATAAGCATGAGCAAATAAAAGAAAAAATAGTCACAATTTCATTCTATCATGACCATGGAAGTCACTAATGAGTCAGCAGACTCTAAGTCCTAAATTACACACTACTATGAAGACAAAGCTGTCATGTCTAGAAAAGTAAGCCTCTTTCACTGTCTTTCTCAATTGTTGCTATTTATGAAATCGGTGACTCTGGGTGGAGGACGGCTTATTCAGAACTTCCATTACTGTTACTAAAGCAGACCAAGTTTCTAAACTTATAAGTGTTATGAGTAACATTCACTTGATACCCCATGAGTAGATACATAGCATTATGAATATTTACATGTAAAAGTTTTCTGAAATTAGAAAGCAACATTTGCTTTAAAATGGGAAGCTTTCTTCCTGTTCTCATAATTTTGGAAGGTGCTATGCAAGCTGCCAAAAGAGAGAACCCTCATGTGTTCTAGGCAGCCATAAAGCCAATGAATGGCAGCAATGACAAGTTAAAAAAAAAACAGCCACGATGGGACAACAGCAATACTCATCTCTTGGTTTGAACAACAGCTGTCTAATGGGTATCAAAGCTCGCTGAATAGGGATGGAATGGATGTTTTGTACTGGAAGCCTGGACAACCACCTGTGACAGGAGAGTATAAGTGGTGAAGTGACGCTTCTACTCGCATTGTCTATGTACCTCTCCCTTATCACAGAACTCACATATGAAGCTCTCAAAAATAGGTAAAGACTTAAATAGAAAATTTCAAAACAGTGTTTTTGATTGAACGCACTTTTAGTTCAGATACATTACTCTTAGGAAAATAAAGTCCCCTATGCTTAAAAGGTGAGCCACAGGGATTTATTTTACCTTCTAACATTTTTTAATACTGATCTCTAAGCATAAGTCAGTGACTTGGTTTGTATTTACTTTGCCATAAAGAGAAAATACTCACTTGATATATTTTAATTCTTAGCTAAGGGGTAATATTGGCTAACAGACTGGTAGAACTGAAAATCATTAGAGCATGTTCTTTATGATCTTAACCTTTCTGGCAGCACAGTTTTTTTTTTTATGTACTTGGCAGAATAAAAATGAAACAATCTAGCCAATGGTAACAGTCCTGGAGCCCAGGAATCTGTAGTATTTCACTGTCTGGAAAGGTCTCACCGCTGTGAAAGCTCTCCCTGTGCATCTGGCCCCTCACAGGACCATGTTTCTACCTCTGCCTGAGCTGGGAAACTAGTGAGCAATAATAGTATTGCAGGTCTCCCGTGGATAGTGAGGAAATTCCTCAACTCTGTGATCAGAACATTCTCTCCTCTATGAATACTGAGCAATAAGACATCTGTAGGATGTTTACCACTTATATCTCAGTATTATCTGTTCTTAAACTCAGACGACACTGCACTTTTGTTCTAAGTAGATTATTTATCTTTCAGTGATGAAAACAATTTATTTGGCATAGTGCCCATGGGTTATGAAAGTAGAGGATTCCACACATAGCATTGCAAGCATAATTTTTAAACTTTGTTTTTGTCAAAGATTGTGCAATATTGTTAAATTAGTCTGATTTTAACATGAAAATTAAGGAAATATTTGACTCAACAAAACCAAGTTGTCAGGAATATCTGAGGTGGCTATGCTAAAGTTACTTCAGATAACTAACATTTTTCAGAAGAAGTGACAAAAAAAAAAAGATAAAATTACAAAAGGGGAGGGGAACTTGTCAGTGCAGAGTTGCTGACTTGAGGTGAGATGATATCCTGTGGGAAGCCTGTGGGAAGACACACACACACACACACACACACACACACACACACACACACACACACCATTTCAGTAAATGCACACTACATGTAATGAAAATATGATGCTATCAAAAGAAAAATATCACTTTGACATATACAAGGTTAAAACAGCTGGAAGGAAAAGTGGCAAAGGCAAGGGAAAGTGGGCTGATAATTAGCAGCATTCTCCATTGAAGTATTAGATCAAGTCTACACATGAACAGTATAAAATACAACAAAACAAAACAAAACAAAACAAAAAAACCAGAAGACAATAAAATGCTTATTCATAAGGATTTAATACAAAGAGTGGCACAAAGGAAAGACCCTTTAACTGCCCTGGGTTTTCCACATTGCCCTTGAACAGAAGGTCAGAAAAATGGATGAGACATACAAACTGAGGCCTAAAATAATTCAGTTCAGTACAGATTTATTGTGCTCTTCTCCCTATGGATGCTCTAACAGGGCACAAATTAAATCTTCCTAAAGACGTGAAGCATCAGATTGTCCACTGTGCCCTCTCTGACAGTTTGTATATTTCCATGAGACACAGGCATAAATCACTTGGTAACTGATGTGGTTGGCCATGGGTTCTATGTTAACATAAATTAGGTTTTTAAAAATGCAAATTTAAAGCCTGTATTTAAATAATACAATAATTAACAATCATTAATATAAGTAAAACCTCAAATTTTGAATTGATTTTTTAAATATTGGGTCTAACGGTATAGCCTAGAAAACTCAGAGTAATTCTGCCTCAACTACTCCAGTACTCAAATTAGAATTTAATTTATTTTTAAAGTTTATATATATATATATATATATATATATATATATATATATATATGATAGTATTTGTAAACTGAAATATTGATTTTTCAGAAAAGATGAAAGATGGGACACAGAAACAAAAATGGCAAGCAAAAGCCAAGAGACATACGGTGCATCATAAAATTAAGTGCACATGTGTCACTATATTTCAAGTCTAAGAACCAGAAGAAACACTAGAAGGTATAGAAACATATTTCAAAAGAAACTGTAAATTCAGAAAATGACAAAAGTAATTAAGCCACAGACTTAATAGTACTTTGCAACTCAATCCTGATACACTTACAAAATGAATACAATATAAAACAATGAGTTATCACGAAGCTGAGGATGTAGCTATGGTATAATCTCAAAAACTAAAAGAAGTAATTAAAAAAGGAAAGTCAGCACCATGAGTGAAGGAACTAATGAAACTGGCTAAAACAGAACTCCTCTGGCTTAGCAAAACAGACCTGTGAAAAGTAACAGCAAGCATTACACTTACTGGTGACATTTTGAAAGCTTTCCCTTGATATTCAATATTATCTCTTCTTTATACATTTAAGAATCATGTGCAGAAATCCTAGTCATTTGAGTTAAACAAGGAAAATGCAAAAAGTTATAGGTAGTAGTAAAAGTCTATAATAGCCATTTTTAAAAAGTTCTTAGTAATCCACAGGTAAAATAAAACAACCATGGGGTGAGTGAGATGCCCCATATGCAAAAATTATTATGTGTGATTGTACAGCAGTTAATCTGAAAAATAATATAACATATGACTAAACTAAAAATTAAATGTCCTATGGAACATCTAGTGATAGCTATATAAGAATTTCACCAATAATTACCAATAACAGCTATAGTAAGAAAAGGGCTGAACAAAGTTCACATATATATATATTTATCACATTTTACACAATATTGTGCATAATAAGGGTCAGAATCTTGGCCGCCATATTCAGTTTTGACATTTCATTTATTTTCTCATTCTAAAATACGTATTGACAATATAATATGTGATACGCTCATGATTGCCAGTGGATAGTAGACAATTGTGCCTAGAGGCGATACAGTAGCTTTGTGATATTTAAAGTCTATAGTATAAGAATATATAATAATGTATATACACACAGTGAATATTTAATTTCAAACTGAAGATTAAAGGTAGACAATGGAAATTAATATATTAGAGAGATAATAAGGAAACCCAGTTTAAATTGGACCCTCAAGGAGGTTAAAGAATTGAGTTTAAATTGATGTCCAAAGTTCAACAGGTACAGAGCTGAACTTAGATTGCTATGACAGAAGATCGATATTAAAGCCTTTGTCTCTGTGAAACTGAAGGAGGAGTTTGGTGGTGTGGAATGGTGACCCTGGGAACACAATTGCTAACGAGATTTTTTTAAACTCATTTTTGCTTTATGAACACTGAGGAGCATTAGGAACAACCCATTAAAATTAACTTCGGATGTTAATTGATTGACTGGCTGATAAACAATGCTAGAGGCTGGTTGGGAAAACAGTGGATTGGGTCTCCTAGTTAGGGGCTACGACTAATGCAGGAAGCCATGAGAGTGACTGGGATGAGAATGATGACATTAGGGTTGGAGAGCCATGCTTGGGTTCAGACATACATGGAAAACAGATTTGAGACCCACTATTATCTTTTTTTCTCCTTTATTAATTTATTCTTGTTACATCTCAATGGTTATCCCATCCCTTGTATCCTCCCATTCTTCCCTCCCTCCCATTTTCCCCTTATTCCCCTCCCCTATGACTGTTCCTGAGGGGGATTACCTCCCCCTGTGGCAAATAAAAAAATCATAATATATATTTCCATATGTAATGAAGTTAAATTATTTGTAAGTGATAAGAAGAGTCTATTTACCTGTGACTTCTATAATTTTGAGATGTCTTCCTGGACAGTCTGGGAGGAAGGCTGGTCCACCTCATGAGTGAAGAAGCCTGTGGACAGAACTCAAGACTAACCCTGATGCACAATGTCACAAGGCGTTCTGCATCTCTGTCTTCGAGACTATATTCTTTTCATCTCCATCCACTGTGGAACAGTAGCCTAGCTTATGCATCCAATTTGTATGGATGCCTAATGGGTACATGGTACCATTTGCTGAGGTTCTAATGCATACCAGGTGCGGTGATAGTTGTCCCACACATACTCAATATCCATACCCTTTGGGATAAACTATTTTAAGTCTATTAGTTAATGTGCTGAGGGCCACAGATGGAGCTACATCCTACGTCTGCATAATTCTGATGGTCACATTGTCTTTCTACTTTATATCATTGCCACGTTCTGTTTTTCTTTTCCTGTGGTTTGCACAACGATGTGTTTCTCCTGAGTTATGATTCCTGCCTCTTTTTGGCTGTGAATCTTGGCCATGGCTAGACCTCACAGTTTCATCTTCTATCTTCATACTTTCCTGGTGATGTTTACTTATTAGCCTCAGCTGCCTCCTCCAATGCCACAGAAACTGAAATAATTTCCCTTTCATATATTTTTAATATGGGGAACAAAAAGTTGGCGCTGTGCACAATGCCTTTTGGAATCTATTCTGGATATATTCTGCTCCTGTCCTGACCCCTGTGTCTGTGACTGCTGCAATGCAGTCCAGCTGTCTCTCTCTGTCTAGCATGCGCCTTCTTGATGGGACAGGGGGAAGGACAACGTAAGCATCTCCCTGTTCTCGCAGAACGTGGCTTTCTCTGAAATGTAGACTGTTGTTAGCTACATAAATTGTGAGGCTGTACTTTAGAACCATGAAAAAAAATGCTTTAGGTCACTTCAGTAACAAATGTGCACCCATTCTTCTTAAAATAAAAACCGAGTGCAGAGAGATGGCCAGCCCAGTGTCTTTTTTCTTGTGCCCAGATTTGTGCATCTTTGACAGCAGAATAATTGCATTTATTCAACTAACTCAGCTGTGTTTGTGCAGTCGGAGAGGAATTTTAGCTAGGTGTTAATTTTTAAAATATGGGAAAAAAGAAAAAGTAACCTTAACCTAAAAAAAAAAAAAGTATTTGATTAAATTAGTGAAAAGCATTACAGCAAATCTGGAGAATATATTCTCAACTGTTATTTATTCAGCTTAGGAATGAAAAACTGACACTGAGAGTAACGTATCTGCACTTAATGTGTCATGCTCCACTCACACTGAAGCCTTAAGCCTCGCATTTGATTAGAAACATCAGGCTACTGTAAGTTAGAAGAGCAAATGCTTTCTTTGCTGGAAAATAGAAGGAGTGGCCCCTGTCCCAGATAGGTCAGCCAAGAGCTAGAGGGAGGAGAAGAGTGGAGCAAGAATCGAAATTTATTAAACCATATTGTATGCATTTAAAAAGCATATTTTATGTGATTTCTTCCAGGTAAAAAGAAGAAAAAAATCTGTTAACAATCTACACTGTTTATTTTTGTCCCCCAAGAGTGTCTGTTAATTTGGAGTAATAATATGTGCATCAAGTTTTTCATTATTTTGTAACTTTTTCTGGATAAATACACTTTTAAATTTAAGCTGTAATATTGTTCTCAGTTTCTTCTTTGCATGTGTTTGCAGGTTTCATTGCCCAGCCAATGCAGATGCATGCTGTTGACACTAAAAAATAAAATCTCTGTGTTCCAATACCCTGGGTCACTTTCCAGTCTAGCTTTTACCTGTGAGGTCATATGTAAGGGCTGGTAGCCTGAGCAAAACATAGTAGAGAAAGTGCTAAACTCAAGTATTCCTGTAAACTAGGGACAACATAATCCTGCTTTCTACTTTTACAAAGCAAAAACAGCACTGTTTTTCTTATTGCACCCTTTAGGCTGTCCAATAAAGATTGCTTAAGAGAAAAATTACCATGGAAATTCTTGAGACTGCTTTTTGAAGCCTGGCTTGGGTGGCTGATTCAGAACTTTGCCGCCTGCCTGGTTTCCCTAAGGTCTGTGGCTTGGATTAGGCTCTGGTAAAGATGGAGATGTGCTGCCCCCAAGTAGATCAGGAACACTCTCTTTGGACCGTGAATTTGATGTGCAGTACTTCTTAAAGAGGTGAAACTCTCCCGCCTCACTCAACTGAGTCACTCAACAGGATCTTAAAACAAAGTTGCTTCCAGTCCATAAAGAACTGGTCCAGATCAAATCCTTGATATTCTGTATAGAACTTTTGTTTTCTAGCATTGAAAGATGATGCCAAGGCAACTGGTTAAGAATCAGAATATCTTATACATTTGGACCTCTCAGTTCCGTCAGCTGTCCCTGGCTCTGCACCTGGCCCACCAGCGTTATCTTTTCCTTTGGCTCTTTTCTCTTAGAAACCCTTTTCTTGATCCATGCAATATGAATCCCACAGAGGTAGAACTAGGCCACGAAACCACTGGACCTTGTTGGGAACTAAGTTAGGTTAACTGATATACAAAATCTCTACCAGCCCCAGTATAATTCAATGAAGTTAAAGCACTTACAACAAGGTATTGAATCACTAGACTGCATCAATCCAAGTGCATCAGGCAGGGTGCTTTGGTATTTTGAAAAGACCTAGTAGCAAGGCTAGTGTTAGATGAAGTGAAATCATCGAACATGAATAATAAAGAGGTGTTACATTCATATCTGTATCATTAAAAATATGTAAAGAAACACACAGACACATAAGATAATATTTTATAATATCAGTTATAAATGTGCTGTTACAGAGATAACCAAGATGTGTAGTTTAACAAAATAATTTTGATTCCTAGACTCATTACTTAATAGATGATTGTCAAATTACAGTATTACTAGGGGCCTTTTCTAATACTCACCATTATTCCAAAACAATCGACAAAGAGGATTATTAGATGTATTAAACAAGCTTTAAGCTCTATAGTTGGGCAGATAATCATTTGGTTTAACCCACTTATGCTAGTCTGATTACCTCCCAGCCACGTTTCCTTTTTACTTGCCATCTCAGTCTTGCTTTGGCCTTCTGCTGTGACTCTCTGTTCTCATGTCAAAGGAACTTTTATTATCTTCTTCATAGCTACATCTTTCTCTCCTTTCTCCCCTCACTGGGATCAGAAGTACTTCCTTCCTATTTCCTCTATCCAGTCGTTGGCTGTCCAGTTTTTTTTTTTAACTAATCAGAGATAACTGTGGAAGCAATGTTTATACAACACTGAGACAGGATATTCTTCATACAAATGACAATTTCCACATCCATACTGCAGGACTGCAACTAGATCTTGGAACACAGAAATTAGCATCTAAATACAGTGTGTACAAGACTATCCCCACCAGATAATACCTTTCCAGAATATTGCTATTATATTTCTGGATCTATGTACCTTTATCGTTCTAGCATAAATTATTTTATAGAAATAGCAGCTTCCATGAGGTAAACAAGATCATCTTAAAGTAAGAAATTAAATTCCTACTCTGAGATAATGAAGAGAAAAAAAAAACAGTATTCAGGATCCTCTTGGGCCAAACACTGGCTGTGACTTGACTCTAATACATATAGATACAAGACTAAGCTGCCTTACTGGATGCCTTAACAGTCATGTGAGATGAAGTGTTGATGGTGTTCGATGTGTAAAAGCTTAATCGTTGTTGGTGCTATGGCGTGAATGTAGTCTGAGTAGCCATACGTTGGAACCTTGATGGTCAAGTGGCAGTGTTTACAAGGGTAGAAGTATTGTGAGGTTCAGCTTAAGCCAAGCTCAATCTTTGGATGTTGCAACTCTCAACAGGAATCTTGCATAGATTTTGCGAGATGAACCCCTTCTGGGTTTCCAGCTCTGTGTCTAATTGATCTTTTCTTCTTGCATGTTCTTCAGCCTCCTGCCATCCACTATGTGCTTATATGTCTATAGAGGCCCTCTCCAGTGACAGAATAAGTCACAATATCCAGTTTCCAAGTTTTTAATCCAAACAACTTTTCTTTATAGAGAATCCAGCCTCTGCGATTGTTTGTAGCAATGAAAAACAACTAATACAACTTGTCAATGTCAAATTTTCAGATGATGAAATTCATTTTTAAATGCCCTAATAACCTTAATGACAAAGACAGCTTCACTTTTACCTTACTAATAAACATTGTGAAAATAATAAACTAAATCAATGCTCAGTTGCATATTAAACCATGGTTAGTAATCAAGATAGATGATAAAAATCGACAAAAATCATGCTCTTATATTTTCCAGCTACATTTCACTGTCAGACTGAGTACTTTTTCCTATTCTCTGGTCTTGGCAGTATGCTTTCTCTTCATCAACGGGCCAATAACAAATAAGCAAGAAATGAAAATGTTGTACATTGATTGGTTGATTCCCCATGATGCTTGTGGAGCTCTTCAGGCATCCTATAAATAAGTTCAGATCCTTTATGTTGAGGAACCCATGGCACAGGTACCAAGGTTGCACTGGGCCAGAAATCCAGCTGGGCTGAAGTGAGACTACTCCAGATCAATCACTCCAGGTAGTGCCAGGACTGCTGATTACCTGAGCTGAGTTGTTTAAAAGAGTAATACACTAACCCCACACTATGGTATAGTCTGATGAATTGTGAGCTTAGCCTAAGAGATAGCTGCTATTTCAAGCTGCCAAATTTCTGGGCCATGTGCTAATCCCCAAACTAAGAGAATTTTTAAAAATTAAATTGTAATTAACCTTTCTGAAGTCTATCATATCTTTAGGGAAGAAAAGAAAATACTTGGAAATTATTTGATGGATAAGATGACCTGGAAAGACACATTAACTAAGTCAGACCTATATTGTGATCTACTATGTCTACCTTGGCACTACATGAGACAAGACAAGTTCCAATTACTAGTGCCCAAGTGACCATTCAATCCTGGAGTTATTTGAGGTCACCTGGCTTTGTCTCTTGGTTTATTTTTGAAGCTGGCAAAGCAAGGCTTAATGTAAATTAGCAACTGAACACTATAAGCTTCCAAGTTTCATCCAGATTTTATCTGACAAGACTTCTCTGTCCTGTTCTCATAGTGAACAACAGAAAAAAAATGTCCTAGGAAATCCTGCCAGTGTGGGGAATAGATGATTCTCAATAGGGCAGCCTCAAATCTGGGCATTGGGAGTGGCATCTTCCTTTGTATATATCCCCATTTGGAGGAGCATTGTTAGGATTAGAAAGTCTGGCTGCCATGTAATACTAACTTGAAATCAAGAAGCAAGGTTTGTTTTTGTTTTTATTGAAATGGCCAACAGTGCCAACATTTCTGATCTGTTATGTATTTGAAGACCAGGCAATTGTCACATTTTTCTAGGCAAGGGGGTAAATTTTTTCACTGGTATTAGAATAAAGAATTCTCCTTGTATATCAAAGCAGTAATGAGATGAAACAAAATAATTCCCATTTTAACCCCTTTAATCAATTTCACCCTGTATAAATCTAAACAAATTCTTTTCTAAGATGTCCATTGCAAACAGAATAAGCGTAATACACCAATTACCTTTTAGACATTTCTAACCACTTACCTAATTCAAATTCCTGGGAAGACATATTAACTGTGTAGGCCATCTTATTTATTTTTTAAAGTTGGGTTGTATGAAAATATTTCTTTTGAAGACTGAAGACATTAACTTAAATTCTCTAATATGTAATGGAATTCTAGAATAATGTGACAGTACACACAATACAATGGGCTTTTCAATGTCCTCAAATTTGAAAGAATTGCATTCTCAATATACTCATAAAAACACAATCCTTCTAGGGGTCCCGCTCAAACTAAGGCACCAGCCAAGGACAATACAGGCGGTAAACTTTAAACTCCTACCCAGGTCTAGCCAATGGTCAGAACAGTCTCCACACTTTAGTGGAGAGTGGGATATGACTTTCTCACGTACTCTGGTGCCTCACATTTGACCATGTCCCCTGGATGAGGAGGCCTGGTGGCACTCAGAGGAAGGATAGCAGATTACCAAGAAGAGACTTGATACCCTATGAGCATACAGGGGGAGGTAATCCCCCTCAGGAACAGTCATAGGGGAGGGGAATAAGGGGGAAATGGGAGGGAGGGAAGAATGGGAGGATATAAGGGATGGGATAACCATTGAGATGTAACAAGAATAAACTAATAAAAATATTACAATAAAAAAAACACACCCCTTGTTGCTCAAAACATTTACTCATTAAATATAACTGTAATGGCTATTTGTTGAGCATTGGCATAGATTGCATTCCTTTTGACCTGGGAAATGCATGACTTAGGAACTACCCCACTATGGCAATTACACTTGTCAGTTCATCAGAATATATTGACCATCTGTCATCTTTTTCATTTCTGTTTGGCACTACCTGCTGGAACACTCAGAGTGCCTTTTAGTATTAAAATTATCTTCCCATTATGATCTGCTCAAGTCAGAGTGTTTCCAATTATTAGAGTGCATAACTGTGAAATCTATCACTCCTACTGTCACGGTTCTGTCTGACAAAGGGCTTGAACAGGGTGATGTGAGTTTAGTGGAAAAAGAAGCAGCAGTAGTTGCAGCGGTGCCCACTGCTACTTGTTAGCTTGAATAAACAAATTTGGTATAACATTAAAAAGAGAAACAGAAAAAGATACTCATTTGGAAAAAAAGTTTTTATTCATTTATCTGTGAAGTTTGAGTGTCCCTGAATTACGGCAGCCTACGTTTCAATAAATAAAAGGAATGTAAATACTCCAGGAAGTGGGCAGCTTCTATTTATGTATTTGCTCATCACCATGGGTACTTCATTAACAATGATGTTGATATTTCGTTGCTGGCACTGCTCAAAAGGGAAGCATTCCAAGAAGCGTCCAGAACAACTGCAGGAGGAACCGTCTTTCGTCTACTCCACCACATGCCAGTTCTATTTTAATTATTCTTTTTTAGTTTTCCCTCATACTATAAGATCAACAGTTTAAAAATACTTTCTCACCAGATTTAGAAACCAACATAGTATATGACTGGATAGATGAAGCCTCAAGTGTCACAACCCTATTGCTCTCATGCAAAGATAATTATCGACCTTGACTAATATTGCAGGGCAGCTGATATAAACTCATAAACTACTGCTTCTTCACTCAAAGGAAAGGCAACCCAACTATTAAGGTTCTAATGTTAATATTAAATGTCATAGGTAACTTGAAGATCTTCTGATATGAAATTGTTCCATCTGTGGGAGCCATGAAAATCCACTGCACTGACTACATTCCTTAAGTGAAAGTTTTTAGAGCAATGGTTTTTTTTTTTTTAATGAGAAAGAATCAAGTTTTTAATTCTAAATAAGAAAAGGAGTAGTTGCTTGAATAATTCAAATAAAAATATGTATATTCCCTTACATCTATATATCTCCAAATAGCATTAAAATCATACCTACCCGTGTCCGTATATTAGATTAAACCACAAATCTTGCAGCTATCTTCCTTTTATTTACATCCAAGTACTGACATTTGTTGGCTATATGAGATTAGAAATTTTTCTTTTAAATACACATTTTGGCCTACAGATCCCTGTAGGTTGAAGGGCTTATTTATTGCAGAGGTCCTTTTCTGTTTGTTTATTTCATCCTAGCATCCTGAATGTAAAGTGCTTAGTAGATTGCATGCATCGTGTTTCTTTCTGTCTTTGGATATCAACATGATAGGTGTGTATAAAACAAGTAGCATTGGTGACTTCATAAAGCAACTAGACAGATATTTAGTTCACCAGAATTACCCAATTGGCCTAAACACTCTGCTTCCTTGCCATATATCTTTATTTTTCATGGCTAATTATTCAAAGAGGTATGTCCCCAATCACAATGTATTCATTTGCTATATCCATTTGCTGTGTTTTAGCTTATGACTTTTTATATTTTTTTCTCAACAGTAACCTCATTGTGTATTGTCTGTCTTATTGCCTTTTCCTATATCTCCATCAGTATCTGCTGAGTATCAAGAAAACCTACAGTGCTCGGTTTTGTGCACACTTGGGTAGAGTAACTGAGTGAATGCATACCCACGTCATTTGACACTGCCTTCACCTCGTCTCCTGTATTTTTCTGCCATATTTTTATCTTGTAATTTAACTAGGTTCGTGGAGAGCCCACCAATTTTGAAAGGGGACCTGTTTCATCATCAGTTTTCTCAACATGAAAGGGATGCTGCATGGTGTGTATTCTTGGAAATGAGCCAAGTGTAGGGTTCTTGTTTGGATTTCATGAAACTGTAGTATGGTTCTAACAATGCATGGAATATCTTACCCACCCAAAATGAATACAATCCCCATAGTAAAAATATGGACAACTATTAGAACATGCAGTAGGTGATAGTAACAGTCCAACCACAAGGAGATATTTATCCTAGGAGGCAGGGATTTTTCTCTTTCCTAAAAAAAAAATATAGAGAAACCAGACTTTTCTGCACTTGTGCCCAGGCACAAGCCTGACAAAGTAGGTCTCATAGCAGCTACTTTCAATAGAGTCCCTGCTGACGGAACTGCTCCAACACTCTGGTGACTAAGCACATGGTGGGTGAAGACACATAATTCCCTCAGGGAAATTCAGTGCCTAGAAAGGTCCTGGAAGGAAGCCAGTGACCAGGTGCTTCCTTTCACGAGGCTGCCTGGCAGTGTCCATGAACAAGAAGGCTAGAGTAAAGAAGTTGATGAATACATGTGGACTCCCAGATAACTGGCTGGCATTTTCAGACACTGCACATTAGGGAGAAAGTCCTGCCATTAGAAGTGAGCCTGTGGAATTTGCACATTAATATTAATGAATCCTCATCTGAACCCACAGGCTGGTGAGACTGGCAGATACCATGGCTACTTTCCTGTAACAAAGCGGATATACTGTTTAACTTTAACGCAGGACAAGTAATTGCAACCTGCAAATAGTGTACCTTAACTTGGATATGCTGGGTTTATTATAAATTTCAACACACATTCCTCAGGGTATATCACTCATTGTGGCCACAGTTATTCAAGATGCACCCTGCAGCCTTCACTTTCCTAAAGATACACACAGATAAGTCCCCCAAAATGGCTTTATTTCAGGGGATCAAGAAAGCCTTTCACAACACTTCAGGAACCCCCCAAACATAAGCCTTTGTTTGTGAATGAATCTAGACTGTTGATTTCCCTCCCTGTCTACTTCAGCCCCAGGCAAAGCAATGCTAACAACCCAGGCTTTCTGTTCGTCACACACAGATTGCTTTTACTTAAGTAGTATAGCTTTATTTCCAAATGAATCACCATCATCATATTTGTTGACTATGATTTCAATGACATGTTAATAAAATAGATCCTATGAAACAGGTATGCGTTTGAGTTCTACCTTGGCTGTGTCTATGTCTCAAACAGTGTTGATAATGACAGATCAGTTTCCTTGTCTGCTGACTTGAGAATAATACATAAAACAAAGACTGGCTGTCATAGCTGGCAGCATAGCTGATGCTCTTCAATGGATTCAGTTCATTTAATTAATATTTATCAGAAGCCCAGACGGAGCCTGGCAGTCTATGAGGTGCCAGCCAGTCCCACTCTCTCTGCTTTTAAGCCATCTGCTTAGCTCATGAGTGGTAGGCAAATGGCCACCTTGGGAAATGTGTCCCTAGGTGTCCCTCTGCTGTTTCCAGTTTTATGCCCCTCTCTGTTTCCCTGCGTGGCTTAAGCCTGTGTGTAAATGATAAACAAGGCTTCAACTGTAGGGTGGCTGAGTATTTAACCACCTTATGAAATACTTTGTAGTTCATAGAATACACAAGTTCAGACTTAACAGACAATGATGGGAATTCCTTTCATGATTAAGTTTTAATTGTTTTTGTTCATTTGTTGGTTTGTTTAGTTTGTTGGTTGTTGGTTTGGTTTGGTTTGGGTATTTTTCTCTGTGTAACCTTGGCTGTCCTGGACTTGGGTGGCCTTGAACTCATAGAGATCTGTCTCTCCGAGTCCTGGGATTATAGGTATGCACCACAGCACCTGGCTTAGTTTTAATTATTTTTAAAATTATTTGTACATGTGTTTGTGAGAAAGAGAGAGAATGGGAGGTAATGATCCCACCACAAAATCAGAAAAGGACCCTGGGTCTGCTGGTGCTGGAGTGACAGGCAGCTGTGAGAGGCCGAGGATGGGTTCTAGGACCCGAACATGGAGCTGCTGCAAGAGCAGGTCTTGCCCTGATCCTGAGACAGCAGTATTTATTTATTTAAACAACTACCAACATTTTTAATAGTCTACTTTAAAATAGTTTTCAGTTCACTACAATTTGATCAAAAATTACAGAAATCCCCTCTACAGCATTGCTTCAGCTCAGACATGCATAGCACCCTCAAATGAAATGTGTTTAAAATTCAACAATCTATACTCAAGTCTATGCTTCATGTCTGGTGCTGCACATTCTGTGCTTGTAAATAAGTATTTGGTATACATTCAACACTATAGCCAGATACAGTATATTTTTTCTATCCTAAAATTTCCCTTGTTCAGCCTATTCATTCACCCTCCCCCTTACTCTGACTACTGTTGATTTTTCTTGAACCTCTCTTTTAGCTTTTCATAGAAGGACACATTCTTAGAATTTATACTGGCAGACCTTTACCGTAGGTTGGCTTGGTGCTTCTATTGGCATACATTTCATTTTCTTCTATGCTTTTGGAACTTTTATTGTCTTTGTACTTCTTGGTGTGTTTTTGTATGGTGTGTATGTACAATTTTATGTGTGTATGTACATGCCTGTGTGCGCAGCACTATGTGCCCGGACACGTGTCTGTGGCAGCAAGAGGCTGCATTCAGAGTGCCGCCCTCAGTCTGGCCACGTTAGGACAGTCTCTTCACTGAATGAATCTGAGACTATCTTTTTGAAGCTGGGCTGACTGGCCAGCCAGCTCTGAGACTTCTGCTATCTCTATAGAGCACCACACCTTCTGCACGCGGTTCACACAGTATTGAGGCCATACCTGGGTTTCCATGTCAGTGTTACAGACTCACACTCAGGCCTTCACGCTTCTGAACTCAGGTCCTCAGGCTCATACAGAGTGAGCCTTATCCATTGAGCTACCTTATTAATTTGTTGACAGTCACCTAAGTAGAATCCGTATCTCAGCTATTGTGAAAAGTTGAGCAATAAGCATAAGGCATGAAGGCGTGTCTTTTAAATGCTGGCATCACGCCTTTGGATATGTACCCAGGAGTAAATTAACAGGATATAATTGGGTGGTTTTATTTTTCATTTTCTGAAGGCCATCCATAGTGTTCTTGACTCCTTGGTGCCTTCACTAATTTACATTCCCAATATGGTAACTAAAGCTTCTGTTCCTCCACAACCTCATTATTATTTTTATTTATGATTGGATAGTAGCCATAAAACTAATGTGAGATTGAATTTCATTGCAGGATTGGTAGTGTTATATCACGGCTAACATTATTCAGCCTCCATTCCTATACTTTTTTGCCCCTTTGTGTTTCTTATTTGCATAACTATCTAATCAAATCATTTGCCTATGTTGACTAAATTACTAATAAATTGTTCCTTTTGGTTTTAAATTTTAAAAAATATTTTATATGTAATACTTAATCACATAAGTAGCTGGCAGGAATTCTCTGCATAGCCCAAGATGTAGGTAAGTTTCCCAGTATACACAGGTTTTGGGTTCAGGCCTTAGTACTGCCAAAAGAAAAATAAAATCTATTAAGCCAGCCATTTTGGAACACACATGTAATTGCAGTTCTCAGGAGCTTGATGCAGACGGACGATGTATTCAAGGCAGACTGGGTTACCTAGAGAATTCCACAGCGAAAAAGGAAATCTTTCTCTCATTCTATCCGTTCCCTCCCAGCATTACGCTGATTGTGCAGAAACTTTTTAAATTGAGTGCATCATCCTATTGTTCAAGTCTCAGATTTGTTTCCCGAGCTACTTGAGGCATATCCAGGCAATCACTGCCTCTTTTAGAGTTTCTTTTATTTTTATTTTTTTATTATTTTTTTCTCCTTTATTAATTTATTCTTGTTACATCTCAATGGTTATCCCATCCCTTGTATCCTCCCATTCTTCCCTCCCTCCCATTTTCCCCTTATTCCCCTCCCCTATGAATGTTCCTGAGGGGGATTACCTCCCCCTGTATATGCTCATAGGGTATCAAGTCTCTTCTTGGTAACCTGCTGTCCTTCCTCTGAGTGCCACCAGGTCTCCCCCTCCAGGGGACATGGTCAAAGGTGAGGCACCACAACCATGTTCATAGCAGCCTTATTCATAATAGCCAGAACATGGAAACGGCCTAAGTGTCCCTCAGTAGAAGAATGGATAAAGAAACTGTGGTACATATACACTATGGAATACTATTCAGCTATTAAAAACAAGGAATTCTCGAAATTTGTGGATAAATGGATTGAGCTAGAAGTGATCATAATGAGTGAGTTAACCCAGAAGCAGAAAGACTCAAATGGTATATACTCATTTATATCTGCATATTAGCCCAAGGGGCATGTCCCACGAAAGCCTTCACTTACTAGAATTTCTTGTGTGTTAGGATTCTGCATTTCAGGTCTCCATTAAGGTCTTGGCTCCATTTGGATTTGACTTTTGTGCAGCATGAAAGACAAGGCTGAGGGTCCAGTCTTCTGTAGGTGCAGATCATTTTATTAGTGATGGTTATTCCTTCAGTTCTTTTCACAACTTATAATTTTGCACCTCTGCCAGGAGTCAGTGGTCTTTCTCTGTTCTGTTCTGTTCTGTTCTCTTCTGCTGAAAGAGCTGCTTTAGGTTTCCCAGTCCTCCTTCTCCTTGATCTTACTGGTTGTTGAGACATTCAGTACATTTCAGATCTGACTCATACAGCTCTTTATTTCTAGAATTTCTGATTAGTCCTCTTTCCAAGTCTCTAACTTTTTGCTGAATGTCTAATTCATAGTCATTTCAATTCCATTTTTAAGCATTATAATGTGTTTCATTGAATCCTTATTTTCTTTTGAATTTTATTACATTTATTTGAGATCTCTGTCTACCTGTCTCTCTGTCTCTGTCTCTCTGCCTCTCTGCCCCCCTCTCTCTCGCTCTCTGTATGTTTGTGTGTGTGTGTGTGTGTGTGTGTGTGTGTGTGTGTGTGTGTGTGCACGTGCACGCCCGCGCACTTCCCACAGCATGTATGAGGAGGTCAGAGGACAATGTGAAAGACTCAATTTTCTCCTTCCATCTTGCAAGTCCCAGAGATCACTAAATTTATGTCCCCAAGCCTAGAGGCAAACCCTTTTACATCCTGAACCATCTACCCTGCCTTTTTTTGAAAAATTTTAAGGCATTACATACATATGATATCTACAGGATAGAGATTACAAGCTTTGTGGTGTATAATGTTACCTTATTTCTTCATTTTTTCATGTAACTGTGTTGAGGTTTGTGTATTAAATTACATGGATACCATAATTAATTTTATGTACCAGCCTTCTTAATAAGTGACTTCGTAAAAAAAAATCATGGCTTTGAGTAGTGTGTTTAGATAATATGTGTGCAAAGTCAGAATCACAGAGTCCACCCTCTCTACAGAACACATAAAGTGGTGCACTCTAGTAGTGTAGACAAGTGTAGTGGAGAGAACAAAGTATCCAATAGTGTACCCAGAGAGGCTATTTCTACATAGAAAAGTTGGCTTCAATCACATGACGGGGGTTTCTAAGTATCTTGATAGTGTCTCTATTACTTGTGGGGGTTTCTGTTCCTGTGGAGGTGCTGACCCTCAGACAACTTTAGCAACTGGGGAAGAAATGATGGCTGAGGTTTCCCAATCTTTCCATTGTGATGCTTGCCAGGGCTCATCAAGTGGGAGTGGTTGACATCTAGAGCCAGGTAAAATTCCTTTCAGCTGAGGTACTTGTGGGGGCAAGCAAGAGTCGACTGCGGCTGGTACCAGGAAACATTTCTGTTCAAACCGTCTTGGCCTGTGCCCTCCTAGTGAAGGCACAGTACCCTTGCCAGAGACTCCTTGAGCAGAGGTCTGTGAGGGAGAACTGTGGTGGTCTTTCCCATTGGTCTTTCCCACTTTGTCAGTGAGTGGTATGTGCAGCACTGAGTGGGTGAGGCAGTTTATAGGGGCTGGAATGGAAGCTGTCTGAAGTCCCGTGAAACCACAAGGAACTGGCCGGATGCACTGTCTCAGATGCTAGGCTCGCTGAGAGATCCTGCAGTTCAGGAGAATGCTTTCTCTGTTCCTTCCCGTGTGGCCTTTCATGTTTCTTAGAGTATCGCACTGCCAGTACACTGGTAGTAGAGTCACTCTACCAAGTCAGGGGAAACTTGGAGTAAAGCTACCTTTCAACCCAGTCCACTGTAAGGTCTATGAGGAACCAGAGGTGGGCAATCCTAAAACATTCCAATTGGAGTAGGTCCCTTCTCTTGGCTAGTGTACCATGGCAGATTTTTTGAGTCTTGAAATTTATCTCCTTTTCCAAAGCCACATTACTGGAGTTATCAGATATTCTGTCATTCACCTTTAACTTCTTCCCCAACACACGCGCATGTGCACACGCACACACACACACACACACACACACACACACACACACACACACACCTCTAAGGTAGAGTCCCAGAGCAGCAGGTACTCTGGCCTGCACTTCCAGGTCCCTAGATTGTATTTTCCATTTTCATGTTTGAATTCTTGTGTTCTTTGTGGTCATTTGTTGTACTTATTCACAGATTCCTAGGATTCTTCCCTCTGGAGGAGCAAAGAATTGCTCGGTGTTTCTCTTCAGCCATCTTGATGATTTTATGAAATAGATTTCCTCACAGTATCATAGTACCTAAGAAATCATTGCATCCCTTTGACAAATCTTTACCAAGTTCTACTTTATCTTAATCATCAGATTTGATAACTGCACATCTTTCTCTGCTAACACATATATTTCACAGGTACAGAAATGCGATCTGTACAGGGTATAGACTATATTTCAAGCTCAGAAAAACTCACCTCAAATGACAACCAGACAGTTGAATACTGAGCATTTTCACCATCCAGAAAATGATTCTTTAAATCCTTGATATTTTCCTATTTGTCGGGCTTTAACTAATGAATGATGCTTTTAAAACCAGTGGATTCCAACAATGAATGTTGGGTGGAAGCCATTTTATGTTACCATGTCAACCTTTCCCCATGAGGATGGCGTCATTTACCCACAGTTGTGATTATTCATTCATATGTCTCTCAGTATAATCTGAGATTCTGCATCTGCCAATGCCACTCTTTTCTCTACTGTCAAGGGTACATTGTAATACCATTTCCAGGGGTATATTCAAAACTATACATGCCTTCTCTCTCTCTCTCTCTCTCTCTCTCTCTCTCTCTCTCTCTGCTCTTTTTTCATAGCTCCAAATCTTCATATTTGGGTATATAACCTGGAGTATCCCCAGTAATCAGGGAAGTAAAGGAGGACCATGATGGGCAGAGAGCAAATAAAGAAATGTCCAGCAGGGTACAGGGAGAAATGAAGTAAATAAGGGGAGAAACTGAAAACATTGGGAGGTAGAGAAAC